>NC_060145.1:348133678-349383678 GCF_021461385.2 Schistocerca piceifrons
GCCTTCAGATGCGGCACGGTTAGATGATAAATTACTCCCTGCTCTGACGAAAACGTCCTCCAACGTTTGGACTTCGTGTCGTCTGTAGGAAGATCAGACTATATTTTTATGTTGCTTCTGGTTCTAAAACCACCAGTACACCTAACAGTAGCACGACCTCTCGTGGAAGCAATTTTCACAAATCGTCGGCAGATACCGAGGCCGTTCGGGATACGTTAGATTCATGACGTGTGCACTCCCTGTTTGGCAGATACCAACGGTGACATTGAACCAAATGCGAATTACTCCCTTCTTTACTGAAGAGAACCAGAATCTAAAATACTAAGCGACTATACCGCTAGTAGATACCCTGTACTAGTTTCAGTGGCAATAAATATTTGATTTTCATAGTTTCCCGTATTGTTGACCGAATTTAGAAATTGGAAATGCTACCATAATTTGCTCTTTAAAATGTGTAATCTGATGGCAAAATTTAATGCAGTGATACAAGTATTACAGGTGGAACTGAATTTCTGTCCTCGATTATACACATAATTTTAAACTCTTACGAATCATTTTCTCAGTGCCCCCCCCCCCCCACCCTCCACCCTCCATACACACTCACACACACACACTCACACACAAAATGATGAAAGGATACAAGTTCATTGCTTACTACATTTTCCGTGTTCATGTGATAATCCTTCAGCATCGGACACGACCTTTTAATTCATTACTTCGTTATTACCGACTCTATTGGCAACAGAGTCAGCAGACATTATCTTCATACAATATATGACTGAGTACACCTGCAATATATATATCTTTGTACGACATATAGGCCAGGAAATATGACGTCATAAATATTTGGACACCAGAAAAAGTAGCTTTCCTTCAAGTGGACCGCTAATTAAACACACTATATTAATCCAACTTTCAGCACGTAGTGACATTCAGCATAATTTAAGTATTATTTCAAGCAGAGTAACTGCTTGTAAAAGGGCCAGAGGCGGACCAATGGGTTACTTGACTTGCTCAATTTTATGAAACTCTGTCTCTTGATTGAATCACTTATTGAATTTTTTTCTCACTTACACACTTAAAGTCAAACATTTAACACATTATTTCGTTCGTAAATTACTTAGATGTTTTACGCTGTTTTAAACATGGGAGATTGAGTCTTTAAAAAATGGAGTGTTTACTGAATATTTCTGATAATTTTGCAATTGCCCAGCTACAGGAAAGTATGCAGCCATTGGTATACCCTCAAGAAAAAAAGACGTACTACAAAAATTTTTCCGAATGGGGAAAAATAGGTAGCTGTGATCTACATGTGCAGCCAAACAAACGATTATGATTTAGAAAGAAGTGCTTGATTCATTCAAGAGACAGAGCTTTACAAATTGAGCAAACCAATAATGTGGTCGACTCTGGTCCTGCAATTCAGCCTGTTCTCCAGGGCAGTCTAAACATGAGGTTTAAGAATCGGTTTTCCAGCCCAAGATGAGCATGCTGCGTTGCACAGCACATTTGTTTTGGCAGTGTACCAGCCTGCATCATCGATCTATCATGCAAGGGCTAGATATTCAGACAGACACAGGGTAGTGAAGACTGAGACTAACTGAGTTCAGAATGGACAGAGAGAAAGGCGCCGGAGGGGATAGGGAGAGAGAGGGCAGGAGGGGATAGACAGAGGGAAGACATGAGGGGATTGAGTAAGAGAGGGACAGCAGTGATTGGTCAGGCGGAGCCAGGAACTGGGGAACAGACAGAAAGGGGAGCAGGAGGGCGTTGCAGGGGAGGAGGAGGAAGAGATAGATGGGCGTTAAGGGAAGAGGTCGATAGGAAGAAGGGGAAGAAGGGAGGGACAGAGTGAGGGAATGAGCAGACGGAATTGGTGGGAGGAGGAGGCAGGGGAGTAGAACAGTGGGGTAGGGTGAGGGTGTTGGAGGAGATGAATACATTGACACATTGTAATTGGAGACAAAAGAGTAAGGTGGGGATGGGGCTGTGGAGAGAGGGGTGCAGATGGCGGTAGACAGGGAGAGCTGGGTGGCAGGAAATGTACAGAGAGATTGGAGGAAGAAAAGATGCTCAAGAGACGAGGCCAAGAGAGGATGGGACAGAGGGTGAGAGTAGGGGGGGGGGGCAGAGAGAGTGGGGAAGAGGAGGCTAGAAGAGAGAGGAGAAACAAGGACAGGCAAGGTGGAGATCGGCAGACAGTAAGGCTAGGTGGAGATGGACAGAGAGAGCGACAGTAGGAGACTGGCAGAGGGAGGTGACAGGTATTCACAGAGAGATGTGTGACCGTGGAACAAGACGGGGCAGGAGGAGAGGGGTTAAGTATAGTTGCCAAACACATACACGAGCGAAGCTGTAGTGAATAGGGTAGTAGTATTCTAAATAAAACCAATTTATTGCAAAAGTTCTGTTGTTTAAATACATGAATATAAATTTCATCACAAGATCTAACTGAAGTTCAGAAATGCCGACGCCATAGAATGATAATCTCTTAGCTGAAGAGAGCAGAAGGTCTTAGCGAAGACTAGAATGTCACCTAATATATTAGCTGTGAAGGTACAAAATCACAAATCATGTTCAGTGACGATGTGATCACGCTGAAAACTTGGTTAACAAAACCATGCATACTGCATCAATGGATGAATATTGCTAACAAGCCCTCAGACTATCATGAAATTACGAGGTTCGCAACAGTTACTCGCTCCTACAAATACTTTCTATGTCTGTTCGTGTAAACTTTCATAATCTCATCAAACTCTGCAAGCCGTTGACTGGAACAGTCTACCTGGCGTGATCTGCCGATGATTGCTGCTGATGGGGAGAAGTCCTTTCGCAATATCCACTGGAGAAGTCTTCACTCACTGACACCTGAAGAGGAAGTGAAGCCTGCTCGCTACCCAGACAAACTTCCGCTCTTGAACCTACGTGACTTCCTGTCCAAAAATGAGACGGCTTTGGCAATGGTACACTTGTAAATAAACCAACAACTTCCTAATTAACATAAGTTTTGAAGTATTGTAATACAGAAGGGAGCAGTTCCTATCAGTCCTCTCAATAACTGATTTTCTCACTACATAAGGCTCTGGGCTCCATGTTTAGATTTTTTTGTAAGCGTGTGAGGCTCCTATCATTGGCTAAATGTTACTTTTAACTAATAAGATGTTTTCTTTCGAATTTTCAACAAGTGGCTGGGCTGCCATCGGCGAAGGAGCTGGCTTCTTCATTTGTGAAAGTATCTCAAGGTACCTGCCATTTCACCGCACTCTCTCCTGGGAAGGACTTCCGTCGTGGAAATATCTATGGGTGGATGGCTCGGCTTGTCAAGCTGTTCGGCGGCTGTGTTATCTCATTGTCTTAGGGAGGTGGCCAGACAACACATAACGTGAACTGTCTGTAATGAGATGCTATGATGCCAACAATGGGACAGATACAAGGCACACACAATGCCAAAGGTCGGCCGGCTTAGCGCTCTGCCGCACAACATTGCCCCACTTCTTGGTTTCTCACCTGCTAGGGTGCTCATCCCTGCGGACTTCATGGGACCTACGTCTGACCGTTCTCACACAGAGCTCCCACCTGGGATTCACCAACTCCAAGAAAATAACAGAAAGAATTACATGCTGTTTCCGCCAGTATACAGGTTGAATCACTGTTCACCACAATATCACGGAAATGGAAAGTGATATTGATGTGCGGTTTTCACATAATTGATTAGTAGTCGGGGCTCGTTTCGTTAGCCAATCAATAGACTGTAATAATGCTTAGAAAATGTATTTTTTGTGCAATCGTACACTGTTTTAAACGAAACAATGCCTATTGACATCAAGAAACTAAAAAAGCATGACTTAGAATGTCTTTCGTGTTTGTCACAGCATTCCAGTGGGATTCATTTACGATATTTCGTATTTTCAAAAGTTTCCGCACAGACGCTTGCACAATACCTGTGGCAGCATACACGAAAGAACAACACAAGTACATACATTAGTGGATTCTAACAAGTAACGAGACAATTGACCATCACTGATTTGTTCAAAATGACCGCGGGCAGCGGCAATATACGTTTCCAGTTTGGTATGGAACAACGCCTGCACACGTGCTATCATTTCAGCGGAAATATCCAAGTAGGCTGCAGTAATACGTCGTTGCATATCATAGACGGTAGTTGGTATGTCCTTGTAGTCAGAGTCTTTCAGCTTTCCCTATGGAAAAAAGATGTCAAATCTGGCAAATGGGCCGCCCGAAGTACAGGTCCTCTGCATCCGATCCAATGATCTGCAAACAGTTCGTGAAGACAGACTGTAGTACTTCGTACACTATGGGCTAGACAGACATCATGTCGATACCCCAGCTTGCTGCTAGTCCATGAAGGAACTGACACCCATGGAAGATGATCTGTTAGAGGGCTGCGATACTTCTACACGTTTAGTATCCCATCTATGAAAAACGGAGTCCATGAGCTGACGGTTCACAATCCCACACCACACGTTTACACTGTGCAAATGCTGACGTTCCACGTGACAAAGCCAACTGGGTTTGTCAGGATATCAATAGTGCAGTTTTCGGCGGTTTACGTGGCCATTATTGGTAAATGTGGCTTCATCACTAAACAAGATACATCTGAAGTATCCCCTCTTAATGTTCATTTACGGAAGTTAGCATGATTCTCGTAATCGTTTCCGTGCAGCTCCTGGTGGAGAGAGAAATGATAGGGATGAAACCTATGTCGATGGAGAATGTGTAGGATACTTTCCTGATTCATTCCAAATCCTCCTGAGATTGTACGGGACTAACGTGAGGATCAACTGCAACAGCAGCAAGTCGTCAGTTGTTTGCATCTGTTACATTATTTCCATGTGACACACTACAACTATCACGCAAATGGTGGAAAAGGGTGATAAATAACCTACTGACACGCTTTACATCTATTGGGATACCTTGTTGCACACCGTACATGAGCAAATTGCATTGTTTGGAAATTTGTTGTAAGACGCTATGGGACCAAACTGCTGAGGTCATCGGTCCCTAAGCTTACACACTACTTAACCTAACTTACACCAAGGACAACACACACACCCATGCCGGACGGTGGTTGAGGGTGCAGTGGGGGGTGGGGGGGGGGGGGTAGGGGCGGGTGGTCTGGTATCCGCGCGAAACGTGATGAGGCGCCTTAGACTGCGCGGCTACCCTCCGCGGCTGAATTGTATTCCTCCTACACTCTCCATACACCAGGTATCGCCTTTTTGTCAATGGCAAATCCCATCAACCATTCATGACCTACTGTTTGGACTGTCATACACTGACTAATAAGTCGCAGTGCCCCAGGGACATATAAGCACATTGTAAGGAAACGTAACAACATCTTACCTAGCAACTACAGATGCTGAATAGCACAAACTATTGTCATTGTGGATGATATTCAAAATACTATATCTCATAAACGACTCGCATTGAAATGGTGCAAAAACCACCACTGACTTTCTAATTTACCCAACTTTTAGTTTGTTAACGTCAATAGGCAACGTTCCATTTAAAAAGTGTATATTTACACAAAAAACACACTTTCTAAGTATTATTACAATCTGTGGATTGGCTAACAATGCGAGCCACTCACTACCAATCCATTCTGCCAAAACAGCTGATCAGTAGCACTTTTCATTTCCGCAACATTTGCAGTGTAAGTTTTAGGTGATTCAAACTGTGTAGGTAGAGGTGTAGGTTGTTAATTGATGTAGTAATTTCTGCAATCACTGGGACACTTTCCTATAAACATGAGCATCCACCAGCTGACATCGGTCGCACTTAAACCAGACTAATTTAAATAAAGTATAGAAATGACAAAAAAATCTGTACGTCCAGCAGTAGGCTGTTGTGTCTCATTATACCTCTGCTCGTGGGAAAATTTTCACATATGTCGCCATAATATTGATAACAGTGTGACAGCATAGTGGAAATCTTGTGTTGTGATCTGCTGAGTTTGAATGAAGAGGATTGGTTGTTTAGACAGGGAATAGATTCTTTGCCAAGGAACCAATCCAATTTTCTTGAGGATTTCATGACTCTTTCGTAAAGGTTCGTTGGTCGGTTTGTGGGATTGAAGCGACCAGACTGCTTACGGTCATCGGTCCCTTATTCCAAAACCTTCAAACACCCAAAAAGAATAAAAAAAACGAAAAATGGGCATGACAACAGACGACATAGGATAAGGAAAACGCAGACTGAGACCAGACAAAAGGAATTAAATCACACAGAGTGTGACAGTGATTGGCCGACCACAGAGACAAAAAAGGGGAAGCCGACCACCGAGAAACACACTAAAAACTCAGACTAAAATCGTAGATCAAAGGCCAGAATCAATACAAAAAAGACAAACACTTAGATTAAGTGATAAAAGCCCCCTGCACGGACAAAACGCAAAACCAAGCCTGCCATGGCAGTGTCATCTTTTAAAATGGCAGGGAGCGTATCAGGCAGAGCAAATGTCTGCCTGAGCACAGTTAAAAGGGGACAGGCCAACAAAATGTGGACCACTGTCAAAGCCGACCCGCAGCGACATAGAGGCGGGTCCTCACGGCGCAGTAAATGGCTGTGTGTCAAGTGGGCGTGGCCAATGTGGAGCCGACAAAGGACTACTGAGTCCCTGCGAGTGGCTCGCATGGATGGCCGCCACACATTCGTCGACTCCTTGATAGGACGGAGTTTGTTTGGTGTGGTCAGGTTGCGCCATTCAGTGTCCGAAAGTTCGAAAACTTTGCGGCGTAAGATCGCTCGCAAATCAGTCTCCGGGAGGCCAACGTCCAGAGATGGCCTGTTTGGCCAGGCGGTCAACATGTACATTGCCCGGTATCCCAACATGGTCTGGGGTCCACACAAAAGCCAGAGAGCGGCCGTGACGGGCAAGAATATGGATAGCCATCACCAGACGAGAGCGAGGGAAACACTGCTCGAGACCTCGTAAACCGCTCAGGGAGTCACTACAGATAACGAAGGACTCACCTGAGCAGGAGCGGATATTCTCTGGGGCACGAGAGATGACGACCAGCTCAGCAGTGAAAACGCTGCAGCCAGCCGGCAATGAATATTGTTCGTAATGGTCCCCTAGAGTCAGAGCATAACCGACACGACCAGCAACCATAGAACCGTCAGTGTGAACAATGCCAGAGCCCTGATACGTGGCAAGGATGGAAAGAAAGCGGCGGCGGAAGGCCTCCGGAGGATGCTGAACCATAAGCCAGGCTCCCATAATCCAGACGGGACTGGATTAACGCCTGGTAGAGCCGTAAGAGGGTAGATCGATCGGCGACCCAGCTGGTGTGGCTCAAGCATCGCACAGCATTAAGATGCCGCCAACACATCTGTTTAAGCTGCCGAATATGTGGGAGCCAAGTCAACTGGGCATCAAAAACCCCACCAAAAAACCGGTGTGTCTCCACCATAGCAAGAAGTTCGCCTGCAAGGTAAATCCGCGGCTCAGGGTGAACTGTTCGTCGCCGGCAGAAATGCATAAAGCAGGTCTTGGCAGCCGAAAATTGGAAGCCATGCGCTACAGCCCAAGACTGCGCCTTGTGGATAGCGCCCTGCAGCTGACGTTCAGCAGTTGCAATGCCAATGTAGCTATAGTAGAGGCAGAAGTCGTCAGCACGCAAGGAAGCTGAAACAGACGTTCACACCACCGCAGCGAGCATGTTAATTGCAATTAAAAACAGGCAGACACTTAGGACAGATCCCTATGGTACCCGTTCTCCTGAACTCCGGAGGAACTATGGGAGGCCGCGACCTGCACGCGGAAGGTACGACGCAACAGAAAATTTCGTAGGAAAATCGGCAGGCAACCCCGAAGACCCCAATCATGAAGCGTAGAAAGGATGTGATGGCTCCATGTTGTATCGTACGCCTTCCGCATGTCGAAAAAGACAGCTACGAGGTGCTGACGGCGGGCAAAGACCGTACGAATGGCTGACTCCAGGCTCACCAGATTGTCGGCGGCAGAGTGGTCTTTACGGAACCCACCCTGAGATGGAGCCAGAAGGCCCCGAAACTCGAGTACCCAACTCAACCGACGGCTCACCATGCGTTCGAGCAACTTGCAAAGAACGTTGGTGAGGCTAATGGGGCGGTAGCTGTCTACTTCCAATGGGTTCTTGCCAGGCTTCAAAACGGGGATAACAATACTTTCCGACATTGCGACGGAAACTCACCCTCGACCCAGATACAGTTGTAAAGTTCGAGGAGGCGTCCCTGGCAGTCCACTGAGAGGTGTTTCAGCATCTGACAGTGGATGCGATCTGGCCTGAGAGCTGTATCAGGGAAAGTGGCTAGGGCACTGTGGAATTCCCACTCAGTGAATGGGACATTGTAGGATTCAGGATGGCGGGTGTGGAATGAAAAGCTCCGACCTTCCAACCGCTCTTTAATGGAGCGGATGGCCAGTGGGTAATTCACAGAAGCGGAACTGATATCAAAATGGTCAGCTAAGCGGTTTGCAATGATGTCGGGGTCAGTACAAACTGTTCCATTCAGTGACAGCGCAGCGACGCTGACAGGGGTCCGATAGCTATAGAAGCCCAGACCTGCGATGGAGAGATATGGAGGCCAATGATGGAGACATACCGTTCCCAGCACTCCTGCTTGTGTTAGTGAATTATGTGGCGGGCCCGCACACGGAGCCGTTTAAAGGCGATGAGGTCTTCTAAAGACGGATGCCGCTTGTGACGCTGGAGCGCCCACCTGCGATCTTTAATCGCCTCGGCGATCGCAGGCGACCACCAAGGCACAATCCTCCGCCGAGGGGACCCAGAAGAACGGGGAATGGCAGATTCTGGGGCTGTAACGATGCCGGTGGTGACCGCGTGAACTACCACACCAATGGCTTCATTAGAAAGAGGCTCAATAGCGGCAATGGAGGAGAGCAAGTCCCAGTCAGCCTTATTCATAGTCCATCTGCAAGGGCGCCCAGAAGAGTGACGCTGGGGCAGTGACAGAAAGATGGGGAAGTGGTCACTACCACACAGGTCGTCACGCACACTCGATTGGACAAACGATAAGAGGCTAGGGCTGCAGATCGAAAGGTCAATGGCGGAGTACATGCCATGCGCCACACTGAAATATGTGAAGGCACCATCGTTTAAAAGGGAGAGCTGTGGCAATACATGCTCAACGGTGGTGCCTCGACCTGTCGCCACTGACCCACCTCACAGAGGGTTATGGGCGTTGAAGTCGCCCAGTAACGGGAAAGGTGGCGGCAATTGGACTATCAGCGCAGTCAGGACACTCTGTGGGATATCACCATCCGGTGGAAGATACAGACTGCAGAGAGTAACAGCCTGTGGCGTCCACACCCGAACAGCGACAGCCTCTAAAGGTGTTTGTAGAGGGACAGACTCACTGTGAAGAGAGTGAAGGACATAGATGCAGACGCCACCAGATACCTTTCCATAAGCTGCCCAGTTCTTATAATAACCCCGATAGCCACTGAGGGCAGGGTTTCGCATCGCTGGAAACCAAGTGTCTTGTAGAGCAATGCAGGAGAAAGGGTGAAGGCTGAGAAGTTGGCGGAGCTCAGCAAGATGGTGGAAGAAACCGTAGGTCGACGTCATTGGCACAGGATGGAGCCTCTCATATTTACGCTTAGCCTCAGTGTAGGTCAGGCCGTCCATGGTCTTATATTCCATGATCTTGTGTTCTTTCCGGAATATCCTACAGTTCAGCGAGCAGGGGGAATGGTGTTCACCGCAGTTAACACAGATAGTAGGCGGGGCACATGTATTGGGATGCGAAGGATGTCCACAATCTCGACACGTGATGCTGGAAGTACATCGGGATGACATATGCCCAAACTTCCAGCATTTAAAACACCACATCGAAGGAGAGATATAGGGCTTCACATCACAGCGGTAAACCATCACCTTGACCTTTTCGGGTAAGACGTCAGACTCGAAGGCCAAGATGAAGGCACCGATGGCTACCTGATTATCCCTCGGACCCCGATGGACGCGCCGGACGAAGTGAACACCCCGTCGTTCTACGTTGGCGCGTAGTTCATCGTCTGACCGCAGAAGAAGATCCCTGTGGAATATAATAGACCATGTTTAAACTCTTACGGCGTGTGATGAGAACGGAAACATCCCCCAACTTGTCACAGGCGAGTAACCTTCGTGACTGGGCAGAGGATGCTGTTTTGATTAGAACTGATCCAGAGCGCATTTTGGACAAGCCCTCCACCTCCCCGAACTTGTCCTCTAAATGCTCCACAAAAAACTGAGGCTTCGTCGACATAAATGAGTCACCATCAACTCGCGTACAGACGAGGTACCAGGGTGAATAATCTGCACTTCTATCTTTAACCATACGTTCCTCCCATGGAGTAGCCAGGGAGGGAAATGATCTCGGATCACATTTCTTCCTGTTGAGGTTGGACTTCTATCGCTTAGAGACTGCTGGTGAAGGCCCACCAGCGAGAGATGATGTACCCCGCTTCATTGCGGGTCATCCGCCCTGATGCGTCCCACTCCGACCAGGGGTTCTCCCCACGGGCGCCACCAGCCACAGCAAAGACCACCTGGCAGGATGGCCTCTGCCGGAAGTTCTGATGCCCCAGAGGGCATCTACTCCTTGGCATACGTGGGGAGGTAGCAGTGCAGGCATCAGCAGTGCGATCCCTGCGTAGTCAGGGGCTACCACCAAGATGGTACATGACGACCCCACCACAACGGACTGGCTACCATGTTGGATGTCGGGTGTCAAATATCCATGTATATCACGAGGGCGAAGGTGGAAGTGCACAATGGAAGGAATGTATGTTAACCGGAGCACACTGCAGTCGATGTGGCCGGAAGCTTGGTGTAAGTCCAAGTCCATGACAATAACGAATGTGCCTGATCTTAGGGCAAGATGGATATATAATACACCACGTAAGGCATCCTTCCCCAAATGGTACGCACTAACAGAAAATTTTGAAAGGTAGTGGTCAAACCCCGTAGGGGCCCATCACATATAGGCCGAAACGTTTGAGACTCCTTTTAGTCGCCTCTTACGACAGGCAGGAATACCGCGGGCTTATTCTTACCCCTGAACCCGCAGGGGGCCTTTCGTAAAGCTACCACATTCATTCACTCCAAGTGCTCGTGCGAGCATCAGATCTTCATTACAGGGACAAACGTCATAAACAGGGTAACCAGCTTAGAATTCTCCACTCTTTCTCATTATGAAAGTAACTTTGCAATATTCAAATTTTATAGGTAATTCTCATTTATCCCTCAGACTTTTCAGATTCCATATTTTGTTACCTCTCATTTACACTTTCATATCAGTGATAGTTTCATCTTTTAATTACTTTCTGACTGCTACTTTAACAATAAATATTGAACTACACTCACTCATTACTAAGACTATTGTCACATTCACACTTATTGCTATAATACAAGACAAGTACTAAAATGAATAAAAATATATAAATCCGGCAGCAAAGGTTAAAAACATTATCTGTGATCTTAAGAACGACATAACATCTCAGTGAATCATAAATAATGCCGAAAAGACGTAACTCGAAATACAAATATCATATGAAACCAATTATGTCCTGAGTAAGGACCATTTGGTCACGTGTTTGGTGTGCAAAGAAATTAGTAATATATAGTTCAAATTTTCAAAAAATGTCAGATCATTATACTTAAGCATAATATTTTCGTATTAAAAATATTTGAGAATTGATTGTATCCCCTTCACAGGGAGATTAATTTGAAAAACACACGTTTACAAAATTATGAAATTGTACATAATTTTTGCAAGTTTCACGAGAGCGAAAACGCACCAGAGATACTGTAACTAAGTATATACTGCTTGTCTGGTATGATAGTTACCGTTTTAATAGACAAGGTAGATAAGTGATTGTTGCATGTATCATCAAAGCTCAGGTTAACTAAAGTAAGACAGCAAAATACATTACGAATGCTTACTGAAAATCATTTACTTGTCACTCGAGGGTCAATGCGTCACTCTTCACCTGGCACGAAAACTTTAAGAACTGTTTTGTTTCACTAAAGTTTGAATGGATTGCACAAGTGGTATATGGCGACTTACATCATGGTACAGAAATGATTTCTGGTCCGATTTAGTGCGAAAAGATTTATCTCACTTTATCGGGAACCATCGATTTGTCTCTTCGTATACGTTACAATTAAGTCAGAAAAGCCATTGTATAACGATATGCAGATATACATATCAAGGTAGTATCGCTACTCAAGGTTACAAAACCGGTAATGCATTAGCAGTGGCCGACGGTCTACACTTAACGACCGAGAACATCAGCGTTTGCATAGATTTGTCAGTACTAACAGACAAGCTACATTGTGTGAAGTAACCACAGAAATCAATGTGTGACGTACGACGTACATATCCGTTAGGACAGTGCGGCTAAATCTGGCGCTAAAGGGCTGTGGCAGTGGACGGCCGCCGCAAATTCCTTTGCTAACAGCTCCACATCGCTTGCAGCGCCTCTCCTGGACTCCTAACCATATCGTTTAGATCCTAGACGACTGGAAAACTGTGACCTTGTTGGATGTGTCCCGAATGGAGTTGGTAAGAGTGACGGCAGGGTTTGAGTGTGTGGCATATTCCAAGAAGCCATGGATCCTAGTTGTCATCCAGGCACTGTGCAAACTGGTAATGGGTCCATAATGGTGTAGGCTGTGTTTACGTGGAAAGCCTCTGGTCCAGCTAAACCGATCACTGACTAAAAACGTTTATGTTCAGCTGCTTGTAGACCATTTGCAGCTATTCGTAGACTTAATTTTCCCCAGCAACGATGAAATTTTTATGGATGTCACAGCATCATGTCATTGGGCCATCCTTGTTTGCAAGTGCTTTACAGAACATTCTGAGAAATTCGTGCGAACGATTTGGCCACCCAAATCGCACTACATTAATTCCATTGAACATTAATGGAACGTAATTGAGGAATTAGTTTGTGCAGAAAATGCTTCACCCCCAACACTTCCGCAATTATGGATGACCAGAGGTGCAACATGACGCAGTATTTGTCTAAGAGACTTCCAGTGACTTGAGTTCATACCACGTCGAGTTGCTACAGTACACTGGACGAAAGGAGGCCCGACACGATGTTAGGAGGTATCCTACGACTTTTGTTACCTGCAAAGCACCACAAAACCAGATCATATGTCATAAAAAATGAAAAATTCTTTGATTACGTGTTCGCAAATGCTGTTTGTCCCTACCAATGACTGAGGTAAGAGTAACCACGAAGTTCTTGCATCTCTCAATAACACTATATCCGTTATCATCAACACAGCTATATACATTGTTATTTAATGCAGGTCAGATACCTAGTGCATTTTGGAGAACCTACCATTGCACCAAGTGTCATCCCACTTGGATGTTTTTGCAGGGTATAACACTCATTTCATACACGCTAAACGTCCTCTCACCTGTATAAGTAATGTCCTGTGACGAAGGTTACAAAAGACACTGTGTGAAATTCTGGTTCAGCTGTAGTGCAAGGTGCTAACAATTTGACCAAGGCACACAGACACGGGGAATTCTGATGAAGGAGCAAGGCCTTCGAAATTGACCACAGGCGACGGTGTCCAGTGTCCAAGGAACAAATTCGCACCACTCGCAAATTTTCCAGCGATGCAGAAGTTCACTCTGCGGTTCTTCAATCGCTCGGTGACCAAGGAGCGGATTTCTGCTTTCGAGGAATTAAACTATTGCTAGAAGGTTTTGGTCATTATTTGCAGAATCTCGGTGACTACGATGAAAAATATGGTTGCATACTTGTGTCACTTTGAAGTGCAGTGCAGCATTCAACAAAAATTACTTGGTCTCCTAGAAAATATGTAACTTTTTTGAGGTGTTCTTGTAGTTATGACACACAATAATAGACAATTAAGCAATAGTAACTCGTCTTTGATAACGATGGTACCAGAAAGTAATAGAGTTACAAGCAATCAGCTCATCCCCTTAATATTTCTCTCAAATTTCCCTTCCACTAAAGAGTGAAAAATCGGATATCTTGCAAGCTTCCAACTTTCAAATGAAATCAAGACTTAAATAAAAATAGCAAAGGTAATGTTAATGAGAACGTGGGGAGATGTTTTCATTCTTAACATCACAAGACAAAAAAGGCTAAAGAAACGGCACAAACACGTTTTTTTTTATTGGACAGAAGCTTTCAATGATATGCGGTCTATGGTGAACAAAGTGATCAACTAGGAATCATCACAGGACACAAACCAGAACGTTAATCTCTTTACCTGACTATATACATGTGAATCCGTGGTATGGCCCAGAAACTACGCTACAGTGAAGCATCTATACTCCACCATTCCATAAAGAAAAATATGGTTCCAAAGAAGAAGAAGCTGAGAAACATATATTGGAGCCCTACGTCGCTGCAGCAAATACTTTACCCTCCTGCTAGTCAGATCGGCACACCACGATGCGTTCGGCGACTGGAGTCATGAGCGGCATCTGTTATTTATGGTGCACACCAGAAAAAAGTGCAAGTACGCAGTCTCGCGATCGGCTAATTCGGAACGCAGGTACTTCCCTACGAGCCTCTGAAACCCCCTTGGATTCCATTGTGCAGGTGGACCCGTTTGCTGGTCTCCCAAACCAATTTGATTCCATGCCACGACTATGCGTGATGGAATATGTCAAATGTTTAGACGGCTGACTCAAAACAAATAATTACACCCACACATCACTCATTGTGTACGTGATGCTACAAGCAAGAACGTCTGATGGTTCAGATGGTGACTGACTCAGGCTTCAAGTGGCACACTAGCAAAGGATGCAACTCTCACCGTTTAGGTAAAGGCCTGCAGTTCTTTACTAGTGAAGCGCCTGTACAAGAGAGAGTTCTTCTCTTTCTCTCAGCTTTCCTCGCCAGCTCGGTATCATAGCCCATTTACATGCTTAGACTACTCCCACTGTAGCACAAGCCAATCATGAGCTGGCGCATGGCATTCGAAGCTGGCTGACCGCCCCTTGCTCTGCATACTCAGACCTGACCAGCCATCAACTTTAAAAATTAATTGAGAGAAAAGGAAAAAAGATTCAACTTCGTGGTCTCTTTCCTATGCGTTTACACTGTGTCTTTGCTAAAAGCATTACCTGGATGCAACCACAGTCCTCCATAAAAAGATCGTCATGTCCCCTGTTATATCCGTTTCGAACTTTTCAAAGAACGGCCATAAACTCGCTAAAAGCCTCATGCCTTCACAAATATGTTTAGTAGCAGAGTCTGGATGACTGGGCGCGACTGACCTGTTCCACGGAAATTCGCAGGAAACCCACAGACGTCTCATCGGCTTCCTGCCTAACTAGGTTCCATCCTGTGCTATATTGCCAGTCATCAATGGTCTGTCCATAGCAGCAGTGACTCCTCGGCGCTAGTCAGCCAACCTGGACATGGCCACTGACTTCCTTCGAACACAGGTAAAGCATATTGGTATGCCTCTACTACAGTACACAAGCAAGAGTGTTAATTACTACCAACCATTTCATCATATGAAAGAAGTCAGATCGTATCCAGATATAGCAACCAAGTAATAAAGGTAGTCTTCTCTAAGAACATTAAGAAGCATAACACCATATCAGAAGTTAGAGTGCCCACCATTCTCTCAATTTTCTGTGTAGAGATCGCGTGAAGTAACTTGACCCTTCTGGAAAAATTTGGGAATTTGTGGTAAGTTCCTATGGGACCAAACTGCTGAGATTATCGATCCCTAGGCTTACATACTACTTAATCTAACTTAAAATAACTTACGATAAGGACAATACACCCATGCCTGAGGGGGGACTGGAACCTCCGATGGGGTAAGCCGCGCAAACTGTGGCAAGGCACCTCAGACTGCATAGCTACCCCGTGTTGCTGTTCCTTCTGCATAAACGTATTTTAGTCCTCAGTTCTGTGTGAGTCCACTACCTTTTCTTTGAAGGTGCTGCTGCCTCAGTTCGCTGCCACCTGGTGAGCTGTACACTTCGTTCATTAGAAGCGGACATCTCAACTGTTAGTTGATTTGCTTGTTCGGTATTTTAATCGGACTACTTACTTACCGAATTATTAGTCATACTGCCATAACATGTTAATGCCATCATTTGCAGAATCAGTAACCAGTAACTGTAGCCTACAATTATGCTAGCGACTAGGCTTCATCTGCTGAACTGCTTTGCCGCCCCTCCCTCCACCCCCCCCTGCCCACCCACCCCCCGCCTGGGCCACGTGATGGTTACAAGTGGCGGAAATTTGATCACTACAGTTTCCACTCCTATATCACGTCGTTTGTGCAGCCACTGGACAAGTTTGCGCACTTTTGACAGACTAATGCTGTATATGCTGTTTTCATGATAGGCAGCTACACTCGCTGCACAAATAGTTGGACCCTGTGCTACTTTCGTCAAATATACCTAA
Source organism: Schistocerca piceifrons (assembly GCF_021461385.2). NCBI lineage: Eukaryota > Metazoa > Arthropoda > Insecta > Orthoptera > Acrididae > Schistocerca > Schistocerca piceifrons. Next base: position 348,150,108 of record NC_060145.1, read on the forward strand.
GCACCTTCAAGTAATGCGGACTGATATAATAGCATTTTCAATGAGTTATGTAACAATAAACTGATGAAAAAACGTTATGCATACCGGTGTTCTATTGAATAACTGATATAGAAACAATAAATGTTTTAGACTGTTATAAACTGACAATTTATTCAGTCAGTTAAGCACGAAGATAACTTAAAATGTTCGCCCAACAAATCATATATGTTGTGTCTAGGCAAGAGAGCCTAGACACAATGAGAGGAAGCCGAAAGGCATGCGCTTAAACTCACGCAGGCTGGCGTGAGGTCTGAAACAGGATACGTAATGAATGCTATAAAGAAAAGTACGTAGCTTCTGGAATACTTAACTTTAATCCACATTTGTAGAACATCGCTCTTGATGATACATTAATAGAATCTCAATATCAATGGAATACGGCGCCTTGCTAGGTCGTAGCAAATGTAGCTGAAGGCTATGCTAACTATCGCTTCTGCAAATGAGAGCGTAGTTGTCAGTGCACCGTTCCTTGCAAAGTCGGCTGTACAATTGAGACGAGTGCTAGTACGTGTCTCTAGACCTGCCGTGTGGTGGCGCTCGGTCTGCGATCACTGACAGTGGCGACACGCGGGTCCGACGTATACTACCGGACCGCGGCCGATTTAAATGCTACCATCTAGCAAGTGTGGTGTCTGGCGGTGACACCACAATATTTAAACACAAAATAGAATTGCAGTAATATTCAAATGCTGAAAGCTTTCGTGATTGCGCATTTAAAGTGGTATCAGATTCCCCAATATACATTTAAACATCACTGGTATGCGATAAAACAATGTAACATTCCATTAACAACAACAAAATATTTTCCAGGTCATAACTATTTGAAGTCCACCATGGCGATCAGCACATGAATCTCACATAACCATGAAGAAGCTCCCGCAGTCTCTTCAACAGTACTTTCAGATTTGCAGCCAAAGACGATAATTGTTTAACACTGCACATCGCGTATCATTCGCGAAATGAGAAAGTTCCAGATGCCTTACTGATTTGACTTGAAAATTCCAACAAATGTTAAAGAGCGGTTCGCTGCCACCAAAGCTATTACATCGCAAGTCCTAAAACACGGTATCAGTATCCCAGCTACTTGATCCACTGCACAACGTAGACGCCCAACACGGGACCATCCTTTATCATTTTTATTCCCATCTCTGAAGGAGGAGGGAGGGCCACTGTGATTACTGCTCTATTGGACCTAAGGTATATATTTTCATTGCGTTTGTAAGTAGGCTGCTTAGGTTTTTATATTGGTAACGCCACGTAGCGCTCTGTGTGAAAATCACTGGCTGTGATGTGTGCAGTGTGTGGCTGGTTAGCATTGTTGTAATATTCGCTATTGTAGTGTTGGGCAGTTGGCCGTTAACAGCGCGTAGCGCAGTTAGAGGTGAGCCGCCAGCAGTGGTGGATGTGGGGAGAGAGATGGCGGAATTTTGAGAGCAGACGATCTGGACGTGTGTCCATCAGAAAGAGTAAATTTCTAATATTGGATATCATGGACTGATATATATATATTATGGGTTTTGAACACTATGAAACGTCCCCTTAGAAAAGTTTATGAATTACTGTGCTGATAAACCTCTTACATTATTTGATTTTCAAACAGCTGAGCAGAACTGAACGTACTCAGACATTTCGCTCTTTGCCTGACACACAATATTTGTATCGCAAAGCAATTTGACTTTCAATAATCCCTACAAAAGAATGGCCCTGACTAACACTAACCTATATCTTTCACAAATCACTTACATCACAAAAACCTTCGTTAATCGAACTACTGCAATACAGCGAGCGCCACTACTGCCAGCTAAATAAAAGAATCAAACTACCTTAATAGTGTTCAAAAGTCCTTATACATACACTCCTGGAAATGGAAAAAAGAACACATTGACACCGGTGTGTCAGACCCACCATACTTGCTCCGGACTCTGCGAGAGGGCTGTACAAGCAATGATCACACGCACGGCACAGCGGACACACCAGGAACCGCGGTGTTGGCCGTCGAATGGCGCTAGCTGCGCAGCATTTGTGCACTGCCGCCGTCAGTGTCAGCCAGTTTGCCGTGGCATACGGAGCTCCATCGCAGTCTTTAACACTGGTAGCATGCCGCGACAGCGTGGACGTGAACCGTATGTGCAGTTGACGGACTTTGAGCGAGGGCGTATAGTGGGCATGCGGGAGGCCGGGTGGACGTACCGCCGAATTGCTCAACACGTGGGGCGTGAGGTCTCCACAGTACATCGATGTTGTCGCCAGTGGTCGGCGGAAGGTGCACGTGCCCGTCGACCTGGGACCGGACCGCAGCGACGCACGGATGCACGCCAAGACCGTAGGATCCTACACAGTGCCGTAGGGGACCGCACCGCCACTTCCCAGCAAATTAGGGACACTGTTGCTCCTGGGGTATCGGCGAGGACCATTCGCAACCGTCTCCATGAAGCTGGGCTACGGTCCCGCACACCGTTAGGCCGTCTTCCGCTCACGCCCCAACATCGTGCAGCCCGCCTCCAGTGGTGTCGCGACAGGCGTGAATGGAGGGACGAATGGAGACGTGTCGTCTTCAGCGATGAGAGTCGCATCTGCCTTGGTGCTAATGATGGTCGTATGCGTGTTTGGCGCCGTGCAGGTGAGCGCCACAATCAGGACTGCATACGACCGAGGCACACAGGGCCAACACCCGGCATCATGGTGTGGGGAGCGATCTCCTACACTGGCTGTACACCACTGGTGATCGTCGAGGGGACACTGAATAGTGCACGGTACATCCAAACCGTCATCGAACCCATCGTTCTACCATTCCTAGACCGGCAAGGGAACTTGCTGTTCCAACAGGACAATGCACGTCCGCATGTATCCCGTGCCACCCAACGTGCTCTAGAAGGTGTAAGTCAACTACCCTGGCCAGCAAGATCTCCGGATCTGTCCCCCATTGAGCATGTTTGGGACTGGATGAAGCGTCGTCTCACGCGGTCTGCACGTCCAGCACGAACGCTGGTCCAACTGAGGCGCCAGGTGGAAATGGCACGGCAAGCCGTTCCACAGGACTACATCCAGCATCTCTACGATCGTCTCCATGGGAGAATAGCAGCCTGCATTGCTGCGAAAGGTGGATATACACTGTACTAGTGCCGACATTGTGCATGCTCTGTTGCCTGTGTCTATGTGCCTGTGGTTCTGTCAGTGTGATCATGTGATGTATCTGACCCCAGGAATGTGTCAATAAAGTTTCCCCTTCCTGGGACAATGAATTCACGGTGTTCTTATTTCAATTTCCAGGAGTGTATATATATATATATATATATATATATATATATATATATATATATATATATATATATCAGTTCATGATATCCAGTATTACAAATTTACTCTTTCTGATGGACACACATCCAGATCGTCTGCTCTCAAAATTCCGCCATCTGTCTCCCCACATCCGCCACTGCTGGCGGCTCACCTCCAACTGCGCAATGCTACGCACTGTTAACAACCAACTGCCTAACACTACAATAGCGAATATTACAACAATGCTAACCAGCCACAGACTGCACACAGCACAGCCAGTGATTTTCATACAGAGTGCTACGTGGCGTTACCAATATAGAAACCTAAACAGCCTACTTACATAGCCCCCTGCTCCCCACAAAAAATTTACAAATTGTTTTGGGCAGTGGCCAATACAGATTTGAAGAAAAATTTCATAATTAGAATAACAAAGATATCAAATGCACAAACTTATTGATACAATGTTGGTCAAAAGCTAAAATTTTCTCACAGTCCATAAAGACAGTCCTGACCATTCATCACAGTAAAATTGCAGTGTTTTTTTTTTCTCAAAGTCTGATCAGTAAAAGAAAATGCACACGGAAGTAGAGGATTTCCATGCAGTCTTGAAGAAGTAGTGTTGTCCTTCCAACGGAAAGACAGTGCTGACTCTTGACATGCAGACAGGTAATGGGCCATAACAGAGCAAACCCACTGCAGAGTCAGTCGAAATTTAGAAGAATATTGGTAAGTAGGTCATCACAGAGCAGACGCACTGTAGTTCTGGTAGAGATTACGGTATTGGTGGGCCACCAGAGGTGCAGACCCACTGCAGTCCTTGTAGAAATAATGGTATTGGTGGGCCATCAAAGATGCAGATCCACTGTAATCCTTGTAGAGACGGCCAACAGCCATCTGTTGCGACTGTGCAGGTGCACAATCACCATCGAAGAGTCTTGCAGAGAATATAACAAGTCCATAAACCACCACTTGTGCACTCACAAAGTTTTTGGAATTGTCCTTAGAGCCAGCAATGCTGCTAACCAATCCCCTGCTGAATTATCAACACACGTGCAAATGCTACCAGTTCCCTTTTTTTCCTCGCATATTCTGCGTGTACTATGACCAACAAAAACGTGTGCAGTGAAATGAAACTTAATTTTAAGATCTGGTGTCTAATTATAAATTTACAACATAAGAATACACTTACAAAGGTACAAAATACATCGTTAAAGAACATAACAATACAGATAACATTTGTAGTAGTACAAGCTTTACAAAAGAATAGAAATAAACAGATACATCAGTGTTACAGGAATTATGACATAAGTACATACATGAAAGATCAGAATAACTTTCAAAACATCAACTTCACACGTGAGCATTAAAACAAAACAGAATAATTAATGTCTAAACATCTTTACAAAGTAAATAACATAGTATTAGAAAAATTCGACAGCATAACTCTCATCAGGTAAACACATACAGACAGGAAGAACACAAATACACAAGGGTATACAAACACATAGCGGAATAATACAAATGGGAAGACAGGGTTTGTTTTCAGTGTAACATTTGGTACTGCAGTCCAGCCTAAAACTTCATTCCATAGGCATTTCCTCTTATTTCAACATTTGTTTCCACCAAAAAAATCCTATCCAAGCATGCTTTCTGTATTTGTATGTTCACATATTTCTTGCCTCATTATTTATTTTCCATTATCTTACCTCATCATTTATTTCCAAGAAAATCCTACCTAAACCTGTCGTCCCTAAACCCTGCTTTTTGTTCATATCCTCTTTCAAAATCCTTTTTTCTTTGGCCAAACCATTTTTGTATAGCTTGTCAATGCATTTCTTCCAATTAAACATAACTCGTTCTCTTATATAGCCTACCCCATCTTAAGTTAACTTAAATCTACTGAGCGCAGATGCATAAACTAAGGGACGAGGCAATGCAGCAGCACAAAACAATTAACACAAACAGCAATGACAAAAAATGCAAATTGGCAAAGCAAGCAGCAATAAATATAAATTAGCAAAGCAGATGCAACATTATAACTAATATGAGCCAATGTGCAGCAAAAAGAAAAATAAATCAGTAGTAAAACTGGCTAAACAGAGTAATACAAAGTGAAATTCAGTAACACTATGCCTGACAAACAGCAGCAGCAAATGCTGTAACTTATCTCTAAACATGACAAAGCTCAAGCAGGAAAGATAGTACACTAAAGTCAACAATGCAGACAAGGGAAACGTCTGTTCACATCTTAGTGTCTATGTGATTAAAGTGGTGCACCACAACAAGTTATTCTACCTAAAAGATTACCAAGTAGTTGAAAAGAAAATTATGTATGCAGTTACTGTTATTAATCCCTTCTTATTATTCTTTCCTTTCCCAGTGTTCCTTTTCCGAAGAATGTGGATCATAAAATTATTATTTAATAGATCTGTTGACAGAAAGTGTTCACATTAGCAAATGCATTTTATTTTATTTTATAAAACCAATGGTGCAACACAGCTGGAAAACAGATATCAAATGAAATAACCAACTATGTAAGGCAAAGCATAACAATATCATTCAATAGTCATGTGGCATTTCATAAGTTAGTAGAAATTCTCTCAATTCTTGTAGAAAGACACTTGCCATAATCAGGTGTGCAAATGTAAGAATATTTCCCATCAATTCATAAGCATTTCGGTAAGTAGCACAAGAGTATGATATGTTTCCAAGTAATGAGCGTGTCGTATTTGCGATGCTATCTACAAAGGAATGTCAATAGCGAGGTTAATGTCGTCTTTTTTCTGCACCTAATGGCTTTTTCTCCAGGCAGGTGGCACTGCTGGGCACCCACGACACATTACGTCAAGGTCACTTAGCTTTCTTACCGAAATATTTACGACAGTAGAGACAGTCTCATATAGAAAAAATTACACAGATTGAGAATTTGCATTACAGATGTGTAGAAACAAAATCCTATAAATATAACAGTGTCCAAAAAATGTTCGCTGGCATTGTGATACATTCATGCATACAGACACATTTCATAACAAGTCCATTCTTGGTACCAAGTACGATTCTTGGTTTCCAACATCCTTTTTCACAAATCAGAGTCCCTAATCACTACTCATTATTCCTTACCTTATTACACATATACATATTCGTCGACACGTCAATCTGGCGTCGACACTTCAATATTTCATCATAATAGTAGCATAATGAAATTCCTTATATAGCATCAGCTTATTGATCATAAACATACCTCAACAGCATAATAAACATCGTCGCCGTAATAACAACATCGTAACACCTCAGTCAAATCGCAAAAACGTCGTAGCATTCTGCAGTAATTTCAAACCCTAATAAAATTCCCTGCTCATTTAAATAATGCCATCTACTTCAAACGTACTTTAAAAATCATGATCCCATACCAAATTCATCATTCAAAGCTCTCATAATATAGCAATGGTTCCGAAAAAATATGAACAGTTCACGAAGTACAGACAAAATACAATTTCATAAGTGTGAAGTTATCCAACTGTGTAATTGCGTAAACATCTGTCACTGATGTAGTAAAAAAAAAAAAAAAAAAAAAAAAAAAAAAAAAACATGTTTGTCTCTCTCAGTTAAATGATAAGATAGCTGTGTAATCTATGTGTTAGAGAAATATGGTACCGATGTGTTAAGTTGTCTAAGCAAATACCATATTTGCTAGTGCTCCTTGTGCTTGCCAAACACATGGTACACAAAGTAAGCGTGTACCCCCCTGAGGATTAATATAATTATACCCTCAGGTGTTACAGATTACAGCAATGGAATGAAATGTATCACGGAAAACCTTTGTATCTTTGTAATTCAAAAATCTTTAAAAATAAATGTTTTAAGTAGAAAATTAATCACTCAAATGCGTGTCCTGGAGCGCTAAATGTGCATCTTGCTGTAAGATAATCTCTGTCACTACTTAAAGGTAAAAACGTGCTAAGTGTAGTAATTATCGTCGTCTGTAAGCAAAGTTCTGTAGAAGTCAATGTACTTACCTCGTAATAAACAAAAGTGAAATGCTATGCGTACAGATATCGTAGTTATTACGTACAGTACCGTGATCAAGAAAGTACTATACTGTAATGTATTGTTGCGCTACGAAAAGGGCTGTCTCATTGTAGCTATACCACAAAACTTACTACTAAAACATGTTTTACTTTCCAGAAGAATTCATAAAAACTGTGCAGATATAAAACAGATATACTGCAAAAGCAACAATGTAAATTGTGTCACATATTAGCAGCGTCGTGATATAATCGTGTAGCTGTCAAAGAAACCAAATACTAAGTCATCTTTAATCTCACAGAAAATACTTCAAATAAAGAATGTCTTTTCAAGTAAACCAAAATGTTGCATTAAAATCTCATTAGCAGTATATGTTCTAAGTATGTAAGCCGAATATTCGTTACGTAATTGTGCAACTAACAAGGAAGAATGTAGAAATAACAACACTGTGTCGTATGTTCACTATAACAATGCATTCGTAATTACTTGTCTAAGTTGCCTAGGTTCTTGACAGTTTCTAAGTGTGACAAGGGGTAGTAGTAACGTGAAGTGAAAAATTTTATAGCAAAGACTAAGTTAAAAAGCAGATTATTATTCAATAAATGGTTTTACATGTGAAATGTGGTGCAATCCTTTACTCTTCCTAGTACGCAGAGTTTCAATTTCAACGCAATTATCATGCGGTATACGTCGGTAAGGAATACTGGAATTTTTCTCAAGGTTAGCGTCTATGTTATTTTTCTCTGAGCCAAACGGCGCATGTGGCTGCCTGCGGTGCGAGTCATTGTCTGTCTCCTTGTTGGCGAGCGTCCTTATTGGGATTAGGAGACCTAACTTCTAGCAATTCACCTTGTTGAGAGGGCCCTGCCCTATTTCACTCCCGCCAGTTATGATGCAATTCAGGTCTGTCGTTTTGTCGGTAGTTTACATAGTTTCTTTTTTGTCGGTCATGTGGTGGAGAATTTCTCCCGGTGGACCGTTGCTTCTGACGTTATTCTGTCTCCCTTGATAATAATTATTTTGGTTTCCATATTGTCTGTTTCTCTGATTGTCTCTGCGATAATCATTACCACAGAGAGGTGATCTTTCCCTGTATATATTACTACTCTGCCAACGGTTGTCATACGGGTGGTGTCTGTTTTGATCACGATTTACGTTGTAAGAATTGCCTTGTCATGTCCATTTATTATTTCTGTCATCGCGGAATTGTGACGTATGTGACCTGTAATTGTTGTGTTCCTGTTTTCGCGTCCCATGATTGTCAGTGTCAATTTCCAATTCTTGTAAGAGTCCCTGAAAAGCTTCAGTGTCGTCTTTGCAACGTCCTGCCAAAATAATATGTCGTAAATGTTCAGGCAGTTTGATTAAGAAAATGCGGATGAGTTCTGAGGGGCTGTATGGGTTTGACAGGTACTGATTCTTATGCAACATGTCTTCAAAATATTTCACAAGACTGGAAAATTCAGATTGTTCGAAATGTTTCATCATTATGATGCTATGTTTTACTCGGACTTGTGTAGCTTGAGAGCAATATGCTGAGAGGAAGGCATGATAAAATTCTCCTTCACTGTGACAATCGTGAATGACTGATCGCATTCTTACAGCTGGCTCATTCTCTAAATAGCCACATATAAATTCTAATATGTGCTCTAATGACCAGTTGAGAGGGAAACAATGAGAGAATTTATGAAGCCATGCTTGTGGATGAATGTCGTTGCCAGAATTCTTAAATGTTTTGAATTTACGTGTAGTAATAAACAGCTTATAGATAAAATCATCATGTCGGCAAGTCGCATATCGGTCATTGTTACTTCGTATCGGCGGTTCCATCTCAAAATTCGGTGTACCTTGCAAATTTCTTTCATAATTTCCGAAGTGCCCCGTGTTATTATTTTCTATGTTCCTCTTCCCGTATTGTAACGCGAGTGTCCTCTAAAATACGTAATTCTTGTATTACCTGTGTCAACTTATCTTGTACTTCCCGGATTTCTCTTTGGTGTTGCGTATTAATTTGATTTTGGTGTTGTTTGAATTTCTTAATTTGTTTGTAGTCTTCTGTGTCATTAAAGACTACCGGTTTTGTGTTATTCAGATTATCATCTACCTTCGTAGATAAATTATTTAGCTGATCCGAATGTTCGACTACTTTCTGTGATAATTAACTAATTTCCTCCATGTGTCTTTCTGAACCAGTTTTCAGAGTATCTACTGTGTCCTTTAAGTTTTCCTGAGTTTTTGCAAGTAGCGTAACCGAATCGATAGATGCAACTGAGTCAATTTTAGCTTGCAAGGTCTCATGATTTTCGTAACAATAGTTTGCAGTTCTTTTATGGTTCCTTCGTGATTCTGTAATGCATTTTCATGCCGCGAAAAAATAGGTTGAAAATGCTCACAAATTTGTGTTTTTACGTCATTACAGACTTTTTGACATTTCGATTCAATGTTATGTAAATCAGTAGTTAAATCTTCACGTGTTTGTTCAAGCGTGGTGTCTAACTTCCGAAGACTTTGTTCCATTGTGTCTAACTTTTGAAGCTTTTGCTGTGTTTGTCTCTGATTTTGTTCCATTGTGTCTAACTTTTGAAGATTTTGTCCCATTTGTTTCTGATTTTGTTCAAGCGTTGTGTCTAACTTTTGAAGCCTTTGTCCCATTTGTTGCATTAGCTGTAATAACAATGCACTGGTGTCTGAAACATGTTCCTCAGTGCTATTCGGCAGTGCATTTGAACCGGCAATATTCGCATTTTGAAAAGCAGAAAATGTGTCTTGACTTATTTGAGAAAACGGTGAGGACGCAAAACCTGGATCTAGAGCATTTTTGAGATTGTGTCCTGTCATTTCGGATTCCTGAGGTGAGATGTTGCCGACCGACAGATCGATATTGCTTCCCAGTTCACTAATTGTTTCACTGTCTACACCATTACTTGCAGGTCGCTCCATTTCCCTATCCACAGTTACCAAATTACTACTTTGAACATTAGTTAATTTATTACACGGTGGCGCTAACACACTGCTTTCGTCTTCACTGTCATTTCTCAGTTTACTTTGCAGCCTAGTATTACGTTTTTCACACGCCATTGTTGTCACAATATTTCACACGATAACATAGAAAAGCACAATTTTAAGAGCAAAATAAGAAAACACATTAACATAGCATTGAAAATAATATCTCGTTAATTGCAAGCGCAGCTGCGAAATACTTGGTGCAAATCTACATGCATGCCACAACTGTTTTACTGTACAACAATGAAAAACTACATCTACAAAGTAAATTCTCTGTATAGTTACGCGCTAGCAACAAACAATAGCTACACTAATTACACAAACTACAAGAAAAAATCAGAAGATTCCAGTGAGATATCCTCGGCTAAGGGTCGACATATCTAACGTCCCCTTAGAAAAATTTATGAATTACTGTGATGATAAACCTCTTACATTATTTAATTTTCAAGTAGCTGAGCAGAACTGAACGTACTCAGACATTTCGCTCTTTGCCTACTCTGATCAACACTAAACTGACACACAATATTTTCAGCACAACGCAATCTGACTTTCAATAATCCCTACAAAAGAATGGCCCTGACTAACATTAACCTATATCTTTCACAAATCACTTACCTCACAAAAATATTCGTTACTCGAACTACTGCAATACACCGAGCGCCACTACTGCTAGCTAAATAAGAGATTCAAACTACGGAAGGCTCTAACTACTGATAGGCATAGTAAGCAAATGAAAGATTTTGATAGAGAACAAACAATGTATTTACCTTAATAGTGTTCAAAAGTCATTATATATATATATATATATATATATATATATATATATATATATATATATATATATATATATCTCAGTCCATGATATACAATATTACAAATTTACTCTTTCTGATGGACACACGTCCAGATTGTCCGCTCTCAAAATTCCGTCATCTCTCTCCCCACATCCACCACTGCTGGCGGCTCACCTCCAACAGCGCTACGCTACGCGCTGTTAACAGCCAACTGCCCAACACTACAGTAGCGAATATTACAACAATGCTAACCAGTCACAGACTGCACACAGCACAGCCAGTGATTTTCATACATAGCGCTACATGGCGTTACCAATATAAAAACCTAAACAGCCTACTTACACGTTTTAATTTCACTTTTTCTTGATGCACTGTGTCTCAGTTTCTATCTTTAACTTAATTCACTAATCTTAAAATTATTCACAACTTTTTATTTTTCTGGTTGCTTACACCGCTTCTTTGTGCGATGAGCTGCCATTTTCGCGCCCTTGTATGCCCTCGGTTGGTTTGCCGAAATTCACAATACATAAAAGACTACCATATACAACTTGCTTTTGAGAAATGGAAAGAGACTGACAAGGTATTTATTCACTTCCTTTCACTGCTTTTACACTTTTTCAATTCAGTTAAAGTTAATTATTTCAAATGCAAGTTATACGTCGAATGAAATGTCTCTCTCTCTCACGGTACCCGTCAGACCGTATACATTATCCTACGAATAATAATTTATGCACAGTTAAGCAAAACATGAAATTTCTGCACATGCACTCACGATAAATGATAAAGATATTATTGTTAAAACATGGGTAAAAAATTAATGTGACCCGTTCAATAGACGCGTCCCTTTGCGCTCTATTCAATAATGGGTGGAATACTACATTTAAATTATCATTTTCAAGTGATGATAATTTTTAATAAAGATCAAATTTAACACTCAATATCACAAACTAGAAAACATCTTATTATCTATACCTATTATAACGACCCTATACCCCTCTTTCCTATATTCAGTGTTCTCGACACGTAAGTTTTTTCGAGAGCGATCTCGAATCTGTGGAGCACTGCGATCGTGCTACGACTTTGTCTGTCAGGCGTAGCGTGTAAAATGGTGATTGCGAATAAAAAAACACTTTTTTGCACTTTGAACACTATACTCAACTACAGTGCACTGCTTAAGTAATCATGACCTAGTGTTTCCCTAATTGAAATTTAATTTTGTTATCGAACGTCTCCTGAATCGTTTGGTAGGTAAACAGTTGGGTCGTTGTATTTAGCAACACAGTATTCAATGCACTTCACCGATTACGTTGATATCGGTTTTCTTCTACGCGCTGGAACAAGATTCGTGACTGAACACACCGTGAGAAATTCCTCCTGAAATGTCATGCTTCTATTTACTGTATACAGTCGCTACATTCTAAAGGAAAGAATTTTGGGAGTTAAATGTCTTCATTCAGTTTGGAACAGTTGTTCAAGCTAAGTTATAATAAAGTGGAAACTTGCTTTTGAGGAACTGAAGGAAACCGGCAAGATATTTATTCACTACCTTTCACTAGTTTTAGATTTTTACTGATAAAGTTATTACTTCTTATTTAAATACAGGGCCCTTGTAGCTTCAAGAAACTCTTTTTATACAAATATAGTATACTCAAGTGATGTAGCAAAGCGTCCACGAAACATGGATAATATTAGGACTAAAACTTTAAGAAAATATTAAGGCTATGGCGGCTGCTGTTACAATAAGCATCGTTACGTTTGAATGCAAGACCTAAGGAAACAGAAGTGGATTCTGAAACCAAACAGTAACACTGGGTAGGTGTATAAATGACTGTATACTGTGCAAGATACACTTTCCTTTACAGAATCAATTAAATTTAATTTGATTCTATTGTTCATTAAGGAGAACTGAATGATCGTAGCTTTCCTTGTCATGAGCAGTGCGTGTGCCGAACAACACATTTCAAATATCCTCACTTCTCTGTTTTAAACGATATGACGATGACACCATCTAGGCTTTTTATATTCAACATACTTGAAGTGAAGCTGGGCAACCGCTGCAAACCCATAATTAAGGCTTGTAATTCCTGCTACTAATGCGAGTAATTATCAGACACGGCTTTTTAATACAGAAGTATTATTAAACATCTTCCTCCAATATTTTGTGCAGATGTTAGCGCGAAGTATAAAGTTCTGCAGAGCTCACAAGAAGAGACTGTCCACTGCCGCTGCTGTGTGGCTACTTCTGCCCTGTTCGGTCTGCCTGTGGTAAAATGTTTTCTATGTAGAAGATGGTCCCCAAACGGAGAGCTGGAAGGTCACCTGTAACGCTAGTGGCTTCCTTCTTTCGTATGTTTGGGTCTTCTACTTTATGGAATAATAAATAATGTTACATTACTCTAACAGTCCACGGGTGTACTGCCGGTCAATAGTGTCCAACGGGCACAATATTTCGGCGATCAGATATGTCGCCATCGTCAGGTGTGCTGACGAACTGAGCTCCTGAGGGCGGGTTGCCGTCTTAAATCCCATCCCCTCGCGAGGCGTTCTGCGGGAGCGGACCGCGGAGTGAACGCCTCTCGGGGGAGGGGACTTAAGACAGCCGACCGCCCTCGGGAGTAGACGAGTTAAGGCCTGGGCAGACAGAACGCGGCCTGGCCGTCCGGCCTGTGGCCTTGAACAGCAACCGGCAGGCCTCACTGTTGAATCTCTCGTTATTGTATGGCGGCGGTCACACAGAGTACGGCTTTGACGCACCGGCATGCGGCGTGCCGCAACGGCCGCCGCCGAGTTGTCACAGATTACAGATTCGCCGCAAGCCGGAGCGGCTGCTTGCCTCTGTTGGCGCACTCAACTGCTCTGTGGTCACACTGGAAGCAGTGGCGCGAGGCGGTTTTTGTCTTGCAGCTCGTAGTGCACGCATCAGGGACACAGAAAGACTTATAGAGGAGGTGAGAGAATACAACTTTTTGTATAGTACACGCGATCCTGATTTGGAGGTAGAATACTTTTGTCCTCGGTATACTGTTGATAGAAAGCTGAATTCTCAGAAATAATGTTGTCACTGTGACGTCCATAACTTCCAATGTCAACTACTGTAAACTCGGTAGTATGGATCAACGATCGCCAGGAGAACTAGCTAAAAGAATTGTTTGTAACAGAAGAACTGGGATCCACTATCCTTCGGGCATTTTAACCTGATAGGCTTTCCGTGTATGCTTCCAAGGCAGTCCGCAAACCCCCAAAGTTTTACAAATCCTTCTTCAGATTTCTTCCACATCTCTGTTGTAGGAGTAGGTAAATACTTGAGCTGTAGAACAGTCCATATTGCCTAGCACAGTTGTTTCACAATTTCTGAGACTGTTGAACGTCCTAACCGAAAAGAAAAAGCTATGGTCTGGTGACTGTCGCCTGTAGTCAAGTATCTCGAAAAGATTAAAATGAACTATGCCGATAGAACGAATAGATAAGTTAACGACCAAAGATATGTTTGTTTAAATTCAATGACAATGTTATGAATACAATGAAACAAAACAATCTATTAAGTACAAAGTTCTCTCTAGCGGGACATACGGAACTAGATCTTACTATCGTTTGCTGTATTCGTGGCCGGCCGAAGTGGCCGTGCGGCTAAAGGCGCTGCAGTCTGGAACCACAAGACCGCTACGGTCGTAGTTTCGAATCCTGCCTCGGGCATGGATATTTGTGATGTCCTTAGGTTAGTTAGGTTTAACTAGTTCTAAGTTCTAGGGGACTAATGACCTCAGCAGTTGAGTCCGATAGTGCTCAGAGCCATTTGAACCATTTTGCTGTATTCGTAAACACTGCAGATAAATTTATCACTGCACTCGTAACTACGTTGTGGGATAGCACTTTCTTCCGCCGAACCTTTTATATAATAGAGCAAAACTGAAATGGAATAATTTATATGACTTCTATTTGAAGCACAAAGAGGCTACAAACGGTAAAACTTACCTCAAACAAATGGCTAGTCTGTGCCTTGTATCAATTGGCTTTCTCCAGTTCCTTCTGCCCTTTCGGTGCTACCTTTTTATCAGGCGATGCATTTCCTCGAAACATTCTCGCGATATACGAAAATATTTGAAGAACCTATCTTCGTCAGACTCTAGATCAATACACAGACGATGGTATTCTCCTAAGCTTTCTCTCTTGCTATTAATGTCGTGCACCCAACATCTTCTCTTCTTGGTGCCATTTCGTTTCGCTAGTGCGAACTACTCATTTCTCAATAAAAAAAAAAAGAAAGAAAAAAATGATCTCCCACAAAGATAACGTGTCCCGCGTGAAGATTCCAAATCTTCTAACGCCAAGACAATCGCGCTACGCATGCAAGCTTATTAATGAGGCTCGGCCCCTTCCACAGTGTAACAGCTGACGCATCAAGAGTCGCTCCGGCCGGCCGGCCGTTGCCTGTGTGGCGTCCCTGGCCGCTGACTGGCCCGGCCTACCGCCGCGCCGTCCGTCGCAGCGGCAGGCCGGATTCTGTCTGGCCAGGCCTTGCCGCTTCGGCGACGGCAGCGCCCGCGCCGGCCGGCCGCGGTCCGGTGGGGCTTGCCCCGCCTGCCTCCCCGCCATCAGCCGGCGCGCCTATGACGAACCAACCTGCGCCGAAGGGAAGTATTAATACCCAAGGTGCAGAGCAGCACACGGACGCCGATATGGAATATTCTTCGGATTCCGACGCAAGCAGCTTCGTAGATGCGCGCGAGCGCCGACACCAGCGAGAAGATGGGGTGAGAGGGGCAGTCCATGATCGCTCCCCAGCACGCCGTTCCTCGAGGAGGGACGCACAGGAGGATGGGTTTCAACAACCACCGAAGAAGCGCCAGGCGCGGCGGCAACGCCTATCGTCGCTAGGGAGCTCCCTGTCTCCAATGCTTTCGAGCCACTGCAGGGCACTGGGGCAACATTGGAGGAAGCAGCCACTTCCTTAACGGACCGACAACGGCAGCGTGATGGACAAAGAAGCGCGTCTGAAGAGGCGCGACAGCAACGAGCCGACCACGACGCCGAAATGAATGACGCCGACAAACAGCCGCCACCAGTTCAGCATAAGGTGCCGCCCATAGTGATGCACTCTGCGGGTGACTATAAGCAGTTTCGTGACTGGCATTGTACGCAGCCTTTCCACATCAAGCAAACCGGCGGGGACACGCTGAAACTAATCTGTCAGCGACTGACGACTACGTCCTTGTCATGTAGAAGTTGGGACGTGATGGCATCCCTAACTACACGTTTCCAGCTATCCGGCCACCAACTATCAAGGCTCTGATCAAGAAAATCCCGAAGTCCCTGCAAAATGAAGACGTCAAGAAAGAGCTTGAGTCCATGGGGTCCGTTGCCACGCGCGTGGACTTTCACAGGATGCTTACTGGCCATAGGGTGGTTATCTTGCCTGACACGCCTACCCACCGAGCAATATTTCAAGTCACACGGTTTTACAACCTGTGTGTGACTATTGAGAAACTGCGGAAATCGAGAGGCTCTGTACAATGCTTCCGCTGTCAGGGATTTAGGCACGTTTCCCGGCTGTGCACTATGCCTCCCATGTGTGTGCGGTGTGGTGGCAGACACACCAGCGAGCAATGCACCTGCAAATTGGAAGACCCGCCCATCTGTGGCCTGTGCGGTGGGGCACATCCAGCCAATTACCGCTCCTGCCGTAAACACAAACAGGAGAGCAGACGCCAGCGTTGTCTCCTCCCCCCTACCCTCCCCGCCCAGAAGACTACTCTGGCTGCGGAGCTTCGTCGCCGCCGTCAGCCCCCGCCGAATATGGACAAGAGGACTTGGTCGACTCTGATGGAACGGCGCTCGGCTATACTTCGGAAGGGTGTCAGCATGACCGATGCAGTACAGCGACCGCCTCCCACAGCTGCATCAATGAACGCGCACAGGGACCTGTGCCACCCGCTACTCACCTGCCTCCGGCTGCGGCTGCGCAGTCTCTCATGCCATAGGAGCTACAGACGCTGATTGGTCTCCTTACCCAAGTCATATCTACGCTAACAGAAGTCACGAAACAGCTTAAGCGACTGCCAGCGCTCATCGCCTCCACTCTGGAATCGACGACCTGCAGAGCCGTCAGGGCAACTCAGGATGCTTCAGCTGCGCCACATCATGGCTAGAGTGGCTCGACTGGACGACCTCCGCATCGTTGCATACAATGCGGACAATCTGACCCACGACGTGCGAGAACTTCAGCACTTCATTACTGACCATAATATTGACATCTGCATGGCAATGAAACGTTTCTTAAAACGGACATACGCAGGAATATTCCTAATTATTGCTGCTATCGCACTGACAGACCTACTTGGGGCGGAGGCACCACTATCTTCGTCAAACGTTCCATCAACCACTATGCTCTCCGGCCGCCCACCACGCAGTTCATCGAACCGATGGCGGTCCTTGTCGACACTCACACCGGACTCATTACATTTATCTCGGTGTACCGCAGTCCGCGCCGCGTCTTGGACCTGGAAGATGCTCGGGCTCTCCTCCGCCATCCTGGGAAGCTCTTCATTGCCGGGGATCTGAATTCCAAGCATGCTGCCTGGAATTCGCTGAACACCAACAACAGAGGCCGCCGACTCCTCCAGGCTCTCGAAGAAGTAAATGCCTATGCCTGCGAACCCGAGGAGCCTACGTGCTACCTGTCGTCTGGCAGACCGGACGTGATTGATATAGCCATCACCAAGGGCCTCCCACAATTCCTGGACGCTGAGGTGATTCACGAGTTAAACTCGAATCATCTGCCAGTGTTATTTCGTCTGCGGGTCGCCCCGCCACATACCCCAGGACTCCTCAACTTTTGCAGAACTAATTGGAATCGATTCCGCTACCATGTGGACTACGCCGTCTCCGTCATGGCCGACGACGAAGAAGTCGCTGAAGACACAACTGACCGCCTTACGGATGCCATCAGTGACGCACTGCATGTATCCACCCCACCGCCGAGGCATCCCGCTCTTCGGACGCCTGATCTGCAGCAACATATCCTCGATATGATCCACACTAGAAACAGGTTAAATAGGGAATGGTGGATCACTCGTGATGTTGGCTTCAAGAGGAGGATCAACCAGTTACGAGGCAATATTAAGGCAGGAATTGCTGACCACCGCAACCTGCTCTGGGCGAGTACACTTCAGCCCTTCACGCCGGATCCTTTAGGCTGGCAGTCCCTCTGTCAACTGACGAACCGGCGCTCCTCGATGCCGCCCCTCACCATCGATGGCAGGACGGCGTACAGCCCTGCGGACAAAGTCATTATGATCGCGGACGTGTTTCAGCAGAATTTTCGCCCCCTGCAGCATCGCGTGGACCGCAGCGCGTTGTCACCATCCTTCAAACAGACGATGCTGAAGATGAAGTACACGTCCCCAGCATCATCCCGGAGGAAGTCCAGGAAGGCATCAGGCAACTACCAGCATCTAAAGCTCCTGGCATGAATGAAATCACGAGCAGGATCCTGAAGCATCTGTCCTGGTCGGCGGTTGTCCAACTGGCGGCCTTCTTCAACTGGGTGCTTACCTCTGCAGCCTTCGCCCAGGCCTGGAAGCTTCACCGCTTCGACTTCCCCCGGTCCACCTGGTGAAGCTTATAGCAACCTATCTCCAGGGCCGCACCTTTTGTGTTAAGGTGGGCGATGCGCTCTCAACGGCACGACACATCGCAGCAAGAGTTCTCCAGGGCTCCGTCCTTGGGCCCGTCGTGTATACGATCTTCACCTCTGACCTCCCGACGGTGCCTCGTGTGGAGAAGGCTGTATATGCAGATGACACCGTGATCTACTCCCAAAGCCGCTGGAAACAGGTCTTAGTTCCCAGAGTGCCTGCAACGCCTTGGAAGACTGGGCTGCAAAATGGCGTTTTGGCTTCAATCCTGCTAAGACTCACGCCATCATTTTCACGTGGAAGAGGACGATGCCCCAACGGTAGTTACATCTTTACAATACCGACCTACCGTGGCGGGTGACGGTGAAATACGTTGGAGTCCTCCTGGACAATAAGCTGACTTGGCGGCTGCATATCGAAGAAGTCCAGGCTAAGATCAACTGCATGGGTGCTCTCTACCCTGTTTTAAATGAGCATTCCGCCTTATCCGTCGAGAATGGCCTTCCGGCTGTACCTTCGCCCGATGTTTGACTACGCCTGCGAGGTCTGGGGAGGAGCAGCCCCCATCTAACTTCCCAGGCCTTTTTTTTTTTTTTTTTGGTCATCAGTCTACTGACTGGTTTGATGCGGCCCGCCACGAATTCCTTTCCTGTGCTACGTCCTCAATTATTTGCTTAACGTTTTCCAATCTCTGTCTTCCTCTACAGTTTTTGCCCTCTACAGCTCCCTCTAGTACCATGGAAGTCATTCTCTCATGTCTTGGCAGATGTCCTATCATCCTGTCCCGTCTCCTTATCAGTGTTTTCCACATATTCCTTTCATCTCCGATTCTGCGTAGAACCTCCTCATTCCTTACCTTATGAGTCCACCTAATTTTCAACATTCGTCTATAGCACCACATCTCAAATGATTCGATTCTCTTCTCTTCCGGTTTTCCCACAGTCCATTTTTCATTACCATACAATGCTGTACTCCAGACGTCCATCCTCAGAAATTTCTTCCTCAAATTAAGGCCGGTATTTGATATTAGTAGACTTCTCTTGGCCAGAAATGCCTTTTTTGCCATAGCGAGTCTGCTTTTGATGTCCTCCTTACTCCGACCGTGATTGGTTATTTTACTGCCTAGGTAGCAGAATTCATTGACTTCGTGACCATCAATCCTGATGTTAAGTTTCTCGCTGTTCTCATTCTACTATTTCTCATTACCTTCGTCTTTCTCCGATTTACTGTCAAACTATACTGTGTACTCATTAGACTGTTCATTCCGTTCAGCAGATCATTTAATTCTTCTTCACTTTCACTCAGGATAGCAATGTCATCAGCGAATCGTATCATTGATATCCGTTCACCTTGTGTTTTAATTCCACTCCTGAACCTTTCTTTTATGTCCATAATTGCTTCCTCGATGTACAGATTGAAGAGTAGGGGCGAAAGGCTACAGCCTTGTCTTACACCCTTCTTAATACGAGCACTTCGTTCTTGATCGTCCACTCTTATTATTCCCTCTTGGTTGTTGTACATATTGTATATGACCAATCTCTCCCTATAGCTTACCCCTACTTTTTTCAGAATCTCGAACAGCTTGCACCATTTTATATTGTCAAATGCTTTTTCCAGGTCGACAAATCGTATGAAAGTGTCTTGATTTTTCTTTAGCCTTGCTTCCATTATTAGCCGTAACGTCAGAATTGCTTCTCTCGTCTCTTTACTTTTCCTAAAGCCAAACTGATCGTCACCTAGCACATTCTCAATTTTCTTTTCCATTCTTCTGTATATTATTCTTGCGAGCAGCCTCGATGCATGAGCTGTTAAGCTGATTGTGCGATAATTCTCGCACTCGTCAGCTCTTGCCGTCTTCGGAATTGTGTGGATGATGCTTTTCCGAAAGTCAGATGGTATATAGCCAGACTCATATATTCTACACACCAACGTGAATAGTCGTTTTGTTGCCACTTTCCCCAATGATTTTAGAAATTCTGATGGAATGTTATCTATCCCTTCTGCCTTATTTGACCGTAAGTCCTCCAAAGCTCTTTTAAATTCCAATTCTAATACTGGATCCCCTATCTCTTCTAAATCGACTCCTCTTTCGTCTTAACAGAGAAATCTTCACCCTCATAGAGGCTTTCAATGTATTCTTTCCACCTATCTGCTCTCTCCTCTGCATTTAACAGTGGAATTCCCGTTGCACTCTAAATGTTACCACCGTTGCTTTTGATATCAGCAAAGGTTGTTTTGAGTTTCCTGTATGCTGAGTCTGTCCTTCCGACAATCATATCTTTTTCGATGTCTTCACATTTTTCCTGCAGCCATTTCGTCTTAACTTCCCTGCACTTCCTATTTATTTCATTCCTCAGCGACTTGTATTTCTGTATTCCTGATTTTCCCGGAACATGTTTATACTTCCTCCTTTCATCAATCAAATGAAGTATTTCTTCTGTTACCCATGGTTTCTTCGCAGCTACCTTCTTTGTACCTATGTTTTCCTTCCCAACTTCTGTGATGGCCCTTTTTAGAGATGTCCATTCCTCTTCAACTGTACTGCCTACTGCGCTATTCCTTATTGCTGTATCTATAGCGTTAGAGAACTTCAAACGTATCTCGTCATTACTTAGTATTTCCGTATCCCACTTCTTTGCATATTGATTCTTCCTGACTAATGTCTTGAACTTCAGCCTACTCTTCATCACTACTATATTGTGATCTGAGTCTATATCTGCTCCTGGGTACGCCTTACAGTCCAGTATCTGATTTCGGAATCTCTGTCTGACCATGATGTAATCTAATTGAAATCTTCCCGTATCTCCAGGCCTTTTCCAAGTATACCTCCTCCTCTTGTGATTCTTGAACAGGGTATTCGCTATTACTAGCTGGAACTTGTTAGAGAACTCAATTAGTCTTTCTCCTCTTTCATTCCTTGTCCCAAGCCCATATTCTCCTGTAACCTTTTCTTCTATTCCTTCCCCTACAGCTGCATTCCAGTCGCCCATGACTATTAGATTTTCGTCCCCCTTTACATACTGCATTAACCTTTCAATATCCTCATACACTTTCTCTATCTGTTCATCTTCAGCTTGTGACGTCGGCATGTATACCTGAACTATCGTTGTCGGCGTTGGTCTGCTGTCGATTCTGATTAGAACAACCCGGTCACTGAACTGTTCACAGTAACACACCCTCTGCCCCACCCTCCTATTCATAACTAATCCTACACCTGTTATACCATTTTCTGCTGCTGTTGATATTACCCGATACTCATCTGACCAGAAATCCTTGTCTTCCTTCCACTTCACTTCACTGACCCCTACTATATCTAGATTGAGCATTTACATTTCCCTTTTCAGATTTTCTAGTTTCCCTACCACGTTCAAACTTCTGACATTCCACGCCCCGACTCGTAGAACGTTATCCTTTCGTTGATTATTCAATCTTTTTCTCATGGCAACCTCCCCCTTGTCAGTCCCCTCCCGGAGAACCGAATGGGGGACTATTCCGGAATCTTTTGCCAATGGAGAGATCATCATGACACTTCTTCAAATACAGGCCACATGTCCTGTGGATACACGTTACGTGTCTTTAATGCAGTGGTTTCCATTGCCTTCTGCATCCTCATGTCGTTGATCCCTGCTGATTCTTCCGCCTTTAGGGGCAATTTCCCTCCCGTAGGACAAGAGAGTGTCCTGAACCTCTATCCGCTCCTCCGCCCTCTTGGACAAGACCGTTGGCAGAATGAGGCTGACTTCTTATGCCGGAAGTCTTCGGCCGCCAATGCTGATTATTTATCAAAATTTAGGCAGTGGCGGGGATCGAATCCGGGACCGAAGACGTTTTGATTATGAATCAAAGACGCTACCCCTAGACCACGGGTTCACGAATCGTACACCTCTTATACCATTTTCTGCTGTTGTTGGTATTACCCGATTCTCATCTGACCAGAAATCCTTGTTTTCTTTCCACTTCACTTCACTGACCCCTACTATATCTAGATTGAGCTTTTGCATTTCCCTTTTCAGATTTTCTAGTTTCCCTACCACGTTCAAGTTTCTGACATTCCACGCCCCGACTTTTAGATCGTTATCCTTTCGTTGATTAATCAATCTTTTTCTCATGGTAACCTCCCCCTTGGCAGTTCCCTCCCGGAGATCCGAGTGGGGGACTATTCCGGAATCTTTTGCCAATGGAGAGATCATCATGACTTCTTATGCCGGATGCTGATTATTTATCAAAATTTAGGCAATGGCGGGGATCGAACACGGGACCGAATACGTTTTTGATTATGAATCAAAGACGCTACCCCTAGACCACGGGTCCATTCGCAGGCTACAGACGCTGCAAAACATGATCCTGCGTCGGATCTATCATGTTCCCACGAGGTTCCCGTATCGGTACCAACATGACACTGCCGACGAGCTGGAGGTTATGCAGCGCCATCGAGACATCGTCCGACGATTTCGTGCCAAACTAGATTCATGTACTAACCGCCTCATCCGACTACTGGGGGAACCAAACCTACAGCGAGGACCGCATAGGCGTCCCCTCGCACTGCTCGACCATTATAGTTGCCAGGGAAACACTCCACGCCCTGCAGTTAATTTCTGGAAATAGAAGATCCAAACCATCGTCCCA
Source organism: Schistocerca piceifrons (assembly GCF_021461385.2). Taxonomy (NCBI): domain Eukaryota; kingdom Metazoa; phylum Arthropoda; class Insecta; order Orthoptera; family Acrididae; genus Schistocerca; species Schistocerca piceifrons. The sequence goes on from NC_060145.1 coordinate 348,173,506, forward strand.
CACACACCTCTGACAAACACTACGATAAAGATGTCCACTTCCTATCCGTATCAGATGATCTCATGCTGAAGGAAATGCTATTGAGTAAACCGTTCATTAGCTGTCAGAAGAAGCCAGCAGAATGTGAGCTGGAACCCTCAGGAGTTCAGTTCATCAACGCACCTGACCATGGCGACATGTCTGATCGCCGAGATATTGTGCCCGTTGGTCACTATGGACCGACAGTACACCCATGGACTGATCAAGCTAGAAATACGCCGGGAGAAACTGAAGAATCACAATATTATGTTACTTAAACCTAGAATAATACTTTAATCATTTATTTATCATCATAATTAATACTTCAAAAAATTTACTAATGAAGCACTACAGATTTCAACGAGACACTATACGCGTGAACAATAGCAGTTTTATGCTGTGATATGACATATGGGCACACAAGGACAGGTACAAGGGAAATCATCATGCGTTACGTTCTGTGTAAGAGAGGAGAATATGACGATGTGGCACGTCTATGTGATTAAAAATTATGAAACATATAATTATTCAATGAATAAAATGTATACAGATATCTGCATTTTTGTGACAGTTACTTGTGTCATACACTTCCGTTTAATACTTCGATTGTCAGTACTGCACGAACCTTTCAATTGTTGTTAATTTTTAAGAGTTTTTGTATAAGAGTGTATATTTGCTGTTACGAAGTAACATCTGTTTCTTTATGGATATACTTGGTGTTAACGTCTAGAAGGCTGCTCCTCAGTGTCTCTGACTGGATTGGCTTCGCTGTACATCAAAACTATGCATTATTTTTTAATTTCAAAGTATTTCTGATTAGCCAAAGTCTGTGACATTGACATTGTCGCTATCTTTAAGGCCATCTCCCTTCATCCATGTGCTGCCCAACGTCCAACCACAGTTTCCCTCGCTCCTCCCGCCCTGTTCACCAACTACAAATGCCTGCTCACCGGCGATCGCATAGCAACCGAAATTGCCCAAGCCATCTACCCTCGCCTCGACCCCTCTGCCAAATTACAATTTACAACTCCAAGGTTCCAGTAAATTCTGGCATATGAATAGTTCTCCATCAGAGGCATCATGCTACGCACTTCCCTTGAAATTTGTTGCGTTTGTGCTTTTGTTAACTGTTTTTCTTGTTCCATGTCAACGGCCTTTCTGAGGTGCATACACCATCTCCTACGAGATAACCGAAGTTAAGCACCTCCAGGCAAAGCCAGTGCTTGGAAAGGTGACCGTCTAGATGTGCTGCGTGCTGTTGACAATTTTCCCTTTTGCTTTACGGGAGATGGGACATGGTGGGTGATGATGTAAAGTTAGTGGTCGCTAGCCTTTGCGCCAGCATCTTGGTCATATTCCAAATCTATCCACAGTGTCTCATGAACTGAGGTTAACAAATACACGTACACAACTCTCATACTTCGAGAAGGAAAAGTACTTGTGAGCGCAGAGGATACGAAACACCTTTCCACTAAAGCGGCTGACCCTGGCCTTCGGGGTCTCCCAGCAGTTCATTCCATACGATCTTATTTGTTCACATATTCATTGCTATGAGATAGGCGTTTCTGCGAAAAATAGCGGTAAGCAGTAGGAAGACACGGGTAGCATACAATATTTACAAGAGGCAAGAGCAAATAGAAAATCAGGATGACAAAGTACGAAGTGTTTGGATTAAAAAGGGTTTAACGCAAGGATTTAGGGTTCAGGAGTTGAATTAAAATTCAAGGTGAAAGGATATCAATCATACGATTCTCCGATGACACTGCTGTCCTGAGTGAACTTGAAGAAGTATTGCGTACATGACCTGCTGAATGGAATGAACAGTCTAATGCATAGAGAATATGGCCGGCCGCGGTGGCCAAGCGGTTCTAGACGCTTCAGTCCGGAACCACGTGACTGCTACGGTCGCAGGTTCGAATCCTGCCTCGGGCATGGATGTGTGTGATGTCCTTAGGTTAGTTAGGTTTAAGAAGTTCTTAGTTCTAGGGGACTGATGACCTCAGATGTTAAGTCTCATAGTGCCATTTGAACCATTTTTCGTAAAGAATATGGACTGAGAAAATGTCGAAGAAAGACGAAAGTAACGAGAAGTAGCAGAAATGAGAATAGCGAGAAATTTAACATCACGATTGATGATCAGGATGTAGATTTAGTTAAGTAATTCTGCTACCTAAGCAGCAAACCCTGACCATAAGAGCAAGGAGGATATGGAAAACAGACTAGCACTGGAAAAAAGATCATTCCTGGCCAAGAAAAGTCTGCTGGTATCAAATATAGGCTTTAATTTGAGGAGGAAATTTCGGAAAAGGTACGATTGGAGCACAGCATTGTATCATAGTGAAGGGTGGACTGTGGGAAAACCGGAGCAGATGATAATCGAATCATTTGAGATGTGAAGCTACTGACAAATGTTGAAAATTTCATGGGCTGATGAGGTGAGGAATGAGGAGGTTCTGCGCAAAATCGGAGAGGAAAGGAATATGTGGAAAACAATGACAAGGAAAAGGGACAGGATTATAGGACGTCTCTTAAGACATCAGGAAATGACTTCCCTGGTACTAGAGTGTACTGTAGAGGGGAGAAAACTGTACAGGGGGACGGGGACTGGAATACATCCATGAAATAATCTGAGATGATGAGTTTGACGTAGGAGAGGAATTCGTGGCAGGGCGCATCAAAACGGTCAGAAGACTGGTGACCCAAAATAAAAAGAATAAAAAAAAGAGACGTCTCCAAACTACGTCCCACGTGCCGGATACTGCCCGCGGCAGCAGAACGCCGACAGTACACGAATCTGCTTGATAAAACGTACGAAACACGGGACGTATCTGCCCTACCGCTGCTATGCAGATTTACTTCGTCTCCAGTCTGTAAACCCTAATGAAGCTTTCGCAGCTGAATGCGCGTATGATGAACAACTCATACTGACATCGTACCGAATATTTAGAGCAACAACAGGGCCAATATTCAGTAGATCCTCCGATCCTTCTACAGCAAGTGAAGAGTTGCATCTCTGCATTTCACACGCCGCCGGCATCCTGTCGTACGAACTCGGATATCTTTGCATACAACCATCTGCCGACAATTCGCCGTTACAAACAGCACAGATGGGCCCTAGTCCCATATTAACACGGAAGGCGCACACAGAAATGTGGCTGACAATCTTCAGTTTCCGAATCCGTTTGATTGTACCTTGATAATGTGAAACTGTTGGAATTTACTCATCTGCAAGTAAATGCCTTGTTGAGAGAGAGCCGCTCGGGGTAGCAGCGCGGTCTCAGGCGTCTTGTCACGGTCCGCGTGGCTTTCCCCCGTCGCAGGTTCGAGTTCTCTCTCGGGCATGGGTGTGTGTGTCGTCAATAGCGTAAGTTAGTTTAAGTTACATAAAGTAGTGTGTAAGATTAGGGATCGAGGACCTAAGCAGTTTGGTCCCATAATATCTTTCCACAAATTTACAAATGTTGAGAAAGAAGCAAAGACAAAGAAAGTTTGTTAAATTTTACCGCTGCCTGTCTCATATTCAGTTTGGGAAACTGAAGAAATTTGCCGCTGGTTTGGCATCAGTATTTCGAACAACTTATGCCGGTGATCAAACATTTTCAAAAATGAAGTATTTCAAGACAGGACATCGAACGAAAGTGACTGACGAACATTTGAAATCAATTCTCTTGATCTGATGCAGCAATACGAAATCAAACAGTGATGATTTCGTGAAAGTCAAACTTCAGCTCCACAAATTTCACTAACAGCTTTTGCTACTTAGTTTGTGGAATTCGGATATGTGCATACTACGCCAGATGTAACTATGTTTTTGCTGATGTCACCTTCCCTGATATCTTTTTTAGTAATCAAATACGTTGTCATCCGTGATTTCTGTGAATTACGTGAGCCTCCCCAATGATTTACACTCAATGCTAAACTTAGTTTTTAGTCCTTTTCTCCCACAGCTTTTGCTCATGTTTTCGGTAATGTACATGAAGAAAATGCGTCCTACGCTCGTGATTTTGTCAATTATCCGGCCCACTGTTAAAAAAAATGGTGACCTTTATGTAAGAGGTGAACAGCAGTGAGACGAAACGAGACTCGTCTTTGATGTGTGGTCCACTTCTGTATATCGGCTGCCTCAAGCCGTTGGCGTCCGCGAGCGCTTTTTCCTTCTAGGCAGTCGGTGACCGGGTCCCTGGAACACCTGGCGTGTGGACTGCGACGCAACTGCGTCGAGTGGGCGCGGCGCCGCAGCCGGAACGAGGGGGTCGTTAAAATTCAGGGCACACCGCGTCCACCTTATAACCCGGCTGCCAACACCGGCGGCCGGCAGAAGAGGGAGTAAACTGAATGTTTTATCAGCGCCGTAAAGGAGAAAAAACTCACTATAAAAGTTGCCCTGATTTGTAGCCCCGAGCAATTCGGAAAGTCGTGCGCTTTTTAATGGAGCTCGCGGAATATTGCGATCGGCTATAGAATATAAATTCGCTCCGTCCGCCGTATAAGTTAGCGCCATGACGAGGGCCGGCCCTGCTCGCGGATATAAATATAAAAGAAGCGGACTGCTACTGCTGCCGGGTAATTCGGCGCTCTTTATGTGCCTCTGTGCCGCCCGGGTTATTAGATATGCCTTCCGGGGTACCGCCCTGCACTCGGCAGCAGTGTACGCAAAGTGTGACGAAACGTTTCACAGCACATGTGCCCTAGAAATTAAGAATATACTAGAATTGTTGCCCAGCAACTGTTACTGCCACGGTTGGTAGACTTGCGTCACACACATCCAATTCGTTTCGGCGCAGCAAGTTCCTGGGCACGTAAACTGACAGGGGAAAAGGAAGAAAGTTAATGAAAGGAACTAATGATGCCATCTAAATCGTCAATTTATGCAGGATCAGCGGCGACAGGAGAAACTACCGGAATTCATCTACATCTACATCTACATCTACATTTATACTCCGCAAGCCACCCATCGGTGTGTGGCGGAGGGCACTTTACGTGCCACAGTCATTACCTCCATTTCATGATCCAGTCGCGTATGGTTCGCGGAAAGAACGACTGCCGGAAGGCCTCTGTGCGCCCTCGAATCTCTCTAATTTTACATTCGTGATCTCCTTCGGAAGTATAAGTTGGGGGGAAGCAATATATTCGATACCTCATCCAGAAATGCACCCTCTCGAAACCTGGACAGCAAGCTACACCGCGATGCAGAGCGCCTCTCTTGAAGAGTCTGCCACTTGAGTTTGCTAAACATCTCCGTAACGCTATAACGCTTACCAAATAACCCTGTGACGAAACGCGCCGCTCTTCTTTGGATCTTCTCTACCTCCTCTGTCAACCCGACCTGGTAAGGATCCCACACTGATGAGCAATACTCAAGTATAGGTCGAACGAGTATTTTGTAAGCCACCTCCTTTGTTGATGGACTACATTTTCTGAGGACTCTCCCAATGAATCTCAACCTGGTACCCGCCTTACCAGCAATTAATTTTATATGATCATTCCACTTAAAATCGTTCCGCACGCATACTTCCAGATATTTTACAGAAGTAACTGCTACCAGTGTTTGATCCGCTATCATACAATCATACAATAAAGGATCCTTCTTTCTATGTATTCGCAATAAATTACATTTGTCTATGTTAAGGGTCAGTTGCCACTTCCTGCACCAAGTGCCTATCCGCTGCAGATCTTTCTGCATTTCGCTGCAATTTTCTAATGCTGCAACTTCTCTGTATACTACAGCATCATCCGCGAAAAGCCGCATGGAACTTCCGACACTATCTACTAGTTTATTTATATATATTGTGTAAAGTAATGGTCCCATAACACTCCCCTGTGGTACTCTAGAGGTTACTTTAACGTCTGTAGACGCCTCTCCATTGAGAGGCTGCTTACCAGGCAGCAGCGTTTAGCGCTGAGCCAGCCAGACAAAATGTTTATCTCATGAGCGCGGATTGTCTTGACACGCTCCCTGACCGACGCAAACTGTCAATCAGGCGTCACCGTCCATATCCTCCAAGCTAGCTAACTTTTGTACCCCTGCTGGAGGTCGAACGCAAATGTGCGTCCGGACTGAATTTTGCGGATTCTATATGAGTGCGTGGTGTCTGTTCTTTCGGACATGCCTGAAAGAACAGATACCACACATTCATATTCTTTAGTGAGCTAGCTGAGCAATGAATCGAACGTTTTCACTACAGATGCACAAATACATCCGACCTCGTGTGGGTATCACGGAGAGTGAACATGGAGGCAATGGACAACGACTGTGGATAGGTGGCACTCTATGGAGATGTGGATCGGCTGTGCGGCGTGCCGAGATAGTCGGCGAAGTTTCTGTATCCCGGATGGTGCTGTGGTTAACACCCCTCAGTGCTAAGCAGGAAGTCCTGTGTTCGAATCGCCGTACAGCAAACATTTTCACTCGTCGCCACTGGACCCGCGTCATGTCCCGATGCAGCTAACAGCAGTAATCACCTCTGTTTCCTTTTCTTTCATCCCCTCTTGACCTTAAATTTACAAATTTTGTCGATTCATTGCCGATCGAGATGAATCAGTTAATAAATCGTGATGTCTATTCCTTTTCATATGAGGTGTTGGGTTGTCTGCCGCTGTCCCTGCCAATATCCCGCAAGAAGTCCTGGGAGAAGTATTACAACTCTCTTGAAGATATGGAACCAATTTGTACATGACATACATTTGATGTGGAGAAATGGTGGTATAGTAGAAGAGTTTCAACACGGCACTGCACGTTCGTAAATGTTGCTGCCACAGTATTGGGTTCCCATGTAACTCGTCGACGTGACAGCATCTGTGAAATGTAGCAACAATGAGGTTTAGCGAGCTGAGTGTGGGTGTCGTGTTCCAGTGTAGTGTCGCGTTCCTTGCGGCTTCCTTCTTCCGGTGCTGTTTGATTCTGACAGTGTTTCGACATTCTGTGGAGTGCGTGTTTCCTGTGAAAAAGTACTGGATAAGTGGTTGCTTGAAGGATAAGTAGTTGCATCGAATATTTTTAGAATGCTTGAAATCCGTTCACAGTTGCGGATGTCAACAACCGTCAGTTTTAAAAGGGAATGGCAATGAAGATACATATATGTATTTGCGAAGGAACATTGCATCGCTATTCTTACTTTCCTTAACAACACTGGCACTGAAATATCGTATTTATCCGTCGATACCGGGCAGCGACTTCATACTAAAATGCTCTCCTCTGTACAGAATTAGAGAATGTTTGTACGAGTACAGGTGACTCAGTAAGTGGATGCTTTGGTCCACCCGTGAATCGTGCACCGATCTCCAAAGCGGTCAAGTTCATCGCTCGCGTAAAGCAAGTAATCCAGGTTCGAGAGGCACACCGGCACAAACTTTCACTGTCGTCATTGCATTATTCAGCTGATGCTTGTTCGTATTCGAAACTGCGAATACATTTCGAGCACTTCATAACAGCTGTAGTCGTCGCAGTGCCTGTTACATCGAACATGCATCCATTTGCGAAGGGACACTGCATCTTCTTCTTAACAACAAAGGCACTTCAATATCATATCGTTTTTAGAACGTGATGGCGATCGACAAGGCTCGGAGCTGGAGACATTGGGAACACTGTTAGATTTTCACACTAGCGGGCGCCTTCATTGCAGGCCGCTGTGGCCGAGCGGTTCTAAGCCCTTGAGTCCGGAACCGCGCGCCTGCTACGGTCGCAGGTTCGATTCCTGCCTCGGGCATGGATTGTGTGATATCCTTAGGTTAGTTAGGTTTAAGTTATTCTAAGTGTAGGGGACTGATGACCTCAGATGTACTTAGAAGCACTTGAAGCGCCTGAATTTATAAGAAGAATTGTAAATTAGGAAAAAACTTGATTGCAGCCGTCGCCCTCAAAGTTTCAGAGTTAACCGTTGTGCATGAACTGTTATAGGCTGACCATGACAATAACCTGAGATTCTGCTATTGGTTTCCGCGATTTATCGCTGAAAATGCCAGGAATATTGAAGTACGCGTGGTACAGTGATGAACCCAGTTTCCACCTGGCGGGATGCGTGATCTGACAAAACAAGCATGTATAGAATAGTGACAACCAGCATGAAGCCGCTCAGGAACCCCTCCAGTCAAAGAGAGCGGTCGTGTTCTGTGCATAATAACAGCTGCGCATCGTCAGGCCAAAATTATTCGACGCAACTGTCCCAGGTGAAGTGCACCAGGTATTGTTTCACGAACCTGTAATTCAGCTGGATGATGAGAAACTGACACTGGCTGGTACCAGCAATATGAGGCATCATGCCACACGTATAAAGTGACTACGCCTGTGGTGTCCATTATAATTATCCGGGCTGTTATGCCGTGGTCGGTTGATGAATTCTGTGTCAATTATGTGGGTACGACAAAAAGAACTGTTTCAAAACGTTTGGAATAGCACAAGGGCAGTTGTAGAAGAGGAGAAACAGAACGATCAGCTGCTGCGGAGCATGCTTTCCAGCCAGAGAACCACCATATTCGTTTCCAGGAGACGCAAGTACTAGCGGCCACAAGCGGATATTACGAAAGGCTCTAAAGGGAGGCAATCGAAATCGCTAAACACCCTAATAATTTCAATCGAAAGGAGGAGGGCGTGAAATTAATCGGTATATGGACGCCGGTGTTATAGAAACTGTGTACCACCCGTCCACTACTGGGTGATGGCAACGGCGATCGACGGCGACGGACAGCGGCCAATTGCACTGACGTTTTCAAAACACGTGACGTCACGCCGCGGCACGGGAGCGCGCGGACACGGAATTTAGCGGCAGTCAGTAGCGAGCCAGTGGGTGTGTTGGACCTTCCATCGAGCTACAGACCCCCTTGAAGATGTCTCCCGCAGACGGGGACGAAACGTTGGGAATGGACACAGAATTCATCAACCGACATGACATTTCCGGCCGTGAGAGTCTACATTTTAGTACGCCTGTGGTGGCGTCATTTTATATTTTCAAGGGATTGTGGCCTCCACAGTCACGTGACTTGACCCTTGCTGACTTTCTTCTGTGTGGTCACCTTAAAGGTAATGTGTACTAAAATAAACGACGCATCATCGGTGAGTTATCGGGAACAACTGCCGTTAAATCCAGGCAGACACTCCCGATAGTCTGGCAGCAACATTTACAAACATGCAGTGCCCTGCTGAACTATCTATACAGATACGGGAGGTGACTGACAGCACTTCTTGTAATGTACCTCCGTTTCTCAACCATGGATGTAAGTCATGTGCAAATTTCTTACTACATCCACTATTGTTAAAAATTTTGTAACACTTTTCCTGGTGCCCCTTACGGCTGGTAGATCCGTTATATGGTATTCGATGCATAATCTATATCTTCATCTCCTTCCACAGCCCGCAAGTCAGGTTATGGTGAGCAGTGGAGGGCACTTCAGCGACGACTATATTTTGCCCCATTTCCTGTTCCGTTCACGAATGGCTTGCGGAAAGAATGACTGTGACTGACAGTATGACAAGTAATTTCTATGATTTTCTCGTAATGTTTATTTCGGGAGATACATATGGGAGAAAGTAAAATATTGTCTGAGTCTTCTAGGAGTACACGCCATCCAGATTACACAAGTAAACGCCTTTGTGCCGCACAACGCCTCTTTTGTAACGTCTGCTACTTGAGTTTGTTAAGCATCTCCGTAACGTTCTCCCGCTGAGTAAATAACCCCGTGACGAAACGCGCCGTTCCTTGTTGGATCTTCTCTATCTTCTTTTAATCCTAATTGATAAGGTATCCATTCTGATGAACAGTTTTAAGAATCGGTCGAAAGAGTTTTTCAAGCAGCTTCCTTCATTGATGAAGAACAGATTCTTAACATTCTCCCATTGAATATCAGTCTGGCATTAGCGTTGTTAGTGTTTATTTTATGTGGACATTCAACTTTAGGTGTCTCCAGATGGTTACTCCTAAGTAATTTAAGGTATTTACTGTTTCTAGTGATACGTTGTCCACAGTGCAATCGAACAGTAGTGTGTCCCTTTTGTTATGTGCAATACGTTATATATATTTATGTTGAAGGTAACTGTAGTGACGTAACAAGACTGTTACGCCTCTTGAGGTAGCCGACAGAAAGGCACGCGTACACACACACCGACTGGCGTCAAGTCTGGAACAGGATAACTATTGAATGGTAGCAAGAAAAGTACGTAGCTGCTTTATACTTAACTTTAATGAGGCCTTGAGATACATCTCTCTTGACTATACAAATGCGACTCGTAAGATACATGCACTGTTACAATTGGCGCCTTGCTAGGTCGTAGCCATGGACTTAGCAGAAGGCTATTCTAACTGTCTCTCGGCAAATGAGAGGAAGGCTTCGTCCGTATTGTCGCTAGCAATGTCGTCGTACAACTGGGGCGAGTGCTCTATCGTATCACGAGACCTGCCTTGTGGTGGCGCTAGGTCTGCGATCACACAGTGGCGACACGCGGGTCCGACATGTACTAAATGGACCGCGGCCGATTTAATCTACCACCTAGCAAGTGTGGTGTCTGGCGGTGACACCACAGTAACTGCAAGTACCTTCACAATCTTCGATCATGTACAGGACTTGTGTCTGCTACATTCTTATGGCATTCAGACTTCCATATAGACGATAACATATCCGCGAATAGCTACGCGGAGCGTCACCGCTATACATTACCCTTAACACAAGGCGTCCGAATTCGCATATACCAGTGTAACTCAAGTAAGAGCAAAGTTACATGTTTTCGAGCGTCAGTGCTGGTTGGTACATATTCTACGCGAAGCTACAAACGCTTCTGACATCAGCTGCCATGTGGTGAGTGTTTCGGTCATTTATAGAGTGACATAATACTTGATTCTTTTTTTTTCTACGAAGAAATTTATTCGGGCGTTAACGGATTAATTTGAAATTGATATACCCAGGGCGAAGAAAAATTCGCGCACTCGGACTTCGCAATGCTATTCCTTACATACTGGCAATAGCAAATGTCTCACACAAAATTTTGTCCTATGCCTATTTCGGGCAGTAAATGGACGTTAAAGCTCGGCAGTCTGGCAGTACTGTAATCACATGTACGGTAACTACCTCTGTCAGCACGTATTACACTTCTGTGGAGTAGGTGCAGTGGATAGTGTTTTCAGTTAGTATGCAGAAGGTCGAGGGTTCAGCTGTGGGTGGAGGCTTATTTGTTTTTATTTGCTAAAAGTAGTCCGTGTGGGTGTATATCTGGCGCCTTAATCGTCATACAGCGATTATAGTGAGTCTTCTACAAAACATTTGCAGTTACGCACAACGATCACAGAAATGGAAGTACAATTTTTTTCTTTGTTCAGATTTTAAAGAAGCCATTTTCACGTCGTCGGCGCGAACCGTTAAATTCCAAAACTGATTTTTGAGTACCCTCCCCGAATGCGGCCATTGCATTTACTTGCAAAGCCCGTTGCTAGCCCTACTGGTAACGTAAGGCCCTAAGGAAATGTAATGGACCTGAATGTGGCAAGAATAATAATTTGTATTAGTCGATGAGTCCACCGAGAGAGGGCACACATAAAACAAGTTTGGAATCTAGTAGATGTAGTGGTGCGAAACAATTAGCGTCCACGACGTGCAATAGGTCTTCTTAAAACTTTACCAATAAAAAGTATTGTATTTCCTTTTCTGTGTTCATGGTAAGTAACTGCAATTTTTTGTAGAATACCCGCCCTAATCACCAACAGTGCGTTTTAAAAAGAGCTCCCTAGTTGTAAGTATAAATTTAAATTGGAAATTAATGAAAAATTACATCATTGAATACATATCATGAAAGAGATTTCCTTCAAACTTTGCTTAGTATTAGTAGACTTCAATGTGGGATCCATTTGTTCCCCTGCACACGTGGAGACGATATTCCACTTATGGCCGCGTATTCACAAACATTTCAGGTGTAACAGTCCCAACCGCCCCGACGACTGTTTCCCGTAAATGATTGATGTCTCTGATCTTTTCACTGCACAAACCATTTTTTATGTGGTCCTAAAAGAAAAGGTCCAATGGGGTTAAGTGTGGACTTCGTGGTGGCCAAGGTATTGGGCCAACCCTGCGTATCCACCTTCCTGGGAAACGAGTGTCAATAGTTGAACGCACATGGTTACTGCAATGAAGTGGGACGCAATCTTTCTGGAAAAACACAAACCCCTTTTCCGCCTCAATGTTGTCCATTTGGGGAAAGGTGTACTCTGTCAACAAGTCACAGTAAACGTCCACGTTTATTGTTTTTTTCTACAAAAACGAAAGGACCAATCACACGATCTTCCATCAAACTGCACCAGACATTAACTTTGGGAGAGTCACGTTGATGCTGAATAACTTCATATGGATGCTCTGCGCCCCCAAATTCTGCAGTTACGATGATTAACTGTTCCACTGACATGAAATGTAGTCTTATCATAAAAGAGAATATATTTTAAAAAATTGACATCATGATCAATTCTGTGTAGAAAGTCAACAGCAAACTCATACATATCGATTTTATCAGTAGGTCTTACTTCATGTTACAGCTACAATTTGTAGGCGTGCAACTTAAGTCTTTTAAGCACAACATCATACACACTACCTTTAGGTACTGCTATTGTAGACTACGTCTGGCCAATGACTTCTTCAGGCTCCGAACGTACGAAACACCTATCTGTTCAACAACTTCTTTAGAAGTTTTCGGTCTACCTGGTGATTATGCTTTTAAAACACTACTGGTTTCCTTGAAAGATTCTTGCCAGTGACGGATAGTTTTTACTGTAGGTGGTTCATCACCATGCTGACGTGTAAAATTACGTTGCACTTTTATTACTGACTCAGTTTTCACAAGCCAAATAACACACTGCAGTTTCTATTGCGGAGTACCCATTGTTGCTGAGTTGCTCTCCACTGCACTGCCGCACGCCTGGACTGAACTGAGGGAACAGAGGGAAAAAACAACATAGGTGCATTCTCGAGGTCAAGCAGATCTGCCAACTGCAGGGGAGCAAAACTTGAATCATACACCACAAACTAGAATACTGTATGTCACTTTGTACAGATTCAAGGTCACATTGAAACTAGGAAGTTCTTTTTTCAAACACACTGTATAACGTTAAAGACGCCAGATATCGTACCACGCACACTACGTTTAGCAAATAAAAACAGAAACAAATAAGCCTCACCCCAGAATCGAATCCTGAGCCTCCTGCTTCCTAACCGAAAACGGGATCCACTGCACCAACTGCACAGCGCTGCTGCTGTATTCTGAGAGAGGTATTATCGTACACTTTATTACAATATTGCCAGATTAACAATTCAAAAGTTCCATTACTACCTGCAGTTTGAAAACATATTATGTAAAATTCATTTATTGCAGCAAGGACGTGCACCATCGCACTTTGAGTTGCACAGCACATTTTTGTTTTTGCGGAAGCATCTCAGTGTCTTTCATTTTTGTTGGAATTTGCATTTGAAGAATCCCTGGCCGCTTCCCATCGACTGAGAGGTCGCAACCGTCCTCAGGGCAACAGTTGTTTCTGCAGGGACTTACACCTCTGAGATTATTCTTAGAGGGCAAGTACTGGACTGAGACCTGAAACAAAATGTTGTAGTTGCAGCCGCAGTGGCATATCGTATCGTCCCTTCCACAATTATTTAAAAAAATTATGGAGACGTTTACCTCCGAGCAAATGGACTCGACCGTCCCACGTCACCGGCGTGCTCGCAGTAGAGGGAAACACAGTCACTTGTGAGCGAGTGGTCTAGCGTAGCGGTGCCACTATGTTTTCAAAACAGGAACAACGGAGTTTGATCAAGATTGAATGTGCCAGAGGTAGTACTGCACGACAGTGTCATCAAAATCTTCAAGAGAAGTCGGGGAATCGGCATTGCCGTGTAGAACAGTGGCATGTTGGGTAAAAGCCTTGAACGAAGGTCGGCAAACTGTGGCAGACATGCACCTTGCAGGTCGTCCTAGCGTCTCTGAAGAAGACGTGCATGCTGTTGCCGTGTTAGTGGACAGTGCTCGGCGCCATAAGATTCATGAGCTCGCCCACGAAACCGGATTAGCGCATACGACTGTGCTTCGTATCCTGAAGGAACGCGTGGGCATTCGAAAATTTGCATCACGATGGGTTCCGCATGACTTGACATATATGCAGAAATGGATGCGTTAAGACGCTGGCTGCTCAGACGCACTAAGAGCGCTATGAGCGCGATGGAGAGGCTTTCTTACGCTCTATTGTAACACTGAATGAGACATGGGCCACATTGTACGAGCCAAAGCTAAAACGCCAATCGAACGCATAGCTTCATTGTGGGTCCCCTCGAAAGTCGAAAGTGCGTCTCGTGTACGATTGTGATGGTGTTATCCTAACGCATTACGTTCCTCCACGGTAGACCGTCAATGCACAGTATTGCTCTTCGCTTTTGGAGCATTACTTGCGACCAGCTTTGCGAAAGAAGCGGCGACACTTTCTGCGCAATCTACCCATCATTTTGCACGACAACGCGCGGACGCATACAGTGCAAACTGTGGCTGCTCTGTTCGGTCGATGGGACTGGGAAGTACTGTACCATCCACCATACTCTCCAGACGTAAGTCCTTGTGACTTTGATTTGATTCCGAAGATGAAGGAACCACTTCGTAGCATTCGCTTCAGTACTGTTCCAGATATTCGACAGGCAGTGGACCGCTCCATTCGCACCATCAAGAGAACATCTTTTCCAAAATCGACTGAAAATTTTATAATGGAATTTAAGGGCCTGTGGAAAGCCCTTTCTTTCCAATGTCAAAATAGCACTTATAAATTATATGTTTTCTCAGAAAGTATTTGAGCAAGAATTTGAAATTTGTACAGGTTATTTATTGGAGTATTGGCTATTACTTAACACAGGGATTTTTAAAAATTTGAATTCTGTTGATAGAGATTAATAATTTCTATTTTAATGAAAATTCACTACGTTTTTATTCCAGTTTTTGTTTATAATCTCTACGATATACACGTTTTTCAAGAAAGACTGTGTTACTTTATTTAGGAGGGAATGTGCGACATTTCCTGAAAATATGAAGCAAATTAGTTTGGTAAATCCTGAGAAAAAATGTAATTTGCATGAAAAAATAAAACTTTGGGCAATCGAACTACAAAATTTGGATTACCCTTTTAGCGCATTCCAGCTCCATAGGATGGATTATCTTCATCTTCTGCAAACTCCTCCCACAGTTTCATCTTTGTCCTCCTCCTGTATACTCTGCCTTGTATTTATAGGCTTTATAGGCTTTACAGGTTTTATCACCTTCATTACTGCATCAGGCAGACGATATTTATGAGTGTACACTTCACCAGTTAGCAATACCTTGTACTTACACTGTTTTCTCCTTTGGGACACAAGTAATGATGGGGATTCTCATCAGTTGAAGAAGTATGAAAAAAAGAGGACAAATAGACTTCTTCATTTCATTGACACAGTATATGTTTTGTATAAATGCCATTCCATAACAGTTATGTGTTTTGTCAATTAGACTGTCTGTTAACATTCCCTTCCCATCCAACCCTTTCCCATCACTGAGTTTTTGTCTTTTCTATGAAACATTCAGTTACCAAATTCTTCATCCCATTAGTTTCTGTACATGTCACATACACTCAAATTTCTGCAATACAAGATCATCACCATAGGCTTTCAGTTCTTGAATATGTATGAAACTTTTAGAATCACCATCACCAAGATAATCCACATATTTCACTTTATCACAAACAACAGAATATTGAACTATAATAGCAAACCAACCACTTCCATTCCTCCCCTACTGCCACTATAGTTAGCTGTTCTATTATTTTCATGTACAGCTTCATTTTTTCTGGACACCTACAATATTGAGATATTACTACTGCATCTAAAACTTTCTCTGTGTACATAATGGTGGCAGATATTACATCATGAAGAGATGTGTATCCCTGTTTATGTCTGGTATCATCAAGTGCTGCAGACAAGTCTCTGTTACCACAGTTTTCTATTACTGCCTTTGCCACAACTTTCTTCATAGATTCTACACAGACGTATTCTACTTTACACCCTATAAATCTATTATAGTTCGTAAACTGCATTGTGGCGATTTAGATGATTTATCATGTGATGGAAAACTGTACACATGGCGTAAAAAAATCTAATGTTGTGTTCATTGATTTTGCTGTTATTTTCTACCTTTGGAGTTACTGCAACACTGTTTTGAATGGAGGTCAGGTATAAACACTTGCCACACTTTAATTCTATTCCATTGGCAAGTCCTACATGATATTTATAGGAAGATCAAGACGAACCTCAGGACACTCTACACATCTTACACAGTTTGCGAAAAATTCCGTTGCAAATTGACATATCAAATATTTCATTAGCATCCAATTCGCCCATGAATATGTGTACTTTTCACTAAATAAACCAACATTCCCCTACAAATTACTTGTTTCCTCACTTTCAGTCAATGAGCAGGACTAGTAACAAGGTTAGATAACACATCACACATTTGGTTATCGTCTATATTGTTCACAGTAATAACACCTATATTTGGCTTTCCAACATTTCTCCTTTTCTTAAAAACCTTCAGAAGATTTCTACTTTTTATGATTACCCATGATTATCCTTCAGTAAAATAGAGACATCAATGAACAGAATTCCCTATGAATATTTTCAGGATTCGAAAAGAGGAAATGAAAACTAATCACACATTAACGGAGCGAGTGATATATATGTCTAACTATCAGACTTCAGCCAGGACATTTATGTCATGTCCACGCAGAACAAATTTCAAAAATACCTTGAAACTAGTTGTAGTCTTCTGAACTGAGTAAATTATATATCAATGGAAAGGACAACTACTGTAGATTTTAAAATGCCAAAAGTAGAAATCAAACATTTTATGATTTTCAACCTTACTGGAGATTAATGTTAGTTGTGATGAAACATCACATATTAAAGAATTATCTCAAGACTTTATTAGAGAATTCCTGAATAAATTAAATCAGGATTTCATATCCAGTGATCATAAATTGTCAGAAGAATCTAGGAAAAATCTAGATGGGAAAGGTAATATGGCCATGCATTTCTTCAAACATAAAAGACGATCTTGTAGAAATACATACCAATAATAGTGGGATTTGGCATACAGAAACTGATAAAAGTACACCAAATTACCAATCAGATCTATGTGAATTTTTTGTTCATGAGGTGAAGCATGCCTTAGGTTTACAGCAATTAAATTTTCATGGATCAATACTGGATTCTTACTGTAATAGCTCACATTTATATTTTGTTTCAAGATGATTTTGAGCTATTCACATTTTATATGGAAAGAAATACCAATACAACTGACTATACCAAAATTTTGACCAGTTGTACCAACAGTTACTTTAAATAAATTACTTAAAGCACTGTGTAAAATTAGTAAATTTATTATCACTTTTTATTTGTCAATGGAATTTTATATATTTTTTATCAGCAGTATGTATGGATAAGTGATAATACAAATTCAAAATTGATAACTAATTGGTTAAACTTCTTACCACAACATTTACAAGAAATAGATGGAATATGTCAAATGGTGAAGTTGTGTTATTTGTTGACAAATTTGTGACAAATTTAAAAACGTTAGAATTAACTTTGGAATATCCAAATTTAAAATCTAGTGCACAGTTACATAAAAACTTTTTATTAAGTGCTGTAGTCATCACTTATTTTCTCAAATGTAATAAATTATTTCTACATAAATGGAAGTGATCAAAATGGAATTGCGTAAATATTGTAACATCTACTGATAATATTACTTCACAGACATGCATGAAAGATGGCTATGGTGTGACGTGTAGGCGATGTGTAGTTGAATATCGTGTAAAAGCATGCTATCGAAAACAAATTCCTTTTGTATGTGTAAAAATGTTTTTAAATATTATTATAAAAATCATTTAAATGAAATTCCTAGTGAATAACATTCGAAAATATTATTATTAATAAATAACAAAGAGCAATTAATTGATCCAGTCACAAAAACATGACTTGGCTATTAAGAAGTTAAAAGTTTTTTTTTTACAAAAATCCTTCACATAACAACAAACATAATCATCTATCTAAACAATGTATGCAATGTATGACAGAAAATATGAAAAAAGTTAATTTTTAAGTACTTATTAAATAAGAATTACTTCCAGTCAGTATTTGAAATTTTAGTTTTTAAAAATGTATTAAGTTTTTAATATTAATGAATTGTGCGGTTTACAGTTACCTATATTTGTGATTATTGTGAAACAAATTATTTAAGACAGTATGGTAAAAGTAAATTAATGTGATCTAATTAGATTTATGAATGAGACATCAGGTACCACAGGCTGGAAGTCTTTACCTTATTGTAAAAAAAAATGATGGTGAAAGTTTCGGCACTAAAGAAGATAAACCATTGAAAAAAATATTTACATTTTCTAACAATGCCTTTAAGAAATAAAAAACAGAAAATAAGTTACTGATAACTAGTTGATAAAGCACTTGCTGAAAGATTGAAATCTATAAATTTTGGAAATAATATAAATATGTTTGAAGCTTATCACTTTTTGACTGTGGTACATCTGAAAATTATAAAAATTCTAAAAGATAATACCAAATACGCTATGGACTGAAAGTAACATTTAAACTCTTTTTTGTGTACCAAATACAGCCAAGTGAAAATATTATGTGATTTAAATTCCAGATAAACTATAGGTTCACAAGTGAAACAGAGTTAATTAAAAAAATTTAAGAATGGTTAACAAGGTATTTTTCAGAATGAATAATTTTCAAGCATGAGGATCAGTGTGATCATTAAACAGAATTATTAGATTGCAACTAGAAATTAACAGATATGTTCCATTGAGAGGATCACCTTTCACTGAGTTGCCAGATAAAATAAAAAGTAAAACCCCATGTATTAATGTAAAAAGTGTAAATGAAAAATGTTTCGTTTGTCCATAAAATCTGCATTACATCTTGTATAGAAATGTTATTTGTCTGATGAAAAATGTCAAAGGTATTCATTAAAAATTACGAAATTTAAGAGAGAGAATCATGTGAATCTCCTTTATTTTGAGAATGAAAGCAGTTCACACCATAGTTACACAAAAAATTAATCTAGCCATTTTGAGTCAAATTAATAAACAAGAACAGTAAAATTTATGCTATGTGTTTACTCCATTTCAATAGTAAAGACAAATCCCCCTTTGACCCTCTGTGTGATTATTCAGTGCATGGACAGTTAAACAGTTCTCTCGCATACTGTTCTCTCACTCCACTAATGATAAGTATCTCGCACTCTGCAAGAGTAATTCCAGGCACAGAAGAATAAGTCAGGAAAGTGGAATGCAGTAGCAGACTTTCCAGTGTGTGTGTTCATACTGGAAGGAAATATTTTGTGGAGCACATGGTCCGTGATACTTTTCTTCTTTTACAGTCGAACATCCATATTTGGTCTTCGATTCTGTCGGATTAACGCGGAAATAAGTGGTTTTCGAATCCCAGATACATTATTACAATCAAGAGGAACCAACCTCACTCCACACCTTTCGGTACATACTGAATGTACTCGTACTGCATAATTTTATTATGATATTATGAATGATTACCTACTGTTTGGTATTAAATTACATGACTGACACATGCTCATTTTCCGTTGTGCTGATACACATGGTTGTGTATATTACAGTGCTAAACCCCTTTACTTACTTATGGTTATGTAGCGTTAGCTAGTTGGATATTGGGTCGTTAACATTCACGTACCGGATCATAACGTCATAGATTCGAGCTTTATCTAACTAATCATGATAGTAGGTCAGTTCTCAACACAGTACACGCTACTTTCTCTTGGCGACGCCTACCGAGATTAGATTCGGTATCATTCTGATTAACAATCTATTGCTAATTATACGAGTCAAAATTTCATTTTTTCAATTGCTTTTCAGTTTTTCTATACCATTTTCTTCACCAGCTGTACTAATTACAAATCAGCTTCTACTGCTACCAATTGTGAGATAAAATGGATCAAATGGCTCTGAGCACTATGGGTCTTAACATCTGAGGTCATCAGTCCCCTAGAACTTAGAACTACTTAAACGTAACTAACCTAAGGACATCACATACATCCATGCCAGAAGCACGATTCAAACCTGCAACCATAGCAGTGGCGCAGTTCCAGACTGAAGGGCCTAGAACCGCTCGGCCACACTAGCTGGCAATTGTGAGATACTCTGCAAGGGATACTACTATTTCATTATTTATTTGTACACTTCATTGAATGAATGGTAGTGTGTGTACTTCCTGCTGTATAATTTTGCGTTTAGATCATTACTTTATGGTTCTGAAATGTCTTCTGTATAACATTTTTGATTACATGAAAATACAGTGAACATACTACGTTATTTGTCTTATCTGAGCTACATTTGTTTAGTTATTTCTAAACATTTGGAGCATAAAATGTACGATTTTGTATAGGGAATAACAGTAATGTCTGTAGTATTTTACAGTACATGGGTGAGCATTTAATTATTCCTCAAGGCTTCAGTAAAGTGATAATTCTTGTCAGTAGTTTGTACAAAAAACGCTAATTTGCGAGAAGTTATACGTTTGTCTTCTGAGTCAGTTCCTGTGTTGAGTTCTACGTATATCCATTTTACTGTTGCAATTTTCGGGTATTTTTTTAGTAACACTTAGTGCTAAAGGCTACATGTGATATACTTCATATATGTTTGGGAGATCTAGATCAGTGGGGAAAAGTTTCCTTTAATAAATCACAAATTATGCGGAAGTAATCTGATCAGTAAGATATTTGCAGGGATCATGGTGAAACTATTATTTTCTAATTTCTTTTTTAGGTTAGTTCTTCTTTGCTTCTCTTTGGGCAGTTTATACTATTTAAAAGAAACACTTTTTGCCTTTGTGTGGTTTCCTACACAGATAGCTTATCTATGCCTTACAGTGGAGAGGCTTTATGCATTATTCAATATCTGAAAGTGTGGTGAATTATTTTGGGTCATATTGTGGTGGAATACTGCTTGTTGGAGTTTTTCAATATTTGTGGGTAAAGACATGCTTCAGAAGTGAATTTTTTTTTCTAAATTTTTTGTTACAATGAACAGCATCTTTCTGTTTGTGAAAGCACAGACATGTGGAATACTTTGTGAGGGAGAGTTTAGTGTCATGCTATTATACAGTATTATACAGTGCAGAGAACATTATTTTCATTGTATATTCTTGTTTCAGTATGGGGACTTTTCTCTTACTTCTGAAAGTATACTGAGATATTAATTTTCTGTGTGTATTCTTTCAGTTTAATTCATCTGTTGAATTGTGTATCTGCATATTTCAAAATACCATGGTTCATCCAGGAGTTGCATTTGAATTGTGGAATATAATTGCACTTACATACCCTCTACAGGAGACATATCTGGGGCTCATTTGGTACATTGCAACAAATGATTTCCTGTGAGGATGAAACGTGGTGTAATTCTAGCTTACTAATACAGTGTTTGAGATGTAGGAGATTCTTCAACTCACCCTCCTCCCACACAGATGTTTGAAGGGAGTGAGATTTTGAAGAACAAGGCCATGCATGGAGTCGATTTCATATGATTAGAGGGTGGTGATTATGTTGGATAAAACCATAACTGTCTACTCTAATTTTTAATGAACTGCCATTAAAGAATTTATGGCAATTAATAAATTATGCTTCTGGATTTGACTTGGGGTGATATGTAGGCTGTGAGGTGAGACTCCTTGTGCCTCTCTGATAGTTAAGGGAACTTGTCTAATCAATGTATCGTCCTGTGGAGCGGTTATCTGAGATTTTATACGTTATTGATTGAAAACAGTCTTGGTTGCAATTTTTTTTTTTTTTACTTTTCAACGACATGTTTCGCCTTATTTAGGCATCTTCAGGTTATCTACATAGAAAACAGAGAACAAATGCATCTATTTAAGAGTAGCGATCGCTTTGTGCAGACTTGGATAACCTATAACGGTGTATAAACATATCACCTGTTGAAAGTATAAATAGATCACCTATTGAAAGAGCAAATACCTTAATTTGGTATTTCTTAGAAGAATCCTTTAGTCAGTGTAGCCAAGGGGCATCGTCGAAAATATCAGGCCAACATCGCTTTCTTTAAACTCAGTAAAATCTAGAAATATAAAATAGTAAAATCATTACCTTTTCTAGATGGACGCCAGAGGCACCAAGATCTGCATAACGCGTTCCCGTTCACAGGAGCGAATAACAGTAAGATGGTGGCTAACGTAGTAAGCATAATGCGCCACAGCGTCGTGTGCCAGTACTGAAGCCTAATACAGAATCACCTCAAGAAGTGACGCTGCGACGCAGCAGTGATCGTAAACTGCATATACATACCCACTACAACTTTATAAATGTAATGCACATGAAACATTGATACGATGGAGTTACTAGGAGCAACATCTGTGCTTAACTTATCATAAAATTTTGACGAAGTAAAATATAAGTGAAGGCGGTAAATTTAAAATGCAAAAAAAGGTGTATAATTCAACACACAGATGCAGTACGTAAACAGTTTTTTTGTATCATGTACCACTAGAACGAGAACATCAAAAACACAGGACCGCAATTTCAGACAAAGAGGCCGCCCATATAACACTCAATACAGCGTCATTCGGAGCTAGAACGTCTAGCAAGAAAACTTTTTTTATAAAATACAAGTAAAATTATTAGGCTTAAAAAATACACACCAACGTGGAAGACGGACGTTATGGGGGTAAACTTCCCTCCCCCTTTTTATAGCTACATTGAAATGTGTAAAATGCGTCATCATTTAAAGCGACAAACTCGCAAGTATCCTATTTGAGTCAAAAAAACCATAATGGTTTGGCTAAGAAGACGACGTAAGACCAGAGAGGACTTCCTCCCCCTTTTTATAGCTACATTGAAATGTGTAAAATGCGTCATCATTTAAAGCGACAAACTCGCAAGTATCCTATTTGAGTCAAAAAAACCATAATGGTTTGGCTAAGAAGACGACGTAAGACCAGAGAGGAACAGGGCTCATGTTTAGGAAGAACTACGAGAGCTCCAGGATTACATTAATAACACCGATTTCATAACATCTAAACAGGCCCCATTAGCAACAAATATTTGGTCGTTAAGCAGAGACACGTCTTTGTCTTCCATATGCCTAAATATTTCAATTTCTTCCAAGATGTTTAACTTCTTACCCTTTTGCACAAAATGCAAAATCTTAAGATTTTGTACTTGCGGAGGACTGTGGCCACTGGCTTTAAGGTGTTGGGCAAAGGCAGGGCTCTATTTTACCTGTCCCCATCTATTAAGAAGATGTTCTTGCCATCTAACTTTGAAGGTTCTGCCTGTTTGTCCAACATATCCTGCATTACAATCGCGACACTCGAGCAGATATACCCCCGATGCTAAAAGGTAGTTCTTTTTAGGTGATTATGTATGTACATAAACTGGACATTGGTAGCCGCGGAAAATACTATACGAGAGCCCACTCCCTGGAAAAGTTTCGTC
Source organism: Schistocerca piceifrons (assembly GCF_021461385.2). Taxonomy (NCBI): domain Eukaryota; kingdom Metazoa; phylum Arthropoda; class Insecta; order Orthoptera; family Acrididae; genus Schistocerca; species Schistocerca piceifrons. The sequence goes on from NC_060145.1 coordinate 348,197,051, forward strand.
AGTTCATAACTAAAATTGCCCATAAATGGCAAAGAAATGTAATTGTGCTCCGCGACAGAAGGTGCGTTGGGTAAACTCCGAAGGGGCATCGTTGTTTTTTCTTGGTATATCTTATCTAAGAGCGCAACACTGCAGCCATTATTACGGGCGATACACTTTAGATTGTCAAGTTCTCTATTAACTGCGTTTTCAGATAATGGCAATTCGCATAGACGCGTGATCATAACTCTAAAAAAACTAATCTTAAGCTGGCGAAGATGGCAGGAAGAAACATGAATAATAGCATCTGTGGTCGTGTGTTTCCTAAAAATATCTACGGATACTTTGTCATCACGTAGCTGTAACCGCAGATCTAGGTAATTGAGGACTCCGTCAGTATTCATATCCTCATGTGTGAAAATCATCTTTAGGTGAAGGGCATTAAATTCATCAACCAAACCCGACATTCCTGATTCATCGACATTAAACACAACCAGAATGTCGTCGACATAACGCCGATAAAATAAAATTTTTTAACAAAAGTATGAATTGCGTTTAAATACGTGGAGCTCAATGCAGTTAACGAAGACATTAGCTAAAAAACCAGCCAAAATGCTGCCCATAGCCAGGCCATCTCTCTGACTGTACATGTTTTCGTTGAACGAGAAATAATTATATGCCGTAAGAATTCGAAGAAGAGAGATAACTTCGATAATTTCATCTGTTATCAATCGCTTGTTATGAAAGAGATTCGTCTGGATAATCATAATGGTTTCTTCTCTCAGCACATTTGTGAACAAATTCTTTATGTCAGGGGATAACAGACGACTGCCTGTCGGAAAGACCTGGACCTGTAACAACATGACCAGTTCTTTCCGACTCGTTAACGTCAAAGTCTGCTCAAAAACAAATTCTTTTTTCACAATCTGGAAGAGAAACCTTTGCGCAGGTTCCCTCTTGCATTAATTAACGTGCGGATAGGAAACGTTCCTTTCCCCTTTTGATCCAGTTTCGAATGCATATGGGTCAATTAGATTAAATAATTTACTATTATTTTGCTGTCAAATTTATAGTCAGTTGGTCAAAAGAATGTCAGTAAATGCAGTAGTTGGCAATGCTTCTCTTAAATTGCACATTTTCCGGTCCATCTAGCTGTAGTTGGTAGCATAAATCAGAAAACTACCAATTACTTGTAAAGATCCAGTAGCCGTCTCCCTAAGGCAGTACCCAGTTAGTGTTACCTCTGGTAGGGTTAGATTAAGATCTCTCTTTTAAATTCCTGGCTGAAATGATTAATTTTTCTGTCGTAGAATTCGGTACGGCGACTGCACTTATGGTCGGTTGTCTATGAGGGAAGTATACCTGAACAACCGGAACATTATGACCAGGCATGAGCAGCGTCACCGATTGAGAAATGACTGCTAGCCAGACGCACTCAGGGTGCATGTAGTATCAGTGAGTGCGCTGTCCTTGTGGGGAAGGCGGGAAATCTATCTGAGTTTGACAGAGCGCCTATTGTGATGGCCCTGAGGCTCAGCAAGAGCATTTCGGAAACTACACACTTTTTCGCCGCTCAAGGAGTGTTCTTGCGAGTGTCTTCAACACATGGCGAAATCAAGGTGAAACCTCGTGCAGAGGTCGTGGAGTTGGATGGCCACCCCTCATTACGGATGTTGGACGTCATAGGCTGAGCAGATTGGTAAAATAGGTCAGGCAGCGAACTGTGGTGGAACTAACATCATGCTTTAATGCTGGGCAAAGTGTGTCTGAACACACAATGCACTGAACTATCGTAACGATATCCGCAGCCGACGACCCAAGCATGTACCTGTATTGGCACCACGACAAGATAATGGGTCGTTTCACAAAGCCAGGAGTGTTATGGAGTGGTTCGAGGAACACCGTGGCGAGCTCCAGTTGACGTGGTGGCTCCCCCTCTTGCCAGATCTGACCTCAGTGAACGCACCTGGGATGTAATTGAATGTGGCGTCAGAGTTCATCGCTCCATCCCCCGGAATTTACGGGAATTAGGTGATCTGTTTGTGTAGATGTGGTGTCAATCCCCTCTAGCGGCCTACCAACCATCACTGCTCCCATGCCACGACTCGTAGCCGTGTCGTAATTTTCTGACTGATCGTTGTATACCCGTATAGCCCAGAAATGACCAACTGATAGCTATTCACAAGTTTTGTCAGTTACGACCAAGAGTCATTTCCAACAATTTGTTCTATCATTGATTTTAATAATTCAATAATTACCTTTCAGTTGAATTTATGAAGGAAGAAAGAGATGAAAGCTAGAACATCCCGAATGGATGGTGGACGTTGCATTGTAAATGGACTTGACTGCTAATTGCTCATGGTATTCTCTCGTATTTCATAACAAATTTGGCGCACAGTGTCAGAAACGAATAACATTTTTAATAATTTGAAGGGTAACCACAGATGTGTTACTATTGTGTGCAACATCTGAATTTCGACTTTCTCCTTTATGAGACGGAGACAGCACACTTTCACCACTCGCAGTTTCTACAGTTAACAGATGTTAATACTATAGTTCTACTCTACTGCAAAAATACCAGTGACTTCGAAACTGAAGTATGGCAGTTAAGTACACTTTTAATTAACTGGACACGCAGATGGTATTAGAAATTGGCTCAGATGGCTCTGGACACTATGGGACTTAACATCTGAGGTCATCAGTCTGTAACAACAACAACTGTACATATAATGATTTTTTCTTCTGATTTTCGATAAATTAGTGCAAGCAATATTTTAATTTCATGTCTTTTTTGTGACATTATGTTAAAGAAACTGTAAGCAACTTTCGAAGTGAATATTAATATTTATGTCAAATTTCAAGCAATGCTATAATAGAATTGAAGTGTAATTCATGTTGAATTTATTGTAACATGTTTAAAATTGTAATTGTTTGCCTGGTCCATACGTAGGCAATGAATTAGGATATGTGGAATGTAAAACCTATGGTGAATACCCTATCTGTACGGGAAAGGTAAAAGGTGGATGGCAGGCGAGCGCGGGAAAAATGCACACGGGCGCGGCACGGCATAACGGGCTCAGCAGTCAGTCGGAGTTGGGCATCGGTCTGAGGAACACGTTCCGGATCGAGGAGGCTATCCTGGAAAAAGTGGTTTCATTGAGCCTCGGATGTGCCGTTTCCGACCACAATACAGCATGGCTATATTTTATAGGTACTGAATTTAAAAGGATTGTGACGCTAAGAAGAAGCAAAGTGCCGATACAGCAAGAGCCATAGCTGGGATTGTATGTGTGCTGTGCGCCACGCCATCTCGCCGCCCGCCAACCGCCGCATCGACACGAACAGGTTGAATCTTTAGAATTGTATTCGTGTGGACCAGTGTAAATTTTGTTCCTGACTGTTCAATAACAACTTAACTTTTACCAGAATTGTCCTAGCAATTAATTATCCTTATCACTAACCTAGACAGGGTCCTTTCCACATGTTGTGCAATCCGAGTGTCCCGAAATGAAGATTTAAAGTTTATGTTAATAAGAATTACCTGCAGACCTACCTATGCTAGAAAGATGTTCAAGGAGTTTTATTGTTAATGAAAATATAAGCAAAGAACAAAGGTCTGACAAAGTTGGAAGATAATTTTGGAATTGGTTTAGTAATGAAGCTTAATTAATTTGAGACAAAATTAATGGTAGTTAAATGAGGAAGTAATAAGACAAAAAGAGTAGTAACTCATATTTTGTAAATCTTGAGTGCTTAATGTTTCCAATAGTTAATAGTTTCAACATAGTGATCATAACAGTTTCAGGGTCCCCCCCCTCCCCTCTTTTCTTTTCTATTCATTTAAATTCTGGAGTGTACTGAACTGATATGACCTGCAAAGTTAAAGTCAATATAAAACCTAAATTTATCAGTGTTTTACCCTTATTAAAATTGACATTGTTTGTGTGTTTCAAAAGTGCTATTTCTAGGGTAACCTATGCCCGATTTCAGTCAGAACAATAGACAAAACGCAGTTTGTAGTAATCATTATAGTGTAATGTTGTGTATTTATAGCTTGTCCTAATTAGTACAGAAAGGGAAAATATTAGTTCAGTAGATTTTTCTGGTTCTAAAATTTACCATATAATGCAGTATTACTACGTGTTGTTATGCTTGTACGTACATCCACTTGTACAAGGAAAAAACTCACTTAAAGCCTAATTAGGCTGGCGACCATGTTATTAACAATTGGTAGCATCTGCTGTGTATGTTTCTTGCCCGTCCTAATGTGTAGTTGCACTTTACACTTGCTTGTCATATCATTGTTGTTACTGAGTGGGCGTAAGTCTGATTTTGCCTCCATTCAGGTACACGCGGTCAACATATTTACTAAAATCCTTTCTTATAAGGTGAAGCCCGTCAACTTATCATAGTACAGGCTTTAAAGAGTTAACGTACGCCCGAGCGTAGACGTTACAAGTGACGACCATGACAGGACGTTGTTCAGTATTTGTTGGTCACAAATTAAAGTGAATACCGAACAGTGGAAGTTCAGTGGCACGAATTGCAATATTATTTAGTAAAATAAATAACAGTGAACGTCAAACACGAAGTGTAGTGCAATTTTCATTCAGTATGGATGGGAGAGTAAACAGAGTAGATGTGCCGAGCTTAATGGAAGAGGCGCATGCCAATAGCAGGAGTTTACGTGGCCAGATAACAGATGGCGTTAGCGAAAGGCAATTGGCGTACATACAATATCATGAACACGTTAATGAACAGATTGAAATGTCGAGATCGTCTCGAACACAGCAAGGGACGAAACAGGAAGTAGAGGGTGACTTTGTAGATGATAGTGGGTAAGTGAATGAATCCACTGACATGTTTGATTCACCACAGATAAAGAAGGAACTGAAAGAAAATTTTGAAGTAGGATCAGAACACACCGATTCCGTAGAACAAAATAGTGTGAAAGTTTTAAGCATGAACGAATTATTTGAACGATTGACCAAACAAATTTCAGGGCAGAATAATCAGCTTAAAACACACGTTGCCGAGCAGCTCAAAACACGGAATGATCAGCTTAAAACACACGTTGACGAGCAGCTTAAAACACAGAGCCATCAGATCAAAACACAGAATGATCAGCTTAAAGCACAGGTCGAAGAACAAGGAATTAAAATTAGTAAACAAATAGAACATGTAGAACAAAAAGTGGGTAATTTAAGTTCTGTGGTAAATACTATGAAATTTGAAATTGACACCATTAACAAAAATATGGATACTATGCAGGGGGAAAATGACAACATTAACAGTAGATTTGATGTTGAAATTCTCAACATCCAACAGAAAGTAGAGCCTCTGGTTGAAACAAAAGTAGACGAAAAAGTTTTTGGTCTTAAAACTGAAATCGTAAACGAATGTCAACACGGAATCTCACAGTTGAAAAGGACAGTTTCAGACACTGAAAGAGATTTAGGTGAGAAAGTTACCGGATGTGTACAAAAATGTGAACAAAATGCTTCGAAAATTCAAGGCAAAATTTTCGATCTTGAGAGTAAAATTAAAGATAGATCTGGGGTTGTCTGTAATGGGACACCAATTACGAAGCTATTAGAAGGTGAGGAACGCTTCGATCTCGCCAAGAAACATAACAGATGGCATCCGTTAGATTTCATCAGAAATTGCGAGAGGATATTTCCTGAACACTTGTCTGATCAGGAAAAGATAAACGTAGTAATTAGCGCCTTAGCAGGTGACGCTAAGCGCTGGGGAATTAATTTGAATACCGAACAAATGACGTTCGAAGAATTCAAGCAAAGGTTTACGGAAGAATATTGGTCCGAACAAAAACAGGATCATTTATGGCGCGAGTTTATCATGGCCAAGCTTCATGATAACAGGGGCAGGAATTCTTTGAAAGATTTCTGCGAATGTTGGTACAGGAAGTTGACGCATTTAAGAGGAAGAAGATCCGATTCAGAAATCATCTGGGAACTATATGAAAAGCTTCCAGAAGACTCAAAGAGATACGTGGGAAGCAATCATCGCAGCTTCCGAGCATTTCTCGAAAGGGTCGAAGATGAAGACCATTGGCGCGAAAGTCGTGCCAATTATCAAAATTTTGGTAACCGAAATAACCGTAATAATGACGAGAGAAATGACGGCGAAGGGTTTCGCGTCAATATGATACAGAGAGGTAGAGGTAGAGGCAGAGGAAGAGGAAGTTATTCAGGTCGCGGTAGAGGATACACCGCGCAAAATAATGACGACGCGGGAAACTGATTTCCGCGAACGTTGCGGGCCAAACGGAAGCGGACAATATATACCAGCCCCGATTTAAGAAAAGTCACCGAACTGATAGTAATGTTATGAGACAGATTAGAGACAGGCGTAGAACGACACAACGTGTTGTAGCGAAACAAGCGTCAGGTGCGAGCCAGAATGAGTCATCTCCGCCGCGCAGAGCGCTACATGTTAACAGGCGAGTGGAGCAAGGGCCCAGCCTAGCAGAACAGCTGTTCAGAGAAAAGCCGCTAGCTATACGGCAGCATTAGGTACGAACATAGCCGTAAGAGCTGATGAATATATTACGAGTGATCATCCCGTGGCGAAGGAAATAATATATGAAACTGTGGATACACAGAGAGGTGCGGATAGCAGTGTTTGCAATGAAGTAAAAGGCGAGAATGGATTAGCGGAAGTAAGTAATTGGCGTGTGCAGATCGACGATCTGTACAAGGGCCTAAAGCAATGTGAGTGGGAGGATTTTAAGAAGGAGTATGAGGAAAAGAAATTAGTTAGTGGAAAAGGAGATAGTAAGGACGTCGATAAGGTGACGTGGCCCGAGTTTAAAGAGGAGAAAGTAAATAGCGCCGCGCAAAGTACGTGTGCTGAAGATAGGACGAAGGTTAATTATAGAAAGGAATTGAAGAATGAAATCCTTAGCGTTGACGAGGAAGTAACTTCTGTTAACAATCCGCAAACAGTACAAACTGCTACCGAAAGGCACCATGAGGATGAGGCAGGTAATTACCTAAAAGTAATTGAAGTCCACGAGGATTACACTAAATATGAAGTAACAGTGGATGTGAGTAAAGCTGATGATGAGGTCGTTTTGCCAAAAGAGGATATTGAGTTAAAATCAAAGCCTGACCAAAATACAGAGGAAGAACTTAATGCCTGTCTCAGAAAAGCTTTTATGTTAGAACCTGAAAGCGATCCAGAATGGTCGGATTCTGACGATAGTTCAGATGACGAATATTTCGGTAATAGTGGAAATAATGGAAATACAGTTAATTGCGATACTGTACCTAATGATGACGAAGTTTCAAAACAAAATCCAGATGTTGAGACTGAACAAAGAAAGAAAGAGCCACCGGATGACTCAGTGTTTATTTTGCAACGAGTTCAAGTAAGTAAAGACTTTGAACTCCAGAAACCGAAAAAGGCGCCAGATATAAATGGTTCACAGGTCAGAAACGTATCTTGGGACAATGTGACAGTCGACCAAGGTGCGTTGCGGTAAAAACAGGAAGGGGCATGATTTAGAGTGTGGGGCAGATTTATATCGGATTTTGAGAATGTCATGAACACATTACATCATGAAACTACTGGATTCCCACCAGAAGAAATTTTGTTAGGCGGCAGGAGTAAAAGTTTGATTGAAGAAAAACTAGAGTTTCCACCTTGTACAAGTTTGGGGGTTGAGTCAAAAGAAAGAATTAGTCAGAAAAATGGCAAAGAAAAAAGCTGAATCTAGATCTAAAAGACACGATAAAAATCTGAAAGTTTCAAAATTTAAAATTGGGGATTATGTTCTTTTAAAAACCCATGAAAAGTCTAGTGAACTGAACCATGAAATTTCCAAATTTAAATATATTTATAATGGGCCGTATATAATACAGAACATTCCACACGATAATGCTTACTACCTGATCCACCCAAAATCCAAAAATCCTTTAGGTGTAAGAAATGTTGTGGACCTGAAACTGTATGTTACTAGGAGTGAGTGACATAAGTACACTCAGAAAGGAATTTGCAGTATATGTGCTGTATCCTATGCTGGAACTATTTTATTCCAAATGTAACTAATCTCTGTAAATATATGTATACCAATATCAGTGTGCTAATGTAGTTATGTGAGTTTCAGATTACCAAATGCACTATAAAAATAAGAATGTATGGAGAAAAGAACTGAAAAGGAAAGGGTAAATGCCGAAAACCAAAGTGGACAGTATATGAGTCATAATATAAAGGACTGCCAAACACCAATGAGGACAGATAAATAGTCAATGGAGAATTGTAAGTGTGATACAGGAGATGTGACAATATGTGGCGAAAAGGACTGCCCAAATCTGAACAATAGGCAGCAAATATGTGTAGTAAATTTTCTGAATATTATTGTGTGTGTTTTGTTTAGTAAGTAAGGAAATGGACTGCCATTCAATACAAGCAGCAATAAATTGTATTATAGTATATACAGATATTTGCAATTGCTTTTGTAATTAAATGTGTGTGTTCCAGATTTTGAAATCATTTCTTTGAGAAATTTAGTAAAAATGAGTAATTTCCTATTTTAATAATGTTGTGATGGGAGGTTGGACTGTGCAAAAAGCACTTAAGTAAATGACAAATAAACGTTCTTGAGATGTTAAAAAAGTGTACATCTATATAATGTAAGTGAAAGGAAGTATGAGGTATAAATTTTTTTTGGACATTCACATAAAGATTCAGAACAACTGTATAAATGTAAAATTTGGTGTTCCCATAAAATTTATACTTCGTGAAATTTTCTGGAAACAAGGGCATGTGTAACAACAACAACTGTACATATAATGATGTTTTTTTCTTCTGATTTTCGATAAATTAGTGTAAGCAATGTGACATTATGTTAAAGAAATTGTAAGCAACTTTCGAAGTGAATATTAATATTTATGTCAAATTTCAAGCAATGCTATAATAGAATTGAAGTGTAACTCATGTTGAATTTATTGTAACATGTTTAAAATTGTAATTGTTTGCCTGGTCCATACGTAGGCAATGTATTAGGATATGTGGAACGTAAAACCTATGGTGAATACCCTATCTGTAGGGAAAGGTAAAAGGTGGATGGCAGGCGAGCGCGGGAAAAATGCACACGGGCGCGGCACGGCATAACGGGCTCAGCAGTCAGTCGGAGTTGGGCATAGGTCTGAGGAACACGTTCCGGATCGAGGAGGCTATCCCGGAAAAAGTGGTTTCATTGAGCCTCGGATGTGCCGTTTCCGACCACAATACAGCATGGCTATATTTTATAGGCACTGAATTGAAAAGGATTGCGACGCTAAGAAGAAGCAAAGTGCCGATACAGCAAGAGCCATAGCTGGGATTGTATGTGTGCTGTGCGCCTCGCCATCTCGCCGCCCGCCAACCGCCGCATCGACACGAACAGGTTGAATCTTTAGAATTGTATTCGTGTGGACCAGTGTAAATTTTGTTCCTGACTGTTCAATAACAACTTAACTTTTACCAGAATTGTCCTAGCAATTAATTATCCTTATCACTAACCTAGACAGGGTCCTTTCCACATGTTGTGCAATCCGAGTGTCCCGAAATGAAGATTTAAAGTTTATGTTAATAAGAATTACCTGCAGACCTATCTATGCTAGAAAGATGTTCAAGGAGTTTTATTGTTAATGAAAATATAAGCAAAGAACAAAGGTCTGACAAAGTTGGAAGATAATTTTGGAATTGGTTTAGTAATGAAGCTTAATTAATTTGAGACAAAATTAATGGTAGTTAAATGAGGAAGTAATAAGACAAAAAGAGTAGTAACTCATATTTTGTAAATCTTGAGTGCTTAATGTTTCCAATAGTTAATAGTTTCAACATAGTGATCATAACAGTTTCAGGGTCCCCCCCCCCTCCACTCTTTTCTTTTCTATTCATTTAAATTCTGGAGTGTACTGAACTGATATGACCTGCAAAGTTAAAGTCAATATAAAACCTAAATTTATCAGCGTTTTACCCTTATTAAAATTGACATTGTTTGTGTGTTTCAAAAGTGCTATTTCTAGGGTAACCTATGCCCGATTTCAGTCAGATCAATAGACAAAACGCAGTTTGTAGTAATCATTATAGTTCAGTAGATTTTACTGGTTCTAAAATTTACCATATAATGCAGTATTACTACGTGTTGTTATGCTTGTGCGTACATCCATTTGTACAAGGAGAAAACTCACTTAATGCCTAATTAGGCTGGCGACCGTATTATTAACAATTGGTAGCATCTGCTGTGTATGTTTCTTGCCCGTCCTAACGTGTAGTTGCACTTTAGACTTGCTTGCCGTATCATTTTCGTTATTGAGTGGGCGTAAGTCTGATTTTGCCTCCATTCAGGTACACGCGGTCAACATATTTACTAAAATCCTTTCTTATAAGGTGAAGCCCGTCAACTTATCATAGTACAGGCTTTTAAGAGATAACGTACGCCCGAGCGTAGACGTTACAAGTCCCCTAGACTTAGAACTACTTAAAACTAATTGACCTAAGAACATCACACAAGCCAGAGGCAGGATTCGAACCTGCGACCGTAGATACAGCGCGGTTCCGCACTGAAGCGCCAGAATCGCTCGGCCACAGCGGCCGGCAGCGTATAATACAAACTGGGTATACAGTAATGTATATATTCCTATGCATAGTCAGATACGGTGTTATTATGACTTTTTTTATGTATCCATAGCAAAACAGACTAAATTGTAACGTATTTCTTGCCTTCGAGCACTTCTGCTGCATCTTTGAATTTCTCTAAAAATATCACGGGTTCTTTTGCAGTGCAGTTATCATAATCAGTTAACTTTTTCGGAGGTGTCCTCCTCCGCAAGCATTTTCATGATTTTAAAATGCTGTCTGACTAAAAGACTGTACCATTCTAAACAAACTGTTCCATTTTACTTGGGTTTCTGACGGTGAACCTCGATATGAGCTCGTGTTGCAAGCTTGCGGTACACAAGAGCTTCTGCCAGGCACTTAAGTGTGATTTGCAGACTATTCCATGTAGATGTAGACAGTAAGACAATGCAAAGTTTGCAACAACATATTGTTAATTAAAAAGAAAATCGCATTGTGGAATGGACAAATTCTGGAAAAATTTAGTTCCCCATGTTCACTGGCGTTAAAGAAAACGCGAGGTTTGAAGAATTTGATTATGGCCGTGAAAGATCTACAAAGATGGTTTGCTATACGTTTAGAAAGCACTGCCAGTTATCTGTTATCTGTTCAGTTGAAAGCATCTCTTTGCGCGTTCTAGCGTATGTGACTGTTTTTCTTTGTAATTCCCGATATAAAAACAAATCCTTTCACGTTAAAACTGTACGGGAAGAGTACATTGTTTTCCAGTGACAGAGCTTCCAGGTCGCCATGATGAGGTTTAAAAAGTGCTACAATATCACGGTCAACATAGGTGTGTGAAAGACTGTTTTTCGATTTTGAAGCTAAATTACTCAGGACTGTGTGAAATTTTCTGCATCTGCCTCCATAGCGATAATTTGTACCAGACAAAAATTATGTTACATCTTCTGGGCGCCAAAAATAATTAAATACTACTGAAAATATGTTTTTTTTCGTGATCCATGTTATTGAGAAATGTGAAATATACAACCAATTCTAGGTAGTGTTAGTGCATTGCCATTTAAACGCGTCATATTCGCAATTTCCCGCTCCTCACGCCTACACTGCTTGCAGTGACGGTGGCAGAAGCGCCCAGCTACGATCACCACTGCGCAACTCGTTCCAGGACATGGGTCGCGTTCCGAATTCTCGGCCTCCCCTGCGTTAGGGTCAGCGAACTCAGAAATTTGAACTCATGGCTTAACATTGTTTAACACCACGTCTGTAGGATTTGGCATGTTGACAATGTCGCTTGAATTGCAACTGAAAAGTGCTCATTGCAACTTACATTTTTATTAAAGTCTTCTTCGTCCATAATTGATGGTAAAATTGAGCCATGCTGCTGCTCGCATTGGTGCTGTTTGTAGGTTTCCGCCCTCTGTTGGAGGCCAGACGGTGTCGTTTTTTGGCATGGTTGCTGTTGTTTGTCTTCCTCTCACGTTGCTGCCTCGTTTTCGCAAGCTTTGCCTGTCCGCTAGTGGCAGCAGCGGCGGTTATCGATATGTAGTAACTGTTGCCCTATATTTGGCGCGACGTCGTTGTTTTTCTGGGTCTTGTGAGTGGGTCAGTTCGATTGGGGACAGGAGGAGCCAGGTCCGCGCAGTGCCAGAACACACCGGGACCGCTGGCATCGTGCATGGACTGCCAAATGGAAGGGTTATGGTACGAGGGTGCACCACTTCGTCGTAAACCGGATACAGCAGCTTTAAGATGAGTGCATTTCAATCCCAGTAGAGAAACCTCCACCATTGTGATATCTCGCGATTCTCCAGTGACTTGGGTTCGTGTTGCTGCTCGTAGTGTCGCCTAGGCGAAGACCAGGGCTGATTACTCTACTCTGGTGGTAGTGGTTCCTCTCTCGTTCCGGGCGCTATAAACACAGTATTCTGGGTACGTAGTGCAGACTACCGGTTCCGGCTTTGGAGTATTGTTCCATCGTTGCATTTGGTTTATCGGACGTCAGGTAGCTTCAGAAAGATCATCATTAGTCATTCGTTAGATTGCCACTAGTCTGAGTTACCATCTTGAGAAGTGAATGCAACTCTTCGCTGCTTATCCAATCGCTCGCGAAAATGTTTGTTGCTGGACCTCCTTAGAGGTAGATTCTTGTAGCACATTCTGGATCAGTTCCTTGTTTTATAATTAACGTTAGCTATTGTATTTGCTGTATTATAGCAGGTTTCGAAATTTTTTTTATATTATTGCCGTTCCTGGCGTGTAAGACCTTCAGCTGTGATTACGGTCATTTGCTTTAAAATTCAAAATTGGTGTTTGTATTTACGCAGTAAGCCTTTAAAACCTTATTTACTGCCATTTCTGGCGTCTGATGCCGTCTGCTGTGTTTGTGGCGACTTGCCTTTGATATTTTAATACCTGTAATTTGTAAGTTGCAGCGAGTTTTAAACAATTCTTAACTTATTGCCATTCCTGGCGAGTAAGGCCTTCTGCCCAAATCGCAGTGGCTTGCTTTTAAAGCATTATCTGTTGTATCTGTATTTAATGGTGATTTGCTAAATTGTAACTTACTGAAAACGAGAAGTTTACACTTGTTTATTCCTTCATTAATAATGTGTGCTATTTTTTATTTATTGTTGAGTCTGGAATTATTGATTTAAAATAAATTGTGTTTAACTGTAAAAGGCAACGAATAGTAACTGATTAAGGCCCCGTCCACAATCGTAAGTGAAACCTGACTTCCCCTGACCACCACGTTTCAAGAATATTTTGCACCAATTTGTAATGACCTCTAGTCATCACCTCCAGAACACATTGCAAATCTATTTCCGTTGAAGGTGATGACGAAAGTTTCTTGTTAAACTGCGCTTCCATTTTTACCCACGGTTTTGATTTTCTTTAAATAGTGAAATAGTCTTTGCAATATTCAGCAATGGGAAACTGTAATCAGTATCAATTATTCATACAAAATCTTTTGCCATCCCTCTTTAATGCGTCACTGTAGTGAGCTTTCACCTTCGATGAACGACTCGATCTTTAGCCAATCAGGGATTTACGTATTCAACTGTGCCACTTGGCCGTGTGAATTTCAATTCGCACTGTGTTCCGCTCATCGAAGCTAGGAAGCTCGGAGGCGACGCCAGCAATGTTTGCCTGTTTGATTAGACCAATCCGCTTGTTTTGCCGTGCTTGTGTTTATCAACATTTAAACTACTTCAGTCGTCTGATATAAATATCTGCAGAGTTATTTTGCAATCATAACTACTTCAAATTTTGTGAAGAAATTCAATTTGGGCATGAATGCAGGCGCGAAACATAAGAAGAGATTACGGATGACACGCTTTACGTAATCTGGAGGGTCATTATGCAATCGAATCATAGTTACCGATTCAATATTACGAGGACGAGTCAAATGAAAACCTTAAATTTGTAATAACAAATCGAAACATCGCGCCGTTATCCTGTAAGTTGGTAAGCGTGCTACGAACAGCGTGCAGAATGGCCTGTAGGTGGCAGCATAGTGCAGATGCACACATACCGTCGCAGTATCAGCATAAAGACAGCCGCCCCACTTGCGACTTGCACCAGGGAAGAAAAGCGTTCTGTTATTCGGTTTTTGCGTAGTGGAGGTTTGAAACCTATTGAAATTCATCGACGAATGAAGTTTCAGTACGGTGATGCATGTTTGTCACAGCAGCACGTCTACGAATGGAGTAGGAAGTTCGCAAATGGTGTGACTTCAGTGGAAGATGCTCCTCGTCCAGGAAAGGCATAAAGAGTTGTGACTCCACAGAACATTGCAGCAGTTGAAGCCATAGTGAAGGAAAACCACCGAGTGACACTGAATGACATTGCAGCATGTTTACAGATTAGTCATGGGTCAGTACATCACATTGGGCATGATGTGATCCAGTTAAAAAAATGGTTCAAATGGACCTGAGCACTATGGGACTTAACATCTGTGGTCATCAGTCCCCTAGAACTTAGAACTACTTAAACCTAACTAACCTAAGGACATCACACACATCCATGCCCGAGGCAGGATTCGAACCTGCGACCGTAGCAGTCGCGCGGTTCCGGACTGAGCGCCTAGAACCGCTAGACCACCGCGGCCGGCGATTCAGTTTCACAAAGTGTCTGCAAGATGGGTGCTACGGCAGCTGACCCCTAATACGAGAGAACGACGTGTTGGTGCTTGTGAAGAAATTCTTCGGCGCTTTGAACGAGAAGGTGATGGCCTCCTTGCAAGAATCGTTACTGCGGACGAAACCTGGGTTCACTTCCACCAACCGGAAGCGAAGAGAGCGAGCAAGGAATGGCGCCATTCCTCGTCACCAAAACCAAAGAAGTTTCGAACAGAACCATCAGCAGAGAAGATGATGCTGACTCTCTTTCGGGACGAAAAAGGTGTCGTTTTGGAGCATTACATGCCTAGAGGGACTACTGTCACCAATGCATCATACAAAGATCTCCTAAAAAATCATCTGCGGCCTGCAATCAAATCAAAGCGATGTGGATTGCTCTCAGCAGGTGTCCTTTTGCAACATGACAATGCAAGACCCCACACCTCCCGTACAACAGTGCAACAATCACAGACTTTCATTTAGAGTGTCTTCCTCATTCACCATACTCACCACACCTTGCCCCAAGTGATTTCCGTATGTTTGGACCACTCAAAGACGCAATGGCAGGAAAGAAATTCCGTTCTGATGAAGAGATACGCCACGCGGTGCATGACTGGTTGCGCGGACTACCAAAAGAACTTTTTTCTAAATGAATTTATGCACTTTCTTAGCGCTGGAGGACTCGCATTGAGCGTGGGGGAGATTATGTTGAAAAGTGATACAGCTTTGTACCACTTCTGCACAATAAATAATATTTTAAAAATATTTAAGGTTTTCATTTGACGCACCCTCGTATCATCCTCTCCTCTAGTTTAAATAATGCACATCTATCGGCCGTTGCACAGATTTACAGCCGGCCGTTGTGGCCGAGCGGTTCTAGGCGCTTCAGTCTAGAACCGCGTCATGGGTACGGTCGCAGGGTCGAATCCTGCCTAGGGCATGGTTGTGTGTGATGTCCTTAGGTTAGTAACGTTTAAGTAGTTCTAAGTTCTAGGGGACTGATGACCTCAGATGTTAAGTCCCATAGTGCTCAGAGTCATTTGAACCATTTGAACAGATGTACGTTAGTGTATGTAACAAGGTGATAAGTTCCTTTAGTTAATTGCGATTAAATATTGTTTACAAACTGAATAGTAGGTTATGAACAATCATGGAACAGAGCATAACTTACAAATCAGTGCTGTGTCTAACTTCTCATGATGGTAGATCAATTCTTGACACCGTATTCACCACTTGCAGTCATTCCCAATCAAGACAGGGACGCATCGACGTGAGAGATGGTTGAAAGTCATAACAATAAATATGTCTATACTGCCAAGCTGTCTGTAAATTTGACTAATTTTTCCAGTCATTGTAATAACGTGGCATACCCTCACAAGTTGTGAAGTGTGATTATGTTTCCTCCACCCCTTCTGGGTGCTAAACTTATTTGTCAGCTAATTTATTTCCAGATGTTAACCTTCATATAAGCCAAAGCTACACGTTTTCTGTGTGGGTTGTTCAGGTATGCAGAGTTAGGGACTAGTGATCGCAGGAGTAGATATTACTGAGAATTTTATTTAGTTCCAGTACTGATATGTAAAAGTTGAATCACAAAAGTTCTAAAAACAGCCGAAATTGATCTTTGATTTGGAAATTTTACTAGACAGTATTCTCAAAATGGTGCTCCTAAGAAAGGGTAGCGTCCACAGGTAATGTAAGCAATAAACTGACTCACAGCGATTCCACACAGACTCATATATATTGAGGGAAATTGCTGTGAGAACCAGCTGCAGCCGACTTGCCGTTGCGCGCTAATGAACTCAACTTCACAGGAACAGTTACGTCAAAGAGATTCACTGGTATACAAACTCAAAGGACGATCCGAATTTTCCCATTAAAGTTATAACAACGCTGAGATTGTCAGGGCTGTTCTGGTATCATGGTTTCAGCTAATGGCGCCAGAGTGTCGCGTTACGCTGAGCAGCGATAACAAGCGGAAGCTGTGCTGGGCTCTGCAACACAGGACACCTCATCTTACCACTCATTACGAGCTGGTCGCTGCACTGCTGCGTGCAGAGCGGAAAGAGAACGTAATTTCGCGTTGACCAGGTAAGTAGCTCGTTAACAGCTATGTTGCCTTCACACTTTTCCCAGTACTCCGTCCCCTGCTTCAGTTCTCTGTAGTGTTATTCATTTTATGTCTCGCTCCCTTTATTTTGTTTTGAGAAACCTACTCCTTTTTAATTTTTTCTTCCTTATATATAATTTTTCTTAAATTTCTTGCACCCCTGTAGCGCAGCAGATTGCAACTGTCCATCAAATTTCGCTTGAATTCCTGTGCGAGGCAACGATTTACGTCCCGAACTCGGAAATTAATGAAGGCGCCATCATAGTGATTGACTGAAACTGGTCTAGCTACGAATCCTATTTATATTGATATGTATATTTTTGTATATGTCTTCTTGAGTTGCATCATCTCTCGTGTTATCGTCGTTCGAGGTTTTTTGCTGGGCTATACAAGAGACGCACAAACACACGTAAGATTTCGGAATGATCCATATTTAAATACTATATTTTAAGATGTATAGCTTTTATCAGCTATGTCCTAATTTCAAATGAAAGGCTATTTGTTACAAATATAGTATTACCGGTAAAAAGGAAACTTTCTGAAGATACTGCTTTGTTATACAGTTGTTAAAAAGTTCGACATATTCTGAGTGGTGATGGTACATACCAAAATAAGCAGGCAGACCTAGTGAACACTGTCCCTAAAATGTATTCCTGAAGAGCTATGATCACTTGTTCGTCTTCTATAGAGTGAAACACACTTCTTCTACTGATACCTATTTGATTTGTATAGTTTGGGAGGAGATAGTATGGACAAAACGAAAAAAATCTAGTAAACATTGGCTCTAAAATGCATATTTTAAAATCGATGACCACTTGTTCATCTTTGGTATTGTGAAATACATTTCTTCTATTCAACCAATGTTCATAGTTCTAGAAGTTTATTGCACATTTTTCCCCTTATTTTGATGAACACTACGTTCTACCAGATTGTGGATCGCAAGGAGCTTACAACAGAAGAGACGTGTTTCACAGTGTCTAAGATGAAGAAATGCTCATACCTTTTGAGCAATGCATTTCAGAACCCATATTTAATAGACATATGTTTCTTGTTTCGGTGGCTACTACTACCTCTCAAAATATTCGCCACCTTTTTAACATACTGTATAGTAGATACTGGATTGTAAGGCGTACCCAGGAGCAGATATAGACTCAGATCACAATATAGTAGTGATGAAGAGTAGGCTGAAGATATTAGTCAGGAAGAATCAATACGCAAAGAAGCGGGATACGGAAATACTAAGTAATGACGAGATACGTTTGAAGTTCTCTAACCCTATAGATACAGCAATAAGGAATAGCGCAGTAGGCAGTACAGTTGAAGAGGAATGGACATCTCTAAAAAGGGCCATCACAGAAGTTGGGAAGGAAAACATAGGTACAAAGAAGGTAGCTGCCAAGAAACCATGGGTAACAGAAGAAATACTTCAGTTGATTGATAAAAGGAAGAAGTATAAACATGTTCCGGGAATATCAGGAATACAGAAATACAAGTCGCTGAGGAATGAAATAAATAGGAAGTGCAGGGAAGCTAAGACGAAATGGCTGCAGGAAAAATGTGAAGACATCGAAAAAGATATGATTGTCGGAAGGACAGACTCAGCATACAGGAAAGTCAAAACAACCTTTGGTGACATTAAAAGCAACGGTGGTAACATTAAGAGTGCAACGGGAATTCCACTGTTAAATGCAGAGGAGAGAGCAGATAGGTGGAAAGAATACATTGAAAGCCTCTATGAGGGTGAAGATTTCTCTGATGTGATAGAAGACGAAACAGGAGTCGATTTAGGAGAGATAGGGGATCCAGTATTAGAATCGGAATTTAAAAGAGCTTTGGAGGACTTACGGTCAAATAAGGCAGAAGGGATAGATAACATTCCATCAGAATTTCTAAAATCATTGGGGGAAGTGGCAACAAAACGACTCTTCACGTTGGTGTGTGGAATATATGAGTCTGGCGACATACCTTCTGACTATCGGAAAAGCATCATCCACACAATTCCGAAGACAGCAAGAGCTGACAAGTGCGAGAATTATCGCACAATCAGCTTAACAGCTCATGCATCGAAGCTGCTTACAAGAATAATATACAGAAGAATGGAAAAGAAAACTCAGAATGCGCTAGGTGAAGGTAAGTTTGGCTTTAGGAAAAGTAAAGGGATGAGAGAGGCAATTCTGACGTTGCGGTTAATAATGGGAGCAAGGCAAAAGAAAAATCAAGACACGTTCATAGGATTTGTCGACCTGGAAAAAGCGTTCGATAATATAAAATGGTGCAAGCTGTTCGAGATTCTGAAAAAAGTAGGGGTAAGCTATAGGGAGAGACGGGTCATATACAATATGCACAACAACCAAGAGGGAATATTAAGAGTGGACGATCAAGAACGAAGTGCTCGTATTAAGAAGGGTGTAAGACAAGGGTGTAGTCTTTAGCCCCTACTCTTCAATCTGCACATCGAGGAAGCAATGATGGAAATAAAAGAAAGGTTCGGGAGTGGAATTAAAATACAAGGTGAAAGGGATATCAATGATACGATACGCTGATGACATTGCTATCCTGAGTGAAAGTGAAGAAGAATTAAATGATCTGCTGAACGGAATGAACAGTCTAATGAGTACACGGTATGGTTTGAGAGTAAATCGGAGAAAGACGAAGGTAATGAGAAGTAGTAGAAATGAGAACAGCGAGAAACTTAACATCAGGATTGATGGTCACGAAGTCAATGAAGTTAAGGAATTCTGCTACCTAGGCAGTAAAATAACAAATGACGGACGGAGCAAGGAGGACATCAAAAGCAGACTCGCTATGGCAAAAAAGGCATTTCTGGCCAAGAGAAGTCTACTAATGTCAAATACGGGCCTTAATTTGAGGAAGAAATTTCGGAGGATGTACGTCTGGAGTACAGCATTGTATGGTAGTGAAACATGGACTGTGGGAAAACCGGAACAGAAGAGAATCGAACCATTTGAGATGTGGTGCTATAGACGAATGTTGAAAATTAGGTGGACTCATAAGGTAAGGAATGAGGAGGTTCTACGCAGAATCGGAGAGGAGAGGAATATGTGGAAAACACTGATAAGGAGAAGGGACAGGATGATAGGACATCTGCTAAGACACGAGGGAATGACTTCCATGATACTAGAGGGAGCTGTAGAGTGCAAAAACTGTAGAGGAAGACAGAGATTGGAATACGTCAAGCAAATAATTGAGGACGTAGGTTGCAAGTGCTACTCTGAGATGAAGAGGTTAGCACAGGAAAGGAATTCGTGGCGGGCCGCATCAAACCAGTCAGTAGACTGATGACCAAATAAAAAAAAAAGGAAACGCTCTTTTTCTAACTGTTAATTCATCTTTCTGTATGCCCATGTGTCGGTCAGACATAGACCAGCTACAGTATCGGCAATTTTATACGGAACAGTGCGGTCACA
Source organism: Schistocerca piceifrons (assembly GCF_021461385.2). Lineage (NCBI taxonomy): Eukaryota > Metazoa > Arthropoda > Insecta > Orthoptera > Acrididae > Schistocerca > Schistocerca piceifrons. Next base: position 348,217,276 of record NC_060145.1, read on the forward strand.
ATGTCCCATCACTGAACTTAAATTTCTCAACAGTTCAGCGTTTGATTTGGTATCAGCTAGGATTCTATCTCGTCACTGGGCTCGAGTTTTCATATAATGTACGCGGTATCGCAAGTGACTTTATAAGTTCCTTATTATTGAAGCACTTCCGTCATTGACAAAGATTTATAATTAATTCTAATAAGAGGTAAAAATTTACCGAATGACTAGTTCTGCTAAGTATCGTGGAACCTTAGTGTTTATGCAAGTGAACGTTGTAGTTTGGTAACAAACGCCACACTTCTTTGTATTACTACTTTAATAAACTTGGACTATTAATTCATTTGTTCTGAAATGTTTGCACCTATTTGTGAAACTGAACCTGATCCATGCAATGACGTGTACTCAGACTTTGTAAGTTTGTTAACAAACAATTATTAAATGTTGAAAGGAAAACGGATAAACCGAGCAGTATACTTAACGTTTTAGGGTTTCGTGCCTCAGTTGGTAAAAACGGAACTCTTATTGCATTCTCTGTTGTCCATCTATCTGTCTGTCGGTCAGTTAAGACCCTTTTTCCCAGGGACGAGAAGAAGTATCAAGTTGAAATATCAAATACTATGGTCTACGGTCCCTTAGCGGTGTAAAAATTCAGATGAACTGCCTGTATACATAATTAAGTTTGTGCAGAACACTCAGAGCGTGAGTCCTACTGGCACTTGTCTGCTTTTTTTCCAAACTAACAGCACTTTGACATTTAGATTTATGGACTACATTGGCCCAGATCTCTGTTAATTTGCCCTGGGACGTGAAACAGTTGTGTACGACCCACGTTTCATTAATGTGACGATACATCACCTACACTGTACCACACTCCAAGCGGGAATTTGGGGCAGATGAACTCACAAAAACTCTCTAGACAAGGCGTATCTGCAGGCAACGTCTCACTGTATGGAGACGGTCGCATTGCACCTGGTGAGTCTTTAGCGGCGGATGTGAACTCCCACCATTTCTGCAGGACCTCATCCAAAATACAAAGTTTAACCCTAATCTTCTTCCTCTAATTTCTTACTTATTTATGGCAATTTTCTCCAGATTTCTAAATACTTTCTAAGATAAGTCGTTGAAATATTTTAATTTCAAAGTGTTGTATAATTGTTCTTGTTTGTCGTGTAGGACTCATCCTTTGAGTTTTCCCATAAAAAATAATCTATTTTCGTAGCCTTAGCGTTAATTAATCTGAACATATTATAAGTAGACTTACATATCACCGATCACATGTAGTAACTACAGTAGAGTGACTTAAATGTGAGACGGATTTAAGAACATTCTTTTAATGATGCTTTCTTTGTTTCAGGTAGACACACGCAAATTAGCAAACGAAAAGCACGGATAAATTGCGCAAATGAACACCCCTACGCCATAAAGAGAGCACATGATGCTTTAAAAAAAAAAAAAAAAAACAGTGAAACAATTTAGGACATATGAAAAACTGATAAAACTGATTACAGTTATTATGTTTACAGATAGTGGTGATAGCTGATATGTGAAAAGAATTTGAAAATATGACAGAGTCCAGTTGTTCGACGGCTGAGAATTAGCTTTGCGGGCTGCACTTATTTTTAACATACTCCATTGGAGTATTTGTAATACTACATTGTATGTAGTTTTGTGTGTGTGTGTGTGTGTGTGTGTGTGTGTGTGTGTGTAGTGTAATATTTGTGTCTTATGCGCCAAGGGGGCCGCCGAATTTAACGTCCACATCCAATGGATGGATCACCATCAAAAATGTAGTATGCCTTTACTACCTGAGACACTGCAGAGAGGTTCGGTATTTCAACCAGGAGGCTGACACATAGTCTGATGAGAAGAAACCTTATGCCACCCCGTCTCCTCCCCAGGCCGGCCAAATACTGGCAGTGAATTTTTTTTCCACAAGCATGATTCCAGTCGGCTTACCCCAGGGCGAGCGCCACCGCATAAACATGCGTTATCGACCTCGTCCATTTGTTACTACTACGGTACATTCTGTGGAGCCTGCTGGTTCTTAATTACTGTCGTCAGTGACATGTAAAAACATGGCCAAATGAAACTTGAAATTATTAATCAACGTCCAGGTGTTTGATGTAAACAGGGCGTAATTGCGAGAATGATCGAAGCAGAAGAAATGAATTAAAATTTGTACTGTGGTCGGAACTCGAACCCGGGTCTTCTTACTTGTTAGGCAGAAATGCTAACCATTTTTTTTTTCTTTTTATTTTTGTTCGGTATTGTTCATTGCGTTTGCTCTGGACGGACGTCCCAAGTACCAAGTAGACATCAGGTTGATCCACAATAAAGTCAGGAGTGGCGACATGTAGAAACTCTATCACCAGTAACCTTTCTTATACTAGTTATTTATTTATACTGACGAAACAAACGCTCTGTAGGCTCACAGGACACTTATTCCATCTTTTATTTGAGCTTCTGTGTGTCGATAAAACTGGTTCTGAACTGGGAAGGCAACTCAGACCGCCCTTAACGCGGAATTTGATACCTTCGTGACAATACAGCTCGACTACAATTTGTTGTTTGTTCAAAACCGCAGATTCCTCAACATCTCCACATATTGATCGTGAATGTGTTCGAATCCTGTCCCGGCACTAAAGTTTTCTTGTGTATTATCAAGCTCTAGCATGAGAACACTTATCTGCTGGTGGATAATAATTTCGATTTTTAATATATTTTCTTTCATTCGTTGTCAACACTAACGATATCTGCCGTTTTTGACTCCCAGTGAGACACAGAACTATTTGCGAGATGACTGTAAGTTCAAGGACGTTGTTCCAACAAGCTGCTGGTGGAGAAAGATTCGGTAGCTAACGTGTCTTTGTGTGTAGTCAGCAACGATATGTTTGGGGTTCGATTACCAGTCAGCACTGAATTCTTCGTCATATAATTTGTAGTTCAAACATGCTCACATGTCTCTTCTGGTGTAACAAACCCATATTTTAAGTTCGTTTTCTCTATAATGTGACAGCGATTTGTGCCGGGTTGGAGTTTTGAGAAGGAAATAATTAATGTTTCGTCCCGTCATTTCAGTTAAAACATCTAACTACTACCGAGAAAATCCGATATGTCACTGTTGATTGTGCTTCGATATCTATCTTATTAGGTTCTGGGTTAGAATCCCTGTCCAATATAAAGCTTTACCTCACGGCATTTCAAATAAGTTACTTTTCAAGAAGCAATATTTAACGTCTCTCGTAGTTCGTTAACAGGGACAATAGATGCTGGGTAGGAATTCGCGTCCGTTAAAAATGTTTACGTTATGTAATTTAAAGTTGATATTTCCTAACTGATACTGTCTAACATCGAGGTATATCACTCTAAGTTTGCCTAGTCAGGAATGACAGTTAGTTTCCGTCAGTTACGAAATCTTTGCTTGGTCTGCATGACCTGGGCAGAACGAGACGGTTCGACGTGTCATTTGAAGTTCATACGTATTCTCAACTAGATGCTCGTGAAAAACTTAAGTTTTTAATGTCATTTTGTGTTAAACAGTAAGTACGCTATGTTACTTTGAAGAGTAAATCATGAATACGTCGAACTTACTACGTTCATTACCTATCTGATGTAATAATGGGAGTGGTAACATTTCAGGGATGTCATTTACTGTAATAAATGTTAGCTTAAAAGGCTTAAGGACAGTCTTATCTGTGATAAGGTGTTCCCTCCTACTTGTAGTATCGTGGTATTACTTTACATCTTGAGTTATTGCGATGCAGAGCACTGTTTCCTAGTGGTGATTTGTTGGAACCATTTTCAATAGTCAAACGACTGTACCGAGGAGCGATTACTGACCTGCTAGACAGCTGCGTTATGAGTGTTGTATGCGAATCAGGCGTAATACAATTCAGGGCGTTCGGATACTTTTGAGGACGACTGTACATGAAATTCGTTATGTAGTTTCACAAAAGCACTCTGCCGCCTTGATCTAGAACTAGACGTACAATCAGTAATCAGTTTTTTTTTCTATCACCAGACGTGCCACATAAATACCCGATCCAGCTCCACAGCTCCGACTCGGGGTAGCTCCTTAATTGAATATCGAAGTCAGCCTTCTCTCCCCAGCGCACGAGACTCACCCCGACCGCCGAGCCCCCTTTCCTAGCGCCGTCTTAAAATATGGCGAATATCCGTGTTAGAAATCTCGCCATTATGCGCGCCGCCTTATTGCATTACATTTTCCGATAGGTAATAGCGACCGCCGAGCAGCCGGTAATATCCTCGGCTGGCACTCGGAGATTCTGTCTTTTCAAAGGACCCACCCGATGGCACGACCTGCAGCATTGGTCGGTGCTACGCAGATGTCTTCATGGCCACGGGTACTAAAGGGGCATCGTTACTACACGCTGCAACACGTATGTGGTATCTTTAACATGCCACTCGTTGTTAATATCGGAATAGATTTATCGTGAACAAAATACGCCGACGGAAAAGAAATCGCAGCACCAAGAAGCAGTTGCGTGACGTAAACGAAACGTGATAGGCGTGTTTCTACATATGAATGATGACGTCTACTCAAATTCCGCGCCAGCCACGCAAGACTGGCACTAGTAGAGCCACTATGAGGATGGAAATCAGGTTTGCTTTTAATATGCCGGGTGATCAAAAAGTCAGTATAAATTTGAAAACTGAATAAATCACGGAATAATGTAGATAGAGAGGTACATATTGACACACATGCTTGGAATGACACGGGGTTTTATTAGAACCAAAAAATTACAAACGTTCAAAAATGTCCGACAGATGGCGCTTCATCTGATCAGAATAGCAATAATTAGCATAACAAAGTAAGAAAAAGCATAGATGATGTTCTTTACGCCATCATTCCTCAACAATTACTACAGTCGAGGAATAACGTTGTGAACAGCACTGTATAGCATGTCCAGAGTTATGGTGAGGCATTGCCGTCGGATGTTGTCTTTCAGCATCCCTAGAGATGTCGCTCGATCACAATACACTTGCGACTTCAGGTAACCCCAAAGCCAATAATCGCACGGACTGAGGTCTGGGGACCTGGGAGGCCATGCATGACGAAAGTGGCGGCTGAGCACACCATCGTCACCAAACGACGCGCGCAAGAGGTCTTTCACGCGTCTACCAGTATGGGGTGTTTCTTTGGATCTAATAAAACCCCATGTGATTCCAAGCATGTGCGTCAATTTTTACCTCTCTATCTACATTATTCCGTGGTTTATTAAGTTTTCAAATTTATACTGACTTTTTGATCACCCGGTACACTGTAATGGTGGTTAGTTACCTTTGAGACAGGACGTGGTAAGTTGAAATCGCCAAGAACGTCTTAAAAGTGACAAAGACGCAATTATCAACGTCTCACTGAGTTTGACCGAGGTCGTGTAGGAGGGCTACGAGGAGCTGGATGCTCCTTCAGCGTTATTGCAGAAAGAGTTGGCAAGAATATAGCCAGTGCAGCTGACAGCGGTGATTTACGAGAATGTACGATCGCAAGAAGACCGAGCACAAGACGGCCACGTGACACTACCGAGAGGGAAGACCATAGTGTGCGGCGTGTGGCTCTGGCGCATCGTACTGCATCTGCAGAAGCAGTCTGAGCAGGAGTTGGCACCACAGTGACACAACCAACTGTTACAAATCTGTTACTTCAAGGATAGTTCCGAGTCATACGCCTTGGAGCATGCATTCCATTGACTCGAAACCACCGCCATTTCGGTTTCAGTGGTGTCAAGTGAGAGCTCATTGGAGAGCAGGTCTGTTTTCAAATGAAAGCTGGTTCTGCCTCGGTGCCAGTGATGGCCGTGTGTTGGTTAGGAGGAGGCCAGCTGAAGGTTTGCAACCAACCTGTCTGCATTGAACTTAAAACTGAAGATATGGTCTGGGGTACGACGATTGCGTATGACAGTAGGAGCACTCTGACTGCAAAATTGTACGTCAGTCTGGTGATTCGACCTGTTGTGCTGCCACTCATAACAGCTCCCCAGGTGGTATTTTCCAACAGGATAACGCTCGCCCACATACCGCTGCTGTAACCTAACACGCTCTATAGAGTAGATGTTTGGTTTGTGGGACGGTCCACTGCGCGGTCACAGCACCCGTACAAAGTCCTAATTATTACACAGTCCATTTTTTTTTTCACAGTCCAATCTAGCAACGGTCAAGAATGATGATGTTAATGATGATGAAATGATGAGGACAATACGAACACCCAGTCCCAGGACAGAGAAAATCCCCAACCCGGCCGGGAATCGTATCCGGGACACCGTGATCCATAGGCGGCAACGCTAGCCACGAGACCACGAGCAGCCGACGTTCTAGGGAGTGTCGATATGTCGCCTTGGCCTGTTCGATCATCAAATCTGGCTCCAATAGAGCGCCGGCTGGAGTGGCCGAGCGGTTCTAGGCGCTACAGTCTGGAACCGAGCGACCGCTACGGTCGCAGTTTCGAAACCTATCTCGGGCATGGATGTGTGTGATGTCCTTAGGTTAGTTAGGTTTAATTAGTTCCAAGTTCTAGGTGACTGATGGCGTCAGAAGTTAAGTCGCATAGTGCTCAGGGCCATTTGAACCATCCAATAGAGCACTAAAGGGACATAATCGGACAAAAACTCAAGATTCATCCACAGACAGCATTAACGGTCCTTGTATTGACCTACCAAGTGCTACAGGCATGGAAATTGATCCCACAAAATGTCACCCGGCAACTGTACAATGAAAACACGTTTGCACGCTTGCATTGAACATTCTGGCGGCTACACCGATTATTAAAGAATCGGAATTTCATATTTGCAATAGATTTTCATGCGCTTACATTAACTTGTGAAATTGTAACGTTAATCACGTAAATATATTACCTAGACAAATGTATTCCAGAAATTTCATGAAGTTGCACAAATTATTTTTTGGTGTCGTGATTATTTTTTCCGTCAGTGTGGATGTCTCTAGAGAGAAGTACATGAAAGAAGTTAACCTAATCAACGAAGAGTAGAATTGCTTTCTAGAAGAGAACGTTAAAATGTTCAACTGTGTCGTCGATGCAGCGCTGTTAGTGCTTTGTCAAATGGCAAGACGCATTTCAGTGAAACTGGCAAGTGTCGAAGGATAGGAATGAGAAGTGGTGGCTGAGAAGGAAGGGAGACAAGCTCTTAGCCTATCCACGACTACATTGAACAAGCACTGAGCCACACGAGGTAGCCGTGCGCTCTAGGGCGTCTTGTCACGGTTCATGCGGCTGCTCCAATCGGAGGTTCGAATCCTCCCTCGGGCATGGTTGTGTGTTGTTCTTAGCATAAGTTAGTTTAAGCAGTGTGTAAGCTTAGAGACCGATGACCTCAGCAGTTTGGTCCCATAAGAAATAAAACTCTGACGTGTGATGATGAAACTGTAATCGCGTCAGAGACGGACTAGGACTCAGAACAACTGAAAGGATTGGATCGTGTCTTAAAGAGGTTATAGGAGGAACATCAATAAAGTAGTACGGTGGTAAAGGAATATGTTCGAATAAAATCACACTCTCGAAAGTGAATTAGGTTACGAAATGAGACACTAAACGTAGTAGTTTATTTGTATTTGGACTGAGAAATAACTGATGACAGCTAAAGAAGAGAGTGTGCAAAATGGAGACAGTCTATAACAAGAAAAACAATTGTGTGAAAGAGAAATTTGTTAACCTTTGATACAAACATAACAGTTATGAACTCTTTTGTTATCTATGGCCTTGTTCGGGTGGGAAATACGGTTAGTAAATAGTACTGAAAAGACACGATGGACAGATATTGGAATGTTTTATTTCAGAATTCTGGTACATATAACTGTTATGAATCCTTTTGTAAAGTTCGTGAGGGAAATGCGGACAATAAATAGTACAGAAAAACATGAAGGACAGGTTTTGGAATGTGATATTTCAGAATGCTGAAGATTACATGGTGTGATCGAATAACCAACGAGGACGTACTGAATCACACTGGAGAATAAAGAAATCTAACTCAACCAGACTAAAAGAAGGCAGCGATTTCCAGGACACATCCTGAGGGATGGTGGACTCTACAATTATAATAGTGGGAAGTATGAGTTGTGCGGAGAGAGATGTGCGTGGTACGAGCAGGTGTAAAAACTGGGAGGGAGAGCAAAGCTTGACTACAGTAAGACTGCAGACATAAAGAAACACCCACAGTATGGATTACCGTGGGAAGGTGCAAGAGACCAGTCGTCAAGAACAAGAAGAAAATAAACATCTGCAGAACCGGCAGTTCAGTTCAGCATATCGGCACTGAGAAAACAACAATCCGTAACTGATTTTTCCGAATTATTCCGATTTCTGGCAGTTCGCATACTTGAGTCAGTGTACCTACAGTTCCCACAGAAACGACAAATTTTGAATTTCTCTAGGATGAAAATGAAACTAAAATGAAACATCCATTATAGCTCAATTAAGGTAAAAATGGCATAAATTCCGCGTGACCAAAAGGGATGAGATACACCGTAACTGGACCTTTCCTTGTGGCTTTCAACGGACGATATTGTCTGAAAAGAGACTGCGTTGCCAGAAGGCTGTAGTGGAGAGCAGGCAGACCTGAAGAGGATAGAAAGTTGGTGTAGTAGTAGCAGCTGTCACCACTCACTATAGTTACACGCCCTTCTTTCAGGTCTCTCTCTCTGTCTCTCACTCTCTCTCTCTCTCTCTCTCTCCCTCCCTCCCTCCCTTCCTCTCCCCCCCTCCCTCCTTCTTCCCCCCCCCCCTGCTCCCGTCTCCCTCCATCAACTAAAGAATGACTCGAGAACTGCTTTTCCACTCTTTAAGAGATGTTCAACAAGCAAGGAACTAAGAAAGTTTGCTGTGACTGTGCGATCTTTCGCATTTACGGAACAATTCCACGAAAACTCAGTTACGCGGTATCTTTTCTTCAACGATGAAACAGGAGAGTCAGCATAACTTGCTTTACACTGACGGACACACATGTAGTTGTCAACGACATAGGTGGGATATAAAGTAGTGTCAGCGCTGTAACAATTCAATCAGTCTCCATTGACGTAGATCACCGCATTACATGCTCTCACTAAGGAACCTCCCCATCTCACCCCCCTCGGATTTAGTTATAAGTTGGCACTGTGGATAGGCCTTGAAAAAGTCCATGTGGAAGATAAGCAACATCAGGGAGTGTTAGGGCTCAGGAGCGCCGTGGTCCCGTGGTTAGCGTGAGCAGTAGCGGAACCAGAGGTCCTTGGTTCAAGTCTTCCCTCGACTAAAAGTTTTAAATTTTTTATTTTCAGACTATTGTCTGTCCGTGATCGTGTGTCAATTATCGAAGTTCAGGCACTCACACATAGTCAACTTCGCTCTCCTAAATTCCAGGACATGTTCAGATTTGCTTGGACGATTGCAGGATTTGACGGTCTACACACGGAAAAATTTGAAAACGATAAAACATATGTTTTGACAGTGCACAGGGAAAACTGCGCGACTGTGAAACTGCTGCATTCATTTGTTGCAGTTTATGTGAAAAACTCTTATGTTTTCATCACTTTTTTGGGAGTGATTATCACATCCTCAAGAAAACCTAAATCGGGCAAGGTAGAAGAATCTTTTTACCCATTCGCCAAGTGTACAAGTTATGTGGGTCAACAACATATTCCTGTCATGTGACGCACATGCCGTCACCAGTGTCCTATAGAATATATCAGACGTGTTTTCCTGTGGAGGAATCGGTTGACCTATGACCTTGCGATCAAACGTTTTCGGTTCCCATTGGAGAGGCACGTCTTTTCGTCTACTAATCGCACGGTTTTGCGGTGCGCTCGCAAAACAGACACTAAACGTATTTCAGTGAACAGAGACGTCAATGAACGAACGGACAGATCATAACTTCGCGAAAATAAAGGAAGTAAAATTTTCACTCGAGTGAAAATTTGAACGAAGGACCTCCCTTCCCGCAGCTGCTCACGCTAACCACGGGACCACGGCGCTCCTGAGCTTACTATGTCCTCAGATGTTGCCTATCTTGCGATTTGACTACTCAGTTTGTACATTTTGCTTATTTTTTTCATAGTTCCACACAACTTCTTCCTGTTTTCTCGATTGATCTGTGTTTAGTTTTTCAAGGCCTATCCACTGTGCCAACTTATAACTAAATCTGAGGGGGGTGCGATGGGGAGGTTTCCTTGTCAGTACAATCGCTCTCTATCTCGATCAACTTCCTCTAGACAGATGGAAGGTATCGTACGTCGCATCTGCCGGTGTCTCGCAAGGACCGCCTTAGGGAACGGATGACTTCTTCTATCGTATTGTAGAGCTTTCGTTCCATGAAGAGGTTCCTTCATTTTGGGAACAGGTCGTAATCACAGGACTCATATTGTGTTAATACTGTTGATGTTCCAGTACCACCCCACGTACGTGGGAGCTCCTTCTGGAGGTTCGCCGTTGGCATCGTGCATCCTCCTGAAAGAAGATGGGATTCCTAGAGGGTGCTTTCGCTTTCTTCTCAATGTGGGACGAAGGTGATGCAGTATTTGGCAGGAGTTACAGTGTGTTAGAGTGCTTGAACTGGTCTCCCGCACTTACAGCCACTGCACATTGGAACTGACTGACACACAGCCGTCACTGATCGCCGCACTAATTCACCTAACCTTCTGCTAACAGCTGCAGAAAACGCGCATTCTACTTGACCCAAATCCATCACTTTAAAGCAGCGTTTCATCAACTCATGTACACGAGGAACCGTCCCCCCCCCCCCCCCCTCCCTGTGGTGCCTTCTTCTTTCCAGATCTCCCCAAGTTGCAAGCACAGGCTGAAACGTCCTAAGCCACCTTAAGCCCTTTTCACTCGAGATGCTCTGTTTACAGTGGACTATTCGCTGAGAATCTGCGTCACGTGTTTGCGTGCGAATCTGCTACCAACTAGGTGGCGAGTGAGTCCGTGATGAACTGAATGTTCCGAACGTGAAGTTCTAAATTCTTAAGTACGTGAGAACTGCAGCTGTACAGATACAAGGGACGTCGACGTCGTCTGCTAACATGCGAAATTAACCGTAATCCCGCCAAGCTCCCTTATGTTGAAGTGATTGATTGTGCGCTTTTGTGGTTTTTTTCCTATGACTTGCGAAGGTTGCACGAAGGAATGGTAATTTGTTTATATTAGTGTTCTTCCACAAAAGAAATGAAACATCTGAAATAAAAAAAGTATTTGCGTTTTAAAATATCTGGACAAAAAGCTTACACTGTGCATTAATAAAAATCTATATAGATAAACGTATTGGTTCTGAGCACTATGGGACTCAACTGCTGAGGTCATAAGTCCCCTAGAACTTAGAACTACTTAAACCTAACTAACCTAAGGACAACACACACATCCATGCCTGAGGCAGGATTCGAACCTGCGACCGTAGCGGTCGCGCGGTTCCAGACTGTAGCGCCAGATAAACGTATTAATGAAACTTGCTTCAAAAGTGAAAAAAATCAGATTTGTTTCACGAGAAAATAATTTTCTAAGCATCTTGATACTTAGAAAAAAAACGAGATACAATCACTTTCTAATCACTATTCCAAGTGTTTGTAACTGTATATTTTCTCCAGCAAAGAAACTTTTTAAATGTTTTGGCGACACCTTACGTATTCATTCAGTTCTCAGTTTACCATATAATCACTGCCATGAACACATACTCTGAATTTTGCATTGGCCGTTGCCACTGCTTATTCCTACAAACTCTTTCTGTATTTCGAATTTTTTGTAATGAGGACGTTTCCTCAGAACCTCATTTTGGCCGTTATGGTGCCAAAGTGCACAGTAGACAGCTCTCGCAACATCCGAGAAAACAGCCACTCGGGTGAGAATCAGTGCAGGATTTAACCGTCAGAAGCGCTGCAGTAGGTTACCTTGCCACAAGTAGTCGAATGTGAGACGAGAAATTCGTTCGTGTGGAAACGGTTTTAGACGACGGTCACTTCCGTTATACGTTCTCCTATCGGTGCACCTCCGTTTTGGAAATTTCTCCCCAGTATAAACAACAACTGGAACGGACGTTACGCAGTGATAATCCGTACATCAAACGGGCATCTAACAACTTCGCATTTCCGTACACGTCCAACTCCCTGTGCTGGAAACAAAGTCCCTGACCAGCACTTTTAGACAGTTATGTGTCCTCCAAGGCCGTAATGACCGCTACAGCAGTTGATACTATGTCTGAGTAAGGCAATGAATTAAGTGTCCTGCTTACTCTAGCACCACTGAAGGGGAACATTTACGGGGAACACAAGAATTTGATCTTTACATGATGACGTTACCAAGAGTAAATTGCGTATCTGCAATGCAGGAAAGGGTTTTTCTGTGATAAGCAGGGACATTCCGTTGCCATGTCTTGCTCATGAGTAACGTAATATGAAGAGTTGGGAGAATGTGTCGTGATTTAAGAATAAATTGTTTCTGGACCCACGTCCAAAGTAAGGAATTTCTTCTTAAACATGTTTGATTCCCTAGAACCTCGCTGTTGAAACTTGACAAAAAACTGAATCTGTCTTGAATGAACTGTGACAGAATCCCAAACAACAGGGAACTGATGTTCTAGGACATGCATCGATACCATGAAATGGTGCATTGATAATGACTAGGCACCAGCCGAATCTATATTTGCCTAATAAAACCTGAATGAAAATGACAACTGAATGCTGTGCTCTAGCATTTGAATGTGTATGGACGATTAGACTACTCGTTTTCTGGCCGTCTGTTATAGAATCGCTAATTTTTGATATTATTAGGGCAACTAATCACCACACGCGGTGTACTGACAACAAACATCTCAATTACTCCTTAGAAAGATCTAATTAACATACCATCTTCAAAATTGACAATTTTCGTTCGGGCCCACAGCAAAACATATTTCGGAGTACTTCCTCCTAACATTTGTGCCCCTAGCACAACCACGAAGAGATGGTTCATTCCACACATGAATCGATTGGCCTGCAGCCAACCTGAATACTCATATTTATTTCAGAACTCATTGACCAAACAGTACTGAACCTTCGATTAACATACAAACCAAACCTAATAACGCGTGGAAGGAATCAGTCTGATATAATAGAAGTAGGTATAGTTTAGAATATTGACATCCATTACGTCGTATCGTTAACTGATTTTCTCACGTTGTTTGGTTAATTCTTATTCGCCACCCTTCTTGATGCATTTTAACTTTTTCTTAATGATTCAAATATCACTTCTTTCCTTTATCGAGTGTGAGCGAGTACGTGCGAAGAAGACCTTAACAGAACCTTTGTTATTTTATTATACGAACACTATTGTGTTTTCTTAGAATGCAGTCTATTTCGGCAGATGATAGGAAACGGAATGGGCAATGCGCTGTTTATTACAGACCATTTTAAAGCAGACTTTTATGAGACAGTTCTGCTGAATTGCACACGGAGTGTTACTTTTTGTGAGTGAATCAAATTATGAAGGACGTACTTTGTAAATGAGCACTAACGGGTGTTTTATTCATATTCCGCCACTGCGATTTTTGTAAGTGGCATTCGTTGTTAGTGCGGAATAAAACGACGAAGATAGAATCTAATGCATTCCAGGTTAAATCATCACTCTAAGATTTGACACTAGATAGAAACAACCATAAATTTTAATTAAAAACTTTTGTGATGGTGACTTCGATACAATGGAATACTAACCGCTTTGCAACAAATATTAATCGTCGTTAGCCGACCGAAATTGCTTATCTAGCAGCACTGGAGTACGCTGCGATCAAGAATAATGAAAATAGACGTGTCGGTTTTCTTCTCATGTTTTGCAAACACTGTAGCTACACTTGAAGGCAAAGGTGTGCAACACCAATGTGAAACAATTGATGAAAGTGTTTTCTTTCTTTAGAGGAACAAATGAACAAAAAATAGTATATGTTCAACATGGTTCGAGGCCGATAGCCTCTGTTATGCGTTATGCGTAATAACTATCAAGATTTGTGCGTAACAATTGCACTTTCAAAGTTTTTATTTTTACTTTTGTTTAGCATAGGGAAAGTAGTTTGCCGGTCTTCTTTCAGTACAAACAGCTTCGTGTAGTCGTAGAAAGAGCCTACACAGTTGCTTATACGTAATTAATTCTTTATAAAGTCATAAGAAGTTATTTTAATATTCTTTCTTCACTCGAAATAACGATTTTGTGCTATTTGTGTGATATCCTATGACTTTTTACATATGAAAATATTGAAAGATGCAATAAATGTTCAACCTTTTTAACCGTGTATTATCTTGGCAATATTATTCAAAATGCGACGATTGTTTCGTACCGTAATTTTGTCTAGTTTTTATTAATTTATTTTTATTACAGCAACAAACCACCTTACGTTTCAACGAAATTCCGTTCACAATATAGCGGCGAAATTATTAAAAAATACTAACCAATTTAGTCTAAGAAAGTGAGGTTTTACTAAATGTTTTGAAGGTGATGATGAGCATAGTGGATCATTCTAGGATGTGGTAGATGTGTAGGATGTAAACAACCACGCATGAGCACCGCCTATTTGATGGATGGGGCCCGACAGCCGAACTCTTCCAGTCATTCCACCAGGAAGGAGGTACACTGCTCGTGTTGTCTGTAGTTCAACCATGCCTAGACGGTCAGTATCGCGCATTGTTACTTTTTACCAGGAAGGGCTCTCAACAAGGGAAGTGTCCAGGCGTCTCGGAGTGAACCAAAGCGATGTTGTTCGGACATAGAAGAAATGTAGAGAGACAGGAACTGTCTATGACATGCTTCGCTCGGGCTGCCAAAGGGCTAATACTGCAGTAGGTGACCGTTACCTACGGATTATGGCTCGGATGAACCCTGACAGCAACACCACCATGTTGAATAATGCTTTTCATGCAGCCACAGGACGTTGTGTTACAAATCAAACTGTGCACAATAGGCTGCATGATGCGCATCTTCACTCCCGAAGTCCATGGCGAGATAAATCTTTGCAACCACGGCACCGTGCAGCGCGGAACAACTGGGTCCAGCAACATGCCGAATGGACCGCTCAGGACTGGCATCACGTTCTCTTCACCGATGAGTGTCACATGTGCCTTCAACCAGACAATCGTCGGAGACGTGTTTGGAGGCAACCCGGTCAGGCTGAACGCCTTAGACACACTGTACAGCGAGTACAGCGCGGTGGAGGTTCCCTGCTGTTTTGGGGGGCATTCTGTGGAGCCGATGTACGCCGCTGGTGGTCGCGAAAGGCGGAAGCTGTCCGATACGTGAATGCCATACTTCGACAGATAGTGCAACCATCTCGGCAACATATTTGCAAGGCATTCATCTTCATGGATGACAATTCGCGCCCCCATCGTGCATATCTAATGAATGACTTCCTTCAGGATAACGACATCGCACGACTAGAGTGGCCCTACCGATCATGCCTGGGATATATTGAAAAGGGCTCTTTATGGGCGACGTGACCCACCAGCCACTCTGAGAAATCTCCGCCGAATCGCCGTTGAGCAGTGGGACAATCTTGACCAACATTGGCTTGATGAACTCGTGGGTAGTATACCACAACGGATAAGGCATGCATCAATGCAAGAGGACGTGCTACTGGGTACTGGGAGAGGTACCGGTGTGTAAAGCAATCTGGACCACCACCTCTGAAGGTCTCGCTGTATGGTGGTACAACATGCAATGTGTGGTTGTCATGAGCAATAAAAAGGGCGGAAATGATGCTTATGTTGATCTCTATTCCAATTTTCTGCACAGGTTCCGGAACTCTTGGAACCGAGGTGATGCTAACCATTTTTTGATGAGTATATAATCTGTGAGAACAGAGAACATTATTTCCTGTTTTGTTATTTTGTTCTATCTAAATCTATATATTTTTCGTTCTACTGATTAGTATGGGAATGGCAGCAGAAAAGAATTACTGTAAGGCAAAATTAAAACAGTACTGCTACGAACACTACGTTAACGATGCACGAGTAATATAAGAAGCTGTGAGTAGTTTCAATTATGGACGTGGAAGTTTCCGACTGGTGTAAGTCCGTGTGGATGAGTAACGTGTACAGAGGTTTCTTATCGCACAGCGAAATCCTGTGTCGCGATTATTAAAACAAATTTCAGTGGATGTTAAAAAACCGACTATGCCAAGCACTGGTTATTACGGACCATTGTAAAGAACGCCTTGACAAAGTTGTCCTGCTGAATTGCCCGTTGTGCGTTAATTTTCTGCGAGAGAATCGGACTGCAACGGACACCTTTAATTTTATGCAGCTTAAAGCCAAAGAAAGTCAATTTTCTTCCAGTTTGCAATTGCTTTCAATGTTACCAGTCTTCCAGTAGACGACGGTATTTATTCCTGTTATTTACAAGAGTCACAATGCAGTAACAGCATTCGATAGGTTTTGCGTCACCACAAGCTGTGTTCTGCATTCAGTGAAGGAAATAGTTTGCTTTTGAATTTTTTACGACTGTCACACTATGATTACTTCGCTGAGAGGGACACACAGTGCGAAGAGGAGTCTGAATTGCTATTTATTTCACTTCTCTTCAGTATTTGGATTTATCAAGAAACTGAAGTCTGCAACATTAATTTCTTCACCGGATTTCCAAAAATGGAATGAAGGTGAAGTATTCGCATGGGTTTCACTTTATTGTTTCGATCGAAACCACAGTCTTAGACAGAGTAGAATAAACCACACGATCGTTAGACAGGCTTGAATTAAAGAGCTTCTACGTACGAGATGATGCGAATCACGACTCTACTGTATTATAGATGAACTTAAGACACAATATTTCATCATCATTCTTATTATTATTAATTTTTGCAACACCTGCCACACTAAAATTGAAGAAACATAGTGGTCTCGAATACGAGATGACCGTTGAATATGAACAACTGCTTCTTTTGAGAGCCTATTAGACATCGCTCGACAAATCAGTGGCATATTTTTTTGCAGAAGCTGTTAAACTATTAAGACTAAGCTTTGAAAATGCTGTTATTAACGAAACAAAATCTACAAACGTAAACGTAATTTCAGTAGTACTCAGCGGAGTGTTACAGGGTCGCTACTGTTTACAATTTCTATTACTGATCTAGTCGATAATGCCGAGGCTATTCGTTTACTATGCTGCCGTTTACATGAAGGCTGCATTACGAGTAGACTAGGAAAATGTTAGCAGTTCTGCAAAGCATAGGCGGTTGCCACAGGAATTGGCAGTTGACCCTAACTGTAAATAAATGTAGCATATCACGCTCAGATAGCTGAAGGAACCCATTACTGTTCAACTTCAGTAAGAATGTCTTCTATCTGCGTTTGCTTTCAGATAAATTTGGATAGTGTCCGCCTTGAGTGAAACACAAAATTACCTTCTTTTTTTCCCAAACTTGATACGCCAAAGTTTCAGCATCATCGGTGGACTTTTATTTACTTTCTGTTAAAAGGAGAAAATGTTCTTTGCTATTTGTAAACATATAAAATTAAGTTTTCAAGAATATATTACAAAGTTGAATAACAGACAAACTTTTGTACCTATTTATCTTGATACCACATTCTGCGGTTTTCTGAGTTTCTTGTGTTTTGCGTCATACTCTCTTTCCTTCCAAACAACAAAAAAGAGCGTTAAGAAGTAAAGCTGTCGTTCCACATTTGCTGAACACCTTATAGACATAAAACAGACAAAGAGACGGCAACACCAACTTGAAAATCCTCAAATACGGAAACAGCACCCTACAAAAATTAATAATCGAAGAAAACTAGCTAATACAAACAACCCTAGTCGAAGGAAAACTAATAATAAATGGCATATACGCCCCAGGAATATTCAAAACTCATAATTTTTAAGGAGGAACAGTGAAAGTTAGGTGATGCAGTTGCAGTTGTTCATTGCGAAGATAGTAGAGAAACCTGAATAAGTAAGAGAAACGTACTTCAAACCCAGTCACAAATACACACACACACACACACACACACACACACACACACAGACACACATGTGCGGGCACACACAATCTTCCACACAGAATTAATTAAAATTGAGCGATACCAAAACATTCCCAGTCGTGAAATTTTGCAGTAAGCAACTTTTCTGTATGGCTACAGATGACAAACTGAAAGGAATGCAAGTAATACGCAAATCATAAAAAAGCAGGAAAACAGATATCACAGCATATAGGAAGAAGGTGTACAAGTAAAATACTTTCTATGTTACTCAAGTTTGTAATTGTTTTTCTAGAAACTAAAATTTTTATGTGTTCAAGCAGTAAAGAGCATTTTTTCCTGTATTACAGGAAAAATAAAAGCATGCTTATGAAACTTCAGCGAAACATTCTGGGTAAAGAAGAAAAACAAACAAACAATTATGTTCTTCTCAAGGCGGAAGCCATCGAGAAACAAATCCACTACCCGTCAGTTGCACTTCAAGCGACAAAAGACTGGAAACACGAACTACCGCAAAATGCGAAAGAGTAACCATGCCGATTGACCTACAGTGGAATGACGGCATTGAACAAATAGCAACAGAAGCAAGTGCCAGACTGAGACCAATTGAAAAAAAAGTTTAAGAGGATGTAACCCATCCATAAAGGATGTTGCTTGCAAATCACTCGTTGATCGAATGCTCTGTATTGGAAAGTTTGGAAATTTGTGTAAAGTCATATGGGACCAAACTGCTGAAATCATCGGTCCCTAAGCTTATACTCTACTTAACCTAACTGAAACTAACTTACGCTACGGTTAAAGGTGCTGCAGTCTGGAACCGCAAGACCGCTACGGTCGCAGGTTCGAATCCTGCATCGGGCATGGATGTTTGTGTTGTCCTTAGGTTAGTTAGGTTTAAGTAGTTCTATGTTCTAGGGGACTTATGACCTCATCAGTTGAGTCCCATAGTGCTCAGAGCCATTTGAACCATTTGAACTTACGCTAAGGACAACACACACACCCAGCCCCAGGGAGGACACGAACCTCCGACGGAGGGACAGCGCGAACCGTGACGAGACGTCCAAGACCACGCGGCTACACCGCGCAGCTGTTCAGTATTGTTCATCCGTCCGCGACCAAGTAGGAGTAGTAGACGAGGTACCAAAGATCCACAGAAGAGAGACATATTTCGTCAGGGTATCGTTTACTCGGCGCAAGGACGTTACAGAGATACTCGAAAAACTCCTGTGGCAGGTGCTGCTAGAGACGGTTTGATTATGAGGGAGGTCTTCAGTGCTGAAATTTTGAAAATACTTTCCAAGACGGGTCAAGCAACAATTTATTTCGTAGCATATATCTGTGGCAAAACGATCAGGATGAAAAAAACATCAAAGAAATTAGATGTCGTACGTAGATATGCCCACAGTCTTTGGCCCCACACGTCATCCGCCAAAGGAGGAAAGGAGAGAAGTTGCACCTCCACCGCGCACCACAGCCTGATTTGTTGATTACGTAGATATAACCATCAAGTTTAAAAATAGTCAATGAATTTACAAAATATCTTCGTGTAAATCTTTCATGATTTTTAGCTTTGGTTTAAGTTCTGGTCCTACCGCACGTCAAGAAAACAGCTCTCACGAACACTACATAGCCTGGGATCTCTTGGTAAAAATATTCTGCGAAGTAAGACTCATCTTCTCAATTTTTTTATGAACCGTCCAATAGCTCTGCTAGTCGTTGTAAGCGGTTTCCAGTGAGCTCTGGTGCATGAGTTTTACTGGTGATCCGCTGAGATCGACCCGCCCTCTGGTGGCGCCAGTGTTTGCGTAGGCAGCAGGGACAGCCGACTCAAAGGGCCGCCGCGGGCGCCGAAGGTCGTCTTGTTGGAGACGGCCCGCCGAGGAGAGCGTATGTGTGTGTGTGTGTGTGTGTGTGTGTCAGAGAGAGCCAGAGGGACAGGCAGAGAGACAGGCAGTGGCCCTACAGCGCTCACGGCATATCCACACCACCTGGAAGTGGAGGGGTTCTGTCGCTTACTGCTAGACTTGAGACCGAAACCCACTAATATGGGTTGGTTGGTTTAAAAGGGCGGAGGGTAGAGAACAAACTGCTTGGTCATCGGTCCCTTGTTCCTATTGTAACAATTCCACAAGGGAAAGAACAAAAGAAACGAGACATACAGCACAAAACCTAGAGGAGGGAAAAACCACAAGAACGACTAACATGAGAACATTCTTCATGCTTGTAGGAAGAGGTCAGTGCCCGGACGTAAACTGCCTAAAGCAGTGGGACGCAATAAAAAAAATAAAAAAAGGGAAAACTAAAAAATATCGAGTATGAAAATTAAATTTCCGAGGGTTGTTAAGTACAAAAACGTTTTGGTTTATTAACGTATTCGCTGCTAGTGAATTGTAATCGTAATTTGGTCTAGATCCATTATTTAAAAGCAAGTGTAAAGTTTTTTTTTAACACACATGGTTGGTTGGTTGGTTGGTTGGTTTTGGGGAAGGAGACCAGACAGCGAGGTCATCGGTCTTATCGGATTAGGGAAGGTCGGGGAAGGAAGTCGGCCGTGCCCTTTGAAAGGAACCATCCCGGCATTTGCCTGGAGCGATTTAGGGAAATCACGGAAAACCTAAATCAGGATGGCCGGACGCGGGATTGAACCGTCGTCCTCTCGAATGCGAGTCCATAACACACATGGAGTAGTAATAGTTTAATAAAAACACTATGTTTTTATTTTTAATTATTATTCGTATGGAATGGGACTATTAACAATAAATCAAAATTTTCTACAACAAACCGAAACATCAAACACAAAATAATTATTGAATCATTGATGTACACAATTTATTTCAATAAACAAAAAAGCATTTCGCTTGTTTCTATCGAACTGTAATTTATTTTCAACCAATCGCTAAGTAAAAATAAAACATACGTTATTATTATTGAAGCTATTATTCAACAATTCTTAACTAAATTTCAATTTTTTAATAAATATGAAACTTAAACAAAAGTAACTCAGTACCAGCAACTTGATGCAGCTCCGCAGTGGCCTTGGAGTGCATCCTACGCTAGATTACTTTGCTAGCAATATGTTCTGACTGTCCCTGCGATCACACGATGAAGCTTCGCTGCCGAGAACCGTGTGTTTGACGCAGAACCTCTGCCTGTGGTTCGTGCGCTCAAGGCGTCTTTTGTGATCTGAGCTGAAATTAATAAATCAGTGGATACCAAGTTGAAAGTGACTGAATTTCGCCTGATGATAACAAATAAACCCGAAATTTTCGACTCAGGGCAGAGCAGCCGCTCAGTGATCTTCAGACGGCGATAAACAATACAAAGGAAGGTGTGAAGGTCCTTCTGTTATATACTGAGTCCGCCAGAAAAATTTATACACTCTTTGACAGGCTCTATCTAGATATCGATATTATCGTTCGATTTGAGTTACGAGTGTGTTGTAATATGGTCTTTGGCTCAACAGATGTTAGTACTTTCATTTCGATATTGAGAAAACAAGATGTCTGGAACACGCTTGACATTCGAATGTATTGTATTGTGAAGTGGTTTTTCGAGTTTGATAATGCCCTTGAAGTGCAACGTCGGTGGAGGCGGGAGTTTGAAACAGAACCTCCAATTCGCCTAAAAATTAAACGAGTCACTGACATGTTTGAATTGCATGGAACGATTTGTGATACTGAAAGGTGGCTACACTGTACCACTGCGCCAGAGATTGCGCCAAAGAGTACTATTAAGCCGCCTCCTCAGTGATTGTCGAGAATTCATAGCAGTCAGTGCCTGTCGAGAGCTCGTAGAGGACAGTGTGTGTTAAGAGTTCGTACCGAGATGTGCTAGTGGGCACTGCTTGTCGTGAAGTCGGAGTGAGATGTGGTAGTAAAGAGTGTTTGTTCCATGTTTTATGCAGTTATTTGGATGGGAGAGATAGCAGATGTTGTTGTAATGATCAGAGTGCATTTCGTGAATATATATGAAGGTAAAAACCACAATGTTCTTTTATTATTTGTGTGTCTGAAATAATGCGACATTACAGGTTCAGTCAACAAAGCATCTGGCTTGTGTTCTTGGATTAGAGTGTAATTGTGATTCTCTTGAGTAACTGTGGTATTTTTACTTTCTTTAATTAATTCAGTATAAATGTTAATTAAAAATTCTTGTGTTATTGAAGAAGAACCATGCCAGATGCGTACGTTGAGTCACACTCCCACATATAGAACAGTTACTCTTGTGCTTGTTGGCTTCGTAGATTTTATAGTTGCTGGGGACTTAATTAATTAACTGTGTTTACGAAAATTTTCTTACATTGTTTGTTGCAGTCAGATAGCGTAAATATACTAGTCAGGGCCAACCGATTACGAGACACAGCGTAATCGGACTTACAGCTACTAAAAAATCATTTTCAATCTTATATTTAATTAAGCCCCCATGCACGTGGCGACCGCTGCTTTGGATCGTCCCTTGGATTCTTCTGATTGTGAAAATAGTAGACGGTAGTATTGTTGTAGTAATTTGTAGTATAGTAATTGTAGTCTATTTTGCATGTGTAGATTTGGTAATTAGCATTCTTCTAATGGTATTTTTCAAAATTTAATTTTTATTGCCTTGTATACGCGTTTGACAATTTTGTGCAATGATTTCAATTGTTCGATTGATCGTGTTTGAGGGAGACATTGCATGTGAATGGTATTCTTGGAGATAAGGAGGCATTGAGTGATTTTCGAACAGTGACGAATTTTTTTATGTTTTGTAAATGATTACGCGATCTATGAAAAAGGCAAAAATGATGAATAGTGAGAACGAAATTGTTGACATGGCGAACTCGCCAACACAGGACAACAGTATGATGAATAATGGAGTTGAAAACAATGTAATAAGTCGGGAAAATAGTCCGGAACCATTTCAAAATTTTTCTCAATCAGAAAATTCACAGAATACGAGATCAACGATAGAAGATTCTGAAATAGTATCGAACACAGATAGCTTTACAGCTATGACGAAGGAAACTGGTTTTGTGGGAAATGTGAGGGGTGAAAAGAATTTTGAAACAGTTACTATGGAGCAGTTGATGAGTGCTATATTAAATATGGGATCACAGTTACGATCTGAATTAAAAACAGATATGGAAAAACAAATAGGAACTATTAAAACTGATATGGGAACAATGGGAACAAAGTTAGACTCACTGGGATCACGGATAGAAGCAATGACAACACGGTTATGCTCAAAAATAAGAACAATTGAAACAGAAATAGGAACAACTAAAACCGAGATGAAAGCAGTGGGATCACAGTTACGATCTGAATTAGAAACTGATAGGGGAACAATGGAAACTCAGTTAGGCTCACGAACGGGAACATATTTCAAAAACATGAAAGACGAATTAAAGAGGGAAGTTAGAGAGGAGGCGCAACCGATTTTGAATTCTCACAATAATAGCTTAATTTCAACAGAAATCAGACAAGAGGAACAGGGCAGGGAACAGGAAGAAAGAGATCGCGTGATAGTACAGAAATTTTCAGAGTTAAATTTACAACGTGCAAAAGATAAGGAAGAAATAATTGAAAGAATCGAGGAATCCGTACCAAATGACATAATAAATAACTTAACGCAACAGTGTGAACAGTTAACTACTAAATGTGACAATACCGAAACCCGAGTCGCGACACTTACAGAAGACGTAAATAAACATAAAGAACAATTAAGTGACTCATCGGAAAGAGTTGAGGAGATCTCAGATAAATTGACAAGTGTTAGTTTAGCAGTAGGGTTTGAAGAAAATAATTTGTTTCATTTACGGGATGCAACAAGAGAGTGCCAGGCGCGCGAACTTGACAATAATCGACATTCGGACTGGGACAGACGCGGTAGGTCTTTGTCGCCAAGAGGCGAAAACTTTGACTATAAACACTTTTTGACTGTCCGGAAATTTAAGATCTTCCGCAATTCTAAGGATGACATACATCCATGTTCATGGCTAGATCAATTTATGTACGCACTTCCGCCAAAGTTGCCATTAAGTCACAAATTAGAAATTATGTGCAGCTATTAAAGTCCTCAGGGGATTCACTACTCTAAGTGAATATGTGCCGTAGCGAGCATAGGGCCCCGAGCTGTAGTGGTGCTATTTCTCTTTTAGTTTTCTGGACCGCTGCCTACTCTTTTACTATTCTTTGCATCTGTCAAAACAACTCTTCGACTATCAATCTATCTAGTGAGTAAGTGAACAGTAACCGGATATGACTGTTTTACCCAAAAGTGACTTTGGAAATTACCGATTGGACTTACTGTACCTATTGCAGCATTCATTGTAGTTTAAACGAAATGTTACCTGTTTATCTTCGTGACAATATTACTTCATATGTTGACGATATTATTATTGCTAAACGTTCTTGGAGTGAGCACAACAAAATTTTGGATTCATTGTTACGTATCTTTGCAAAAGTTGGCATTACAGTGAACTTAAAAAAATCTGAATTTGGTCGTTCTCAGGTGAAATTTCCCGGTCACATTATTTCTACAGAAGGTATTCTTCCTGATCCAGAGAAATTAGACGCTATTCGTAATTATGCTGTTCCTACTACAAAACGTGATGTTCGTAGTTTCCTTGGTGTCTGTAATTTTCTGCGACGCTTTGTTAAATTGGACGATTTGGCCACACCTCGTTTATGTGAACTATCCGGAAAGAAATCTAATTGGTGTTGGGATGAAGAAGCTCAGTCAGAATTTGAACAGCTTCGTGATGCTATAGTTGCTGCTCCACTTCTTTCACATCCGGATTTATCTAAAGAATTTTGTTTGGCGACGGACTCATCACACAAGGGCCTAGGTGCACATTTATTTCAAGAGATAGAAGAAAACAGCGTTGTAGTCCAGAAAACTATTGCATTTGGAAGTCGTGTTCTTTCTAAATCAGAAAAGAATTATTCGATTACGGAACTTGAAGCTTTGGCTGTTGTTTGGGCTTTTACAAAATTTCGCACATTTTTGTTTGGCAGACATACTAAGGTTTGCACCGACCATCGAGCTCTGGAATTTCTTATGTCAACAAAATTAACTCACGGCAGATTGTCACGATGGGCGTTGTACCTACAGGAATTTGACTTTAGTATTGTTTACATACAGGGTTCTTCTAATATTGTTGCCGATGCTTTATCACGTGCACCTATGGGTTTGAAACAAAGTGCTGAAGAGGACGGCAAGGAAAACAATTATTGTTTGATGTATATTCAAGGTGTTGCGTTTGAGAACTTTATTTCGTCTTCGCTCCAGGACATCGCTAAGGAGCAAAATAAGGATCCAATCTGGAAGGACATTAAGGAGAAGTGGAGGAGAAAGGAAAGCGTGGCGATTAGACAGCATTATTTAGTTCGCAATGACATTCTTTTTAAACGAAAATCGGTCGACAACTCCGTTTGGTTAGTTTGTATTCCTGATGAGTGGGTCAATAAATTGATTTGGTATACGCATTTCAGTTATGCACACTTTGGTCCCAGAAAATGCTTTTATAAATTACGAGAAAATTGTTACTTCAGTAATATGGAAAAACGTATTCGATCTGTTCTTGCCAAATGCAAATTATGTCAAATGGCTAAGCCTCCAACGATTTCTCACAGAGCACCGTTGTTTCCTGTCATTCCAGCGAAATTAAAGGAGATGGCTGCAGTCGATTTGTTTGGTCCAGTGGTTCGTTCTACTAATGATTTTGCGTACATTTTCGTAGCAGTGGAACTGACGTCAAAATATGTGTGTTTTACACCGTTACGCAAAGCAACAGCTCGTTCAGTATCTAACGCTTTCATCAAACATTTTCTTAAAGAAGTTGGTCATGTTGACAAGGTTATATCAGATAATGGATCACAGTTTCGCTCTAAAATTTGGCTTCGTACTCTACAGCGTCGTAAAATTAAACCAATTTTCATTTCACTTTTTCACCCTCAATCTAACGCTTCAGAGAGATGGATGAAGGAAATCAATAAATTGTGCCGTCTTTATTGTCATCAGAATCACAGAACTTGGGATCAGTATCTTCATATTTTTCAAAACATTCTGAATGAACTTCCTAATGACTCAACTTCTTTACCGCCTCTATTAATATTAAAAAATAAGGTACCGACAAATCGCATTTCTGAAATCGTTCCTTTTCCGCCTTCACGGAAACTACGGCATTCTGAAGTTGTCAACCTGGCTCTACGAAATATTGCGTCTGCGGCTGCAAGAAGAGAGAAATCAGCTAAACATCCGGGTCGTTTAAAATTCTTGTCAGTTGGTCAAAAGGTATTAATTAAGTCCCACCGTTTGTCTCACAAAGGAAAAGGCTTGTGTCGCAAATTTTTTCTGCTTTATAACGGTCCATATAGAATTCGTAAAATTATTCATGATAACACTGTCGAAGTAGAAACTCTTAAATCTCGACGCTCTAAAGGAATACATCATATATCAAACGTAAAAATTTTTGTGGAATGATATACTTGTGAAAAACTAACAGCTAGATGTAAACATGCGGAGAGTACAAGGATACCGCGCTGTGTTTTGGCGGCGGCACATACTCAAAGCAACAGTCAAGTCTGCGCGCCGCACAAGGAAGTCGTTGACCGCGAACAATGGCTTCCGACGTCACGCGCCCACAGCTGATCGAGCGCTCAGTGCGAATGCACTGACAGACATAAACTAATACACAGTCTAATTTCTCCGACTAAATTCAGTATAAAGCTATAGTGACTTGATGAATTCTGTTATTAACATTCAGTATTTTTCAGGATACGGTTCTATAAAATATTTAAGAACTTCAGGTAAATTCTGTGCGTGTCCGACGTTAAGACGACCTGCTATCGAGAAAATTTCAGAACGAATGTAATTTCCAAGAAGAAACTAATTAACTAAAAAAGGTAACTATTAATTGAGTTCATTTTACAGGTAACCTATTTCCACTTAGGTACGTACTTTAGACGTAATTTGCTGCTCGCGATTACGTGATTCATACTTTGTGCTAATTTCATGTTCTATGAATTTACTTGTGAAGCGACGTGCTTGTGTACATTTACTGATTTTGACAATTATTGATTAATGAACAGGGTTGTTATTTGTATATATTATGCATCGCTTGGCTGCTATGCTTTTTCACTGATGTCATATTTTTTTTTATGTGCCTGCTGTGCTTATTTATTTAAATTATAATTGTCACCTGATTAATTGTGCTGATGTGTTTAGGTATGTAAGTTATACTTTGTGATTTATCTGCTTGCGCCTTCATGTTTACTTATTAAGATGACATATGAACATTTATTTGCTTATGCTGATATGATGCTAATGGCCTGTTTGCTGCTATGCGTATATATTGTATATTTATACATTTCTGTTTTGTTGTCATAACTACTCTTCAATTTAGAATATAGCAATGCTGATGTACAGTGTACGAACATAGAGTTTAGGTCACACTATTGTATTAATTATAGATTGTTCGCTTGGCAAAGCCTCGTGTAAGGATTGTGCTGCATCCACTTGTTGACATTGTATATTTACTCGCTATTGCTTGTTTTGCTTACGCTCAGTGCCTTACATTTTTAAGATAAGAAAATGAACTGCTATAATTCGACGAACGACATTAGTACAAGAAAGTCATAGAAGTCACATGAGCTGAGGTTTTATGGAAGCTGTATAAATTTATGCTAATAGGAAGGAAGCTAACGACATGACAGACCAAAACTAGGTTTAGACCATTAACAATTATTAGACTGCATTTTTCGTAAGCAATTGAAATAGGAAGTGACACTTGACACAAAAAATACTCCACATGTTTGCTTCTGCTATGATTCTTGAAGTGGTGTACACACTGTGAAACATTATGATTATTCACACTCCGTAATCGTACTTAATTACTGAGAGTTATTCGAACTAAGTCTGTTAGAGGTCAGGTATGCATTTCTTTTATTTAATGATGGACAAGGAACCAAAATGTATCTTATAATTTATAATGAGTAGAAAATTTGGGTCAGATGGATTACACAGAGGTTGTGTGTGGACACTGTGTCTTCGGATTGTATGGGATGATGAGGTTTGCATTAGGATTTTATCTGTACTTGTTCGAGGAGACTGACTAGAGAAAAGAGTTGTTATGGAAATGAAATGATATTGGTGCTGAGGTTTATATTTATCGACGTATTATTGAGGTATAGAGATTATATGAAGTTGATGATTATTGGAGTTTTTGTGGACAAGAGGTAAGGTAAATGATATTGATGATAAGAGTTATATGTATCGACGTATTGAAGAAGTATTAGTGACGTATTGAGATTATGTGATGCTTATGATTATTGGAGTTTTGGTGTATAAGAGGTAAAGTAAGTGAGGAGCATATTTTTTTTTGTTGGTCTTATGGAACAAGGAGGATGAAGAGAGCAGACTAGAACACTAAAATAGAAGGAAGATAGTCTATACACACACTTTGTTAAATAACTAAGCAGTATATACTTTTTTTTGGAGAGAGGAAGTAATTGCATATCTTGGCTCACTGACAGTTGTTCAACAACAGTACATTTTGATCTGGCTTGGCAAATATTGGTCTTGACATGATGACTATGACGTTGACCTAACTATTATTGACTGTTATACATTGCTGCCACTACTACTTAATACACATGATGAACATCAGATTTAGACAGAATTTCATTTACACAATTAACACTATTCAATTACACAGTAGTATTTAATGTGAATGAAAGATGAGTGAGTGTGTTCTGTGTGTCTTCCTTTACTAATCCTACCCACCTATCTCCTAAATATTATTTTATTTGTTTGTAGTGGCTTGCACTGACACCCATAAATATTATAGGTTTACTGGTATTTGAGTATTTGTAATAGTTAATAGGACAATTATCTGATATCATTTGTGTGTTGTTATGATTTGTATGTTACTGTAAAAGCATTTGTATGTGTATTCAAACTATTGTTCATGCCTGAACTGTCTGATTAGTGAAGATAAATATTCTGAACTGTTACCTGCACTTTTCAACATGATGTGTGACATTTGGTCGTGTTTAATTTCTGCTGATGAACTGTGTGATCAGTGATTGTAAAAAAAAATTATGGACTGTTACTTGTACCTTTTCTTCATGATTGGTGCCACTAGGACATGTTTAATTTCTGCTCATAAACTCTGATGAACAGTGTGATCAGTGCTAGTGAATTTTATCGAACTGCTTCTGCTGAGAGATGTGACTTTTTGCTGTCTGCACCTGCTCTCAACATTGCTGGGTGCCACAGATGGAACTGCTTCTACTGAAATAATGTTACTTTTTGCTGTCTGCACCTACTCAACATTGCTGGGTGCAACTGATGGACTACTCCTACTGAAATGATGTCACTTGTTGGTGTTTGCACCTACTCAACATTGCTGGGTGCAACTGATGAACTGTTTCTACTGAAATGAAGTCACTTGTTGCTGTCTGCACCAACTCAACATTGCTGGGTGCCACTGATGAACTGCTTCTACTGAATTAATGTTACTTGTTGCTGGGTGTACCTGCTAAACTTTGCTGGGTGCAACTGATGGACTGCTTCTACTGAAATGATGTCACTTGTTGGTGTCTGCACCAACTCAACATTCCTGGGTGCCACTGATGAACTGCTTCTACTGAACTAATGTGACTTGTTGCTGGGTGTACCTGCTAAACTTTACTGGGTGCCACTGATGGACTGCTTCTACTGAAAAGATGTCACCTGTTAGTATTTTTTTTTTTTGTATAAACTAATCATTGAAAGCATTTTATGTGAACATTTGTATAAACTGATTTTTTGTATATTGTGTAAACTATTATGTAAAGTCACATGTATGAAAAGAAGTTGTATTGCTTACTGTATTTCATATATTAGGTTAGTGAAAGGTCAGTGCAAAGCCAAAATTTTAACTAATTATGTGATATTTAGGTATTAATATTATCTTTTATTTTTGTCTGTATTTTTCTGGACGAATTTGGTGGTATTTTCACAACCAATGCTGGCAAAAATACCATCAAATTCTGGCCTGTGGAGGAGGGGCATATGAAAGCTGGCTACACTGTACCACTGCGCCAGAGATTGCGCCAAAGAGTACTATTAAGCCGCCTCCTCAGTGATTGTCTAGAATTCATAGCAGTCAGTGCCTGTCGAGAGCTCGTAGAGGACAGTGTGTGTTAAGAGTTCGTACCGAGATTTGCTAGTGGGCACTGCTTGTCGTGAAGTCGGAGTGAGATGTGGTAGTAAAGAGTGTTTGTTCCATGTTTTATGCAGTTATTTGGATGGGAGAGATAGCAGATGTTGTTGTAATGATCAGAGTGCATTTCGTGAATATATATGAAGGTAAAAATCACAATGTTCTTTTATTATTTGTGTGTCTGAAATAATGCGACATTACAGGTTCAGTCAACAAAGCATCTGGCTTGTGTTCTTGGATTAGAGTGTAATTGTGATTCTCTTGAGTAACTATGGTATTTTTACTTTCTTTAATTAATTCAGTATAAATGTTAATTAAAAATTCTTGTGTTATTGAAGAAGAACCATGCCAGATGCGTACGTTGAGTCACACTCCCACATACAGAACAGTTACTCTTGTGCTTGTTGGCTTCGTAGATTTTATAGTTGCTGGGGACTTAATTAATTAACTGTGTTTACGAAAATTTTCTTACATTGTTTGTTGCAGTCAGATAGCGTAAATATACTAGTCAGGGCCAACCGATTACGAGACACAGCGTAATCGGACTTACAGCTACTAAAAAATCATTTTCAATCTTATATTTAATTAAGCCCCCATGCAATACTCACAAAGGAAGATCAGGAAGACAGAATACAGCAAAAGTCGTGATTCGTTGTCTCTCGTGTTGGAAACGTTTGTTAGTTCTCCACGGAAGTCTGCTACGCAATGTGGACGTGAAGTCGGGGTTAGCAGTGAAAGAATTCTGAAAGCTGCGAAGTGGAAAGTTTACATTCCACGAGTACTGCAGCTATCCTGGATGACAATTTTCGGGGCATTGGATTCGACGAGGTGGGCTCATTGAGTTCCCTCCACAGTCGCCAGATCTGACCCCTATCGACTGTCACGTGTGGGGAACTGTGAAGGATAAGCACGTTCGAGGAACTTAGCCAGGAGATTACAGCGACATGTGCAGCGATCTCCACTGTAACATTGACGTAGTTGATGCGACCGCTCGTCGTTCTGATATGTGTATAGCCACGAACGGAGAACGTTTTGAACATTTAAATAACCGTATGCTAAACTGAACGTTTTACAATATGTGTGATCAATTATTACATGTAAAATAAACACATAAGTAATATTTTCCGAACCTTAAAGTGCATGTACATTTTTTTATGGCGGGCTCCATGGCTGTTCTCCCTTCACTCCGAAATTTTTCTGCGTTACCTCGAAAATTGTTGCGGAGACTCGCATATTCGTGTCCCACAACCGTTGTCACTGTGACTCACAACCCTAAAGGACTCTCCTTCAGAATCAGGCTGATGCCTCGCAGCGCTTCTGTAACAACTATTGACACATGAGTGATGGGAAGGCAGATCCCCCCTTATGTTTCTGTAGGGGACGTTGGCTTAACAAAAGGATGTGTTTAGTAGCGCAGAAAGCCTCGAACCATCCTGAGATCCAGTGATCACGACCTCGAAGACCAAAGTTCCTTTCCTGAGTCGTACTAAGCTAGAGGCACGTCCCTTCTATCAGTCGTCAGCCTTTCGCAGAAAGGTGTGCCAAGCGAGAAGGAATAAGCTTACAATTCGTATGGAGCGAAGCTGCACCTTTTCTCATAAGTGAAATATTAAGATCAGAGATTTGTAGAAATCGAAGATTCGGAATTCACTAAAATTATGCATCTCACACACTGCTCTATACAGAAACTAATTTAAAGATAAAGGCAATGAAGTCATTTTATATAATGCGGAAATACTCCGTAATTAATTAAATATACACTGCTTAACTGTGCAGCTGTTAAGAGAAGGTATACTTCTCTGGTTTGTCTTTTTAAGGTTTACTTCTGACTGGTTTGATGCAACTTTCCTCGTTTCATCACTTTTCAAAAGCTGTCTTCTCAGTATAATACATTACTGGGCATTAAAATTGCTACACAGCGTAGATGACGTGCTACAGAAGCGAAAATTTTCCGACAGGAAGAAGATGCTGTGAAATGCAAATGATTAGCTTTTCAGAGCATTCACACAAGATTGGCGTCGGTGGCGACACCTACAACGTGCTGACATGAGGAAAGTTTCCAACCGATTTCTCATACATAAACAGCAGTTGACCGGCGTTGCCTGGTGAAACGTTGTTGTGATGCCTCGTGTAAGGAGGAGAAATGCGTACAATCACGTTTCCGACTTTGATAAAGGTCGGATTGTAGCCTATCGCGATAGTGGCGACATTGCTGCTCACGTTGGTCGAGATCCAATGACTGTTAGCAGAATATGGAATCGGTGGCTTCAGGAGGGTAATACGGAACGCCGTGCTGGATCCCAACTGCCTCGTATCACTAGCAGTCGAGATGACAGGCGTCTTATCCACATGGCTGTAACGGATCGTGCAGTAACGTCTCGATCCATGAGTCAAAAGATGGGCATGTTTGCAAGACAACAACCATCTGCACGAACAGTTCGACGACGTTTGCAGCAGCATGGACTATCAGCTCGGAGACCATGGCTGCGGGTACCCTTGACGCTGCATCACAGACAGGAGCGCCTGCGATGTTGTACTCAACGACGAACCTGGGTGCACGAATGGCAAAACGTCATTTTTTCGGATGAATCCAGGTTCTGTTTACAGCATCATGACGGTCGCATTCATGATGGGTGACATCGCGGTGAACGCACATTGGAAGCGTGTATTCGTCATCGCCATACTGGCGTATCACCCGGCGTGATGGTATGGGGTGCCATTGGTTACACGTCTCGGTCACCTCTTGTTCGCATTGACGGCACTTTGAACAGTGGACGTTACATTTCAGATGGGTTACGTCCCGAGATTGTACCCTTCATTCGATCCCTGCTAAACCCTACATATCAGCAGGATAATGCACGACCACATGTTGCAGGTCCTGTACGGGCCTTTCTGGGTACAGGAAATGTTCGACTGCTGCCCTGGCCAGCACATTCTCCAGATCTCTCACCAACTGAAAACGTCTGGTCAATGGTGGCAGAGCAACTGGCTTGTCACAATACGCCAGTCCCCACTCATGATGAACTGTGATATCGTGTTGAAGCTGCATGGGCAGCTGTACCTGTACACCCCATCCAGGCTCTGTTTGACTCAATGCCCAGGCGTATCAAGGCCGTTATTACGGCCAGAGGTGGTTGTTCTGGGTACAGATTTCTCAGGATCTATGCACCCAAATTCCGTGAAAATGTAATCACATGTCAGTTCTAGTATAATATAATTGTCGAATGAATACCCGTTTCTCATCTGCATTTCTCCTTGATGTAGCAATTTTAACGGCCAGTAGTGTATCTACATGCAATACCATTAGCTAGACAATGTAAGCCGAAAAAAGTACACGAAACAATTATCCAAATGGGACGGAAATCGGTGATGTAACGTACATATACAAACAAATGTTCAAAATATCAGAAGAATTGGATTTTTTGTTCAAGATCAAGACCGTCACGAATTGAACAAGAATAACGCTTTGGTCTGTCCCTTGTGAGAGCAAGTACTCTATTTGGCATTGATTCACAGAGTTTTAGGCTTCTGTCCTGATGGATGTCGAGCCAAATTATGTCCAACTGGTGCGTTACATCGTCAGCATCCCGCGCTTGTTTCCCGGCCGCTTGTGGCCGTGCGGTTCTGGGCGCCTCAGTCTGTAACCGCGCGACCGCTACGGTCGCAGGTTCGAATCCTGCCTCGGGCATGGATGTGTGTGATGTCCTTAGGTTAGTTAGGTTTAAGTAGTTCTAAGTTCTAGGGACTGATGACCTCAGATGTTAAGTCCCATAGTGCTCAGAGCCATTTGAACCATTTGAACCCGAGCTTGTTGAAGCTCTTTACCCATAGTGCTCCAAACTTTATCAGTTGCGGAGACCTTGCTGGCCAATGTATGGTCTGGCAAACCCGAAGACAAGCCGAAGAAACTCTGGCCGTGTGCAGGTGATTCAACTGAAAAGCACGGGATGGCTTTTCATGAAGGTCAACAAAACGAGGCGTACAATATCGTCGGCGTACCGTTATGCTGAAAGGATCCTGCAGGTGACAACCATAGAGGTCCTGCTATGTAATGAAATAGCACTCCAGGCCATCACTCCTGGTTGTCGGGACGTATGGTGATCGGCAGTCAGTTTGATATCCCACCGTTGTCCCTGACTTCTCCAGACACGTCTTCCCTGGTCATCGCGGCTCATTTCCAGCCGTGACTCATCACTGAAAACAATTCTAATCCAATCAATGAGATTCCAGACAGATGTTAATGGTAGTCAGTGAAAGTGGAACCGTGCGCTCAGCCCCCGTCCTTTAAGCCGCCTATTCATGCAGCCTGTGGCCACTGAAGAACCAGCTGTACGTAGGATCGATGATATGAATCTGGGGCTCCGAATGCCTCTCTGACAACTGGTCGGTCCTCGCGTTCTGTCTTCAGTCTAGGTTGACCACTTCCTTCTTGACGCTGTGTTCGGCCGTGGTTCACCCACT
Organism: Schistocerca piceifrons; assembly: GCF_021461385.2. Taxonomy (NCBI): domain Eukaryota; kingdom Metazoa; phylum Arthropoda; class Insecta; order Orthoptera; family Acrididae; genus Schistocerca; species Schistocerca piceifrons. The sequence goes on from NC_060145.1 coordinate 348,251,828, forward strand.
CCTGCCAACACCGTCGAATGGCGATATTGCTCCCATTCAAATGTCAAGCGATTCGCCAGTTACTCCAATCGGCTTCTTTGACCCCAACTACACGCCCTCTCTCAAAGAGCTCATCTGCGTATACTGTTCTCACGCCTGTCTGCGAGGCATAGCTACTGTTCAGATAAGTACCTGGAATGAAATTCAAAAAGATTTTATGTTGTGGTATCGACATGTCCCTGTTTACTATTTTTACCGGTTGCGAGGTGAGACTGCGCTGCAGCGCCACACATTCATCCACCGGTCTCTGTTGTTAACAATTTTGCATTTTCCGTCGGAACCTGTACGTATATCAATCTGTGAACCATTTGCATAACTGTTTGTCTTAGACTATATGTTGTATCTATTTTAATCAGTGTTATTTCTTTGAGTGTTTGTGTTCTTCAGATGTTCTAGAGCTATGGAAGATCCCTGAAATCTTAACAAATGCGAAATCTTCCTGTCAGTTCTGCTAGCTAGTGCTTCCTATATATTCTTTGTGTCTACATTGTTGCAAACAAACTTCACATTTGTTATTTTAACAGTCCAACTAATTTTCAGCATCATGATCTAACGCACCGTCTCAAATATTTTGCTTCTTTTCCGATTTTCCCATATTCTCCGATTCCCCTTGCTGTAATCCACACAAGAATTCTCATAAATCAGATATTTCCTTCTATATTTGATCAAAATTTTTCCCAAGCTGCCTGAACGCCTTCATTTTGTCCACTACATGGTCCCTAATTTTGATGTTATTGTTGTGCCTCTCCTTTCCCCTCCTTCTCGGTACCCTCGCTTTTCCATATTCTGGGCTCTGTCCACTGTTCATCCCTCTCAACGGGCTACATAATTCTTCCTCATTCTCACAGACAATAGCATTGCCATCAGTGTATTCCATTCATCCTGGATTTTAATCCCACTGCCAGACAGTAGAGGAGAAATACTGCACTTCTACCTTAACCCCCTTTCAACAGGTGCGTTTCTCTGTTAATTATCCACGCTTATTGCTCGCTCGTGGTTTTTCAACATGATGTGTAATAAATGTCTGTCTGGTCTGCCTCATGTACCGTGATATCCAATTGGTTTTTAAATGTTAATCTACATTAAGAGCTGTACCTCTTTATCTTCTATACTGTGAAATAAATTTCGCCAACTGCAAGCTCCTAGCTTTAATATTTTGTGAGGTGCAAGTGTGAACCAAAACAAGAAAAAATATCCAGTAAGCTTGGGTTGTAAGTGGCATATGCTTAAAACTGTGACCTCTTGCTCATCTTCTCCACTGTGAAACACATCTCTTCTAGTGAACAAGAACTCATAGCTCTTCAGGTATGCAGTTTGGATCCCAGGTTTACGAGCCTTATTTGCTCCGAATGACCATTCCTGTTATATCCTTGAATACTGACTATTCCCTGTGGAACACCCTGTATACGAAATTTTCTGATAATACCAAACACTTCCTTCTTATTTTTCTTGCGGCCGTGTCCTGCAACGGCGTGGACTTCGTATGGTTTGTCATCGGTTGGCGGGCTATTTTGTCATCAGGCCGTTACCCCCGGGGATGGAATATGTGTACCCCAACCGCCTGCGTTTACTGCAATTAATGTGAAAGTGAGAGAAAATTTTCTAAATGTTTGCGACTCGTATAAATGAGGTCGTTCTTGGGTACCAGCCCAGTGTTCAACAAATGAAATGTGGGAAACCTCCTAAAAGCCAAATCCAGCCTGGCTAGCAAACCGAATCTCGTCGTTAATGCGCCAGGCGTATTTGATCTGGAGCCGGCGCACCTGCCTGTCTAAAAAAACGAAGCTTTAACACGCGCGGTTAACCGTGACAAAGATAATATCACCCACTTTACGCCACTTTATATTTTCGAACCCTTTTTTTTAGGAAAACAAATTCTGTAAAAGTGTAAATATGTCTTGGTTTTCTTTTTAAATCTTACTTCCGTTATCAAACTTGATCACATAACTGCCTCTCTAACAACTTTACTTTTCCTAAAGCCAAGTAAGACCAAAAGATCATCACCATTTTATTCCCATTATTCTCGTCGTCAATGTGAGTGCGTAAATTGTCAAGCAGACCCTACGGTAGTTCATCTGTCCTTGCTGTCTTTCTATCTTCCGGACTGTGTGGATGAAGTACAAATACTTAAATTATACAGTTTTATTAATATTGTACAAATTTTCGTGCACGACCTTTGGAAGCACTCTATGAAGATCAGTACTCCCGTCACAGTCCTGTGTCATCAGACAGCACTGTTCTGAGTCGTGAGTGAGGGACAGTGGCGCGTGGGCGTTGATTCCGGGAACCTGCAGCGTCACGCCAGTCACAGACTGACTGCGACACCTGTCGCCGATGCGCTTCTGAGAATCCGTGGTGGCAATCTCCCCTTTGTTCTGTCAGCCTACACGTTCTGTTGACAGCTGGAGAAACTATCCGCTAGGACAATTTCCCGTACTCTGTACCGTCGCTTCGAAGAAGTGAATACTTTCCTCGAATACTTTCGTTACGCCTTCCTCAGCGAAGTTGAGAACAGGCGAGAGAGAAGGTGGTGAAGCTCAGCATGCAAGTAAAATTCTGATATAAGTTAATTAGCGCATTTTACTGGACCTCGTCATAGAAATTGTTTGACCATATACTAGTGCAACGTAACCTTCCAGTACTGGTGGTGGTAAAAGCCTACCTAAGTAGGTAGATTACCGTCGCTTTGACATGTCCTACCGCTTCTGCAAGCTACCGTCTGTAGTAAATGGTTTCTTAAATTCGTGTGGTCCACGAAATTACTCGCCCCTGCGAGTTATAGCTGGATATTAATAATTTCGAGCGGAAGGTTTTAACGAACCGGTAGAAATTTGAACGCAACGGATAACGCATTTTTCTAACCACTACAGAAGGCACCTATACAGGGCTTAATAGGCAGTATATAGCTTTTATTTGCTTTCATGACTCAGAATTCGACTGTGGTACTGGCTGCCACCTATTCTTTATGATGGAAGGAGTAAATAATCAGTCGAGGGTAGAGATTAGTTGATATTTATTCAGTACCGATGGTATTTCAACAACTAGTCGTGTTTCTCTTGCAATGTACATCATCAAAACCGGTCTCTAGTTAACATGGTTCAGTTTCGCCACGTAATTATGGAATGGGACAGAGGAGCGCAGACCTGGCTTCAATGTAATTTTATAAAACCGCACAATTATACCTAAACCCTCGGTTATTACATTCAGTTGTTATAGGTTACTCAGAACAAGTTCCGCAAAGACAATACAAGCAAAACTAGGTCAGGGTGGAAGAGTATTTCGCAAATCTTCATCAAATCAGTGGGCATTAAAATCCGATACTTTTCCTAGTGGCACGAGTATTTTACTTAACGCACAACATCGCCAACAAATCAAATCGTTATGGGGGTTCACAAGAAACATCACTTCAGTGCCGTGCAGCCCACATGGCCAAGTTTCAGTAGCCAACAGAAACCCAGAAAAATATGGATACACACGATTATTCCTTCCCTATTTTACACTCGCTCACTATCGTATGATTATTCATCGTGTACAATGTATTTTCAGACCGAAACTACAATTTATCAATGCGGCGGTTGCTCCAACCGACCACGTGGCACGAAAGCAAGTTCACAAAGAAAACATATGGAAAATAAATAAAAATCCCCAAAATATTACTGTAAATGGAAGAGCAGATTAAAATACATTGGATGAGTGAATTTACGTTAAGCACAGATCAATAACGTGACCGTGAGCCTAAGGCACATGGTGCGTTGCCTGAACAAGGCACTAACGCAAGGTCTACTGAAATTCGAGTAAATTAAGAAAATCAATTCCCTTATGGAGTTCAGTGGTAATTTCGCACCTGATTTCAACTTTTGGACTTCATTACAGAGCAGATTTCAGACAATCTAATACCTATGTTAACATTACCAAAACGAGAGCTGCATCTCCATGTCTGTCCAGCACCACGACCCAAGAACAAGAGCTCTTCCAACCGAATTCGCCTAACCGTTCCGCTTACAAACGTGGGGGGGGGGGGGGGGGGGGGTGGCGCGCCAACCTGACGGAGCCAATACGCGCGCCTACGTGTCATCTTCTCCCTGACCTGTAAACTTGGTCTCTGCTAAACTTGTTCACGCTTGGGGGGTTGGTACTACCCTACCCCAGAACGACCATTCATGCAGTGTTACAATCCGTGCTTAAAGCTTTCTGCTAGTTCACACACTCACTCATTTATACCGTCCAGGTCACACAAAGGAAAGGAAAATAGGAAACGTGGTACACAACAGAAAAAAATTCAAAAATAACCCTGTTTAGTCCATTCTCTCCTTTTGGGCACCAGCTTGGATATTACCTGCAAGAGAAGAAACTCTTGCTAATAATTTCTCCGAGCTAGCAATTTAATAAAACATTGGAACAGTACAAGAAGTTCCGTTTCACTAGAAACGTTACAAGAAGAATAATCACAACTCCATACTATTTGTATAATTAAATATGATTTTCGAAAAGGGATTGAAGTTCAGAAAAACTAAATACAATAAACTCTTTACGGTTTCTTCGATGACACTGTCATTCTGTCAGAGACGACAATGGCCTACGAAAAATCGGTCGAAAATAAGGAAATAGTGTGTAGAAAAGACGCTATAAAACATACATTAATAACAGTCAGATAAGATGTGCGAACTCAATGTAAAAAGCTCTGTACCAAGATATAGATATTTCAGACACATTGTGACACAAAATTTTAATGCGAAGATGCAGGGGATCATTTTGACAGTATATAGAATTTGTATTGTTAATTATTTTTATAATCTGTTGGGAAAGCAACGAGAGTTGCTAATGTGATCCCTGGCTGCAGTAGCATTTGGGCATCGAATTCCGTTTACCAAACAGCATTTTGATTAACGTGGTTTTTTAATACTTTTGTTCATGTTGTTTTTGTGGTCTTCACTCGGAAGCAGCTTCCCATTCCAGTCTATCCTGCAAAAGCTTCTTCGTTTCTGAATAACTACTGCAACCAACATCCATTTCAAACAACTTACTGAAAAGGTGTGTTGATCTCTCTCTTGAACTTACCGTTTTAAACCCTCCTCCCCCCTCCACATCCCACCATTAGCAAGTGTGCTATAAACAACTCCCTCCTTTCACTCAAGTTTTGCGACAATTTCCTTTCTCTCCAATGTCTTTGCAATAGTTGTTCGATCCACCTACCTAATATAAGCATTCTTCTGGTACATCTACAGAATAAATTTTATACAGTAGAAATAAAATTACGGGGGAGCAAAGAATCCCTGCTCAGTCAGACGATGCAGATTTTCACGGTCGGTGTTTCCGTATTTGGTGATACTTCCTTTATGCGCATCAAGCCCTGGTCCAAGGCATACTTCGTCCCTCAGTGTTGGAAAGATCATCAGAGGCCTTAAATTTTGAACTAGTTTGACATCGTAACTTCTTTCTGGGTATTTGCGGCTTCTGATGATGCCTCTAGCATCGGAAGACGAAACTTTAGGCAAATAAATGTGCTTAGGACCAAACAAAGTGCACCGACTTGGCAAATGCTATGGTTTGCAGACAATATAGCCCTTCTGGCCAGAAGAGAGAAACACAGAACCCATGTAAGGGAGTGGACAGTATAGCTAGCATGCAGTGTGACTTAAGAATAAACAGTAAAGAAAGATTTAGTCAATAAAAATGTCCTACTGGAGTTTGACAGCGATTTGCAAGCGGGGAAGATCCCTCAACGTGTACGTCAGGAAGACCGTATGAATCTGGAAAAAAATGTTCAAATGTGGATGAATTCCTAAGGGATCAAACTGCTGAGATCATTGGTCTCTAGAGTTACACACTACTTACGCTAACTTACGCTAAGAACAACACACACACACCCAGGCCCGAGGGACGACTCGAACCTCCGGCGGCAGGGGCCGCGCAATCCGTGGCATGGCGCCCTCTAATCGCGCTGTCACTCCGCGCTGCTGGAGCTGGAAAGCTTACACTTGAATAACATGATAAGACGAAACTGGGAGCACGGGGAATGTAGTGCTTTCGAAGAATGTTAAAAACTGCGTGAATAAATGAAATGCGAAATGAAAGAGAACTAAAAAAAGGGTAGCATTGTGCCCCAACAAGTTACGAAACACATAAACACCCACATACACCGAAGAACGCCGATATACTTAGCACTCAGGAGTAACTGAGTTAAAGCCAGCATCCAACAGCAGGAGTTCAACGCAGGATCTGTTGGGTTGGCGCATAAGTTCGTAGAGTTTTCCATACGTTTAATAAACACAATAGGTAGACATAACAGTGATTTAAGTCATCAATAGTATATTCACCTTTACTGTTTGCAGCAGTCTAATAACATTGGGGTAACTTTTCGGTTTCGCGACTGTAGCATCACGTCGAGCCATGTTAGGGGCTCATTTTGATCCGAAAAGGAAGCTCCTTTAAGGCTGTTCGATAGAGAGCGGAAAAGGTGAAAATCTGAGAGCGCAAGATCAACAGAATAAGGTGCGTGCGGAATGACTTTCCAACCCAACTCCTGTGTTGTACTTTTTTTTAGTCTAGCAGAACGCGGGCGGGGGTCATCGTGTAGTAGCACCACTTCACACAGTCTTCCTGGTAGTTGTTCTTGGATTGTGTCTGCGAGACGTCTCAGTTGTAGACAAAAAATGTCAGCAATCATGGTTTCACCTCGGGGAAGCAATTCGTAGCACACCACACCGTTGCTGTTCCACTCCATGCGTGACATTATCTTTCGTGGCTCAGCGCATGTCTTTATGGGGGGATTGCTGCTTTGTTTGGGCTCAGCCATTCCTTTCTTTTCCTTAAAGACACCATTTCTCGTCACCAATGACGATACGGGATACGAATGGTCGGAGTTGTTCACGAGCCAGGGATCGTACATATAGCCATTCGCTGATTTTTGTGATTTTGGCTTAGAAAATGCGATACCTAAACACCCGATTTTTCAAGATTCCTCATTGCATCAAAATGTCGCATGATGGTGGACTGGTTACAGTTCATCAAATCTGCCAGTTCTCGAGTAAACTACCATGAATCATTGTGGATTAATGCATTTAAACGACCTTCATCAAACAATGAAGGTCTTCCTTAACGAGGAGATTCACCAATGTGAAAACGATCCTCCTCAAAACGAGAAAACCATTTCCTTGCCGTGCTTTATCTAGAGGAGTTATCCCCATACACGGCACAAGTGTTACTGGCTCCCTCCGCTGTTGTCACATCCCTGCTGAAATCAAACAGAAGATTACGTCGCAAATGTTCCGATTTCTCCAGTTCCCACTCCCTTTTCTAGCGACCACAGCTCCTCTGGCGAACCACAAGAGAAAAAACGACAATAGGTGAACTGAAACAGCAACGGTGAACTAAAAATTAAAAATAACAATCGATAAATAAACCAGTAGCAACTGGAATACCAACATGCAAAACAGTATCGCAACGAACTTACGTACCAACCTAGTATTCTGTGCCTCCTCCATATGTCAGTCATATAGTTCTCCAGTGGGCATTCATCCGCCCTAGTCAATACCGCACTCTAGTTAATACTGCGCAGTGTCAACTCTGTATAATCAGTACACTAAAACAGCATCGGCAATCATCCATAGCTGCCCACCAAGAAGATAGAAACTGACATTCTACGAGTGATCGTAGTTATCATTCACAGGATTCAGCAATAGACTACTGTCAAAGACAAATAAGTGGAAGTGATTATCGATCTATTGACGCGCACTATCTTCATGTTACAGTTATGTATTGCAAAGTTTTTGTAAGTATATTGTAAATTGTGGCTGATCTTCATTACTATCATTTGGCCGTATGTCTTGCCTGATCCTACTTGATCCTGTGACGAGGCTGTCTAGCTGCTCAGTACATGGAAGCCACCTCATGACTATTTTCGGTCGAAGAAGGTTTCTTACTACTACATTTTTTTTACTAACAACATTTAGTTGGTACAACAGCTAAAAAAGAGATTCATGTGAGTCTTCTCAAGATGGGAAATGTTAGTGGGACATCAGCTGTAGACCCAGGAATACTTAAGTTTGCAATGGAAGGAGCAGTAGACGGAAAATACCAGGAGCAAGAAAGACACGAACGGCGAAACAAGACTATAGTGGATGTTGTATGCAGTACATACATTGAGCAGAAAAGAGTAACACGTGAAATAGAACAACTGAGCGATCACCAAACTCATCGTAAATTTTATTCGTTTCTGCTTTAATGGGGAGGTTGGGTATGGACAACATCTACAGTGGGTGGTAGCTCAAATGGCTCTGAGCACTATGGGACTTAACAGCTGAGGTCATCAGTCCCCTAGAACTTAGAACTACTTAAACCTAACTAACCTAAGGACATCACACACATCCATGCCCGAGGCAGGATTAGAACCTCCTACCGCAGCGGTCGCGCGGTTCCAGACTGTAGCGCCTAGAACCGCTCGGTCACACAGGCCGGCTCAGTGGTTGGTTGAGCAGGACTGCTAGTGGTTGTGTAGTCTCCTTTCCACCACCCTACGAATAGTTGTATGATAAGTGATTGTCAGGTGACTGTGCAACCTTCTGTCATGAAAACAGGAATGGAGTGGAACCAGCATGTGAAAACTGAAGTAGGGAAGGTGAATGGTCGACTTTCGTTTATTGGGAGAATATTAGGAAAGAATGGTTACCTGTAAAGGTGGCCGCATATAGGGCGCTGGTGCGACCTATTCTTGAGTACTGCTAGAGTGTTTCGTATCCGCACCAGATCGCGACAAAGGAATTTATCTATGTAATTCAGAGGCAGAATGCTAGATTTATTACGGGTAAATTCGAATAACAAGTAATCGTTACCGAGATGCTTCGGGAATTCAAATGAGATTCTCTGGAGTAAAGGCGACGTTCTTTTCGAGAAACACTATTGAGAAAATTTATAAAACGGGCATTTGAAGCTGACTGCCGAAAGATTCCACAAATATTGCGGGTAATTGTCTCGAAGATACGATACAACCAATCAGGGCTCATGCGGAGGCATGCTGACAGTCGCTTGTCCCTCGCTGTATTTGCGAATGGAACGGGGAAGGAAGTGACAAGTGGTGGTACAGGTTACGCTCGCCACGCACGGCACGGTGGCTTATGGGGTATCTATGTAGATGTAAATACCCCTTTTAATTAACAACAACCTACATCTGTCATGGCAGTAATACACTGAAGAGGCAAAGGAACTGCTTATATCGTGTAGGACCCCAACGAGCACCCAAAAGATGCCACAATACGACGTGGCACGGACTCGACTAATGTCTGAAGTATCGCTGGAGGAAATGACACCACGAAGTTTACAGAGTTGTCCTGTCAACACCATGAATTCTGCAAAGCTGTCCATAAATACGTAAGAGTTCGAGGGGGCATATATCTCTGTAAGTTGCAAGGCATCCCAGATGTGCTCAATAATGGTCATGTCTTGGGAGTTTGGAGGTCAGCGGAGGTGTTTAAACTTACAAGAGTATTCCTGGAGCCACTCTGGTGGAATTCGGGACTTGCGTGTTCTCGCATTGTCCTGCTGGAATTGCCCAAGTCCAACGGACTGCACAATGGACATGAATGGATGCATGTGATCAGAGAGAATTCCTACGTGTGTCACCAGAGAGTCATATCTAGACGTATCGGGGGTCCCATAACACTTCAACTGCACACACCATTGTTGGCCACCACCAACTTGAATAGTCCCATACTGACTTGCAGGATCCATGGTTCAAGAGGTTTTCTTCATACCCGTGCACGTCCATTCGCTAAATACAATTTGAAACGCGACACGTCCAACCAGGCAACATGCTTCCAGTCATCAAGAGTCCCTTTGTGTGGTGCGTCCTCAAGGGTACACAAGTGGGCCTTCGGCTGCGAGAGTCCATATCGATGATGCTTCGTTGAATGGTTCACACGCTGACACTTGTTGATGGCCCAGCATTGGAATCTGCAGCAATTTGCGGAAGGGCTGCACTTTCGTCACGTTTAAGTTTTCTCTTCAGTCGTCGTTGGTCCCATTCTCGCAGGATATTTTTCCGGCCTCAGCGATGTTGGAGATTTGATATTTTACCAGATTTATGATATTCACGGTACACTCGTGAGTTGGTCGTATGGGAAAATCCCCACTTCATCGCTACCTCGGAGGTGGCCGGCCGAGGTGGCCGAGCGGTTCTAGGCGCTACAGTCTGGAACCGCGCGACCGCTACGGTCGCAGGTTCGAATCCTGCCTCGGGGATGGATGTGTGTGATGTCCTTAGGTTAGTTAGGTTTAAGTAGTTCTAAGTTCTAGGGGACTGATGACCTTAGAAGTTGAGTCCCATTGTGCTCAGAGCCATTTGAACCATTTGAACCTCGGAGATGCTTTGTCCCGTCGCTCGTGCGGTGACTATATCACCACTTCCAACTCAATTAAAATCTTGATAACCTACCATTGCAGAAGCAGTAACCTATCTAACAATGCGCCAGAGACTTGCTGTCTTATATAGGCGTTGCCGGCCGCAGCACCGTATTCTGCCTGTTTACGTATCTCTGTATTTGAATACGGATGCCTATACCAGTTTCTTTGCCGCTTCAGTGTATAAGGCGGTCGACATCCCACATGGTGCCAATTGGATTCAGTCAGTGAATCTGACGAGGTCAGCAAGCGGCCTCCCTCCACAGGAAGGGTTCAGTGTCGCCGGGACAGCTCAGCACTCCAGGACAGTGCAGACTCAATCCCGTGCGAGAGCAGGCTTTGGCAGCCTGCTCAAGCAACTGAGGCGAATGACAGGAACAAGCAGCTCGGTTCGATGCACAACACGGCCCGAAAAAACAAACTGCAGTCGCCAGCATAGTGGATGGCGGTTCACAGTGGTGTTGCGTGGCTCCACAGGCGATGGCGGACAGCGATAGAATTTGCCCACAGAAGTGGTGGCAGACAGGAACTGCTAGATGGCCCCTGGCACGATCTAATGACCCCTGCCACGAAACGGATCGATGGATTTGGCCAACAGCAGCGATTAGAAGTTAGCCAACAAGAGGCCCGCTGATGGATGGACAGTAAGTCGGCAACGTGTGGACTTAGTGCTGACCTCAAGCCGACAGCTAGTTTCATGACATACCTCGAATCGTATACTAGCATAGACTTCTTGTAGCTGGTTGCTGGTGGCCATTACAGCATTCCTGTCTAGAACTGGAGCTATATATGCAAACGTGGTAAGGTATTCTTTCTGAAGCGTTAACGGTTTTGCCCCATAAGTCAGCACCAGTCCAAGGCGCTAGGTTTGGCCGTTGAACAACCATGACAAAATTGCCCCAACTTCCTGATCGTCTCAGCTACTTTGCAGCCCTAGTGGTGCCACAATTTTATACTAGCTTCTCCTTTCAGAAGAACTAGGCAGCGCCTTATGCAGTGCCAGCATACTGACTACATCTTCTTGCACATGAAAACAGCTGTTGAGGAGTCTTGCATGATCTTCCCTTGACTCAGGAGTCCGCTGCATTGCCAAACAGGACAGTGGGGAAACTTTACAAACTTTTCTGCGGACTTTTAGGCACAGCTAACTTGACTTAAACGAGATGCAAAATATTGGCGTCAAAAATCCACCGTGGTTCACAATCGGTTATTTTGTGTTGAAACGTCCCCTTAGAACAATTATACATGACTGCGCTTAAATTGACACACAATATTTTTAGCGCAACGCAATCTGACTTTCAAAAATCCCTACAAAAGAATGGCAATGACTAACATTAACCTATACATTTCACAAATCACTTACCTCACAAAAATCTTCATTACTCGAATTACTGCAATACAGCGAGTGCCACTACTGCCAGCTAAATAAAAGATTCAAACTACTGAAGGCACTAACTACTGATAGGCATAGTTAGCAAATGAAAGATTTTGATAGAGAACAAACGATGTATTTACCTCAATAGTCATAATATATGTAGCAGTTCATGACATCCAGTCTTACAAATTTCAAAACTCCGCCATCTCTCTCCCCACATCCACCACTGCTGGCGGCTCACCTCCAACTGCGCAACGCTACGCGCTGTTCACATCCAGCTGCCGCTGCCCAACACTACAATGACAGACAACAATGCAAACTAGCCACAGACTGCACACAGCACAGCCAGTGATTTTTATACAGAGCGCTACGTGGCGTTACCAATATAAGAACCTAAACAGCCTACTTACATAGCCCCCATGCTCCCCACAAAAAATTTTACAAATTGTTTTGGGCAGTGGCCAATAACGATTTGATAAAATTTTTCATAATTACAATAACAAAGAAATCAAATGCACACACTTATTGATACAATGTTGGTCAAAAGCTAAAATTTTCTCACAGTCCATAAAGACAGTCCTGATCGTTCATCACAGTAAAATAGCAGTGTTCTTCTCAAAGTCTGAGCAGTAGAAGAAAATGCACACAGAAGTAGTGGATTTCCATGCAGTCTTGAAGAAGTAGTGTTGTCCTTCCAACGAAAACATGACATGCAGACAGGTAATGGGCCACAACAGAGCAAACCCACCGCAGAGTCAGTCGAAGTTTTGAAGAATATTGGTAGGTAGGTCATCACAGAGTAGACCCACTGTAGTCCTGGTAGAGAACATGGTATTGGTAGGCCACCAGAGGTGCAGACTCACTGCAGTCCTTGTAGAAATAATGGTACTGATGGATCATCAAAGGTGTAGACCCACTGTAGTCCTTGTAGAGATAGCCAGCAGCCATCTGCTGCGACTGTGCAGGTACACAATCACCATCGAAGAGTCTTGCGGACAATACAGCAAGTCCATAACCACCACTTGCGCACTCACAAAGTTTTTGGAATTGTCCTTAGAACCAGCAATGCTGTTATCCAGTCCCTTGCTGAATTATTAACACACATGCAAACACTAACAGTCCCTACTTCTCACATATTGTCCATATACTATGACCAACAGAAACGTGTGCAGTGAAATGGAACTTACAAGTTAATAATATGATGAACTGGTGTCAATTACAATTTTATAACATAAGAATACAATTACAAAGGTACAAAACACATCATTAAAGAACATAACAATACAGATAACATTTGTAGTACAGGCTTTACATAAGAATCGAAATAACATATACATCAGTGTTACAGGAATTATGACATAAGTAAATATATAAAATAATGAGAATAGTTTTCGAAACATTAATTTCACACATGAGCATTGAAACAGAACAGAATTAATAATGTCTAGAAACATCTTTACAAAGAAAATCACATATTATTAATGCAAATTATATTTGAGGATAACAGTATTCCTCATCATAGTGAATGTAGCTTAGTACTAGAAAATTCTACAACTTAAATCTTATTAGCTAAACACATAAAGATAGGAAAAACGCAAATACACAAGAGTATGCATACACATAGGAGAATAACACAGTAGGAAAGACAGGGTTTATTTTCAGTGTAAAATTTGATACTGCAGTCCAACCCAAAACTTCATTCCATAGATCTTTCGTCTTATTTCAACATTTGTTTCCACCAAAAAAATCCTATCCAAGCATGCTTTCTGTATTTATATGTTCACATATTTCTTACCTCATTCATTTATTTTCCATTATCTTACCTATTATTTATTTCCAAGAAAATCCTACCTAAGCCTGTTGTCCCTAAACCCTACTTTTTTGCTCATATCCTCTTTCAAAATACTTTTTTTTGGCCAAACCATTTTCTTATAGCTTCTCAATGCATTTCTTCCAATTCATCACAACTCGTTCTCTCATATAGCCTACCCCATCTTAAGCTAACTTAAATCTACTGAGTTCAGATGCTAAACTAAGGATCGAGACAATGCAGCAGCACAAAACAATTAACACAAACAGCAATGATAAAAAATACAAATGGCAAAGCAAGCATCCTAAATTAGCAAAGCAAATGGAATATTACAACTAATATAAGGCAATGTGCAGCAGACAAGAAAAATAAATTCGTAGTAAAACTGGCTTAACAGAGTAATGTAAAGTGAAATTTAGTAGCACTATGCCTGGCAAACAGCAGCAGCAAATGCAATAACTTATATCTAAACATGACATAGCTCAAGCAGAAAAAAATATTACACTAAAGACAACAATGCAGACAAGGGAAATGTATATTCACATCTTAATGTCTATGTAATTAAAGTGGTGCACCACAAAAACTTATTCTAAAAAAAATTACCAGTACTTGAAAAGAAAATTATGTATGCAGTTACTGCTATTAGTTCCTTCTTATTGTTCTTTTCTTTCCAAGTGCTCCTTTTTTGAAGAATGTGTGTCATAAAATTATTATTTATTGACAGAAAGTGTTCACATTAGCAAATGCATTTAATTTTATTTTATAAAACCAATGTTGCAGCACAGCTGTAAAACAGATATAAAATGAAATAACCAACTATGTAAAGCAAAGCATAACAATATCATTGAATAGTCATGTGGCATTTCATAAGTAGTAAAGAAAATCTTTGATCTAGAAAGACAGTAGTCATAATCAGGTGTCTATACATAAAAATATTACTTGTCATTTCATTAGGCATTTCAGTAAATATCATAAATTAAGAGCTCCACAGTGTTATCATATATTTTCAAGTTTGAGCGTGTCGTACTTAGGATGCTTTCTACAAAGAAATGTCAATAGCGAGGATAATGGCCTCTTTTTTGTCTCCACCTGTGCCTCTGAAAGGCACACACTAATGGCTTTTTTCCAGGCAACTGTCGCGCAGCTGGGTGCCCACGATTCATTACGTGAATGTGGTCACTTAACTTTCTTGCTGAAATATTTACGACACCAGTTTGCATTACAGTAACAGTCTCATATAAAAAATTTCACAGGTCGAGAATTCGCGTTGCAAATGTGTAGAAACAAAATCTTATGAATATAACAGTGTCCAAAAAAATATTCGACGGCATTGTGATACATTCACGCATTTACACACATTTCATAACTCTTAAAGTACGATTCTTGGTTTCCAACATCCTTTTTCACAAGTCAGAGTCCCTAACCACTAATCATTACTCCTTACCTTATTACACATATACATATTCGTCGACACGTCAATCTTGCGACGACACTTCAATATTTCATCATAATAAATACATGGCATAATCAAATTCCTCATATAGCATCAGCTTATTGATCATAAACATACCTCATCAGCATAATATACATTGTCATCGTAATAATAAATTATAACAGATCAATCACATCTCAAAATGGTCGTAGCTTTCTGGATATTTTAAAACCTAAAATAAATCCTCTGCTCATTTCAAAAGTGTCATCTACCTCAAACGTACTTTAAAAATCACGATCCCATACCAAATACGACATTCAAAGCTCTCATAGTATCACAATGGTTCCGAAAAAATATGAACAGTTCACAAAGTACAGACAAAATTCAATTTCATAAGTATGAAATTATCCAACTGTGTGATTGCGTAAACATGTGTCACTGATGTAGTAAAAAAAATTTTTGTCTGTCAGTTAAATGATCAGATAGCTGTGTTATTTATGTGTTAGAGAAATACGGTACCGAAGTGTAAAGTTGTATAAGCAAATACCATATTAGCTAGGACTCCTTGTGCTTACCAAACACATGGTACACAAAGTAAGCGTGTACCCCCCTGAGGATTAATGTAATTATACCCTCAGGTGTTACAGATTACAGCAATGGAATGAAATGTATCACGGAAAACTTTCTTTGAAATTCAAAAATATTTGAAAATAAATGTTTTAAGTACAAAATTAATCACTGAAATGCGTGTCCTGTAGCGCTAAATGTGCGTCTTACTGTAAGATAATTCTGTTGAAGTGTCGTAGTTATCGTCCTCTGTAAGCAAAGTTCTGCTGAAGTCAATGTTCTCACCTCATCATAAACAAAAGTGAGATGCTTTGCGTATAGATATCGTAGTTATTATGCTTATTGCCGTGATGAAGAAAGTACTATAATGTAACGTATTGTTGTGCTACGAAAAAGGCTGTCTCATTGTAGTTATACCACAAAAGTTACTACTAAAACATGTTTTACTTTCCAGAAGAATTCAGAAAACCTGTGCAGATATAAAACAGATACACCGCAAAAACAACATTGTAAATTGTCACTCGTTAGTAGCGTCGTGATAAAATCGTGTAGCTGTCACATAAACTAACCACTGTGTCATCTGGTATCTCACAGAAAGTACTTTAAATCCAGAATGTATTTTCAAGTAAACCAAAATGTTGCATTAAAATCTCATTAGCAGTACCAGTATATGTCCTAAGTATGTAAGCCTGATAGTCGTTACGTAATCGTGCAACTAACAAGCAAGAATGTACAAATACAACACTGTGTCATCTGTTCACTGTAACAATGCATTCGTAATTTCTGTTTAAATAAGTTCTCTTGGTTCTTGACTGGATATTTAACTTCAAACATTGTTGCATATTAACAGATTCTAGATCTGACAAAGCATACTAGTAATGTAAAGTGAAAAGTTGTATGGCAAAGACAAAGTTAAAAAGCAGGTTATCTTTCAATAAACGGTTTTACATGTGAAATGTGGTGTAAACCTTTACTCTTCCTAGTACGCAGAGTTTCAACTTCAACGCAATTATCGGGTGGTATACGTCGGATTCTGTAAGGTCCATTGTAAACTAGAAAGAATTTGTGACAAGTGTTTCTTCTTATGTGACAATGAATGAGCTTTAATGAGAACTTTCTGACCAATATATAATTTCTTTGCATTTGCTTTACCGTGTAAGTTTCTCCTTTTGTCTGCTGCAGATTTTATATTCACAATAGCCAAATCAATTACGTCTTTGTGTCGAAGTTTACGTGTATTCGGGAAAGGTACAAGCTCTCTGATTCTGTTCGGTGGTTCTTCATTCTTCATTACAAGAGTATGTGGTAAAGCAGTGGAGTCATGAGGCATTTCATTCAGCACATTTTGAAATAAGTGTAAATATCTGTCCCAATGCTGATGCTTTCTGTGACAATAAAGTCTGCAAAGCTTATCGATTTCTTTCATAATCCGTTCGGAGGGGTTACAATGTGGTGAGTACAATGAAATAAAAACAGGTTTGATTTTATGATTCCGAAGCATGCGTGATCAAACAGCAGATCTGAATTGCGGTCCGTTATCTGAAATGACTTTACTAACGTGTCCAACTTCACGTAAGAAATTTTTAACAAAGCCGTTGGATTCAGACCGTCCAGTGGCTTTACGTGACAGAGTGAAAGAAACAAATTTTGAAGTAAGTTCAACAGCGACTAGAACGTACGAAAATCCATTAGATGTTCTGACAAGCGGTCCCAAGAGATCAACAGCAGCAAATTCTTTTAATTTAGAAGGAATGATGGGAAACAGCGGAGCACAATGTGAAATAGTAGATGGTTTCGCCTTTTGACAAAGTTTACAAATAGACAACACTCTTCGAATTCTCTTTTCCGTATTGTTAAAATAACAAGTCGTCCGAAGAATTTGATAACATTTTCGTGGACCAAAATGTGCGTAGCTGAAATGAATGTACCAAATGAGCTTATTAACAAAATCATCTAGAGTGCAAAGTACCCATAGCTTGTCATCAACAGTGCAGCGTTTGAACAGTATGTTGTTTCTAACCAGATAATAATGCCGAATCTGTGTGTGTGTGTCTTTTCATGCCATTTACTTTTAATGTCTTTCCAAATCGGATCTTTATCTTGTTCATGAGCAATGTCCTTTAAAGATGTGGTGATGAAGTTTTCAAAGGCGACTTTCTGAATGTAAAGAATACTGAAATTTTTCTCCAGATCGCCTTCTGTGTTACTTTTCTCAAGCCCAGCCGGTGCGCGTGACAGTCCGTAAGCAACAATGTTCTCCTTGCCGGGAATATGGACTACTGTGAAGTGGAATTCTTGCAGAAACAATGCCCAACGTTTTAACCTGTCATGATTTAATTTTGAAGACATAAAAAATTGTAATGCACGATGATCACTGTTTAGTTTTACGCGATTACTAGAAAGAAAGAAACGGAATTTATTAAATGCCCAAACGATAGCTAAAGCTTCTAATTCGGTAACGGAATAATTTTTTTCAGATTTTGTTAGCACTCGGCTACCAAAGCAATGGTTTTCTGAACAGTAGTGTCATTTTCTATGGCTTCTTGAAATAAATGGGCACCAAGACCGACTTTAGAAGAATCTGTGCTAAGGCAGAAATCTTGTGACAGATCTGAATAAGCTAGTATTGGCGCGTTAAGTAACGCTTCCTTCAAAGAATTGAATTCCAACTGTGATTGTTCGTCCCAGTTCCAATTAGTATTTTTTCCAGTGAGAGAACAAAGTTTTGGTGTAACAATAATTTGCATATTCAGAAAACGACGGTAAAAATTTACGAGACCTAGATAACTGCGGACTTGTTTGTTTGTGGATGGAACTGGAATGGCTCTTATTGCTTCTAACTTCTCAGGATCCGGCTGAATGCCTCCTGAAGAAATAATATGTCCCAAAAACTTCACTTTTGTCCTACCAAATTCAGACTTTTCCAAGTTAACAGTAATTCCAAATTCTGCAAAAATATGTAACACGCTGTTGAGGATGAGATTGTGTTGTTCCCATGAGGCTTCTGCTATCAGAATATCGTTCACATATAAGGTGATGTGACGTTTTAAGAACTCAGGTAATATGGAATTTAGCCCGCGAATGAAAGCTGCCGAAGAAATGTTCAAACCAAAAGGAAGTTTCCGAAACTGATAACAAACGCCGAAACAAAGGAAAGCTGTGTATTTACTACATTCTGGATGAAGTTCGATCTGATAAAAGCTGGATCTGAGATCAATAGAAGACAACACTTTTACACCATTAAAATTCTGAAGAAGTTCTTCCAACGTTTGCGGCCTGTCTGTTTCGGAACGATGATAGTATTGATTTGTCTCGAATCTAAGACAAGCCTGATCGATCCATTTTTCTTCTCAACAACATGTAATGGATTGTTGTATGAGCTTACTGCAGGCTCAATAATGCCCTCGTCAAGCATAGATTGTATTTCTGTTCTAACACGGTCCCTATAATGTGCCGGAATTACGTATGGTCTAACACAAAATGTAGTATGCTCACGAACACGAAATTGGTATTGAAATCCCTTGATTGTTCTTGTTTTGTGAGTAAAAACTGTCGAATGTGCTTGTAAAATCTCACAAAGGTCCTGCCTATCACTGTCACTACAACTGTCAATTGTTTGAATTTTACTCTGAATTAACTCATTAGTTTCAAATATGCCGTCGATATCATCCCTGTCAGTACTTGCACAGTGATTGTTAGTGTCTAGTTCCGTAGAAAATTCCGAACTGTTGTCTAATAGAAGGTAAAGCCGATTAATTTCCTCGTCATGGTTTGAAAGCCAATCTTCAAATTTCAAAGCTATTGACTTACCTTCTTTCTCTAAACTTATTTCAGCGTCGTGAAAGTTTAAGATTGCTTTGTATTCATTAAAAAAGTCTTATCCCAATATAATTTGAGTCGACAATAATGGGACAATAAGAAAGTTCATAGAGAAGCTGTGGCTTTGACAACAGAATTCTAAGTTGGTTTGTTGGCGTACATTTACACTTTTTCCAAAGATTGCACCTTGTAATTTAATCTTACGTAACGGCAGTGTGGGGCAATCGTTCGATTTGTTGCATTTGCTAAAGGCTGTTTCACTAATTACCCAAATGGGACTGCCAGAGTCAAGTACTGCCGTAAATTTTACGTCATTTACTGTAATGTGAATCACAGGATATGCAATGTTGTTATGTTTTACGTCGTGTTCCTGGAGTAAGATGTCCCTAATGTCTTCCATTTTTACGTAATTACTAGCTACGGCAGCTGCGTCGTCAGTTTCATAAGTACGTTTTGTGGCTGCCAGCGGTATGAGTCATTTACTATTGTGTCTTTGTTGGCGCGCGTCGTTATTGGGATTTGGAGACCTAACTTCTACAAATTCACCTTGTCGAGAGGGCCCTGCTCTGTTTGAATCCCGCCAGTTCTGATGCAATTCAGGTCTGTCGTTACGATCATATCGTCTGTCGTCATGTCGGTAGATTCCATAGTTTCTTTCTTGTCGGTCACGTGGTGGAGAATTTCTGCCTGAATCGTAACTGCGCGCTGGACCATTGCATCTAAAGTTATTCTTTCTCCCTTGATAATAATTATTTTGGTTCCCATATTGTCTGTTTCTCTGATTGTCTCTGTGATAGTCATTACTGCGGAGAGGTGATCTTTCCCTGTAATTATTACTACTCTGCCAGCGGTTGTCACACGGGTGGTGTCTGTTTTGGTCACGATTTACTCTGTAAGAATAGCCCTGTTGTGTATTATTTCTGTCATCGCGGAATTGTGACAGATGTGACCTGTAATTGTTGTGCTCCTGTTTTCGTGTTCCGCAATTGTCAGTGTCAATTTCCAGTTCTTGTAACAGTCACTGAAAAGCTTCAATGTCGTCTTTGCAACGTCCTGCTAAAATAATATGTCGTAAATGTTCAGGCAATTTGATTAAGCAAATGCGGATGAGTTCTGAGGGGCTGTATGGGTTTGTAAGATACTGATTCTTATGCAACATGTCTTCAAAATATTTCATAAGACTGGAAAATTCAGATTGTTCGAAACGTTTCATCATTATGATGCTATGTTTTACTCGGTCTTGTGTAGCTTGAGACCAATACGCTGAGAGGAAGGCATGATAAAATTCTCCTTCACTGTGGCAATCGTGAATGACCGATCGCATTCTTACAGCTGGTTCATTCTCTAAATAGCCACACATAAATTCTAACCTGTGCTCCAATGACCAGTTGGGAGGAAAACAATATGAGAATTGATGAAGCCATGCTTGTGGATGAATCTCGCTGTCAGAATTCTTAAATGTTTTGAATTTACGTGTAGTAATGAACAGCTTATAGGCAATATCATCATGTCGGCGAGTCGCACATCGCTCATTGTTACTTCGTTTCGGCGGTTCCATCTCAAAATCCAATGCGCCTTGCCAATTTCTTTCATAATTCCCGAAGTGTCCTGTGTCATTATTTTGTGGTTGTTCTGTATTTCTATGTCCCTCTTCCCGTACTGGAGCGCGAGTGTCCTCTGAAATATGTAATTCTTGTATTACTTGTGCCAACTGACCTTGTACTTCCCGGATTTCTCTTTTGTACTGTGTATTGATTTGATTTTGATTTTGTTTGAAATTTCTAATTTGCTCATACTCTTCAGTGTCCGTGAAGGCTACAGGTCTTGTGTCACTCAGATCATCATCTACCTTTGTAGATAAGTTAGTGAACTGATCTGAAAGTTCGGCTACTTTATCTGTTAGTGAAATTATTTCCTCTGTGTGTTTTTCTGAACCAAGTTTCAGAGTGTCCACTTGTGTTGAAATCGTATCTACTGTGTCTTTTAAGTTTTCCTGAGTTTTTGCAAGTTGCGTAACTGAATCAGTAGATGCAACTGAGTCAATTTTAGCTTGCAAGGTGTTGTGATTTTCATGAACAATAGTTTGCAGTTAATTTATGGCTGCTTCGCGATTCTGTAATGCATTTTCATGACGCGAAAAAATAGGTTGGAAATGCTCACAAATTTGTGTTTTTACGTCGTTACAGACTTTTTGACATTTCAATTCGATTTTATGTAACTCAGTAGTTAAATCTTCACGTGTTTGTTCAAGCGTGGTGTGAAGATTTTGTTCCATTGCGTCTAACTGTTGCTGTGTTTGTCTCTGGTGTTGTTCCATTGTGTCTAACTTTTGAAGATTTTGTTCCATTGTGTCTAACTTTTAAAGATTTTGTCCCATGTGTTTCTGATTTTGTTCAAGCGTTGTGTCTAACTTTTGCAGATTTTGTTCCATTGTGTCTAACTTTTGTAGCCTTTGTCCCATTTGTTGCATTAGCTGTAATAACAATGCACTGGTGTCTGAAACATGTTCCTCAGTGCTATTCGGCAGTGCATTTGAACCGACAATATTCGCATTTTGAAAAGCAGAAAATGTGTCTTGATTTATTTGAGAAAACGGTGAGGACGCAAAACCTGAATCTACAGTATTTGCAAGATTGTGTCCTGTCATTTCGGAATCCTGAGGCGAACTGTTGCCGACCGATCGATCGATAATGCTTCCCTGTTCACTAATTGTTTCACTGTCTACACCATTATTTGCCGCCCGCTCCATTTCCCTATGCACAATTAGCAAATTACTACTTTGAATGTCTGTTAATTCATTACACAGTGGTGCTGATAAGCTACGCTCGTCGTCACTATTATTTCTCAGTTTACTTTGGAGCCAAGTGTTGCGTTTTTCACACGCCATTATTGTCACAATATTTCACACGATAACACAGAAAAGCACAATTTGAAGAGCAAAATAAGAAAACACATTAACATAGCACTGAAAATAATATCTAGTTAATTGCAAGCGCAGCTGCGAAATACTTTGTGCAAATCTACATGCATGCCACAACAACAATGAAAGACTGCAACTACAAAGGAGATTGTCTCTACAATTACGCGCTAGCAATAAACAATAGCTACACTAATTATACAAACTACAAGAAAAAAAATCCGAAGATTCCAGTGAGGTATACTCGGCTAAGGGTCGACATATGAAACGTCCCCTTTGATCAATTATACATGACTGTGCTTAAACTGACACACAATATTTTTAGCGCAACGCAATCTGACTTTCAAAAATCCCTACAAAAGAATTGCCCTGACTAACATTAACCTACACCTTTCACAAATCACTTACCTCACAAAAATCTTCATTACTCGAACTACTGCAATGCAGCGAGCGCCACTACTGCTAGCTAAATAAAAGATTCAAACTACTGAAGGCACTAACTACTGATAGGCATAGTTAGCAAATGAAAGATTTTGATAGAGAACAAACAATGTATTTACCTTAATAGTCATAATATATATAGCAGTTCATGACATCCAGTCTTACAAATTTCAAAACTCCACCATCTCTCTCCCCACATCCACCACTGCTGGCGGCTCACCTCCAACTGCGCAACGCTACGCGCTGTTCACATCCAGCTGCCGCTGCCCAACACTACAATGGCAGACAACAATGCAAACTAGCCACAGACTGCACACAGCACAGCCAGTGATTTTCATACAGATCGCTACGTGGCGTTAGCAATATAAGACCCTAAACAGCCTACTTACAGTGTTTATTCCAGTAACTAATCACAATGTTATACATCGAGCTATACATTTTGGTCTATGATGACCACATTCACACCTGAGTCCAAGCATTTTTTTGATCACATTGATCCAGCATTTGTAAATATGGAACGGTCGAAGTAATCAACTAAAGATTCTTTCATGTTATTATGTAAAACTGTAATTGCCACATACCTGTTCTTGCAGAGATGTTGACTCTGTGGTCTGTTGGCTGGAGGATTAGTACGTTACTGACTTACTAAATGGTATAGGGCGGTCAATATAAAACTTGCCAGGGAAATGTATCAAGTACCTTGAGGTAGGCAACCCAGTTTACATTAGTCGCGCCTGCGGTAGATGTAAGTTGAGCTGCCTACTTTAAGGTTCACTGAATAACGTCTGTTTCGCTTTTATTATTAATGAATCGTGAGATGTCTACATCTACAGGAATACTCTGAAAATCACATTTAAGGTGAGAATACAACTGCTTTTGATAGGAACAGAGATTTAATTAATGTGCGCCGTAAAATGTACTTTTATGACGATTTACTGTCTGTTAGTTGTACTCTGTAAGATCTTGACGAAAATACGGTGACTATTCTCTTGCATAAACACTTCGTAGATAATTTCACGGAATGATGTAAATTTTTAGTGGAGCAGTTAGTCGTATCGTCAAACAATAGTACCAATGAAATAGAGAATAATTTGTAGAGTGAGTCTAAACTGAAATAAAATTATCAATTCTTTACTTGTATTAAATAGGAATTCAGCATAACTATCGTTTCTATAGCTGCATTACGTCACGATCCTGTCATTACAGACGCTGCAAGACCGTAACATGCACTAAATATGCGTGCTTAGGCAGTTATACATCTTCCACATCTTGTACCACCGTGTGAGCCATAAATATCTTGCCTGTTCCTAAAGCGTATTATGCAAAAATACTCATATTTCAAATGCATTATGAATCTAACAGATTATTTACAGTAGAGTTGAAAAACCGCACGCTGACATTATTTAAATACGGAGCTCTCTCTCAAATGAAACATGACACATTTTGCTCTAATTAATGAGCTGATGGTTAAATATTACATTTTTTTTATAACTGGACGTGAAATATGTTTTGTAATCTGTTGACAGCGCATTTATCGGCTGCGTTTTTAATTTTTGTGAACGTATTAAACTGTTCACTTACACATTTCATCGTATGTGTTCTGAAGTTAATGAGTCGATCAAAGTGAAAGAAGAACATATGAAAAGGACCCAGTATTTGCAAGAAATCAAGTGTGAATTTCTAAAGACACTCCAATAACGAATGTTACAGTTTTGTGTGGTGATCCTACTCAATTTTCCTACTACCAACCGTTCTGTTTCACGTGGAACCACTTACTACATTACACTGTTAAGCTGCAAGTAGGAGCTAGATCACAAATGGGCTATCTATACGTTTCAAGTTGCTTACTTTACGTTCCTACTGTAGTATTCTTAGAACCGTAGGTTGCTGTTGTTCTAAACCCATTTCATGTTTTCCGTAATCTTTTGCTTTTTTTACCTCCGTTGAGATCCCATACGGTGTGTCACTTCAGTAAAGTACGTTAGTAATTACAACAGTTTAGTAAATTTTGTTACAGTGTTTTGTTTAATTCCTCTTTAGTACTGCATTAAAGTAATTGAATATTTTCATTGAATTTTCAAAGTTCACTCCTTCTGGAAGAGATAGGCACAGTGTTTTAGTTGCGCACTGCTAGGGGGGGCCAAAAACGAAATGACGCTGTCCGAAATTTCTCGACTATCGGCGGTCCCACCGTTCTGGCTACCATTCTTAGATTGTCCACTTGTTTCTTTCTGTCTTCTTCCGTCTCGCATTCTGTCACTGTCTCGATCGGAAATGCTGTTCACGTGGGTCCTATTGTCATCTTTTCCCAAAACGTGCGCCTTTGGTTTTCTCATTCGACTTTCTTTTTAAAACTTGGCTTTCAGAGCTGCTAACCAAGACTTCTTTTATAGTTACAGTGAAGATAACAGGAAAGTAACAGGAGAACAGTAATTCGCTTACTTTTACATTACATCGTTCTGGCTACTAAGCGCGGAGAAGGAGAGATAGGTTAATGTGCAATGACATGTCAGAATCGTGGCCGCTATCGACACGTAACAAGCTCCAAGGCTGTCGTGTGAATACATGATGAGAGTTTTGGTTACGAAATAACTGAAAAAAGTTCTTTCGACTGAAATAAATACACTGCAATGTGACAGTATTTCTGAAGAGAATGTAACTCTATTAATATACTATTTTCTTCGATAGTTGCAGAAGTGAAATACAAGTTGAAACGAAACCGGCTGTGAGTTAAATTACTGAGTTTTAACCGTGAATGTGCCCAAATATTTAACTCAAAAAGGCAATGAAGCATCATTTTCTCACTTAAGAGCTATAAAAACCCCTGTCTGATAGCAAGTTTACTGTAAAATTCGCGTTCGAAACTAGCAAACAAACTACGAAATACAACATTTCAATACATAAAATTAACTGACAATGAAACACACATATGCTGAAACACATACCCGAAAAGGCAAGGAAAGAGGCGCACAATGACAAACAAAAGCGAAAGGAGACGAAGATGGCAAACAGTAGTGTTGGGTAAATAATATGGCAAACTATGATAACATGGATTTTTAATTCTACTGCCCATAGATTTACATTTATTGAAAAAAAAGGAATAGATAATTGATAAAGTTAATTAAAATTAAGTTACTCGAAAATTATTTAATCTCCTTTCCAAGTCTTTACAGAGACAGAGCTCTACGCGCTACAAAATTTTTAAAGCTACTTAACTGTGGTATGTCATCAGTAGTTACATGGTGGCGGCTTAGGAATTGTAGCAAGTCAATAAATGTTGAAGTGCAGTTTTTTCGTCTTCTTGACGTATCTGGTCTGGTCTGAACTACAAGTATTTTAGTTCACTGATATTCATATATGCATGTGGATAACATTTCTGACACAAATTACACTACTTTACCTCTTACCTCAAAATGTGACTTTTCTGTAACATATACTACGACGTGTGATCTCTGGGGCCCCTACGTTTAAACTGAGATTCATGAGTGAAATCATTTCAAAATTTTCATTTAAGCAATATAACATTTATTTTTGGATTTATTTTACTGTTGTTTAAATACTCCTGGCTGATTTATTTGCATTATAAGGCCTGCAATATTTTACTTTTTATCCCACAAAAAGCATATTTTGTGCGGTTTTTTAAGTATTACAAATAAACAAACTGTCTGAGAACTGAATTTTGCATTCTGAACATTATAGTGTCTCACGGCAGCTAAATTTCCACATGAAACTGATTTCCATAGTTTAAATATGCACATAAAAATTTCAGTTGATATGACAAAAAAAATAGCAAAACTGACACTAACTGCTGGGATTTACTGTTTCCTTTACCACCACTCAACAAACGTTTGATGTTAACTAACACTTCATGTATTATTTGGAGAAGCGAGAAGATGGCCAACACCATTTTCCTGGAGTTCTTCATCTGAATAACATTCTTGTTCGCAAACAGAGTTTGGTCATTGGCTATTTCAAAATAGTCTTTGTTTTCCTCTGTTCCTTGATCTATGTTCCTCTATTCACCAACTAACAACGCCATCTTTAAATACGGCACATTTCATGCTATTATAAAAAAAACTGGTATCTAGTTCACGAAGTGTGTTCTAGCAGACCCATACAGGTGTCAATAATACGTGTCAGCAACAAACAAGAAAGGCGAGAGTACAACCGAAAATAAAAGATTATAGAGCGGGAGTTTTGAGGAGGGTAGGTGACGTATGGAAGCACTCCTTCAGAATTTACTTTAGAGAGCTACAGGGAAAATTCTCTTGTGGTCTGAGAGACCACACCTTATGAGTTATGGGTTGTGAAGCCCACATACTTTAAAGTGCGCAGAAATCGCGTCAACCCATTGATATGAAACTAGAGTGTTCAATTTTGGCCACATTTTCCCAACCTTGAAATCACAGTCTGGTGAATAAAATTCACATATAGAAAATGGTTTGGTGGCTTTTTTAACCAGTTTTACTGCCTTAATACATGAAAACTAGCTTTAAGTTCCAAATAAAAAATATATACTACATCATTGTTTCAACTCAGCTCACAGCAACTAATTCACTCCAGCCAAGGAAGAAGCGCGGTTTACTCGCTTATAGTTAGTCAATCAGCCGCTTAACGAGGTACACTCTATTTGTAGCAGTCTGCTGCATTTCTCCAACGATGTTCATGATAATATTAAGTTTAATAGTCCGCAATGTAAGTGTCCGGCTGTGCATGATATACACTCTATTCCTCCAGGAAACCGACTCGCTACTCTGCGTCGACGGAAACTCAAAGACATACAGTCAGTGTTTAACTCTGTCGAAATAAGACTCACAAAAAAAAAGACCCTTGAAATTGAAATATTACTTTAACCAAAATTTAACACGTTGATGACAAATACGTATCATAACATAAATAAAAGTTTACGCACGATTCTTTCTATATCATAGCACAAAACACACCTACCAGTGATGATGTACGTAATGTTGTTCTTTTGCAGTAATGAAAAATGAAAGGAAACTCCAGAAGGAAATAATGCGAGAGGCACTCAATAAGTAATGCAAAGTAATGAAGTAAATGCAGAATCTCTTGTGGGACATCGTGGAATATTCTCGCTTTAGGCCATATAGTTTCATGATGATTTGGTAGGTGGTGGCATCATGCGTAGCCTTCAAAATGGCGTCTGTAACGGAGAAGAAATAAAAACTTGGAGGTTCGCCGATGACATTGTATTCTATCAGAGACAGCAAAGGACTTGGAAGAGTAATTGAACGGAATGGACAGCGTCTTGAAAGGAGGGTATAAGATAAACATCAACAAAAGCAAAATGATGATAATGGAATGTAGTCGAATTAAGTCGGGTGATGCTGAGGAAATTAGATTAGGAAATGAGACAAAGTAGTAAATGACTTTTCCTATTTGTGGAGCAAAATAACTGATGATGGTCGGAGTGGAGAGGATATAAAATGTAGACTGGCAATGCAAGGAAAGCGTTTCTGAAGAAGAGAAATTTTTAACATCGAGTATAGATTTAAGTGTCAGGAAGTCGTTTCTGAAAGTATTTGCATGGAGTGTAGCCATGTATGGAAGTGAAACGTAGACGATAAATAGTTTAGACAAGAAGAGAATAGAAGCTTTCGAAATGTGGTGCTACAGAAGAATGCTGAAGATTAAATGGGTAGAGCACATAACTAATGAGGAGGTATTGAATAGAATTGGGGAGGAGTTTGTGGCACAACTTCACTAGAAGAAGGGATCGGTTTGTAGGACATGTTCTGAGACATCGAGGGGTCACGAATTTAGCATTGGAGGGCAGCGTGGAGGGTAAAAATCGAAGAGGGAGACCAAGAGATGAATACACTAAGCAGATTCAGAAGGATGTAGGCTGCAGTAGGTACTGCGAGATGAAGAAGCTTGCACAGGATAGAGTAGCATCGAGAGCTGCATCAAACCAGTCTGATGACTGAAGACCACAACAACAACAACAACTGAGGCACATTCCAAGCGGAGAGCTATCACTGGATATCTTTTGGGGAAAAATCAGATCATCGCTGATGTTTATAGCCGCTTTCAGAATGTTTACGGACATCTCAAAGTGAACAAATGCACGGCAAGTCATTTAGGGAAACGACAACGTCGCAGATAGATGTCCGACGTTCCGCGTGCCAGCAGGCCGCACACAGCTGTGACTTCTGCAATATTGGAATGTGCGTACATTCTCATTCGAGGTGATCGAAGGACCACTGTCGCATACCTCTTTGCATAACTGGATGTCTCGTTTGGTAGTGCTGATACACTCGTCCACCAGTTGAGGGATTCAGAGATGTGTGCTTGCTGAGTTACTCGCCACTTAACACAAGACCATAAAGAGTAATCTTTGCGGAGTTGCTTGTGGATGATGCGGAGATTATTGCAAGAAGTTGGCTCCGACTTCACCCAGTAGAGTGGTGTCACGTGGTCACTCAGCCCTTCACAGTAACGTAGCATAAGGCTGTCGGATTGAACGTAGATTATACTGAAATGAATAGGATTTTGATGCTGAAACAATGGGAAATAATGTAATGAACTGGAATCCTAAATAAAACCAATCTGTCTCCAAATAAAAGATGAATGCCTCTCGCACTATTTAGAATTAGCAATGTATTCTCATGGTACTCTGTTATGAACAAATTAGACTTGGTTCTGCATAGTGTGATTCGTGTTTTGTACGCTGTATATAAAAAAATATCAGTTTTGATGAGAGGCTCAGTACTATTCTAATGATACATGTGTGACGGGTAGTAACTTCAAGATTCTTTAGTATCACTGGTTCGGTGGAAGGAATTTAGGAAGTCCTCAGTTAAAGCAACATAGGGGCAGATTGGTAAGAGATAACTCAGATATCAAAAAATTAAAATCTCATGAGCAAAACACTGGAAACGAAGTGCCGTACAACATGACAGATGGCAACTACAGCAATGTGGTGCAGATTCAGAACGCCAAATTCTGTAGAGCAGTGCCAGTATCAGAACAGTTCAGAATGATTTAATAAAAGTTTTTTCATATTTTTGTGGACTGAAGCGAGTACTTTGACAATGATAGACCACGTTGGCACGGTATCCACGTCGGAGAAACGTACATGTCTGCGGGGCTATCTTTGGTCGTTGATTTATAGTTGCAACTTGATGTACTAAATGCTTCAGCGAAACGCGCTGCAGAGTGTAATACATAATGTGTAACCGCCAAGCGAAACATTCTGAATTTGACCTACAACGACTCGTTAACGATACTAGCTCGCCTAGTAAACAGATACTGCAGAGAATTGGCTTTGAAGTCAACCTCGGCACTAAGTAATAATATGATTCAGTTTGATGTACAAAGGAAATGATTGTAGATGGGATTAATAGGATGACTGACAAGAAGGACAAAAATAGTTGAAATGGCTCTGAACACTATGGGACTTAACATGAGAGGTCATGAGTCCCCGAACTACTTAAACCTAACTGACCTAAGGACATCACACACATCCATGCCCCGGACAGGATTCGAACCTGCGACAGTAGCAGTCGCGAGGTACCGAACCGAACCGCCTCAGAACCGTTCGGCCATCGCGGTCGGCCAAGAAGGACGTTTAATAATCGTAACCAACAAAATAGGAAAGTACATCCCTGAAGAATACGTAAGCATTAACTTAGAAACACGCAGAAAACGATGTGTCAGAAACAAAACAGAATGCACTAGGATTGTAAATTGCTGAGCACTGTACTACGACAATGAATAGCTGTGGGGTCATATCGCACAACGTAACTACACATCACCACCCATTAAGCAGTGAAGGAAGACGGAAGAAAAGTATTCATTCACACTATCGTACTGCAGGCACATAAACGTTAATTATACCACAGAACCATAGTAATCACTGAAAATGCATGATAACTCATCCACAGCTGTACAGATGTCGACAGCAGTGCCTTTTATGTATTGGAAATGCTGGTAAGTATACGCTAACTTTCAAATTTATCATTATAATATCTCAACTATAATGATGTTTATTTAACTATTCAGCACAACAGGTAAAGAATTTTAATAAACAGGGGGAACGAAATTAGGTTTTAACTAAACTTCGGCTGTATTTTGCTAACCATTGATTCTGAGCCAGTTTTTCGAGTTCGAAAATAAGCTGGATCCTTTGTGGACCTGCGTAAAAATGTCGACGTAGCAACCAATGCATACTTGGCGAAGCAGCGACACTCGACGCCTCCAGTCTCGTAATTAGAGCAGTCCATGGCTTATTTGAATCTCCTGTACACCTAGACTTCGAAGTCGATAACAAGCTAGCGGGCACTTCGCAGCATTCGGCCCACAAACCGGTACAAATCTTGCTTTGTTGACTGATGGAAAAGCATTCTAGCCGGCCGGAGTGGCCGAGCGGTTCAACGCGCTGCAGTCTGGAACCGCGCAACCGCTACGATCGCACGTTCGAATCCTGCCTCGAGCATGGATGTGTGTGATGTCCTTAGGTTAGTTAGGTTTAAGTAGTTCTAAGTTCTAGTAGAATGATGACCTCAGAAGTCCCATAGTACTCAGAGCCATTTGAACCATTTTGAACAGCATTCTACTACACCTCGATTCGCACACACAAATAATTAGAGCTGAAAAACAATGGCGGTACTTACCTGAGCATTCATTTTGTAACGGTTCTCCCCTTCATGCTGCTTATTCTTACTAATTAAAGTTAGCAAGCACTTTTGGGTTCCGCCAAAGATGATGTGATTCTCGTTAAAGCTGGTGTTTACAAGTTTCCTTGAGAGTGTGACCCTCCGTACATCGAAAAAACTACTCTTACAGTTCATGGAAAATGCATGAACCGCTGTAGATATATTCGTCTCTTAATGCCCATTAAATCAGCGATGGCAGAACATTGCAACGACACCGGCCACTCCGTGCGGTCAAAGAATGTTGAAAATCTGGCGTCGACTTCATTTTTTTAGGAGTCAATGGTGAAAGAAGCAGCTGACGTGCCTAGAATTTAATTGCCAGGTATAGCGACTTCAACCTTTGAAAAACATAGAATACGATGTTTTCTTTAACAAATCCACAAAGGTGGCACATCGGTACCGCAGCATGCGTAGAACATGTGGCCAAAAATTAAATTTACGCGTACTCTTTGCCAACGATCGACGCCTCTCGCACTAGAATTTATGCGTCTGCACTCTGAAACTTATTGGATCTGTACGTAACCAGGTGATCTTGTATGTGTTAGTGGACTAGCATTCGCTACTCGGTCAACATGAGAAACTCACAGACAAGGAAAAGTGAAACACAGGGAAACTGAAGGTCAACGAGGCAGAAATTCTGTCCGGTGGCGGTAATACGGCAGTAGACCGGTTAGTACTAACTGAGCGGCAGGAAAGATGAGTTCGTGTTTTTTAGCGGAGTCGAAATTTCTAGCGTTCGCGATAATATCCGTTAAATGAGTATTCGTAGTAAGCAAGGAAGATATTTAAGTGGTCTTACTGGTCAAAACTGGCAAACCTATCTAAATTTCTAAGGCTTCAAATGCCTTGGAGGGATTATACAGAAAACCGGACTGAACACAACACCCAATGAAGAAAACTTACATGGAACCATTACAACAAAAGAAATATTTCCATAAATGCCAAAATACGACACTACAGTCCATTAGTCTTACCAGAGGTCTCGTATACCTCAGAAACATAACCTCAATTTCTCCAAATTAACATTGACACTCATACCGAAAAAGCAGTCTAATGTTAGAGAATCTTATTATGTAATAATTTGTTTGGAGCTGCAACGATCAATCACCGACATAAATTATAACAAACTTAAATCGCTCTGACCCTGTAACTGGTTTGATAATCCAGGACATGAATAAATGCACTGCCAATATTTAACTTACCAAACAGTAGTGTATTAAACTGATACACCATTGCCTCAGCAAAAAGTGCAGTATACTCTTGACAGCTGGCTGTAACATTATTTGCCAATAGACTAAATTAAGGTCAAGATTTCTGCCTTATGAAGCTTAGGAAGCACGTCATGATTTGCCTCAGGATTATCTTTTTTTGGCATTATCGACTTAATTAACGTGCCTACATCCAAAACCCGTCCAGCCTTTCCGTTTCTTTTAAATGTGGGATGGACTGGATTGCCACAAAGACTCGAAATTCGTACAAAAATGTTTTCATCGAAGATTCAAGTAATATATTCTTCTATTGCCTGTTTCTTGTAGTTAAGGATTGGATATTGTTTCTTTGCAAACAATATCCTGTTGCAATACAGTAAATTGATACAAGAAGTCTGTAGCTTCTCCTACATGATTTGAAAACACATTTTTATGCTTCAAAAGTATATGACATAATTCATCTCGCCCATATTGAGTGAACTGGCCACAGTTTTGCAGTTTGTTATTTAAAAGACAGCATATCATCTCATCAGTATTGTTGCCTAACACTGTGGCCCTCCTATTGATACATCGTTGTTAGCTCCACATGGCTATGTATTAAACAGATCTACAGACTATCTCTCCCTTTCCTAATGGGCAAGGCTCCCTCAAAAGAAATAATGCTCCTTACGTTAAAGCATACAAATGAGATGTAGGTATCAGCATAATTTAAACACACACATAACATTTCTAAAGACATGTCTATGGCTATCACTGGAATAACATAAAATGCACGTTTACACTACCTAATTCAAGCCCTGAACGGATCTGTTTATTAAAGGTACAATTTTCCATTCAGCGCACATTCTACTTAGAGGTCATATACTGGCAAACATTCCCCATCACACTGTGATTGGGAAAACTGAGAAAGGTAACATTCTGTACTGACAGATCGCCTCCTGTATCGATGAGACAAGGAACCATAGTCCCATAAATGTTTATTGTTACCATAAGAATTAACTCTTGGTTGGGTATTGGTACCTGCTCCTCAGTTACATCACAGCTGACATCACCTTTAACTTTCAGTCTTTTCAGACGTGAGACAGTCCTTGCAGTATAGTTCACCTCACGCACTTTTGAAGTTGGTTTTTGGTTTCTACCGCAGTGATGACCCATGCCCGTTTTTCGGACGTTGTAACGTATTAGTTTTTTCTAAGGTATTGGTGGGATGCCTATTCTTTTGTTTGTATATCTGATATTTCTTGAATTTCTTGAATTAATACTGGCAGAGACACATGATCACATTCTTGGCAGTGCAGTAATGGATTGTGATGAAAGCCCTTGGGAGAGTGCTGAAGTTTCATGGGGGATGATGGGGTTTGCTCTTGGATCTGAGAAAGAGCTAGACCTATACTGTGAGCCTGACACACAAGAACTTTTGTGGGGTGGTGGATATCATTTCGAACTCCTAGTTCCATTAGACTGTATCAGCTGAATATTTTAATAAAGAAAATTATTAATAGTGGAGTGGGTATTCCGTTTAAAATTTGGTTTTTGACTATATCTTTTGACATAACTTTTGTTCATCATATTCCTTCCACTTTGATGAACACATCATTGTCCATTATGTTTATTTTCACAACTGGTAACCACATCAGGGCTTTGTTCACTACAGTTAGGAGGGGGGGCATGCTGTGAGTTTGGATAATGTTCATGAGCAGTATTACTTGACTTCCTTGGTAACTACCCTTAGACTCAGCTGTACTGTTTCCATGGATATTTTGGATACGAAATGTATCGGTGGACCACAAGGCTTCCAAACTGCCCTCTTCTGAAGTTTGGGAATTCTTAAAATTGTGAGCTGAACATTAATGGGTAACTTTGCAGTAAGCTACGCCCGAAATTCTTGCTGTGTTATGGGTTGGGCTAGACTTCGGTTTTCTTGCCATAATAAAGTAATGTAATATGTTAAACATTTACTGTGAGAAAAGTAAACGATTTCATGAGGTATAATTCTCATCTAATGCCTGCTTGGATATCGAGCGACGAGCAACTATTCAAGAATTTATTTTCAAACTACGTGAACTCACAGTTTTGAGTAAACTCTAAAGAAATAGTCTATAACTCAGGACCGATAAAGTTTAATAGATAATACAGTTTACGTCGATCCCCACAATACTCCCGAAACACGTAACAATTGCGACAGAAAAGATTTTGAAGAAGTTTTCCTATTACGTTTAGCCATATGGAACGACAACGAATCATTTCAATTTTAAGTAAACGTCCGAGTCAACATTATCGTTGGTGGGTGTGCGCCGTGAAGGCGTACAAGTTGTTGGCAATACTGGGCGTTGGTTAACGGTCGTTGTAGATTGACTACCACGCATCGCATCCAAGTGCGGGAATTACTGTTCCTCCCTAACGACAAGTATTTGCTCCACTAAATCATGGCACCGTACTTGTAATTGTCCAACCAGCGGATACAAATCATCCCTTACCGTTGACAAGTTTTCTTCCACTACTTTAGCGACACCACCACATGTGTTAGCAGTTTATTCTCAACAGCACATTGAACTTGCTTTCTCCCAACACCTCATAGCTAATTGTTGTATTTGCTCTGCATGTTGCTGTAACATCATTGCGAGTACTTTAATTTGCTCTGATACTGCTGTTAACAAGCCGCCACAGGCTGGTTAATGGATGGTTGAAGGGCTATTAGCCGCACTCAATTCTGTTTCAAGGTTATCCTGTATCGTATTAGTAGCCATAGCAGTTTCCGAATCACTGTCGCCTTCTACCTTCTTTTCAACCGTGTCTAGTTTGGCTGATAAAAGACTGAATAATACACTTGTCTGAGAAAAAAAAATTTTCATTTTGGTTAGGCTCTAGTTAGACAGTGAACAAGGATGTTCGTCTATCTTGCTCACTGACTGATGTTACTTCGGCTATCTTCTCTACACTGACTACTTCGAATTCAGAAGTTTCCCCGACTCCTGCACATGTTTCCATATTAACATCGGCATACTTAATAAAATACCTCGGTCTGACTGACACTACTTATACGCAATTACAGAACAACTAATTATATGACACTAATACTTAAATAACAAACACTATGGTCCTGCCAGAATAATATGAAAATGTGTCGAATTTGCCTCACTATGCTGGGCGCCAGATGGAAGCTCTGGAAATGTTTACAGGATGTATCTGGGAGTATCTGGTAGAGGGTTGTA
Organism: Schistocerca piceifrons; assembly: GCF_021461385.2. NCBI lineage: Eukaryota > Metazoa > Arthropoda > Insecta > Orthoptera > Acrididae > Schistocerca > Schistocerca piceifrons. The sequence goes on from NC_060145.1 coordinate 348,287,721, forward strand.
TAATGGGTCCTAACAAGCATATTTCACATAGCAACCCCTGTCCGTGTCGCTTAGTATATGGCGCTAGACCTTGTAGAACAGTGTCAATGTTCAAATGAGTGTGAAATCCTAAGGCACCACACGACTGAGGCCATCGGTCCCTAGACTTACACATTACATAAACTAATTTATGCTAAGGGCAACACACATACCCCTGCCCGAGGGAGGACTCGAACCTCGGTGTGAGGGGCCGCGCAATCCGTACATGGTGTCTCAAAACGCGCGGCCACACGGAGCGACAGTATAGAGTAGGGCTCTGCCAAGAGGATAGGCATACAACGTGCCATCCGGGCCATCATTGTAGTAGGCCTGCAGGGCAACGTTTTTCAATGTATTTCTGACATCAGGGTAAATGAGAAGTCGGAGTGAAATTTCATAATCTTATTTGAAAACAATAACAAAATTACGCACTCCTGCAACGACGCTGGAGTAACTGTCCACTCTTTCAAACAGTCACGGCAAGCTGTAAACTGTTTCGTAGGCAGCCATAATGCACGCTGTCAGCTCTTAAAGGGTTTCAATGAGTGTTTCGTGGAAGCAGATTTCAGATGGCCCCAGAAGAAAACATGAATGGCTGTGAAGTCGGAGGAACTTACAGGCCATGCAACCAGTCCACCCTGCCCTATCAAGTTCTCACCAATGGCTTTACCAAATGCACTCACAGTGCATGTGCGAAGCGCCCAGGTTCACCCTCGTGATGGTACCACATTCCCAGTCACACGTTGAATGGCACATGATCCAACAACTCTGGCAGAGTTTCTCGTAAAAAGATTCAGCATCTGTTTCCGTTCAGTCGTCGGGGGAACATGTGTGGCCCGAGCACATTTACGCCCATCAAGCCGGCTCAAATGTTGACAGCGAAGCGATCAAGAGTGACCACGAACAAAGAGGGCATGCAGACTTTCCCGTGCCCACACCCATTGATTGTGGCTGTCGAACATAATCTCTTGTGTAAAGAATGCATCATCCGTAAAAAGTACGCAGTTCGGAAAGTCCGGTTGAATGGCACATATTGGCAAAAACCGATGGCACAACTCATTTCAGCGTGGAACATCGTCTGGGTTAAGGATGTGAATATTCAGAAGCAAATCATCTTCATGCGACACATGCCAAATTGTGGAATGGCTTACACCAATTTCCCGTGCAACACTGTGCGAGGTTATTTTGGTGTGTTTTCCAGCAGTATTAACGCCTTTTCTCCAAGCCCTGGTGTACGCACTGTGCGTTGACTACCGCGTCCGTCAGGCATTCAGAGCTCTAACACGAAACGAGTACTTCAGGTTTCGAAGTACGCCGTAAATCTACATGCGCCATTATGAGAATCTGCTAGTGTAAAACGTATCCCAAGTGAAACTGTCTCTCCAAGGGAGCTTTGGACAGCAGTAAATGTATGTGGATGTAGCACTCGACGATTTGGAAACTGCCGAATGTACTAGCGCTGGGCAGCGTAAGCACAGTGCATGTCCGCTCTTTCCTCCCCATTTCCTGTCCGTTCCACACGGAAACTATTACAAGAGTGTCCCCGGTTGACGTCAAAATGATGCAGGGCGAACCAGACTCCACAGTCAGCACAGGTGCTGCCCTCTATACAACACCTGTCAAACAGCCAAAAGCAACGCGTTCACCTCCCACTAAGAGGCGGAAAACAAGCTGCGTTTTCCCGTCTGGTATATCCGCAGCTATGTCGACTACAGCGTTTGAAAGTAAAGGTCATAAACCTCAACCTGATGTCCCTCTTACTTTGACGCCACAAAGTATATTGAAATCGTTACTCTGACTGCTAGTCAGACACACGCACGGTGCATGTAGTATAAGTGAGCTTCCAATGCGTGTGTAGAAAGGGAAAGGCGCTTGAGTCATCGGGGTTTGACGGATAGCAGATTGTGCACGATATGTCAGGAGTTCGAGGAGTGCTGTGGTGAGTGTCTTCAACAAGTGGCGAAACCAAGGTGAAACCACGTCCAGAGGTGGTGAGGTTGGGCGACAACCCACTGATAATGGATGTCGGACGTCATAGGCTGGACAGACTGGTAAAACCGGACAGGCAGTGAACTGTGGCGGAACTAACATCAGATTTTAATTATGAGGAGAGAACAAGTGTGTCTGAAAACACGGTGCACAAAACACTCCTTACTACGGGCTTCCGCACCCGACAACCCATGCACGTGCCAATGTTAAAACCATGACACTGGCAACTCCAACTAAAATGTGCACGTGAACATTGGCACTGGACGTTGGTGCAATGGCAGAGCATTGCATGGTCTGATGAATCCAAATATATTCTTCTTCACACTGTTGGGAGAGTCCGAATCCGTCGTCTTCCAAAGAAACAGCTCCTTGACACCTGTACTGTGGGATGCAGACAAGCTGGTGACGACTCCATTATGCACTGGGGAACATGCACGTGGGAATCCCTGGGTCCAGTGGAGCTCGTACAAGGTACCTTGATCGCCAAGGAGTGTCGTACGCTGGTTGCAGACCACGTACGCCCCTTCATTGACAGTCATGTTTCCCCTGCGGTAGTGGCATTCTTCAACAAGATAGTGGGCCATATCACAGGGCCAGGATGGGAAAGGAGAGGTTCGCGAAACAAAGTGGCGAGCTCCAATTGATATTTTCGGCTCCCACCACGCCAGATATGAACCCGATCGTAAACATCTGGAATGTGATTGAACGTGGCGTCAGATCCTAAGGCACCCTTCCGCGGAATTTCTGGGAATTAGTGTGTCTGCACATGTGGTGACAACTCCCTCCAGCGACCCATCAAGGCCTCATTGCTCCCATGGATGACGCGTTGCCACTGTTATTCGTGACCGGCTGTTAGGTAGGTGGTCATAATGTTGTGGCTGGTCAGTGTATGTGTTTTTCCTGTTAAGTACCCTCATTCAAGCATCATCTCAAAAATTGCAAATTCTAAGGGCCACCAACTCTTTACGTGTTGGCTCCGCATACTAGACCGCCGCCTGGATATGACGTCACGATGTCGTTGTTTGGCTTTGTCTCTAGGTGGTGTTGGTCCATGCAGTTTCAGATGTTCGATATCCACTGAAGAGCGAAAGAAACTGGTACACCTGCCTAATATCGTGTAGGACTACCACGAGCACGAAGGGCGCGGAAACACGACGTGGCATGGACTCGACTAGTGTCCGAAGTGTTCTGGAATTAACTGACACCAGGAATCCTGGAGGGCTGTCCATAAATCCATGAGTATGAGGGGGTGGAAATCTCTTCTGAACAACACGTTGCAAGGCATCCCAGATATACGCGAAGGAACTTGCCCCTCTTCTTGCAGTGGTGTACCGTAGGTCTCTAGAAGATCGTAGCGTTCCAAAGGATTGGAAAAGGGCACAGGTCATCCCCGTTTTCAAGAATGGAAGTCGTAAGGATGTGCAGAACTATAGACCTATATCTCTAACGTCGATCAGTTGTAGAATATTGGAACATGTATTACGTTCGAGTATAATGACTTTTTTGGAGACTAGAAATCTACTCTTTAGGAATCAGCATGGGTTTCGAAAAAGGCGATCATGTGAAACCCAGCTCGCAGCTATTCGTCCACGAGACTCAGAGGGCCAAAGACACGGGTTCCCAGGTAGATGCCGCTTTTCTTGACTTCCGCAAGGCGTTCGATACAATTCCTCACAGTCGTTTAATGAACAAAGTAAGAGCGTATGGACTATCATACCAATTGTGTGATTGGATTGAAGAGATCCTAGATAACAGAACGCAGCATGTCACTCTCAATGGAGAGAAGCCTTCAGAAGTAAGAGTGATTTCAGGTGTGCCGCAGGGGAGTGTCGTGGGACCGTTGCTGTTCACGATATACATAAATGACCTTGTGGATAACATCGGAAGTTCACTGAGGCTTCCTGCGGATGATGCTGTAGTATATCAAGAGGTTGTAACAGTAAAAATTGTACTGAAATGCAGGAGGATCTGCAACGAAATGACACATGGTGCAGGGAATGGCAATTGAATCTAAATGTAGACAAGTGTAATGTGCTGCGAAAGAAAGATCCTTTATCATTTAGATACAACTTAGCATGTCAGCAACTGGAAGCAGTTAATTCCATAAATTATCTGGGAGTAGGCATTAGGAGTGATTTAAAATGGAATCATCATATAAAGTTGGTCGTTGGTAAAGCAGATGTCAGACTGAGATTCATTGGAAGAATCCTAAGGTAACGAAATCCGAAAACGAAGGAAGTAGTTACAGTACACTTGTTCGCCCACTGCTTGAATATTGCTCACCGGTGTGTGATCCGTACCAGATAGGGTTAATGGAGGAGATAGAGAAGATCCAACGGAGAGCAGCGCGCTTCGTTACAAGATCATTTAGTAATCGCGAAAGCGTTACGGAGTTGACAGATAAACTCCAGTGGAAGACTCTGTAGAAGAGACGCTCAGTAGCTCGGTGGAGGCTTTTGTTGAAGGTTCGAGAACATACCTTCACCGAGGAGTCAAGCAGTATATTGCTCCCTCCTACATATATCTCGCGAAGAGTCGATGAGGATAAAATCAGAGAGATTAGAGGCCACACAAAGGCATACCGACAATCTTTCTTTCCACGAACAATACGAGACTGGAATAGAAGGGCGAACCGATAGAGGTACTCAAAGTACCCTCCACTACACACCGTCAGGTGGCTTGCGGAGTATGGATGTATATGTAGATGTAGATTTACTTAACAGTGTTGATGTCTGGGGCGTTTGGTGGTCAGTAAAAGTGTTTAAACTCGAAAGAGTGTTGCTGGAGCCGCTCTGTAGCCGCGTGTAGGGGGTCGCATTGTCCTCCTGGAATTGCCCAAGCCAGTCGGAATGCACTATGAGCATGAAAGGATGCAGGTGATCAGACAGTACGCTTACGTACGTGTCACCTATAAGAGTCGTACCTACACACCATTGCAGAGCCTCCACCAGCATGAACCGTCCCATGCTGATATGCAGGGTCCATGGATTCAAGAGAGTGACTCCAGCCCTTTACACGTGCTTTCGATCGATACAATCTGAAACGAGGCTCGTCCGATCACGCAACATGTTTCCATTCCAATGTCGGTGTTGACAGCAAGAGGGGAGGCGTAATACTTTGTGTTCTTGATGGTCTGGCTGCAGCGACTGCAACTGCTGTGTTCGGATGCAGGCTGAGTTGGCATCCCTTCGCTCCCTGCTTCAGGCAGTGTTGGCTTCGGTCACACAGGTTGAGGCTGTTGCCAATGGGCATCATTGTGGGGGTCCGGATTGGGTGTCGGGGACGGCCAGCTCGTCCCACGCATCCCGCGATCGGACTACGACTGTGGTTGCCCGGGATACTGCCCACATTGAGGCTGATCTCTCACCTGTGGTAGAGTGGGAGGTCGTCTCGCGGTGTGGCAGGAGGCGAAAGACATTCCGGAGGGCTGAACGGAAGGCCTCTCCAGTTTGTCTGACGAACCGGTTTCAGGCTCTGTCTCAGGCTGATACTGATCTTCGGCCGGACATTGCTGCTTGTCCTGTTCCAGAGGTTGCCCCTCAGTCTGCAAGATCCGGGCGGTCTCAGAGGGTAGGCTTACTGGTAGTTGGGAGCTCCAACGTCAGGCGCGTAATGGGGCCTCTTAGGGATATGGCAGCAAGAGAGGGGAAGAAAACCAATGTGCACTCCGTGTGCATACCGGAGGGAGTGATTCCAGATGTGGAAAGGGTCCTTCCGGATGCCATGAAGGGTACAGGGTGCACCCGTCTGCAGGTGGTCGCTCATGTCGGCACCAATGATGTGTGTTGCTATGGATCGGAGGAAATCCTCTCTGGCTTCCTGCGGCTATCTTATTGGGTGAAGACTGCCAGTCTCGCTAGCGGGATGAAAGCAGAGCTCACCATCTGCAGCATCGTCGACAGGACTGACTGCGGACCTTTGGTACAGAGCCGAGTGGAGGGTCTGAATCAGAGGCTGAGACGGTTCTGCGACCGTGTGGGCTGCAGATTCCTCGACTTGCGCCATAAGGTGGTGGGGTTTCGGGTTCCGCTGGATAGGTCAGGAGTCCACTACACGCAGCAAGCGGCTACACGGGTAGCAAGGGTTGTGTGGCGTGGACTGGGCGGTTTTTTAGGTTAGATGGCCTCGGGCAACTACAGAAAGGGCAGCAGCCTCAAAGGGTGCGGGGCTAAGTCAGGACATGCGGGGGCCAAGCAGCAATCGGTATTCTAATTGTAAACTGTCGAAGCTGTATTAGTAAAGTACCGGAACATCAAGCGCTGATAGAAAGCACCGAAGCTGAAATCGTTATCGGTACAGCAAGCTGGCTGAAGCCAGAGAGAAATTCTGCCGAAATTTTTACAAAGGCACAGACAGTGTTTAGAAAGGATAGATTGCATGCAACTGGTGGTGGCGTGTTTGACGCTGTTAGTAGTAGTTTATCCTGTAGTGAAGTAGAAACGGATAGTTCCTGTGAATTATTATGGGTGGAGGTTACACTCAACAACCAAGCTAGGTTAATAGTTGGCTCCTTTTACCGACCTCCCGACTCAGCAGCATTAGTGGCAGAACAACTGAGAGAAAATTTGGAATACATTTCACACAAATTTTCTCATCATATTATAGTCTTAGGTGGAGATTTCAGTTTACCAGATATAGACTGTGACACTCAAATGTTTAGGACGGGTGGTAGGGACAGAGCATCATTATACTGAGTGCACTATCCGAAAATTACCTCGAGCAATTAAACAGAGAACCGACTCGTGGAGATAACATCTTGGACCTACTGATAACAAACAGACCCGAACTTTTCGTCTCTGTAAGTGCAGAAGAGGGAATCAGTGATCACAAGGCCGTTGCAGCATCCCTGAATATGGAAATTAACAGGAATATTAAAAAAAGGGAGGAAAGTTTATCTGATTAGCAAGAGTAATACAAGACAGATTTCAGACTGCCTAACAGATCAAAACGAAAATTGCTGTTCCGACACCGACAATATCGAGTGTTTATGGAAAAAGTTCAAGGCAATCGTAAAATGCGTTTTAGACAGGTACGTGCCGAGTAAAACTGTGACGGACGGGAAAAACCCACCGTGGTTCAACAACAAAGTTAGGAAACTACTGCGAAAGCAAAGAGAGATTCACTCCAAGTGTAAACGCAGCCAAAACCTCTCAGACAAACAGAAGCTAAACGATGTCAGAGTTAGCGTAAGGAGGGCTATGCTTGAAGCGTTCAGTGAATTCGAAAGTAAAATTCTATGTACCGACTTGACAGAAAATCCTAGGGAGTTCTGGTATTACGTTAAATCAGTAAGTGGCTCGAAACAGCATATCCAGACACTCTTGGATGATGATGGCATTGAAACAGAGGATGACACGCGTAAAGCTGAAATACTAAACACCTTTTTCCAAAGTTGTTTCACAGAGGAAGACTGCACTGCAGTTCCTTCTCTAAATCCTCGCACAAACGAGAAAATGGCTGACATCGAAATAAGTATCCAAGGAATCGAAAAGCAACTGGAATCACTCAACAGAGGAAAGTCCACTGGACCTGACGGGATACCAATTCGATTCTACACAGAGTACGCGAAAGAACTTGCCCCCCTTCTAACAGCCGTGTACCGCAAGTCTCTAGAGGAACGGAAGGTTCCAAATGATTGGAAAAGAGTACATGTAGTCCCAGTTTTCAAGAAGGGCCGTCGAGCAGATGTGCAAAACTATCGGTTTGTATCTCTGACATCGATCTGTTGCTCGCGTATCGTGTCATTTCTGGAAACCCAGAATCTACTCTGTAGGAATCAACATGGATTCCGGAAACAGCGATCGTGTGAGACCCAACTCGCTTTATTTGTTCATGAGACCCAGAAAATATTAAATACAGGCTCCCAGGTAGATGCTATTTTCCTTGACTTCCGGAAGGCGTTCGATACAGTTCCGCACTGTCGCCTTATAAAAAAAGTAAGAGCCTACGGAATATCAGACCAGCTGTGTGGCTGGATTGAAGAGTTTTTAGCAAACAGAACACAGCATGTTGTTATCAATGGGGAGACGTCTACAGACGTTAAAGTAACCTCTGGTGTGCCACAGGGGAGTGTTATGGGACCATTGCTTTTCACAATATATACAAATGACCTAGTAGATAGTGTCGGAAGTTCGCGGATGATGCTGTAGTATACAGAGAAGTGGCAGCACTAGAAAATTGTAGCGAAATGCAGGAAGATCTGCAGCGGATAGGCACTTGGTGCAGGGAGTGGCAACTGACCCTTAACATAGACAAATGTAATGTATTGCGAATACATAGAAAGAAGGATCCTTTATTGTATGATTATATAATAGCGGAACAAACACTGGTAGCAGTTACTTCTGTAAAATATCTGGGAGTATGCGTGCGGAACGATTTGAAGTGGAATGATCGTATAAAATTAATTGTTGGTAAGGCGGGTGCCAGGTTGAGATTCATTGGGAGAGTCCTTAGAAAATGTAGTCCATCAACAAAGGAGGTGGCTTACAAAACACTCGTTCGACCTGTACTTGAGTATTGCTCATCAGAGTGGGATCCGTACCAGATCGGGTTGACGGAGGAGATAGAGAAGATCCAAAGAAGAGCGGCGCGTTTCGTCACAGGGTTATTTGGTAACCGTGATAGCGTTACGGAGATGTTTAGCAAACTCAAGTGGCAGACTCTGCAAGAGAGGCGCTCTGCATCGCGGTGTAGCTTGCTGTCCAGGTTTCGAGAGGGTGCGTTTCTGGATGAGGTATCGAACATATTGCTTCCCCCTACTTATACCTCCCGAGGAGATCACGAATGTAAAATTAGAGAGATTCGAGCGCGTAAGGAGGCTTTCAGACAGTCGTTCTTCCCGCGAACCATACGCGACTGGAACAGAAAAGGGAGGTAATGACCGTGGCACGTAAAGTGGTCTCCGCCATACACCGTTGGGTGGCTTGCGGAGTATAAATGTAGATGTAGATGTAGGTGTAGCGATGTCGGGGATTTTACGTTTACTGATTCCTGATATTCACGACACACTCGTGAGATGGTCTTACGGGTAATTCTCCACTTCATCGCTACGTCGGAGGTGCTGTGTGCCTTCGCTCATGCGCCGACTATTACACTATTCTGCTTGTTTACATATCTCTGTATCTGGATAGGTATTCCTATACCAGTTTATTTGGCTCTTCAGTGTATTATAAACATGCGACGGTACAAGAGACATACGGTGTACGAGTAGAAAGTGACGTGGCAGTATCACAAATTCGACTTTTGAACTGCAACGCCGTACGTGTACCAAGGCCGAGCAAGAGCCGGTGGTCCGTGGCCAGCTGTACTGAGCAAAAGCTAGCTGGCGCTGGTGGATCCGCACAGTAGGCCCACGGCGCACACCAGACCAGAGGAGGCCAGACGGATGGTCCTGCGGCGGCAATCTGAGGGCGGCAGCCGTGCCTCAGACACGCCCGCAGCCCATTAAAGTAAGTGATGAGCCCACGGCTAATACCGCGGCCCGGCGAGTGCCATTTAGAGCGCCGACTGGAATGAATAAAATTAAATTATTTCCGCGAGTGGGAGGCTCGCGGTCGGAGATTAGTCGCGTGGAGGGCACGATCTCCTCCTACACCAGAGTTAGTCTTTTTCTCTTTCCTCTTTCTCACCAGGAAGATAAAGCTCTCCTTCCTCGCTGCAACTTGCCTCTGCTTCCACTGCTGACTCTACGCCGTCGTTTCGTTGATGCAAAGACACAAGGACTGAGTATACAATTAAAAATGAATGAAACAGCTTCACGCAATGACTGCTTTACTTCTCAGTGAAAGTCCATCAAAGATTTGACTCGTCAGGATGTCTGTCTTTTAACAATTAGAATTAGTGCTTTACATCGATTGACTGTTCCGTCGATTCTTAGAAGAATATTTTATACGTTGTGAATGAAAACACACACGACACTGATGTAAAAGAAATTTAAACACAGTCATTTAATTCGTTATTCAGCTGACTTGATGAACAAGTTAAAAGACATGCAAATTCTCCTTAGCGTCAAACTAGTATATATTTGTGTTAGCAATATGTTTACCAATATGCGTGTTCAGGGGTAACCAATCACTCTCGAAGACATACTAGATAAACAAGGAGTTAACCCGGATCATAGATGACATAAGGTTAACTACAAAAACCTAACTAACACAAAATTATTTCCATTTGAATGACAGAATATATAAACAGCTGTGCGGTCTAGCCATGGGATCCCCCCGCCAGTTCTTGCTGAAATCTTTATGGATAATTTTGAAAAATAGGTTTTGGAAAGTAATACACTCTCTTCCAATGCTGGATACTAGGTAAGGTATATTGATCATATATTGTGCTTATGGACAGGTACTACCAGACCACTTCAGAAATTCCTCAACCAAATAAATTCTAAAGACAACAGTACAAAATTCACTGTGGACCTGCATAAATTATTTAGATATAACTGTAGATATCAGTGACCATATTTATAATTTCAAGATGTACAGGAAACCTACCACCACAGATATCGTAATACCTGCCAATCCTCAACACTCAGCGACAATAAACGTTCTGCCTTTTATTCAATGACACGGCTCCTACTATCTATCCCCATGAGTACGGATAACCTACGAATGAAATTAAATACAATTAAAAAAACTCCTAACAATGGCTGCTCTCCTACCTTAGTGGACTCCTTAAAGCACAGAAAGCAGAAACAACATGTGTATTCTCTTCTTGATGCTGTCCTCGACCCACTATCGCAAGGATGTAACAAATGTTGCACATTTCCATATTTAGTAAAGTCTCAATGGATGTGGCCAGAAAGCTTAAGGTCAGGGACGTAAAAACATGATTTTATGTGCACAACACTGTTGGACGCTTTTTACCCAATCGTAAAGACAGCTCTCGACCTCTGGAAAATAGTGGAATATGTAAAACACTTATAACTGTCGCAAATTCTATGTAGGTCAGTCTGGGAGGACATATGAACCCGCTTGACGGCCAACAAAGGGGTTGGGAATTTCGAAAAGGAGGTTCTTCATAAGCAGACCAACTTTTTACAGAAGAGCATATTTACAACATGAAACATCACATGCATAAGGAAAGGAACATGAACTATCTTGACACAAGGACATTAATAAACACGTGTCCATCAACCCAAACATAGTACCGAATGACCAGACACAGTTCCCTTACTCCACACTTCTGACTGCAGATAATCCCACCGAGATCATGTTGGTAATTAGACTTCTTGCTCACATGCTCCTTTTTCCTTTATTTCAGTTTCTATAATTCCTCTTGTTGTGTTAAAAAAATTTACTTTGTATAATCACTGCTGCTTCACTTACCTGCTTACTCTCACTAGTGTAACTTATCTGTTTGTAATTTGGAACCTATTAAAGACTAAATTATTTTGTTCAGCCACACATTTGGAACATTTCAGCAAGGTTTATTATTCAATAGATTTTCTTTTACTAACAGCTGTTGTAATTTCTGTATTATCCACTAGGTAATATGTATTATCCACACATTTTATCTGATCCTATACCGAATTTACACTTAAACAATCCCTTCTGCTTCGCTCCTAAACGTAACATCAGCACTTTTCATCTCTGGAAATGGAGAAACTCTATGGAGGGACCATTTTAAATTCGTCAATCCAACAAAAGCTTTACTGCAACTCGAAGCTATGTTTGCACTTGATGATGGCGTGACAGCCGAAAAGCAGTTTGTGAAATAATAAATGCTGTAAGATATTATACCAATGTTATGCGCGTTTTCATTCATAAAGTATATAATTAATTTGTTGAATAAAACTTAAAATTTAATTCTTTTACAGTTACAATAAAACTTGCATTTGCTTAATATCTTTGAATACGTTGTTATTTCTGGCTTATTCAGCCATCATATTACGCTCCGGGAAGCTATTCCCAGGGCAGTGGAGATACAAGTAGCATAGAGATGACGTAATGTGGGACGAGGTTACCGGTGACAGATGTTAGATTCGGTACCATTCCCGTGAGAAAGACCGCCTGCATGATGCTGCTGCTCTGTGATTGGCTGCTGTGTTCGGCGGTAGGGCGCCAAAACGTTAAACTTTAGTTGTTATTATTAATTAAACCTGACATCCAAATTACTTCATTTTCTTAAATAAACATCTCTCAACAACCAGCTATCAATCAGTCCTCTCAAAATTATTAAAATCAAAGTATTACTAAAACAAAAGACTTACGATATTACTGCCGATGCACTTCGGTGGCGTTCGGGTCACGCCTTGCTGGCTTGGCGCGCGAAGTGTCTCGGGCAGTCCGGCTCTCCAGTTCTGACCGTTCCAGTAGACAGACATGTTGTCTGTTATAGCTGTATTTGATTCATGTAATGTTATTCTCCAGTTCTGACGGTCCAGTAGACAGAAATGTTGTCTGTGGCAGGATGTATTTCATGTTATTTTAGCCAGATATAATGACTGTGGAAAGATATGTTCAATACGTTATGATCAAGAATAGTTTCTCGTGTCTATATCAATAAAAACGCGAGTGGCAGCCCAAATGAGTTATAGTTTATTCGCAGCACCAGTTCTTTGCGAAGTTAATTTCAGCCTCAAGAAAAGGAATCCACGACCTGCGTGCTGTTTCCTGCGCTTGGGACATCATCATCATGAAGACAGCAGGTTAGTGAAGTGTACAAGAACTTATATATTCCACACAGGGCAGTGTAAACAACTAGGCACCTCACGTGTACTGCATGCACAGTACAAATGTGTTCAGTGACACGTCGTCTGCAGTAATGCAGAGGAGGTAAAGAAGAATTAAAGTATTAACACTATCTCACATTTATTCCTTTTTTTCTTGCCGTACATGGCATTCCTGTTGGGTACATCTTCGATGTTTGAGTGCATTGGAGATATGAGCCTTGATTATTAGCGAGGACTGTGAACTGTGAAAAAAAAATTCATAACACCTGAAGTCTGTTCTGCTACTACATGACAATAGTAATGTGTAGGAACTGTTTCAAATGATTTTTGAACTATGTTTGAACTCTTTTGAACTTTAGTTGAAGTTCGATTTTTGATGCCACAGACAAGTATTTTTATTCACGTGAACGTAACGTTCTTGTGTAGTAGATACTGAAAGTATTAAAGTGCAAGTGACAAAAAAAACAAATGTGTGCGCGGTCCATGGGATTACGTTTAATTTTCATCGAGATCTCGACGTTCTATGAGGCGTCACAACGCAGCGCGGGGAGGCAGAGCCAGCGGCCGCAGTTCTCCGCGTCAGGTGCGAGGATCGGTAGCCAGCAGCGGGGGAGATCAGTAGCAGCCGCTGAACAGGGTGTTCCAGCAGTCCGGACAGCAGTACGACACTTCAGCTTCAGCAGCCAGAGCAGAGAAGGAGCTTCTCGACTTTAGCACGCAGAATAGCATCGAAGACTAAGTGTTATTCTGGCGCAAATAGCTAATCTCTGTAACTTCAAAGTCTAAAATTGATCCCAACATATCTGGCTAAAATTTGTAAAATGTCTGACAAAATTGAAAAAAGATATCATCTGAGAAGTAAGGAAAGGGATCAAGTAGATATTGATGGCAATGATCCTTCAGATCAGTCACAAAACTCGCACATAGATAACATTGTTGATGATCTATCAGATAATTTGCAAAGTTTAGATAATGAAACTGAAAATGTTTCGGTAAATGCTGATCCTGTGTTAAATGATCGTACTGAAAATGTAGACACTGTCACTCCTGACCACAACGACGTAATAGATTTGGATGATGACGCCTACATTGCAAATGAGCCAACAGTGGAGTCACACAGATTAAGTCATGGCACTGTTTCAGCTTAAACATTGCCAACAGTAGATAATGGGGAGATAGAAATCAGCAAGGAGCAAAATACGTTATCTATGTTATTATTACCTAAATAGATAAAATAGATAAAGGGCAAAATGACACTAAAGAAGAGATAAAAGCCGAGTTGAGAGAAACAAAAGGTGATGTCAGGAAAGCATATGCAGTAATGACTCAAATCAGTAGCAATTTTAAGGCTTTAGAACAAAAGGTATCAAAACTTGAAGCTAAAACTGAGGCTTGTTCCAGTAAAAAAGATCAAGAAACAAAAAAATGCGGTAAGAAATTAGAATTATATAAGCTTGAGATAAATCAGGAGTTTGATTGTAAAATTAAAAAGCTGAATGATGATATGGGGGCTCAGGATTGTGTAATGTCAACAATAAGTAGTAATGTTAGCCAAGTAATAAACAAGCAGAGCAAGGCTGCTAAAGAATGTAATGATAAACATGAACAGCAGTTATGTGAGTTAGAAAACTTCAAAGATGAGTAGCAGGTACTTAGTCGTAAGGTTTCACAAGTAGGTGACCATTGTAAAGGTACCACAGATGCGATTCAAGATAAATTGAAGGAATTTGAGCAAGCAGTTAAGCAATTTCCTGACAAAAGTAAGGGCGGAGTGTGTGTACATGCTAGTGATGTAACAAAACCCACTATTTTTTACCATCCTTTCTGTAGTACAGGTAACATACATCCAGTTGATTTTATCAAACAGTTCAAGAGAGTTATAAATGAGTTGCCTCACTCTACCACAGAAACACCTCCACAAGAACAATTGACAGGTGAGAAAGTACCCAGTATTATTGAACAACAGGTAAGTTTTCCAGCGAGAGATGATCTTCCAATTAATGAAAAAAAGGGACTTAGCTTTAAGCAGGATTAAAGAGAAATCTGATAAAAGACAGAGTAAATACAACAAGCAGGTTAAGAGGAGGAAATATCAAATTGACGAATTGGTATTGATCAAGGCAAGAAACAGGTCTTCTAAGATAAATTCGGAAATTAAGAAGTTTCATGAATTGTACGAATGGCCATACAAAATAATTAGGATACCACACCCCAATGCCGTGAAGTAGCTAACATAAAAACAGGAGTAAGCGAATGACTCTACAATATCGTAGACATCAAAAATTACTATGAACATTAGTAACCCTCAGGGGGAAATAGCGTTCTTTGCATTGCTAGGTAGATGACGACTAACAGATAACCAAGTTAACTGACAGCATTACTTCATTTTCTTTCATGCTGTTTGTTCTTCCTCTTGTTTAATTCTGAGCTATATTCTGTCTTCTTTACATTCTTCTTTATCCACGGCTATGACAATTTTATACCCGATTTGTGACAACAAACATAATTAGTGACAGCATAGTAACCCAGCAGTACAAACATCTGCATTGCACGGGTGAAAAACAGGAATTGACGGAAAATATGTGAGTTTTATAACACCAAAGTATACCATCACAGCTACACAAGCTAGAGAACTCAGTATTACGTTGCCTTAAGAAACATCAGTATAAGCTTTTTTTTTTAATTTTAAGAACTAGTAAGTACTACACATCACGCATTATGTTTGAAAAATCTGGAAAAGTAGCAAATAAGTGAAATATGAGCTCTTATTACACACCTAAGCTGGCAGTTTAAGAAGAGGACGACGCTAAACCAGGTAAGTGAACATGACGAAAGAATGAGATTTGGTGGTAGAAAACGATGTCAGGAGATTATTAGTGAAAAATTTGTGTTAGGTTTTGTGGAAATAAATATATTATATTCTTATGTATGAATTGCCAGCGACCCAATTTCCGCTGAGGCAAGAGGGTACATATTAATAGGCAAGGGATGGTCCTGCCAAAGAGGTTTATGTTATGGAGAAATATTATATGGCGACAGGTAAGTCGGCCAATTGTAAATGAAGAATTGTAAGGCTGCCCATTATTTATGACGTATGAGGAAGTGGAGGTAGAAGGCGACGTGTGAGTCTGCCCATTATTAAGGAGATATTTATTGGTGAAGTGGTTCCGCCAACTGGTTATGAAGTACAAGAGACTAGACGTATTGTTATTGACGTGAGCAAGACACAACACCAGCACGAACATCTCAAGGGACACAGACACAATACAATTACGATTTAAAGATAGGGCCACATTATATAAGAATGCAGAATAGCTCACTGGTTTATAATAATAAGTATGAAAACTACAATGCTAGCAATGAATAGTTCAGACAGCCCCTGCATGAAGTCACATAATATTTACATACAACTTTTGACACAGGAATGATTACAGAAGTGTACACATATGAACAAATTAATACAGTTCCACTGGTTATAGAAATAGTAACAACGCTTACACGAGAAGAGAAAGGTAGGGTAACTTTTACTGTTGAGTGACAACGTTTCTGACAGCCAAAATATTCATTAAGAGATTTATTCTGAAGTGTTCTCTCAATTCTGTGAATCGCAACTGTGTCCCTGTTAATGATTAAGAAAACTGTTTACGTAATATCTAAAATGATACTGTATTGAAAAATGTAGAAATAACGTATGGGAATGAGTTGGAGGTGCAGTCATACAAGTCTGCGTAATGAAACAGTTATACAGCGCATAACTGTCTGTCAGAGTTAAAGCGTACGGCAATAGCTGGCGTCTGTATGAATGAGTCATGGCGCTAGTACTGGACGTCACATGTTGTGAATGGACATCGACCCATCATACGCTGCGGGCAACGCCCTAGCCATATGATAGCAGTCACTGTTTATAAACAGTGGCACTGCATTCAAACAGAATGGAGTTTACTTTCTAGGTCTATTCACGTACATATTCATGGTATTGTATAATCAAAAGTTTATTTCAGGGATTAGTTTTTATTAGAAATCTAATATAAGGCATTTTGTATTGTTACATGAAATGTACTGGTCCTGTATGCTGGAGTTGGAGACTGAGAATGGACAGTCATTTGTCAAACCCAGCACCAGTTGAGATGAACTACGCAATGCAAGACAACTTAATGGACAACGGAAGCCCCTGTTGCTGTTGTGGGTCACATGCGTTTGTTCCTGTAATAGTGAAAGTGTACGTAAACGTGTGATTTTCAGTCATTTATTTTCGAAAGTGTGAATAGTAATTTTGAAAAAGACGGCAATGATCCGAGAAGGTGTCTCTATTTTAATACAGTTTATGTAATGCTGCAAATTCTTTTGAGTTTCAATGGACGGCAATGAGCCGATAATAATGTGAACATTTGTGTGCTGTTAATGTTTTTTTAGATAACTTTATAATCTTTTTGAGTAAATTTAGAAGACAGCTATAAACTGATTTTTTCTTGTGTTCAGATAACTATGTGATTTACTTTGAAAATTCGTTTATTTCTCACATGTTTTGTGTAATCACATGATGATATACTATTTGTAAAATGTTTACTTATTCTTCATATTATTGTGTAAGGAGCTGAAGATGTAACATTATATTGACAACGTTTGTGGTGTAGGGTGTTACTGTTTTGAAATAGATGGAAGGCATCCCATCATTTCCTTCTTCTCAGATTTTGGAATTTAATAATGATTTTGGGGCAGATTGTTCAAAACAAGCTTCTTGTAAGCAGGTTGATTTTTTGAAGTGTGGACAGTGGATAACTTGGCTCTTGAGAGATTACCTATTGGTTCACAGTTTTATCAAAATTTGGTTCTATTTTTTCATATATTTCCAAAATTAAATGTTGTCTTCGAGAACAGCCGGCCGCGGTGGTCTAGCCGTTCTAGGCGCTCAGTCCGGAACCGCGCGACTGCTACGGTCGCAGGTTCGAATCCTGCCTCGGGCATGGATGTGTGTGATGGCCTTAGATTAGTTAGGTTTAAGTAGTTCTAAGTTCTAGGGGACTGATGACCACAGATGTTAAGTCCCATAGTACTCAGAGCCATTTGAACCATCTTCGAGAACACCCCAATTTTTTGAAATCTCAGAAAGAAGGGGACGTGTAATTATTCTGGCTTATTCAGCCATCATATTAGGCTCCAGGAAGCTATTCCCAGGGCAGTGGAGATGCAAGAAGCATAGAGATGACGCAATGTGGGATGAGGTATCGGTGACAGATGTTAGATTCGGTACCATTCCCGTGAGAAACACCGCCTGCATGATGCTGCTGCTCTGTGATTGGCTGCTGTGTTCGGTGGTAGGGCGCCAAAATGTTAAACTTTAGTTGCTATTATTAATTAAACCTGTCATCCAAATTACTTCATTTTTTTAAAATAAACATCGCTCAATAGCCAGCTATCAATCAGTCATTTGAAAATTATTAAAATCAAAGTATTACTAAAGCAAAAGACTGACGATATTACTGCCGATCCACTTCGGTGGCGTTCGGGTCACGCCTTGCTGGCTAGAGCGCGAAGTGTCTCGGGCAGTCCGGCTCTCCAGTTCTGACCGTTCCAGTAGACAGACATGTTGTCTGTGGCAGGATCTATTTCATGTTATTTTAGCCAGATATAATGACTGTGGAAAGATATGTTCAATACGTTGTGATCAAGAATAGTTTCTCGTGCCTATATCAATAAAAACGCGAGTGGCATCCCAAATGAGTTATAGTTTATTCGTAGCACCAGTTCCTTGCGAAGTTAATTTCAGCCTCAAGAAAAAGAATCCACGACCTGCGTGCTGTTTCCTGCGCTCGTGACATCATCATGAAGACAGCAGGTTAGTGAAGTGTACAAGAACTTATTTATTCCACACAGGGCAGTGGAAACAACTAGGCACCTCACGTGTACTGCACGCACAATACAAATGTGCTCAGTGACACGTTATCTGCAGTAATGCAGAGGAGCTAAAGAAGGATGAAAGTATTAACACTATCTCACATTTATTCCTTTTTTCTTGCCGTAATGTGAACACGACAAATTCCACAGTATGAAAGGGACCTGTCTTATTTGCCATGACCATATCAGGAGATTGTGGCCAAAAATGTGAATCAAATTTCGAATTTGAATAATGTACTCAGTCTCCGTAACATGGATATGATCATATTCTTTGTAAGCCAGTGTCTGAGACCAGAGATCTTAGTCAGAGAGGCTAATTTTGTTTCGTCGGAGAGTAGCTGTAGCAGAGTCTGTCGGACAGTCCGGCAATGAACTTGGTTTAAAAAGAATGGAAGCTGGCCTGCTGTGAGTGGAGGCAGCATTATTCAAAAAGGAGTTTTTAATCATATGATTTGAGGAAAGATATTGAGAAAATGAGATTATATTAATGGAAGAATGATAAACGCTAAATTTTAAGGTATTCCAGGTTTTTTTTTATATTTATAACTGTGTAGCTTCTCATTGCTAGAAAATTGGGTATGGTTGAAGTTTCCTGTAGAAATTTTGGAATGAAGTATATGGTCTTAGGTTATAGTTGAAACAAGTGTCAAGGGAGGCAAAAGTACGCAGGAGATTTATTAAGAAATATTATGCTAACTTGTCTAGGTGTAAGAACTAATGAAAAGATATAGTGTTGCCACGGCTTAATGAAGCACAGTTAAATTTCAAATCTTTTTCCTCATTTACCGGACCGGACATTAAGATTAGCTCACCATTTTCATTTACTTTCATGACTCTGTATGGAAACTCGCATTGCACATCGTGGGTTGTTTTTTTACGGACATTGATAAGATACGGTCTTGCATTGCACAGCGAAAGTACGACAAGTGAAATCTGATTTCTGACCGTCATATCATTATTCCTAATAGCAACAAGTTACAGAGCAGACGCACGTCCCGTGCGCACAGGTAGGCCGTAAGCTGTAATTACTATCCGAGTTCGTGTCCACAATAAGGCACAGCCATTGGCAGAGGGTATTTGTGAAAATAATATCGGTACCATTTTGGGGGCTTAATACCAATAAAAGATTTCGGTAAAGTGCTACATAGTAAATTTTCATGCAGTTTTATCATGGAACTCTGAGTGCTTTCTCGCAGACGAATTGTTTAATGCTCCGGCTAGTCTCCACATATTTTCGTTCAAAATTAAATTTTGGCATAGTTTTGTTGTCCTGCACAGAACTTTACATATTTGGACATAAAAATAAGTTTTTAAAATTTCTAAGATACCAACTTGACACTTACGAACACGAGTTTAAATATGAAACTTCCTGGCAGATTAAAATTGTGTGCCGGACCGAGACTCGAACTCGGGACCTTTGCCTTTCACGGGTAAATGCTCTACCAACTGCAACCACGACTGACGCCCCCTCCTCACAGCTTTAATTCTGCCAGTGCCTCGTCTCCCACCTTCCAAACTTTACAGAAGCTCTCCTCCGAACCTTACAGAACTAGCACTCCTGACAGAAAGTATACTGCGAAGACATGGCTTAGCCACAACCTGGGGGATGTTTCCAGGTTAAAAGTTCGAGTCTTGGTCCGGCACACAGTTTTAATTTCCCAGGATGTTTCATATCAGCGCGCACTCCGCTGCAGAG
Organism: Schistocerca piceifrons; assembly: GCF_021461385.2. Lineage (NCBI taxonomy): Eukaryota > Metazoa > Arthropoda > Insecta > Orthoptera > Acrididae > Schistocerca > Schistocerca piceifrons. The sequence goes on from NC_060145.1 coordinate 348,307,991, forward strand.
TGTAAATCTCATTCACGATTTTAAATATGTAAGAAACTTTCAAGTATCACTAATCGATAACCTTGTAGTATCGATATCTGTTCGTCGACCGCTACATGTAGCCGACAGAGTGGCAAGCCACGGTTCGAGAGACACTATGATCGATTAACCCTGGCATAAATTGCAAGTAGCATGGAAAAACGTACCTGTACCTGCTATCTGGAGTCAATTCTATCCGACGTTGAGCCTACTTAGACCAACTGGTTCTACCAGACATGGCGGCTCTTTGTTCTGAATTTCGCCATCTATACACACCACAATCTCTTACATATTCGATCACTTTGCCTTTCTAACATTACGCATACTAACGGTGGCCTCTTGAGTTCGAGGTCGAAAAAGGCAAATGATGTTTGCGGCATTTGATGCCCCACATGTTGTCTACCATGCAAATACAATATTGGCTGCTAATAGAAACAGGAGGCGGAACTGAAGATATCTGATGTGTCGACAGAAGTGCCGACACAGTGTGATTTGAGGGGACCGCAATGCACGCTATAAACACACGAAGGATGGCGTGAGGTCTGAAACAGGATACGTAATGAATGCTATAAAGAAAAGTACGTAGCTTTTGGAATACTTAACTTTAATCCATCCTTGTTGTATACATCGTTCATGATAAGACATGCTTTATACGATAAGTATCAATTGCTATGTAAGGCTAATGGAGCCTTGCTAGGTCGTAGCCATGGACTTAGCTGAAGGCTATTCTAACTATCTGCTCGGCAAAGGAGCGAAGCTTCGTCAGTGTAGTCGCTAGCAAAGTAGTCCGTACAACTGGGGCGAGTGCTATCCCGTATCTCGAGACCTGCCTTGTGGTGGCGCTCGGTCTGCGATCACACAGTGGCGACACGCGGGTCCGACATGTACTAATGGACCGCGGCCGATTTAAAACTACCACCTAGCAAGTGTGGTGTCTGGCGGTGACACCACAATATCCAACAGTGGTGCAGCATGAAGATGCAGAGCCTCGCTGAAGGACTTAGTCAACAAGTAACTCAATAGTGCTACAGCGCTAGTGGCGCTGATACAAAATAAAGCAATGGCAACGGTAAACAAACGTTGGATTATGTCTACAACAACAGGTGCTGAAGTTGACATTTCGTTAGAAAGGAACCCAAGGAATTTCGCACAGTGAGAGAAAAGTGGCAGATGAATTATTAGCGTTTCTGCGAGATGAGTTAGTGTAAAGTGTAGTATGGTGTTCGCCCGACTGCGCGGTACATGTATGGGAGGAGTACAATGATGATAGGTGCTTAACAAGTGAAAGGGATTCTGAAACAGTTGTCGAGTCATGTAGTTCATAATAAGATTTTCACTCTGCAGCGGAGTGTGCACTGATATGAAACTTCCTGGCAGATTAAGACTGTGTGCCGGACCGAGACTCGAACTCGGGACCTTTGCCTTTCGTGGGCAAGTGCTCTACCAACTGAGCTACCCAAGCACGACTCACGCCCCGTCCTCACAGCTTTACTTCTGCCAGTACCTCGTCAGCGCACACTCCGCTGCAGAGTGAAAATCTCATTCCGGAAACATCCCTCAGGCTGTGGCTAAGCTGTGTCTCCGCAATATCCTTTCTTTCAGGAGTGCTAGTTCTGCAAGTTTCCCAGGAGAGCTTCTGTAAAGTTTGGAAAATAGGAGACGGGGTACCGGCAGAAGCAAAGCTGTGAGGACGGGTCGTGAGTCTTGCTTGGGTAGCTCAGTTGGTAGAGCACTCGCCCGCGAAAGGCAAAGGTCCCGAGTTCGAGTCTCGGTCCGGCACACAGTTTTAATCTTCCAGGAAGTTTCATGTAGTTCATCATCTTTGTCGGAGAGAGAGCCACAAATCTAGTCTCCAATGAAATGCAGTAAAGCACAATCATTGTGCAAGTATCACGCAGTAAACAAAATTGCGAACATGGAAGATCATCCACAGCATAGTAAAAAAATCATTTATTAATGGATTCCGAATAACTCAGAAGCAACATGATGGTGTAGCCCAGAGGTTCCCAACAAAATTTTCTTGAGGACCCCCTAAACGAACATAATTGGTACCTTGTCATATGACAGTATCAAGTACCTAAAAACGCGAAATTAAGAGTCTTTTTATACGTTTTCTATTTTTGGTACTTATAAAAAACATTGACATATTCATTCTTGAAAAAATATTGAGTGGCCAAAACAAAAAAATTTTTTATCATACGATAAGATATTTAATATATTTTTCATTCGAATAGCATCTTGCGGACGCCTCTGAAATAGCTCACGAACCCCTGGGGGTCCACGGACCACCTGTTGGGAACCACTGGTGTTGCCCATAAGGAAAGGTCTGGATGTTCAAGGGAAGAGAAGGCAACTTGTTACAAAAACCGGTATTTTTCGCGTTTCAGGGAAGCTCGATACAGTTCGCAGGATGTGCATAATAGTGACCTGCTACGTTATGCACATCAAATTGCTTGCGATGCATATTACAGTGGTTTCAAGAGAAGCAGTGGATGGTTGCATAACTTTAGACAGTGCTACAGAATTGGAAGACGTAATTTTAAACAAAGCTTCAACTTGACGATGCACAGCGAACTGCGCAATCGACTGAAAATTTGTAGATGAGATAACTAAATTTATCCCATCTTTCAGCAAGGAATTTGTAATCTGTGCCGACCAACTGGAATTTAAAAAGGAAATGCTTATGAAAGGAAACCTGAAAATTAGGGGTGCGAAGAGAGTTGCGTCACGATCAATTACCATCAATACCTTAGCACGTTGTACAGTTATGTCTACAGTAGTTCTGGATGGTAGAAACTGAAATGATCGTATGGTGTTGTTGGCAGGAAGGCCCCGTCTGGGGGAAGTTCGCCCGCAGGATGAAAGTCTTATTTCAGGTGACACTCCATTCGGTGACTTGCCTATAGGTGATCATGTGATGATGGTGACGACAACATATCACAAAGTACAAGAGCAGAGAAAATCTCCAACCCGTCCGGCAATCGAACTTGGGCCCGCTACATGGTAGGCAAACACGCTACCACTCAGCTAAGCAGGCGGACAAGCTGGATTGTAAGTTGGCTGTCAATTTTTGTACTTGCAACATTGAAGCCCAGTCACCAATCGTGATAATTTAATATATAAGAAACTATCAGCCCCGATTGCGGTACTCTTTCTACCTATCAGTACTCTCCTGTGCATTTAACAGTGGAACTCTTAATGTTACAACCCTTCCTTTTAATTTCACCGAAGGGTGTTTTGACTTTCCTTTATGCTAAGTCAGTTCTCCCGACAGTCATTTCTTTTCCGATTTCTTCACGTTTTTCCATGCAGCCATTTCTTCTTAGCTTTCCCGCACTTCCTATGTGTTTCATTCAGCATTCCTGAATTTCTCTGGATTTTTTTACTTCTTTCTTTCATCGATCAGCTGAAGTATTTCTTCTGTTACCTATTGTGTCTTTGCCGTTACACTCTTTGTACCTCCGCATTTCTTTCCAACTTCGGTGACTGACCTTTTTGAAGATGTCTATTCCTTTTCAACTCTACTGCAAATTGGGCTATACCTTACTGCTGTATCTATAGCCTTAGAGAACTTGAAGCATATCTTGTCATTCCTTAGTACTTCGGTATCCCACTTCTTTGCGTATTGATTCTTCCTGACTATTCTCTTAATCTTCATCACTCCTACATTGTAATCTTAGTCTATTTCTGTTCCTGCGTACGCCTTACAATCTTTTATCTAATTTCGGAGTATCTGTCTGACCATGATGCAATCGAAGTTGAAATCTTCCCGTATCACCTGGCCTTTCCGAGGTATCACACCTCCTCTTGCGGTTGTTCTTGAACACAGCATTCGATATTAATAGCTGAAATTTGTTACAGAACTCAATTAGCCTTTCTTCTCTCTCATTCCTTGTCCCAATCTCATATTCTCCTGTAACCGTATCTTCTAATCCTTCCCCTACAACTGAATTCCAGTCCCCCATGACTACTACATTTTCATCTCCCTTTATGTACTGCATTACCCTTTCAGTATCCTCAAACACTTTCTCTATCCCTTCATCTTCATCTTGCGACGTCAGCATGTATACCTAATCGATGTCGGCGTAGGTTTGCTGTCGATTCTGACAACAACAACCCTGTCACTGAACTGTTCACTGTAACTCACTATCTGCCCGACCTTCCTACTCATAAGGAAACCTACAACTGTTATACCATTTTCTGCTGCTGTTGATATTACGCTATACTCATCTGACCAGAAATCCAGGTCTTTCCATTTTTACTTCACTGACTCTTACTAAACCTAGATTGAGCCTTTGCATTTCCCTTTTCAGATTTTGTAGCTTCCCTATCACAATCAAACTTCTGACATCACACGCCCCGACTCGTAAAACGTTATCCTTTCGTTGGTTATCCAATCTTTTCTCATGTTCACCTACCCCTTGGCAGTCCCCACCTGGAGATCCGAATGGGGGACCATTCCGGAATCTTTCGCCAACGTAGAGATAACCACGACACTTCCTCAATTACACGCCACGTTTCCCGTGGATACATGTTATGTATCATTAATGAAGTGGTTTCCGTTGGCATCTGCATATTCATGCCGTTGATCACTGCTGATTCTTCCACCATTAAAAGCATTTTCCCGCCCCAAGGAAAAGAGAGTGCACTGGAACTCTGTCCGCTCCTCCGCCCTCTTTGACAAGTCCATTGGCAGAATGAAGGTGTCGTCTTAGACAAAAGTCTTCGGGCACCAATGCTGATTATTAATTTAAATTTAAGTGAGGGGGGGGGGGGCGTCCGTACCCGAGACCGAGGACGTTGTGACTACTAATCAAAGACATCAAAGACGCTCCCACCGCCCACGAGTCTACACCTATCACTACTACCAGCGCAAATACTAAGGCACACAGTCTTAACATCATTCCTATGAAGTGTGGTTCCCAACTGGTAAATAGTTTTCTGTTTACACTGGCTCAAGTAGATCGAGATTAGTTACAACCACACTGTGGTACGGTATGAAACCCTTTATAAGATTGTCTTAGATTTCACAACCGGAACTTCCAGATGATGTGCCGGACAACGTGACAGGGGTGACCCTTGAGCGGCGCCCGGCCCGTCTGCAGCGTGGTGTCGGCCTGCCATGTCGCCGCTATGCCAGACACGTGCCGCTCCCTTCTACTAATGCAGCGGCGCGGCGCGATTTACGCGGCTCGTGCCCGCCAGGTGCTGCACGCGTGAATCACGCGGCCGGCAGTAAAACAATCTGCGGCGCCCGCAGAATACACAACGAGGCGACACCCAGCCCAGCCGGTGCTGCGTCTCCCTCCAGCTCAGTTGCCTCCGTTACCGATCCGTTCCCCCTGGTGCGTCTTGACACATCCAAACATACTATACTACTGGCCATTAAAACTACTACACCACGAAGATGACGTGCTACAGACGCGAAATTTAACCGACAGGAAGAAGATGCTGTGATATGCATGTGATTATCTTTCAGAGAATTCACACAAGGTTGGCGCCGGTGGCGACACCTACAACGTGCTGACATGAGGAAAGTTTCTAACCAATTTCTCATACACAAACAGCAGTTGACCGGCGTTGCCTGGTGAAACGTTGTTGTGATACCTCGTGTAGGGAGGAGAAATGTGTACCACCACGTTTCCGACTTTGATAAAGGTCGGATTGTAGCCTAACGTGATTGCGGTTTATCGTATCGCGACACTGCTGCTCACGTTGGTCGAGATCCAAGACTGTTAGCAGGATATGGAGTCGGTGGGTTCAGGAGAGTAACACGGAACGCCGTGCTGGATCCCAACGGCCTCGTATCATTAGCAGTCGAGATGATAGGCATCTTATCCGCATGGCTGTAACGGATCGTGCAGCCACGTCTCGGTCCTTGAGTGAACAGATGGGGACGTTTGCAAGACAACAACCATCTGCACGAATAGTTCGACGACGTTTGCAGCAGCATGGACTATCAGCTCGGAGACCATGGCTGCGGTGACCCTTTACGCTGCATCACAGACAGGAGCGCCTGCGATGTTGTACTCAACGACGAACCTGGGTGCACGAATGGCTAAACGTGATTTTTCGGATGAATCCGGCTTCTGTTTACAGCATCATGATGGTCGCATCCGTGTTTGGCGACATCGCGGTGAACGCACAATGGAAGCGTGTATTCGTCATCGCCATACTGGCGTATCACCCGGCGTGATGGTATGCGGTGCCATTGGTTACACGTCTCGGTCACCTCTTGTTCGCATTGACGGCGCTTTGAACAGTGGACGTTACATTTCAGATGTGTTACGACCCGTGGCTCTACCCTTCATTCGATCCCCGCGAAACCCTAGATTTCAGCAGGATAATGCACGACCGTATGTTGCTGGTCCTGTACGGTCCTTTCTGGATACAGAAAATGTTCGACTGCTGCCCTGGCCAGCACATTCTCCAAATCTATCACCAATTGAAAACGTCTGGTCAATGGTGGCCGAGCAACTGGCTCGTCACAATACGTGAGTCACTACTTTTGATGAACTATGGTATCGTGTTGAAGCTGCATGGGCAGCTGTACCTGTACACGCCATCCAAGGTCTGTTTGACTCAATGCCCAGGCGTCTCAAGGTCTCAAGGCCGTTGTTACGGCCAGAGGTGGTTGTTCTGGATACTGATTTCTCAGGATCTATGAACCCAAATTGCATGAAAATGTAATCACATGTCAGTTCTGGTACAATATATTTGTCCAATAAATACCCGTTTATTTTCTACATTTCTTCTTGGCGTAGCACTTTTAATGGCCAGAACTGTATAAAAATTTATGTATGTATGTAAGCAGGCACGTATGTTCCACATCTGCTCCTAAACCACGGAACCAGTTTGGAAGTACGTGTACCACTTACTGCCTGGAAAGAATCACCGTAGGGGTAAGGTCTATCTATCTATCAAACGGCAGGGATGGGAGTGAAAAAGCAGCGTTGCCAGAACGCGCGAATGCCCAGAATTTATTCATCCAGTATTTGAGAATGAAAGCACTTGCTAACTTGCAACGAGCTTTACAGATAATTTCAAACGGTCACGAAACCATTTCTCGCTGACAACGCCACAAAATTACGAAAGGAGGAAAGTTTATCGCTTAGTGCTGCATTAAGCGTGATGGCTTAATTTATTAATTATTTACTACTAGATCTACTCGCACCACATTTCGCATATTGAACCCACATGAGACGCCGAATGTATCTACAAAATGTATCATTCTGCTACACGTATTTCAGGAGATAAGGCGTCATAAACAACTGAGCAGCGTGAAAACAAAAGTGCGGGGTAAATCTGAGTAAAGATACAGGTGAACCGCGTGTACAAATTGTGAGAAGTATTTTAAAATTATATGACATATGCGTATGCAGACAAAGGTACATGTAAAATGCTCCTCCTAAACCACTGGGTCGATTCAACCAAGTCTGGTACGCATGCTACTTACTTTCTGGGAACTATCTGGAGAGAAATATTATGGAGGTAAGAACAAGGAACTTTCTACTGAGGTAAGGATGATAACATATGCAGTGACGGGGGTAAAAGGAGAAAGTGGGGGCCGGCCGCAGTGGCCGACGGTTCTAGGCGCTACAGTCTGGAACCGAGCGACCGCTACGGTCGCAGGTTCGAATCCTACCTCGGGCATGGATGTGTGTGATGTCCTTAGGTTAGTTGGGTTTAATTAGTTCTAAGTTCTAGGCGACTGACGACCTCAGAAGTTAAGTCACATAGTGCTCAGAGCCGTTTGAACCATTTTGAGAAAGTGGGAGAAGCAAGAGATGGGCACAAACAGGTTGGACGAGGAGATGGACAGAGAGAGGGGGAGGGTGAAATGGACATACTGGGAGGAGGAATTGATCGGCAGGCAGAGTGGGGAGGAGGAGATGGATAGATAAAGAAAATTGGAGGAGATGTAGAGAGAGAGGGAAGGAGAAGATGAACATAGTGAGAGGGGAGCAGATGGACAGAGGGGGAAGAACGAAATGAATTTCCGGGGAGAGGGGCGAAATACAGACAGGGAGAGATACAGGGGAGAGAAGGTTTAGGATAGAGATGGAAAGTGTAGACTGATAGGGAGAAGATGAGCAATGGACAGAGAGACGGTGGAGGAGAATATGGACAAACGGAAGTTAGAAATAAATGAATAGCTAGGCAGTGCTGGATACTCAACTAGTTCTTGTGGTAGCCTAAACAAGCTTGTCTTATAAACAGCAAGTAATGTACCGAAGGGGTAGTTATCAAGTTTAAGATACAGCATAGATAAAAATCAAGCAGGTGACATGTCAGTTCTCTTTTACACGTTCATTCTTCGATGCGACAGAATTTTCCTAGCAATGAACGACTTGTTGGAGATCTTGGTCGTAGAAATCTGCTCTATGGGCTGTGCAGGAAAATCACCTTGCCATATCCCTGGAAATGTCTGCCACAGAATGGTTTCTTTATACGAAGCCACTTGATGTCATGTCAGGAGAATACGTGGCGAGACAAAATCTTGTACAAAAAATTATTTGATTTAAGTTTAAACGCACTTTTGTCTTGCCTACTGGCTATCAGGCCATTCCTGGCGAGCAGTCATCAAGATCACTTCACCGGCATGTGTGCTTTGTGGTAAAGAAATGGGCAGGCATTAGACAAAATGAAAGGGCGACTGTAGTACAAAGAAGATAACCCTCCTAATTACAGCTGACAGTACGTCAGTAATATGTAAAATTTAATGAGTTGAAGAAGTAGAATGTGTGACTATATCCCATGAAAAACGAGCTGGAATATTGGCATACAGCAGAGACACCCCCTCGACAACTTCCAGTAATTTTCAGGTTTGCTGCCGGATCCCATCAACATTCTGCCACAATATTTCGGCCCAGAGACGTCCGGCCAATGTCAGGTGAGTGGACGAAGAACTGAGGAGATGCTGACCTGCTGCAGTCATGGTATTTATGACGAATTCCGCTCATGCGAATCGTACTGGCGGTTTACGGCGCATACGTTAGGAGCTGACATGCGCGAGGCAACCAAGTTGTCGGTGCTGCCCTCGGTGGTGAAGTAAGAGTGTCGACTGAGCATGTCGGTTCTGTGTGACCGCATAATTTTAAGAACTGGATTCCTATTTTTATCCAGCTGAAAGCCGTTGTCGCGATTTATTAAATCGTCAGCAAGACGCATTTCTACGGATTCTTTAATTACAGAGCCCCAGAAGCTGGAAACCGGTGCTAAAATTTTGGTATTACTGTATTCCATTGAATGTCCCGCGGAAATGTAATGTTCTGCCACATGATTTTAAAGGCTGCCGCAGACGGGCGTGTCTTTCGCGTTCTGCACAGCGTTACTGGACCGTCCATGCAGAGTTACATTCACAGGGATTTTTAAAAACACCCGCCTTCCTCTATTGTAAATCATCTTTAACGGATCCGACTAAGGTCCTGCCCTTTGCTGGTGGACTGCGTTCCTTCCATATGCTGGAAGCGTGTCTTCTAAAATAGGCAGATTGCTTAGGAAGAATAATATTAAGGTCGTCTTCCGTCCACCAGCAAAGAGTAGAGCTTTAGTCGCATCAGTTAAAGACGATTTACAATTGAGGTAGGTGGGTGTTTATACACTCCTGGAAATTGAAATAAGAACACCGTGAAATCATTGTCCCAGGAAGGGGAAACTTTATTGACACATTCCTGGGGTCAGATACATCACATGATCACACTACAGAACCACAGGCACATAGACACAGGCAACAGAGCATGCACAATGTCGGCACTAGTACAGTGTATATCCACCTTTCGCAGCAATGCAGGCTGCTATTCTCCCATGGAGACGATCGTAGAGATGCTGGATGTAGTCCTGTGGAACGGCTTGCCATGCCATTTCCACCTGGCGCCTCAGTTGGACCAGCGTTCGTGCTGGACGTGCAGACCGCGTTAGACGACGCTTCATCCAGTCCCAAACATGCTCAATGGGGGACAGATCCGGAGATCTTGCTGGCCAGGGCAGTTGACTTCTAGAGCACGTTGGGTGGCACGGGATACATGCGGACGTGCATTGTCCTGTTGGAACAGCAAGTTCCCTTGCCGGTCTAGGAATGGTAGAACGATGGGTTCGATGACGATTTGGATGTACCGTGCACTATTCAGTGTCCCCTCGACGATCACCAGTGGTGTACGGCCAGTGTAGGAGATCGCTCCCCACACCATGATGCCGGGTGTTGGCCCTGTGTGCCTCGGTCGTATGCAATCCTGATTGTAGCGCTCACCTGCACGGCGCCAAACACGCATAAGACCATCATTGGCGCCAAGGCAGAAGCGACTCTCATCGCTGAAGACGACACGTCTCCATTCGTCCCTCCATTCACGCCTGTCGCGACACCACTGGAGGCGGGCTGCACGATGTTGGGGCGTGAGCGGAAGACGGCCTAACGGTGTGCGGGACCGTAGCCCAGCGTCATGGAGACGGTTGCGAATGGTCCTCGCCGATACCCCAGGAGCAACAGTGTCCCTAATTTGCTGGGAAGTGGCGGTGCGGTCCCCTACGGCACTGCGTAGGATCCTACGGTCTTGGCGTGCATCCGTGCGTCGCTGCCGTCCGGTCCCAGGTCGACGGGCACGTGCACCTTCCGCCGACCACTGGCGACAACATCGATGTACTGTGGAGAACTCACGCCCCACGTGTTGAGCAATTCGGCGGTACGTCCACCCGGCCTCCCGCATGCCCACTATACGCCCTCGCTCAAAGTCCGTCAACTGCACATACGGTTCACGTCCACGCTGTCGCGGCATGCTACCAGTGTTAAAGACTGCGATGGAGCTCCGTATGCCACGGCAAACTGGCTGACACTGACGGCGGCGGTGCACAAATGCTGCGCAGCTAGCGCCATTCGACGGCCAACACCGCGGTTCCTGGTGTGTCCGCTGTGCCGTGCGTGTGATCATTGCTTGTACAGCCCTCTCGCAGTGTCCGGAGCAAGTATGGTGGGTCTGACACACCGGTGTCAATGTGTTCTTTTTTCCATTTCCAGGAGTGTAGAATTCCCTGTGAGTATGACTCTACATATATAGGTTTGTGGAAAACGCTTGTTATAGTTACGTGTGCATCACACCACCTCAGCATGATGCGGAGAATGGAAGTGCTTGCCACACGAAAACGTAAGTAAAAACGAATATAGGCGCGAAAACATCGCGACAAACTAAATTACATCCTAGAAGATAGGTTAACTCCCAGCAAAAAACTTTCTCATCAGCATCGTTTGGTTGCAGATGACATACTATCTGTAGTAATTAACATACAAGTGATCCAAAAAATTCATGGACACCAAATGTAAAGGTATTTACAAAATGAAACGATCTGTTGTTTGAACTAAAGATGCACATAATTTTATAATCGTTTAACAAAAATGTTCACATTACAGAATAAATAAAAACGAAAACCCACTGATGATGGCACAGTGGTGCCGAAACATGTTTGGGTACTGAAGAAAAACGGTGTTTTGCATAACTGGCGGACCTCACATCCAACAATTTTAACTGCAAACACGGCCAACACAAGGAGCTGCAAACCAAAATGATGAGTATCTATTGCATTTGAGTCTGTATATACCGTGTAGCTGACAAGTATTTGTACGTTTCATTCCAGTCCTATAATTTTTTTATATGTAGAAATTCTTTCAATCCATCTGTGGCAGCCGGCCACGGTGGCCGTGCGGTTCTAGGCGCTGCAGTCCTGAACCGTGGGACTGCTACGGTTCGAATCCTGCCTCGCGCATGGATGTGTGTGATGTCCTTAGGTTAGTTAGGTTTAAGTAGTTCTAAGTTCTAGGGGACTGATGACCTAAGATGTTAAGTCCCATAGTGCTCAGAGTCATTTGAACCATTTTGAACCATCTGTGGCATGAATCAGTAAACCCGTGTTTAACAGTATTAGTTGAAAACAATCTTGGTAACAATTTCAATTTTTTTATTTATCAGCTACATGTTTCACCTTATCTTCAGGCTGATCTTATTTTGGTATTTATTAGGACGATCCTTTAGACAGTGTAGCTAAAGGGCATCGTCGAGTACATCAGGCCAAAATCGCCTTCGTGAACCTCTAAATAGTTTCTAGATGGACGTGAGTGACGCCAAGACCTACATAACGCGTACACTTTCACAGGAGAAAATAATAGAATAAGATGGGACTTAAGTAGTTAGCGCAATGCACCACAGCGTGGTGTGCTAGTACTGATGCCTAATCAGTCAGTGAGGATGTAATTTGTCATAATTACAAAAACCCGGTAAAGCGTTCGACGTCACTGAAAATATCTCAGTCATCGTCCACATCCGATAGGACTCTCTGCACGCAGATGAATCAAATGTTATGAACATCTCCTCAAAAGGGTGTGTGTGTCCACTATTGGACCGCTACATTGTAGAGATACGTGCTAGGTATCCGACATTTCATAGGTAGATTTCTGGAAGTACGTGGCATCATACATCTCCTTATAGGTCATGAAAGTCCTGTAAATTACGGCCAGTGGCTTTGTAAGGATGGACCTAGCAACCGACAGCGGCCCAGATGCGTACTATTGCGTTCAGGTCGGGCGAATTTAGTATCAAGTCATCAATACGAGTTAATTTTCGTGCTCCTCTAACGGCCACCTTGTGACACAGTTAATTAATACTCTGGGAGACGTTATAACGTCAGGGTAGACAAAGCACGAAGGGCTGACGGTGATTTACGTAGTATACGAAGGTAATGTCGACAAGCAAATATCCCCAATTGCGTAATACCACGCCAACGGCCTGCGCCAGCGGCCGGTGTATGTTTCAGGCAACCTTTTACCTGGATGATGGCGTAACCGGACATGGTAATCGATATTGTGCTCTAGGAACCACGATACATCCGACCAGCCGATACATTTATTTAGATCCAAGGGCCCATCTCAATGATTCCGTGTTTCTGAATCACGTTAAGCGTAGTTACTAACCGGACATCGAAACGCTAATGACGTACTGTACAACAAAATTTGCAACACTAAAGTAAATTTCGATCATAAATATCAAACTTCATAAAAAAAGGGTTTCGTAAATGGAATGTGGAATCAAATGTGTCGGTTCTTAAATGCAGACACACTTGCTAACGCTATGTACCATGACTGGAAAACAATAGTTTGAGAACTTTTTGGCGTAAAATCCGAGTATACAATAAAAACGCGGGTGTTGAGGGGGGAAGGGGGGGCGGTTCCAATTTGAAAATACAAATCCCACGTAGGAGGGATGTTTTAGGAGGTGGGCAGTTGTAACTCAGGCACGTATCTCTCTTTCTACTATTAACTTTTCACTTAGAACATTTTTTTCCGCACATTACGTCGTTTTCGAGATATTTAGCTCCCTCAAGTTGAAACACCTTGTATATTACAGAAATGGATGAATGTTTCAAATCTCCTCCTAAACCAATTTGCCGATTTCAACCAGACTTGGTGCAGGGTAAGAAACACCTCCAGTTGGTTTGGGATTGCAGATAAAAAAGGGTACACATAGGAGGTTCCTTCGAGTTTTGAACCCGGGTTCTCCGATTCCCGGCCAGTTACCTTGACCGTTGCACTATCGGTGCCAACGACGAAAAGCGTTTACCACGTGTGTACAGAAGCGAACAGTTGTAAAACTTTCTTTCCTCGATTTCCGGAAAAGTTTGCCTTTGCGGACCCCATACCTGATGATGAAAAATGCTTTATTTACAATTATCTACCGATGCCGCCAATTTTGAGTCGATTGCTCGTCATAACCTTTAGGGGCGATTTTCTCAAAAACGCAGGGCTGTTGACCCAAAATATTTTAGATTCCTTCGTTTTAGGTTGTACACGAGCGACCTGCCAAATTTGAGCCGAATAGGTGGGCCGTGTCTGAGGCCTTTCCCATGTCAGTCGATAACTTTGCGCGAACTGCTACAAACTGTGACCTGTCTGAATTCCTCTTGGAATTCCCGAATCCAGACGCAAACCTGAGACGATATTGCACAGAAACGCAATTTCATTACAGCTGCTGCTGAGAAGCGGTGTCAAAAGCCTTCTGAAAATCTAGAAATATAGAATCAGTTTGAGATCACTGTTATCAGCACTTATTACTTACTGTGAATAAAGAGCTAGTTTTCTTTCAAGACAGACTGTCCGAAACAGGCTGCTGCAACGATCGGAAAAAGAAGATGGTTTTTTGTTGGGCTAAACGATTCAGTCAGAGCCTCCTGGAATTTGCAGCAAAAAATGGGAAAGCTCGAACCACTACCATAAGCACTTCTGACCTACGTATTGGAAGGTACGTTTGTCAAAGTTTTTCCTTGATAACTTCAGAAATTGCTCTCACTTCCAAATGACATCGTTGGCGCCCAACCAGTTACTGAACAGTTCATATTTCGAACGACATTTCAGCTACAACGGCCGATTTATCGTAAGGTGGGAATGTTGCTTCCGTTGTCATACTAACCGCCGAAATTTTTCCAGCTATGCTTTATTCGAAATGAAGTAACTGGAACGAACCAGAAGTGCGCCTGCACTTCAGTAACAAGACACAAGTTGTATAAATTGTGTTAAACTTACAAAGAACATTTCATCAGTACAACGATCGCAATAAAATGTTTAACACAGCATTGGAACTGATGGCCACGGATGAATATACGAGTGAAATGGTCGTAACAGTACATCTCAGAGAAGGAGGTGAACATGAGCGGCTCTTCGGTGTTCCTCAAGGAGATGGAGCTGCGGAGGTTATATTCAGTGGCGTTTTTGATCTTCAGGATACTGTAATACAACGACGAAGCAAAGTATTGCACCATATTTCACAAACACATCGCTCTTATGATGGTCTATGGTGTTGTTGTATGTTGTTGTGGTTTTCAGTCCTGAGACCGGTTTGATGCAGCTCTCCATGCCACTCTATCGTGTGCCAGCTTCTTCATCTCCCAGTACCTACTGCAACCTACATCCTTCTGAATCTGCTTAGTGTATTCATCTCTTGGTCTCCCTCTACGATTTTTACCCTCCACGCTGCCCTCCAATACTAAATTTGTCATCCCTTGATGCCTCAGGATACGTCCTACCAACCGATCCCTTCTTCTGGTCAAGTTGTGCCACAGATTTCTCTTCTCCCCAATTCTGCTCAATACCTTCTCATTAGTTATGTGATCTACCCATCTAATCTTCAGCATTCTTCTGTAGCACCACTTTTCGAAAGCTTCTATTCTCTTCTTGTCCAAACTATTTATCGTCCACGCTTCACTTCCATACATGGCTACACTCCATACAAATACTTCCAGAAACGACTTCCTGACACTTAAATCTATACTCGATGTTAACAAATTTCTCTTCTTCAGAAACGCTTTCCTTGCCATTGCTAGTCTACATTTTATATCCTCTCTACTTCGACCATCATTACTTATTTTGCTCCCCAAATAGCAAAACTCATTTACTACTTTAAGCGTCTCATTTCCTGATCTAATTCCCTCGGCATCACCGGATTTAATTCGACTCCATTCCAATATCCTCGTTTTGCTTTTGTTGATGTTCATCTTATATCCTCCTTTCAAGACACTGTCCATTCCGTTCAGCTGCTCTTCCACATCCTTTGCTGTCTCTAACAGCTGTCTCTGACAGCTGTCTCTATGGCACCCAATGCTATTCCCTCGTGTTTAATGTGGATATCATTTTAATTTGAGTTAGATGAAGCCATAATCTGATGTAACAACCAACAAAAAATTTATTGCCATGAATTTTTGAGCAAGTTGACTCATGGTTCGATACAGTGAACAGAATACGTGTTAAACTGCACACAACAGCTTCATCAATTCGTTGTTGATACGAATTCAGGAATACAAGGTGGGCGTCTTCTTCATATTCATCTGAATGAACATAAATTGAGAGCTGAAGAATATTTTCATCTGAAAGATGATGTGGAAAATAAGGGATCCTTGAAAATTTCAGTGATTTAGACGTAATAGCATCTACGGTTACAGGCAGTCAGATACACGTATGAATTCATGAAGCACATTGTCACATACATTAGGAAATATGGGGATCAGTTTATCTAGTACTTGTGGCTGCAATCCGATTTGTACAGAGATCAGGAAGGTTCTTAAGAATGGTTACTTACCTAATGAGCGCAACGACCTGATTGCGAGAATATTGAAACAGAAGCAGTTGAAGGTAAAAGACGTTACAATAAAAAACCACGTCTTTGGAGTACCAAGACGCTGCGTGTGCACGACTGAATGGGAAAAGCGAGGAGTCCCACATTAACAAAAACTAATTCGGTTGGAAATCGGAGTTGAGCGCACACAAATCGATGACGTTACATCTACTGAGTAGTCTGACTCAACGCAAGATACGGAACTTTTCTGCACTGGTAACGCAAAACATGGTTCACAGACCATGTGGAAAACTCAGTCCCATTTCTCCGTCTGTGCAGGAGATGGCTGAAATGGCTCTAAGCATTATGGGACTTAACACCTGAGGTCATCAGTTCCCTAGGCTTAGAACTACTTAAACCTAACTAACATAAGGACATCACACACATCATGCCCGAGGCAGGATTCGAACCTGCGACCGTAGCAGCAGCGCGGTTCCGGACTGAAGCGCCTAGAACCCCTCGGCCACAACTGCCGGCTATGCAGGAGAGAAGGTCCACCAAGAAATTACAAGAATACGTCAAAACCGTTATCCTTTATATATACTACTAGTTCCGTAAGAGAGAAGCTTCATTGCTAAACTAAATATACACAGACACAGAGAAACAGAAACTGACAATGGTGGATATTGCTATTTCCACAACTGTTGACAAAAATGTGTCACGCACAAATCAAAGTAGGATGCTGCAAACGCTTGAAATCGTATCATATTTTGACGGCGTAATGCCTTACGGGCTGTCACGCATAAGGGTACTTCGAGGTAGAAAATCAGAGACACAATGCAGAGACATGCAACAGAGTTAGCATTTAGGTTACCGGAGCTAATTAGTACCACTAGAGTAGTGCAAATTGCAGACGCTCTGGGCAGCTGGCCCAGGAGAGACGTTCCACTCCAGAGAATTAACTGGAAGCTCCATTCACCACCCAGATGCTGTAGTAAGGCGTCTCAAAAGAAGATGGTCACGAAAAATTATATATTAGCAGAGATAGCAAGCTTCATACTTCCTCCTGCGAACTGCTATGTCTGTTGGTTTACACAGATTAGAGTGCTACTACAGCGGTCACTACTCACAAAAGGATTGAAGGGGGGGGGGGGGAGGGAGGGGTCAAGTGACGTAAGACACTCTTGTTGCTGCCCGTAATAGGAGTGGCAGTGACGTTTAGCTTTCAGATGAACGCTGTTGCTACCACACTTCGAGTTTGTTAATAAAAAGCCCAGAAGCATCCCTACCTACCGATGAGGAGGAGAGGAGGAATCTAAATGCGTTTGGTAGAGGCGCCCTGGAGGTACAGAGCGACTTGTCAGATTGGCCAAAGCTTGTTACGTACTGGTGAATTGGTGGGCCGATTATAGAAAGGGAGAAATGGTGTACTGCCATGTTTCTTTAAAAAACCATTAAAAGCGGGGCTCGTTTTTTTTTTCAAGTTACTATCCCTTGCTGTAGGGGCTGTGATTTTTTAAATATTTTTTGTCTAAACCAGCAAGGTAAAATAGAGGCCACTACTTCCACCACATCAAGTGGATTTAGTGCTCACGTATTCACACTGAGCCGTGAACACTTCCCAGTTTATCAATGGGGAAGACTTGAACATGATCACTACTGTTATCGGTGCCATGCATGCAATGGTCGTGCCAGGCGCGCGATATTGAATCTTTGTACTATCGTTAGTGGCGCGAGACCTGCACGACCTTTTAGCAACCGTTATAGTTCAGCATTATTCTGTTAGACTAGGGGTGAGTTCACGTAAGGAAAGAGAATGTAAGATTTACAGACTCATTTATTAGACAGTTGAGAATCGAACAATAATACAACCAAATGGAGGTGGGAGGAAGAAAGAATCGAGTTCAGCAGCCTCCCCTAACGTACGTTCACAACATGCCACGATAGCAGGAGGAAAGGAATTTTAGAAATGATCGCCATATTATAAAATAGAATCCCATTTAGGAAGGGGTTGCAGGCGCGCAACGACCACCACCAGGAATTAGCAAAAGACTAAGATGAAGCTACTGTGCGTGAATCGCTCGGTAGCCTCCGGTACTAAAGCAATAAAACCCGCAAGACGCGAAACTATTCACAATGACCTATCAGGTTCCCTCTGGGCCGCAGGGCGCGAATCTACAGTGCACGTCGGCGCTCATGCTTAGTGAACTTCATCTCCAGCCTCCGGCACACTGGAACTGCCCTACTGCCCCTTTGTCCACTATCAACCCGCGGAGGGCGGTTGCCGCCTACCCGCGGAAATCGGGCGCGCACCTGAACTGGCCAATCAGAGGGCCGGAATTTCACAGGGAGGCGACCTCGCGACGTTAAAATCGAGCAGAAATACCAGTTACAGGGTTGGTAAGGCAGGTTGGGGGACTGAGAACAGGAGAAACTTTGGCCACTACTGAATGTTCAAACGACACTACGTGCTACCCTGGCGATCGGAAAAAGGATGGGAAACGGGAAGCCATCATGGCTCCTAGGAAGACTGCTGCCCTCGCCCATAAATAAAGAAAATTTCTAGCGCCAAGCTCCTCTCATAGATCAGTGTGAGACAAGCTGTAAAAATCATCAAATAAATCAGGCAACTCATAGAAATTATTAATATTATCTGAATTATTATTTTACGGAGTACCAGAATGCTGGGATTATAAATATGAAATACGAGCACTGAAAGGTGAATGAAGTGCAAGTCTTTCACCATGTTTTTGTATTCAGAGGCATTTCTCGGTCAGCTCAGTGAGGCACCGATAAAGTTCAGAATTAGCCTTCAGTGTATTAGTTAATCTAATCCCTAATGAATAGTATTCATGGCGTCCCTGAATTCCATGAGTCTCCTGCTGCAAGCATCCTGTCGAGTTCCAAAATTCGCACCTCTCCCAGGTGTCTTGAGACAATATCTGGCGCTGATCCAAGTCATCAGTCTGCCTTCACTGGGAATTTGTCTTCTTGCACTTGCTCCTCGCCGCTCAGAAACTGCAAACTTACCTGAAACCTCCTGTCTCCCCTTCATCGTCTGTCAGAAGACGACATTAAGGTACGTTTACACTGGGATACATGTATCGCGACATGTATGAGCGACATGTCAATTTGACATATCGCGATACATCACTTCATACAAAAATTCACGGAACTTGTATGCGGACCCTCCAGCTCATACATGTCGCGTATACATTTAGTATATTGCTTTTTGGCCATATACGCGACATGTATGAGCGACATTTGAAGAACTCGCGCATGCGCAGTACTATCATTTCCTGTCGTCTTGTCGACTGCCGCTTATTTCGACGATTAGCGCATGCGTAGTACCAGGCTCTTTGGCGGCTGTTTGAGTTTTGAAGGTGCCGACTGTCGTTTCGACGTTAATGTATCTGCATAGAATATCAATAAGTGCCATATGCAACATTATTCTTCGTGTTTGCGAGGCCATTGTGCAAGTTTTATCCCAAGAAGTGAAGGTAAAAGTTATATATATATCAGAGTATGTAATACATTATATAATTTTTTCATGCATCTGGCACATATATCAATGTTTTGCTATTATTCCGGCGGCCTCGCGTGATAATGTTGACAACGGATGCTAAATGCCGACAATCGTGTGTGAGACGTTGGCATTAGCAATCGCGCGACAATGCAAATGTTTTGTCATGAAATCTTCGTTTTACGAGGAATCCCCAGTGGCTAAAAAACGAGATGTTACTGCCAACTGATCCTGTGGTGGAATCACTTCCCTGCTGTTTCCTCTTGTCTCTGCACAATGCATCACCAGACAAAAGACATGGCCTCGTCTAATAATACAGTTGCCATGATGGAGCGGTTGTATCTAAATTTAGCATCATTGATGTCCTTAAACTCTTTCCACTGGCTGTGGATGGTACAAAATCTGCATTAAATGAATTTATTAATAATGAGGACATAGCTTTTGAATCAGTATGTGAAGCACTCCAGCCAACGTTTTTAAAATTCGTAAAAACCCATTTTCAGTGTGCTGCATGAAATAAACTGCTCCTCTGTAAATTATCTCCCACATGGAAAAAACTGAGAAACATTTCATTGGAAAATAAAGCACATAACTGTACATTGGATTACTATGCTTCTAATATTTTTTCTAGTAGGCAATGCAAGGGAGAATCAATAGCAGATTGAGACACTATGTAAGGTGTCAGGCAAATCCAACACCTTCCATGAAAACCCTGACATGATAAGCAAATCCAGTAGTATGTCACATAGCTCCGAATAAATCGTGACATTAAATTAACCAAAGTAATACGAGTAACGAGTGAGCAAATGGAATACCACAGACTAACACAAGAACGCCTAAATGCATGTCATACCTCCCCACCGTGAAACAGACGCAGTTTCGAGGGGAGAAACGAGAACAGAAGCAGAGAGCAGAACCGTGTTAAGCTGGAAGGCCCTACGATAAGGGACGGACACCCACGTCGCCAGCTAACCGCTAGGACCACCGCGCAGCCCATGTTAAAAGCTTGAGCCCTCCAGAAGAACAGTATAGATCTTACGATAACACAAAAAGGGTCACCCCAGCCGCAAGTTTTAGCGTGAGACTTTTTCGCGTCTCTGTTACGTCAGGACCACACCCAGCCCATATTAAAAGATAGAGCCCTCCAGAAGAACAGTATAGATCTTACGATAACACTAAAAGGACCACACCAGCTGCAAGTTTAGCGTGAGACTTTTTCGCGTCTCTGTTACATTGCAAACTTTAAAAACATTGCCCCACCATGAAAAGTATAACGTTTCTCATTGGATAGACAGAATTTTTGTAGGCGCAGCTTAAGGTTAACATTGAGACCCTGATTGGTCAGATGAAAACACAGCCAGATAGTTTTTTAAACCAACTTCGGTAAATTGTAGTAAGGAGAAGTTAGGAGAGAGTTGCTTCCGAGACGGCGAGGTGAGCGGAGTGGTGCTGGCCGCCGCCCCCTGATGAACACCGACAAGGTAATGAACGCACACGATGCCGCATAACAGCGCATAAAGCTTCACTCAGAACTGCTGAAGTCTCATCTATTACACCCCCTTTTTGCGTAATACTAGTGTCGATCGTCAATTAAAGCTCATGGGGTTCACAGTTGCCACTTGAAGTAAAAATCTGAAACGCGATGATTTTTCTGTTATATAGTTATTGAGAAGCCACATCAGCCACTGTAATTTACGACAAGTTAGATAAGTAATTAAAGATAATTGAGGGTCTCTGTAGACCATTTTGATAGTTTTCTCTTTTGTGAAACTTAATTTAAACCCATATTATAGATGTGAAATGGCATAGGTCATCCTTCGATCCATTGTGAACTTTGAAACCCATTCAGGGAATATTCGTTCACATTTTTGTTGAACGCAGTTGGTTTTTACCGTCCTATATTAAAACATTTCCTTTTATCAATAGTGCAATTTATAAACAATGTTTTGTGAGTATAATAATATTTCCAGTGGTAAACTTAACTGCTTTTTCGACGTTATTTTACCAGCTAACTAAAAATAGGAAAGCCTTGAACCCCTTCCACTAAATTTAGTTAGTATTAAGATTCTTTTACAGGGAGTGCAGTGGAGCTGACGCTGAAATCATTAAGTATTTGGTTATATCATCGCTAGTCTCACTGAACTCTTAACTCTACATATCATGTGTGGTCTGGCGTCTCCTTACCATCAACAGGTCCCAAGCTCAAACTAGTCAGTTCCCTAGAAAACACGCTCAGAGCGTCGTTGCGCTAAAGTGGTAGGGAGACACGGTATAGAACAAACAGACACCACGCAGAATGTTAGAACTAAAGTAGATAAACTTCAGCATCAGTTTCTTGAGGCTGTCCATGGTGCAGTGCCAGCACCAGAACTGGAAAGCTCTTTGTCATTAGTCGGAAAATTAAGCAGAGCAGCCTTCATTTAGGCATCTATGATGAACGCAACAGACTATTGTGCGTGCAGTGGGCGAAAATATCCCCCTGTTGATGCTGCTGAATTATCTTTGATGGACGAGTCACAAGTGATAAAAGTCATCAGGGCAAGACAGGGAACGTGACCCTAAGTGTTTCTCATGTGGACATCCAGGGCACACAATTAACGATTTCAAAAGTAACGTTAAGTGTAAAACTTGGCAAAATTGGCACATTTAATGCGAGACTGCCGATTAGAGAAAAGAATTCGCAAAGGAGAATTGGTTCAAGTGTGTCAAGAGTCAGAGGCTCCAAACATTGTCAGGTGCGAAAACAGCAATTTATTGGGACCTAGAGATCCTTCTAAGAAAGCGAAGACTGTTGTATGTTTCGCATATCATAGGCCAGGGCACATGGCTAGAGAGTGTACTGGGAATGCAGGATAATGTGTGAAAAATTAGAAGCAGGGGAACGAAGAAAAGCATAAGGGTTCAGTCATATTATGCTGAATTTCGAAACATATTCAAAGCTGTGAAAGTAAAAATGACATTGTGCAATTGAAATGCGCACTGAGTATAGAAAGTACATTAAAATTGCTTCTAGATAATGGAGCACAAATTAGCTTCCTCAGTATGAAGTGTCTGCGAAGCCTGGTCGAGTACAGACCTGAAGAAAGTCCAAAGATTAAAGGTGTCATAAGTCTGTTCATACTTAGGTATAAGATAGCAGTTTTAGATCTTGGAATAGATCAAAAGTTAAAAGTGAAACATAAGTCTCCTGTAGTAGGAGGGGAATTAGACATTTCATACACCAGTTTCATTGGTAGAGACTTCTTCACGAAGGTCAGTGTAGTAATTGATTACGCCAAGGGAACATTGTGGATCAGGGGTAGGCCCGTTAAATTGTGTACAGAGATAGAAGCACAATGCGCAACTACACAGCAGCAGTAGCTTAGAAAGCCGCAAGATAATTTTGAAACTGCTAGTTGTGAATACAGTGGAGTTCAACGTTCTCTGTTCAGAGGCGCCAGTAAACAACTGTGTGCCATAGAAATGGCGAAGTAAACAAGGTACTGGTAGACGGGTGTGTCACCGATGGGAACGGAGCATCAAGCAGCCCAGGTGGCTAAAATAAAGCTAGTTCCTCGTGAGGAGAAGATTCTGAAGATGAAGGTTGCTGATACGTAAGGGAGAACCGAGAGAGGTACTTAAGGTACCCTCCGCCACGCACCGTCAGGTGGCTTGCAAAGTATGGATGTAGATGTAGATACTAACTGAAGAAAAGGCAATGTCAAGAATCAGGAGTTGCAGGAAGGTGTGTATCTATCACAGGCGCTGGTAAGAGTACGAGAGAGCTCTTGTTTAATTAGCGTGTGAAATACACGAGAAGAGACGTTTTCTATGAAGATGTCTTGCACTGCAATTGAAGAAGTTCCACCATTTAGCCCGAGCAAAAGGTATGCAAGGTGGACAAGATGCCAAGTGAGAAAAAATCGATTATCAGTTTATTAAAAGAAAACTTGTGGTTAGATCATTTGAATGCAGTGGAAAACCAGTCCATAACAGAGATGTGTTCTGCGCATAATTATATCTTTCATTTCATAGGCCGTAAGTTGACATACACAGATACAATCTGGCTTCAAATAAAGCTGATTCCCAAGGCAGAGGGACGAGTAAATTGCTCTCGTCGTTACAGAATACCAGAAGCGAAGAAAGAAGAGTTACAACAGGAAATAAATCAGACGTTGGAGGACGGTACGATACTACCTTCAACCGGCGCCTACAATTTCCAAAAAGGTGGATGCAACTGCTAAAAGGAATTGGAGGGTGGTAGCTGATTGCACAAAACTGACATTACTGCCAACAAAGGGTTTCCCACTTCCACGTATACGTGAAATTTGGGACGGACTGGGTAAGGCAATATATATATAATTAAAGCTCTCCGGACATTTGATCATCTTCTTCTGTGCGGATGCACAAACAGTGCCCGAACTATTACGGGAATCGGCGGTAAAGCCGCGAGAAATGAGTATGATGAGCAGGGTCACTATGAATATAGTGCGGGACAATAAGTTCCGAATGTGGGTCTCAAGGGAGGCGTGCCAGAGATACGTCCCTGCAGTCACACTATCCTCTTTGTCCTCTGTGGCTCAGATGGATAGAGCGTCTGCCATGTAAGCAGGAGATTCTGAGTTCGATTCCCGGTCGGGGTACACATTTTCAACCATCCCCGTTGACTTACATCAACAATTGTATGCAGCTAAGGGTATTCATTTCATTGAAAAAAGAGAAAAGTTAAGTAGCTAATAGTTTAAGCTTATGCGCTACGTGAAACTGAATCGACGTTTGACAATGGTGCTTTTATGCATATTTATCTATGTGTATATAAGTGCGGTGAAAAATGAAACAGTGTTTTATGTTGCTGTTGACGTACCTGCAAAAATGAAGTGAAACACTAAGCAAAGAAGGGAAGGCAGAAAGGTGGAAGGAGTGTATAGAGGGTTTATACAAGGGCAATGTACTTGAGGACAATATTATGGAAATGGAAGAGGATGTAGATGAAGAGTGTAAAATGTAAGGAGAACAAGAGTCTTTAACCAAGAATGTCTACAACGTCATTTCTAGAGTTGAGATGATTAACAACAGCAGAAGGCAATTTACGAATTTGTTGCTAAAGTAGTCAACAAATTTCTCCCATGGAGGGAAATGTCGTGTATTGACGACGAAATGTCTTGTATATCGTTACATTTAAGACTGTGAAGGCTGTGAAGGCTGTGAAGGCAGCAGACGATCAAGTAGATAAAAAGACGAGGGCTAATAGAAATCCTTGGGTAACAGAGGAAATATTGAATTTAATTGAAGAAAGGAGAAAATATAAAAATGCAGTAAATGAAGCAGGCAAAACGGAATACAAACGTCTCAAAAATGAGATCGACAGGAAGTGCAAAATGGCTAAGCAGGGATGGCTAGAGGACAAATGTAAGGATGTAGAGTCTTGTCTCACTAGGGATAAGATAGATACTGCCTACAGGAAAATTAAAGAGACCTTTGGAGAGAAGAGAACCACTTGTATGAATATCAAGAGCTCAGATGGCAACCCAGTTCTAAGCAAAGAAGGGAAGGCAGAAAGGTGGAAGGAGTATATAGAGGGTTTATACAAGGGTGTTATGTCCTAGCCAGTAATGCCACCCGAGCCCGCTGCCAAAAGGTTGGCAGCATCAAAGTCCGGACGCCGTCCGCATAAGCAGCGCCAGCGAGACAGCAAATCGCCGCAAGTCTGCGCGCGCCACCGCTGGCTTCTGGCTTCTTAAGCGCTGGAGTCGCGAGCGCTAGGACAGTTCTGTATTCGCCGCTCAGTTGTATACTCGCCACCGAATTGTGTACTTGCTAGTCAGTTGTGTGTTCATCGCAGCAGAGTTGTTGTTTGTCGTCAGCCGACGCCGACCTAGCCGCTCCGACTCGAACTAGACAGATCTCTGTAGACACGGAGTTCACTATTGTGTTTTTGTATCTTCGACAATAAAGATAAGTACCGACTTTTATTTAATCAGAGTGTTTGGGTTTTCATCTTTCTGTTCACTGTTCCAGCGGACCGGTCGGCCCGCTATTAAAAGTGTGGTGGTGACTTCGTAAGCCGTTCTACCGCGAATTGTTTGTCGCTACGAACACCGCCACAAAAATGGCGACGAGGACTGCCGAACTCGTGTGCAGGGCTGGTTCAACTTGTTTCTGGTTATACTAATTATAGCGATAAACTTTTGGGGGCTGGTTTAATTTGTGTTCACTATGTCTGCCGAATTACAACAGTTGATCTTGTTACAGAGTCAGCAAATACAAAGTCTGGTGGAAGCAATCGCCAAACAAGCGGCTAATCCTCCAACACAAAAGGAACAAGCACAGGCAGCACCACATTTCCGTGCTTTTGATGCATCAAGAGAAGAATGGCGCGAATATTTCGCGCAGTTGCAGGCGCACATGACAGTCTACAAAATCACAGGTACTGAGCGGCAGCTTTATTTAATTGCCACTGCAGGCGTGGAAATCTATCGACTACTTTGTAAGTTGTTCCCGGAATCCCAGCCAAAAGCTTTAGACTATGACGTTGTTGTTAACAAGCTTGCTGAGTATTTCGAGTCGCGAGTTCATGTGGCAGCAGCCAGATTCAAGTTCTTCAGATTAAAGAAACTGCCACATCAATCTAATAAACAGTGGTTAACAGATTTACGGGGCCTCACCCGTCAGTGCCGATTTAATTGTGTGTGTGGAGCTTCCTACAGTGATGTCATGTTACGGGACGCTATTACTCAAAACATTGCAGATTCTCGTATTCGTGCTGCTATCTTAAAGTTGCCTGACCCGTCATTAGAGACTGTGATGAACATCATTGAAGCCCAAGATACTTTTGACTATGCTGAGTGTGAGTTAGATCAGCCGTGTATTTCTCAAATTGCCTGTGCTAAGCAAGTTATGTCACGCCCGCGGCCCCACCGGCAGAGTCAGACTGTAAACACTAGCCGGCCGCGTCGTGTTAAACACACTCGTCAGCCGCGTGTGCAAAATGATAGAGTTAAGTCTTGCCCTAAGTGTGTTCTTGCTCATCCTCGTGAACGTTGCCCGTTGAGAAACGCGGTTTGTCACTTTTGTCAAAGGAAAGGACACATCCAGACTGTTTGTTTGCGTAAACGCAAGAACAATTCTAGTGCTGCCCAGCCCATGGATATTCATGTTCTTCAAAGCCAGCCCGCCCAGAAAGTCGCTTTTAAAGATTCTTCCACGGTTCGTGTGGGTAATAAACTTGTTCGCCATAAGCCACCCACCCAGCCCTCTGCTATGCGACCCAAGCGTAATTCAAACGCTGTAAAACCTAATGTACAGACTGCAAGTGAAGCGGGAGTTGTTGTTCCACCCGCCCAACCCACGAGTTGTCGTAAGCAGCGAACACGCGCTAAACGCGCTGATTTTGTGTCTTCCGCCTCCACTGCACCGATCCAGATACAGTGTAATAAACTATTTGTGAAGCTACGCATCCAGGATAAGACCTTCAATTTTCAATTAGACACTGGTGCGTCTGTGACTCTCATAAATAGTGCTACGTATGCGGCTCTCGGCCGCCCTAAACTTTCAGCGGCAAAACATTCTTTGGCTACTTATAGTGGCGACAAATTCCTGTGTTAGGTGTATGTAGCGTGCCAGCCACATTCCGTGGCAATACAAAAACAGTTTCATTCACAGTGCTCCGCGCTACAGACAGTGTAAACATTTTCGGATTAGACTGTTTTGACTTGTTTGGCCTGTCTATCCAAGACAATGTGTTGCAAATTAATTCTGTTGTTGTTGTTCCTCAAGACAGCATAACCGATTTGTGTAAACAATACAGTGACATATTTAAAGACGAACTAGGTTGTGCTGCGAACTTTGCCGCTCATATTACGTTAAAAGATAATGCTCAGCCTCGATTTTGTCGTGCTCGTCCAGTGCCGCACGCCCTCCGGGCACCTGTAGAGGATGAACTTCGTCGTTGGCAAAACAACGGTGTTATTCAACCCGTTTCAGCGAGCCAGTGGGCTTCTCCCTTAGTTCTTATAAAGAAACCGTCTGGCAAGTTACGTTTGTGTGCTGATTTTAAGTCGACAGTTAATCCTCAGACTGTCATTGATTCTTTTCCTTTGCCTAGACCGGACGAGCTGATGGATAAGTTAGGGGAAGCTCGTTTCTTTTCCAAAATTGATCTCCGTGAAGCATATTTGCAATTGCCCCTCGACGAGCAATCACAACAGTATTTTGTCATAAACACGTCGTTGGGGTTGTTCCGTTTTCTGCGTTTGCCTTTTAGTTGTGCGTCAGCTCCAGCTGTTTTTCAGCGTTTTTTGTCACAACTTCTGGCTAATGTGCCATCGTGTTGCAACTATTTAGACGATATTGTTGTGTCCGGTCGGATCCTGCTGAACATTTCCGTAATTTGGAGTGTTTGTTTAAAGTGTTGTCTCAGGCAGGCCTACGTTGCAACATCGATAAATGTTCATTTTTCCTTACGGAGATGGAGTATCTGGGACATGTTATTAATGCTCAAGGCATTCATCCCTCCCAGTCACATTTAGCAGCTATTCGTGATTTGCCCGCCCCTCGCAATCTGCATGAATTGCAAGCAGTTCTTGGCAAATTGACGTATTATATTAGGTTTATACCTAATGCATCACAGATTGCTGCACCGTTGCATCGTCTCCGCCGTAAGAATGTTCCGTTTGTGTGGTCAGCTGATTGCCAATCAGCCTTTCAGCAGCTTAAAGAGGCTTTATTGAATGATCGTTGTCTGGTCCATTACGACCCTAACAAGCCTCTGGTGTTAGCTTGTGATGCCTCTTCTTTCGGCCTCGGTGCTGTGTTGTCTCACCGAGTCGGTAACACCGAACGTCCTATTGCGTTCGCATCTAAATTGCTAAACAAAGCTCAGTGTACTTATAGCCAATTGGACAAGGAAGCGTTGGCTATTGTGTTCGGTGTCACAAAATTCCATCACTACCTCTATGGTAGACCATTCTATTTAGTAACAGATCACAAGCCCCTGACGTCACTGTTTCATCCGTCTAAACCAGTTCCTCAGCGGACAGCTCAGAGACTACAACGTTGGGCTCTTTTGTTATCACAATACCAGTATGAGATACTGTATCGCCCTACAGCTCAGCATGCAAACGCTGACGCGCTTTCTAGATTGCCGATTGCTGCGGATGATGTCTTCGATTCCTCTGACGACTCTTGCCATCAGATTGACGCCGATGAGCATCAATCCCTCCGGGATTTTCCGATTGATTATCGTCAGGTGGCACGTGAGACAGCTACGGATCCTCATTCGAGTTTACTATTACGTTTTGTTCAACGTGGTTGGCCGTCCAAGGCAAAGGACATATCGGATCCTGTGGTTCGTCGCTATTATCCGCAACGTCATCTGTTGTCTGTTTCGCACGGAGTTTTGCTGTTACGCACCGAGAATGACCAGCTTCGTGTAGTGGTTCCCCAAGTGCTCCAATCCAAGGTCCTAGACTTGTTGCATCAAGGTCATTGGGGAGTGGTCCGCACCAAGCAGCTTGCCCGCCGTCATTGTACATGGATCGGCATTGATAAGCAGATTACGCAGATGTCTACAGATTGTTCGACGTGTGCCGAACACCAAGCTGCTCCGTCTCAACGCTATTTTGAGTGGGCACGCCCTGCCGGTCCCTGGCAGCGAGTACATATTGATTTCGCTGGTCCATATTGGAATTCTCGTTGGCTCATCGTGATAGATGCATTTAGTAATTTTCCGTTTGTTGTGCCCATGCAGTCTACAACGTCTGCACAAACTATAGAGGCGTTGACTTCAATTTTTTGTATTGAGGGTCTTCCAGAAGTTTTAGTGTCTGACAATGGTCCACAATTTACCTCTGCTGAATTTGAAAGTTTTTGTTCTGCCAATGGCATTCGCCATGTTCTTACTCCGCCGTTCCACCCTCAATCGAATGGTGCAGCGGAACGTTTTGTACGCACATTCAAGGATCATATGGACCGCCTTCGTGCTACGCACTCTCGTCAGCAGGCGCTCATCACGTTCCTGTCGTCGTACCGGACCACGCCACGCGACGCCCTTCGCCTGCGGAGCTTCTCCACGGCCGTCGTCATTGCACCCTACTACGGTTGTTGCACCCCCCGGATCGACCCGCCGCTTCTGAGCATCGCACGCGTTTTCAGCGCGACGACGCCGTTTTTTTCAGAGTTTATCACGGTCGCCGTCGTTGGGAACGTGGTACCGTGATAAGTGTCCAGGGTCGCGGTTTTTATACTGTTCAAGGTGCTACTGGGGTGCACAGGAGGCATCAGAACCAGTTGCGCCGCGCTGGCCGCCCGGATTCTGCCGCTCGTTCTTTGTCCACAGATTTGGTCCGCGGCGGGTTCCAGCCGCGCCTTCCGACTTCGCTGCCGCCCCCGGGGCAGCAGCAGCAGCCGTCGCCGCTACCACGCCGACAGCCCGTCCCGTGGATGCCTCCCGCGCAGCTTCCTCCGGGAGCGCCCCAGGTGGTCGCTTCGGCGCCTGCGGTCCCTCTTCAGTCGCCACCGCCTTCGGAGCTGATGGACGTCGACCCCTCAGCCGGGCCGCCTTCCCAAGCGGTGGCTGTGCAGCCTGTCCTGCAGCCCCTTTCCTTGGGCACCCCCAAGGAGTCTGACACCGCAGCGCCTTGTCCGGCGCCCTCTCAGCAGCCGTCGACGCAGCGTCAGGAGACGCTGCCTCTCTTCGTGGGTCCTGACGCCCCGTCGCGTCCAGTACCAGAAGCTGCACCCGTGGTCACAGGCGTGCACCCTGACCTCGGTTTTCAGTCGGTGTTTCCCGAGGCCCCGCGCAGCCAATGCTGGGGTGCGGACCGGGGACTGCCACCGACAACAGTCTCCGCCCCGGTCTCTTCTGCTACGCCTGCGGCCAGACCCCTCCCCCGCCGTCGACGCTCGCCACGTCATTATTCAACGACGGTGCGGCGATTTGGGGGGGAGGAGTGTTATGTCCTAGCCAGTAATGCCACCCGAGCCCGCTGCCAAAAGGTTGGCAGCATCAAAGTCCGGACGCCGTCCGCATAAGCAGCGCCAGCGAGACAGCAAATCGCCGCAAGTCTGCGCGCGCCACCGCTGGCTTCTGGCTTCTTAAGCGCTGGAGTCGCGAGCGCTAGGACAGTTCTGTATTCGCCGCTCAGTTGTATACTCGCCACCGAATTGTGTACTTGCTAGTCAGTTGTGTGTTCATCGCAGCAGAGTTGTTGTTTGTCGTCAGCCGACGCCGACCTAGCCGCTCCGACTCGAACTAGACAGATCTCTGTAGACACGGAGTTCACTATTGTGTTTCTGTATCTTCGACAATAAAGATAAGTACCGACTTTTATTTAATCAGAGTGTTTGGGTTTTCATCTTTCTGTTCACTGTTCCAGCGGACCGGTCGGCCCGCTATTAAAAGTGTGGTGGTGACTTCGTAAGCCGTTCTACCGCGAATTGTTTGTCGCTACGAACACCGCCACAAAAAAGGGCAATGTACTTGAGGACAATATTATGGAAATGGAAGAGGATGTAGATGAAGACGAAATGGGAGATATGATACTGCGTGAAGAGTTTGACAGAGCACTGAAAGATCTGAGTCGAAACAAGGCCCCAGGAGTAGACAACATTCCATTAGAACTACTGATGGCCTTGGGAGAGCCAGTCATGGCAAAACTCTACCATCTTGTGAGCAAGATGTATGAGACAGGCGAAATACCCACAGACTTCAAGAAGAATATAATAATTCCAATCCCAAAGAAAGCAGGTGTTGACAGATGTGAAAATTACCGAACTATCAGTTTAATAAGTCACAGCTGCAAAATACTAACGCGAATTCTTTACAGACGAATGGAAAAACTGGTAGAAGTGGACCTCAGGGAAGATCAGTTTGGATTCCGTAGAAATGTTGGAACACGTGAGGCAATACTAACCTTACGACTTATCTTAGAAGAAAGATTAAGAAAAGGCAAACCTACGTTTCTAGCATTTGTAGACTTAGAGAAAGCTTTTGACAATGTTAACTGGAATACTCTCTTTCAAATTCTGAAGGTGGCAGGGGTAAAATACAGGGAGCGAATGGCTATTTACAATTTGTACAGGAACCAGATGGCAGTTATAAGAGTCGAGGGGCATGAAAGGGAAGCAGTGGTTGGGAAAGGAGTGAGACAGGGTTGTAGCCTCTCCACGATGTTGTTCAATCTGTATATTGAGGCAAGCAGTAAAGGAAACAAAAGAAAAATTCGGAGTAGGTATTAAAATTCATGGAGAAGAAGTAAAAACTTTGAGGTTCGCCGATGACATTGTAATTCTGTCAGAGACAGCAAAGGACTTGGAAGAGCAGTTGAACGGAATGAACAGTGTCTTGAAAGGAGGATATAAGATGAACATCAACAAAAGCAAAACGAGGATAATGGAATGTAGTCAAATTAGATCGGGTGATGCTGAGGGAATTAGATTAGGAAATGAGACACTTAAAGTAGTAAAGGAGTTTTGCTATTTAGGGAGTAAAATAACTGATGATGGTCGAAGTAGAGAGGATATAAAATGTAGACTGGCAATTGCAAGGAAATCGTTTCTGAAGAAGAAAAATTTGTTAACATCGAGTATAGATTTAAGTGTCAGGAAGTCGTTTCTGAAAGTATTCGTATGGAGTGTAGCCATGTATGGAAGTGAAACATGGACGATAAATAGTTCGGACAGGAGGAGAGTAGAAGCTTTCGAAATGTGGTGCTACAGAAGAATGCTGAAGATTAGATGGGTAGATCACATAACTAATGAGGAGGTATTGAGTAGAATTGGGGAGAACAGGAGTTTGTGGCACAACTTGACGAGAAGAAGGGACCGGTTGGTAGGACATGTTCTGAGGCATCAAGGGATCACAAATTTGGCATTGGAGGGCAGCGTGGAGGGTAAAAATCGTAGAGGGACACCAAGAGATGAATACACTAAGCAGATTCAGAAAGATGTAGGTTGCAGTAGGTACTGGGAGATGAAGAAGCTTGCACAGGATAAAGTAGCATGGAGAGCTGCATGAAACCAGTCTCAGGACTGAAGACCACCACAACAACAACAACAAGGCTGTTGGGAGCCATCAGCGGTACTTCATGATAAGAAATCACACAATGCAGATAAAAAGCAAAAGCGTTAGGTTTAGGTTACCGAAGCTAAACTGTTAACTCTACAGATGTGATGACTGCACACGCTCTGGGCAGCTGTGCATGGGGAGAAGTTCCACTCCAGAGAATTAACTGCTAACTCCATCCACTGTCTACGAGCTGTTTTAAGGCGCCACAGGAGAAGATAGTTTACACAGGTTAGAGTGCTTCTACAACAGTCCGCACAAACATAAGGACTGAAGGTGGAGCCAAGTGAAGTAAAAACCTGTTGTTGTTGGCCATAATAGGAATAGCAGTGCCGTTTAGGTTTCAGGTGAACTTGGAGTTTCTAACGTAAAGCCCAGAAGCAACCGAGTAGGGCAAGCGGAGGAATCCAAATGCGACTGGCCATAGGCGCCCTGGAGGTGCAGAGCGACTCGTCGGATTGGTCGAAGCTTGTTAAGTGCCGGTGGACTAGTAGGTCCACTATAGAAAGGGAGATGAGGTGAGCCACCATGATTCTTTAAATTGAGAGAGAATTCTCAGTCAGATCACTTGGGCGTGGACTAAGTCTCATTCGTGGCTAGCGTTGGTAAGCTCCGCCATGTCTGTTTTTCTCACATGGAGTCCTGCTCACAAGTTTGTACTTAACTTGCTGCTAGTGTTCGCTACTTTTGCCTGGGCTCCCCTCTTGGATTCAGATACTGACTTCTGTTGTGAAACCAATTACCTCGCTTTTGCTGGTATTTAGAACTAGCCTTCAGTGTAATAGTTAGTCTAACCGCTAATAATCAGACACCTGAAGTACATGAGTCTCCAGCTGCAAGCATCCTGTCAAGACCGGAAATCACCGCCTCTCATAAGTGTCTTGTAACAGTGTTTCGTACTGATCCAAGTCATCAACGTGCTTTCACTGGGAATTTGTTTCTCTCTATTTGCTCCTCATCTTGTAAGAGGTCCATTACTAAGGAATTTATTGCTAGCGCACTCGAGCAGATGTAATTTCGATGGACTGCTCACGCGCTGCCTGCGATATATAAGCTATAAGACAATCTCAGACCAGACAGCAGTGTTGGCTGCAGTAAGACCAGTGCCAGTTGGAGTAAGTAGTAGCTAGCAATCGGGTGTATGGAGCTGGCTGGACCGGTCGTGTGGAGCGGTTGCGGTGTCTTAGCGATGTAGTATAAGGTAAAAGCATCCGCGCGCATATGTAGTTTGTTACAACAAAATTTGTACTGTTGTTATACCAAGTCCCATGTAAATGTTTTAAAAAAATCTTTTAATAATAAATAATTTTTTGTATAAAATTTACTTTTTGACAATCATTCATTTGAATTTAAAGAATTTACTAATTTCTGCTATCCATGGTCATCCCGATTACCGTAAAGAAAAATCAGTTGTTTCCTTTTATACATGACAAATCTAATGGCCAGAGTTGCACTGGGCTGCGCCAGAAAAATTTCTTATAGGAGCAGATATATACGCGTTATCCGGCGACTTCATTGAGGTATGAATTTTGAATTTATGCAGAACGATCTTTCAGGGCCATGACGCACCACTGCTAACGTCCAAAATTTACCAGTTTAAATTCACAGTCAGTTATTGAAAGGTTATAAGTGAGCCACAATATTATTGAGAGGTTAGTAACGTTGTTATTGTGAGGTTACGGAATGATAAACTGTTGGGAGGTTACACTGAATGTGAATGCTATACATATTTTTTCTGTTGGTAGGTTACAATCTCCCGGAAATTGCAGGTGACCTCACACTCCCTGTCCGGCCTCTACCCTGCTTTAGGATACTACAATCGATTAAATATCTACGGAAAAAAGTGGCGATATGGCATTTTTCAGCATTTGTCGGTATTAGCAATGAGAGAAATCCGGCGAAGGGATGAAGTATCAGTTGGAAAGGTACATTAGCTGCAACGAAGCAGCCGGCTGCAGTGACCGAGCGGTTCTAGGCACTTCAGTCCGGGATCGCGCTGTTGCTAGGGACGCAGGTTCGAATCTTGCCTAGGGCATGGATGTGTGTGATGTCCATAGGTTAGTTGGGTTTAAGTAGTTCTAAGTCTAGGGGCCTGATGACCTCAGATGTTAAGTCCCATAGTTAGGTTTCAGTAGTTCTAAGTCTAGGGGACATGATCTCCGATGGTAAGCCCCATAGTGCTTAGGGCCATTTGAACTATTTTTTTGCAACGAAGCAATTTGGCGAATCCTAGGATTTCCGAGTCGTGAAGAACATCCTACGGTTATGCCACTCAGTGTCCATTTGGAAAACCGTCAACAAGTTTACTTCGCAGCAGAGTGCAAGCACTGTGGCAGACTAACCGCCACACACGACATCAACAGCATTCTTTCGACTGTGTCAGCAAGATCCCTTTGCAAGAAGTCTTTTGTATCCAGAAATACCTCAGTATCACATATGGAACACACCGAGGAAAGTTTGGCATACGAGAAAAATTGGCCAAGCTGTTCCTGGACGCGATGTAGTCGCGACTGATGTCTTGGGTCGAGTGTACACAGTTCTCTCCAAAAACTTTGAATGTTATTTCCTAAGGATGCTTCTACACTCTGCTCGAGGACTACTATCTGTTGTGGAGCTCAGAGCAGTAAAGGGCGAAGTGTGGCAGTCATTTAGAGAGGGTTGCCAGAGGTTGGGTTTACTGGTAGGAGGCCAGCACTGGGATGACAAGCTGCGAGAAGCCGAACCGGTGTCCTTTCCAGAGGAAATCGGGAACCTTTTTGCAATAATATTATCTACATGCAGTTCGTCTAATGAAAACTCTCTGTGGGAAAAGTATTAGAAAGCCCTAAGTGAAGATATACTTGCCAATGTCCAGTGGAAAATTCAACACAGGAAATTACTTTTGTTCCGGACATTTTTAAAAGGTATTTGATTATTCTCGAGGACAAATGCGTGGCCATAATGAATAAAACTTTCCTGGCTGCATCAGTACGAAGCCAACAAGTCATTCATCAAGAAGCACATTATATACGAGAAATGACTCAGAACGTCGAAAAATTTCGCGCATATGCAGCAGACAAGAAATCACTAATAAATCAAGATCAAAAATAGTATACCAAGTAGTCATGGATGTCGTATCAAAAGTACTAGGTGGTATTAATTATCTAGATACTCTAGAGGAACACAGAAAACGTTTTTAATAAATTTCATTCTGGCCAGAATCAGAGCTCTGAGTTGCTTCTGTCGTCGCCTGATCGCGAATTTCGGCGACGTTAATGGAAGGAGGGAGGACTGTTCATAATTTGCCACTGGGCACTGCGAGACAAGGTAATTTAAACTGTTATATAAGTAAGCGAAGTGGTCGAATGCAGGAGGTCAATGCTTGCAAATTAATTGTATGCGCCGAATGAACTGCAGCTCATAAGAAGATTTTGTATCTCCATCTTCCCGAAACGGACAGTCTTGTGTCGCTTGCTCAAGCGTAGATTCAGCCCACACTTCATTCATCCTACCTCCTGCAGGTGTATTTAGAATATTGTTTATAATCCGTTTTCGAGTTACGTAAATTTTAGGTTGCTACCTAAGTTCGTAGAGTTTTTTTGTTTTACATGTCAGTATTCCGGCTGCAACTGGTTTATTTACCGATTGTCATTTCTTATTTGTAGTTCACTGTTCCCCCCATGAAACATGGACCTTGCCGTTGGTGGGGAGGCTTGCGTGCCTCAGCGATACAGATAGCCGTACCGTAGGTGCAACCACAACGGAGGGGTATCTGTTGAGAGGCCAGACAAACGTGTGGTTCCTGAAGAGGGGCAGCAGCCTTTTCAGTAGTTGCAAGGGCAACAGTCTGGATGATTGACTGATCTGGCCTTGTAACAATAACCAAAACAGCCTTGCCGTGCCGGTACTGCGAACGGCTGAAAGCAAGGGGAAACTACAGCCGTAATTTTTTCCGAGGGCATGCAGCTTTACTGTATGATTACATGATGATGGCGTCCTCTTGGGTAAAATATTCCGGAGGTAAAATAGTCCCCCATTCGGATCTCCGGGCGGGGACTACTCAAGAGGATGTCGTTATCAGGAGAAAGAAAACTGGCGTTCTACGGATCGGAGCGTGGAATGTCAGATCCCTTAATCGGACAGGTAGGTTAGAAAATTTAAAAAGGGAAATGGATAGGTTGAAGTTAGATATAGTGGGAATTAGTGAAGTTCGGTGGCAGGAGGAACAAGACTTCTGGTCAGGTGATTACAGGGTTATAAACACAAAATCAAATAGGGGTAATGCAGGAGTAGGTTTAATAATGAATAGGAAAATTGGAATGCGGGTAAGCTACTACAAACAGCATAGTGAACGCATTATTGTGGCCAAGATAGATACGAAGCCCACACCTACTACAGTAGTACAAGTTTATATGCCAACTAGCTCTGCAGATGACGAAGAAATTGAAGAAATGTATGATGAAATAAAAGAAATTATTCAGATTGTGAAGGGAGACGAAAATTTAATAGTAATGGGTGACTGGAATTCGAGTGTAGGAAAAGGGAGAGAAGGAAACATAGTAGGTGAATATGGATTGGGGGACGGAAATGAAAGAGGAAGCCGCCTGGTAGAATTTTGCACAGAGCACAACATAATCATAACTAACACTTGGTTTAAGAATCATAAAAAATGGTTGTATACATGGAAGAATCCTGGCGATACTAGAAGGTATCAGATAGATTATATAATGGTAAGACACAGATTTAGGAACCAGGTTTTAAATTGTAAGACATTTCCAGGGGCAGATGTGGACTCTGACCACAATCTATTGGTTATGACCTGTAGATTAAAACTGAAGAAAGGTGGGAATTTAAGGAGATGGGACCTGGATAAACTAAAAGAACCAGAGGTTGTACAGAGATTCAGGGAGAGCATAAGGGAGCAATTGACAGGAATGGGGGAAATAAATACAGTAGAAGAAGAATGGGTAGCTTTGAGGGATGAAGTAGTGAAGGCAGCAGAGGATCAAGTAGGTAAAAAGACGAGGGCTAGTAGAAATCCTTGGGTAACAGAAGAAATATTGAATTTAATTGATGAAAGGAGAAAATATAAAAATGCAGTAAGTGAAACAGGCAAAAAGGAATATAAACGTCTCAAAAATGAGATCGACAGGAAGTGCAAAATGGCTAAGCAGGGATGGCTAGAGGACAAACGTAAGGATGTAGAGGCCTATCTCACTAGGGGTAAGATAGATACCGCCTACAGGAAAATTAAAGAGACCTTTGGAAATAAGAGAACGACTTGTACGAATATCAAGAGCTCAGATGGAAACCCAGTTCTAAGCAAAGAAGGGAAAGCAGAAAGGTGGAAGGAGTATGTAGAGGGTCTATACAAGGGCGATGTACTTGAGGACAATATTATGGAAATGGAAGAGGATGTAGATGAAGATGAAATGGGAGATATGATACTGCGTGAAGAGTTTGACAGAGCACTGAAAGACCTGAGTCGAAACAAGGCCCCCGGAGTAGACAATATTCCATTGGAACTACTGACGGCCGTGGGAGAGCCAGTCCTGACAAAACTCTACCATCTGGTGAGGAAGATGTATGAGACAGGCGAAATACCCTCAGACTTCAAGAAGAATATAATAATTCCAATCCCAAAGAAAGCAGGCGTTGACAGATGTGAAAATTACCGAACTATCAGCTTAATAAGTCACAGCTGCAAAATACTAACACGAATTCTTTACAGACGAACGGAAAAACTAGTCGAAGCCAACCTCGGGGAAGATCAGTTTGGATTCCGTAGAAACACTGGAACACGTGAGGCAATACTGACCTTACGACTTATCTTAGAAGAAAGATTAAGGAAAGGCAAACCTACGTTTCTAGCATTTGTAGACTTAGAGAAAGCTTTTGACAATGTTGACTGGAATACTCTCTTTCAAATTCTAAAGGTGGCAGGGGTAAAAAACAGGGAGCGAAAGGCTATTTACAATTTGTACAGAAACCAGATGGCAGTTATAAGAGTCGAGGGACATGAAAGGGAAGCAGTGGTTGGGAAGGGAGTAAGACAGGGTTGTAGCCTCTCCCCGATGTTGATCAGTCTGTATATTGAGCAAGCAGTAAAGGAAACAAAAGAAAAATTCGGAGTAGGTATTAAAATTCATGGAGAAGAAATAAAAACTTTGAGGTTCGCCGATGACATTGTAATTCTGTCAGAGACAGCAAAGGACTTGGAAGAGCAGTTGAATGGAATGGACAGTGTCTTGAAAGGAGGATATAAGATGAACATCAACAAAAGCAAAACAAGGATAATGGAATGTAGTCCAATTAAGTCGGGTGATGCTGAGGGAATTAGATTAGGAAATGAGGCACTTAAAGTAGTAAAGGAGTTTTGCTATTTGGGGAGCAAAATAACTGATGATGTTCGAAGTAGAGAGGATATAAAATGTAGGCTGGCAATGGCAAGGAAAGCGTTTCTGAAGAAGAGAAATTAGTTAACATCCAGTATTGATTTAAGTGTCAGGAAGTCATTTCTGAAAGTATTCGTATGGAGTGTAGCCATGTATGGAAGTGAAACATGGACGATAAATAGTTTGGACAAGAAGAGAATAGAAGCTTTCGAAATGTGGTGCTACAGAAGAATGCTGAAGATTAGATGGGTAGATCACATAACTAATGAGGAAGTATTGAATAGGATTGGGGAGAAGAGAAGTTTGTGGCACAACTTGACCAGAAGAAGGGATCGGTTGGTAGGACA
Source organism: Schistocerca piceifrons (assembly GCF_021461385.2). Taxonomy (NCBI): domain Eukaryota; kingdom Metazoa; phylum Arthropoda; class Insecta; order Orthoptera; family Acrididae; genus Schistocerca; species Schistocerca piceifrons. Next base: position 348,347,380 of record NC_060145.1, read on the forward strand.
TGTTCTGAGGCATCAAGGGATCACCAATTTAGTATTGGAGGGCAGCGTGGAGGGTAAAAATTGTAGAGGGAGACCAAGAGATGAATACACTAAGCAGATTCAGAAGGATGTAGGTTGCAGTAGGTACTGGGAGATGAAAAAGCTTGCACAGTATAGAGTAGCATGGAGAGCTGCATCAAACCAGTCTCAGGACTGAAGACCACAACAACAACAACAGTTCACTGTTGCTATTTGAGCTTACATATTGTTATTTTGTCATTTGGAGACAGTGAGTGGAGCTGTAGATGCTAGAGGATCGAGTGCCAAGTGGAGATATCGGAACCATTTCCGACATATTCTTCTGTTGGAGTTAAATAGCAGCACACACTCACGCAAACGCAACTTATGGCAGATGAAGCCAGACTACCGGTAGTCTGGTTTCAGATGCCGGAGACTGTGGTCATGTGTGTGTGAATTGCGTTTGCTTGAGTGTGTGTGTGTGTGTGTGTGTGTGTGTGTGTGTGTGTGTCATCTATTTTTGATAAAGGCCTTGTTAGCCAAAAGCTTATATTGTGAAAGGCTTTTTGTTTTGCCTATCAGTGACTGAGCATCTACGCTATATAGCGAGTAGCAATTGTCCTTTTCATTATACCGTTATATTCCATCCTTGATTTTCCATTGTTTAGTTGTATTATTTCGTGATTTACTTTGCTGCTGAGAACTACAACGAGTAGGAAAGCTTGTAGCGCATACTAAGCAGTGTTCCACAAAAATGACGTACATCCCACAGTGTCAGCGGGACATTCATGATGAAAGTGAGCTTCCAGAGAGTTTTGTGTTTCAATATTTTAGACTACTTTGTGTTAGTTTCCTAGTGAACATTACGAGATCTTATGTTCATCTTGTTTGCAACTTAGCTATTCTGTCATCTTAATATTGTATACATCGAGATTTTAAATAAATAGATCAATTATTCAATTCAGTCTTGATTTGTATCTCAGTACCAAGCTACTCTTCCTGTTTAGACGACCCCGTTAAAATAAATAGAATCCTTGCTTTCCCCACTGGACGATGTTCCTTCGCAAATCAGATGCTAACCTTTTTGTTTAAAAATTTAATATGAGTGGACTTTGATCCGTGATTATGAGCTGTGATTTGCGAGCATTGCTAAGAGCTAGGCCTTGATGTGCGAAAGGCAGATCCAGAGACAATAGAAAAGTTGGCTAAAACCGTTATTTTCAATTGGTTAATAAATATATTTAAATATTGTTAAGGATTTATGCTCACATAACCCCCAGTCATTTTCTATTCTCATCACCTTCTGTCAACGACACTGTATTTAAACATTGTCACAATGTCTCCCTAGAAACCGGTCGGAACTTTCTACCAATCGTTAATTCCGTCAACGATCAAAAAATCGCTCATTGGTCACGGATCCATTCTGTAGCCGTCGTTTGAAAGTCCTAATCACTGGGAAATTTCTTTCCACATAGCTGCAGTTTCAGCTTGCCGAAAAGGTGGAAACTGCATTGTGCAAGATGTGCTCTGTATGTCCCTCCTTCCCGATGAACATCATCCACGTCTGTGTGGCCTAGGTCGAATAGTTGGCAGCATGGCTGGACGTGACATTGCATCTGGTCCACATACCGCCAGATATAACAGTGAATTTGTGTGCAATTGAGACGTTTCGTCCACAAGAATCGTACTTTCCCGAGTACGTCAACTGCTGAGTACGTGTCCCTCACTGTGATGCACTTGTCACCGCACCACAGCAGAAGTGCGTCAGCAAGACATCCAGAATTTGTACTCTCTTCTGAGAATGCACCACGCGTGTTGCGCAGTGGTCTTAGTAGGGTAGGAAGACGTGTGAAACTTACTTTCTGAACTCGATACATACGAAGAGCTTCGCGAGCAGACCGCTTCTGTTGGTTTCGGTTCATCTTGGAACACCCATAGGATTACATTCAAGTTTCATCTTTTGTTACAATGGTGTACACGGGTTTCGATTTACTCGTGGATTTTATTGAATTTTTCCGTATTATATCTGATATGATCCTGGTTTTCAAGTTGCGGCAAATTATGCAGAATCCACCCTGGACGTGCATTTCTCACAGCTAAACGTTTACCCAAAATCTAATATACCTGCCTTCGGTGTGCCTAAGGATATTTCCATCGAACTATAAGCCTGAAGACTATCTTCTTGAGCCGTGTTGCGTGCATTATTGAAGTTTTTTGAGACAACAACAGAGTCTGGTCGACCTTCATAAGGTACATAGTCCACGCCTACATGGAGAAATTCCACATACCGTCTTTGCAAAAGGTGAGCGATTACCAAAGATGAACGACGCTGCTCAAGGTATTTTTGTTGAATTCATTTTTTACGAAAACTGATAAAAAGAACACCCTACGAATACCTTCACAGAATATTATCCTTCTTTTAACGGCACAAGTTTTGTTAAAGACTCCCTGAAAACAAACAAGTAGGTTGTTTGGTAATTTTTGTCATTTTACAACGCCACAGTATTTTTGTGTTGGCACAAAATTCACTACATTACATTCCTATACAATTCATAATATGGGAGAGTTACCTGTATTGTACCAGGTTGTAATTTGTGCCACTACTATAAAATTCATACCGATTGTATTGTCTGACGTTTAGTGACATCAGCGTTAACCACATGCTTCTTGGAGCCATATTGCCAGCTGTTAGTTCCATAGGTTGATGAACATATCATCTAAAGACCACGTTGATTTTCCCATATTTTTCATGAAAGGTATTAATTAAAAAATTGCTTTAGTATGACAACAGAAACACGTTACGGAAAGTGGAACTCAGACGATTTGGATTTAGCTGTAGCAGTAAACCTAAACTGAGATCACTAATTAAAGGAACGTAAAAAAATGGTCAAATGTGTGTGAAATCTTATGGGACAACTGCTAAGGTCATTAGTCCCTAAGCCTACACACTACTTAACCTAAATTTTCCTAAGGAGAAACACACACACACCCATGCCCGAGGGAGGACTCGAACCTCCGCCGGGACCAGCCGCACAGTCCACGACTGCAGCGCGTTAAACCGCTCGGCTAATCCCGCGCGGCCAGACGAACGTAAATGTATATAAAGCATGCCTAAGCCAGAAATCAAGCGGCATACTGAAAACATGGGCAAAAATAAAAACGTATTAGAAGAGCATATTTTTACATCAGAAGAGCTTATGTTCGGGTTAAGTACGTTGTGCGTAAGAGAACTTCGACACTGAAGAACGAAAGGAACTACGCCCTAATTTTAATGCAGAACTAGCTATGGCAGGCAAAAAAGGGCTACATAAATACTGCCGAATCTGAGGGAAAAGGAGAAAAGGGAAGAAATTTAGCACTAGGGCTCCGCCTGTGAAAGGAAACTGTTTTGGAGATTCTGTGTGGATGCAACCAACAGAAACTCATTTATAAAACAGGGGAGTGGTACACCGAGTTGTGAGATAAAAATGGGAGGAAAGGAATGATCAGATGCAACAAAAGTAAAATATGATATCATGCGGACTGTGCACGTGTGGGTAAAAAGAGTGAAAATGTTGTATTGCAACGTCTGCAAACAATGATGCAAGAACTAAGATATGGAATATTTTGTTATACTTGGTCTACTAAGCGTATTTAAGGTCAGGGACATAGCATATAAGGGTCGTACAGTTTACACACCTACTAGCACAAGCCAGAAAACCAGTTTCCTAATGTGTACCATCTACAAATGTTTAGGAAATTACGTATGGGGTGTGTATCTTTTGGAAAATTTCCATTCTTTAAATTACGTACCAAGAATAACATACTGCAGTTAAAGATGACGTTCATTAATTCATTTTTTATGTTGCTGTTTAGACTACAGTACACGAAATCTCAAAAGTGTTACAGTTTAGTTAACTTTCCCCTCACAAGATTCATACACTGCTCAGTAATGTAATCAGCATCTTCGTCAAAGACTGTCTGCCAACATTAGTGTAGAAGTTCTACGAGGACGTGTTAAAAAGTAGTGCCTCCGAATTTTCTATGCAAAAACACTTAAAGTTTTTGCTAACATTCGACATCTCTTTTCTTCCTGTCTTCATCTTTGTTTCATAACATAGTCACGCTGGTTTCAAACACACTTCACCCAACGAGAAACCAGGTTGTTGATACCATGACTGTAGAGTTTTTAATTTCGTTGACAGAGCCACAACTTCAAATCTGCAAGCACCGCTTCATCACTATAAAATTGAAGTTCTTGTAGATGTTCTACAAGTTACGAAAACACATGAAAATCGGAAAGTGCCAAGTCTAGACTGCATGGAAGATGATCGATGTCAGCGAATCCAGGGCGTCGGGCTGTTGCCTACGATGTAGCTCGTGTGTGGTCTGGAATCGTCATACAAAAGAAGAGGTGTCCTATGTGTGGACGAACTCTCAGAATGGACGACTAGCATCTGGCGCAGTTGTTAGATCGGTTACTACTGCTACAACGGCAGGTTATCGAGATTTAAATGAGTTTTAACGTGGTGTAATAGTCGGCACACGAATGATGGGACACATCCGCTCGACCATCGTGAATATCAGGAAACCGGTAATGCGTCAAATCTGTGACACTGCTGCGGCCGGAGAAATATCTTGTAAGAACGGGATCAAGAGGTCTGAAGAGAAACGTTCAGCGTGACAGAAGGGCAACCCTTCCGCAAATTGCTGCAAATTTCAATGCTGGGCCATCAACAAGTGTCACAGTGCGAACCATTCGACGAAACCTCATCGATATGGGCTGTAGAAGCCGAAGACGCACTCGTGTACACTTGATGACTGCACGACACATAGCTTTACGACTCGCCAGGGATCGTCAACACTGACAATGGACTGTTGATGACTGGAAACATGTTGCCTGGTCGGACGAGTCTTGCTTCAAAATCGAGTGAATGGAGGTAAACGGGTATGGAGATGACCTCATTAATCCACGGACCCTGCATGTCAGCAGGGGATGGTTCGAGCTGGTGGAGGCTCTGGAATGGTGTGGGACGTGTGCAGTTTCAGTGATTGGAGTGGTGTGGGACTCCTGATACGTCTAGTCTGGCAGGTGACACGTAAGCAAGCATCCTGTGTTATCACCTACATCCACTAACGTCCATTGGGCATTCCGACGGACTAGGGCAGTTCCAGCAGGACGATGTGACTCCCTGCGCGTCCAGAATTTCTACGTAGTGGCTCCAGGAACACTCTTCCGAGCTTCAACACTTCCGCTGGTCACCGAACTCGGAGCCCTCTGCCCCCAAAGAGGTGCAGCAAGAGTCAGCGAAGTGAGAAATTCGACCGAGTAATATGCAGACATGTAATGCTTTAAGCAATATTGACAACAGAATAAAAAAGTTCGGAGACCTTACTTTTTAGCGCACCTTCACATATTTTGTTTGATTTCTTGCAACCATTTGTCATTGTTTCTGTACTGCCTCAAAAATATCTGCGCAATAATGCAGATGCCTGTGCCATGCACTGGAGCCTCTTTCAGGAAGAAACGTGTTCTATCACACACTCTGGCAGTATTATTTGTACGTTCACTGTGATTATAACCGTATGGACAGGTTTGATGATGAAGAGCTACCCGACATGCACTCCTGCATGGGTTCACCAAATGCAATGAAAAAGCGCCATATTCATGCTGTTCATTGTGTGTTATGTCAGAGAAATGATGCACTGCTCTGGATTTTATTGTGTACCTTTTCGTGGTTGTATATTTCATAATTGTGAAGGTATTTTCATGAAAACATAGGTAGTTTGGGTAAAAAACCCAAATAATCAATTACATTATTATTCTGTATTGAGCTTCCAGGAACATTGCGTCCCTTACGAGAAATTACTTATAGAATATCCATATACAATCTCTGGAATTTAGCCTGTGGACTTTGGCTTCCTTTCATGGACGACTTTTTATATGACACTATTGACCCACCCTGTGTTCGCAGGGATAGCTCAAAGTATTTATGTGGCGTAGCTGTAATTAACTATTCATGGTGTCCCTGGAGGAACAGTTAATAGCCGGATATGACAGGAACAATCATTCAAAGCAAAAAAGTCTATTAAACATGCGCTCTAGAAAGCATAACTTAAGAGCTATGAGATCTTCTCCACCTCCGATACCGTGAAACAAATCTCATCTGCGGCAACCGCACTGATTTTCTAATTTGGGGGAGCAGATACAATGGACCAAAACAAGAAAAAATTGCGTAGAAAACGTGGACTCTAAAATGCATACTTAAGAGGAGAAGAAATATGTTACACAGTATCGAAGTAAAAAAAGTGCTCTTAGCTCTGAACAAGAGAACCATCGAGTTTTGCAAACCCCCTAAAACCGCCGTCGGGACCAAAATGTTACTTGTCTAGTCCATGGGTTTACAGTTTGTTCTCAGCCTTTTTATTTTAGGGAATGAATTTTTCTGTGATAGATAGTCATTCTAATGGTAAGTTATTTTCGTTTGGTTCTGAACATTAAGTACTGTCACGCTACGTACGTTCATCATCAGGACGAGTTTAATCTTCACCAATATACGAGAAAGCATTCAGCATATACTAAGAATCTTTATCGACAGCCATCTTGTATTCCTGTCCGTACATATAGTTTTTGAAGCAATGAAAGGAGTGAACCGACGTCCAAACTTGGACGGCAACTACTGTTTATCGACATAAATACACTGAAAAGCCTAAGAAACTGGTACAGCTGCCTAATATCGTGTAGGGCCCCCACCACCACGCATAAGTGCCGCAGCACGACGTGACACGGACTCTAATGTCTAAAGTAGTGCTGGAGAGAACTGACACCATGAATACTGCAAGGCTGTCCACAAATCCGTAAGAATACGAGGGGATGGAGATCTCTACTAAAAATCACGTTGCAAGGCATCCCAGATATGGTCAGTAATGTTCATGTCTGGGGAGTTTGGTGTCCAGTGGAAGCGGTTCAACTCAGAAGAGTGTTCCTGGAGCCTCTCTGTAGCAATTCTGGACATGTGGGGTGTCGTATTGTCCCTCTGAAATTACTGAAGTCCGTCGGAATGCACAATGGACTTGAATGGATGCAGGTGTTCACACAGGATGCAGAGTCGTATCTAGACGTATCATGGGTCCCATATCACACCGACTGCACACGCCCCACACCATTACAGAGCTTCCACCAGCTTCAACCGTCCCCTGCTGACATGCTATGTCTATGGATTCATGAGGTTGTCTCCAAACACGCACATGTCCATCCACTCGATATAGTCTGAAACGACACTCGTCCGACCAGGCAACATGTTTCCAATCATCAATAGTCCAATTTTAGTGTTGACGGGCCCAGACGAGGCGTAAAGCTTTCTGTTGTGCAGTCATCAAGGGTACACGAGTGGGTCTTCCGCTCCGAAAACCCATATAGATGATGTTTCCTTGAATGGTTCGCACTCTGACACTTGTTCATGGCCCAGCATGGAAATCTGCAGCCATTTTCGGAATGATAGCCCTTCTGTCACATTGAGCGATTCTGTTCGGTCGTTGTACATCCCGTTCTTGCAGAATATTTTTCCGGTCCAGCGTTGTCGGAGATTTGATGGTTTACTTGATTCGTGATATTCACGGTACACTTGCGAAATGGTCGTTCGGGAAAATCCCCATTACAGAGATGCTGTGTCCCATAGTTTGTACGCCGACTTTAGCACCACGTTCAAATCCCCTTAAATTTTGATAACCTGCCATTGTAGCAGCAACAACTGCGCTACCCACTTGCTGTCTTATATAGGCGTTGCCGTGCTCAGCGCCGTATTGTGCCTGTTTACATATCTCTGTATTTGAATACCATGACTTACCAGTTTCTTTGGCGCTTCAGTGTATATAGGTCACGAAGACTTTGCCAGTTTGTTATGACGTGCTCTCATATGTGTAACATGAGAGCATTCTTTAGTCTTTTCGACCGTGTCAACCATAAATCGAAAATCAGAAACATCATGATATTCCTGAAGCGACTGCATGACACTACAAAATTGCAAAACTGTTTTCTCTCCTTTCCTCAGATCAAAGAAGGTCTACATCCATCACTTTGTATTCATTGGAACCCCTAACATACAAAATAGAAAGAAAAACATCCAGCACTTCTAATAGTAATAACTATTTTTCACCTTCCAACGCTCTACGGACCTCTGGTGCAGTGGACTTTCGAATATGTTAGAGAACAGGTTCGTCAATAAACAGACATCAAGCATCTGACGTACAATGACTCATGACACGACTTTGCCTCTGTGGGGAAGGACCAGAATTCTTCCAAAGAACATTTTGCTTTCCTCCTTTTCGGAGTCTCTATCTAGTAGGCACTGCTTTCCATTTTCGTCCACCAGGATCTCCAATGTCTGTATCGACAATACAGAGAAAGCATTTTTTACATGAATAACAGCCCCTTTTAGCATCTGCATCGCTCAATCTGGCATCATTGTTATCTTGAAAAATGACAACTGGCTGTGCACCAACAAACCATTGTGGCAGAATCGCCTCTAATACCTTTCTAGTAAAATGGAAATTGGGAAAAAAACCGTAATATCTCAGAACCATTGTATTTCTTACCATTTCTATAACTATGTACACATGAAGATTCATCAGTATCTTCAACGCTGCCCTCTGAGCCACCCGTGCTCTCTGCTGCACTTAGTATCACATCATAATCAGAAACGGTTGAAGTATGTCTACATACCCTTTTCGGAATAAACATCTTCAGCTTTATTAAATCAAAGGTAATATCTGCTCATCCACGACACTGCGACAACGAGGGACGATACACTACTTCACAGTGCCTGTATATTCTCTTTACATGAAGTTTTATTCCATCAAAGACGTCGCACTTCTAGTCTTAAGAGCAGTTTGCTGAATAGGCCAAAAATGTTACCTCGGCAGTTCTAGGTATTTCTTGTTTTTTCTCGAAAACTACTAAGCTGACTGCATTAACTTTTAATTCAAAATGAAATAAACTAAGGAATGTTAAAAGGCAAGAATCATAACACACCTCCTAAAAGAATCGGAGGAGGCAGGGATGTTAAAATTTTGTTATGGGACAAAAGTGTCCCACTCTGGCTTTCTAGTGTTACGGTATGCGTCTTACTGTGTTATCTAGACAATTTTGTCAACTTGAACAGCAGAATAAATGTGTTCCACATTACTCAAGATGAAGAAATGCTGAAGCTCTGGAAGTACCCACTTTAAAACCCTTGCCTACTGGACGTTTTTCTTACTTTGGTCCATATTACCACATCCCAAAACATGAGAACAAAGAGCTTGCAGTTGGAGAGATTTGTTTTAAAGTATCGAAGATGAAGAAGTGCTCCTATCTCTTAAAGCATGCACCTTTTTTTTTTGGTCATCAGTCTACTGACTGGTTTGATGCGGCCCGCCACGAATTCCTTTCCTGTGCTAACCTCTTCATCTCAGAGTGGCACTTGCAACCTACGTCCTCAATTATTTGCTTGACGTATTCCAATCTCTGTCTTCCTCTACAGTTTTTGCCCTCTACAGCTCCCTCTAGTACCATGGAAGTCATTCCCTCATGTCTTAGCAGATGTCCTATCATCCTGTCCCTTCTCCTTATCAGTGTTTTCCACATATTTCTTTCCTCTCCGATTCTGCGTAGAACCTCCTCATTCCCTACCTTATCAGTCCACCTAATTGTCAACATTCGTCTATAGCACCGCATCTCAAATGCTTCGAATCTCTTCTGTTCTGGTTTTCCCACAGTCCAGGTTTCACTACCATACAATGCTGTATTCCAGACATACATCGTCAGAAATTTCTTCCTCAAATTAAGGCCGGTATTTGATATTAGTAGACTTCTCTTGGCCAGAAATGCGTTTTTTGCCATAGCGAGTCTGCTTTTGATGTCCTCCTTGCTCCGTCCGTCATTGGTTATTTTACTGCCTAGGTAGCAGAATTCCTTAACTTCACTGACTTCGCGAATATCAATCCTGATGTTAAGTTTCTCGCTGTTCTCATTTCTACTACTTCTCATTACCTTCGTCTTTCTCCGATTTACTCTCAAACCGTACTGTGTACTCATTAGACTGTTCATTCCGTTCAGCAGATCATTTAATTCTTCTTCACTTTCACTCAGGATAGCAATGTCATCAGCGAATCGTGTCAGTGATATCCTTTCACCTTGAACATTTCTTTTAGTTCCATCATTGCTTCCTCGATGTACAGATTGAAGAGTAGGGGCGAAAGACTACAGCCTTGTCTTACACCCTTCTTAATACGAGCACTTCGTTCTTGATCGTCCGCTCTTATTATTCCCTCTTGGTTGTTGTACATATTGTATATGACCCGTCTCTTCTATAGCTTACCCTTACTTTTTTTCAGAATCTCGAACAGCTTGCACCATTTTATATTGTCGAACGCTTTTTCCAGATCGACAAATCCTATGAAAGTGTCTTGATTTTTCTTTAGCCTTGCTTCCATTATTAGCCGTAACGTCAGAATTGCCTCTCTCGTCCCTTTACTTTTCCTAAAGCCAAACTGATCGTCACCTAGCGCATTCTCAATTTTCTTTTCCATTCTTCTGTATATTATTCTTGTAAGCAGCTTCAATGCATGAGCTGTTAATCTGATTGTGCGATAATTCTCGCACTTGTCAGCTCTTGCCTTCTTCGGAATTGTGTGGATGATGCTTTTCCGAAAGTCAGATGGTATATCGCCAGACTCATATATTCTACACACCAACGTGAATAATCGATTTGTTGCTACTTCCCCCAATGATTTTAGAAATTCTGATGGAATGTTATCTATCCCTTCTGCCTTATTTGACCGTAAGTCCTCCAAAGCTCTTTTAAATTCCGATTCTAATACTGGATCCCCTATCTCTTCTAAATCGACTCCTGTTTCTTCTTCTATCACATCAGACAAATCTTCACCCTCTTAGAGGCTTTCAATGTATTCATTCCACCTATCTGCTCTCTCCTCTTGCACTTTTAATGTTACCACCGTTGCTTTTAATGTCACCAAAGGTTGTTTTGACTTTCCTGTATGCTGAGTCTGTCCTTCCGACAATCATATCTTTTTCGATGTCTTCACATTTTTCCTGCAGCCATTTCGTCTTAGCTTCCCTGCACTTCCTATTTATTTCATTCCTCAGCGACTTGTACTTCTGTATTCCTGATTTTCCTGGAACATGTTTGTACTTCCTCCTTTCATCAATCAACTGAAGTATTTCTTCTGTTACCCATGGTTTCTTCGCAGCTACCTTCTTTGTACCTATGTTTTCCTTCCCAACTTCTGTGATGGCCCTTTTTAGAGATGTCCATTCCTCTTCAACTGTACTGCCTACTGCGCTATTCCTTATTGCTGTATCTATAGCGTTAGAGAACTTCAAACGTATCTCGTTATTCCTTAGCACTTTACAAACAACGTAAACTCGACTTTTTGGTTCGAATAATCGTCCCTGTCAAATTCCCGAAAATTGTGCATTCCTCCTGAGTCAACCTGAATACACAATCCTTGTCCCGTGAGTCAGTTAGCGGAAACCATATCAAAATCCCTATATTAGTTCCAGAGATTAGCGTTCATTTACAGAAATAAAAACGCGGTGGTGGATTCTTTACTGCATCAGAGTTCAGCAAATTTGCACGAAATATTTGTTAACTACACGAAACTTTCTCGTGAATCAGTCCGTCCGTTAGCAGAAACCGTATAAAAAGGCCCTACAGTACTTCCTCAGATTAGTGTTCACATACAGACGAAAAATGCGGCGGGGAACATTAATAATAAATAAGTAGCAATAAAGAATCCAACAAACATCTGTGTCGTGAGTGGTGTTAATAAGGAACGTAGCAACATGTCAGAAGACAGCAGTGAAAAGATGCTCCTTGTCCGCCCACAATGTGAAACTTAGAAGGAACTCTATCGGCTTCGGGCCGTCTTTCCTCCAGCAGAAGTTGGAGAAAGTACTCACAGGCGACCAGTTGGTGGCATTGGTTGTCCTCAGGTCACCTGGCGCTGTAAGAAGAGGAGGAACGAGATGGAGCCTGAGTACCAGGGCTGTGTGAGGGGGACAGCGTTGAAGGGCGGCCAGGATGGAGCGGGAGGGGAGGGGGAGGAGGAGGATAGGGGTGGGGAGAAAAGTGAGCAGAGGTAGGGGTTGGGAGGGGAGGCGCGCGCTCGGGCGTTATGTCGTCGTCGGCTCAATCATGGCGGGGCGTGACCCGAATAGACGGTCTTCTGCAGACCCAGCGCCGTCGCCCCCTCTCAATCTCTCCCAGATACAAAAACCCACGCAGTCCGCTACCGAGTTTCAGCTGACAGTGATATGACGGGGTGCTAACACTACCGGTGAAGGACAACGCCGGGTGCGACTTCCCAGTCACAGTGGCGAGTCTAACATCGACAGGCGATCGACTTCTTTATTGGTTTTGATTTTTCGAACCATATAATCACCTCTGACCCATTACAAGTGATTTTTCTGTACTCACAAACTAAAAGTAATAAATTCTCCACCTCTGTCTACATCTACAGAAATATCTACGCTGTCTGATCAACAGTATCCCGACACAAATAAGTGGACGTCAATATGGGATGTGCCCTCTCTTCACCCTTATGAGGACCTCGCCCTACTTGCGAGTGGAACAGGGAAGAATATGAGTAATAGTGGCACAGGTTACAGTCTGCCGCGCACCACACGGTGGCTTAAGGAGATTCTGTGTAAATGGAGATGTAGATGTAAAGACCAATCAGAATTGGAGATTAAAGGCCTATCAGTTGCTGACGTCAGAAGTTTGTAAATTACGCAATATCGAGGGTATTTTACATAAAACCGCTTCCTTATGAATCTTGTACAGCTACACTTAAAACTTCCGGGCTGATAGGCCGTGGTCGAAGTATAAAACTCTCTCCCGACGTTTCGTCTCCGACTGCGGGAGACATCCTCGGAGGTAAAGCGGCGAACTGGCAGTTCGCCGCTTTACCTCCGAGGATGTCTCCCGCAGTCGGAGACGAAACGTCAGGAGAGAGTTTTATACTTCGACCACGGCCTATCAGCCCGGAAGTTTTAAGTGAAGACAATACCGGCCGTGAAAGTTTACATTGTATGAACTTGTACAGCTATTTATACAGCATGGACAAAATAAAACTCGACCTTCAAAGACATGTGAGGCCGCTGCTCAATTGACCCTTGATAATGAACAAGAGAACTGCGCATCGCAGTAAATGCTAGAAACCATGATTTCAATGCATCGATCGATTGTCGTCGTATTTTCGGTTGTGCATCCATCACATACTTTGTCCCTCATGTTTGCTGTGCAATGTCTGTGGTTCGCATCGCAGTGCGAGTCTTTCGCGAAATTGCTGCTTCTAAATAGCGTGTCCAGAAACTGTTTAACCCATACGTGGATCATCTCTCAGAATATGAGCGACAGTACGGATATTTCAGCAAGACGGAACAACAGCACATAAAGCCCTGACAACTTCGGCACGAGTACGTGAAGCGTTCGTTGAGGAGAAGACAGCCAGAAGAGGCAGTGCAATCTCCTGGCCACCTCCATCCCATGATCTCCCTTCCGGTTATTTTTACCTGTGTGGTTAATTTGAATAACCCTCAGGCTTTGTAACAGCTACAGCACAATGCTAAAAACCCTATCGCAGCCATCAGTCAGGCAGAGTCGCTGCTTACGTCTCAAAATTCGATTAGTGTTGCATCAACATCAACGGTGAAGTTCATTAACAAGGGTCAGTCCCCCTCCAGTTCTATCGTAAAGATTTTCCAGGGCAGTTTAATTTTGCTTATCCTCCATAATATTGTGTCTCATAACATAGAAGGCAACTACAGTATTCAAATGGTTCAAATGGCTCTGAGCACTTTTGGACAACATCTGAGGTCATCAGTTCCCCAGAACTACTTAAACCTAACCAACCTAAGGACATTAAACACATCCATGAGCCGTGCAGGATTAGCAGAGCGGTCTTAGGCACTGCAGTTATGGTCTGTGCGGCTGGTCCCGGCAGAGGTTCGAGTCCTCCCTCGGGCATGGGTGTGTGTGTGTTTTTCCTTAGGGTAATTTAGGTTAAGTAGTCTGTAAGCTTATGAACTGATGACCTTAGCAGTTAAGTCTCATAAGATTTCACACACATTTGAACATTTTTGAAATCATCCATACCCGAGGCAGGATTCGAACCTTCGACCGTAGCAGCAGCGCAGTTCCGAACTGAAGCGCCTAGAACCGCTGGGCCACAGCGGCCGGCAACTACAGTGTTCTACATAACTTAAGAACTAAATAGACACAGGAATATTATATATTAACAACTAAGTGGAAATAAATGAAAGTTCGGAAACGTTTTGCCAGAGGTAGCCCTGTCGGGCATAGAAAGCCGGACATCACATGGGCGTGCCGTCATCGTGACTATAGCGCCATATGGAGCTCGCCCCCCAAAACGATAGAGTCGGGTGAATGAGAAAATACAGGGTGAGCACAAAGACTTGCCCTCATTACAAAAATTTATAACAGAATAGTCGTTTGACATAGGAAGTTACATCTGACGCCGTTACATTGGTTAGTGTTACCAGTTTTTTTTAAGACAACTCACGTCAGTAAAGTTGCCCTGGGTACTGTGACAGAACACATGTTTCGAAACACCTGGCGGGAACTGGAATAACGCCTCGACATTCTCCGAGCTACCAAGGGAGCACAATTTGTGGTTTTCTAACGTAATTATTCTTAAAACAACTACACTACTGGCCATTGAAATTGCTACACCAAGAAGGAATGCAGAAGATAAAGGGGTATTCATTGGACAAATATACTATACTAGAACTCGCATGTGATTACATTACAGTTTGGGTGCATAGATCCCGAGCAATCAGTACCCAGAACTACCACCTCTGGCCGTGATAACGTCCATGATACGCCTGGGAATTGAGTCAAACAGAGCGTGAATGGTGTGTACAGGTACAGCTGCCCATGTAGCTTCAACACGATACCACAGTTCATCAAGAGTAGTGACTGGCGTATTGTAACGAGCCAGGTGCTCGGCCACCATTGACCAGACGTTTTCAGTTGGTGAGAGATCTGGAGAATGTGCTGGCCAGGGCAGCAGTCGAACATTTTCTGTATCCAGAAAGGCCCGTACAGGACCTGCAAGATGCGGTCGTCCATTATCCTGCTGAAATGTGGCTTTTCACAGGGATCGAATGAAGGGTACAGCCACGGGTCGTAACACATCTGAAATGTAACGTCCACTGTTCAAAGTGCCGTCAATGCGAACAAGAGGTGACCGAGACGTGTAACCAATGGCACCGCATACCATCACGCCGGGTGATACACCAGTATGGCGATGACGAACACACGCTTCCAATGTGCGTTCACCGCGATGTCACCAAACACGGATGCGACCATCATGATGCTGTACACAGAACCCAGATTCATCCGGAAAAAAATGACGTTTTGTCATTCGTGCACTCAAGTTCATCGTTGTGTACACCATCGCAGGCGCTCCTGTCTGTGATGCAGCGTCAAGGGTAACCGCAGCCATGGTCTCCGACCTGATAGTCCATGCTACTGCAAACATCGTCGAACTCTTCGTGCAGATGGTTGTTGTCTTGCAAACGTCCCCATCTGTTGACTCAGGGATCGAGACGTGGCTGCACGATCCGTTACAGCCATGTGGATAAGATGCCTGTCATCTCGACTGCTCGTGATACGAGGCCGTTGGGATCCAGCACGGCGTTCCGTATTACCCTTCTGAACCCACCGATTCCATATTCTGCAAACAGTCATTGATTCTCGACCAACGCGAGATGCAATGTTGCGATACGATAAACCGCAGTCGCGATAGGCTACAATCCGACCTTTATCAAAGTCGGAAACGTGATGGTACGGAATTCTCCTCCTTATACAAGGCACCACAACAACGTTTCACCAGGCAACACCGGTCAATTGCTGTTTGTGTATGAGAAATCTGTTGTGAACTTTCCTCGTGTCAGCACGTTGTAGGTGTCGCCACCGGCGCCAACCTTGTGTGAATCCTCTGAAAAGCTAATCATTTGCATATCATAGCATCTTCTTCCTGTAGGTTAAAATTCGCGTCTGTAGCACATCTTCGTGGTGTAGCAATTTTAACGCCCAGTAGTGTTGTAACACTAACCTATGTAACGGCATGAAATGTAAATTATTATGTCGAACGGTTATTTTTTAATAAATTGTTACAATCAGGGCAAGAATTTGTGCTCACCCTGTACAGTATATGTGAGTAAACAAATAGCTATCAAACATGCTGTTAGTTTCATTCATTGAAACATGGCCCGAAGAAAATATTTGGATGACTTTACACAGGGAAGAATCATCGGGAACCAGGAAGAAAGGCGAAGACGAGTTTAGTCCAGGATTTCTTGTTGCCAGCAACAATGTTTTACCTGCATGGGGAGAGTTCCGAGTCACAAGCACTGCTGCCCGAAGGAGAGGAGGTGGCCAACCAGGATCAACTACGGGAAGGGATTATCTCTAAATTGTGCATCTGGCAAGAAGTTACCCTCGTCAGACAGCGGACGCAACTACAACCTCGCTTAACGTGACTCAAATGCACACAGTCCCACGATCCACAGTGACACGGTGACCGCATGGAGGTGGTCTATTTGCCCAATGAGCAGTACATTGTGTGTGTGTGTGTGTGTGTGTGTGTTGGGGCTTATGGGCGCTCAATGTCGAGGACATCAGCGCCCTGACACACATAAAAGGAAATGAATGTGGACAGTCCTAATAAAACTGAAACACACACGCAAAGAAAGCAAGAAAAGAAGGAAAACGCTACATAAGAAAGTAGAACGTAAGGAAAGGGAAAACGTAGCAACAAGAATGCCACAGTAAATTGTTATTGGCTGGCCACTTACATAAAATGTGGGCGAGCTTGGCACACAGTGAGCAAATTAGGATCCTCTCCCTAAAATCTTTGTAAAAACATTTGACATGGCACAGAATTTTAGAACTTTAACCACATTCGTCCGAGTGTTGCCTAAAAGAGATGGCAGGTCCGCTGGCAAGTCAGCCGCGGCCCGCTGGTCAGAAAATAAAACACAATCCAATAAAACGTGGCGCACAGTGACCTGGACGCCACAAGCACCACATATTGCAGGGTCCTCCCGCCGGAGCAGGAAGCCATGCGTCATAGGGCTGTGGCCTATCCGAAGCCGAGTGAGGAGAACCTCTTCCCGTCGACGGGGCTGAAAGGAAGTACACCACACACGCGTTGTGGGCTTGACTATACGGAGCTTATTGTCAGTCACTTCCAGCCACTCATCCTCCCACTGACTCGTGAGCTCAACAGCGACGTGAGTGCGTACAGGCTATAGCACACTGAGATACTTGTGGATCGAGACACGCCTCCTTTGCTGCGAGATCTGCCCTTTCATTCGCAGTAATGCCGACATGCCCCGGAACCCAGCAGAAAGCCGCCACCTCCTCCAATCGCTGTAGGTGGAGCAGGGCATCCTGGATGGTCTGGACTATTTTGTCTGCTAGATACAAACGTTGCAAAGAGTGAAGGGCACTTAGTGAATCGGATCAGACAAGAAATTTAGGACAGAAAGAATGTCTCGTCTGCTCCAGTGCCCGGAAGATCGCAGACAATTCTGCATCAAAGACAGTAAAAGTCTGAGGGAGTCGGACCTTGAGGACACGATCCGAAAAAGCAACAGAGCAACCAACGGAATCCCCTTGTTTCGGCCCATCCGTAAAATCACTCCGGGCCTCCTCAGTAACCAGTGTGGGAGGCGGTTAAAACCCAGGATTTGGGGTTGTACAGGCTCCACTCCGAGGGACTCTAACACACGTTACACACGGTACATTGTGTTTCACTGGCAGCCGCACATTGGCGGCACCGTAGGCGATGGTGCCAAGAGTGTAGACGCTAGACCAACGAAGAGTAGAGTCGCCTGCTCTGCTCCACTGGGGAAAATATTCTGTCTGTGAAGTGATTCTGGACTGACCCTCACTTAACGAGAAGTCGTAAGACGTATTCCGCTGAGGAATATTGTCGAACATGTTTGACTTAATGGTCTAGGTGTTACAGTACAGGGAGTTACAATGTTGCATGGGCGTACTGACCTAAATCTTTCAAGTAGTTACACTCAACGGTCAAAAGTTTTGTGACACTATACATCTTCGAAATGTGCGTCTTTTCAAGGGCACGTCTCACATTCGGCCCTGACTTCATTTTTATAGATAACAATGCGCGACAAGGTCGACCAGGGCAAGTGTAGGAGCTCCTGGAACGAGAGGATATTCGGCGAATGGACTGACCTGCCCATTCCGCCGACTTAAATCTCATCTAGCAAGTGTAGGACGCTGCGGGCAGACATACCGCACCACGTCCACGCCGACAACCACTCACCTGTCGTCAATTGCGCTGTTGGAGGAATGGAATGCTCTGTTACGAGAACTCCTCACCAAAATTGTGGCTGGTAATGGAAGACGTAGCTGAGCATGGATTGCTGGCCATTGTGATCAAAAAATATTCAAATGTGTGTGAAGTCCTATGGGACCAAACTGCTGAGGTCATCGGTCCCTAGTCTTACACAATACTTAAACTAACTTATGCTAGCCGGCCGTTGTGGCCGAGCGGTTCTAGGCGCTTCAGTCTGGAACCGCGCTTCCGCTACGGTCGCAGGTTCGAATCCTGCCTCGGGCATGGATGTGTGTGATGTCCTTAGGTTAGTTAGGTTTAAGTAGTTCTAAGTTCTAGGGGACTGATGACCACAGATGTTAAGTCCCATAGTGCTCAGAGCCATTTTTGAACTTATGCTAAGAACTACACACACACCCATGCCCGAGGAAGGACTCGAACCTCCGGCGGGAGGGGCCGCCATGGTGATCACACATCCTATTAAGAATCATCTCCCATCTTCTGTAAAGTCTAGATAACCATGAATAATAGTGGTGACTTCAGTGTAGGTATTGTCTATGAACAAATTGCCATTTACGTTCTCTTTGCATATTTCTGCTGTCTTCTGCACCACACTGTAGAATCACTTTCTATATATAGTCCAAGTTCCATCGAGTAATGTTAAATGGCAGTGACAAATCATGCAGATGTTACTTTCGACCTTATGATTTGCACATCAGTGTACTTCCTTTTATTTATAGCTTCAGAGATACAGTTAAGACATAAGGTATGATGTTCATTGGGTACAGTTAATCTGTATCAGTTGATGACAATAGCGCCTCAGAGAACGGTCAGAAAGTCGTAGGGTAGTTGAATGCTTGAATTCCGTGTGCCGAAGAGATTGGCAAAATTAGTTCTTGCTGCTCCAATGTTTCGTGGTGATCGGAAAGGCCGTCGTAACAATATTTCCTGTAAAGTTGTTCACTCACGAAATAACTGACGGAGGGCCGAATATACACACATCAAAAGAAATATTGTATTACCCCGGTTCCCAGAACTCCTGAAGATAGACGTTGACTGTGGGTACTGTATCACAGACTGTTCAGAGATGTCACTAAAACCGTCCAGAGCTGTAAACAACCATGCATGAGCAACACCTGTTAAACGGAGGGGTTCCGACAGCCGATCAGATCCAGTCATTCCACCAGGAGGGAGGTACACAGCTCGTGTTTTTCTGTAGTTCAACCATGCCTAAACGGTCAATACCGCGGTTCGATAGCGTCGGAATTGTTAATTTGTGCCAGGAAGGGCACTCAACAAGGTAAGTCCAGGCGTCTAGGAGTGAATCAAAGCGATGATGTTCGGACATGGAGGAGATACAGAGAGACAGGAGCTGTCGAAGACATGCCTCCATCAGGCCGCCCAAGGGCTACTGCAATGGATGATCGCTACCTACGTGGAACACCGACAGCAACGCCATCATGTTGAATAATGCTTTTCGTGCGGCCTCAGGGCGTCGTGTTACAACTGTGGGCAATAGGTCGCATGATGCGCAACTTCACTCCCGACGTCCATGGCGAGGTCTACCTTTGCAACCACGACACCATGCAGCGCGGTACAGATGGGCCCAACAATATACCGAATGGACCGCTCAGGATTGGCATCACGTTTTCTTCACCGATGAATGTCGCGTATGCCTTCAACAAGACAATCGTCGGAGACTTGTTTCCAGGCCACCCGATCAGGCTGATTGCTTTAGACACACTGTCTAGCGAGTGCAGCAAGGTGGAGGTTCCCTGCTGTTTTTTGGGGGGGGGGGAGAGGGGGGGCATTATGTGGGGCCGATGAACGCCGCTGGTGGTCACGGAAGGCGCCGTAACGGCTGTACGATAAGTAAATGCCATCCTCAAACCGATAGTGCAACCACATCGGCAGCATATTGGCGAGGCATTCGTTTTCATGGACGATAATTCGTGCCCCATCGTGCACACCTTGTCAATTACTTCTATCAAGATAACGACATCGCTCGACTAGAGTGGCCAGCATGTTCCCCAGACATGAACCATATCAAAAATGCCTGGGACAGATAAAGGGCTGTTTCTGGACGACGTGACCCACCAACCTCGCTGAGCGACCTACGCCCAATCGCCGTTGAGGAGTGTGATAATCTGGACCAGCATTGCCTTGATGAACTTGTGGATAGTACGCAACGACGAATACAGGCATGCATCAATGCAAGAGGACGTGGTACTGAGTATTATAGGTATCGGTATGTACAGCATTTTGGACCACCACTTCTGAAGGTCTTGCTGTAAGGTGGTACAACATGGAATGTGCGGTTTTTATGATCAATAAAAAGGACAGAAATGATCTTTATGTTGATCTCTATTCCAGTTTTCTGTACATGTTCCGGAACTCACTGAAGCGAGGTGATGCAAAACATTTTTTTGATGTGTGTAGACATTAGAATGATAACGCCTGCACGGAACGTGACATGTGCTACGACAATCGACCGTCGTAATGCCTCTACAATGAACGGACTTGGCCAGTTCGGCTAATGCACTGTCGCTATTGAGACAGATGGCAAGCAAATCTTCCATTTCACTGCTTTGAATGAAACCACTCCCATTCTAGGTCTATCATCTTTCCCCACTTGGCACCTCAGTCAAATCAGCAAATACTGTTCCCAGGCATTGTATTATCACCATCATCAGTATTTTAATACACGAGTGGAATAGAGACTAGAGATATAGCACAAAAATTTCGAAAGAGCGTCCTCTTTACAACTCCCTAGATAGCATGGGCAGCTAAGTGCGATTACTACTGCAAAAGCAGCTTACAGCTTATGCATCGAGGAAGCAATTAATAATAGCGTGTTGAAGGATCGTAAAGAAAACTGAGGATGTGTTAGACGTCGGTCAGTTTTGCTTTTCTACATCTACATCTACGCGATTGATATTCGCAACAGAGTGCCTGGCAGAGGGTTCAATGGACCACCTTCATGCTGTCTCTCTACCGTCCCACTCTCGAACGGCACGCGGGATAAACGAGCATTTAAATTTTTCTGTGCGAGCCCTGATTTCTCTTATTTTATCGTGATGATCATTTCTTCCTGTGAAGGTGGAAGCAAACAGAATGTTTTCGCAATCGGAGGAGAAAAATGGTGATTGAAATTTCATGAGAAGACCCCGTCGCAACGAGAAACGCCTTTGATTTAATGATTGCCACTCCAACTCACGTATCATATCTGTGACACTATCTCCCCTATTTCGCGATAATACAAAACGTGCTGCCCTTCTTTGTACTTTTTCGATGTCATCTATCAGTCCCACCTGAAGCGGATCCCACACCACACAGTAGTACTCCAGAATATGGCAGACAAGCGTGGTGTAAGCAGTCTCTTTAGTAGACCTGTTGCACCTTCTAAGTGTTCTGCCAATGAATCGCAGTCTTTGGTTTGCTCTACCCACAATATTATCTGTGATTGTTCCAGTTTAGGTTATTTGTAACTGTAATCCCTGAGTATTTAGTTAAATTTACAGTCCTCAGATTTGCGTGACTTATCGCGTAATCGAAATTTAGCTGATTTCATTTAGTACTCGTGTGAATAACTTCACACATTTCCTTATTCAGGGTCAATTGCCATTTATCGCACCATGGGGGATCAGTACCATCACTTATTAATTTATGTGACATATATCTCTAAATTGCTGTCGATACTATCTCTTTGAAAACATTCCACAACTTTTCTACACTTACATGATCAGACCGGAAGGAGTGAAGACTGTCTCTTAAAAAGGCGTTAAGAGCATTTTTATCAGCTTTTTTAAGTAGATTACGTTTCTTTTTGATGGTCGTAGGTGTTACGGTATTCAGCCTAGCACTGACTGCCTTTTGGTCACTAATCCCTGTATTCGTCACAATACTATTTGTCCAGGATTATTTGTCGCTAAAAGGTCAAGTATGCATTCGCAACAATTTACGCTTCGAGTGGGCTCATGAACTAATTGTTCAAAATAATTTTCTGAGAAATCATTCAATACAATTTCGGATGACGTTTTATGCCTGCCGCCGGCTTTAAACGTATAATTTTTCCAGCATATCGAGGGTAGATTGAAGTATCCAGCGACTATAATTGTATGAGCGGGATACTTATTTGAAATGAGACTCAAATTTTCTTTGAACTGTTCAGCAACAATATCTTCTGAGTCGGGGGGTCCGTAAAAAGATCCAATTAATAGTTTAGTCCGATTGTCAGGTATAACATCTACCCATACTATTTCACACGAACTATCTACTTCAGTTTTGCTACAAGGCAAACACCTCTGACAGCAATAAATATTCCACAACCAACTGTATTTAATCTATCCTTTCTAAACACTGTTAGATCGTTAGAAAAAAATTCGGCTGAACTTATTTCCGGATTTAGCCAGCTCTCTGTACCTACAACTATATGAGCTTCAGTGCTATCTATTAGGGCTTGGAGCTCTGGTTCTTTCCCAACACAGGTACGACAATTTACAACTACAATACCAATCGTTTCTACAACTACCTTACTGTGTTTTACCTGCCCATTTTTAGACGGTCGCTCCTTCTGTGGTTCCCACAGACCCCATAAACTAAAAAACCGTCTAGTCCCTTCCACACAGCCCCCGCTACCCGCGTAGCCGCCTCCTGTGTGTAGTGGACTCCTGACCTATTAAGTGGAACTCGGAAACCCACCACCCGATGGCGCAAGTCAAGGAATCTGCAGCCTGCACGGTCACAGGACCGCCTGAGCCTCAGATTCAGACCCTCCACTGTTGATGGTGAGCTCCGCCTTAGTCTCGGAAGCAAGACTGGCAGTCTTTACAGCTACTCGCCCGAAACCAGACAGAATCTAATCCGATCCAAAGCGACACACGTCATTGGTACCGACATGAGCCACCACCTGCAGTTGGTTGCACCCTGTACTCTTCATGGCATCCGGAAGCACTCTTCCCACATCTGGGATGATTCCTCCCGGAGTGCACACTGGCTTCCTTCCCCTCCTTGGCAGCCATGTTCCAACGCGCCTAACGTTGGAGCTCCCAGCTACCAGCAAACTCATTCTCTGTAAATGCCCAGACCTTGGGGGCCGAGAAGCTTCCTTTGGAACAGGGTGGACGACTGCATCTGGCTCAGAGACATCTTCAGCCACAGATAACACCAAAAACCTGTTCGTCAAACGAACCTGGGAGGCCCTACGATCGGCCCCTCGGAAAGTTTTTAGCTGCCTGCCAGACTTTGGAATTATCTCCCACTCGACCACAGGTGAGGGTCAACCTCAGTGCAGGCAGTACCTGGGGTGGTCACAGCAGTGGACCGATCGGAGAACATGTGGGATGTGCTCGACGTCCCTCGCATCCCTGCGTTCGATCCCACACAATGACGCACCTTGGCAGCAGCCTTAAGCTGTGTGACGGAAGCCAAAGCTGCCTGGAGCTGTAAGCAAAGGTTCGCCAACTCGCATCTGTACACAACTATCACAGTTCCTATCCATTACTGCAGTCGCTCCTGTTTTAAGCTCATAAAAATATGCAACAAACGAATGGTGTTCTCGTCTTATTAGTAGCAGGAACTAGCGGTGCGCTCTCGCTGACGGCCTAACCGCCTTTAGGAAAGATTAAGGCACCAGATGATGATGTTTGGTTTCTGGGGCACTGAACTGCGCAGTCGTCAGCCCCTGGACAAAGTCGCCATTTTTAAACAGTCCAATTTTTACACAATCCAATCTAGCCACTATCACGAATGATGATGATGAAATGATGAGTACAGCACAAACACCCAGACCCCGGGCAAAGAAAATCCCCAACTGGGCGGGTAATCGAACCCGGGACCCCGTGATACAGAGGCAGCAACGCGAGCCGCTAGGCCACGAGCTTCGGACGATTAAGGCACCAAAGGCCGTCCTGACATTGTATCTGGTTATGGATGCAAGATATAAGAAAAATCAAGACATATTCGTGTGATTTGTTGGTGCAAAAAAAGCATTCGACGATATAAGCATTTCACGAATTTTCAAGAAATTAAGTGCAGCCTGTAGAGAAACAAAGGGTCACAGAAGAACGAAGAGCAAAGGATAAGAATGGAGTTCATTATATAAGTCGAAGAAGCAATGACTGAGATAATGAAAGCTTCAAGTGTAGTATAAAAATACTTAAAAGGTATTATTGATAAGATTCATTATCGACGTTATTATGCCCAGTGACAGTGAAGAGGAATTACAGGATCTGTTGACTGAAATGAACAGTCTAATGAGCAGACACTATGGAGTCGGAGTAAAGCGAAGAGAAACGAAAGTAATTAAAACTAGTACAAATGAAGTTAGCCGTAAGCGTAACGTCAAAATTGTGGACTGTTAAGTGGACCAAGTGAGGGAATAATACGGCTCTGGAAGCAAAATAATACGTGACGTTAACAAAGAGGAACGAAAAACGAGACTAGCACAGGTAAAATAAAAAAAGAAGTATAGTGTATCAAGTATTAGCCTAAATTTAAGGAGAAAATTTCTGAGAACGTACGTTTATAGCACACAATTATGGAATTCAAGCACTGCATGTGGGAAAACCGCCAAAGAATAGAATCAAAGTGTCTGAGATGTGTGCTTACATGCAAGGACGTTGAAAATGTGGAGGACTGATAAAACAACAAATTAAAATGTTCTCTGCAGAAACTGCGAGGAAAGGAACACGTGGAAGACTCTAAAAACAAGTGAGACAAGATCGTTGGACATGCGTTAAGACGTCTAGGAATATCTTCCACGGTACCTGAGGTTGCAGTAGAGCGTAACAACTATAGGGAGATTGAGAAACTGGAATAAATTCAACAATTAATTGAGGACAGTGCGTGTATGTGCTGCTTCGGGATGAAGAGTTGGAGTAGCCCAGGAATTCGTAGGAGGGCAGCATCAGATCAGCCAGAAGACAGAAGACCCAGTAAAAGTAAATCTCTCTACGTTCACATAAATAAAACTGAATGACAATGTTCAACATAAATGGAAACGCTTCAGTAATTGTGCTCTGTGAAATTTAAATATGTCTACTTCATTGCCTCAGACTAAGATCTGAGGGTTCCATTCTGATCACGGTGCATAAGTGAACAAATAGAGGTATAGCAGAAACGTTTCTTCAGTTTTGAATATGTGGCTGCCCGAAATACACATGCCTTTTTCATAGACGCGCCACTGCCTGTCTGCAGGAAAGTAGCGGAACGTAACCGAAGCCGCGTTCGGAGCAGTTTTCTAGGAACTGTGTGACAGTGCTGGAATTCCTGATGCAACCAATTCTGCGCAGCAGCGAAGGGTACACTAACCTAGAGAGACGCAACTATGCAGTGAAGTTAGGGGAATTTCATAAACTCAGCGAAACTGGCAGTTTCAAAGCCACAAGCCTGTGAAATAGCTACACAGGTAGTCCTGGTGATGAATGTAAGCAGCCAGCGTCAATTTTCCACTCCGCAGTGGAGTACACGCAGTGATAAATCATCTGTCAACATATTTACAAAAGCCACATTGACACGCTCTGGTCAGACTCGACTAGTCGTGATGAGAACGTGTGACATGCCAGCGAGTAAACCAGCCACTGATCGTGACGAGTGACGAGTTCTAAAATGTCGAGTGTGCTGGAGACTGCACACTGGTGCACAGGCAAACTATTCTCACCTACTTCGTCCAGTTGTCTGCCTCTATTCAAATTCAATGAAATTTTTTCTTTCATTTCTACTTAATTTTCATTTTGTTGTTTGTTTTGCTGAAAAGATAACGTGAGGACTTTTTATTATTCTCGTTAGTGTTCATTTATAAGAGCTACCACAGGTATGGCAGAAAACGTTATTTCAGTTTTGCAGGACCTCAGAGGGTAAAGATCTACGCTGCGCACAGAAAACAACGTAAGCATGTAACGGTTCGATGTGAGCCGCTCCATGGCTTGACAAAACGTCCTATACTCAAAACACATCTGAGTGCCCTTCCGACACTCAGGGAAAATCAGTATAATATTTATAATTTGGAATTATGATTAGTATAGGTTCTTACTTTAATATTATCACTCTTAATATTGTTTGCTAGTGTGAATGCGCGTCTGTAATTCAAAAACAGTCTTAATCACATTTATTATTATTATTATCATACCGCCAACCGGTTTCAACCCGACGTAGGTGTCATCTTCTCGGCGTTTACACTGTGAAAGTATAGTATCCGTCAGAAAGACAGCTAAAATTACGTAAATTTAAAATATGTTACCCATTTGTCAACTGCTGGTGGTGTCGCCCCTGTCTACATAACGGCAGGAAACTATGCGAGACTAACCCTTCGTATGGGCTTAAATAGCGTACTGAGATCACGTGAACAGACGGCAACACCCCCGGCGGCGATCAACGGCATTTAATATTGAATTATTGATTAATCATACTAATCGCTGCTTCTCGCCACAACCATGTTGTCCAAAAATGAGTGCGGGTCGTCTGCTGATGTATGCGTGGGGCGTCTGCTGTGGATTCTATGAACGTGTAGAGGCAGTTTAGCCAACCATCGGATTAAGCAGAGTGCGAGTGCACTGGACCAGAGAGACATAAGTCCTCCACGCTTTAGCAGAACCCGTTAGGTTGGCAAGTAGCCGCTGTGCAGACTCTCTGAGCCTGCTACCGTGTGTGGATCCCGGATGAGGAGAGACGATTAGGCATCCCTACTTAGACTCTGGTGAGTACGGACGCTCTGTGTGATTGATCCTATAATTAGCGAATGTTAAGGCATTCATGTTACTTTGAACTTTCCAGAAGCTTCCCTGCTGATGAAACACACTAAGGTATTTCTTAAAGTCATCTCAGTTAAGAGAGACAGGCAGGTTGCATAAAATTGAAACTAGATGTTTATATGACTCACAGATGGGGTGTATTTTCATTTTTGTTAATACTTTGTAACGTGGTATTACAGCTCAATTAAATAACGTACTCTCCTTCCAACTTAAAGCGAACCGCTAAGCAGAAATTTTTTGTTCTGGTGTTTGCTCATGCAAACGGTCGTAGGCGTCTTTCACAAAAGACACAGATAATATTTTCAAATTGAAGGTGCCTGCCAAGGGTTGCAGAAAGCAAGTATCATGCAAAGGTATTAAAAAATTTTTTATTGCAGATTGTTTCAACAGTGAAAATGTCAGCTCTGTTCAAGGAAATAAATGGTTTTGGATGTCACTTGACACCTTGAAAGAAAACACAACGAATAATGAAAAAGGAACGAATAATGAAAAATGATTGCGAAGAGGACACAGCACCTACAGATGGATAAGATATGGATTTCAACACTGCAGTAACAGCGTGTCAATCGATTAACTTCAATTGAGAAAGTTGGCACTATCAAAGATCATAGCACAGCCGACGTCACGTGATTGACAGCGGCGCCCTCTGGATGGCTTATACGTATATACGGCGTTCACTCGCGCTCTCGTTGCAGTTCGCCGATTGTCCTCGGAGGATGTCTTCCGCAGTCGAAGGGCGAAACGTCAGGGGAGAGTCTTATGATGTACCACGGCATCTCAGCCCGGAAGTGTTAAGTGATGAACACCTACAGAACTTTGGGCTGAAACCGCTTTGATCACTATCCATAGGCCCCTGACCTCGCCCCTAGCTGCTTCCATTTCTTTCTACACCTGAAGACGTCAAAAATTTAATAACTTTGACAAGTTCGAAGAACTTGTTTCCACATCCTTCACAACTCAGGCGCTACGTTCTATGAAGAAAGCACATAACATATCGTGCCACGCTGAGACCAGTGTCTAGAAAACCTTGGGAGTCAATGTACACTGCGGAAAAGAAAAATGACGTGAGAGCTCTGCTGATTCTGCTGGCCAGGGCAGTTGTACGCCACGAAACATAGCAGCATCCGTGTGGGGACGTGCATTGTCTTGCTGGAAAATCATGTCATCCTCTCGTCGAAGAAATGTCATTAGCACGGGTATAATAGCCTGAGCAATGTAACGACCAACTTACCCTGCACCAGATGTAATCGCCAGATGTAACTGAGCACCCTCCCCCCCCCCCCCCTTCCTCTCCATCCTATGAATCCTGGAACGATGATATCGTCTCGTTTGCGAAAGCACTCTGATTCTGCTATCTATCCATGTCTGCGCCATACACGTGTACGTCCGTCACTCGCACACAGACAAAAACTAGTCTAATCACTGAACACAATAAAGCGCCATTCCGCTCTCCAGTCAATTCTTCATGACAAGAGAGTAGTCGTGCTTGGTGTCAATAGTAGCCTAGCTAGATGCAGGTTTGATCTTAATCCTGCAATCAGAGGGTTCCTAATGACCCCTGATGACACAGCAGGTGCATC
This sequence comes from Schistocerca piceifrons, assembly GCF_021461385.2. Lineage (NCBI taxonomy): Eukaryota > Metazoa > Arthropoda > Insecta > Orthoptera > Acrididae > Schistocerca > Schistocerca piceifrons. The sequence goes on from NC_060145.1 coordinate 348,376,082, forward strand.
ATTTGCCCATATTTCGTCCCTGGCTGATGTTTGGTCAGATACCACTGCACGCACAATGCGTCGATCTTGACATGCATCTGTGCTCCTTGAATGTCCAGAACTTTGTCTACAAGTATCAGCATTTTTCAGATACCACTGTTAAAAGCAACGACACGCGACCAAAGCATTGTACCCGTGACAAATCAATCATTAACACTGCAACCTCCCCCCCCCCCCACACACACACACTCCAGCACACATATATTACACCCTGGTGCCACCGAAATACACTCTTAGATGGGGCTGCACTTTCTTCCAGCATTTAAGAAATATTTTCCGATAAATAGTTTTACGTTTCGAAATGTTCGGTCGACAAACATTCCACTCTTTCAGTTCTCGTTATTTTGGAGAATCTCCCATGCGTCCTTTGCGAAACAACTCTACTATCAAATTTGCTTTCATGGTTAATAATCTCTACTGTCATTGCTAGCTTCTTAATTCTGTAACTGTATTTCGAGTTCTTGTAAGAAGAACGGTCCATCACAATATTACTTTCACCGGTCAGGTGGCAAATTGCACAGTAGGCAGCTCTCGCACGACAAACAATTTTGCCGCCGACGTGTACACTACATTTGTTATTGTCACAGGCGGGTTTCAGTGCAGTAATAGTTTGTTAGAGGCTCTGGTGTAGTCTCGCTTGCCATGAATAGACAATTAAGGTAATAAAGACAGTCGCGGAAGAGGAGCTTTGCACAGGGACTGAACCTTGGACCTTCATTTTCTGTAGAGAATATGTTCTCATAAGCTGAGCAGTACAGGCTGCCGTCCGGATCCAGATGTTACGCAACACAGTTTTAATCTACCGGCAGTTTCGACAACAAAACTCACAACGCTCTATATTGTCATATTTTATTCTGCCAACAACGTCTGGGCCGTAGCTTGGCCATTCACTTCCATATCTGTTTCCCGGGAACCGTGACATGTCCACAAAGAATCCTAGACGAACAGGAAAGTTGGAAAGCACTCAAATTTCTCCTCGTTTCGGGAAAAAAAGTTAAATTTTCGAGCTCTAGTGACACTTCTGGTTGCATCCGTATTTCAGTTTTTCTACTTCTTCCCTCTGCTAGGTTTGATACAAATTCTGAAATCGTAGAAGTGTATGTGTTCCTCATTGATATATCGGAAAGACCCTTCTTTGTAGAACATTTGCTGATACTGCGGCCTTTGTTGGAGGTGGATGATTTTGCTACTTGAATTGTTTGCTGTGTAGTATAAAAGATATTGATGATGTACAGCGTATATGGCAGGATATCACCGCTTATTACACAGCATAACATTTTTACGATATTCTTCTTCTTCTTCTTCTTCGTTTCACCCAACTTTGGGGTACGTTGAATCAATCACTTCTGTGTGTTCTGTGCCTTTCTTTTCGCCCAGTACTGTTTCATTCTTTCTGATCTTGCTTTTCCTTCCTCATCAGAGATGACAATCGTTCTTTTCTTTCTATTTTGGAGCTGGAATCCCTCTTTTCTGTCTTTGCTTATCATTTTTGCGGTCCTGTTTGTGAGCATTTTTTCTGTGATGTGTAGTTCTCTTAAGTCTTTCTCTGTTTGGATAAACCAATTTGGTTTGGATTTTTTATTCCTGAAGTAGTCAAACATTCTTTTTGTAAGTCTATTTGGGTTCATTCTGAGAATGTGCCCATAAAGCTCAATTCTTCTTTTCCTCATTGTATCCGAAAGTTTTTCTGTGGTTTTGAAGAGTGTTTCATTTTTGGTATGAATTAGTTTGTCGTTATGAAATTTGGGGCCTAAAATTTTTCTCAATATTTTTCTTTCTTTGATCTCTAGCCTTTCAATTGGGCTATGGTTAGTGATAGATAATGTCTCAGCTGCATATAGTGCTTCTGGTTTAATGACAGTGTTGTAATGTTTTATTTTTGAATTCCATGAGAGGGACTTTTTATTATAATTATTTTTAGTAAGCTGAAAGGCTAGTTCAACTTTGTTTCTTCTTAATTCTATTGCTTTTTTCTCAAGGGCGTTCCAGCTAATCCATTCACCAAGATATTTGAATTCTTTAACAATTTAGATCTTTTGGTCTCTTACTTTAAGATATTTCATTGGCTTTTTTATATTTGTGATTATTTTGGTTTTTTCAAAAGAAATTTTAAGGCCTATTTTCTCTGCTTGTTTCTGTAATTCGAGGATCTGTTCTTTGGCTTCTTCTCATGTTTCAGCTAGTAGGGCCATATCATCTGCAAATGCTAGGCAATTAACCTTGATGCCTTTGTTTTTTGTTCCTAGTCGGATTCCACTACTGATTTTCTTGTTCCATTCTCTTACTATTTTTTCTAGGGCACAGTTAAATAACAATGGAGAGAGTCCATCACCTTGTTGTACTCCAGTTTTTATCTCAAATAGGTCTGAGAGTTCTCCCATAAATTTAATTTTGGAGTATGTGTTGGTGATGGTTTCTCTAATTAGGTTTGAAGTTTTATTGTCTAGGTTCAATTCTTTTGATATGGAGATTAGAGATTCCCTGTCTATGGAGTCGTACGCCTTTTGAAAGTCAATGAATGTGATGACATACGCTTTTGCTCTCGATTTTTGGTAGGCCATAAGATTTTTGAGGTTTAGAATTTGTTCTGGGCAGGATCTTCCCTTACGATATTATTATGATAATTTCCTTTTTTTTTTTTTTTTTTTTTTTGAAAGTAGCGTTTGTCCATAAAAACGAAATGCAGTATACTGGTGTGATACAAATGAACGCTAGGGAATGATGACGCACAAAGCATCTGACTGCAGCAGATGTGGTTCATAACAGAATTACGCATCTGATCACAGGTGGTTAGGTTGCGCAAGTACGCCAGGCAACGCGAATAGGGCAGACAATGAGCCTGTACTGTGGAAACTCATTTACAGGCAATGTTTATTTGTGATGAAATCTCTGTTTTCAGAGAGAACTTTACTAGAACATAACTGAGTCTGAGGGGTCATTTTATTTTGTTTTACATAGCGACATTATGCTCGCTTTAAATAGTTATTCCGTGTATGCTTTGTATTAAATGTCATACATTGCTAAAGAGAACAGTTTAGTACAGTAGTCCACAGTGGTAACATAATATCTATTAGGTATACTTCCATAATTTATTCATGCAACATGTATGTCAGCGTATCATCAAAGTGAAAATATTTTGACTGTGTTCATTCTCTGCTGAGTTATTCCGTGAATTGTAAATTACTCGTAGTTTTACAGCTTTCTTAAAGTCTTTAAATAAAGCAAAGAGACAATTAATTTGGAGGAAGACGTTATAGAGAGGATGAGTGTAAATTATCAAAATTCGTATGCAAGCTCTACGTGCGATAGAGAGTACATCAGTGAGACTGAAGAACTCTTAATAAGCTTAAGTAAGAGCTCAGGCTAAATTCTAAGAAAGTTATACAGAAACCTGTGCCAGAAATAAATCTAAAATGTCTATTGGTGTCTATTGAAAGCTATGCCAACGTTTATTCATACATACGTTAATCAAATAGAGTAAGTGCCCTATTTGCCTTCTGAGAGGTGGAACCAGAATAACTCACGTCGAAAGTAAAATGTCTCCTACATTTGCAGCTATTTTAGTGATTTAATGTGGTGCTACAAAGGAGTTTAGTACTGTAGTGGCCTATGCTATGTATTTGACTGTGCTTTTCCTCTCTTATCCCACATGGACAAGGTGGGGCTCTGCGTTATACTACAATAAAGTTCAGAGACCTAGTCCAAAAAAATCGGGAATTTTTGCTGTTTTGGAAAGTATTTTACTTATTCGTTTACATCAATATTATACGCCTCATAACAGTCCCCATTAGATATTGAACATTGATGCCAGTGCTTATATAACTCCTCAAACCCTTCTGGAACTTGACCTTTGACATCGCTTTTAGAGCTGTCAGCAATGCGTTTTTAATATCGTACTTGATTATTTATCATCGTGGTGCGAAAGTCATGAATTGTTTCGCCAGAAATTTAGGTCAGAAAGATCGCTTCGCTCAAACGGTGTAGATCCTAAAAGTATTATTCCTTAATGTTGTTCGATCTTCTGACACGAGCTCATTGTGCACTAGCTAATTAAAATCAAAGACCGCACTTTTCGAGCTCTTTTCGTTCCTGGCGACCGAGAATGGTTCCACTGGATGACTGACCGTCAGTTGCGACGTCATATCGAACCCCATGTTTCATAACCTGTTATGGCAATTTAATTAGTTCTCCATCGTTTCTGAATTCATCTAGCAAATCCTGAGCAACTCGCATTCGCCGTAGTTTTCGACAGAGAGTGGGCGATTTTTGAACGAATTTTGCTGTCACACGTTTGAAACACTGAAAATAATTGTGGTAAGATCTAGTTAATGATAGCGACTTCTGTTGCTGTCATTCGGCGGTAGCTCACAATCTATCTTTCTATTAGTAAAATTTAGTACAAAAATTTATTGATGACTTTTTATATTAAATACATATTCGCCTTCTGAACCAAAGCATAACTAGTCTTTCCGACGTCATGTTCCGAGTGTCTAACATTGCACAGATACTTTTCAGACATTTTTACTGACACAGTAAGGAAAAAATTGTACAGTTCGGACAAGTACAGCAAGGCAGACTGAAAAGTTTCCGCTACATTTTAACGCACCTTGTGGGTAGAAGGGCGAACTAGAGGCATAGCAGGTAAATGGTAAACATACTGGTAAATACCTACTATACACATTTAGTTCAATTGAAACTTTCGGGCTGAGATGACATGGTCGACATACAAAATTATTTCGGGACGTTACATCTTCTGCTGCGTGAGATATCAGAAGAAGCAGAGCGGCTAGATGTCGCCTGTAGTTCCTGACCAAAACTCAAATTATTTACGTATCGACCTCGACCTTTCAAACAGGAAGTTTAACTAAAGCAGTTAACCGCCGTGAAGGACTACATAGTACGATCCACATGTGTTGTAGCTAGTATTAACGATATGTGAAACTCATGTGCGTTGCAAATAATCGAAGATATACACAAGGAAAGTGTTATCCATTTGCAACACCAAGATATCACACGCTAATTTTACAGTGGGACAAGGAGACTGAGATTAACCAGCCCGGAAACATGAAAGATAGTGCACGTGTTGTCTCAATCTCTAGAAATAAAGTGCAAATAGGAAAGGGTAAACCTACACAAATATTTCTCCTTCTCATACATAGTCCAGATCACTGTCAAGTTACATACGTTGTATGATACAAAATAGTGAGTCCACCTTGACGAAAAACTCTTTTGTTTGATTCTTTCCTCAGATAAAACTGTTTTGCATCAAGGCGGACCTACAATCCCATATCGTTCTACTCAAGGACCAACGGAAAAACTTTTCATTTAAAATGATACTTTCAACGACTTAGCAAGTTCTAGATAACTGTGGCTGAACAAACATTATTTAGTGACGACTCAATCAAGAACAACGACATGAGAAACGTGTATAAACATTGTGGTTGATGTTTGCGACTCTACAGCATGGTGCAGCACTGCATGGTGGGCGATGCGGTCTCATTCACACCCCAAAGACAAACGAGAAGCCTTGGACACTTTCCGATTAGGATTAACGGCAGAAGAATTTGCCACAGGCAACCTAACCTTCATATCACTTATCTCGAAGACCTTACTGCACTAGCAGGCCAACGTCCAAGTTTCCACCAATGCAAAGAGAAAGAACTTTAGTACATCTCGATTCGTGCATGACGGTAGGATGTGAATGATAATTATGGGAGAGAGAATAAAACAGTACATTTTCAAGTTGTAGAGATGATGGCACAGAAATAAGCATGTGGTATGGATTTCAGTTGGGATATTAATTTTATATATGGCAACCGTAGTGTCACATACCCATTCAGACACTGAAAGGGGAAACTCCCCAACGCAGCCCCCTCACATTCAGTGGTAAGATGGGCCAGTGGATAGCTCATTCAAAACTGATCACAGATCGAGCAAGAAAACAGGAAGAAGTTGTTGTGAAATATAGAAAAGATACCAAATAGAAACTGAACACTCCGATGTCAAGCAAAGCTGAATAGCTGGGGTGTGGTCACGATGTTTGACTAGCAACAATGATGAGTTCCGATTTTAGTTGGTAAGAGCTGATGATAGTGTTCGAGTATCGCACAGATCCAACGGAACCACGGACCCAAGTTGTCAACAAGGCACTGTGCAGGCTCATGGCGGCTCCATAAGTATGTGGGCTGTGTTTCCACGGATTGGTCTGGGTCCTCTGATCCAACTGACCCGATCAGTGATTGGAAATGGCTACGTTCGGCTACCTGGAGATTATTTAAAGCTACTCATGGAATTCATGTTCCCAAACAATAATGGATTTTTTTGGGATGGCAATGTCGCATGTCACAGGGCCACAATTGTTCGCGATTGGTTTGATGAAAATTCTGGACAGTTCGGGGGAATGATTTGGTCACCCATATCGTCCGACATGAATCCCATTGATCATTTATGATACGTAATCGAGTGGTTAGTTCTCGCTCAAAATCTTACACCGACAACACTTTCGTAATTATGGACGGCTACGGAGGCAGAATGGCTCAATATTTCTGCAGAGGACTTCCAACGACTTGTTGAGTCCACGTCACCTCGCGTTGCTGCGCTACGACGGGCAAAAGGACGCCTGAGGAGGTAACCCATGACTTTTGTCACCTCAATGAAGAGGGGTTGGGCAAAAATATTGAAAAAGCGCGAGAAAGGGATGCTTGAACATAAATGCAGATGCTAGCTGAGCCTGCAGGTGACAGTGTTGTATTTGACCATGAACGGTACCTGTACAATGTCTTCAACACTGGCAAGTGTCAGCCGTAGTCAAAAGTGTTTCGTGTAGCTGTGAGTGGATTATGTCGGAGAATTCGATCGTGGGCAGATTGTTAATGCTCGTATCGTGGCCGTTTCTGCAACCAAAGTAGTCGATGTGTTTGGTGTTTTAAAGAGGCACCGTATCGAGGATTTATAGCGCTTACCGGCAAAGCTGAAAAACATCAGCCGCTAAACGTAAACGAAGGCTTCCGCGGCCGTTGTTACAGCCAATAAAATTCTTCTGGGTTTGGGACCGCATTGTCAACCATTAAATTCCAACTAGCGCCCATTCAGCATCCTGAGGAAGGCGTCTTGCAATAGTCACTGAAACGTCGGAATTTTATGGTTGACAATGCGGCCCCAAACCCAGAAGAATTTTATTGACTATCAGCCGCTGAGTTACAGTGTGGACTAAAACGGGTGTTAAGTTATCGCGAGAGTCATTCAGTAGTAACGCGGCAGGAAATAAGCTGCTAAGGTCACGGGAGAAATCAATGTCACACTCGTGAATCGTGGCAGAACCAAACCAACACGAAGGGAGCTATATAAGGAGGGAATTGTACGCCGAGATGGAATTCCGAGATCACTCATCATTGGTGCAAACAAAGGCACAAAACCTGGACTTTGGAGCAAGCGAAGAACGTTATTTGATACATTGAGTCTATTTCACACAGTTTCCAGTTTCTGTCGGAGTACGCGTCCCAAGAGTGAAGTGTGACGGGTTTTGATAATGATGTCGGCAGATATACTGTGGTAGTCCATAGGCCTCATGGTTCCTCTGCAAGGTCATATTAAGGCCGAGTATTTGCTGATTATCCATGGGTCAATGTTTCTTCCCCAGTGGTGATGCTCTGTTCCAAGAAGACAGAGCCCCTGATCACACAGCTCGCTTAAACCACGACTGGTTTCGTGAGCACGAGGATGAGCTGTCGCGGCCTTCCCTGACCACGGTCACCAGATACCAATATTATTGAGCCTTTGTGTTAACTTTTGAGAGAAAGGTTCAGGATCGCTATCTATAGCCATCATCGATTCCTGAACTTGCCACTACTTTACTGTGGAAAGGATATAAGACTCTCTTTTCAAAAATACAGAAGCTGTATTTATCCATTCCAAGACGATTGGAATCTCTTTTGAATGCCATCGAGTGTCCTGTCGCGTGTTAGGAATGGCAACGTGTTATGTCTTTGGGGTTTTCATATTTTTCCCCAACTCTGTACCTAGATTCTTTACTTAATACTTGTTCTTGAAATTGTGTAAGCAGGCTCTCGTGGCATAATTTCCATCTATCTTCTATAATGATTCAAGTCAGGTTATTCAACATTTCTGTGGTTTCCTCTCACGAGCCCAACAAACCAGAGACATTTCTTACTGTCTTTTTGTGTCAGTCTTACATGTTATGGGCCCCACACACTTGAATATTATTTTAAGAAGAGGTCTTCTAGGCTATCCAGTTGTAAATTAGGATCAGGGCTTTCAACTATTTAAGTGATAGATCTTTATTAATTGACGGGCCAAAGGCACGGAAGTCGCCAAAATGGCGTCAGCTAAAAAACTCTTGGGCCAGGTGGCCGGGCTCCCCGCAGGTGGGGCCCGCAGTCTAGCCAAACGAATTATGAATTCAGTGACAAATTGGAGTCGAACTGAAAGAAAAAATTTAAAAAACTAAAAAACAGATAAAAAAACGGAACATTACGAACAGGACACACGCTATGAGGGTTCGGTACAAACTTAATTATGTTTGTAGATAGTTCATTATAATTTTTGGTAAGTAAGTTTGCGAGTCAATTGCCGTATATTTTGACTGAATTGGTCTAGAAGCTTAATTTTTTTACTCCGCCAAGGAAATGTAGACCTAACGTCTCGACACAAATTTCAACTCGGTAGCTTTAACCGTTTGTCAGAAGAGGTGACCTGAACAGACGGACAGACACACAGACGGACAACAAATGGCAAAAACATATTTTCACGTGATATAACCATAAATGATCAATTTTTCCTTTATTTGTACAGTGATACCTTGTTTATTGCCAAATTTCATGATTATAGGTCAACAGGAAGTACTGTATAGTATATGAGTGAGTTTGCAAATACCAATATATATGTGACATAAGTGGCCGTATCTTTTGACTGCACCAACACAGAAACATACACTTTTTATCTCATCAAGTGGAAGCAGACCTTAGTATTTGACGTTAATTTCAACTTGATTTCTCTACTTGTTGCTGAGAAAAAAGGTCCTTAACAGACGAGCAGACAGACGGACAACAAAGTAATCCTATGAGGATTCCTTTGTACCGACTGAGGTTGGGAACACTAAAAACGAATTATTATCAAAATGGTAGTGGGCTAAACTATAATTTCGTTTCGTGATATTTTTTGTCTTACGCTTAGAGTTGTACTTGAGGTATTTTGCTCACTAACAAGAAGTATCCACATTCGACCAACACATGAATATTGCTCGTTTTTCTCGGATCATTATCACGTAAAACTGATAGTGGAAATAGTGAATACCCGAAGAAGAGCAGCGCGTTTTGTTATGGGTTCATTTACGAAGTGCAGTAGCGTCACAGAGTTGTTCCAGCGTTAAGTGCTGCATGAGCAGCGTTTTGCATCATGGAGTGGTTTATTTTTAAACTTCATAGCATGTACATTCCTAGGAGAGACAACAAAATACACTGAAGAGCCAAAGAAACTGGTACACCTGCCTAAGATGGTGTAGGGCCCCCGCGAGCACGCAGAAGTGTCGCACCACGACGTGGCATGGACTCGACTCATGTCTGAAGTAGTACTGAAGAGAACCGACACCATGAATCCTGCTGGGCAGTCCATATATCCGTAAGAGTACAAGGGGGTGGAGATCCCTTCTGAGCAGCATGTTGCAAGGAATCCCGGATATGCTCAATAATGTTCATGTCTGGGGAGTTTTGTGGCCAGTGGAAGTATCTAAACTCAGAAGAGTGTTCCTGGAGCCACTCTGTAGCACATACAGGATGCTTACGTACGTGTCACCTGTCAGAGTTGTATCTAGATGTATCAGGGGTCCCATATCATTCCAACTGCACACGCCCATTACAGAGCCTTCACCAGCTTGAACAGTCCCCTGTTCACTTGTAGGGTACAGGGTTCAGGAGGTTGTATCCCTACCCGTACACGTCCATCCACTCGATACAAAACGAGACTTCTCCGACCAGGTAACATGTTTCCAGTTATCAACAGTCCAACTTCGTTGTTGACGGACCCAGCGTAAAGCTTTGTGTAGTGCAGTCATCAAGCGTACACGAGTAAGCCTTCGGCTCCCAAAGCCCATATCGATGCTGTTTCGTTGAATGATTCGCACGCTGACAGTTGTTGATGGCCCAGCATTGAAATCTGCAGCAATTTGAGGAAAGGTTACACTTCTGTAGCGCTGAACATTCTCTTCAGTCGTCGTTGGTCCAGATCTTGCAGGATATTTTTCCGGCCGCAGCGATATCGGAGATCTGATGTTTCACCGGGTTCCTGATATTCACGGAACACTCGTGAGATGGTCTCATGGGAAAGTCCCCACTTCATGACTACCTCGTAGATGCTGTGTCTCATCGCTCGGGCACGATGTTCTAACTCACTTACATCCTGATAACGTGCCGTTGTATCGGCAGTAACCTATGTAACAACTGCCAACGACAGCGCCGTATTCTGCATGTTTACATGTCTCTGTATTTGAATACACATGCCTATACCAGTTTCTTTGGCGCTTCAGTGTACCGGGTGATCAAAAGGTCAGTATAAATTTTAAAACTGAATAAATCACGGAATAATGTAGATAGAGAAGTACAAATTGACACACATGCTTGGAATGACATGGGGTTTTATTAGAACAAAAAAAAAAAAAAAAAAATACAAACGTTCAAAAAATGTCCGACAGATGGCGCTTCATCTGATCAGAATAGCAATAATTAACATAACAATGTGAGACAAAGGAAAGACGATGTTCTTTACAGGAAATGCTCAATATGTGCACCATCATTCCTCAACAATAGCTGTAGTCGAGGAATAATGTTGTGAACAGCACTGTAAAGCATGTCCGGAGTTATGGTGAGGCATTGGCGTCGAATGTTGTCTTTCAGCATCCCTAGAGATGTCGGTCGATCACGATACACTTGCAACTTCAGGTAACCCCAAAGCCAATAATCACACGGGCTGAGGTCTGGGGACCTGGAAGGCCAAGCATGACGAAAGTGGCGGCTGAGCACACGATAATCACCAAACGACGGGAGCAAGAGATCTTTCACGCGTCTAGCAATACTTTTTTCGGCTCTAATAAAACCCCATGTCATTCCAAGTATGTGTGTCAATTTTTACCTCTCTATCTACATTATTCCGTGGTTTATTGAGTTTTCAAATTTATACTGACTTTTTGATCACCCGGTATATTGCTTCCTTTCACGTAAATCTGGAGAAAATGCCATGAAGATTAAATTACACTAAAGCTCACGCGAGACTTACCGACAACCGTTCTTCCTCCAAGTCATTTGCTACTGGAAGATGAAAGAGGTGAGGAGGGGGCGGAGGGCTAGGAGTGACAGTGGCACGAAAGGTAGTCGCCGCCACACAACGTACCGTGGCTTGTGAGATACAGATGTGGATGTCGATGTTGTGAACCAACTGTGTTAGTTCAAAGCTGCTGGGGAGCACATTGTAGCAGACATTAGGTCCTCATCATAGTTGCTACGTTAATATTCATAGAACAGGAAGAACCGTGCTTGTAACGGGACTGCTCATGAATAGAAACAAGAAAGGGCTGGTCTTTCATTTTTCTCAGTACCCAGTGCTAACGCGTCGTCCACTAGCACTGTAATTGCACTGTGCTACTCAGGTATGGAAATAACCAGCGAAACTGCTACTATATCCGAGCTGGCAGTAGTCTGCGTAGTGTTCTCGGACAGGTGCGTACTGCACAACTGAAAGCAAACAGAAAAAAAAGAGGTCTTCATTAATTCGTTTGCTCCAGACAAGAGGGTAACAAGTTGTGCAGAATGCGCACTGTGCCCCAGAAGACAATCTTTGTTTGCTTCTCGGCAGCACGGCCTCTGCGAAAGGGACGATTCGCACCTCAGTGATCAAAGAAGCGCGAAACAAAAGTGCGCGACTCGATTGCTTTCTTTTCTGTTTTTTTGTCACCCGTCTCTCTCGCACTTCTGGCCGTCAAAGTGTTCCAGTGCCTGTTATTGCGCAGGAGGCAGCGCTCTTCCATCTGCCGCCTCCCTCGGTGTCTCGTTAGCTCGAAAGAAAGGACGCGAGCAGTGAGCATTCTTCTCGCCTGTGTGTCACATCTGGAGCGAATAACAGTGACAAGGGCCCGCTGCTGGCCTGTGTTTTGCTGCCCTTCACGTCTAGACGTGTCACAATAAAAATGTGTCCCGTTCTGTTTTCAGCAGATGTTGCCGAAAGCGTTCCGGTGACGTCGACAGTGACCTGCTCATAGACACGCGTGCTGCGGCTTGGTTCCAGTAGTTCCTCATAATGGAAATTCTGACGCACATTTACAGTCAGTGTCCAACATTGCGTCAATGTAACATCCAAAACTACCGTCTTCACAAATCCGTACTGCAAATAGAGTGCCGCAGTACTCTTCTGGCCTGGTTGTGCTATATCCGAGGGATAGTCTCTCGTGCAACTATGACAACGCTGCAAGTGTGGATTTGTCAATTTCATCTCTTGACGCGTTGAAGGTCAACATCAGACATCGCAGCGAGTGTCCCGAAGAACGTTGATTAATGCTACGGGAGACTATTAAGATTGAGAGTAAATTACTTTACACGCTTCAGTATAGCATAGTACGGGGTAAGTCCTGTTTAACGCTATTGTGTATTATGTATTGTGTATTGAACCAGGGACCTAGAAACGATGGAGAGGCTTAATCCCGCCATAGTCCTCAGTGGCTCACAACCCCACAACAGGTCACAGCTCTCCACAGACGAGTATAGCCCCAAATGTTTGCGTGGTAGAGTAATTATAGATTACGCGTACTTGGAGACAGTGTTTGCGCAGCAATCGCCGACATAGTGTAACTGAGGCGGAATAAGGGGAACAGGCCCGCATTCGCCGAGGCAGATAGAAAACCGCTTAAAAAACCATCATCCGGGCGAATTCGAGCCGGGGCCGGCACGCCTTCCTGCTCGGGAAGCAGCGCGCTAGACCATGCAGTTAGAGCTGGCAGGTGGACTGGTTAACCCTAGGACGCAATGTGTCGAAATCGAACATGAATACATATGCAGAGTCTGGGAGGCTCCATCCTTATTTTAAATTTGTCTCTTTTTATATAACCATTTTTTGGAGTTCAATTTTTTTTGTTTCAGAGTTATCAAATTTTTGAAATGTTTATAAGTTACACCAAAAAATCTGGTGGTCCCGCGTTATATTTCGTTATTCTTGTACGGTCCGTGTCTCGCTCTTTAAACATGGAACTTTTATAGGACCGCTTTGCTATCTGTCTTTCTGTTCGACTGTTAAAAACCCTTTTTCTCTCAAACTGGTAGGCGAACCGCGTTCAAATTTATATCACATTTTATGGTGTACGGACCGTTGGAGGATTAAGAAATTCAAGTTTCTAAGTGAATTCAGTCAAAATACTAGGCCATGTACGTCACGTATTTTGATACTCGAAACCTAACTCATCAAAACCAGTAGCGTAGTTCCCGTTGACCTAGAATCACGAAATTTGGCAACAAGCAAGGTTTCAAACTACAAGTAAAAGGAAAAAATCAAAAAATTCTTAATTTGAAACTATATAACATGAAAAAACATTTTGTTTGTCATTCTTTATCCATACGTGTGTTTGTCTGTCCATCTGTTAATATAGTTTTCCTAGGTAACAGTTTGACGTATCAAATTCAAATTAATATCACTTACTAAGGACAATGATCCCTTAGCGATGTAGACATTTGTTGGTTCTAAGTCAGCCCAATCAGAAACTACGCCATTTCTGTTACATACTTTGCCGGCCGCGGTGGTCTAGCGGTTCTAGGCGCGCAGTCCGGAACCGCGCGGCTGCTACGGTCGCAGGTTCGAATCCTGCCTCGGGCATGGATGTGTGTGATGTCCTTAGGTTAGTTAGGTTTAAGTAGTTCTAAGTTCTAGGGGACTGATGACCACAGTAGTTAAGTCCCATAGTGCTCAGAGCCATTTGACCCATTTTTGTTACATACTTTGATAATCGATAACTCTGTCCACAAAATCTATAGGATACAGCCCACTGATCTAAAATCATGATTTTGTCAAAAAGCAAGGTTTCGTGGCACAGGTAAAGGCAAAAATCTGAATTATTAATTTATAATTATCACACACCAGAAAAGTATGTCTTCTGGCATTTGTTAACCGACTTCAAACTTGAAATTAAAACACTTTCAATAGTCTCGGAATCTCTGCGACCGACATCTTGCAGTCTCAATTGCGTTAATAGACAAAAATCGTCAATATAGTCTATTCCCAGAGTGGATAGATTGTCTATATGCAGTACATAATCAGGTTTGTACGGAACCGTCAGTTCGCGGGTCCTGCTCGCACCAGGCCAATTTTCAAAGAACTCTTTAGAGTTTATGTTTATCACTTACTCTCACATAAATACAACGTACGTAAATATATACATTAGCGCATTTATAAATTGCGGTTCTAGATGTGACAAGAATTATTAAATTCAGTACTTTGTATTAAAACATCCTTATTTTACACAATAATGCGAATTACAAGCTTTATTTTGACAAACAATTGTTACACATTTTTCACAAAATCTTGCATTTTTCTCTGTTTACGTTTGATAAAGAAGAAGCAAAAGTAATGCCACTATCTTTTTTACAGATGTTGTTTCTTTACTTCATACATATCAGGGTGATTTTCCCTTGTTTGTTATATGGACAACATTCTCTGTCTTGATATAGCTAATTGGTTCAATAGTGAGACATTTATTTTCACACCACATCTGTGCATGGCATCATCTGTTTCTTTTTTTTTTGGGATGTTGTAGATCCGAATACGAGGCTCCATTAGTGATCTTACCATTTCCTCTAGTAGATCTCTTAGGAACAAACACCTTATATCGGTTCTTCCACTATGGTATGTCGGATATATATATATAAATGACCTAGGAGAAAACGTCAGATGCAATTTAAGGCTATTCGCAGATGACGTAGTTGCTTATACCAAAGTAGCAACGCCAGAAAATAGTAAGAATTTGCAGAACGACCTGGAGAGAACTGATAAATGGTACACAATCTGGCAGTTCACCCTGAACGTAAATAAATGTAACATATTGTGCATACATAGAAAAAGAACTCCACTACTCTACAGCTACACTATTGATGACAAACAGCTGTAGACAGCGTCTTCCGTAAAATATATAGTGGTATCTATCCAGATCGACCTTAAGTGGCATGACCATATAAAACAGATAGTGGGAAAAGCAGACACTAGACTGAGATTCATCGGAAGAATCTTAAAGAAATCTAACTCATGCACGAAAGAAGTGGCTTATAAGCCGCTTGTTCGTCCGATTGTTCAATATTGTACATCTATCTGGGATACATGTCAGGTAGGACTGATAGAGGAGGTCGAGAAGCTCCAACGAAGAGCGGCGCTTTTCTTCATGGGATCGTTCAGCTGGCGAGAGAGCATTACGGAGATGCTAAACAAACCCCTGTGGCAAACGTTACAAGGAGAGATTTACTATTGAAATTTCGAGACAGCACTTTTCAGGAGGAGTTAGACAACATATTACTTCACCTCCACATACATCTCGGGTATTGATTACATGGAGGAAATTCGAGAAATTAGAGCCAATACAGAGGCTTACCGACAATCATTCTTCCCACGCAGTATTCGCGGGTGGAACAGGGTTGGAGGGATCAGATAGTGGTGCCGAAAGTACCCTCCGCCACACACCATTAAGTGTCTTCCTGAGTATGATGTAGATGGTTAACAACCGAAACCTTTACATGACTAATGGGACAAATAAACAGATGACGGTTAAAAAGCATTTCATAAAATACATTACGGCAGTTGATCCTCACGTTATGGGAACATTACATAAATGCAAAACTCCAGCCCTACAACACTGTCATTAGACAAGAAAGCTTTCTTTAAATTCAGCCAGACGATTAGCTGAAACAGAAAAGAATGGAAGGAAAACAATCAAGAAAATTTTGGGACTAAAATGTGTAAATGAAAGCTGAGAAGAAATAAAGGAGTTTATGAAAACAATAGAACGAATATTATACACAAAGAGGAAGAAAAGAGTTGCAGTCCGTGGGAACCAAAAAGGCTACAAGAAAAATGTATACTAAAATTTTTTTAACGTTTTTGAGAGAAACACAAAAGTATTAATGACATGGGTCAAAGAACTTAAACCAGACCAGAGGTAAATAGAAATAACGGAGGAAGAAATAGGAGACAGAAAAGTTCAGAGCGGACGTAAAATGTTTCAAAGGCATGTAGCGGTAGAACCGACTACGTTAAACGGCAAACGATGCTAACGTTAAACGTCTGCGAGGAATTTTTGTGAAAACTGTGATCGAGAGGTAACCTAATGCGAACAGAACTATCAAACTGGGATTCGTTTCCGAAACACTCCAGCAGAATGTAACCAACAGTAAACTAGTGGGTCAGGAACAGACGTTCTCCCAGCACTAAATCAAGTTGTAGCACTACGTAATAATATCGGTCGCCAGCCTAATTAGGCAGTATTATGTCAAGCAATATAATAAAGCAGAAGGCAGTGCTAAGGCCAACCTAACCTTCCTTGACACACGTGCACTACACTCTTTCTTTACACCTGTTCACACTATAATACAGCCATCCTGATTTAGGTTTTCCGTGATTTCCCTAAATCGTTTCAGGCAAATGCCGTGATGGTTCCTTTGAAAGGGCACGGCCGATTTCCTTCCCAATCCTTCCCAAACCCGAGCTTGCGCTCCGTCTCTAATGACCTCGTTGTCGACGGGACGTTAAACACTAACCACCACCACCACCACTATAATAAAGTAACCTAACTTTGCAGATAAATGAACTACTAACTTGGAATTCAAACAAAATAATGGTCAGTTAGATGGCAAGCAGTAACATATGCCTCTCAGCAACACGTACCTTAAGTGAACTAGATGCAGCAGTTTATGGAACCAGTCGCCAATACACATGAAACTAGTAGTAATACTAAACAGCGAAGAGCATGAAATGATTATGATTTAAATCAGGGGGGTCTGTTAACGATTATGCTTTATAACATCATTGCTTAATACGGTCTCTATGCCTGTACATTAACCAACTTGAGTTGTAATAGCTAACACACTTAATATTTCTTTCTTGGACTTGGTTTGAAGCTATTAAACAGAATGCAAATCTAGCCACCCTGGCTCTGAAGGAGCCTTTGCTTTGCTTCGTTAACTAACTAGCCTAGTACATGAGGACACTCAAATTTTCATGGTTTGGAGAACCACGTTCATTAACAAAACTACACAAGTATGTATAAAAAAGGTGAGTATTCACATCAGTAATTGTTAATTAAGTAAAGCACAACAAACTATAACTCCTTAAATAAGAAATGTGCTTTGATGAGTAGTCTTCTAACCTACTCAACATATAGTTGGCTGTGCAAATGCTTACACAACATGAAATTCAAGTTCAACACTTGCTCATGAAATGAGCACTAGTAAAACTTTGTAATTCTAGTCAATGGGCAAAAATGCAACAATAAATAATCTATTTTATTGAGATCAGCTTTACTATTTTCAGGCAGCTTTTCAAATAAGGCAAATTATTTAAGGAAATGACTGCAAATTGTTTTAAAATGCAGTGGAAGTGGAGTATGTCTCAGACTATAAAACTGAGCTTTAAACACTTTAACTCCACACATTAAAAACCAATCACACCTATTTTTACAGCGGCCGAATAAGTCCTTCTATAATAAATTAGGACACTCGGAATTAAATTCTCTAGGACAGGATTCCCTTCCAGGTTTGTGATTTGGGATAATCACGGGCGTAAGATAGGATTTTTAGCAACACCGCGATTGTTATTAAAATCAACCAAATTTCACAATACCTGCTCCATTTACAGAGCGTCAAATATAAACAATTATTCGGAAGGCTCGTGGTACTTGTAGCGTCATTTGCAGCAGCTGTTAACATGACGGTGATGCAGTCATGGCGGTACTGTTGGCCTCACTCCGTTACAGATCTTTTTGGCATCGGAATCATACTTTTATATGGCCAAAAACGATGCCACGATAACGGTATCACCAAATGCAGCATCCGAGGGCCATAAACACTGCTCTTAAGCTCTTCTGGCCTCAAAACTCCATAAATATGAGCCACAATGGTCCGCCACTACTAGCGAGATGTTAACCACAGCACTGCTCAGCCCAGACCCCTTCTCCGTCACAAAGGACGATTTGTCACTTACGCGCTAACCACACCTTTTCCACTCTACCAAGCTACTTCCGTACCTGCGAGGCTTCCCCACATCTTTACGTTCAACTCTACTTTTCCTAACAATGGATCGAATTATATAACAATCATTCCAGCAGTTATTTAAATCCAAAAATATATTTTAAACAACATCGTTCAAAAAATTCACACAACTGAAATATGTATACATAGCCAAAGAATTTCCATAACAGGCACAACACTCAACACAAGGAACACTACAAATTGACACAGAACTATTGATACGTATAAGAATTAGGTAGAAAATAGGTGTTACAGGCTTCCGGGAGAAAACGACGGAAAAAAGAATAAAAAATCTTCAAATCTGTGTGATATCTTGTGGGACTTAACTGCTAAGGTCATCAGGCCCTAAGCTTACACACTACTTAACCTAAATTATCCTAAGAACAAACACACACACCCATGCCCTAGGGAGGACTCGAACCTCCGCCGGGACCAGCCGCACAGAAAACGACGAAAAAGATAAGATCAGTATCAACAGAAGAAAGGAGAGAAAAACATGAGGGAAGTATGAAAAACTGCTGCAAAGAATGAAAGGAGAAAAGAAGGAAGTTTTTCTTAGTAGACTGAACCAATAAAAAAAAAAGCGACGGCTACTTCCTCTAGTCATCGTAGCTCACAAACTAAAATCTTAAGCTCAGCAAGCCAGTCACATTAAGATCTCGAAATCAATGCTGGTGTTTAACAGTTTATTAGGAAGTGTTTATTACTTATTTAGCAATATTTTTATGAAAGCCTTCCAGTTTTAGCCTAGGGCTACATTTCAAAGTTTTATACGTGGTTTGAGAGATTTTTGGTGTCATATGATAAAACCTAGAACTGCGTTTGTTCCTTATGTACTTAGAAGAGCGGTATTTCTTTGAGCAACCTTCTGGGTTAGTCTCACTCTTGTGACGTTCATCGAATGAGATAAATGATGCCTAGAGGACCGTTTATTTAAACTGCGTCGTTCGTCAGGGAGGGAGAATTCATCACTTGCGTGCGACACATATGACCGAGTTCACAGACTCGACGCACGGAATTCACACAATGTGGCGCGAGAATTTATGCGTGGTTGCGGGCAGCCACGCTTCCGTCTAATTTGACTACACAATCACGGCCAGCGGTGCGATTCGCGCTGGTATGTGGTCCTGCCTGATAAACGCCACATGACGCACGTTCTACCCGTCTGCTCGTCTCAGCTCTAAACTGGACGTCGACAAAGTGAACCATGCCAACGACTAACGTAGCTGACGCAAACAACGACAGTAAATTTATTTCATAGGTTTACTATGAGCCGAACAAGGGTGGAATCGCTGAACAGAACAGCACATGTTTGCATCTGCGCCATGGAATCTAGTAACTAATGAAATAAGGCTGCTTTAGGAAGTTTCTTCAAATTTCACAACACTATCACTCCCCCCTAAATGAAGGCAGAAGCTTGACGTAAATTTTATCTTACTCATAGTGCAATGATGGAGTTGAATACTCTTGCTACAGAAAACTGTCAACACACCTTTCGATGATTTCGTCTTCTGCAGCAAGTCGCAAACCTTCCCTTCTAGAGACGAAATAAGTGTTGCTCGACTGGATAAGCTTGTAACACGCCCGGGGGTACAATTGGGTGGGGTACCTTAAGGTGGTTGTCTTCGTCTTCTGCAGCAAGTCGCAAACCTTCCCTTCTAGAGACGAAATAAGTGTTGCTCGACTGGATAAGCTTGTAACACGCCCGGGGGTACAATTGGGTGGGGTACCTTAAAGTGGTTGTCGTTCCTTGACCGTGCGCCCTGTCCACACGATGTACCTGGCAATCCCACGGCGGTCGTACTGTTCTGCTCCACACTGCTGCTGGCTTGCCTGGAATTATCTGTCGAAATATACAAGCGAGTTAGGGGAGCCACTCAACGTCAAAACACAACACTGTCTTACGTTTGGTATGAACAACTATATTCCGAGACGATAAAAGAAGAACGCATTTTGCACTGTTTACATTCTAAGTCGTAAATGTTTATCCCAGTTAACAATCTTGACGATTATCTGTCCACACTATCACTCAGACGAGCGTACACGTAACCGACTCGACGCGGGTGACTGTTGATGATGCGGAGGCCGACTGATCGAACGAAAGTTCTTACGCTCGTCACACATAGAAAAATCTGGTAATAGTCCTTCTTTACACTAGTAATAATATAACACTGTTCGTAAAGTTAATTTTTCAGTTCTCAGTTCTCACTTGTACGAGCGTGCGCGTAACCGTCGCGGCGCGGCTGATTGTTGATAATGCGGAAACGCGATGATCGAACACACGTTCTCACGCTCGCTACAAAACACTGGCACTTAAATGCACACTTTTATGGTAACTAATTTTTGCTGATTCACATTAGTTCATTCTGAGAGACCGAACACGGCGCGGATGATTGATACAGTACGGTACGACAGGCAACGAGAGGATACGCAAATACGTTATCGGCCGCACTGCTCATTTTTAATTACATCTTGACGCACTTTTGATGAAGCACTTCCATATTTCATCACTTCAATGTAATAGCACTTGAAGCAACTGTTCAACTCCCATACTAACAATGCCTCTCACATGCAGAGCTACCCACTACACAACATAACAGTTCCGTGTCCCGAGCTCGACTCTGCAGACGCGGCTGCCCGCAAAGATACTCCACAACTACACCAGCGATATGACAATATGCTTACAAGCTGTAGCAGGACCAGACACGGTAACTGTGCCTAAAGGGTGCAAAAGATGTACTACTAACAGGTTAACAACAAGCTCGTAAATGAAAGCAATGTCTTCGTACGGAAACTGAACTGTACTGTCACTTCTTTGCTACACAACATCCGCCAAGGTCATGCTAGTCTGAAGTTACAGTTCGACACTTACACGCAGCCGCAGTCATTCGTAATAGCCAGCTTACGGTATTCACACGACATTGTTACCGAAATATTGGAAAACGAATTGTCTGTGACAGAATGCTCGCTCAAATATTCCACAACTGCATCCCTTTGAAAGTCTAGTTCTCGTTCCCGACTTACGCAATACGTCACGTGGAATTTAGGTAATGGAAAAGTTACATTTTACACTTAAAATCCGAATTTTCAGTCGTTCGTCTTTTTTATTCGTTCCCAGTCACTTTACAGCACTCCGTGGTCACATTTAACTCTCAGTGCCGCAAAACTATTACTCGTACTTCTATTGAGAGCTCTTAATACACACGTCCTATCGTCATGTGCTATTCCCTTAGCCCACGATGTACTCGCTAACATCCACTTTCCTCACTGCCTCGGCTATACTACAGCCGATAACCTATCGGTATAAACACGCACTATTCCGCGTCTTCTACAATGAAACAATCACAACTTAGTATTTTTCGAAGAGATTAATCAAATGAAGAAATTTAGAAACCCACAAATATCAACATAATTTCCTCCTTAAATAAATGAATTACCGTAATATGTTTCTTGGTGCCCCACACCATAACTGTGAAATATATTTCACAAATGTCCCCTGGGCGTATGATTCATTCTGTCAGACACAATTCCCACGTTGTCAGTTACTCAGTTAGCAGGCAAAGAATATTGATTTGTCATACTTCTTCACATTCATATCTCCATTAGCACTAATAACTAAACGTATTAAATCAGAAGTGTTAAGAAAGTCACGTTGTTTTGACGGATTAAGATTTTATAATCCGTCGGTAGTGTGATCGTTCGGCAACAGCCGTTACTGGTCGGAATTGTTGCAGGATTGCAAGAGCACATCTGTTCCGGTAAAACTAGATTAATCTCTGCGTGAGTATACTTGCTATCATTAACTTTTGTTTGACCGATGTAAAGGCACTATGCGTCAATAAGACTACGGGGCTCCTTACTTTAAAAAGAACCATCCTATTTTAAACGTGTTTATCTTTTATGTCCTTCCATATATAACTGGGAGTACTCTTTAAGAAGTTTAAAATTACTTTTCAAAAACTTTAAATCTGCCCTCCACCGTACGGACCTCAAGTATTCTCACGATAGTCACACTCACGCTACTGTGGAACCACCATGTCTGAAGTTGAATTAACGTATTCAGTGTTGCGACTGCGAGGCATCGCAGCAGTTCACGGATACCCGCTTTTGAAGTGGAGGCACGTAGACTGAGTCTTTCTTAAAACGAAAACAAAAAAAGCAACAAAAACATGGACTGCCACAACCCATGAGCACGACTTTTGATATCAGTAGTGAAATGTGAGAACTGTACTCCTCTTATACTGCGTAATACGGTTTACGTTGAACAGTGTTAAGGTAACTGCGCTTTTTGAAACATAGAACCCAAAAAGATTTCCTTACGGGGTTGCTATCTCGGCAAGACGCACGTAGGCTAATGAATGGGCGAGCTAGCTAGCTGTACCAGAGGCCGGTAATCATAATAACCGTTGACTTAAAGCGATTTCCCGGTCTAGAGGTTTAAAAAAAAGTGTTTTTGGTTATTTTCGCTCCTCACTGCCTTAACAATACTCGATGAAAAGGAATTTGGCGGGGAATTGTTGTCTGTACCAGAAAATTACGTTTCAATGGAAGAGCGCAACGACCACCCCGACCGCTCTTGGCGCTTGGGCTGATTGCGAATCCGATCGACATCTCTTGCTCTGTAAAGCGATTGTAATATCGTCTGTCGAGGAAAATATCGATATAGGTGTTGTACCTGATCACGAGATGTCTCAGGGTGCATGACAAAGAAACTGACCGTCATCGTACTACCTTTTCAGACGAACCATGATTCCACCTAAAAGGTACGTTAATTTACAAAATAACAATTACTAGAGTTCTGAGAAGCCTAACGTTATACACGAGGCACACTTGCATCATCAGAAAATAGGCGTGTAGTACGCAATTTGCGATGAGAGAACACATTTTTTTTCCAGGAATCAGTTAACAGTGAGAGATACTTGGAAAATATTCTGGTAACTTCTTTTTGGCCAAGCAACTGGCCTTCAACAGGACTCTGCGACAACACATACAGCCAACTCCTCATTACAGGAAACTCGTGACGTGTTTCAAGATAGAGTTACCACTAACAACATGTAGCTACCTCGTTTTTCCAATTTAAGCCCATTTTTATCTCTATGGTGTGAGGGGTGATAGAAAAGAAACTGTAAAAATCAGATCCTCACACTTTAGATGAACTTACGACTAACATTTGTTGAGAAATTGCTGCCATTTGTCAGTGGGAACTGTAGAGTGTAGGCCTAATGACCAATTTTCTAAGCATGTCTCATAAATGCTTGAAAAACGAACGGTGGCAGTTCCATCGTCACTTCGTTTAATATACCTGAGTAATTTACTTACCTTTTTAATTTTTGTTTGTATGATAAAAATAACTTAACTGGCAAACTATATTTACTGCGGCTTGTCAATCGCACCGCGAACACAGCAGCTGGCCACGCCGGCAAACCGCACACCGCGAAAGCGGTTGCGTTAACGATTGATCATACTGTATATGGAAACCATGATATTTACTCCAAGTATGGAACTAATTTCACACACAATTCAAAGATGCAGAATGAATATGCAGACACTTAAATAATAATTACTCTTGACCCTAAAGACCAGCATCCTGCACAAATGCGCAGCCACGGAATAAAATCGGAATATGAGCGCCTTTTTTACATCATCCTGACTTTTTTTCCAACAATGTCGTCAATGTAACCAGGGATCCTCTGTTCTATACCACGAGCCAAACAGAAGAAAGAATTTGCTTTATCCCTATATTATGAAACCTTTAAAATAAGGAATGAGAGACACGAAGAGTACTGTTGTGCAAGTTCCACGTGATCTTCCACTGAATCAGCAGTTGATAACGACACATAATACTATCCCAAAAATTCCAACTCATCGAAATACGTACATGTATATGACTATATTGATAACAAGTGTACCATGTCAGTTACTGTATGTGTACTGGAACAATGTTCGTTGTCATCTGCCGTGTTGCCAGAAGAAAACTTTGATACTTTAATCTGTACAATCAAATGAACTATACACGATTGCTTAAGTCTTTAATTGTCCTTTGAGTCTTTGGAAAGTCATTGTTTCTTAGTTTACTGATATTCGAAAATTTTTAACGGTCTTTGCAGTCGAAAAGTAAATAAGAAAGTGGTGACTATACTAAGACTACCCATTTATTTTAATTGTAAATATCTAGATGACTGCATATACGAATCTGTTTCATTTTTTTTTAATTCCGTTGTCGTCTATTACTATTGTTTTTGTTTCCTCTCACATTTAAACAACCTTGTCTATCCAAGTGGGGTTCTTTGCACCTTCTTCAGCCCTGCGATCGCCAGTTTTTATTGTCCTTTGGAGCTTTGGTAAGTCGTTGTTTCTTAATTTATTCATACTCGAAATTTTTGAAAGGCCCAATTTTTTTTTTATTTTTTTTTTTTTTTTTGTCATCCGTCTACTGACTGGTTCGATGCGGCCCGCCACGAATTCCTTTCCTGTGCTAACCTCTTCATCTCAGAGTAGCACTTGCAACCTACGTCCTCAATTATTTGCTTGACGTATTCCAATCTCTGTCTTCCTCAACAGTTTTTGCCCTCTACAGCCCCCTCTAGTACCATGGAAGTCATTCCCTAATGTCTTAGCAGATGTCCTACCATCCTGTCCCTTCTCCTTATCAGTGTTTTCCACATATTCCTTTCCTCTCCGATTCTACGTAGAACTTCCTCATTCCTTACCTTATCAGTCCACCTAATTTTCAACATTCGTCTATAGCACCACATCTCAAATGCTTCGATTCTCTTCTGTTCCGGTTTTCCCACAGTCCAGGATTCACTATCGTACAATGCTGTACTCCAGACGTACATCCTCAGGAATTTCTTCCTCAAATTAAGGCCGGTATTTGATATTAGTAGACTTCTCTTGGCCAGAAATGCGTTTTTTTGCCATAGCGAGTCGGCTTTTGATGTCCTCCATGCTCCGTCCGTCATTGGTTATTTTACTGCCTAGGTAGCAGAATTCCTTAACTTCATTGACTTCGTGACCATCAATCCTGATGTTAAGTTTCTCGTTGTTCTCATTTCTACTACTTCTCATTACCTTCGTCTTTCTCCGATTTACTCTCAAACCATACTGTGTACTCATTAGACTGTTCACTCCGTTCAGCAGATCATTTAATTCTTCTTCACTTTCACTCAGGATAGCAATGTCATCAGCGAATCGTATCTTTGATATCCTTTCTCGCCGGCCGAAGTGGCCGTGCGGTTAAAGGCGCTGCAGTCTGGAACCGCAAGACCGCTACGGTCGCAGGTTCGAATCCTGCCTCGGGCATGGATGTTTGTGATGTCCTTAGGTTAGTTAGGTTTAACTAGTTCTAAGTTCTAGGGGACTAATGACCTCAGCAGTTGAGTCCCATAGTGCTCAGAGCCATTTGAACCATATCCTTTCTCCTTGTATTTTATTCCACTCCTGAACCTTTCTTTTATTTCCATCATTGCTTCCTCGATGTACAGATTGAAGAGTAGGGGCGAAAGGCTACAGCCTTGTCTTACACCCTTCTTAATACGAGCACTTCGTTCTTGATCGTCCACTCTTATTATTCCCTCTTGGTTGTTGTACATATTGTATATGACACGTCTCTCCCTATAGCTTACCCCTACTTTTTTCAGAATCTCGAACAGCTTGCACCATTTTATATTGTCGAACACTTTTTCCAGGTCGACAAATCCTATGAAAGTGTCTTGATTTTTCTTTGGTCTTGCTTCCATTATTAGCTGTAACGTCAGAATTGCCTCTCTCGTCCCTTTACTTTTCCTAAAGCCAAACTGATCGTCACCTAGCGCATTCTCAATTTTCTTTTCCGTTCTTCTGTATATTATTCTTGTAAGCAGCTTCGATGCATGAGCTGTTAAGCTGATTGTGCGATAATTCTCGCACTTGTCAGCTCTTGCCGTCTTCGGAATTGTGCGGATGATGCTTTTCAGAAAGTCAGATGGTATGTCACCAACGTGAATAGTCGTTTTGTTGTCACTTCCCCCAATGATTTTAGAAATTCTGATGGAATGTTATCTATCCCTTCTGCCTGATTTGACCGTAAGTCCTCCAAAGCTCTTTCAAATTCCGATTCTAATACTGGATCCCCTATCTCTTCTAAATCGACTCATGTTTCTTCTTCTATCACATCAGACAAATCTTCACCCTCATAGAGGCTTTCAATATATTCATTGCACCTATCTGCTCTCTCCTCTGCATTTAACAGTGGAATTACCGTTGCACTCGTAATGTTACCACCGTTGCTTTTAATGTCACCAAGGGTTGTTTTGACTTTCCAGAATGTTGAGTCTGTCCTTCCGACAATCATATCTTTTTCGATGTCTTCACATTTTTCCTGCAGCCATTTCGTCTTAGCTTCCCTGCACTTCCTATTTATTTCATTCCTCAGCGACTTGTACTTCTGAATTCCTGATTTTCCCGGAACAGGTTTGTACTTCCTCCTTTCATCAATCAACTGAAGTATTTCTTCTGTTACCCACGGTTTCTTCGCAGCTACCTTCTTTGTACCTATGTTTTCCTTCCCAACTTCTGTGATGGCCCTTTTTAGAGATGTCCATTCCTCTTCAATTGTACTGCCTACTGCGCTATTCCTTATTGCTGTATGTATAGCGTTAGAGAACTTCAAACGTATCTCGTCGTTCCTTAGTACTTCCGTATCCCACTTCTTTGCGTATTGATTCTTCCTGACTAATGTCTTGAACTTCAGCCTACTCTTCATCACTACTATATTGTGATCTGAGGCTATATCTGCTCCCGGGTACGCCTTACAATCCAGTATCTGATTTCGGAATCTCTGTCTGACCATGATGTAATCTAATCAAAAATCTTCCCGTATCTCCCGGCCTTTTCCAAGTATACCTCCTCCTCTTGTGATTCTTGAACAGGGTATTCGCTATTACTAGCTGAAACTTGTTACAGAACTCAATTAGTCTTTCTCCTCTTTCATTCCGTGTCCCTAGCCCATATTCTCCTGTAACCTTTTCTTGTACTCCTTCCCCTACAACTGCATTCCAGTCGCCCATGACTATTAGATTTTCGTCTCCCTTTACATACTGCATTACCCTTTCAATATCCTCATACACTTTCTTTATCTGTTCATCTTCAGCTTGCGACGTCGGCATGTATACCTGAACCATCGTTGTCGGTGTTGGTCTGCTGTCGATTCTGATTAGAACAACCCCTTCAATACAAAAGTAAATAAGAAAGCGTTGACTATACAAAGGCTACAGTCTGCCACGGACTCTTTTCAGGAGCTTAATTTGACCCTTCCTAATTTCAGTATATTCTACGATTGCTTTAGCCCGGTTGCAGGTTCGAATCGTGCCTGGGGCGTGGATGTGTGTTATGTCCTTAGGTTAGTTAGGTTTAAGTAGTTCTAAATTCTAGGGGACTGATGACCTTAGAAGTTAAGTTCCATAGTGCTCAGAGCCATTTGAACCATTTGATTGTTTTAGCCGTTATCTACGATGCCATTTTGTGGACACGCCCACGAATTCTTAATGTTCTCTTCTCAAAGTACGCTTTAAGATTGTCAGTTTCCACAAACACTAATAAACAAAAACCACTACGACCAGTGCCCTTCTGCGAGAGTCAATTCCGCGATTTCCCACTCATCTCTGCTCCGCTTGGACACTTTGATTACCGTGTCACTTGCCTGCATCTCTATAAAAGCCCGTAGGGAAATACAGGACCAAAAATCTTCCTCAGTACTTTCCTTTCCCAGATATTTAGCTTCTACTCCGAAGCCTCTGTCAGCACCCATGCCTCACTGCCATACATAAGACCTGATTTGTTCATTGTTTTGTAAAGTGGCAGCTTTTATTTCCTACTTAGTTTCTTACTTTTGAGCGTGGTACATAGTGCTCTATATGATCTGTCGGCAGCTTTAATTCGGTTTGTTATATCTGCCCCCACTTTGTTTTCTGATGTTATTACTGAGCCAAGAGAAATAAAGCTATGTACCCTTTCAAAGTTGCACCCTTCTTACTGTAGATCATCTGTGTTTCTTCTAACTCTCTCAGTTACCATATACATAGATTTTGTCTCACTGATTTCTAAACCAAGGTTCTTCGCAGCGGCTTCAAACTTTTTGAGCGTTGATGTGAGTGCCTCCATACTTCTGGCACTTCTTACTACATCATCTGCATAGGCTAAGATTTGTAAAAGTCTATTGTAAATATTGCCACCTGGGTTTGTGGTTATTGATCTTACTGGATTCTCTAATACCTCGTTGAATAGTATTGGCGATTATGGACCTCCCTGTCTTAGGCCTTCTTCCGTTGGGAACGATCTCGACAGACATTCCTGAACTTTAAGCTGGCTTTTGCTGTTTTCCAGGGTCACCTCGGTTAATTTTAATAGCTTCTTATGACATTTGAATGTCTGCATTGTTTCCCACAGTGCTGATCTTTTAACTCTGTCATAGGCCTGCTTAAAGTCTATAAAGAGATGTTCTAACATTACATTATATTCGTAAGTCTTCTCCAGCGTCATACATACTGTAAAGATATGGTCAGCTGTAGACCTCTCAGATACAAAACCTGCCTGGTACTCGCCTAGAATCTTTTCTGCTCTTCACCTTACTCTCCTTGTTATAGCTGTAGAAAGGATTTTGTACGTCTACAAAATACTAAGCGGCGATATTCATCAGTAGTTCTTGCACTGCATGCGTGATCCTTTCTTATGTATAGGGCAGATGGTTGCTAACGTCCGGTCTTCTGGCATTTTCTCTGTTTGTCAGGCCACTGTAATTATTTGTGTATCCATACTAATACTTCACTTCCGTATTTTATCATTTCCGCTGTTACCAGGTCGTGTCCAGGAGCTTTGTTATTCCCAAATTGCTTTATAATTTCCCTTAACTCTTCTATCGATGGTGGTTCTGTATCCACTGCATCATCATCTCCATCCACCTCTTGTTCTCCTTCAGTTTCTTCGCTAGCCCCTCCATTTGTCTCTTCACTTACGATGTGTCTGTTTGACAGTAAAACTTCAAAATGTTGTGCCCATGTTTCTATTATTTTTGCCTTTCCAAATATCAAACTGCCTGTCTCATCTTTCAACATGTCCGTCCTTGGGTGGTATCGTCTCATTACTTGTCCCATCCCATCAAAGAATTTCCTCTCCTGCTTATTTTCAAAGCTCTCCTGTGTTTCATCCATCCTTTCCCATTCCTCTACTCTCTTTTTAATCCGCGCTAAATTCTTAGCTAACTTTATCTTCTCTTTAAAAATAGCCACATTATTTCGTGTAGGTCTCTGAACATTCTTTGTCGAGCATGAGTTCTATCATCTAGCGCCTTTGACATATCCTCATCAAAGCATCCGTTTCTTTCCTGTTTTCCTCTTTCTCCAAGTACCTCTTGAGCTGGTGTATTTTTGCAACTTCTCTTGCACTTTGATCTATACTTTTCCTTTTTCTTCTGATCTTTGACCATCTCCACATGGTAGACCATACTTTTCTCCAAGCCAGACTTTCTGGCGTTAACTGCAGTCCATTCTAAGGTTTTGATTCTTACCAAAAGTAGGTCTGAGTCAATATCCCTCCTCGACGGCTAACCACATCCAAAATATTTGAGGCATGTCGGTCATCTACCTGTACATGATCTATTTGATTTCTCTTCAACCCATCTGTGGATACCCAAGTCGTCTTGTAATCACTAATCCTTTGCCAAAAGCAAATTTCATCAGTTACCAACCATTTTTATTTGATTCCACGTGTTTACTATGAAGATCTGCCACTGGTTGGTTCTCTTTCTCTTTACCTACTATAGCATTACAATACCCCAGGATAATTTTACGTCATACTTTGGTAGCTTATCATATATTTGCTCCAATTTCTCATAAAATTCTTCTTTCTCTTCTTGAGCTTCATCTTCCGTTGGGGCATGCTCACTAATCAGCGACAAGTTGGAGAATTTTCATTTCAGCATCAGTCGGCATAATCTGGGGCTCTTGTTTCATATTCCACCATGGCATGACTGGTGGATTCCTTTACCATAAAACTTATTTCTAATCTATCTGCTGTTGATCAAGGTATAATGCTCAAAATCGACCTTCTCTGTTTCTCTCCATCTTATCCCCTGCAATGCTGCAAATTCAATAGCAAAGTAACTAGAACGAAAACAAATGACTCGGCTAGGAACACTACGGAAAAGTCGTCGTGAAATATCTGCAGAATTTATCGTAACTAGAACGAAAACAAATGACTCGGCTAGGAACACTACGGAAAAGTCGTCGTGAAATATCTGCAGAATTTATCGAAACACGGGGAAGAACTGCAGCTTCATGTCTCTTCAGATTCCACGAATCAGCTACGATAGTCTCCTATTGCTCAAAAAAGAGTAAGACAGTGACATTGCTGAGTTCTACGCATTTCAGAGGAAATATATGGCGGCGAAGCAGCAAAACCTATTATAATCCTAGATTATAATGCAACTAAATCAGGTGTAGACACAATGGACAAGTTAGTCAGGACCTACACCATAAAACGTATAACAAGAAGATGGTCCATGGTTATTTTTTATAATATCTTCTCGTAGAAGAAGGTGTAATTAGATGAATGACGAACACTAAGTTCACTTAACGAAGGTTTATTCAGCACTTGCACATACAAGGGCGCGCAGCGAACTGCCTCCGGCCAGAACACATACGGTATACTCGTATATACAGTTACAGAACATTCCTGTACAATGATTCCTGACATTTGTCGATACTTCTAGAATGTACTCGAACCGAATATAGAAATTAAAATTTTACAATTCAGGTAAGTTTTTAACTCACGACACTCCACGCAACCGTTTAGTATCATAACCACTACACCACTGTACTACTCAACGTCTTCTGCGACAGTGCTCCCTTCTTAAGAAAACAACGTCTCGATGTTACGTCATCCTAGTCCGGGAACGAGTCATCGGTCCTGCATACTCCTACTCCCTATGACTGATGTCTCAAGTCATACAATCGGTGATCGTTTTCTTGAGCCTGCAGCGTGTGGACTCGAGCTAACTGCCAAGCTTCCTCAGTTCTGTTTAAGACGTGGCCGATATAGTCGTCGTACACGTCATCAGGATGTAACGGAAGCACAGTGTCCATTGCCGTCGTCGCCTCACGCCCATGCACCAGGAAAAATGGCGTGAATTCTGTGGTGTCTTGTTTGGCGATGTTGTAGGCAAACGTCGCGAAAGGTAGCACCTCATCCCAGTTGCTCTGCTCAACATTGACGAACATTGATAGCATGTCTGCCAAGGTCTTATTAAGGCATTCTGTAAGCCCATTAGTTAGTGAATGGTAGGCAGTCGTCATGTGATGAGTAATGTTGCACCGACGGCTTATATCTGTCACAAGATTCTATTTAAATTTTCCCTCGATCCGTAATTAACGACCTTGGGGCACCGTGTTTTAATACATTGTCTCCTGCGATGAATTTGGCTACCTCGAATGCTTAGGCTGTTTTCACGGCTTTTGTAACGGCATAGCGTGTCAGATAATCAGTGCAAACAATAATCCACCTACTGCCACTAGCAGACGTTGCAAATCGTTCGAGGAGGTCAATCGCATCACTTTGGAAAGGCGTTTCGGCTGCTGGAATTGCTTTGAGTCGGCCGGGTTGTTTCTAAGGAACTGCCTTTCTCAAATGTTCAAATGTGTGTGAAATCTTAAGGGACTTAACTGCTAAGGTCATCAGTCTCTAAGCTTACACACTACTTAACCTAAATTATCCTAAGGACAAACATACACGCCCATGCCCGAGGGAGACCTCGAACCTCCGCAGGGACCAGCCGCACAGCCCTTGACTGTAGTGCCACAGATCGCTCGGCTAATCCCACACGGCGTGCCTTTCTCCTCTTGCACTGTCGACAGTGCGACACATAGTGACGGTCACTTCCAAATAAACCTGGCCACAAAAATATGTTGCGGATCGTTTCGTATGTCTTAATAAATCCTAAATTTTTAGCCTCAGATGTGTCATGGAATTTCTGTAGAACATCTAAGCGCATATAGGAATCACTGGTAGCCACCTCTTTACAAACGGATCCAAGTTTTTCTTGCAAGCAATCCATTAACTACCTTAAATTGTCCTTCCACATTCTCTGACCGATTTAAGGCAAACATAATTTGAGATATCTTGGCGTCCTTCTTCTGCTCAGCAGAGAGATCCTGGAGTGCAGTGAGACAGTCACTATTTTCATATGCTGGAGTGCAGCGAGACAGTCACTATCTTCATCTGCTGGAGGCGCCGGGTATTGTTACTTGTGATAGCGCGCATTACCGACGACACAGTAGTTCCCATCTGGCTACGACAGAGCCGCCGTTTAAGTGGCGAGAAACCCGAGTTCGAGCCACATTCAACAGATCGCAATGTATCGGAGACAGAAGAAGAAGAGCACGTTACGTGACAGAAACCGCGTGCCACCACATGAGACATCCTTCCGGGTTTTCTGGTGACGATGGCCAAGATCCAAACAGGTGGCTGAAGGTATATCAGCGTATAGCCAAATTTAACAAATGGCATTACACCGTGTGTTTGGCTAACGTATTTTTCTACTTGGAGGGCACTGCCAAGCAATGTTAAGAGAACAACGAGGAGAAGTTCACAAGCTGGGAAGTATTGCAGGCGAATCTACGCAAGTATTTCGGCGACACACAACGATAGAAGTGCAAGGCTGAAGATAAATTAAAGTGCAGGGCACAGCGTCCAGGAGAAACGACAGCACCCTACATTTAGCACGTTTTGGAGCTGTGTAAAATAGTGGAACCTAGAATGAAGGAGGAAGATAAGTTTGCACATCTCATGAAGGGTGTTGCTGAGGACATGTATCAAGCCCTACTCCTGAAGGAGGTTTCGACAGCAGACAACTTCATAAAATGGTGCCAGTATATCGAGACAATGCATCAAAAAATAATTACATGCAAGAAATTTGAATGGCTTCCAAACGTCGTATAGATGTCTGTGATAAAGAAAGAAACCGATTTCACAAGTGTTCTTCGTCAGATAGTGAGAGAGGAAGTTCAGAAGGCATCTGGATTGCACGGAGAGCAAAAAGCCGAGACGCTTCAAGAGGTCATAAGGTAGGATGTGGAACAGATATTGAACTCAATCTCTCGTCCTTCATTTCCCTTTAAAATGGTAAAAAAGTCGAGACCCAGGCGAAGTTACGTTCCTACAATGCCGCATGAGGAACCTGTTTGGGCACCAAGGAAGACTGACGTCTGGAGGATCCAGAACAACCAACCTGTATGTTTCCACTGCGGACGACCGGGACATGTGGTGCGCTATTGTCGAGAAAGGCGGCGGATATTTGGTGACGCCCGCGCCACAAGACAGCAGACCGATATTAGCCGACGCCAACTCTGGGACGACGAAGATGTGGATGCAGGACGACGAAGGTTACTATCGCCGCAAGCTAGCCGCTGGAGAGGACGCTCCCCAACACGCCGAGCAAGGTCTCCATCGCCGTTTAGAAGCTCCAGCAGATGATCCAGCCGCCGCAACCTGGAAAATTAAAGGGTGCGCTCTTCCTTCGAGGTGAGGCCGCGAAGACAAAAATCCTCCGCCGTCGATCACTACAAAATCACTGATATCCTCATGGATGGCCCACCAGTCTAAGCTCTTGTGGACTCTGGAGCATCATATTCAGTTATTTCGGAGAAGTACCATCGCCAGTTGCAGAAAATCGTATTCGTCGACAATTAAGCATGTCTACTGAAGGTGGTTAATGGGAAACATGCAAAACCTGCAGGAAGATGTGTCATTCGTGTGGGTATAAGTGGATATACACAGCCCTTAGAATTCATCGTCTTACAACAGTGTAGTTATGACGTCATTCTCTGATGGGACTTTTTGAATGCTTCTCAGGAAATTATAGATTGTGGTCGCTCGAAGATTATGCTAGACGAGATGAGATACTGTGGACAGGAAGATGCGCATCCGAGTGTGTGGAGACTATGTGTGCTGGATGGAGAGATCACTCCTGCAATCAGCGCTAGAAAGGTAACTGTCATGTGTCATGCCATGCATCAACCCATGTATCTTGTAGTGGAATGTAAGAAAAGCATACCACTGAAGAATAACTCGGTCATCCCAGCCTCTGTCGTCTCGTTTAAGAACGGATTTGGTGAATTGTCGATAGTTAACTGTCGCCGGGAACCGCAGATCCTTCCAAGACGCATGTGCATTGCAAAAACTGAGCCGTTATTTGCAGAACAGCTGAGTGTCACGGAAACCTTCCATGCCTGCGAGTCTGTGGGCGAAATTTGCGATACTACTACAAGGCAAGATCTTCTTGCTCAACTGCCACCAGATCTCACTAAGGAACTACAGAAGAAGCTACTTGCCCTTCTTCAAAAGTTCTCTGAATGCTTCAATCCACAGGTCAAGAGAAAATTAGACAAATCGACGGTGAAGCAACGGATTAGCGCTGGAGACCATAAACCAATAAGCCAGAGAGCATACCGTGCGTCAGCAAAGGAACGTCGAATAACTCACGACGGGTTAGAGGAAATGATGAAGAATGACCTCACTCAGCCTTCTCAGAGACCATGGTCTTCACCAGTGGTTCTCTTAAGGAAGGTGGATGGCAGTTGGCGCTTACAGGAAGCTTAATTAGATAACTAAAAAGGACGTCTACTCTATTCCACGAATTGACGATACACTAGGTTGTCTGAAGGGGGCTAAGTTTTTCTCAGCTCGGGATACAGGCAAATCGGAGGCTGATAGAAAACTGCATTCATCACCCCTGAGGGCCTATATGAGTTTAAGGTAATGCCGTTTGGTTTGTGTAATGCACCAGTAACTTTTGAACGGATTATGGATACTCTTCTAAGTCACCTGAAGTGGACGATGTGCCTTTGTTATTTAGATGACATTACAGAGTCCTCAGAGAGACTTTATGAACACATAAAAAGACTGAAGGCCGTTCTTAAGTGTCTTCAACCAGGCGGAGCAAAAGAAATCAAAATACTTGAACACCTTGTGTTAAACGAAGGTGTGTGGCCAAACCCAGAAAAGGTGAAATCTATAACGGAATTTCCTATTTGAGAAGCTTCCTCAGCTATCGCTTGGCGTGCGAGAGGTACTGAGATGATGGATAATCTTCTAAGTCGCCTGAAATGGACGATATTAGTGCCATAAGTGTTTTCATAATTTCGCTGGACTTAAATCCTAAATGGAATAAAAAAATAAACAACTGCAAGAGAAGAGCATTTCTTCTGGAACTGGGAACAAGTCTAGTACAGAGAAACAGAAGTCGGCGCAGCAAAATTTCTCTTTCCCATCCTCCTCCTTCAGCAGAAGTGCTTATCGGGTCAAAACGTGGACGGTGCTCCCTATGCGAACGTTCAGTGGATAGAAGGCATTCAGACACGTGCATAAAGAGCTTTTCTTTTGTTTGTAAACAAATTTGTTTCAAATGTAAGCATCTAGAAGGTCAAGGATTAATACATGATCTGTATGTGCTTAAATACATAGTTCACATCGTTTTAATCAGTAATATATGCTTAGAAGGCTTTCACGACCGGATGTTTCAGCTGCCGAGAATTCTTCCGGCTTGTATGGCTGCGGTCCATGGAACTCTTCAATCCCTGACGTTTCATCCAAAGCTATGGTGGACATCTTCGGAGGTGCTCATGGTTGCGCTGAGTCTTGCCGACTGACGAGTCGGGCTTCGAAGAGCGGCCTAAATACTGGGGAAAGGGGGCGTGGTCTGGATTTCACGTGAAAGCAGAGATAAACCTTGTCAGTGATAATAGAGAACCCATCGAACTATATAAACATGAGATGAATTTTAACAGAAAAGAAGAAGCTATGAAACTCAGAGATATATGGACAGTGGCGTTACAGAATCTATGAGAAATTTTTATCTTTGACGTACTATGATCGATAGTTATATTTTATCATTGACAAGGTTATCTCTGGTATCACGTGAAATCCAGACCACGCCCCCTTTCCTCGGTACTTAGGCCGTCCGCCAATGATAATAGAGAAGCCATCGAAATATATAAACATTGGGATAATTTTAACAGAAAAGAAGAAGTTATGAAACACAGCGATATGTGGACAGTGGCGTTACAGAATCTATGAGAAATTTTTATCTTTGACTTACTATGATCGATAGTTATATTTTGTCATTGACAAAGTTCATCTCTGCTATCACGTGAAATCCACGCCCCCTTTCCACGGTATTTAGGCCGTTCTTCGACATCCGACTCGTCAGTCAGCAAGACTCAGCACAACCGGGAGCACCTCGGAAGATGTCCAACGTAGCATTGGATGAAACGTCAGGAACTGAAGAGTTCCATAGACCACGGCCATACAATCCGGAAGAACTCTCGCAGCTGAATGTATGCTTTTATGTCTACATCTACATCTAAATACATATTCCGCAATCCACCATAAGGTGCGTGATGGAGGGTACCTCGTACCAAAACTAGTATCTTCTCTCCCTGTTCTACTCCCAAACAGAACGAGGGAAAAATGACTGCCTACATGCCTCTGTACGAGCGCTAACCTCTCTTATCTTTGTGGTCTTTCCTCGAAATATAAGTTGGCTGCAGTAAAATTGTACTGCAGTCAGCCTCAAATGCTGGTTCTCTAAATTTCTCCAGTAGAGATTTACGAAAAGAACGCCTCGTTTCCTCCAGGCACTCCCACCCGAGTTCCTGAAGCATTTCCGTAAGACTCGTGTGGATCAAACCTACCAGTAACAAATCTAGCAGCCCGCCTCTGAATTGCTCCTATGTCCTCCCTCAATCCGACCTGATAGGGATCTCAAACGCTCGAGCAGTACTCAAGAATAGGTCGTATTAGTGTTTTATAAGCGGTCTCCTTTAGAAATGAAGCACATCTTCACAAAATTCTACCAATGAACCGAAGACGGCTATCCGGCTTCCCCGCAATTGCCATTACATGCTTGTCCTACTTCATATCGCTCTGCAATGTTACACCCAGTCCGCAGCTCGTGGTCGTGCGGCAGCGTTCTCGCTTCCCGCACCCGGGTTCCCGGGTTCGACTCTCGGGTCAGGGATTTTCTCTGCCTCGTCATGACTGGATGTTGTGTGATGTCGTTAGGTTTAAGTAGTTCTAAGTTCTAGGGGACTGATGACCATAGATGTTAAGTCTCACAGTGCTCAGGGCCATTTGAACCATTTGTTACACCCAAACATTTAATCGACGTGACTGTGTCAAGCGCTACACTACTAATAAATGTCCGTTGATACTAATAATAAATGTCTGTTGATTAAAATAAATAAAATGCTGCAAATATATCACATATTAATTACTTGGGGTCATATTGACCCCAGCGGTACTCAATGTATCAAAAAAATTCTGGTAGTAGGAGGGTTTCAATCTATATTGAAATAACAGCTGACGGTAGTGTTGAAAATTGTAATATTCTTATTGGCTGTGGCCCTCACTTCCTTCTTTAGAAGGATGGTCACGCCGAAATTAGGGGCCATAACATTTTTCTCGTCTGTGTACACCGTACGTCATAATTTGTATTCTTGTCCGTTTTTCCTAGGTTTTAATACGTTTCTCAGAATTTCTTTACTCCATTATTTCTTTTCTTTTCCTTTCTTTATTTATTTCTTTTCTTTTCCTTCTTTCTTTATTTCGAAATCGTCTCCTACACGATGACTGTCCAATGAAATTCACTCAACAATGTACAGACGTTGTGTTCTTATCACTGAACTGCAGTACAAGTGTTCTGCGTTGACTGTGATACTGATAATTGAATGTAATAATTACAAATTTTGCCAAGAGATCTCTGGACCTGTAGTACTTCTAACCCAGGCATCTCCGCTCTCCTAGCTTTGTCTACGCGACAGCTGTCGGCGCTCCTTCAGTGATGGCGCTTTTCCGCCAACTAACACTCATCAGCGGCGGCGGCGGGGTGGCGTCCGGGCAGACGCGGGAGGGCTCTTCAGAGCTCCGCCCCTTTGCTTGTGGCATAATCCATAAACCGTCTGATGACTTTATTATAACTTGCCCCTTTCATCTTTTTTGTGAATGAAGTCCCAGCGAAAAGAAACAGAAAAAAAGGAACAAGGATACTTGACTGGCGGTATTGGCGTGGTTACTTTCCTCGCTTTTTATTTTTAACTGAGATCAAAGAGCGTCCGCCGTAATTACGCGGCGCGGCTATTGTCGGCACGGCGAGGAAGCTCGCGGCGCAGAGTGGCGCGGCTCCGGCCGGCTCTGCTCGATGCCGGGGCCCGCCAGGCGTTACGCGCGGGGTTAACCCCGCACTCGCGCCCCAGGGTGCGTTTCTGCAAATACGACGCGGACATCCTCGGCGGCCGTCGCTGCAGTCCACTGTCCAGAGAACTGGTCCCTCTTGTGCTTAATTAAAGCGAGAGTCCGTTCCTCGCCTTTCCTCTTAAAACTTTCTTTCCCCTTCACCCCTCCTCTAACCCTCTCATCCGCCTCCTCCCCCACCCACCTTGCTGCTCTCCATCGAACCCAATCCCACCGCCATCTTTTTATTTTTCTTTTCTCCCTGCCGTCCCACTTTCCCCCTTGCCGAAACCAAGTGCTCTGGTGCCATCATTTAAATTCCTGCGGAAGACAACGTTCATGGCCAGTATTTCGCTAATTGGTTTCCTGGAAAACGAAAGGCGCCGCCCGGACTGCCCTAAATGAGGTCTGCAGTTGTTCCCGATTCCGACGTAATGGCGCACTTAGTAAGAGACGAACGGCCTCCTCCCTCCTCTCCACTCCCTCTTTTTTTGTATAAAGCGTGAAAATTGTCTCGCCACGCCGTCGCCAGTAGGCGCTCCCCCAATGGCGAAACTTATTCGCATATTTATATGACGACGGAGCTGAAGTGAAATCGGTAAAACACATTTCCTTAAAGCTCCAAACTCATCACAGACAAGGAAGCGTAATCAAAACATTAGAGTGCTACAACTAATGTAACAAGAATCGAATTTTTTTGTGATGGTCTTTCATTATCGTTTACTTCTCTTATTTCCTTTTACAATCTCCAGAAGGCAGTGAGTTTCCTAATGCGGTGCCCACCGTTTCGGTATACGTCAGGCGCTGCGAATTACAAACAGATGGCTTCAGTTACCGACTCGATAGGGTCAACAGGCAACCAGAATACATTAGTCACATGTGTAAATAGATCAGTATTCCCTTACAGTGTTGTTACCATGCTGTGTAACTACTGTTTCCGTAACACCTCTTCTGATGCCCATAAATCCAAACACCGTCCGCACATAGCACTGTGACATGAACAAGTGCGGTGGCTACGTTGTTCCTCTTGTGGTCCTCAGTCCGAAGACCGGTCTGAGGCAGCTCTCAATATTCATCATCTCCGAATAAGGACTGCAACCTACATCGTTTAGAACCTATTTACTACATTCATCTCTTCGACTCCATATACGATTTTTACCCCCCACATTTTCGTCCAATACTAAACTGCTGATGACACAGTGTCCCAATCCATCCCTGCTTTTAGTCAAGTTGTGCTACAAATTTCTTATCTCCCCAACTCTTTTCATTGCCTCCTCATTAGTTACTAGTTTTACCCCCATAATCTTCAACATCCTTCCATAGTACCACATTTCAGAAGACTTTATTCTCTTCTTGTCGATAGAGTTTACCTTCGATGTTTCATTTCCGAACACGGCTACACTTCAGACTGTCTGACAGGTTTAGAATGTTACCACCAAACCTCAAAGTTTCTACTTCTTCTGACTGAACTTCAATTACTACTGCCAATTATTCTTTGGTTTTATTTATTGCTTGCTCAATGTGCACATAGAATAACATTTGGGATAGGCTACAATCCTGTCTCACGCTCTTCTCAACCACAGCATCCGTTTCATGCCCCTTGACTATTATAACTGCCGTCTGATTTCTCTACAAGTTATAAATAGCGTTCCACTGCCTGTATTTTAACCCTGCTGCCTTCAGACTTTCAAAGAGAGTCTTCCAGTGACTATTTTAAAAAGGTTTCCTTGGAACTACAAATGCTATAAATGTAGCTTACACCTTCCTTAACCTATCTTGCAACATAACTCAGAGGGTCAGTATTGCCTCACATGTTCCTACATTTCTCCGGAATCCAAACTCATCTTCCTGGACGTCGGCTTCTACCAGGTTTCTCATTTGGATGTAAAGAATTCATGTTATTATTTTACAACGATGACTTATGAAACTGATAACTCAAGCTTATTCATTCCAATCATTACTTCAATTAGAATTATTACAGTCCTTATACTATAACATTCCTTATAATATTAGAAGGCAAGGTCGCATGATGAGCAAAGTTTTCTTCATTACTTGTTTCGAAACTTACTAGTCATCGTCATCAGATTCTCAGATCTCATAGAAATGTAGCTACACACCAGTCTCTTCGACCCACTGAGAACATGCTCCAATTATAATAATACAGCTCTACACTGGTTTGTCGAATTTATAATACTTACTGTCAAAACTGGTAATGATATAAACTGTTTCACATGAAACGATCTTGGCCTCTGATATTATCAGTTACAACATTAGATCGCCCAACAGCATTTGTAAATTATATTACATTCATTTTGAACTTCGAGGTTATTTCTCCTCTTTCACACATCTTGCAATTAAACTGTCCTCGCAGTGTCTGTCATATATACCATCTAATCTTCATCTACTACCTCTTAACTTTCTATGCTATTGCCTTTAAGCTCATTTCTCTTGTATAGACCTTCCCCCACTTCTCCATACTTTCTTTTTCCCTATGTTTAGTACTAGTTTTGATATTCATACAGCTGCCTCTTTGTTCTCCAAAGGCCTCATTAATTTTCCCAGGGCCGTCTCTATCTTTCCTCCACAGATACACGATTATAT
Source organism: Schistocerca piceifrons (assembly GCF_021461385.2). Lineage (NCBI taxonomy): Eukaryota > Metazoa > Arthropoda > Insecta > Orthoptera > Acrididae > Schistocerca > Schistocerca piceifrons. The sequence goes on from NC_060145.1 coordinate 348,417,259, forward strand.
ATCCTTACATTTGTCCTCTGGCCATTCCTGACTATAACACAAAGGATACACATTCCACTTGAGAGAGCATATGTAGCTGAAACGAAGAAGTCATGCTCAATATGTAAGCAAAATGACTGTTAAACCCAAACAAAACAACCCATTGTGGTATACTGACATCATTCAAGAAATTTACCATGGCTGTGCATCCATTGTGATTAAAATACTTAAAGATCTGCACCACCCATGTATAACCTGTTATTAGAATATGCACATTTGTGCCAGAAGATTATGGCCACTTTCTGAATAGCGTGTTGATCCATATTTGCAAAGCAGTTCATTGGGGACTTAGCGTGGCATAAAGTTTATAAGTCACTGGTAGCCTTCCAGTGGTTTATGGCAGCAGATGCTGACGCACAGGTTACACGGATTACCGTGATTTACAGACCGGTATTCAGTGTGCGCAAAGCTGAAGCATAATAGCGTTGTAAACGTTATCCATGGTGATCATACCAGTAGGCATTTCGTGTCCAAGACTGTAACGTGAGTTCCTAACGATGTTTTGCAAAACACTGTAGCACGATTCCGGCTTTGTGGCACGAAGTGTTACCCTGATAGAAGATAGCATCACTGTCGGTGAAAGCATCGGTGGAGAAGGAATACAGCTGACTGCAGTTCTGTTCACGTAGGACAGTATTGTCGTAATGCCTTCGATTCCTAACACAGATCTCGTGGAAGCCCAGGTTAAGATCCCCGATACTGTAATAATGACCCGCCGGTCCTTATCTATGGTATGCAATATGCTTCGAGCAGTAACGAGAAACGTGATGCATCCAACTATGCGAAACGTTTCCATTGATCGAAGGCCTTGTCTCGATGAACCAATGCCCAATGCAATCGTAAATGGTGATGTCACTGGGCCAACATTGTAACTCTGTGGGTCGTCTGCTGTGGAGCCCAATTTTCAACAAGCTACACTGAATGGTGTGCTGTGAAACAATAGTGATTCTAGCAGCAGAGTAATCTTTCGTAAGATTTTTCACAGATCGCCACTTATACTGGCTTACGGAGTGGACAAGCCACCAATCTCCACGTTCTCTGCACAGCGGTCTACATACAACACCATGTCGCTTCCTTGTGCTTCAGGCATTTTCTATATGCGGGAAAAACGGTAGCACGTGCGCAGCCGACCAGCTCAGCCACGTCATTGCAGTCTGCTCTTTGTCAAAGTCGCTTAGGTTAGTTGGTTTTCCCCATTTGCTGCCTACATCGTCGGTATAATGATATCATACTCGTACAGTGGAGCCTGTGCACTCCCAAACAAGTAAAAAGTTTTACCATCACCTCTACAGAAGAATTAATGTTCTGTTGGGGCTCACGGCATCGGATGTCTGATATGGTCCATACATCTGGGTATGTACATAGATACACTAACATAGCGCCATCTGGGAGGTAGGAGACATAAGGATTTTGGAGGGTAGCTGTTGTAGGGGATAAACTGCTACAGCATCGACTATGGGGAAAAAATTTCTCTGCAACAGTCTGGACGGATGGTAGGCGTACTGCCGAATTTATCTGTGTGTGTGTGTGTGTGTTTATATATATATATATATATATATATATATATATATATATATATATATATATATATATATAAATACATGCGTATACATACGATAGCATGTTCTCTCTCAAACGTTCACATTGGTCAGGCTGCCTCCGAACAGTGTCAAAGGCTGCATGAAACACTGCTCCAGACTCTCCACATTTGGAAAGTACTCTGCATACACGATACATTTGAGATGGCCTTATGACCAGAAATTGCATGGGTTGAGATCCAGTGAACGAGTAGGCCATGCAGCTGGACCCACACGCCCAATTCATCGGCAGGGAAGACATGACTGAGATGTGTCCAGACGTTAACGGCGAAGTGGGCTCGAGCACCATCATGTAACAGCAACGTAACCCTTCGAATCATCAATGGTATTGTATTCTATTGTATGTTAACCGCGGGCCTAGAAACGACAGAGAGGCTCCGTCCCCGCCACAACCGCAGTGGTCCATAACCCCACGACGACCATCGCTGTCCACTTCACCCCTCCGCCGCCCCACATCGAACCACTCTTTCAGGGTTATTGTGTGGTTCGGCCACCGGTTGATCCTCCCGGGTAACGTCTCACACCAGACGAGTGAAATCCCTATGTTTGCGTGTAGAGTAATGGCGGTGTACGCGTACGTGAAGAACTTGTTTGCACATCAATCGCCGACATATTGTAGCTGTGGCGGAATAAGGGGAACCAGCCCGCATTCGCCGGGGCAGATGGAAAACCGCCTAAAAACCATCCACAGACTGGCCGGCTCACCGTGCCTCGACATAAGTCCGCCGGGCGGATTCGTGCTGGGGACCAGGTGCTCCTTCCCGTCCGTAAAGCCGTGCATTAGACAATACGGCTAACCAGACAGGCTATCATCAACGGTTCTTCATTCAGCAAGGAAGGCAAAATCACCCGCAAGAATCACCGACAGTTCCAGCCTGTTTGGCGACGTGGAGGGAATACTGGTCCCAAAATACGGTCGCCAATTTCCCAACCTTCACATTTCGGCTGCACCGATGCTGTTGATTTGCAGTCACCATGTGTGGGGGTTCTGCATATTATCCCACTTATGACTGTTATGAAAGTTTAGGATACCACTCTGCATAAAGGTGGCTTCATCTGTGAATAGGATGAATGACACAAATACAGGAATCGTGGTTGCTTGGTGACGAAACCAGTGACAAAGCTGCTCCTGACATAGAAAATCTGTCGCTGGTAACAACTGTCATGGAGAATGCTCCACACGGTCGTCCGGCTTACCCTGTGCTGGCCTGGCCAACTGCCTGCTAATGACACAAAGATCGCCTTCCACAGTGTTAATCATATTTTCCCCCAAGTCTGGTGTCCGAACATTTCGGGTACGTCCTTCATGATTTCCTGCTTCCTGAAACGACCCTGTCTCGGACCAACAGCGAAACACTGTTGGAAACATTGCAAACATAATCGTCGGGACGCATAGGTCGCCTGATACAATCTTGTTGCCCGCCGTCCTTTGCCATTTGCCTTTCCGTAAGTAAACACCACGTCAGCAGGCTCTCGATTCGAATATGAAACCATTGTGTGGAATGTTGTATCAAATCCTCTCCAAGGTGAATTGGACACAACATTACTAATGACTGCGGCAGGAGAGTGCGCTAGAGCATGACGTATGAGGGACTGTACCACCACTTGGAGGTAACTAGAGGTGCATGGTACAGCGCATATTAGACCGCAGTCTCTGTAACAAAGTGTGACTGAATAAACGGTCCCTAGCAACGACATCTTGCATTTGCAGACATAGGTCCATTAGACCTTTCTTGTTCTGTATCCTCTCATCGATCAATCTCTAGAGACTGTACACGGCGGAAAAAAAACACGCTTATAGGGTAATTGTTTTATTTTGAGGTAACCAAATATCTCTCCTGCATCGCACGCACGAAAGAAATGTTCTAGGTGAAAAGATTAATATTAGTGAAGGTGACATGTCTGTGGTGCACTGGCCACCTCCTAACCACCCCTCCTGTGTGAGTGGGGTCAGCTTTGTATTTTCAAAGGGGAATTTCCATTGTTACTGCCTATTCGTATTCTATGCTAAAAGCTAAGTATGGTCCATTCAAATCATGGTTGTCCACTAGTGGCAGACTGTACTGTAATTCACAATTATTATATGTTCACGGTTTTGCAATTAAGAACCGACGCATTTGAGTCTATATTTCATTTAAAATCTAAATTTCAAGTTTTCTGTTCTTACTGATGCTACTGAGGTTGTAAATTTACTTTAGTGTGCAAATTTGATTGTACAGTACAATACGATTAACCGTTTCAACGACGGTTGGATGGAAACACACACTAAATTCAGTTGCACTGATGGCAGGTTTGGGCGGGGGGGGGGGAGGAGGTGTTGCGACCACCGAAATAAAGAGTTCCGATGGTTTGAGGACGCACCACAATCTACCCTTTAGGGAATAAGAAACAACGTTACCATAAAAGTGTTTTTTTGACAAAAACGTCAATGTTTAGTCATATTATTTCTAGTGTACAATAACATTTGCAACACTCAAGTACAGTTTGAACATTAGTACCAACCGTTAGAACACAGAGGATTACACTTACATCGTAAATGATGATGATGATGTATGGTTTGTGGGGCGCCCAACTGCGTGGTCACCAGCCCTCTTACAAACCCCCAATTTTTGCACAGTCCATTTTTCTTTCACATTCCAATCTAGTCACTCTCACAAATGATGATGATGATGAAATGATGAGGACAACATAAACACCCAGTCCACGGGCAGAGAAAATCTCCAACGTGGCCGCGAATCGAACCCGGGACCCCGTGATCCAGAGGCAGCAACACTATCCCCTAGACCACGAACTGTGGACATCCCAAATGAGATGTAGAATCAGATGCGTCAAGTAGTAACTGTGGTGTCACCGCCAGACACCACACTTGCTAGGCGGTAGCCTTTAAATCGGCCGCGGTCCATTAGTATACGTCGGACCCGCGTGTCGCCACTGTCAGTGATTGCAGACCGAGCGCCGTCACGCGGCAGGTCTAGAGAGACTTACTAGCACTCGCCCCAGTTGTACAGCCGACGTTGCTAGGAATGGATCACTGACAAATACGCTCTCATTTGCTGAGACGATAGTTAGCATAGCCTTTAGCTAAGTCATTTGCTACGACCTAGCAAGGCGCCATTATCAATAGATATTTAACTTGTGATGCCTGTACCGTCAGACCGATGTTCTCCAATTATGGATTAAAGTTAAGTATTACATCAACTACGTACTTTATTTGCTCTTATTAATTCCCTTAACTGTTCCAGACCTCACGCCAGTCTGCGTGAGCTTAAACGCGTGTATTTCGGCCTCCTCTAGCAACACGGTGTTGGCTCTTCTGCCAACACTTCAGTAACTGCAAAAACAGTCACATTCGATATTTTTCAATTCCAGTACGTTGTGCTACGAAAGGGAAACAATATTCTGAGTGTTCCGTAAGTATTTTTTTGCCATGCGAACCGAATATGCTATAAAATGGGAGATTCTCATAGCCCCCCCCCCCCCCCCACGCAAGAGGGGTGGTTACGAAAAAGCCACTTGTACCAGAGACAGATGTCCCATTTACTATTATCGACTTTAGACGTAGAACAAATTTTTCGAACGATACGTCGTTTTAGATATATTTAGTTGTCTCAAGTTAAAACAAACACCCCGTATATATACAGGTTGTAACGGTTGTAAGTTCATATGTTTCACTTGGAGGCTGAAGAACATCTACCGAACAGCATTACATCAGTATTTATTGTGTCATTTGCTGACTAATAATTATATCCACTTTAAGTCGTATGTTTTTAGTGTTACTTATAATCCGTCTTGATTGCAAAATTTTTTATTCATATGACCGGTTTCGGTTCATTCACAACCATCTTCAGATCTGATAGTTCAGTTACAGGAGTAACCCGTCCAAATCCAGATTTTGACGGGTTACTCCTGTAACTGAAAGATCTGAAGATGGTTCTGAATGAACCGAAACCGGTCATATGAATAAAAAATTTTGCAATCAAGACGGATTATAAGTAACATTATACAATCACTGATTGCTGCTATCCCATCAGACATTATGTCTGTTTTTGCAAAGAATGTTTTTAGGTTGGTTAGCACCTCCAGGTACACATGCAAGAGCAAACCCGTTCATGCTTACTTACCTGGGCAGCACGTGAGGTGTTGGAGTGTGTACATGTCGATAGCAAATGCTATAATGATAGGGGTAGTGCACTTATCGATACAGGTACAGACACGCGGAAAACATAAGGTTGTAAAGTTTGTGACGTATTTGTGGAAGACTGTTCGATGCAGAGGTTGGTTGGTGCGTTGATTTTGGGGAAGGGACCAAACAGGTAGGTCATCGGTCCCATCGGACTAGTGAAGGATAGGGAAGGAAGTCGGCAGTGCCCTTTCAAAAGAACCATCCCGGCATTTGCCTGAAGTGATTAAGGGAAATCACGGGAAACCTATATCTACAATCAGTTACACGGGAAAATTGAATATATTACAAACATAGGTCAACTGGTGCTGGCGAATCACGAAAGAAAAGACTGAAACGTATTCGTATTAGCATTTCAGACAAGTGACTTAACTACGAGCATGCCAATAAAAAAAATAAAATTTTCCTCACAATAGGTGGTTGACTTAATTACACTGTTGATTTTTCATTATATTAACAATTATTCATTTTTTCATCGTCATCTCATTCCAAGATATCATTTAGCTCTGCGATTGATCACCATTAGCATTCAGTTCCATATAATAAATTTTTTTTTCAAAGAATTTTCTTAAGAATTTATTTTGTTTACTAGCGATTCATCAAGAACATTAACACATTTAATTACACTATGTAACTGATGAAATCATAGGCAAATTCCTTTTAACAAATGGGAATTTTATTCACTTTAATAGTGCCTGAAAGCATTTTTTAAAAGAAACAGATTTAAAATTATAATCAGAAAGCACCCTCTAAATATCAAGTTACAATTTATTCAGAGACAGAAACAAACAAGTTATGACTGTATGAGCTGTCGGGTAGAGAACCTTGCCACTCCCTTTTGACACGGCGGTAGTTACGACCGCTCACAACAGCATCTGAAAGACTACACTGGTGCAAATCTGTAACACACCAGATTACTTTAAACTAAAGGTTTTAACAATTTACACAAGCACACAAACTGGGAGAACTAATCTGTGCAGCAATCGCCGACATAGTGTAGCTGAGGCGGAATAAGGGGAACCAGCCCGCATTCGCCGAAGCAGATAGAAAACCGTCTAAAAACCATCCACAGACTGGCCAGCTCAGCAGACCTCGACACAAGTCTCCCGGGCGGATTCGTGCCGCGGACCAGGCGCTGCTTCCCAGTCCGGAAAGACGTACGCTGGACCGCACGGCTAACCGGGTGGGCAATAATTACCATGGTGACTAACATACAGTTAAGGTGTAAAATATCGAAATGGGTTCTCTAGCTGTATGTAAGTCATATAGTATTTTTCTACATATGTCGCTTAGCCATTTCCAGTTGTTTTGATCATCATCATATTATCTGTTTTGTATTTGATCTCCAACGTAGAGTAAGGAAACACGTAAATGAGTGTGAACCGTGTAATGATCGGCAGAAGCCCGAAGTAAGTCGTGTGTTAAATAAACTCACCTTCTGTTGTGGCTGGTGGCGATTATTACTCTAGATCCTATAATTATCCTAATGTTTTGTGTCACAAGCGTACGTTATAAAGATACAAACAGCAAATCATATTGTTGCTTAGTTTTCGATAGGTACGGTTTCGCAGCACGGTATGAAACTTCACGCTGGTGTGTATTTCAATTCGTTCTGAGTTAACTACCTTTTTGTGGATCACGCTAAACAAAATTGTACATAAGCTGACCTACAACGTACTACTTTGACATTTATTCGATGCCGAATGTGTTGTTAAATGATTCGCGCTGTCGCCAGCAACTAGCCGGCCGTCTCTTTGTCGCAAACAACATACGCTGAAATTTGATATTTCGACCGGCCCCGATTTACATAGCAGAACGGCGAAAACAACGAGTCAGTAAATGGGGTGGTAATGTATGTAGAATGGACGGCGCCGGGCCCTGGACAGCGGCCACGCGGACATACATTATTCAGCCGGCCACAGGCCTGAAACCGCCGTGCGGTCGGCGCGGCGCGGAGGCGCGGCGCAGCAAATGGAATCACGGCCGCATCGCCGCCATCTCGTTCACCTCCCAGCTGGTCCCCGATACGCGCCCCCGTCGCCAGCTCTCCGTGCGGACGGCGACAGAGGAGGTCCCAGACTGCGATGCAGGGTACAGTTTAAAGTTTCCGTAGGCGTCAGCAGTGTATTACTGGAACGTAAACAAACACTTCACGTGTCCACTTTCATTGTATACGTTTACTGGTCGCAGTAAAATGAAATTCATCTCGTCAAATACAAAACAGAAGCAAGAAATACGTGGTGGAACTGCTGTGAGCTATCTATCATATATCATCAGGGGACCTGGCAACAAATTAATTAATTAATTGGCTAAGCACCCCGTGTTGTATCGGTCCGTCTCATCCTTTCCCTTGCCCCTCTGTTCATCCACTCCTTTCATCCCTCTCTGTCCATCGACTCCTCTCACCTCTCTCTGTCCATGTGCTCCTTCCCACATTTGTCCATTAGCTCCTTCCCCCTCCCTCAATCTCATCGTCCCCCTCCTATCTCCTCCTCATCCCTTCCACTTCCTCTCCACCACCTGTAAGTCCATCTCCTCTTCCCGTGACTCCCTGTTCATCTCCTCCTTTCCTCTTTCACTGCCACTGTCCAATTCCCCTTTCGCCACTCTCATCCCGTTTAGTCCTCTTCCCTTTCTCTGTCCTCCCTGCCCCTGTCTCTGTATGTCTGCTCCTCCCCATATCTATATCCATCCCTTCCTAACCTCCCTCTCTCTCTTCCTCCCCATTCTTTCTACATATTATCCCCCGACCCCAAATTCTGGCTCTTACCACCATAACATTTCTTTCATGATAGTAACATCTGTATCCAGATCAGTTGAAATCAATCCAGAAGTTTTAGGGGGAACTTTTTACTCACAGCTTTGCCCACGTGCTCACCTGTTACCTATATTTAACATAATTCAGCCACATTTGTATACATAGTTTACCTGTATCCGTAGCATATTTCGCCTTGCAGTTTCGTTTTCACAGAGTTCCATATTTACGGCGTCATATCTCCTGAACTACGTGTTGTACAGTGATATAATTTTGCAGTCTTATCTAGTGCTACGTGTGGATACTGTCTGTGAAGTATCTAGCCAATACAGTTAATAGTAAAGAAGTAATAAATTTAAACGACATGTATGATGCAGCAAGTCGCGCATCTCGGTGTTGATGACATTGCCTCTACATCTACATCTACGTGATTACTCTGCTACTCACAATAAAGTACCTGGCAGAGGGTTCAATCAACAACCTCCAAACTGTCTCTCTACCGTTACACTCTCGAACGGCTCGTGAAAAACGAGCAATTATATTTTTCTGTGGGAGCCCTGATTTCTCTTATTTTATCGCGACGACAATTTCTCCCTATGTTGGTGGGTGCCAACAATGTTTTCGCAATCGAAGGAGAAGAGTGGTGATTGAAATTTCTTGAGAAGATGCAGTCGCAACGAAAAATACCTATGTTTTAGTGATTTCCACTCCAATTCACGTATCATGTCTGTGGCACTATTTCGATAATACAAAACGAGCTGCCCTTCTTTGTGCTTTTTCGATCCCATCCGTCAGTCCCACCCGATGCGGATCGCACACTGCAGAGCAATGCTCCAGAATAGGGTGAACAAGCGTGGTATAAGCAGTCCCTTTGGTAGACCTGTTGCACCTTCTAAGTGTTCTGCCAATGAATCGCAAGTGTCTCGTTCTCTCTACCCACAACATTATCTATGTGGGCGTTATAATTTAGGATATTTGTAATTATAATCCCTACGTATTTAGTTGAATTTACAGCATTAAGATTTGTGTGACTTATCACGTAATCGAAATTTAGCGTACTTCTTTTCGTACTCATTTGAATAAGTTCACACTTTTCTTTATTCAGGGTCAATTGCCACTTTTCGCACCGTACAGATATCTTATCTAAATCATTTTGCAATTCGTTTTGGTCATATTATGACTTTACGAGACGGTAAATGATGGCATCACCTGCAAACAATCTAATAGGGCTACTCAGATTGTCTCCCATGACGTTAATATAGATAATGAACAATAGAGGGCCTATGACACTTCCTTGGGGAACACCGGATATTACTTCTGTTTTACGTGATGACTTTTCGTCTATTACTACGAACTGTGACCATTCTGACAGGAAATCACGAATCCAGTCGCACAACTGAGGCGATGTTCCATAGCCACGAAGTTTGGTTAGAACTACCGGGTGATCAAAAAGTCAGTATAAATTTGAAAAATATAATAAACCACGAAATAATGTAGACAGAGAGGTAAAAATTGACACACATGCTTGGAATGACATGGGGTTTTATCAGAACCAAAAAAAAAAAAACAAAGTATTGCTAGACACGTGAAAGATCTCTTGCGCGCGTCGTTTGGTGATGATCGTGTGCTCAGCCGCCACTTTCGTCATGCTTGGCCTCCCAGGTCTCCAGACCTCAGTCCGGGCGATTATTGGCTTTGGGGTTACCTGAAGTCGCAAGTGTATCGTGATCGACCGACATTTCTAGGGATGCTGAAAGACAACATCCGACGCCAATGCCTCACCATAACTTCGGACATGCTTTACAGTGCTGTTCACAACATTATTCCTCGACTACAGCTATTGTTGAGGAATGATGGTGGACATATTGAGCATTTCCTGTAAAGAACATCATCTTTGCTTTGTCTTACTTTGTTATGCTAATTATTGCTATTCTGATCAGATGAAGCGCCATCTGTCGGACACTTTTTGAACGTTTGTATTTTTTTAGTTCTAATAAAGCCCCATGTCATTCCAAACATGTGTGTCAATTTGTACCTCTCTATCTACATTACTCCGTGATTTATTCAATTTTCAAATTTTTGATCGCCCGGTATATGTCGTACAATCATACAATTTTTCAGTCACATTGAGTAGTATACGTGAATTGTGTCTGCAAAATGTGTCATGAATGTATAAGTAATAAATTAAAACTTTATACGTGATGAGACAGTTTTACTGCATTAACGGCGAACATTTAGTAAGCGATGTACCTTCTTTCTTTCATCATTTTGTGGGAGTAGTCAGCGAGAAAAATTTTCGTATATGTTTAAAATTATGTGTAAACTTTGTTGCAAGCCAGTAAGTGCTCTCATTATCAAACTCTGGATGAATAAAATCTGAGTATTCGTGTGTCGTTGGCTACATTGATTTTTCACTCCCATCACGACGTCTTTGATAGGCAGAGGTTTCTTATCCCCGCAGCGTTCTTTCCAGACAGTAATTGACACGTGTTACAGTTTTGGGTTGAAATCCGTCCAGTGGTTTAGGGGCGGATGTGGAACATACAAAGATACGTACATACATTCATAGATACATATCACAGGGAGAATGACGTAAAACTTGCACAATAAATATTGTAGAAATCGAAAGTGGTATTGATGTGTGGTTTCCACAGAATGGATTTTTAATCAAGGGCTCGTGTAGTTAGCCAATCAACGTATGGTTATAATTGTTACAAAGTGGGATAACACCTACTTTTTAAATGTAACAATAGTTATTGACATTAATAATCTAAACATAGCGTAAATTATGTCAGTGGTGTTTATTGCAGGATTATAGTCCGAGTCGTTTACGAGGTATCGTATTTTGAAAAGTTCCCGCTTCGACATTTGTTCAATAGCTGCTGTAGCATACACCCAGAAAAAACACGTTTCATACACTACTGATCTGGGTTTTGACCAGTAACGAGACAACTGACAATTATAGGTCGTGTTTAAAATGACCAGCATTAACGATAATATACATTTCCAGTCTGGTATGGAACGGCAGTTGCGCACATGGTAGAATTTCAGCGGAGATGCCCGAGCAGGTTGGAGAAGTACGTCATTGCATATCATCCAGTGTAACTGGTATGTCCTCGTAGACAGAGTCTTTCAGCTTTCCCCACAGAAAAAGAGTCAACAGTTGTTAAATCCGGAGAAGCGACCGCCCACGGTATATCATCTCTGCATCCAATCCACGATTTGGAAACAGTTCGTAAAGACGTGTGAGCCATGGGAAAAATTGCTGTTTTGAAGGGCGCGCCGCAGCCCGTAGTGTGAAGCAGTCGCCCTCCATTTTTGGTGGTGGCGACGCTGTGACAATCGCAGCTTTGGTGTCTCCCTCTGGTGGGAAAGGGGAAAGGTTGCCTGTTCACGAGCATTTAAGGGGAGATACGAGCTCGCCAGTCAGTCAGTCTGGGTCAGTCTCTCGTCCCCGGCTTGCTAGTCTGTCTCTCGTCCGCATTTGTGAGGCAGCTAGTGTCAGTCTGTCGTCCGGAGTGCTGGTATATCCATCGTTCCGATCAACCTTTAAACCCGACAAAATGAGAGTCTATCCATTCCGCCAGTAAGAGAACTCAGCGTGTGGTCGCCCGGTCGGGGCTTAGTTCCTGCATCTGAGTCTGCGCGTTAGGCCGCCAGTCTGCTCGAGTTTGCTCAGGCAATGGTCATTGACGGTTGGGTCGATCGGTTGGTCGGTCGCTCACTGAGACACGATATGACTTGTCCGTCTTGAGCGTCGGCGCATGTGAGGTCGCCACGTGAGCACAGTGGGCCGCGGCGTACAGGGAGGGGTAGTGGCTTCGCGGTCGACACGAGAGCAACAGGAGTCCAACCCACGACATCGGTCTGGCCGGTGCGAGCTGCGACGCCGTGAAACGGGAGATCGGTGCGCCTTCCTGCGTCCGTTGAAGCGGCTGGCAGCGGATGGTTCGGGAGAGCGATTTGATGGTGCTGCGCCAGGTCTTCTCGAGAAATCACAGTTTATTAGAAGTGACTGATAATATATTGTTTGATTTACTCTTGTTAAATTCTATTTGTTTTCTTGGTGAGGTCACCAGCCGTTTTGCTTTGGGGTCGTCCCACCATACTTCTCCGTTTGACCACCCGTGGGAAGGTGGTTGTTTATAAATTGGGTGGTCCGTTTTTCCGGTGTGGAGTTGGAGGCGGGTTAGAGCAACCTGCGGTTCGGATTGTTCGGTAATCTGCCTATCAATCTACCGTACGTTAGTAGCTGTCTCTGTTATGTTTGTCGGATTTGGTGTGTTTACGAATTTATTGCTTGGAGTGTAACGGTCTAATTCCTGAAATATGTTTTGATCTTTCCTATCATCTTGAGAGGCGGTATTTGTGTACTGTAGAGCATTTTAACTTGTTTCGCCAACCAAGTAGAATTTTATATAAGATTGCATTTCATGGGCTTTTATTTAAATGATCACTTTAGTATATAATGTTGCCACCCTTTCACCGTAAGACTTTTCTCAGAAGTTAAAATCTAGTTGCACCTTAGGTAGCAAAGTTAATATTTTAATTTTTAGTGTTTTGTACCATTTCCATCCCTCCTACGGGGGTGCAAGTACGCGTACACCACCATTACTCTACCACGCAAACATAGGGGTTACACTCGTCTGGTGTGACGTTCCCTGGTGGGTCCACCGGGGCCCGAACCGAGCAAAAACCCTGAAGGAGTGTTTCGGCGTGGGGCGGGGGGATGGGTGAAGTTGACTGCGGTAGTAGTTGTAGGGTTATGGACCATTGCGGGTGCGGCAGGGACGGAGCCTCTCCGTCGTTTCTAGGTCCCCTGTTACAATACAATACAATACAATACAATGGTAATTATTGGAGCTTCCATATTATGCTTTCCATACAGTAGTGTCTCTTGAGATTTTAGTAACTTCAGAAGCACATGCACTCTTAGCACCCAACGTGTTTACATTGTATGTTATTTTCAGTGGTTTGGATCTCATATTAACAGAATTTTCGGTCGGTACTTAGCAGAGACTGATAATAAAAAAGGAAAGCACTTCCTCATGTTCTGAAAAACTGTATTTATTGGTTAAGAAGAGGCTTTCGGCTTTACAGGCCACCTTCAGGTGCCAACTGGACGTTGCAAACACATATGGATATGACGTGTGACTTACACAGTATTATACAAAAACGACATAGGAGAATATTACATTAACTAAAAAAGGGCCAAAGAAAGTTTTTATCTTGAGATAAATTTAACATATGGTGAAGAATAAGACAAATTTACAGTTTGGATGTAGTATTTGCAACGAGTACTTAGTTTAAGAAAGGTAAAATGGGAATTGAGTATATTTGATGCTACGCTGGCATTCTGGAATTTTTCATTATGGAAAGGCGATTCGACTTTTGCTGATCATCTTTCGGCAAAAAAACATTCATGTTATGTAGAACACACCACACACTCTGTCAAGAAACGAGAAATGTGACCCTACATGAAAACTAGAAATCAACGAACCCATGACACAGAATTAGAAGCTAGTGTTAAAGGATCAGAATTTCCGTTTTGATCTTTGTTAGACTACGTTTTCGTTACAGATACTAGATTCAACCCGTAAATTCATCTTGTGGCTCATCAGTTGTTAAATTCATCTCTGCATAAAAACTTTGTTTCCCCCTTTTATAGTTAATCTCAATCGGCGGCAGTCAATTCAAACACTCAGCGCTGGTTTTTAACCCACATGGGCGGTGCCTCCACTACCGTGGTATTATATATTTCAGCACATGTCGCTTATCCACTTGTAATTGTTCCAGTTGTGTTTATTCACTCATCATCACGAGTACGCCACAAGTTGATGGATGTCCACGCCGCATCAGAAAATGGGGTCGGAGGCTTGCCCATTCTATTAAACAGGACAGATGATGATCTTCAGCAGATCTTATGAGCGCAGTGCTGGTGCAGGCACGACTGTGTGAGCACACTGTTCAGAGGAAATTGTTGAACATAGGGCTCTGCCACAGACGACTCCTACATACTGTACCAAGTTGACCCAACGACATTGTCAGTTACGACTGCGGTTGGCAAGGGATCATCATCAAGACTGGAACGAGGATAAACGGAATCGTCTTCCTGGTGGGATGGACAGCTTTTGTTCTTACACCAGGTCGATAGTCGTGCGCGAGTATAGTGTCGCCCAGGCAACAGGCTACACGAAACATGAACAGTGAAACGGTTTCGGGCCTGTAGTACAGTATTATACTATTGAGGATAATCACCTGCTCTTCATTGGGACCTGCGGTAGTTATCGAAAGGACCATAACCGATGTGGATTGCATGAATATCATTGTGAGCCACCTATATTCCTATCCCTTCGTGTTTGGTGTCTTCTCCAACGGTGGTGGAAAACATGAACCGTGAAACGCATTCGGGCCTGTAGTACAGTATTATACTATTGGGGGTATTCACCTGGTCTTCATTGGGACCTGTGGTAATAATCGAAAGCACCATAACCGGTGTGGATTACGTGAATATCATTGTGAGCCACCTATATTCCTATCCCTTCGTGTTTGTTGTCTTCTCCAACGGTGGTGGAATCTTCCAGTATGATAACTGCTTACGTCACGACAATAGATCCATACTAAAGTGGTTTGAGGAGGATTAAAGCGAACTCGTTTTGATGATTTTCCCACCAAATTCACCTGATCTGAACCTGATGAAACACGTCTGCGACGATATTGGGCACTAGTTCCGCGCCCACAAATCGCCAGTCCTCACGGGAACTACACGACCTGTGCGTAGACACTTGTTGCCACGTTCCTCCGAAAACATACCAAAGACTTATGGAATCCTTACCATGCAGAACTGCAGTTATTTTGTGTTGTAAAGGTGTAACACATATTCATAATTTTTGTCTTATTACTTCAAGTTGCATTAAAATCTCTGTTTACTTTTTGTTTTTACCATGATTACTGCAATTCAGACTAAGTGTCTCAAACATCACACACACTACTGCAGAGTGAAGCACTCATTTTTGCATATTTAAGTGAGTATGAAACGGTGTGTCAAACATCACACACACTACTGCAGAGTGAAGCACTCATTTTTGCATATTTAAGTGAGTATGAAACGGTGTAAGGCACCACATACTAGCTGTATCTCTGCCGTTCCACCCTGGTATGAAGAGTGAGAAATGTTCCGGCGTAAAGCCAAGCGCCGTCACGCCAGTCGGGACACTAAGAGCTGAGAGTGCTGTGAAGAAGACGTCAGCCAATCGCACGCTGACCGACACTTCTGCGGGATGACAACGCGACGACAGAGGCTTCAAGGTGGAGGCCATAAGCGCCGCTCCGACGCCACGACCCAGTTCTAAGGAAGTTTCACTACAAGACACCTGAACAGAAGAGTCAACTGTATTACTTCACTTGTATTAGGAGTTGTATATACTGAAGAGATTTGTTACTGGCATGTCGTCCTTAGCTTGCAAAACTTCTGTGTTACTGTCAAAGTTAAGTATTGTCATTGTTCATTTCGTAATAAAACTCATTAATAAGTTTGTTTGAATGTTGTCTAGCGATCCGAGGACGCCCACCTATACACCCTTCATCTCTTTTCCCACGGGGGCTTCTGTCGACTCCCCCTCCCGGATGATGCCCTCTCTCCCTCCTTTTACCCCTCCTATCAACTGTGATCCTCACCTCCCCCTCTGTCCTTTTCCCAAGCTCCCTCTCCCACCCCCCTTCCCATCCTGTTTTTTCCCTGCCTACCCTCTCTCTGCCTTCCTTCTCTCCCCTGAGTCTTTCTGCATCCCCAACCCTCTGCCTTTCCACACTCAATCTCGTATCTGTCCTGCCCCGTCCCCCCTTATGAGTCCTCTCCCTCCGTCGGTTCAGTCCCCCCTCCCACTTCGTTTCTCCTCTCCTCCCCCTCATCTGTCCAGGTTCCTGGCACCCCCCCCCCCTCCCCATCTGCCCTTGGCAGTGGTGTGTCACCTTCGTGCCAACTTTTTAGTGTAGTGTTTCAAGTGAGTGTTAAGCGTTGTGCGTCTTTTCCAAAGAGTTGCGAACGGAAATCATACTGTCCTGGGTGTGATTTTTATATCTTTTGCGAACACAAACCAGACTGTCGCCGTGTTGTTTTTAATTGTCTGTCTACTATTTTACCTGTCTGTTTCCCGAGTACTTTAATAGCATCGCCAACCCTTTGTTTTATATTTCAACTTCCACAATTTTCCGCCATTTTACAATTTGAGTCACTGTTTTTATCGCCTGCTTTTATTGTTTACTATCTTCTTCTTCTGTTTTAAAAATTCTGTAGGCTGGCAGCTGCTGTCAGCCCGCCCCCTTCGGGGGGAATCGAAACTTAATAAAAAGAAAAAAAAATCCGAGAAGGCAGGCTTCCTAGACCCCACGTATTTGGCTTCACGGTAGGATTCAACAAGAAAAATGAAATCGTAAATCTTTCGTGTCGAACCGTCACATTAATTACTCCCTATGGAAGTGGGAGGCAACAAATTTTATGGTAAGGTTTCGTAGCAATGTAAATTCCTTTGTTTTAATAATTGTCATCCCAAATCGTAAATAATATCCACAAGACTGTCTGCCCTATTTCACAATGTCTTCTGCTAAAACTACCTAGTAAGGGTCCCATACTTTGCAGTAATATTTGCGAAGACGACTGGCTAGCGTACTACAAGCAGTTTGTTCAGTAGATTTGTACATCTTCTTACTGTTCCCCAATAAAACGCAGGTTTTGGTTCACCTTCTCTACGCCATTTTCCGTATCGTCGCTCTAAGTAGTCTTCCTGTGTTTTACCTCGAGATATTTAATGGAATCCAGAATCTCTACATCTGCGCTATTTGTAGTGTAAATGAAATTCTTAACATTCGTGCGGATCACCTAAAATAGTAAAAAGTCAGAATTCGCTTGCATATTTATTTTCTGCTTTCAGTTCGGCAAACTACAAGATTGAAAAGAAACTGCAAATTGACATTTCCAGTGTAGCATATTTTTATTTACCTGCTAGCATCCTGGAATACACTATAAGACAGAAAAACGACGCGTAACTAATGAGTTATACAAATTGATCATAAACTGATATTCATATAGATATCTACTGAAAAGGCAAAATTGTAAGCTTTGGCTCCGACGGATGAATACGTGACGCTGAAGAGCAGTTTCATTGTGCAGCTGGCAACGATGATAAACAGGTGGCACGTCGAGAAAAGGGCATAAGGTCTTGGCAAATTTCATTCGGTGTACTCAGTTGGACAGTAACAATGCATCGCTCATAGGAGCAAACACAATATCCGCAGATGGAAGCATTTGAGAAGGACGCGCAGTTGGGCTCAAAGAAGGCGGATAGAGTAATCGGCAAATTGATCGACATTTGAATAGGAGTGACGCCGATTTTCGAAGATGTTGTCAGGAATGGGTGAACTACTGTCGGACTCAGCATCAAGAAGGATGCAGTTGACCCAGAGAGATGACAGAACGAAAGGACCGAACAATTGTCAGAGAGGCGCTCTGACCGCCAGATTCATCATTGTCATCGTTCCGTCGCGCAATTAGTGCTTCAGTGATCACAAGGACCGTTCACGGAAATGGGTCTCACCTCAAGGCGTCTCTTGCGCCGACTACGAATGACCTCCGTACACCAACAAGTCCATCACTGCTAAGTGACGCTTGAGGTGGCGTAAGGAACAACAGCACTGGATAGTATGTGACTGTAAACCAGTGATCTGTAATGCCGAGTCACACTATACCGTGCGGAAACGCGATGGATGGGTTTGGATTTGGTGAATACCTGGAGAACATTACCTGCCACCATGTGTAGTGTAAAGCACGAAGCATGAAGGAGATGGTGTTTGGCTACAGGTGTGTTTTTCGCTGTTAGTTTGTGGTCCCCTTATTGTGTTTAAAGAAACGCTAAATTTAGAAGAATAAAAGAACATTTTACGGCATTGTGTACAGCGTATACAAGAGGAACAGTTCGAAGGCGATGATTGCATCAGCGTGACAATGCACCCTGACCAGCGTCTGCCAAGCAGTGTCTTGTGAACAATAACATCCTTGAAACGGAATGGTCTGGCCAGTCAAGATCTGAACCGAGTGGAACTCCTTTGGGATGATTTAAAACGTCCACTTCGCTTTAGACCACAGCGTCCTACGTCACTACCTTCTTTGATTTCGGCTCTTGAGGAGGAATGGGTTTCCATGCCTTCACAGATATTTAGCTCTCATTTACAGTATCTCCAGCAGAGTTCTGAAATGCTGTAGGGAGCTGGTTTTGAGTGGAAAGGTACTGAGTCATAATGAATTTATTAAGGTTTTTACTTTTGAAAGCAAACATCCAAGAATAACATTAACTGTAAAGACTAAATATCAAGAAGCAACTGATGGCAAACACCTCAAAAGGGCAACCGTATAAAATCAATTCCTTTTGTACAGAATAGTGAATGAAGTAAGAAAAATACATTTACATTACAAACAGAAAAACATATGATCATAAGATTATGTCACAAATATCAACCCTCGGCTATTGCCAGTAATTATCAAAACGCCATTGCCTTCGAAGTAGCCAGAATGCCTGACAAAGGCGGTTCAAATTTACGATGATAGAGGCGGTGGTAAAGGCGACGCCAGTAACAATAATTCCCCCCTCTCTGCTAACATAGGACGGCGGTTGCCGCTACCACACCACTAGAAACCTTCACTAAAAATATCAGCCATGTTACTCAGACATCTTTAACAAGATATTAGTTAACAAGAGATACAATCACCTACCCTGTAGCACAGAGACAACTCGTTAATTAATTAGTAAAAATTAACATATTACAAACGCTGAAATTGTTTTTTACTTTGTTTTCTTTTTTGGTAGACGCAAACAATTTAGTAAACAGCTCAAACTCGTGATACTATCCAACAGGTAGCTATAGACATGCATCAGAAATAAGGTAGCTACTTTCAACAGTTTTCACTCACTATAAAGTACAATTCGTAAATGAGAAGAATTACATCTCTATTCTATACCCTTAGATTGTAAAATAAGTGTGGAGTAGTGACAGACACAAACCCACATGCATTAATAGAACTGGACTCAAACAGTACCATGCGAAACCTTCATGAATAACACATTTATATACCGGGTGATCAAAAAGTCAGTATAAATTCGAAAACTTAATAAATCACGGAATAATGTAGATAAAGAGCTAAAAATTGACACACATGCTTGTAATTAGATGGGGTTTTATTAGAACATAAAAAAAACGAAGCTCACAAAATTTCCGACAGATGGCGCATGACAATGGTGTATAAAAGGAGCTGTAATGAGAGAGAGAATCTGATGCGCCAGCAGTCGCAGCATGTTGACGTTACCTGAAAAGGCGCTTTTAGTGAAGCTGTATTATCAGAACGGGGAATGTGCTAGTTCAGCGTTACGATCCTATCGCCATAGGAAGGGGATTCGAACGGGTAAAAATCCGTTGACAAATACAGCTGTAGCGAGAATGATTTCGAAGTTCGATGCCACGGGTTGTTTAGACGATAGACCCCATAGTGGCCGACCATGCACAAGGTGTAATGCTGCTGAGACAGATCAGGAATAAATGCAGACTGCACCGGGTTCGTCTATGCACGGGGAAGTCAGCGCTCGTGCAGTTGCACGTTGCACCGCCATTCCATACACTACTGTTTGGTTGGCACTGAGGCGTACCCTCCGATGCTATCCGTACAAAATCCATCGGCATCATGAACTGTTACCTGGCGATTTAGTTAAGCGGAGGGCATTTGCGATGTTGGCGTTCCAAAAGATGGCGGAAGATGATGATTGGTTGAGTAACGTGTTGTGGACCGACGAAGCTCATTTCACGCTCCGAGGGTCTGTCAACGCCCACAATTGCAGATTTTGAGCTACCGAAAATCCTAGAACTGTCGTGAAAACTCCATTGCACGACGAGAAAGTCACGGTATGGGTTGAATTTACCACATCTACCGTTATCGGGCCTTTTTTCTTCGAGGAAATGCGTGATTCTGGTTTTGTAACTGCTACCGTGACGGGTGAGAGGTACGCCGATATGTTACAGAATCGCATCATCCCCTGCCTGGCTGATAAACACCCCATATTGCTAGACGCGTGAAAGAACTCTTGCGCGCGTCGTTTGGTGATGATCGTGTGCTCAGCCGCCACTTTCGTCATGCTTGGCCTCCCAGGTCCCCAGACCTCAGTCCGGGCGATTATTGGCTTTGGGGTTACCTGAAGTCGCAAGTGTATCGTGATCGACCAACATCTCTAGGTATGCTGGAAGACAACATCCGACGCCAGTGCCTCACCGTAACTTCGGACATGCTTTACAGTGCTGTTCAGAACATTATTCCTCGACTACAGCTATTGTTGAGGAATGATGGTGGACATAGTGAGCATTTGCTGTGAAGAATATCATCTTTGCTTTGTCTTACTTTGTTATGCTAATTACTGTTATTCTGATCACATGAGCCACCATCTGTCGGACATTTTTTGAACTTTTGTATTTTTTTGGTTCTAATAAAACCCCATGTCATTCCAAGCACGTGCGTCAATTTGTACCCCTCTATCTACATTATTCCAAATGGTTCAAATGGCTCTGAGCACTATGCGACTTATCTGCTGAGGTCATCAGTCGCCTAGAACTTAGAACTAATTAAACCTAAGGACATAACACACATGCATGCCAGAGGCAGGATTCGAGCCTGCGACCGTAGCGGTCGCTCGGCGCCAGACTGTAGCGCCTAGAACCGCACGGCCACTCCGGCCGGCTACATTATTCCGTGATTTATTCAGTTTTTAAATTGATACTGACTTTTTGATCACCAGGTACATAGAAACTGGCAATCAGGATACGGAGTCAAAACAGCCACCAAACGACACCAAGTGACGTGCACACTAATCGGATGCTCACCGTGATATCTCGCAAAATCCAGTGCCCATTGGCAAACGCTTGCTTAGAGAGCGCAGAGAGAAAGGTTGTAACGAAGATTACTCGTAGTCGGAAACCCATGGATATCACCCAGCAGACGTCACTTCGTCCAGTACTTGCAAAAGTCACACCGGGCTCCAACCCGGCACCACAATGGACACAAATTGCTTGCAGCTTCAATAGCAGAGGACACGCCGTATACTGTTCGTCCTGACGAAGTAGCTTTTAACGAGCCATGTTCACGGCTGCGATCAACACTCGGCCCCACCAAACCTGCAGTGAGTAAAAGCACCACTCTTGCCAACGGCCCCCGGCAAACGCTTGGCCACAACAACACGCCACCGCACTTGCGTTCTTCGCCGTCCGTGGCTCACTCCCCCTTTACTAGGCCGCCGCAGTCCGTAATTACCTTCTGCTCCTACCTGTCCTCTACCGGTGACAGTAACGCTCTATGCGCTCTTGCGGCCAGGGGGATTCCAAATCTGCGGGAATTACATGAAATTAAACGCGGGCACACGGCACAAGCTCAATCCGTCATTAAGATGAATGGTGGACACACCTCACATTAATATAAATTAGCAGGCATCCGGGTACTTTTGATCACATAGTGTACATCTGTTACTCAAGAAACAGTGGCATGGAGTGAGGGGACTAGAAATATACCACGTTTCTCAACATATCACTGCGGTAATGACTGCAAAGGCAAGATCAGCCTATTTACAGCGCTCACAGAGGCATTTAAGCAATCTGTCTTCCCATTGTCCATTCGCTAATTGAAAGGGAAGTAACATTAATATGTGGTACAATGTTAAGTATCCTCTGCCATGCACACTACAGTGGTTTTCTAAGTACAGCTGGACGTGTAGATGGGAGAAAGAATATCACAGACAAGAGGATGAGCCACTGCTTAGCGATCGTTTCCAGAAGGAGTCTTGCCAGAATTGAAGCTATACGGTAAGATCGTGAGCAAAGCGTCCACAACTCGCTCGGTAAGAGCACTGTCCGGAAAAGGCAAGGCTTCAGTTTCGAGTTCCGATTTGGCACACAGTTTTACAATCACAGTAAATTTCTTTACGGTCCATAGTGCTCTGCTGAGTGCAGGATTCGCTCTGGTGACTTAGAGAGTGGTAGCCATTGAACGCTTTTAATAAGATGGAGTTATTGGCCCATGCGATGCATTTGGAACTGTCTCTATTTTTCAAGTGCGAACAACTGAGCCTGCTGGAGCTATGTTAATGAAAACAGAGCTCCAGCGTTGGCATAGAAACTCATAAAGAAATATCTTACGTGACTGATCGAACGTGGTGAGCAGAACAGTCACTCCCAGGCGACTACATCTGTCAGAAATCTTCTTTCGTCATACGGGCTACAGGATGAAGGGTGTTTTGTTGTTAATGATGCAATGTAGGCCTGGATAAGAAGAAATCAGTAATAGAATCGACGAGCTAGATTCGACGATATTTTATTGTGGCATCAGTCATTCAGAGCTGGAATCAATATCGTCATTCGCTAGTTGTAAACAAAAGTGTCCTTTTTTACAGTAACATGAGAGCTTCACAGTGACGTTACCGCATCCGAACAAAAATGGCCATTTTCAGATAGTCGATAGAGGAAAAGAGCAAAAAATAATATCATTATATGCATACATTCTTGCAAGTAAATGCCTGCCTAATATTAAAAAGAGATAATCATGTCTAGAGGCACGTACTGCAAGCGGTTTCAGTTGTGTTGTCAACAGTAGTGAAGGAAGATGTATACAGGGTGGTCCACTGATCGTGCCCGGGGCAAATATCTCACGAAATAAGGGTCAAAAGAAAAAAATACAAAGACGAAACTTGTCTAGCTTGAAGGGGGAACCAGATGGCGCTATGGTTGGCCCGCTAGATGGCGCTGCCATAGGTCAAACGTATATCAACTGCTTTTTTTTTAAATAGGAGCCTCCATTTTTATTACCTATGTTTTAGTTGGAACACTATTTTCGCTTTGTGATAGATGGCGCTGTAATAGTCACAAACATTTGGCTCACAATTTTAGACGAACAGTTGGTAACAGGTAAGTTTTTAAATTAAAATACAGAACGTAGGTACGTTTGAACATTTTATTTCGGTTGTTCCAATGTGATACATGTACTTTTGTGAACTTATCATTTCTGAGAATGCATGCTGTTACAGCGTGATTACCTGTAAATACCACATTAATGCAATAAATGTTCAGAATGATGTCCGTCAACATCAAGGCATTTGGCAATACGTGTAACGACATTCCTTCAAGATCCCCCACAGAAAGAAATCCGGGGACGTCAGATCCGGTGGACGTGCGGGCTTCGACCAATCCACCTGTCATGAAATATGCTTTTCAATACCGCTTCAGCCGCACGCGAGCTATGTGCCGGACATCCATCATGTTGGAAGTACATCGCCATTCTGTCATGCAGTGAAACATCTTGTAGTAACATCGGTAGAACATTACGTAGGAAATCAGCATAGATTGCGCCATTTAGATTGCCATCGATAAAATGGAGGCCAATAATACTTCCTCCCATAATGCCACACCATACATTAACCCGTCAAGGTCGCTGATGTTCCACTTGTCACATCCACCGCGGATTTTCCGTTGCCGGTTTACGTTACTGCTGTTGGTGAATGACGCTTCGTCGATAAATAGAACGCGTGCAAAAATCAGTCATCGTCCCATAATTTCTCTTTTTCCCAGTGGCAAAACTGTACACGACGTTCAAAGTCGTCGCCATGCAATTCCTGGTGCATAGAAATATGGTACGAGTGCGCCGGCCGCTGTGGCCGTGCGGTTCTAGGCGCTGCAGTCCGGAACCGTGGGACTGCTACGGTCGCAGGTTCGAATCCTGCCTCGGGCATGGATGTGTGTGATGTCGTTAGGTTAGTTAGGTTTAAGTAGTTGTAAGTTCTAGGGGACTGATGACCTAAGATGTTAAGTCCCATAGTGCTCAGAGCCATTTGAACCATTTTTTGGTACGAGTGCAATCGATGTTGATGTAACATTCTAAATATCGACGTTTTTGAGATTCCCGATTCTCGCCCAATTTCTCTGCTACTGATGTGCATATTAGCCGTGACAGCAGCTAAAACACCTACTTGGGTATCATCATTTGTTGCAGGTAGTGGTTGACGTTTCACATGTGGCTGAACACTTCCTGTTTCCTTAAATAACGTAACTATCCTGCGAACGGTCCGGACACTTGGACGATGTCGTCAGGATACCGAGCAGCATACGTAGCACACACCCATTGGGCATTTTGATCACAGTCGCCATACATCAACGCGATATCGACCTTTTCCGCAAATGGTAAACGGCCCTTTTTAACACGGGTAATGTATCACGAAGCAAATACCGTCCGCACTGGCGGATTGTTACGTGATACCATGTACTTATACGTTTGTGACTATCACAGCGCCATCTATCACAAAGAGAAAAAAGTGGTCCAGCTAAAACATCCATATTTCTTTAAGTTCTACGCGAATATGTAATAAGAAATGGGGGTTCCTATTAAAAAAAAAACGCTGTTTATATCCGTTTGACCTATGATAGCGCCATCTAGTGGGCCAGCCATTGTGCCATCTGGTTTCCCCCTTCAAGTTAGATGAGTTTCGTTCTTTGTAGTTTTTTCGTTTGATGCTTATTTCGTGAGGTATTTGGCCCGGTGACTATCAGTGGACCACCCTGTATAGAGATCGAGCTGTTGCTACACTTCTGTACTTGAGAAACGGATATCTACTTCGGCTGACTGTATAATTATCGTCATCAGAGAAGTGTGATGTAATTTTTTGAGTAATTATTCACTGTCTGTAAATTTTTTGGGTTTAAAAATATGTTCAAAAAGCATGTTAAATAACGATAATGGATGTAACTTCGAGTCTACTGTAGCGAACTGGTGGGTGTGTCTCATTGCCGTGTGGAGGTCGCGGGTTTTATTTCCGGTATAGTCCGCGCAGAGAGCCATGGTCAGTAGATGCGCAGACGACAGGGCACGCATGGGAAGAGCGGTAGTGATGGGAATTACGGGCAGGCGTTGTAGAGGACATGCCGAATGCTGGAGGGTAAGTGCCGATCTGAATTGAAACCTACACTCACATTTTTTGTAACTATTAAGTGCAGCCCCTCCATGCCCACACTTGCATGCTGACCATTCGAAAAGATCTACTGTCACCTCTGTTTTGGTTAGTATTTAAACAGAATTCGGCCAAACATGCAGTGAGTTATTTTCGCCTGCCTTGTTAACCATTTGTAACCTTCAGAGATGCCTCACGAGTGCCGAATCTACACTTTCTCTGGTTTTCATATTAAAATTTGCTTCTTTTGCCAAAACACAGCGGAGTTTACACAGTCTTACCCGATTAACGTGTTGTGCAGTCACAACTGCGAGATAATCCTGAAACATTGTGAGCCGTGCGCGGCTCGTGTTCGTGACGTTTATTGCTTGACATCTTGTCTTTGTGGTACTGCCACCCCGTTTCTTACTGGCGTCACTAAGTTGCTGGCTTGCCTGCCCGTGCGTGGCAGCAGCAGCACTTATCGATAAGAGCACTGTCGTACCATCTAAGCAGCGACCGCTAGTATTTCCGGGTCATCGTGTGTCGGGAGTTCAGTCGGGACGGAGCAGCAGTGATGTCCCGACAACCATGACTCGCCCGACCGTTGCCGACACACATGACTTGAGTGGGGACGACCTTTGTTGGTCATTCAGTCGGTCGTCTCATCGGACGACGCGTATTTGGTCGCCGACCGCTTCTAGGATCTCCGTGTGTGTCAACTTGTGATTCGTCCTTGTTGTTCCAAAGTCACTGATTTGAGTATTGTTCGAGTTGTTTTTGGAAGTTTTTCGTGGAACCATGTGTAGCTTGTGCGGTTTTGAGTGAGCAGCTATTTTAATGCTGTCTGTTTGCTGCATGTAGTTGGTTGGTTGGTACAGAGCAACGAGGAAGTCTCTGGTCAGGCCGAGACCAGTGGCAGCGTGCACGCGCGGTCGGATCGTGAGGCTCTAGCTGCAAGAGCTACAAAGTTCGTTGCCCACCGAACCTGGACAATGAAGTTGAGTGAACAGTTTACCTCAACTGCTGTGACATCTCTTCGTTCATTGCCAGTTGCTGCTTCCTGGGGCGCTCCGGCTAGCAGCAACGTATGGTGTGTCGGAGTCGGGGAAATTTTGCAGCATTCTTCCTCTATGGTCTTTAACTGTTAAATTGGTTGTTATTTATCAGTGAAGTGTATCAGCGGTATTTTCTGTCTTGTGGCTGTTTATGCCCCAGTCACCTGCCCTGGTCAGTAGCGTAGTTATCCGGAAGTGTGTTTTCCCTCACCGTGTTGATGCTGTTCAGCACGGCATGGAGTTCGACAGCCTTTTAGTCGTTTGTTCTTTTTTTTTCTTAGAGTGGTTATTGTACCTTGGCTATTTTTAGACTCCAATTTTGAAGACATAGTGCGGCTGGTATCTTCGTCCTCGGCTTATATTTTCCGTTGTCGTACCGTTGGTCGGGCGGAAGGTAATTGATTAGGTTGGTCGGTCCTTCAGCCGCCCCCTGGGTCGGGGTGCCATCCGATTAATTGACCTTACTCTTGGCTGCCTGTCTCACCTCACCTTACGTTAGAGCTATCTCCTCAGGCCAATCCTTGGAACACTTCTGAACACCACTGTTCTGTTGGTTTCAGATTGTGATTGTGATTTTAATTCTGGTCTGATGTACT
Organism: Schistocerca piceifrons; assembly: GCF_021461385.2. Taxonomy (NCBI): domain Eukaryota; kingdom Metazoa; phylum Arthropoda; class Insecta; order Orthoptera; family Acrididae; genus Schistocerca; species Schistocerca piceifrons. The sequence continues at coordinate 348,444,482 of NC_060145.1, forward strand.
GTTCAAGGCCTTCAGCCGTCTATTAATTAAGTTTGTTTTAATTTTAAAATAAGTCCTTCAGCCGACTTAAATAAAAATTTGAAGATTTATTTGTTTAAAAACTAAATTTTTGAAGTTTGTTCTATTTGAAATTCTTGTTATCCAGGCCCGTAGTCCTGAGCTGTTCAATGTCAAGTGTGTGGCCTTTCATACGTGAAATATTTTTAAGATAAGGCCTTGAGCCGTCTTAAATTAAAATTTTGAAAATTGATTTGTTGAAAACAATTTTTTAAATTTGCTTTATCTGAAATTGTAGTTATCTAGGCCCTAAGCCCTGAGTTCTCCAATTTCTTGTGTGTGGTCTTCAGCCGAGCATTCAAGTGAAATACTTTTTTAAGTAAGGCCTTGAGTCGCGTGTATTCTTTAAAGTAATTTTTATAACTTGTGTTCAGGCCTTCAGCTGTTCTTGTTTTTGGAGTGGTTTTGAGCCTTCAGCCCAGGAGGTATCACAAGTTTTCTTAACTAGGCCTTCAGCCGTATTGTTTTAATTTGATCCTTCTAAGGCAATGTGTAATTAACTGGTTCTTAGGAAAATATAGTTTGTGTGTTTCGTGCAACTAACAGTAACTGATTACAGCCCCCTCCACAACCATAACCTGATCCGCTCTGTCCTGCGAAACCAGATTTGACAGTGGTTTATTAAGTTTATTAAGTCAGAATCTAAGGAAAAGTAAGGTCAGTAACTAATGAAAAAGCACACATTCTGCATAAAAAACTTGTAATGTCTTTACTTACTGCATGTTCTTTCAGAAATCATAGCATTTCTCGTTTCACCAGCTACTGATGGCCCTTAAAAATTACATTATTTCACCAAAAATGTCTGTAGTTAGTGTAATAACACGGTAGATAAATAAGTTTTACATAAGATATCGAAAAATACTCTTCTCTTGGTGTGCTTTCATTTTGAAAAATCTCATTTGGATATCTGAAACCGTTTATGAAATATGATCGATGTCGTGGACACATCAATCTGGCTTTATTGCTGGCCCAGTGCTACCGTAAATGAGTGTACTACGTCAGATTAATTTTCTCTAGATTGGTGACAGATACACACGTCTATGCAAGTCTAAAGAAAAATTCAATATGTTAGCTGATTTTCATATCCAGCAACATATTATAGATATACACCAAAAGCAAAATCATAGCTACCTCTATTTTTCATTGCAAACTTTAACGAAGTTCGCATTATGTCTCACTTCCATGTAAATATCACAGTAAATATGACCATTAACAAAATGATGTGCACATCATCATGAACCCAATACTTGAAAATATGTTGTTGTTGTTGTCTTCAGTCCTGAGACTGGTTTGATGCAGCTCTCCATGCTACTCTATCCTGTGCAAGCTTCTTTATCTCCCAGTAACTACTGCAACCTACATCCTTCTGAATCTGCTTAGTGTATTCATCTCTTGGTCTCCCTCTACAATTTTTAGCCTCTACGCTGCCCTCCAACACTAAATTGGTGATCCCTTGATGCCTCAGAACATGTCCCACCGACCGATCCCTTCTTCTAGTCAAGTTGTGCCACAAATTTCTCTTCTCCCCAATCCTGTTCAATACCTCCTCATTAGTTACGTTATCTACCCATCTAATCTTCAGCATTCTTCTGTAGCACCACATTTCGAAAGCTTCTATTCTCTTCTTGTCCAAACGGTTTATCGTCCATGTTTCACTTCCATACATGGCTACACTCCATACAAATACTTTCAGAAATGACTTCCTGACACTTAAATTTATACTCAATGTTAACAAATTTCTCTTTTTCAGAAACGCTTTCCTTGCCATTGCCAGTCTACATGAAAATATAGGTAAGGCAAAAATGGAACTTTTTTGCCTAACGGTTTCTGTAAAATCGTTTGAGAAAGATTGCAGGGCGCGCGCCTCGACTCTGTTATCGATGACCGGTCGAAAGACGGAAAAGGCTTGTCGGCTCCCCTTCTGAACGGACAAAAGAACTCGCCCGGAGCTTTCGACGAAAACTGGTCACTGTGCATTGACCACGGTATCCCGCGCGGGTTCTACTACCAGGGCTGTTTCCTAGGTGGGAGAAGTAGAACGAGCTGCTCTTGGCCTCAGTGTGCCAACTGATCAGCTGCTTGACTGAGAAGAAGCAGCTCAAAGGTCTGTGAATGTAACAACGACCGGAAGGGTGATGTGCTGACCAGGTGCTCCACAATACGGCATCCGAATGAAGCCATATGGCATAGGATGTCACAGCGGCCGGTCGGTACCGAACGGCCCAACAGAGCCAGTATACGGCGTTTTAGCTATTCATTGTCACTGTAAAATCTGCAGAGGTAGATATTTCTTTTACGAGTAAAGTCTTATATCAACAAACAAGGAGAGGATTTTACTCTGTTTACAAAATTTCGACGTCTACGTACTGCCCCTTCAGTATTTTCGTCGGGCTTGGTGTTGTAGTGGTAAACGGTGTGCCTGGAAACAGATGTTGCGGAGTGAATCCTGTTCGACCAAGGTAATTTTTATGTGTGCCTTTCACCAAGACTTCACTTCGGCAGGACCGACATGTGGTTCTCAATCCACGTTAAATTGTAAGTCCGGTTTCCTCGTAGGATAACTGTGCTGGGTTAGGGACAAGCAAGTCACCGAAGAGGGGTCCAGTTGGAAGACTTGCAGTAGGCCAGAGACAATCACGAAATTATTAACTTTCAGTACTGTTGATAACGTAACGGAAACTGCTTTCAGCATGTGCCCCTAGGTGTGGTTTTATTATTTTTTATCGTTACGTAGAAAGTTATATGGCATATACACTCCTGGAAATGGAAAAAAGAACACATTGACACCGGTGTGTCAGACCCACCATACTTGCTCCGGACACTGCGAGAGGGCTGTACAAGCAATGATCACACGCACGGCACAGCGGACACACCAGGAACCGCGGTGTTGGCCGTCGAATGGCGCTAGCTGCGCAGCATTTGTGCACCGCCGCCGTCAGTGTCAGCTAGTTTGCCGTGGCATACGGAGCTCCATCGCAGTCTTTAACACTGGTAGCATGCCGCGACAGCGTGGACGTGAACCGTATGTGCAGTTGACGGACTTTGAGCGAGGGCGTATAGTGGGCATGCGGGAGGCCGGGTGGACGTACCGCCGAATTGCTCAACACGTGGGACGTGAGGTCTCCACAGTACATCGATGTTGTCGCCAGTGGTCGGCGGAAGGTGCACGTGCCCGTCGACCTGGCACCGGACCGCAGCGACGCACGGATGCACGCCAAGACCGTAGGATCCTACGCAGTGCCGTAGGGGACCGCACCGCCACTTCCCAGCAAATAGTATCGGCGAGGACCATTCGCAACCGTCTCCATGAAGCTGGACTACGGTCCCGCACACCGTTAGGCCATCTTCCGCTCACGCCCCAGCATCGTGCAGCCCGCCTCCAGTGGTGTCGCGACAGGCGTGAATGGAGGGACGAATGGAGACGTGTCGTCTTCAGCGATGAGAGTCGCTTCTGCCTTGGTGCCAATGATGGTCGTATGCGTGTTTGGCGCCGTGCAGGTGAGCGCCACAATCAGGACTACATACGACCGAGGCACACAGGGCCAACACCCGGCATCATGGCGTGGGGAGCGATCTCCTACACTGGCCGTACACCACTGGTGATCGTCGAGGGGACACTGAATAATGCACGGTACATCCAAACCGTCATCGAACCCATCGTTCTACCATTCCTAGACCGGCAAGGGAACTTGCTGTTCCAACAGGACAATGCACGTCCGCATGTATCCCTTGCCACCCAACGTGCTCTAGAAGGTGTAAGTCAACTACCCTGGCCAGCAAGATCTCCGGATCTGTCCCCCATTGAGCATGTTTGGGACTGGATGATGCGTCGTCTCACGCGGTCTGCACGTCCAGCACGAACGCTGGTCCAACTGAGGCGCCAGGTGGAAATGGCATGGCAAGCCGTTCCACAGGACTACATCCAGCATCTCTACAATCATCTCCATGGGAGAATAGCAGCCAGCATTGCTGCGAAAGGTGGATATACACTGTACTAGTGCCGACATTGTGCATGCTCTGTTGCCTCTGTCTATGTGCCTGTGGTTCTGTCAGTGTGATCATGTGATGTATCTGACCCCAGGAATGTGTCAATAAAGTTTCCCCTTCCTGGGACAATGAATTCACGGTGTTCTTATTTCAATTTCCAGGAGTGTATTATGGATACAATGATTGCTTCTTTCCTCATTTTATATACTGACAGTCTGAAGACAACGGGAGGCCGGTCGACGGGACTTACAGCGCTGTGGAGTGCTCGTGTAGTGTACTGCGTCATTCAGAAGATAGGGAACACAGTCATACACAGAAGACCGCCGAGTTCCCTCTTACTAAGGTGCCTACCTGTTGCAACAAAGGAAACACCAAGCAAACTCTATTTTATGCTTCCACCTTAAGTAACACAATCAGTTCCCAAGTGATGTAATCCCTCAGGAGCACAAAATGAAAAATAACAATAATAATAATAATAATAGTAACTCGGCACATGACGTGGAAGCATACTATTAGGTCCCAAATGCACATCCATCTACCAAATGTGTGTATGAGCCGACACGTGACTCCATTCAAGACAGTATATACTAAAATCAACAGTGACACAGGTGTAGTTGGCGCCAAGAAGAGACAAACTGGCCGTTCTACTTACTAGTGATTATTCACCTGATTCAGAACTAGACAAATCAGACGGTTTAGTACAAGCGAAGAATGAGCTATTGACATACATCATCTTTATACTACATTTAAGGATTCATAGATTCTGTAGGAAGTATTGAATAGGATTGGGGAGAAGAGAAGTTTGTGGCACAACTTGACCAGAAGAAGGGATCGGTTGGTAGGACATGTTCTGAGGCATGAAGGGATCACCAATTTAGTATTGGAGGGCAGCGTGGAGGGTAAAAATCGTAGAGGGAGACCAAGAGATGAATACACTAAGCAGATTCAGAAGGATGTAGGTTGCAGTAGGTACTGGGAGATGAGAAAGCTTGCACACGATAGAGTAGCATGGAGAGCTGCATCAAACCAGTCTCAGGACTGAAGACCACAACAACAACAACAAAGATTCTGTTCACAAATTGTCGTAAACGGTGGCTAATTGTTGTTGCCATCATTTTGGCATATTTACTGCCTAATCCTGTTTGCCCTGTGAGGAGGCTTTATAGTCGCTGTGTGCGAGCAAGCCACGTCATGACAGCAGCTACTTTCGTTGGTAATGCATTTTCTTCCTCCTGTTATTATGTTAAGCCGGCCGCGGTGGCCGAGCAGTTCCAGGCGCTTCAGTTCGGAACCGCGCGACTACTACGGTCGCAGGTTCGAATCCTACCTCGGGCATGGATGTTTGTGATGTCCTTAGGTTAGTTAGGTTTAAGTAGTTCTAAGTTCTAGGGGGACTGATAACCTCAGATGTTGTCCCATAGTGCTCAGTGCCATTAGAACCATTTTGTTATTATGTTAAGAGACAAAATTAATACGTCGCGAAAATATAAAAAAAGCAAAATAACATGAACTTAATCCCAATGTCAGTACCGTTTTTCCATAGTAAACAAAAGTTACTGCTGAATGTATTGAATACAGATCACGACATTCTCACAGCGACTGTCCAAGGAGCTGGAGCAATTGTGTCCAAGATGGGTCGCTCACACGTACGGAACGAGGCAGAAAGCAACCTCGGAAAGGCTGGTCGGCGCCGTTCTAATCAGGAGCGCCTGAAAAGCCCGCTGCAGGTGAGGCGCCCGAGTTGTGAAGGAGCTCATCAGACTCAGGCGCCGCTGAATGCCCGTCTGCTCGCCTGCGCCGGTATTAGCGCCGTAATTGAACCCTCAACCCTCGCCCTGTCGGACAACACGCTGCACTGCTTGCCAGGTCGTCCGCCGTTAGGGGGAGCAGGCGCCGTAAACTCCAGGCCAGTTGCGGCCGCGTCTGGCTGCACTGCCCCACACGTGACCACTCTCCTCCGGATTAGAGGGCTGCTCTGAAAATCAGCGGATACTGTAATTTGTTTAAAGTGTTCCTCTTTGGGTCGTCAATATCTTGATTATTACTGTGCCAACCTATTCCATCTCACAGTAGTACATGAGAATAACATACTCTATTTTCTGTTGCATGTATTTCAATCTATAGCTTAATCTAGAGCTCCCTGAAGTATCACGGAAGCTACTCCTGTAGTGTCCTGTAGTCGGCAGGAAAGAACAGATGATCCAGTTTGAGCACACTTTATTTAACTAAAACGCCTTCTTCGAGTGCACTAATTTCCAAACTCAAGAATAAGAAGAAACACAATAATTCTTGTGGTGGCAAAAACCAGATAAAGTTACAAGACAATGAAACTGAACAATTACAACCAAAATAGTATGCTACATAATTCTAAAGTAGCGTTACGTCCAACAAGATACAAATTTCTACAGAAGACTATGGCGAGTGTCTATTGGGCTACAGCCAGCGTAGGTATTGGTCAGAGCTGTCCTACCTATAGGTACACACTGCTGGTCCGACTCTGCTAGCGTGCTTATAACACCAAATCTCCAGGGTGCTACACTTAGTCACATTAGTTCCAATTGGTGGATCCCTGTTACATGGCTCTTCACTAAGTAGTGCCTTGTTTATATGGAAGGTCTGTTGATGTTTATATTTACTGGCGATGTTTCGAAAAGAGCTCTTGAAGGAAGGTAGGCAGCCCACCTTGCTTGTCTGTCCTGCGGTCCTCTAACTGATAAGGGGCCGCTACGACGATTCCCTAATGTCTTTACATCTCTCTTATCATTCTGGATCTTCTTCTTGTGTTTTTTATGTGTATTCCTATCAGTACCAGTTCTGCGGATATCCTCCCCATTTATTATCTTATCTATCCACCTAACTTTCAACTTTCTTCTGTAGTATCGCAACATTGATGCTTCAAATATCTTCTTTTCTGGTATCCCACAGTCCACGGATCACTTTGTTGGACTAAAGGAGAGGATTTAGCATACTCTGAGGCACTGACAAGATCTGAACTCAGTGGCCTATGCAGTGAACAGACTATTCCCCAAGGAATTGCATAGAATATTAAGAAAAAAGTCACCCGACGGAAGCGAGTAAGCACCTCAATTAAACAGGTGTGGCCCAACTAAACATGATGTATAAGGGTACTATAGTCCATATAGATGTAATGAGGGAGGCCTTTCATCAGTCTTTGGACTGAAAACAAAGGTCATAATGAAATCTCTTTATTACAAAAAGGCATTAATTTTATCTCAATAGACAAAACAATTAAAAACAAAGTGCAGAAAGGCTCAAATGAATTATAAAAGGAATAGAGTGAGACCTTGGCAAAGCAGTGCAGAATAGAAAATGAAATGATGTGATTAGCTAGATCCAAGAAAACCCTCGGAATTCGACATCTGACGAAAAGAAATCAGAGATGTGAACACCTATACGCTTTCCTAATCACATGCTGACTTTAAATTTAAATCTATGAACTGATATAAATAAGCATGACTCTAATTTGTCACCACCAACTTCATGGTTCCCTTGCCAGGACACGTGTAAAATATGCTGCTTATTATTTCCATCAGTCAAAGACTTTGGCACAGAGGATGGCTGCAGTGATAGCTGAAAGTTGTGATTTTAGAGGTACGACCTATGATCAACTCCAGAAGGCCAACATCCTTCTCTGCAGCTCTAAGGTGAAAGCATCTCTCCCTCTGATGGCCCAAGACGACACGTTGCTTCTCTGCAGTCCAAGGACGAAGCGTCTTACACGCTACTCAGAAATCTAGCTGGTTCTTCCTGTATCAGGTTTACTTCATTCAATCGCTGTAGACCTCCTTTGTACGAACCGCTGAAATGTTTATAATTATTGGACTTCTTTTCAGTCATGTGCCTTGATGAACCGCTACTGAAAGTCTTTTTACTAGACCGAGCTGGAAAGCAGAACTTCTCTCCCATCAAGAGTTTCAGCCAATGGTTAGGGCTACACGTATGCTCTCGCAAGTCTTCATGCTGTGAAAATTATTTTGGCGAACCTATCTGGGACTGCCTTATAAAATTTAAACAAAAATTCCTACTCAGCTCCTCTGGGTCTATCAGAATCTTCTCGGCCTGAGTGCATCGTGTTTGCAACCTCCACGCAGTTTCTTATATTTTTCAAAATCACTCCTTCCTCCATTTGTTACAACGTCAGCTTACAGTCTGGCGAAAGTCTCCTTCATGGTTCTACGAGGGTACTATCTACATGTGGAACATTGCCTTCGTCAACAGCCGCCCGTTCCAAATACCTGCCTTGGGGCGAGTTCTTTCAGTTACGAACATTTTTACAACATGTAACTTATAACACTGGAAACGTGTGCCCCCCCACTTTCCCGTAGTCTGCCAGTGGGGCCGTCTCACAAAGAAACATTTCACCGAAAAGAAATGAAACTGAGAAATGCTTATTAGCTGTTTTGTTCCTTTTCAATTTACATTTGGAAGCGTCGCTGGTTATTTGAACGTAATTTGATGGTTTAATATGGGATAGATGGCTATTAACGATGTTAGGGAACAATTTTTCGAACAATTATTGTACAAAGCTGTGATGCAAGTGAACATTATCACAAACATCTTTCACAAACTAAGCCAAATGCTTTTCATATTATTCTGCTTTCCACCATGAATGCCGTCTTTACCTGTCCTAGTCTGATTTTTATATCCTACTTGAAGCATCTGTCGTGTGACTTTTACGGATCTATGCCGAACGTCGTAAGTGCCTCTCCGGTGCCTTTATTTTTTCTGAGTCGAAACTGATAGTCATCTAATACATGTTTTATTTTCTTTTTCATTCTTCTGTATGTTACAATTGTCAGCAGGTTGAATATACCTATAAGCCATTTTGTGCAACAGTTATATCATTTCTCTGCCCTTACTTAATTCCAGACTGTTTGGATGATATTACCCTTAACGTCACCAATCCCATAGATTTATCACACTATGCCGTTTGGTTTTCATTGCCTTCAATGGTCCGAAGGAACGTTACGTAAACTTTTTGATTTGCTTAATAGCAAATCTTTCAAAGCTCTGTAAAATTCAGACTTTAAAACTGAATCCACTGTGGCCTCCATATTGACTCATTTCTTCTTCTATCTCGTCATCAGATAGTTCCTATGCATCATAGAGATCTGCACTGCGAATTAGGGCGAGGTAAATGTTGATATCATCATTAATAGTTTTCTGCTATATTAACAAATTGCTTACGTCTCCATTTCCTGCAATCCATTGCTTCCTTCTTAATACCGATGTGAGTAGTGCCATCCACCACATCATCCATTATTTGAAATCTCTTCCTCCCTCACCTCCTGTTTTCTTTCGCATGCCCTTCTAAGACTGTTTTTAGAGTCCCCTAGTTAATTCTTAATGTATGTATCATCCAGTTTTGTTTCCTTCTTTTTGTTACATCCAATAAATGTCTTCGCTCTCCCATACATCTCAGTATCTGTTCATTTTTTACTGCATCCACCCAACTTAATCTTTCCATCCTTCACCCTGACCACATTTCAAAAGCCTCCAGTCTTGACTTTTCTTTGTTCCTCGGTGCCACGTTTCAGCACTACACAGGAGGCGCTCCACACAAAACATTTTACTAGCTTTTTCCTTAAATCTGTATCCACACTGTTGCAGAAAATTGTCCCTGTCTTAAAAAAATGCCTATTTCACAAGTGCTATTCTGGTTTTAACTTCTGTGCTATTTCCTCTTTTGTTTTCTTTGTGTTTATTTTCATTCCATAAATGTTTCCAGTAGTGTCAATGGTAACTACTACATCCTGATATTTATAATATTACTTGAAAATACAGCTCTTCGGTTGCACAGTAAAAAATTTTCAACTTTACCTAGGTTCCAACTGCTCCAAGGCAGCCTTCATCAGAAGCAAAAAATTTTTACATTACATAGAGTAAATAGTTATGAAATGGTTTAGAGCAACAGTGCTCACGTGAGAGCAACCGAAGAACTGTATTTTCAAGTAACATTATAAATTTCGTCTACGGTTGCTGCATTATCGGCCATGTTCAAAATTGTAACATCCTGATATTCTTTTTGGCCTTTGCTAGGAGGACCATGTCGTCCGCAAACCTCAAGAACCATACTCTGCCTCCTCCAGTTTTTTTCCTCCTTATCATCTAGTGGACAATGGCCAACCGTATTTTCTATGAACGGACAGTTAACAGTTAAAATTAGCTCTAAATTAGGAAACAGAAGAGATGGTAAACAAGGGAGCAGTGAAAGTAACTCTCGATGAGTGTGGCGACATGTTGTTGATGTGCTCTTCAGTCCGAAGATTGGTTTTATGCAGCCCTCCATGTTACTCTATCCTGTGCGAGCCTATTCGTCTTTGAATAACTACTGAAACCTTAATCCTTTTGAATCTCCTTATATCTCTTCGTCTCCATCTTTGATTATTACCACCCACACTTCCCTTCAGTTCTAAAACGGTGATATCTTGAAGTCTCAAAATGTGTCCTACCAACCGATCGCTTCTCCTAGTCAGGTTGTGCTACAAATTTCTTTGCTCCCCAATTCTGCTAATTAGCACATCATTAATTAAGTGATCTATCCATTTAATCTCGATGTTAGCAAATATCTTTTCTTCAAAAATGTTTTGTTGCCATTGATAGTCTAAATATTATATCCTCTCTACTTCGGCCATTACCAGCTATTTTGCTGCCCAATAGCGAAACTCATGTACCACTTTAAGCGTCTCATTTCCTAATCTGATTCCCTCAGCATCACCTGATTTAATTCGAATACATTCCATTATCCTCGTTTTGCTTTTGTTGGTGTTCATCTTATATCCCCTTTTCAAGACGCTGTCCATTCCTTTCAACTAACCTCCCATGTCCTTTGCTGTCTCTTACAGGATTATAATGTCTTCAGCAAACCTCCAAGTTTTTATTTCTTCTCCCTAAACTTTAATTTCTTCTCCAAATTTTTTTTTGTTTTCTCTTATCTCTTCCTTCAATGTACAGACTGAATAACATCAGGATAGGCTACAACCCTGTCTCACTACTTAACTACTGACTCCCTTTCATGCCATCGACTGTTATAATTGCCGTCTGGTTTCTGTACAAGTTAGCATTTCGCTCCCTGTATGTTACTCCTGCTACCCTCAGAACTTGAACGAGAGTATTCCAGTCAACGTTGTCAAAAGCTTTCTCAAAATCTACAAACGCGATAAAATTAGGTTTGCCTCTCCTTAGTCAATATTGCCTCATATGTCCTTACGTTTCTCAGGAATCCATAAAAGAATTTGTGCTAGTATTTTGCAGCATATTTTGGTAATTTTCACACCTGTCACTATCTGAATTTTTTTTTTTTTTTTTTTTTTTGGAACTTGTATTATTATTTTCTTCTTTCAGGCTGAGGATATTTCGCCTATCTCATACATCTTTCTCACCAGATGGAAGAGTTCTATCATAGTTGACTCTCCCAAGGCTACCAGTATTTCTATCGCAATGTTGTGTACTCCTGAGGCCTTTCTTCGACGTAGGTCTCTCAGTGTCCTGTCAAATTCTGGATGCAGTGTCATACCTCCCATCTCACCTTCGTCTACAACTTCTTCCATTTCAATAACATTGCCCTTAGGTACATCTCCCTTGTATAGACCCTCTATACACTCCTTCCACCTTACAGCTTTCCCTTCTTTGATTAGGACTGGTTTTCCATCTCAGCTCTTGATATTCGCACTGTAGTTCTCTTTTCTCCATAGCTATCTAACGTTCCTGTAGGCAGTATCTATCCCCTCCCCCCAATGAATACAGATAGCCGCGCAATAGGTGCAACCGCAATGGAAACGTATCTGATGAGAAGCCACACAAGCTTGTGGTTCCTGAAAAGGGGCATTAGCCTTTTCAATAGTTGAGCAAGGGCTACCGTCTGGGCGACTGGCTGATATGACCTTGTGACATCAACCAAAAGGATCTCGCTCTGCTGATACTTCGAACGGCTGAGGACGAGGGGAAACCACAGGCGTTATTTTTCTCGAGGACATGCAGCTCTACTTTATTGTTAAACACTGATATCATCCGTCTGGGTAAAATATTCCAAAGGTAAAGTAGGTTCTCATTTGGATCCATGGCTGGAGACAATGTGGAGGATGTAGTTATCAGGAGAAACAAAACTGGCATTGTACGATCGGAGCATGGGACGTGAGATCCCTTATTCAGGCTGGTAGGTTAGAAAATTTAAAAAGGGAAATGCGTTGGTTAAAGTTAGATCCTGTGGGAATTAGTGAAGTTTGATGGCAGTAGGAACAGGAGTTCCGATCAGGTGAATACAGAGGTGCAAATACAAAATGAAACAGTGATGCAAGAGTAGGTTTAATAAAGAATAAGAAAATATGGCTACGAGTAAGCTACTATGAAAAGCATAGTGAATGCATTAATGTAGCTAAGACAGACATGAAGGCCACACCCACCAGAGTAGTACAAGTTCGTATGCTAGCAAACTCCACAGATGAGGAACAGATTGAAGAAATGTGTGAGATAAAGGAAATTATTATGATAGTTAAGGGAGATGAAAATTTAATAGTGGAATTCGACAGTAGGAAAAGGAAGTGAAGGAAAAATAATAGGTGAACATGGACTGGGAAAAATAAATGAAACAGGAAGCCGCCTCGTATAATTTTGCACAGAGCATTAATTTAATCATCTGAATTAAGGCTCATGAAAGAATGTTGTACATGTGGAAGAGACCAGGAGGCTTCGGAATGTTTCAGGTTAATGATATAAAAGACAGAGATTTCACAATCAGATTTTAAATTGTATGACATTTACAGGAGCGTATGTGGACAATTTTTTGGCTATGAACGATGAGTTAAAGCTGAAGAAGCTGCAAAAAGGTAAGAATTTAAGGTGATCAGACCCTGATAAACTGAAAGAACCAGAGGTTGATCTGGCGACATACCAGTTCCGAAATGTTGTTGTTTATGTGTCAAGAGTTGCAATGACAGGTGAGTGATATGAACAAATTACAGTGCAGGGTGAAATTCTACACCAACCAAATTCACAATATCTATTATACAGTCACACAGTGGATGGATAACGTAAATTAGGTATGGAACGGCTCTACAACGCATAGGGGAAATTAACGATCGACAGTCGATTTGTATGGGACACATTCTTTTGTACATAAAAAACGAATTTGCGTTAAATTTCCAGGCGTAGAGTACGTAATGAAATTAGTGGTACAAATACCAATTTCTTTGAAGTTCTACAAGTTATTATACAGTCACGAGCCACAGTTTTTGATGGGACTGAATGAAGAGTATGGAGACGTTACTTACCACTGCCAAGTACGTTGGTCCAGTCAAGGGCCATGCCTTGATTTTTCGAATTAAGGATGACCATTGTTGGGTTCCTAAAGGAGAAAAGGAGGCAGGAACGAAAATTAGAACGATTGAAATGGACTGCAGACCTCGCACTATATGTGGCCTTTACTGCACACTGCCCACAGCAAGATGAGAAACAACTTATTTCTGCATTGATGGAAATGCATTAAACAAGAAATTCACTTTTAGGAAGCGACAGCTTCTGACAAAAAGCACCATACATTTCCCTAAACTACCTGGCCTTAAACAGAGGGCGGCTTTTGTGCAATTCTTTGTGGCGTTGAAAAGATATAGAGGTATCACAAAATCTTGTACGCGGCTGCACGTTCAGAGACCGTGAGCAGTTACAATTGAAAGAAAATCAGCCATCGGTCACTATTTTCAACAAATTAACCTGGTTTCGACACTGCTAGGAGTGTCTTCCTCAGAATTTAAATCAAAGAATGGTCTATATTCTACAACATGGTCACAGAATTATGACTAAAACGTATGATAATGTACCGAATCGTCGTGAAAGACTGGCAGTACTTATGCGTCATTTATAAAATAATAAATATGCCAAAAGGGCATTAGTCACAAAGGTATGTAAGATACAGAAAATTGTGATGGCGAGCCACTAAGGGCTGCGCGTTACTTGCGTGGTGCAGGTTGCGAAACGGACTTTGTGACTAATGCCCTTTTGGCATATTTATTGTTTTATAAATGACATATAAGTACTGCCAATCTTTCACGAAGATTCCGTACTTATACTCTATCATACGTGTTTGGTCATAATTCTATGACGATGTTATAGAATATAGACCATTCTTTGATTTAAATTCTGTTGAAGACACTCCTAGCAGTGTCGAAACCATGTTAATTTTTTAAAAATAGTGACCGAGGGCTCATTTTCTTTCAATTGATAGATATATTTTTCTAAACTTCTGAGGAGAGTGATAGTCTTATATCTGTTTTTAAGCTGTTTTAAAGACAGTATACTATTTCAGCTGATTGAGCCGTTGTGCATCTACAGATGATTTGCAATGTAGTCCCCATTTAAAAGACAATTAATTTTACGTCAGAGCTGTCCAGAAACTCTACTTTATTTTCTCGAGAAGAATTTCCACGTCTCCATAATGTGGTTGTAATTGCGAATATTTTGATCAACATCTGTGCGTGAAGGGCTTTTTTCGATTACGAAACTAAATGAGACTCGTTTACGTGGCAACCCGAGTGCCAGAAATATGCGGAATTATCTGCACCTTTCGGTATACTGACAGTTTACGTCAGATACAGATTTTTATTATGTCTTCAGCACGCCCAAAATAATTTACTAATAATGAAAATATGTTTTGTTTGTGATCTGTGTTGTTGAGAAATATGAAATATCAAATGTGAAATAAGACACACATCACATACAGTCAACTTTTTCGCTGTTGTGCAGACATTTTGAATGCAGAGTACATCTGCATCTACATCTACATATATACTCCGCTAGCCACCAAGCGGTGTGTGGCGGAGGGCACAATTCGCGCCAAAGTCATATTCCACCCCCCCCCCCCCCCCCTCCTCACTCTGTTCCACTCGCGGATCGCACGAGGGAAAAACGACTGTCTGGACACATCAGTACGAGCTCTTATTTCTTTTATCTTTGAATAACGATCATTGCGCGATTTGAAAGTTGGTGGTAATAATATATGCTCTACATCCTCGGTGAAGATCCGATTTCGGAATTTAGTGAGCAGCCCCTTCTGTTTGTCTATCTGCAAGTGTGTCCCACTTCAAACTTTCTATGAGATTTGTAACGCTCTCGCGTTGGCTAAGTTTACCAGTCACGAATCTTGCCACTCTTCTTTGGGCCTTCTCAATCTCTTGAATCAGACCCAACTGGTACGGGTCCCATACAGACGAACAGTACTCCAAGATTGGACGAACTAACGTGTTTTAAGCTATTTCCTTTGCGGAAGGACTGCATCACTTCAGGATTCTACCAATAAACCGCAATCTAGAGTTCGCCTTACCCGTTACTTGTGTAATCGGATCATTCCATTTGAGATCATTTCGAATAGTTACACCCAGATGAAAAGATCAGTCGGATTAAATATCAAATGAAACTGTAATGAGCCATCGGAGACCACAAGTCACCAACACTAAAATACTCTGACAATATTCCCGCACAAACTGTGAATTTTAGGATCCATTTTGTATAATTAGTACCTATAAATAAACACTTGAGGAATGTACAATGCGAGAGACACCAAAAGTACTGAACATCCACTCCAGTTACCCACAGGGAACATACACAAATGGCTCAAATGGCTCTAAGCACTATGGGACTTAAGATCTGAGGTCATCAGTCCCTAGAACTTAGAACTACTTAAACCTAACTAACCTAAGGACATCACACACATCCATGCCCGAGGCAGGATTTGAACCTGCGACCGTAGCAGCAGCGCGGTTCCAGACTGAAGCGCCTAGAACCGCTCGGCCACAGCGGCCGACGAACATACACAAAAACAGATATATTTACTCCTGATACTTTACAAGTGACATAACGTCGCGGTATAACACGAACAACTTGTACAGACTCTTCCCTAACATTTACATGTTATTGTTTTTACACATAATATAGAAAACGAACCAAAAATTTGGTATAGTAGTATATTACGAAATAAAAATAAGATTCAAAGAATATCCCACACATTTACCAAAATATTGCATTGTATTAAACCAGGGACCTAGAAACGAAAGAGAGACTTCGTCCCACTGTAAGACGTGTATATTTCTATTGTTTATTGTCAAATTACAGTTTATGAAAGATGTTTATATTTTATTAATAGGATTAAGTAGGAATAATTAATATTTGTCATGCTGGAAATAATTGTGGTAGCAGGGAATGTCTGCACCAAAGTATTGTTGACAAGAGAGACTGCAAATTGATACAATTTTAAAACTGGCGGGAGAGACCGGGTATGGATACATTTTAAGAAAAGAGCGGGAAAGACCGCGCATTGATACATTTTGTAATGGTAGCAGGGATTGTCTGCACCAGAAAGCACTGTTGGCAGGAGAGACCGCACTTTAGCGTTCGTAGGAAGTCAGTAGTAAGCGAGAAGTGAAGCGAGTCAGTAGCAGGTCTGAAGCGAGAGGTTGAGAGGAGCGGTGTGCCTGCCAGCCACTAGCTATGATTTTCAAAAGATTATAAACGGATGTACAGAAACATCAGCTAACAATTGTAATAAGAGGAACTTAATATTATTGAATTAATTTTTTTGAGAAACTCAAGACTACTGAAGGTATGTTTGCGCATTGCTAGTTGTAAGATTATTGTAAAAAGTAAGTCCCATGTGAACGTTTGTAAAATTATTTAATTACCAACAGTAAATATTTGAAGCGTTTTCAGAATATAGTTAATTTTTGCCAGCAATGTTGCATTACTAATTATAATCCATCCCAAAAACCATCAACGTAAAACTTTGCAAAATTTTATTGTTGTCAAGAAAAAGTTTAATTATGAATTACGTAATTTCAGTCAAATTAATTATAGAATAACGTCAGCTTTGCTATTAAAGAATAACGTCAGCTTTGGTAATAAATACAGCCACTTCACATGAAAGCCCACCAGCAGCTAATAGAGTATAGTAAAACAGAGTAAGTATATTCATGTCGCAGTTCGATGTAGCAGTCAGATGGCGATCCAGTAACAGTAAAAACGGTAAGGAACAGTTTTGGGTTATTGCAGATAACGACTGAGGGCCACGACGACGACACATTCTATGTCTCGTCGAAATAATCTGAAAATCACTTTTAATAAGCAGCAATTAAATTTGTATGCGAAGATAGAGAAAGAGAATAAATTTCAAAGGAAAGATTTCATTTGTTATTACTAAGGAAGAGAAAGAAATCCTAAGGAAAGGTTTCATAGGATGTTGTAAAAGGGAAGGTTATCAATAACACAAGAGGTATAGAGGAGACGGAAAGGTTTCACCACCGTAGCCCTCATTGGTTCACAGCCCCTCAACAGGCCACAGCAGTCCACCCACTCCACCGCCGCCCAACACGGAACACAAGGTTATTGTGCGGTGAATCCTCCGGGAACGTCTACTACCAGACGAGTGTAGCCCCAGGTGTTTGCGTGGTAGAATAACTATGTTGTACGCATACGTGGAAACAGTGTTTGCGCTGTGTAACTGAAGCGAAATAAGGGGAACCAGCCCACATTCGCCGAGGTACATGGAAAACTGCCTTAAAAACCATCCATAGGCTGGCCGGTACACTGGACCTCGACACTAATCCATGGGGCGGATTCGTGCTGGGGAGCGGCACGCCTCCCCGCTCGGGAAGCAGAGCGTTAGATCGCGCGGCTAGCCGAGTGGGCTACCGAAACATGATAAAGCAACAAATAACAGAAAGAAGAAAAGTATTGTGTTCTGCAGAATGATACTGTGCGCTATGAGAAACTTGTATGTCGAGTATATTGACGTATACTCGTAATTTCTATGTCCTTTAACTACCTTCCAGAGACGTCAATGACATTAGCACCTAAAAAGCTGACCTGTTTCCCCACATCCAAAACGTTCCTTCTCAGACGCCGGGACGAACAATTTGCTCTTCGACAAAGTCGTTTATCTCACGCGATTTTCTCATTTGCCAACCATATTGCCCATTCTGATTCACATACATACGTACTTTCGTTACCTCGCCACGTGGCCGCAATGCATCAGATGGCCATCAGCCTCGCACCCGACAGTGCTCCTCATGTTTTCGGTGTTCAGTGTAAGTGAACGTAAGATATGTTGATCTAACTTGGTTTATTGTTGCCCTTGTTGATATTTCCGCAGTTCACCGAGCATATGAATGGATGCTGAGTCTTCTAGACAGTTACAGGGTCCTGACAACAACCGTTACGTGCCATCATCTCGTACGTCAGACAGTCCCCGACAAACCTGGGTTTAGCTCGAGGTGTCTGGACGTTCCAGCCAGCCACCTCGGTCTGTAGACCGTGTACACCGACCTCGATGTGTAATGACACCTGCTGTGAAGTTGACACCTGATTTGCGTTAGCAAGTGGATCGTCACCGGCAGCTGCTCTTACATTGTCTTATAGAATGGTCAGTGTATCTCTTCTCGTCATGTATCGGAAAATTCATACACATTAGTTCACAACAAGATCCAAAGGGATAAATCGTAATTCTGCATGTTCTCTACTTGTGGTGGTAGAATAAAAGTAATCTTATACTGGTTGAACATACAAACTGCAGGGACGAATTCCTGACCGGGAATGGAGGAAACCAAGTAATATAAATATGTGCTCAGAATGTATCGTTACCACGGTAGATGGGGCTGACGAATGACAGTTCTTCTGACCACATACCGTGTTCAGTGTGTGTTGCAGGCTGTTTGACTGACGCAACGTACTGTAAGCAGCAGAATGGTTCGGTATTCGTGTCAGGAACAAGCCGAGATAGGGTTTGTGTACGGCCAAGCTGATGGAAACGGACGAGAAGCAGTTTTGCTATATCAAATCAAGCACAGTCACACACATCCACCACGTATCGGAACATTTCCAGCAGTTTTTGGGCGTTTGTGGAATCACGAGTCCTTCCAAACCAACGAAGTTGCAGGGAGGCGGTGGACTATGAGTACCTCAGTTTTTCATTCCCGGGCTCTACAGGGTACTGTAATGAACCCTAGTAAGAGCTCCAGGGGAGTATGTGTTTCCTGATTGCACGGATATAGCTAGGGTTTTGTCGAAGAGGGCTTCAGATTTGTTAAGGAGGAAATTAAAAAGTCTCACGTTTTCCATTTATTCGTAAATTTTCAGTAAGAATGATAAACAATTTTATTCGACAATGATCTCAGAGTTTTCAGCAAGCGGAGATATAATCTCGTTACATAAGAGTGCTGTACCTTGGCATGCCACTTAGAAGCAGTTATGTTCCATTCTCCCTTCACCCTCCCACATCATTATACATCCTTTTTCTTTCTATCTAGCTTTGAGTTGAGAAAGTGATCAGGTGTAGACGAGCGCGAATTTGTCAGGAGACTGTGACTAATAACAAGCAGGCTTTGGGAATAAAGAGATCTCTGTTCTACAGAGAAGCTAGAACAATTTTTGATGGCGAAAATGCGAAGGATCTAGAATTATTCAACCTTACACTTTGCCAAATTTCCTCGTTTAAGTATGCATCTCTCAGTGTAAGAACGTTCATTTTCTGCCTTATAGAGTGTCCCGACAGACAAAGGCGTGAATTTAAATGAGGAAGATTTGGATTATTATTTATCTATTATATGGCTTTTTGCGCCGGGAGTCAGTAAAGAGATGCTCGGCTCGCCTTACATGGAGCTCTTTTCACTTAGGCAGAGGGGTACTTCTCTAAGGGTATTAGAACTTGTCAGTAAAGAAAGGTATTCGGAAGGAAATGGCTATGACCTTTCGTAAGCAACCAACCCCGGCATTTGCCTACATTGAAATAGGAAAATCTCAGAAAACCGTTTTGAAGTTTGCCGGCGGATGGATTCAAACCACCTCGCCTCCTGAATCCAGGGATTGCTAGCTCAGCGGCTCAAAACGCAGAGGTACTTCAAGTCGGTGGAGAATTTGGAAAAAAGATCGAATACTGAGATGCGTGTATTTCCTTTAATTGTGTATGTTTAGTCATTTGATAATGCATGAATGCTTGAATATTTTAAGATTTAATTGTGCATGAAATTGATAGCTTCAGTTGTTATCGTATATCAAGAGCGTAGACACATTTGGAACGAAAGATGGAGGGAGAGATGTAGGGTGCAGTGGGCACCCGATGAATTCAAGCAGCCCGCTGAAAAACTCTTTTAGAAACGAACGAGCTGTAGAATATGCTGTTATCATATACCCCTTCCGCTCTCCACATACCACTCACCATCCTTCCATATCGGAAAGGTTTTCATAATTGAGTACCACCCGGGTGACCAGAATGGGAGCAATTATTTATTTTATATTATTTTTTTAAAGAAATGTAACTATCGCAGTTTGGGCGACATTTTCGTTGGGCAAGGCGATTTTTGGGCGATACAGACAAATCCATGAGTATTTCTATATACTGATTTTAATTTAATGTTATTTCTAACGATATAAACGGCTCTACTGCCTTGCGAAATTCTGTCGTTGCACACACACCTCAATTTCCAGAGACATGTTCATAGGACCTTTTTTCCTTCATTTCCAGTCAGGAATTGGTCCCTGCAGTTTGTCGGTTTTATTTATGATCGTCCAGCATTTTCTTTTCATAAACAGAAATAACACACGAAATCAACGTAAGAAATATTTTCAGAAAATATAATTACCTTTCATATTTCCAATTTGACTTGGAACTGTAATTATATTTAAAATTTCTGTCGTTATCCCTATTTTATAATTTATTCTGAAAACATTTATAAGAGGATTACTTAATTATGCATGCAGTTCTTCGGATGTGTAATATCTATGTTTTATAAAATCACTGAAAGCCGCTTTTTGTATTTTTTCTCTTTCTAGAAGTATCTGTTGTTATGGAAACGACGCTAGGGGTAGTCATGAAGAAGCTGATATGAGGTCATGTTCGACTGCAAAAGAATGGAGACCAATTTGTGAAATTATACTGAAATACGACATGAAATAAAGGAATGACGAACAAAATTTGATCATATAGTGTTCAAATTGTCAGACTTAAAGAACAAATTTCGCCGATCGTCGTTAAATACCTCGCACGATATTTCAACTGGGCACCTGCCAGTCATCTTCAGATGAGCCATAGCAGACTGACGAAAACGTCCTTCGTTGCACAATATAATTAAAATTCACAAACTTGCCATACTCTGTAGACATTTTGCTTTCAGCGATCCACGGTACTCAACGAGCCAGGTTATCGATGAGAAGCTACAAAAGCAGATGAGTTATTTGTTTATTAATTATCTCGAATAACCTTCTCTCTTAAAATGGCTGCATTGAATTAGTGTTAGTGCATCTAAAAAGTGCGCACGAATAATAATAAGTGGAGATGTTTAGAATTAATAGCCGGGTAGTTCGTAATAGGTGCCACAGCATTCCACCACCGTAGTGTACTCACTTGCTGACTGATAGGTACGGCTGGCAGGTGGGCCGCAGTCATCGACTTACTTCTTTAGAAGCATTCAGTAATAAAGATATGTTGTTGTTGAGTAAGCGTGCTTCACTCGCCACTCGCCGTGGTACAGGATATCCCAAAGCTCCACATGCACGCCGCTATGGAGTCTGTAGTGGCGATCCTGCTAGGCTTGTCTCAGCCTTGGTCACAGCACAACACGACCAGAAGACAGCGATCGGTCCTGTTGTACAGTCTAGTTATGAAGATACGCCCACAAAGATGCCTGTGGGTGTAAGAGGGGAGCGTCTGTCTATATAGCTCTAAACTGGTATTGCTGGCTGGCTGCTGGCTGTGCTTCTGGAGCTGGCTCCTGTTTCATAGGGATGCGGAAAAAGGAAAACAGCAGCGGCAGCATCACTGGGCGCCCTCTCCTATCCCACCCTACCCAGCCCAGCCCAGCCCAGTCCAGCCCAGGCCAGGGCGGCCTATCGAGGCGGCGTGGCTGCAGCGCCCCGTGAATGCTGATGGGGCGCGAACGCTCTGTGGGGACTCGCCAGCGGCGCAGCGCCGCTTTAAGTCACAGCGGTAACCCAAGGAAGCCAGAGGAACACACCGCAGCAGCTGCGGTTCAGCCCGACGTTATCCCTTCTGCGGGGAACTGGATGGAAACTGACCATCTCACTGACAACAATTAGAGGGGTAAGAATGGGAAGCAGATATGCTAAGTTCGATAAAAACTGAGAAAGCGAAGAACCAGAAATGTAATGAGCCAAAATCTTAAGAGAAACAAACAGAAAACATGAAGCTAAAAGACCATTATTCCAAGTGCGGGCTATGCAAAGAAGAAAGAGACGAGATAAATTAGGATCCCAGTATATTTCGCATATAATTAGTAAACTCGTAGCTATATTTTATGCCGTATGAATGGTACACACCTTTCTGTTTGGTAGTAAATTACAAATACACCTTCACTGTATGATTAAATGATAATGATAACCTCTTTGTCTAAAATGTTATCGAAATAAAACGGCTCCCCCTTCGGATCTCCTGACGGAAACTACTGAATGGTATGACCATAAAACGAAACTGGCATTCCACGAGTCGGATCGTGGAATGTTAGATTCCTTAAATGTTTAGAAAAGATCTTTCTGGAGCCATAAAACTTGAGGATCGCTCAAACAATTTACGGAAACAGAGCCGAGTGGGGTGGTACGTTTGACGATATATCACCAGTAGAACACCTGATCATTTCGAAAGAATGGTTGTATTCTGCGCAAACACGGCGTGAAGTCTGCTTCTGGACCACAGTTTAAGAATGTGTCCCTCTTAGGATCTGTAACGAATGACTTCAGTTTCATACGGCGTGTGTCTACTGTACCTCATGAAGTTTTGGAATGTCACACACTGGCCAGACCATTGGGAGTGCAAGTAAACATCACAGAAAAGCTGCCACTCAAGATCATTGCTTTGTCACTGGTCGTCTATGGGATGCAACAGCACAGAGGTTACAGCGTTCACTTACAGCTACTGGCATAGTGCTATTCAAGAAGCAGTAGAGTAAAGATATGATGTTACAAATAGAGCTGGAGGTTTATCCTTCAAGTCTGATTAGAGTTCTGCTACCTCCATGATCAAACAGTGCAGCGAAGAAGTTAATGCTACATGCCCACCAGTAGGTAATGATGATATTTGATCTGAAACCAATTCATCATTAGTAACTTGAGAGAGGACCAGTTACTCTCTCACCTATTTCCGCATACAGAAATTTAGGAAAGATTTTATCACAACCTGACGCACCCTGAGTGAGACTCTAGAAAGTAAACGGCCTGAGCGGATGGTGATGGAGCCTAATAGGGCACTAAGAGCACGAGGCGTTTTTATGGTTCTTAGCACGCAGAAATGGCATGTTGGGAGTTGAAAGCAATTGACGGCGAGCCCACCCCTTAGTAAATCTAGCCAGGCAGGTCCACAGCCATACAGTCCAGACAGGGCAGCCCTTCATCGAGACAGGTCTCCTGCAGAACAATGCCGAGCTACATGTCGTGGCGCCAGCGAAGGCCTGGAGTGGGGGCGACGGTCTGAAAGAATGCGTCTACATAGTGCAGTAGTAAACCGGACATTGTGTGTAGAGCCAAGCGTAATAAAAATTCACAAGTTTTAGTGATTGCCAATAGTGGAAATTGTGGTGTCACCGCCAGACACCACACTTGCTAGGTGGTAGATTAAATCGGCCGCGGTCCATTTAGTACATGTCGGACCCGCGTGTCGCCACTGTGTGATCGCAGACCTAGCGCCACCACAAGGCAGGTCTCGTGATACGGACGAGCACTCGCCCCAGTTGTACGACGACATTGCTTGCGACAATACGGACGAAGCCTTCCTCTCATTTGCCGAGAGACAGTTAGAATAGCCTTCTGCTAAGTCCATGGCTACGACCTAGCAAGGCGCAAATTGTAACAGTGCATGTGTCTTACGAGTCGCATTTGTATAGTCAAGAGAGATGTATCACAAGGATCAGTAAAGTTAAGTATAAAGCAGCTACGTACTTTTCTTGCTACCATTCAATAGTTATCCTGTTCCAGACTTGACGCCAGTCGGCGTGTGTGTACGCGTGCCTTTCTTTCGGCTACCTCAAGTGGCGTAACAGTCTTGTTACGTCACTACAGAAATAGGCCAGTGAACCACTTCCTTTGGCCGCCTCGGTTGTATAAGTAAAATCCGGCGCCTGAGAAACGTTTGGCGATTTAGATAAAGATCTTTAAGACTGTATCTGTTTTTTTGTTCCCATGGGAAGTGACATGACTACAGAGAAGATCATCTTCCCCCTCCACGAAAACTTAAAAAAGCCAGTAATTGGCGGTTTCTTTTTTTTCCCAGAAAACTCTTTTCCTGGCTCGACAGAAGTTTGTGCTGTCGTGTGGGAGTGGAGATTTAACACCTCTAGAGCTCTGCGATTGGCTTAAGACGGTTCATGCACTTTGCGGGAAAACAAAATTTCTTCTGGAGAGGTGCGAAGCACTCGGATGCGGGACTTTGGTCTGGAAGTACTTCTAGTCGAGGCGCTGGCATGTGTGGTTGGTGCTTGGGACCTGTCCTGAGATTAATTTCACTTGCTAGTATTTTAGATTTGGGAGCTTGTGGTGAAGTTCTTACTTTACCGAGAGTGTGACTTCAAATATCTTGGACTGCTCGTTTGCCGAGGGCACACTTATTCGTTGATGGTTTCCCAGTCTTCATGTTGGTATCCTTGTGCGCTCTGGTGTATAAGTGAGCCAAATTGGTCCTGTCACACACTGAAATCTACCGTGATTTCAGGGCTCTGGTAGAGATTAAATTCCGATCCGTCTGCCTGATCGCATCTCTTTCGTGGCCGCGATCGATTCACAGGTGCCGCCTCCACGTCTCACCTCCGCCGCACACGTCTCGCCACCTGCAATTTACATCTTCGCACGAAGCAAACAGTGTAACATACTGCTGCTGCGGCGTTGTCAATCGCCATTTGCTCTCAGCACCAACAATATAGAGAAACTATAGTAGATATGACCAGTGAAAGTCTGCTCAGCGTCAGATCAATTGAGATTGCGTAATCCACATTTTTAGGGCCAGAGTACTTGAATCACTCCACTAGTCATATTGTCTCTGACACCCAGGATCCTCGTCCAGTGTAGTCTTGATTCACCTATTAGTTGTTTACGGTTTCAATCAGTAATTTGTTCAGCATAATTTATGTCTGTTTTAAAGAAAAAATAAATGTTGTTGCAACACTACAATTCCGTCAACATTCTCAATCATTTAAACAGTCCCCACCGGGTTACATTTCAAACTGATTTAGAAGTGCAACCCTCTCGTCCCCATACTTGCAGATTAAGTATGACTCTAGTCATTATTTGGCTACTGTGCACGATAGACACACCGTCACACTAAAAACATGAACTTAGAGTGCACCTCGTTGTATTTGTTAAGAGAGAAGCTGTAGGAAACACACTTCACAAATGAAAGCCAATTTCTTAACTACCAAAATTTTATGCGATTTAAAAAAAAAAACAGCTTGAAATCTTACTGCAATGTTACTAATAAAAAGAAAAACAGAAATCTGGAGTGAATAAAGAAAGGCCTCATCTGGCCAGTTCACATTTTCAAAATAACCAGAGAAATAACGCAAATAATTTAATTCAATACACAAGTGTATAGGTTAAATTTGAGCTGCAGAGAATACAAACTGTGAAATGCAACTTACATCTCATGCTATCTGTGACCCTGCAAAAACGATAGTTACATGTTCATCTGGTTCAACTGGCCCTGACCACTATGGGACTGAGGTCATCAGTTCCCTAGAACTTAGAACTACTTAAACCTAACTAACCTAAGGACATCACACACATCCATGCCCGAGGCAGGATTCGAACCTGCGACCGTAGCAAATGGCTCTGAGCACTATGGGACTTAACATCTGAGGTCATCAGTCCCCTATAACTTAGAACTACTTAAACCTAACTAAGCTAAGGACATCACACACATCCATGCCCGAGGCAGGATTCGAACCTGCGACCATAACGGTCTCACGGTTCCAGACTGTAGCGCCTAGAACCGCACGGCCACACTGGCCGGCCGACCGTAGCAGCCACATGGTTCTACTCTGAAGCGCCTAGAACCTTTCGCCTACAGCAGCCGGCCGGTGTCATCTACGCAGGATCTTAATGACAATGTGGACTGACAGGTGGTTCTGAAACGAATTATGGCCCTTATGAAGTGTATAAGGCCGCAAACATCTAAAGATTCAGTTTAATGACAGTGCGCTGGCGTAAGCTGCCGCCAGCACACCAGTCGGCAAAGATGAAGTGCGAAGATCGATTATTAGGCACCGCATCGAGCGTGCATATCGTGAGAGAGGCCAGAGACACACTCACAAGCACTATGCCGCCAACGCCCTGTCGACAGCTTGTATTTAGGCCGCCGCCGCCGACCAGAGGGCTCACTCATTCACTCACTCACTCACTCAGACAGATGTCGTCTGTCAGTTTATTTGCAGAGTTTAGTTCGTCACAGGCTACGGCAGTACATAGCGACCAGATAGGTAACTACAGTGAGACTAGTACCTTACATCAATCTGCAAGAGAACTTTTACTTATGTTGTACCATAAAACGTGGACTCCATTCAAGTTAAGAAACAGGTTTCTGCTCATGTATATAAAGAACTGTATTAAACCACGTGTGCATTTGTAATGTAGACAGAGGATACCAGCCACCCACAACAACATCGTCAGCCTTGCTTCCTTGCAGTACAAGACTCTACAGTGGCGAACGAGGATGATTCAGTAGCGATCGATGATATTCAACTTAGCCTAAGATTTTGCTTGCTTCTCTTGAGTTTTAGCTTGCAGGGGTGATCGTGTTCAAGTGTTTCTATTTACTAATTTTTTGTTGTGTCCTTTCAGGTATGCCAAGAGGGGAGCCGCAGAACTAATCAACTTTACCTGTTCAGACACTTTGCTCGCTTGTGATATAAGGTATTTGTGTAAACCATGAATTCTCCGGCTCTCTCCACCCCCTGCCCCCGCGCCACAGCCAATGTGAAGGATCTAACACAAGTTTTTCAGTTTCAGAACCAACAAATCGCTACCTAGTGACAACTCCTGGCTACACAACTGTGCCGGCCGCACAAACACAACCGACCAACAAACCAGCCAAACAAGTGCCGCCGACCAGTATACCAACGTTCCCGCAATTTAAGGAAGCTGAGGAGGAATGGATTGAACACCAGGCTCAGTTCCAAGTGCATTGACAAGTACATCGTGTTCAAGGCACTGTAAACTTACAATACGTATTTTCGATTGCGAGGTCCCCAGAGGTCAGGTTAATAGAAATACTATTCCCAATCACATCGCCCGACATACTCAGCTATCACAAAGTAATCGCTGCATTAACTTAATACTGTGACCAAAGTCCACGTAGCTGCAGCTAAAGATAAGTTCTTTCGCCTGCGGAAAAAGGCGGAACAGACTTACCACCAGTAGTACACAGAAAGCCCCAGGACCTGATGAAGTATCAGTGGACATGATAAGAGCAGCAGGTCCAGTGGAAATGCAGTGGCTGTATAGAGTACTATCAAGCGTGTGTAGAAATAGTACAATACCTGACGAATGGAAAACAGGAGACATTGTTACCATCTTCAAGAAAGGCAATAAAAGACTGTAAAAATTACAGAGGAATAACCCTTATGAGTCATACAGCCAAGATTTTTGAAACAATTTTACTAAATCGAATAAGTGAAAAGATAGAAAAAGAGCTGAGCGAAGAACAGCATGGGTTTAGGAAAGGAAGAAACACAATCGATCTGATATGTTCTGTCTGTCAACTGATGGAAAAAAGTTAGGAGTGTAACAAAAGGGTGATAATCGTTTTTATAAACATAGAAAAGGCAGATGACTCAGTTAATAGGTAAAGACTCTGGGAAGAAATGAAGAAGATAGATATAGAAGATGGATACATTAATGTAATAAAGACAATGTACAGAGGACACAATTGTAGAACACCATTGGGGAACTCTGAATACTTCGAAATAAGACAAGGACTTAAGCAAGGAAGTATTCCATCTCCTGCACTTTTTAATGTTGTGATAGAGAGAAGGAATAGGGCAGTTAAAGATATAGGAAAAGAGAAAGACAAAAAGATGATTTTTGCAGATGATATGGTAATATGTGGTGATAGAGGTAGATGTACGGTTACAGCTTGAAGCGTGGAAAGGAATAAATAAAGATAAGAGTGAAGTAATGGTATTTGGAAGAGAGAAAGGGATCAACGGAAATATTACCTTGAATGGAGAACCCCTCAAAGTGGTAGAAAGTTTCACTTATTTAGGGAGTGAAATATCTAGGGATGGAAGAATAACTAACGAAATTAATAGGAGGTTACAGAAGGGAGGCAATTTCTACCAAACAATAAAACACCTGGTTTGGAATGAGGGAGGTTCAGAAAAAGCAAAACTCCTTACGTATAAGAATTATTACTTCCCTATTGTCACCTATGGTGGAGAAACATTAACAATGACAGAAACGGATTGGAGCAGACTGCAAGCAGTGGAAGTGAAATTTCTCAGAGCAGTTAAGGGAAAAACAAAAATGTACGGAGTAAGGAATGTAAAGATTAGAAAGGACCTTAAACAAGAAAGTATGAGAGAAGAAATTGAAAAAAAGAGATTAAGATGGTATGGACATGCTAAGAGGATGCATGGGCAGAGACTCCCGAAAATTATGGAAGAACTAAAGATGGATGGGAAAAGACCTAGAGGGCGCCCAAGAACACGGTGGAAAATGGGAATGAGAATATCTGTGAAAAGGAGAGATGTGACCTGGCAGCAAGTGGAGGAAGAAAAGTGGTGAGAGGACCGAGCCAAATGGAGAGGACTCGTCAGCACCCAGACCCGTCAGTAGCTGGAGCGGGATCGGATAGAGTACCCAGAATTTACGGACATGACTAGGGAGTGTAAATTTAAGTGTAGTTGTGAGAGAGTGTAAATTTAAGTGTAGTTGTGGCAACTTTTACAGTTACTTAATGATACCTGATTCAATAACATTCCATGTCTCAAATAGTATAATACGGGGACGGATTTTAAAGTACTTTGATCCATCACTTTCTCAAGTATTGCAAATCGTAGAGCAATATGATTCGGGAGCCATAGCAGCCGATAAGTTTGACCAGGCCCCGATTTGTAGGGTCGAGTCGCCCCCTGCTCACGACCGCCTCAAGCAGCCACAACAACAAGCGAGTAAACAGCCGCGCGGATAACCACATAGACATGTAAACAGGTCTGTGAATTTCGTAAAGTCTGTAAGTAGGCTGTTTAGGTTTTTATATTGGTAACGCCACGTAGCGCACTGTATGAAAATCACTGGCTGTGCTGTGTGCAGTCTGTGGCTGGGTGGCATTGTTGTAATATTCACTATTGTAGTGTTGGGCAGTCGCCTGTTAACAGCGCGTAGCGTTGGGCAGTTGGAGGTGAGCCGCCAGCAATGGTGGATGTGGGGAGAGAGATGGCGGAATTTTGAGAGCGGACGATCTGGACGTGTGTCCATCAGAAAGAGTAAATTTGTAATATTGGATATCATGGACTGATACATAAATTATCGCTTTTGAACACTATTGAGGTAAATACATTGTTTGTTCTCTATCAAAATCTTTCATTTGCTAACTATGCCTATCAGTAGTTAGTGCCTTCAGTAGTTTGAATCTTTTATTTAGCTGGCAGTAGTGGCGCTCACTGTATTGCAGTAGTTCGAGTAACGAAGATTTTTGTGAGGTAAGTGATTTGTGAAACGTATAGGTTAATGTTAGTGAGGGCCATTCTTTTGTAGGGATTTTTGAAAGTCAGATTGCGTTGCGCTAAAAATATTGTGTGTCAGTTTAGTGTTGATCAGAATAAGTAAAGAGAGTAATGTCTGAGTGCGTTCAGTTTTGCTCAGCTGTTTGAAAATCAAATAACGTAAGGGGTTTATCAGCACAGTCATTCACTAATTTTTCTAAGGGGACGTTTCAAGACTTGCTCTAGATGTTTCACTCGTCATAAAAACAGGATTCCCATCACGTAACGCACGTGTTACACGTGTGGAAAAAAAAGCCCAGTCCAAGCTGCTTGTTTGCAACAGCACAAAAACGTCAACTTTGCCCGCTCACGGAAAAACAGGCTGCGAGCAGTTGTAATGAGGCGGGTAGTGAACTTATTGTTTTCAAAACCTACAACATGTTGTGACAAAAGTAAAGCTAAGGTTGTACCCTCTTGTCGCCCTAGTGCTGTGCAACGACGTTCTGACAAACTATTTGTCCCATCACGAATTGCTGGCCGTCGTGTGAACTTTCAGTTAGACACAGAGGCCTCAGTAACTTTGCTTAATCGTGCCACGTACCAACAGTTAGGTCTACCAAGCCTTTCTATATCTAGCAAGCACAGCACTGTTTATAGCGGACAGGGAATGCCAGTGCTTGAGCAGTGTAATTTGCCTGCCACCTACACACTAGGAAAGTGATTTTTACTCTGTTGAAATCAAGAGACAGTGAGAACATATTCGGTTTAGATGCCTTTGTTTTGTGAAGACTTAGCATCCAAGACACTGTTATTTCAGTGTCTGCTTTTGAACCAGAAGACAGTGTACCTAGTTAGCTTAAAGAATTTCCTGTTTTCAGCAGGAATGAGGAAAGCTGATAACTTCGTAGCCCATGTTGCATTGAAAGACCAATGCACAGCCTAAGGTTTCCCGGACCCGACCCATTCAAATTGCTTTAAGAGACAAACTAGCCAATGAATTGAAAGAATTGCAAGATAATGGTCTAATTGCTCCCATTCAATATAGTCAATGGACAAGTCCTCTCGTTTTGTTGCCTAAGCCTTCTGGTCGCATTCGCATTTGTGTTGACATGAAGTCAACAGTCAACTGACAGACAGTAGTTGACATCCGTTATATAGCCCATGGACAGACTTAGTGCACGATGTTACTTTTCTAAGATAGAATTGCGTGATGCCCACCTCTCAGTTCCATTGGATGAAGAATTACAGAAAGCGTTTGTTGTAAATTAACACTTAGGCTGTTAAAGTATTTGCGTTTGCCCTTCAGCAGTGCCTCCGCACGTGCCATTTTTCAGTGTCACTTGGAACAGCTGACTGCAAAAGTGCCATTTTGTTCAAACAATCTTGACGATCTTGTAGTCTCAGGTAGTGGACCAGAGGAACAGATCGCAAGTTTGCATGCTCTTTTCTTGAATGTTGTCAGAAGCAGCACTCAAGTGTCGTCTCTAAAAGTGTGACTTCTTTCAAACTGAACTACAGTCCTTAGGTCATGTGCTAAACAGCGTGTGCAGCCCCTCCATTCTTATTTGCTTACGATCAGTGACCTGCCTGTTGCTCGCTATGTGTCTCAACTGCAGTCAGTACTAGAAAAGATGACATACTACATTCGGTTCATACCGAATGCCGCTCAGATGTCGGCTTCATTGCATCGCTTTTATCTCACAAATGTACAAATGGACTAAAGACGGTCAAGACGCATATCAGGAACTCAAAAATGCTTTGCCTAGTGACAGATGTTTAGTGCATTTTGGCCCTGCCGAGCAAGTAGTTTTGCAAGTCGACGCTACCTCCTACGGAATCGGTGCTGTACATTCGCATAGAATTGTTGCACAAGAGAGACCCACTGCTTTTGCCTCAAATTTGCTCACTCAATCTCAGTGCAATTATTCTTAAATAGAAAAAGATGCTCTCGCTGTTGTGTATGGTGTGACCAAATTCCATCACTATTTGTATGGTCGGAAGTTCTTTTTAGTAACAGATCACAAGCCACTGCAGTCCTTGTTTCATCCGTCAAAGCCGGCTGCTATACGCACTGCTCAAAAATTGCAACGTTCTGCTTTGTTGCTTTCACAGTATCAGTATGAAATTGTGCACAGAGCTACGGCAAAGCGTGGAAATGCAGACACCCTGTCTCGTCTTCCGATTGGTCTAAACTCTGATTTCGATGCGTCTGCCGCATCTTGTTGCCAAATCGATGTGCAGGACTCTGAATTGCTGGAAACGTTTGCCTTTCACTACAGGAAAATTGCACAGGCCACTGAAGCAGACTCAGACCTCAAGATTTTGTTGCATTACATTCGCAAGCCTTGGCCTCGTTCATTGAACAGTATCCAGAACTAAGTTATGCACCGATAATTTGCACATCGGCATAACCTTTCAGTTAAACAGGGTGTGGTTCTAGTTCAAAATGGCAGTGGTCAAGCGAGTTTACTTATTCCCAAAGTGTTGGAAAATGATGTGTTGCCATTGCTCCACCAAGGACACTGTGGAATTGTTCGTACTAAACAGTTATCAACTTACTTAGCACGATATGGAGGCCGTTATTGAACAGATGACGTCATAGTGTCGTTCATGCACGGAAAACCAATCTGCTCCGCCACAGAAGTTCTCAGTTTGGCCTAAAACTCAATCCCCATTGCAACGAATGCATATAGACTTTGCAGGACCATTTTAGAACACTCGTTGGATCATAGTGATAGATTCTTCTAGCAAGTTCCCATTTGCGTTGCCTGTGGCTTCTACTACATCACATAGCATCATACCGGCCGTTGTGGACGAGCGGTTCTAGGCCCTTCAGTCTGGAACCCGCGTGAGTACTACGGTCGCAGGATCGAATCCTCCCTCGGGCATGGATGTGTCCTTAATTCAGTTAGGTCTAAGTACTTCTAAGTTCTAGGGGACTGATGACCGCAGCTGTCAAGTCCCGTAGTGCTCAGAGCCATTTGAACCGTCTGAACGTAGTACCATTCAAGCGTTGTCCATGGTTTGCATAGAAGATTTCCCAGAGGTACTTGTTTCAGACAACAGACTACAGTTCACTTCATGTGATTTTGAAAAGAATTGTGAACGAAGTGCCATTCGGCATCCAACAAGTGCTCCATTTGACCTGCAGTGCAACGGAGGAGCTGAACGCTTCGTACGCATTTTTAAACAGCAGATAGCCAAGCTTCGCACTACCCACAAACACAGGAACAGGTACTGCAACTCTTTCTCGCCTCCTGTCGCTCCCACCCACGAGACGGACCATCACCGGCGGAACTTCTGCACGGCCGCCGCCATCGGACGCTGCTACACTTGCTACACGCAACACAGCATCCGGTGCTGGCGAATGGTCCGCAAGTATCGCTTTGTTCTTTGTTCTTTTTAGGGCTTATGGCAACCATGGGCGCTGAAAAATAGGCATGATGCGGGAACCCACTGGCTCTTTTATGTACTTGGTTGCAGGTTCCCATGAGATGCAGTGCCACCACCAGAACCAAATTGGAGCGTGTCATTTGTCCCATGTTTCTGCTGCTTTCCTTCACCCAGATTCACTGTCTCACGGGGCCACGTGGCCTTCGCAGCCACCCGCTGGTGCCATCAGGGCATCCCACAAGGATTGGACGGACGATGCGGCCTCACCCACCCCTCCGCCCCGTCCTCGCTCACCAACATGGACCAGTCGCCGTCATCGCCCCAGGACACGCCTTCAGGCCTGGACGTGTGTCCAGGTACTAGTTTCCCGGAGGATGCTTCTGTTACCTCGCAAGCCAGATAATGGGGTACGGTCGGCAGTACGCTGTCCTCCACAGTCACGGCTCCCAACTCATCTCTACGACCACTCTACATCCAGCGTCATGCCCCCCCCCCTCTCCCCGCCCCAACGTCGTTCGCATCCTCCATACATAACAGTGTGCCATTTCAGCGGCCGTGGGGGGCGGGGGTGGGGGGTGTTGGTATGAATATTCTGGCGTAAGCCAACACACTGATCGGCAAAGATGAAGCGCGAAGATCGATTAGAAGTTGCCGGATCAAGCGCACTTATCATGAGAGAAGCCAGAGACACACCCACAAGCAACACACCACCAACCCCCTCTCGACAACATGTATTTAGGCCACCGCCAATGGCTGGAGGCCCTCACTCACTCACTCACTTCATCCAGTTGGAGTCTGTCAGTTTATTCGCAGAGCAGGTTCACTCCGTCACAGGCTACGACGTTACATAGCGACCAGAGTAATGACTATAGTGGGACTAGTACTTTACATCAGTCTGCAAGACGACTATTACTGATGAGCTTGTACCACAAACCAGGGCTTTATCCAAGTTAAGTAACAGCTTCCTGTTCATGTAAGTACAGAACTTATTACACCAAGTGTGTATTTCTGTTTTGAAAGAAGATACTGGCCACGCATAACAACGTCCTCTCCCTTGCTTCTTTCCAGTAAAAGACTCTACACAGTTGTTTAACATTATTGAACCGTGAATTTACTTTCAAAATATTTTCTTAAAAAAATTACTTTATTTACTAGCGATTCATCAAGAACATTAACACATTTAATCACACTATGTGAGCATGGAAATAGTTGCCAGTGGGTAACTGATGAAAACAAATTAAAACTTTTTCAGTAAATGAAATTTAATTCCTAAAAGCCCCCTTTTTTGTTTTTTTGAAACAGATTTAAAATTATAATCAGAAAGCGCCCTGTAAATATCAAGTTAAAATTTATTCAGAGGCAGAAGTAACAAAAATATTTTTGACAGTATGATCTTTCGGGCTGAGAAACTTGCCGCTCCCTTTTAACACGGCCGTAGTCACGACCGCTCACAACAACCTCTGACAGACTCCATTGGTGCAAATCTGCAACACATCAGATTACTTTAAACTAAAAATTTTAACAACTCACACAAACACAAACTATGCACCTCGTAAGGGGAATGGAAATGGTACAAAACACTCACATTAAAAATTATTTGCCGCCGAAAGTGCAACTTGTTTCTAAAAGAACTCTTACGGTGGAAGGGTGGCAACTTTATATACTAAAAAGACCATTTGAATAAAAACCCATGAAATGCAGTCTTACATAAAATGTACAAACATGCTCTACATTACACATATACCCGCTTCCAATATGATAGGTAAGATAAAAACATATTTCAGGAACTCGGCCTTTACACCTTAAGCAATAAATTCGTTAACACGGAATCCGACAAACATGACAGAGGCAGCTATTGGCTCTGAGCACTATGGGACTTAACATCTTGGGTCATCAGTCCCCTAGAACTTAAACTACTTAAACCTAACTAACCTAAGGACATCACACACATCCATGCCCGAGGCAGGATTCGAACCTGCGACCGTAGCAGTCCCGCGGTTCCGGACTGCAGCGCCTAGAACCGCACGGTGAGGCAGCTATTAACGTACGGCAGACCTACATACATACAGACAGACAGAAAGACACTAACTGCCTATCAAATGCGGACGAGAGATAGACGATCAAGCTGGGGAGGAGAGACTAACCAAGAACACAAGTAGAATGAACAAGTAAATGAAACAACATGTCACGAATCACTTAACTTTTAATAAACTGCGATGTCTGGAGAAGATTTGGCGTAGCACGCCCAAAACGTTCTCCCGAACCGTCCGCTGCCAGCCGCTTCAACGGACGCTGGAAGCCGCCGAACTCCCGTCTCACGGCGTCGCAGCCCGCACCGGCCAGGCCGATGTCGTGGGTTGACTCCCGTTGCTCTCGTGTCGGCCGCGAAGCCACCACCCCTCGCTATACGGCGCGGCCCACTGTACTCAAGTCGCGCCCTCACATGCGCCGACGCTCAAGACGGACAAGTCATCTTGTGTCCCAGTGCGCGAATGACCAACCGATCGATCCAATCGCCAATGACAATTGCCTGAACAAACTCGAGCAGACTGGCGGCCTAAGACATACTAGCACTGCCCCACACTGACCCGGCTGACCAACTCACCAGACTCGTCGCCTAGCGAGCTCATAGCCCGCTTAAATGCACGTGAGAAGGCTACCTATTCCCTTTCCCACCAGAGGGAGACACCAAAGCTGCGATTGCTACAGCGACGCCACCGCCAGAAACGGAGGGCGACTGCTTCACACTACGCG
Source organism: Schistocerca piceifrons (assembly GCF_021461385.2). Taxonomy (NCBI): domain Eukaryota; kingdom Metazoa; phylum Arthropoda; class Insecta; order Orthoptera; family Acrididae; genus Schistocerca; species Schistocerca piceifrons. The sequence continues at coordinate 348,480,370 of NC_060145.1, forward strand.
CTGCGGCGCGCTCTTCAAAACAGCAATATTAACCACGGCTCAATTATCAAGAGAGGCTTCTTAGAGTGGAGGTACATATTAGAAGATCAGTGAGTGCTCCCTGTTAGGCCTTTCCAGCAGCTCCCAGTTCCTGAGCTTTACATTACGCTCTCAGAGACGAGTGCGCTGCTTGCAACTCATTATGACCATACATAGTCAAATTACTTAACTACGAATGGAGACAAGTGCGACACAGCACTTGTTCCTTCTTATATTTTGACACAAAGATAATATCAGATATTATTTGTTGCGAATGCACACATTATGATACCTCCTTCACAATAAACGACAATTGCGAGACAGCTCTCGTAGCTCTTAAATTATGACATATATAAAATCTCATTATTACTTATTGCTACTAGAGACAAGCTCTATAGCTCTTATTCTTCTGTAGCTCTTATTCTTCTGTAATATGCTGAAAAGTCAAGATAGTAACTGTTGCTGAATGTTTATCGGAAACTTCTTTGAAAGAGTACTGTCTTCTCGGTGTCCTATTGCAGCAGCATCGAAGTATAACTCCATAATGTCTTCGAGGGTCAGTTGTGGTACTGCTCGCGATGACTACTGAGTGCGACCGCTTCCCGGTAATCAGTGCTTCCATCTCGTGACATTAACGGCATCTGGCTGCCTCTCTTTACGGCATGTCGTTCTATTGGCTACCAGCTTATGTACTGGTTTTCAGGGGTTCTTGTATGTATTTCTTCCTTAGAGTTTTTTCCTATGACAGTTCCGAAGGCCTTTTCTCAGGTTGACATTCTCACAGTACCATTGAGAATGTTCTTGAACAATCTCGCTTTGTTCCAGGGTCTGCTAGTCACCTTGGAGCCTGAGGGTGTTATCCTCGCTAGCTATTACAGCACTGGTCTTTCCTCAGCAAATCTGACTTCATACAGAGTACTGGCCCAACCCCGGATGAACGCCTGATCGCATGTCTTGAGCGTTATAATATTACTCTTAACAAACTTCCGCTCCTTTCCTCGCAGCCTGATCAACTCGTTCTTATACACACAACAAATGTAAGGGAGCTTACACAAAACCATGAAGCGATATGTTCGAGTCATGTTCCGTATCCTCTATATTCCTCCAAAAAACTGATACTAACCTTTTTTGTCTGCATTCGTTTGTCACATGATTTGAGCACTGCCGAAAAATTGGCCATTAGTACAGTTGGAAGAGAAATAGATACCTATTAGTCTTTCTACTCGAAAGTTATACTGGCAACACATGTTACTGCTTAAGATAAAATAAAATAAAATTAGTCGATGCTGCGGATTATGCTTAGGGAAGTGTCAAAAACTAAGGAATGTTGTGATAAATTGAGACTTCATTGCCACATACAAAAAAAATTAAACATAATTTATTTTCTTTCCTCCTTTAGCAGTTGAGGCATGATATAATGCAACACAGATATTCACTAATGACTTAATATCTAGTAAATTTATCTGCAACGCAGCGAAGAGTTCAGGAAATTATGTATAGATCACTCGGAAAGGATATCTTCCTGTGATGAATATTTCAAAGAGAAAAATAATCATACAATTAAAAGGACATGAATAAACATTTATAACTAAAATTACTCATTTTTGTGAGTATATATATTCAGACCAATGTATTTTCTTCCGCATCTATAAACATAACATAAAACATTTTTACACGATAAAGAGGCAAATTTATTTTTAAATAAAATTCATACTGTGAAAGCAGTTTCGCAGAACCTAATTGCAAATTGATAACATACTTTCAAAGACACAAAATGAGATGTCAATATAATGGTACGCGATAAAGGTTAAATCTTTGTGAGGGTGGAAAAGGTATTTGTACACAAATTCTTACTACTGAGTATACAACTTTGCGAAAATTAATTGTGTTAGAAACTGGCATGCCAGCATAATCTCAAACAAAAGAGCTTACATTCAAAAATTTAACTTCGTATGTAATGGTGAAGATGTTCACGAATGAAAAACCTTACAACTAAATATACAACTTTGAACAAATTATCTGTTTAACAAAATGACAACCGAAAATAATCGCAAACTACATTCAATAATTTCAGTTTTTAAAAAGTGGCGAAGTGTTTGTACAGAAAAAAGCCTGCAACTAAGTGTATAACCTCATTAAAAAATTAGTTTAGCAAACTGATACTGAGTACTGGCTTGCCAGGGGCTTTAGTTAAACACGCTCCTATTGCTTAATCGGTAGTTGTGTAACCAAGAACGACACAGGCATCAGGCTCTTCCGTATTTAGTGCATGTGTAGCCACGAAAGGTAAAAGGAGAGTTATAGTACATAAACCAACAATCATCTTATTTAATGACATTTTCAAGATGATACCAACACAGTTTGAACAATACGTTTCCTGTTTGCAAAAATTTTAACTCTTTCTGTTAACTCTATTTGAAGTACTACGCCAAAGATGAAGCGTAAATAAAACGTCATTTTTGTCATAGCCGCTGTTTCACTTGTTCGTCCTTGTAATTAAGTGGGTGAGATGCGTACTTTACACTGAATGTGTGTATTGGGTAGCGAAATTTAGGGGAAAACGAACTGTTGCTGCTGGATTTTTAGTAACAGTTGAAACTGACATGGAGAAAATAATAGCCTCTAAGGCAAATAAAAATCAAGATCGTCCAGTTCTTCCATGGAAACATGGAATCTGATACAAACTCTCAAATCATTCACTAAAACAAATAAAATACAAAATCGCCCAGTGTTTCCCTGGCAAACTGGCGTCTGATAAAACATCTCACAACCTATCTCAAAACTTATGGCCAATATATCAACGCCTTTCCTGACTTCCAGCAGTATGTTATGTTCATAAAAAAAATTACGCAGTGCATTCTTATGACCACTCAAATCGTCTAAGAAAAATCTAAAAATGTTTCACGTGCCTTTCCTCTAGCTTGCACCTTGTTGTTGTTGTGGTCTTCAGTCCTGAGACTGGTTTGATGCAGCTCTCCATGCTATTCTATCCTGTGCAAGCTTCCTCATCTCCCAGTACTTACTGCAACCTACAGCCTACTGAATCTGCTTAGTGTATTCATCTCTTGGTTTCCCTCTACGATTTTTACCCTCCACGCTGCTCTCCAATGCTAAATTTGTGATCCCTTGATGCCTCAGAACATGTCCTACCAACCGGTCCCTGCTTCTTGGTCAAGTTGTGCCACAAACTATTCTTCTACCCAATTCTATTCAATACCTCCTCATTATTTATGTGATCTACTCATCTAATCTTCTGCATTCTTCTGTAGCACCACATTTCGAAAGCTTCTATTCTCCTCTTGTCCAAACTATGTATCGTACATGTTTCACTTCCGTACATGGATACACTCCATACAAATACTTTCAGAATCAACTTCCTGGCACTTAAATCTGAACTCGATGTTAACAAATTTCTTTTTCTCAGAAACGCTTTCCTTGCCATTGCCAGTCTACATTTTATATCCTCTCTACTTCGACCGTCATCAGTTGTTTTGCTCCCCAAATAGCAAAATTCCTTTACTACTTTAAGTGTCTCATTTCCTAATCTAATTCCCTCAGCATCATCCAAGTTAACTCGACTACATTCCATTCTCCTCGTTTTGTTTTTGATGATGTTCATCTTAAATCCTCCCTTCAAGACACTGTCTATTCCGTTCAACTGCTCTTCCAAGTACACAACCTTCTTTTATGGTTCTTCAACCAAGTGTTAGCTGTGATTAAGTTATGCTCTGTGCAAAATTCTACCAGACGGCTTCCTCTTTCATTTCTTACCCCCAATCCGTACTCACCTACTGTGTTTCCTTCTCTCCCTTTTCCTATCTCGAATTCCAGTCACCCATGACTATTAAATTCTAGTCTCCCTTCACTACCTGAATAATTACTTTTATCTCATCATACATTTCATCAATCTCTTCATCATCTGCAGAGATAGTTGGCATATAAACTTGTACTACTGTAGTTGGCGTGGGATTCGTGTCTATCTTGGCCACAATAATGCGTTCACTATGCTGTTTGTAGTAGCTTACCCGCACTCCTATTTTTTTTTATTCACTATTAAACCTACTCCTGCATTACCCCTATTTGATTTTGTATTTATAAACCTGTACTCATCTGACCAAAAGTCTAGTTCCTCCTGACACCGAACTTCACTAATTCCCACTATATCTAAGTTTAACCTATCCATTTCCCTTCTTAAATTTTCTAACCTACCTGCGCGATGAAGGGCGCCCCGATCCGTAGAACGCCAGTTTTCTTCCTCCTGATAATGACATCCTCCTGAGTAGTCCCCGCCCGGAGACCCAAATGGGAGACTATTTTACCTCCGGAATATATTACCCAAGAGGACGCCATCATCTTTTAACCATACAGTAAAGCTGCATGCCCTCGGGAAAAATTACGGCTGTAGTTTCCCCTTGCTTTCAGCCGTTCGCAGTACCAGCACAGCAAGGCCATTTTGGTTAGTGTTACAAGGCCAGATCAGCCAATCATCCAGACTGTTGCCCTGCAACTACTGAAGAGTCTGCTGCCCCTCTTCAGGAACCACACGTTTGTCTGGCCTCTCAACAGATATCCCTCCGTTGTGGTTGCATCTACGGTACGGCTATCTGTATCGCTGAGGCACGCAAGCCTCCCCACCAACAGCAAGGTCCATGGTTCATGTTGGGGGAGGGGGGGGGGGGATAAATCCAGCTTCACCCTTCTAAACTTCGTAGGAACAGAAGAGAATACAGTCTCCAAAAAACGAGGTATCTCACAAGATGCAATATTTTTAAAATACCTGGCAACGGGACAAATGAAATGAGACATCACTTCTGCGATTTTAGTATTAAAGAGGAACGATACTTGATATTTAGTTACCCTTACCGCCGAACTGCCACAGCGCTGAAAGAGAAAACATATATTGTCGGTTCGAACGCACATTTTTCTTGACAACTGCTGCAGCATTTTATCAAAGCATTTGAGGAAATAGACTTTAGATTCTTCCACCACAGGATTACAATGCCTTGTGCTTACTGATTGAAAAAATCAAAAAAAGATGTTGACTCAGATAAAAATGGCCCTCGTCTCGAGAAAATATGCGCCTTTTATCAAACTTACGCTTGATGTACTGAGATGCGAGACGCATCTCATTCCGACTCAGCACATACGATTTCAGTTCCAAAGTCAGCCCCTTAGCTGAGTGGCCAGCGCATCTGACCGCCGTACAGCATGCCAGTTCGATTCCCAACCGGTTCGGAGACTGGTAGCTGTGTTGTTCTCTTCATCAGTTCATTATCATTGAAATACAAGTTGCCATTCAATTACAAAATATAAAAAAATTGTTCATGTACACGATCGCTGATTGCAGAAGTGCCTGTCAAGAGCCCCCTTTTCAGCACTTCACCTGTTTCGATATAACATAATATTGAACAAAGGTCACATTAATACACGCATTTATTAAACACTAGTAGCTGAATAACAATATTTACACATTACCCAACCAAACCTTATGAGAAATATAGGGACTTGAGCAGGCATACCTATTTCCAGCATCGTATACTTTTACATGCTTTGAGACAGGCACATCAGCATAAATGCGAATGGCTAGTTCTGATGGGACAGTCCACCACTTCGGTGTTGCTCATCTCGGCCAGAAAGTAATCCCTGATCTCATCGTACTTCAACATATCTGAGGTGTAAACCTGGACCTCGTTGCACCTGTTTCCCGCTCATATGTAAGGCAGACATGTTGGTTCTTGTCTCGGACTGATTGCGAATTTCAGTAGTATTGTCCTCTTCGTTCTACGCCCTCTTCGTTCGCCGCGTGTAAAATCTGGCTGGCAGATCTATCTTCATTATTTCGCTGCCAGTTGCTGCTGAGGGTTTGGAACCTGTTACTGCTGTTTCTCTCTACTAAATTTCCGTCTTAGCACTGATCGCTAATTGCGTTCCTGTACTGGTTTGTTCTCGGCGCCAAATTTTCCTTCTTGTCCTCTATTAAGTATTCGTCCAAGTCGGCTAAAATTAACTTGAAACTTTCAACGTCAGTTTCTCCGACACAAAGCAGACATTCCATGTGATCCATCAGAATGGTATAGATAAAAATGTTAATAAACTTCGCACTGTTAAACTGCCATCACACAACTCCAAGTACATTTTGAATCTAGTCGTTGACATTGACGGAGTTATGATGACACTTATTTGCATTCTGTTTCGCTCTGCCGTCGACCAATTTAGTTTCATAATTTACACTTCGAAATCGGGATGTTACTCGCATAATCATGTAGCCACCAATGTGACTGATCGTGAACTATAGAGTGCACAGAATCGGCCAGGAATTGAGCAAACTTACCTCCTCGTGAGGTTAGAAATATGCTCAAAGAAACCAAAAATATTTTTCATCGAAATCTTACCCGGCGATCGACATTCCGACTCTCTCGCAGTAAGCCTTTCTTGTAGTGGTGGAAGCCGCTCGCTAGTGGCCGTGCGGTTCTAGGCGCTTCAGTCTGGAACCGTGCGACCGCTACGGTCGCAGGTTCGAATCCTGCCTCTGGCATGGATGTGTGTGATGTCCTTAGGTTAGTTAGGTTTAGGTAGTTCTAAGTTCTAGGGGACTGATGACCTCAGATGTTAAGTCCCATTGTGCTCAGAGCCATTTTGTACTGGTGGAAACGTAATACCCGCCTGAAAACATCCAGAAATTCATTGCTCAGCGAGCGACAGTAAAATTTCTCCAACATGTAACGCTATCGAGAACATGGTATGTGGTCTCTGACTTTCCCGTTTTAGTTTGTCAACGAGCGTGACAAACTTCTCGGACTCGGAAGAAGTGGTCTTAGTTGCTTCTAACACAGTCTGCTCCTCCACTGCACGGCCCCTTTGTTATACGGGAATGTATACCTCCTCTCCCATTTTCCCTGGCGTGTCCGTGTTAGATTCAAGCTGTTCAGGGCTAGACACGACCCTCAGCTGTTTTGTGCACGTTGTTCATTTTTTTAACTATCTGAAACTAATTTGGAATCAACGCGTCTGCACAAAGCCCGCATATCTAACCTGCACTGCTGTCTGTCGTACTATGCTCTTTGTTTATCTCTGTTTTTCTGTTTTTCTCTCTGTTTCCTGTGCCTCCGTCTAAATGGGACGCTGTTTTAACTTCGTCGTTGAGGTACCCTCGACCACAAACACACACACACACACACACACACACACACACACACACACACACTGTCTACATCTGCTTTCTATCAACTTCTCCTTTTCTATTCTTTCCTGTGCTTCCCATCGATCAGCCCTTGGTTTTCCTAAAATCTGTTCTACCCAAAAAAGAGATACCGCCCTTGGTTCCAGAATTTGAGTTATTCTGCGCCATGATCGTTTCCATCGCGTATGCTGAGCCAGCCTCATTTTTCTGAGAAAATGCCGCTTTTTCTTGGACCTCAGGCAACGGGATGGACACCGACGCGTCTCCCTCGGAAAAATCTGTCATAATCTCCCGTGATTTCCTACAACCTTTGTGGTTAATTATTAATCTTTCTTGCTTGACTCTAACTATGCCTACCAGCGCTGTCCATTACACAAATACAGTAGCTCGATCTCAAATATCACATAATACTGCAACAACAAAGTTTCAACCAAGAAAAGCAAACCCTAAATAAACGGTAAAAACATCATGTCATGAAAAATTTAACACACCAAAGGGAAAATACGCTAACCATCCCCCCAAAATACAGAAAAAAAGAAGGATAACTAGAGAAATTAAAAACAACATACACAACGCTAGCAGTGACTTCTCTACAGCCAAGGGAAATGTGCAAACAAGGAAAGAGAAAGTGTCACTATAACTTCTGTGCTCTAAGATGCACTTCAGCGTCGTTTTCTGACTAGAGGACACTAAGAAAATCAGCGGGCAGGATCCTGGAAAAGGACAGCCACGAAACCGACTTGTCAGAAGCAACTGATTTAGAGCTGTGTTATAGAATGTGCAACAGAAACCCACTCGTCACAACATTTGCGTACTGTGTATCACTACACGTACTGTATGGCCAATGTGATCAATGAAAACTCCCTCACATTGGAAACATCAAGGGTCGCTGAAACACGGGAGAAACTGTCGGATATAGTTTTCTCAAAAGGAAGCTGTTTTAGAGATATCAAACTTTTATTCAGTTTTTGTATACAATCTTGCTGTAAAGCAACGCTTAAAAGCATTGAGTAAACTAATGGGAGTAACTGAAGCTAATTGTTCGTGGACTTTGACTGAAATCATTAGACGACTGAAATAAAAACAAGAGTCTTTATCTAACCAGATCGCATTTTCAAAATAACAAGAGAGATAACGGAATGAAGTCCGAATTCAAACAGAAATGAGCAAGCTAAATGCGAGATGATCAGAACATTTTTGCCCTGGACTTCTAACATTGCCTGCGGTTTTGTAAAAGCGACACTTACATCTTCATAGTCCACAGTCAACGCGAATGCACGAAGTTCCGTGTGCTCCATAGTGCGTAGAGCACCAGACGCACACTCTTTTTTCGAAGATGCGACAGTATCATTGTATACAAAGTGACGACGTGAATGTGTCTTACAGCTCAAAATAGACAGGGACGCAGCTAAAATTTTTGCAACATGGCGTGCAATTATGCATTTTACCATCATCAGGTTGGTACCGAGTTTGAACCCTATTTTACTATTTGTAGGCATAGCAGACACATTGTGAAGTAGGAGAGGCTGTGCACTGTACTGGACCGACAAAATTGTTGTAGAGATTGTACGAATTTTTCCACGCTTCAGTGGAAACGAAAAGGCAGTGTACTTAACTGATGTCTGTGCTGAACAGGTACTTGTCGCAACTCAGGTGATCAATGGAGGGCTTAGGCGCTTCTACGGCCCCGTGGGGAGATTTGATCCAGGTAATCTCCAGAATACGGCAACCGGGTCACAGCAACTTGTCTGTGGTAGGCTCCATAGCCTCTCAAGTCTTGAGGAAAGCTTTTTGGCTAAGGTGGACAGTAAGCACGGATGTTTCGGAATTGGGTTTCTTTCGAGAGAGCCTTCAACCACCTCCCAAAAGTTCGTACTGCCCCTTTTTATATAAAAAATTAATGTGACTGACGTCATACAAAATCATGAAGTGATACAAGCCTGTCATGTCATAGATTCTGTACTAACATTACTTTTTTACGGTGGGCGTGTATTTTCTGCATTTATCATGCTATGACTTTTGACAGCGTAGCACCGCCTATAGACGTAAGTATTTTCGCGCACCGTCGTCACAATTTTGCCTTTAAAATGGCGGTGTGTTCACTCGTCGGTAAATCACCGATAGCAGAAGACATCTAGCTTTATTCCCGTAAACTGTGTTGAACGTTTTGTAACATGGAGGGAACCCATATTCTCTGTTGGCAATGCTGTTGGCCTTTCTCGACGTCTTCACCTTTGATGCGACATGTTTACTGAAACGATTGATGACGTGGCTGGAACCATGAATCCAGAGGTTATCACTTTGGCAGTTCAGCAAACGTTCCACTTCGAAAATCAAGTAGTCGGCGTTCTGGAGACGACTGTTACGTAGTGGTTTCCCAACCAAGGAAGGGGCAAGAAATGACAGGGTACCTTGTCAGGAGAATACGCTGGCGTTGTGCAGGAAAAGTAGCTCACGGGACGTGACGCTTCAGCTTTACAGCATCCCGTAACTTTGTTAGGCGATTTTGCCAGTATGTTCGTTTCACAGCCCTTTTGTGCTTATCAGTTAGCACTACACCACGACACTGCCAAATAACATCAGCATCTCCCTGTCAGTTGATAGTTGGGATTCCCCTTTCTGCGGTATTGTCATTCCAATGCTTCGTTTGCTCCTTTCTCTCGTGGTCATAGTGATATTACCAACACTCAAGCTTATCAGCGAGGATAAATAAGTCACCTGGAATCGCCTGACGTAGCTGCAGTTTTTTGCAGATGCCTCGTTTCTTCGCTATTTTTCAATATTTGCCAGCAGTCTAGCAGTTGGCGGCGACCGCCGTCATGTTCAAGATGTCGGGTAAGATGTTGAAAACAGATCAATGAGAGATTTTCATGTTTCCCACTATGCCCTACATAGAGCTACGCCGCTCTGCGAGCACCAAGGCCTCCTCTTCGACTCCCGGTTCCTCACAGTCATTCAGGCCTGCTTTACGACACTGGAGACGTGTACGTCCACTGTGTCATGTGTTTGCCGTACAAATTCTCCTTAAATGGAGAACGCTCCACTTCATCGACAGGCTACACAATTTTCTTTCGAGTTCTCCATGGTTGTGCTGTACCGCGATGCTAGGAGTTCAGTGTGCATCAGAAGCTGCTAACAAGCAGACGAGAGAAGATCACAAAATTTGACAAGATCTATGTTCAAGGCATGATTCTTTCCCTTTCCGCCAGATTTTACGTGCTCAATCATTAGGAAGTATGATTAATATCAACAGAAACTATTTGTACAGTCCACAGACTACCTTGCAAGGTTCGCAGGAGAGCTTCTGTAAAGTTTGGAAGGTAGGAGACGAGATACTGGCAGAAGTAAAGCTGTGAGTATCGGGCGTGAGTCGTGCTTCGGTAGCTCAGATGGCGCCAGCACGGTAGCTCAGCGTGTTCGGCCAGAGAGCTGGTTGGCCTCTGTAATAAAAAAACTGAGTTGAAGGATGAACAAACGAACTTGAACAGATGTCATGTGACGTCCGCAACGACCAAACACAACGATCAACAACGAACAAAATAAAAAAAAGAGAAAAAATGAAAAAAAGAAAAAAGAAAAAACACAAAGAAAAATGAAAAAAAGAAAAAAAGGAAGAAAAAAGATGGTAGAGCACTTGCCCGCGAAAGGCAAAGGTCCCGAGTTCGAGTCTCGGTCGGGCACACCGTTTTAATCCGCCAGGAAGTTTCATATCAGCGAACACTCCGCTGCAGAGTGAAAATCTCATTCTGGAAACATCCCCCAGGCTGTGGCTAAGCCATGTCTCCGCTATATCCTTTCTTTCAGGAGTGCTAGTTCTGCAAGGTTCGCAGGAGAGCTTCTGTAAAGATTGGAAGGTAGGAGACGAGATACTGGCAGAAGTAAAGCTGTGAGTACCGGGCGTGAGTCGTGCTTCGGCAGCTCAGATGGTAGAGCACTTGCCCGCGAATGGCAAAGATCCCGAGTTCGAGTCCCGGTCGGGCACACCGTTTTAATCTGCCAGGAAGTTTCATACCTTGCAATGTTTGACGAAGAACTGCAGCAAAACTGGAGCCACAGCTCTTTTTATGTTGCCTGTTTGTATTGCGCTCGATCTTTTTGAATTTCGTCAAGTAAATTACTGGTCACCTTCGGCTCGTAATTGTTTAGAGCTAGCTACTTCAGCTTCAGGAGTGTTCGACAGTAAGGCAGAAAATTACCCTATGTCCCCACGCAAAGTAAGAAGTAAATCACAACACATCTTAGGTTCTTTACGACAGCGAACGATACCGCAGCTCCGAAATATTCCACGCGGCACTCTCCTCGCTTTTATGCCCCCTTCCCTCCAGCCTTCCACCCCCTCCCCCCCTCCAAACCACTTTTCGTGCGAATCTTTCCCGACATCCGATCTGCGAGATAGGCTTGCACAATCGAAACTAATTCCGAGTCAACAGAACTCGGCGTCGGGTCTAGAGAGAAGAAATCTATTCGTGGGTACGGCGTCGTCGGCGCCGCAAGGAGACGACCGGAGCGAACTTTCCAATTTACAACCGCCCCTGCCGCCCTCTCGCCCTCCTCCAGAGGGCAGAGTGCGGCGAAAGCGCCCCCACCCCTCCCTCCCCCTGTCTTCCTCCCACGCAACTTGCGGCCCTCTCTGTCGCACTCGACGCCTCGGGGACTCGCCGGCGCTGGGTGTCGTGGCAGATGTAGGCGGCCGGAGGGCGCATTGTGGTGCTCCTGTCACCGCCAGCCGGCCGACCAATCACGGCAGCCCAGCGAAATACCCCTCCCCCCCCTCCCCCCTCCAGCCCCTTCACACGCAGAGTTGGTGCCGTCTTCCCGTGAAGTCAGGCCGCTGTTCGCTTTCTGCGCTGCTGTGCCGGCGGGGTGATGCTGCAGCAGCCTGCTAGCACAGAGCAACAGAACAGAGCCTGATTGATGCCACCAAGCTGAAGAACGTGGCTTAGTGGCAATGTTCGCAATCTACAACGGCACCTGTATACAGACCACAAGGCAGCGTGCGATGAAGCGTACATCTAGTACCACTAATTGATCCCCCCCACTGTCCTATTCCATACGCGAATGTTGCATTCGAAGAATTATTGTCCCTAAACATCTTTATTAGTTCTAATTTCTAGAATTTTCTCGTTGTGGTTATTTCGCGAGACTTACGTGGAAGGAAGTAATATCTTGGACAAAAAAATGGCTCTGAGCACTATGGGACTCAATTGCTGAGGTCTAAAGTCCCCTAGAACTTAGAACTACTGAAACCTAACTAACCTAAGGACAACACACACATCCATGCCCGAGACAGGATTCGAACCTGCGACCGTAGCGGTCGCGCGGTTCCAGACTGTAGCGCCAGAACCGCTCGGCCACCAGCGGCCGGCTATCTTGGACAATTTCATCAGGAAAGTACGATAGTGGTCGAAACTTCGTGGCAGATTAAAACTGTGTGCCAGACCGAGGCTCGAATTCGGGACCTTTGCCTTACGCGGGCAAGTGCTCTACCATCTGAGCTACCCAAGCACGACTCACTACCCGGTCCTCAAAGCTTTAATTCCGCCAGTACCTCGTCTCCTACTGTTGTGGTCGCTTACTTCTGGGCTGAAAACCTCTACTATTTCTTCAGGATTGGGGCCGAGGAGCCCATGTGGATTCGTGAGACCCAATAAAGCAAGATTAAGTATTACTTCTTTTATTCTTCAGAATAAAATTCTTCGCCATGTCTTCCATGGCGGCTGGGTGGCTCGGAAGCTCGAGTATTGAGTCCAGAGCCAGACTCAGGGCTGCCAGGAACCGCTGCATCAGCTCCAAGCACAGGTCGGTGATTCAGATTGCAAGAGGCCGCTTGCCCATTGGTTTGGAAACAATTCCCGACAGCTGTTCAGCTACAGACGATGCTATAACCGTCACGTTTGTGTGTTTTGCTCACAAGCTGTCCTGAGGGTTCTTGGTCCCTCTCAGGTCGCTGTCTGTGTTATCCCATCAGATTTACCATTATGCTGGATGTCATAATGAATGCTGATCCTGACCTATAACATGAACGATGCTAAGTTTCAGAGCCGATGGTGCCCTGAAATGAAACAGTGTTGGCAGACTCATGTACATGAGGCGTCAGTACTGGATCTTTGTTCAAGTCGTCTCTGGGTATGGGTTGGTATTCATCGTATTAGGCAGCTAGTGTCTGACCAATGCTACAACAATTTCACACGAGATTTTATAGTATAATAATTAGAGAATCGAATGAAAATGACATAAACGCCATCGATCGTACTGATAGACTACCCATAGGCTACGAAGATGGAGTATTTATGACGTTAAGGATCGGTTTGCTGTTAAGACCTTATTAGTGATGACGGAATCGGTCTCACACATTACAAATTGTTCATGGCCATCAGTTTGACCCCTTGGCTTAATCAATTTGTTTCAGTACAATAACGGCTTCGTCAAACACCTAATAGGCGTTGTTGCATCCAACCTAAAACTTCTTATACTGAGTTGCCCTTATCACCGGCTTTTATGCAGACCGCGATGCCTTCAAACGTCAAGATTTTCGTATTCTCTCATTCGCTACATGCAAACTACATACATCAAAAAAAGTTTAGCATCACCCCGGTTCCCAGAACTTCTGCAGATAAACGTGCACTGTGGATATTGTATCATAGACACAGTCCCTTTGACTGTTCAGAGATGTCACGAAACCAGCCCAAAGATGTAAACAACCATGCATGAGTAGCGAATATTAAATGTAGGGGGCCGGCCGCTGTGGCCGAGCGGTTCTAGATGCTTCTAGACGCTGCTGCTACTGTCGCAGTTTCGAATCCTACCTCGGACGTGGGTGTGTGTGATGTCCTTAGGTTAGTTAGATTTAAGCAGTTCTAAGTCTAGGGGACTGATGACCTCAAATGTTAAGTCCCACAGTGCTTAGAGCCATTTGAACCATTTTGAGACGGAGGGGGTCCGACAGCCGATCAGTTCCAGTCATTCCACCAGGAAGGAGGTACACAGCCCGTGTTGTCTGTAGTTCAACCATGCCTAGACGGTCAATACCGCGGTTCGTTCACGTCCGCATTGTTACGTTGCGCGAGGAAGGGCTCTCAACGAGGGAAGTGTCCAGGCGTCTCTGAGTGGACCAAAGCGATGTTGTTTGGACATGGAGGAGATACACAGAGACAAGGGCTACTACTGCAGCGGATGAACGCTACCTACGGATTATGGCTTGGAGGAACACTGATAGCAACGCCACCATGTTGAATAACGCTTGTCGTGCAGCCACAGGACGTTGTGTTACGACTAACTGTGAGCTACAGGCTGCATGATGCACAAATTCACGCCCGACGTCCATGGCGAGGTCAATCTTTGCAACCACGACACCATGCAGCCCGGTACAGGTGGGCCCAACAACATGCCGAATGGACCGCTCAGGATTGGCATCAAGTTCTCTTCACCGATGAGTGTCGCATATGCCTTCAACCAGACAATCGTCCAGGACGTGTTTCGAGGCAACCAGGTCAGGCTGAACGCCTTAGACACAGTGTCCAGCGAGTGCAGCAAGTTGGATGTTCTCTGCTGTTTAGGGGAGGCCTTACGTGCGCCCGACGTACACCGCCATAACTGCTGTTCGATACGTGAACGCCATTCTCCGACCGATAGTGCAACAATATCGGCAGCATATTGGCGAGGCATTCGTCTTCATGGACGGCAATTCGTTCCCCCATCGTGCACATCTTGTGGATGACTTCCTTCAGGATAACGACATCACTTGACTAGAGTGGCCAGTATGCTCTCCAGACATGAACCTTATCGAACATACCCCGGATAGATTGAAAAGGGCTGTTTATGGACGACGTGACGCACCAACCACTGAGGGATATACGCCGAATCACCGTTGAGGAGAGGGACAATCTGGACCAACAGCGCCTTGATGAACTTGTGGATAGTATCCCACGAATCAGTGCAAAAGGACGTGCTACTAGGTATTAGAAGTACCGGTGTGTACAGCAATCTGGACCACCACCTCTGCAGGTCTCGCTGTATGGTGTTACAGTATGCATGTATGGTTTTCATTAGCAATAAAAAGGGCGGCAATGATGTTTATGTTGATCTGTATTCCAATTTTCTCTACAGGTTCAGGAAGGCCAAGAAATGGTAGCATTATTAAAGTAGACATATACATTGAAGGTTGCTTCTTGAAAGGCCACTTTCAATATTTAGATGATACACCTTCATTAACTCGCGATTTTGTCTTTGCTGACACTTTACTTACGTGTTTCTGCAACCCGTCTCGATAAAATCATTGTAGGTATTTAAGTTGTTTCTCTCAGATTCTGGACGGAAGCTTTCGGTCTCGACTTTCCGCGCAACTGGCCAATCAGCTTACCTAAAGCTGATTGATAATACCTGCGAATAGCTTTGCAATACACACTTCTTCCAGGGCGCTTCGTATGGCTAGACGTCTTAGCTGGAGTTAGATGTGGCGGTAACGGGACTGCAGTGTCGGTGAGAAAGTTCCATTTATCGCGGTTATTCGAAGTTGTTGCTCGTGTGTAAGGTCTTCTATTAAAAGTTTAGGTTCGCGATCGTATTCCACAGCTGCTATTCACTAACTTCGTGTGTTAAACTTGCTATGAATTCCGAAAGTGACCTGGTATTCATGCGCATAGTATTACGAAAGGTTTCTATTTTTATGAATCTAGGGCGCTTGAGGCTGGTTAATGAATTGTGTTCATATATTTTAATCCGAAAAACTGCACTGAAATTAGTCCCTCACACATTCAGTTTATTTGGTGGTTTTCTGGAAATGATTGTACAAGTTACTACTCATTTCCATGGTCCTAATACAATTACTGAAGATTCAAGTACATAGCCATTACGTGATCACGTGTTACAAGGTGCCATCCGTGTCCCTACCAATTGTTGAACTTGATACTATCTGCCAAGGTGACCGGGGAGTTACTATGGCTGATTCTGTCAAGCGTACTTGTTCATGTCGCACAACTAAAGAGTTTACCACGCTGTACCAAGTGTTACCTGGCATCTGATGCGTATTCAAATCTTTCGCATGGCAACCTCATGCAATCGACTATAAGTTGAATTCCTACCAATTTTTCCGTTCTCTTATCTTAGTATTGTAATATCAGAGGGGGGCCTCGACCCCATCGAACAGTAAAAATAAATGAGTTGACGTCACTTCTGCGACCTGCGTGTCGATGGGGATGAGATGATGATGATTAGGACAACACAACACCCAGTCCCTGAGCGGAGAAAATCTCCAACTCAGCCGGGAATCGAACCCGGGCCCCTTGGCATAACAGTCCGCTGGGCTGACCACTCAGCTATCGGAGCGGACCATCGAACTGTGTTTGCCTATAAGATGTTCACTATCACACTTTAGTGGCTTTAATTGGATATTACGAGTGGTTTTCATGTTCATTGATGTTCTGCCATTGATAATATGCCTGCCATTTATTATTTATTTAACGTACTCATTTCTTTTTTTTTTTTCTCCTTGCATATTTAGATGAACCATTGACCTTGTCGTCGGAGGGATGGCTTGCGTGCCTCAGAAATACAGACAGCCGAACCGTGGGTGCAACCGTAAATGAGGGGTATCTATTGAGAGGCAGACAAACGTGTGGTTCCTGAAGAGGGGCAGCAGCCTTTTCAGTAGTTGCAGGGGCAACAGTCTGGATGTCTGACCGATCTGGCCTTATATCATCAACCTAAACAGCCTTGCTGTGCTGTCTGCGAATGGCTGAAAGTAAGGGGAATCTACATCCGTGATTTCCCCCGAGCGCCTAAAACTCTACTGTAAGGTTAAACGATGATGGCGTCCTCTTGGGTAATATATTTCGGAGGTAAAACGGTCTTCCACTGGGATGCCCGAGCGGGGACTACTCAGGAGAACGTCATCATCAGGAGAAACAAAACTGGCATTCAACGAATCGGAGCGTGGATTGTTAGATCCCTTAATCCGGCAGTTAGGTTATCAAATTTAAAAATGGAAATAGCTCGGTTGAAGTTAGATATAGTGGGAATCAGTGAAGTTCGTTGGCAGGAGGAACAAGACTTCTGGTCAGGTGAATAAAAAATACAGAATCAAAGAGTAATGCAGGATTAGGTTCAATAATGAGTAAGAACATAGGAACTTGGTAAAGCTACTACGAATAGTATAGTAAGTGCATTATTGCAACCAAAGTAGACACGAAGCCTACGTCTACCACAGCGGTACACGTTTATTGGCCAACTACCTCCGCAGACATTAAAGAGATTGAAGAAATGTATGACGAGATAAAGAAATTATTTAGATATTTAAGGCAGACGAAAATTTAATATTGATGGATGATTAGAAGGAGGGAAAACAGTAGGTGAATATCGGCTGGAGGAAAGTAATGAAAGAGGAAGCCTCCTGGTACGGTTTTGCACAGAGCTTAACTTCGTATAAGAGTTATAAAAGATGGTTGTATACGTAGAAGAGACCTGGAGACACCGGAAGGTTTGAGATTGATTACATAATGGTACAACTGAGCTTTAGGAACCAGGTTTTAAACTGTAAAACATTTCCGGGAGTACATTCTCAGTTGAATCTTCAGTCCGTGCATGAACATTTACGAAAGTTATGTCGTACCACTGCTGTTTGATTATCATGTAAGTCATACTTTTGTTAATGGGATGGAATTCCTTAACCCGATTAACAATCCTGTTCGTAACAGCAAAACCAGTACCAAATTCGTGATGTTTTTCATCTCCTCCCAACAAAAATGTCACAATTATCCTGCATGTGTATCCCTTTTCCAAGCCACCTAACTTCCTGTAGAGCTACAATGTCTGTCTTGTATGTTTTTAATTCAGATATCAAAGTTGATGCCGCATTTTGTTTATTAAGACTACGAATGTTCCATGTCCCAAATGTGAAGCAGCGTTTCTTGTTTTCATCTCGCGAATTCCTGTTCCTTAGCCTCTGTGCGGTTCCTTTGAATCCTTAATCCGAGGCAAATCGTTGATGTGAGCCAGTAGGTATAGAATCCCCTTGTCGCGTTACGAGCGCTGCGCAGGTTAAGCCTGGTGATGGGACCGCCATCTCACAGCTTCCAAGCTCGCTGAGTAATATTTTGGATTACCATTTCCTTGGCAGCTTGCCTTTCCCAGGCTCTGAGCTCTGCCTGCCCCGTAGAGATTCCGTTCACCTCTTCTACCGTTGGAATGCTATAAAAACATTCTCTTCCGGCATCCGAGCCGTTGACTTCCTCTTCACCTCTTTGGTCCACCCCGGGTATTTTATTTCCCCGGTACCCACCATATCTGTGAGCATTCCCCTATCCGCCACCTGGGAAGGCGCCCGTTAGGGGACCAGCATCCCTTCACGCAAAGGTGAAAATAGAAATATGCAGCAAATGAAGCAGACGAAAGGGAATACAAAACGTGTAAGAAATGAGATTGAAAAAAACGCAAAACTGCTAAGCAGGAATGGATAGAGGACAAATACAAGGATTTAAAAACATCATGGGGAAGATAGCTAAACGCATAGGAAAATTAGAGACCTTTGAGGAAAAAAAGCAGCTGCATCAATATTAAGAGCTGAGACGGGAAACCAGTTCTAAGCATAGAAGGGAAAGCTGAAAGGTGGAGGTTCTATACAAAGGAGATAAACCTGAAGGCAATATTATAGAGACCAAAGTGGACGCAGATGAAGGTGAGATGGGAGATTGAGTCTGCCAGGAGAATTGAAGGATTTAAGTCAAAACAAAGCCCCAGGAATGATTACCATGGGAGTAATTTAGGAACACGCGAGGCAATACTGCTGTCGAGACATCTTTGCGGGTACCGGGCGCGGTTGGGCCACCCTCTCCCCAAGGGGAGTGGCAGGTTCAGCGGCGTTCGCGGCGCACGAGGCGGAGGGTCAATGTGGAGGCTGGCCGTGTGGCATCGCCCGCTCTGCCTGTGAGTGGACATGTGACCGCTTCTTCAGCAGGGTCCTAGCAGGCACACGGGGGGAGGGGTTTATTAGTGATTGGGAGCTCCAACTTTAGGCGGGTGATGGAGTCCCTTAGGGAAATAGCGGAAAGGTCGGGGAAGAAGGCCAGTGTACACTCTGTCTGCTTCCCGGGGGGTCTCATCCGAGATGTGGAGGAGGCCCTGCCGGCGGCGATAGAGAGCACTGGGTGCACCCGACTGCAAATTGTTGCTCATGTCGGCACCAATGACTCCTGCCGTCTGGGTTCAGAGGCCATCCTCAGTTCGTACCGGTGGTTGGCGGAATTGGTGAAGGAGGAAAGCCTCGCTCGCGGGGTGGAATCAGAGCTAACTATTTGTAGTATCGTTCCCAGAACCGATCGCGGTCCTCTGGTTTGGAGCCGAGTAGAAGGCTTAAACCAGAGGCTCAGACGATTCTGCGGAGACCTGGCATGCAAATTTCTCGACTCCGCTATCGGGTGGAGAAATGTAGGGTCCCCCTGAATAGGTCAGGCGTGCACTACACACCGGAAGGGGCTATAAGGGTAGCGGAGTACGTGTGGAGTGCACATGTGGGTTTTTTAGGTTAGAGAATTCCCTCCCTAGGCCCGACAAGACGCCTTCTGAGACGCGGCAAGGTAGGAGTAGGCAAAATGCAACAGGGAATAACAATATTAATGTGCTAATAGTAAACTGCAGGAGCGTCTATAGAAAGGTCCCAGAACTGCTCTCATTATTAAACGGTCGCAATGCCCATATAGTACTAGGAACAGGAAGTTGGCTGAAACCAGACGTAAACAGTAATGTATACCGCAGAGACCGGCTGGACAGTGAAGGGGAGGCGTGGTTATAGCGATAAGAAGTGCAATAATATCGAAGGAAATTGACGGAGATCCGAAATGTGAAATGTGAAATGAAGCGGGCTCAGACATGGTAATTGGATGTCTCTATAGGCCTCCTGCCTCAGCAGCTGCTGTGGCTGAGCACCTGAAGGATAATTTGGAAAATATTTCGAGTAGATTTCCCCACCATGTTCTGGGTGGAGATTTTAATTTGCCGGATATAGACTGGGAGACTCAAACGTTCATAACGGATGGCAGGGGCAAAGAATCCGGTGAAACTTTTTTAAGTGCTTTATCTGAAAACTACCTTGAGCAGTTAAGCAAAGAACCGACTCGTGGCGATAACTTATTAGACCTTCTGGTGACAAACAGACCCGAACTATTTGAAACAGTTAACGCAGAACAGGGAATCAGCGATCATAAAGCGGTTACTGCATCTATGATTTCAGCCGTAGATAGAAATATTAAAAAAGGTAGGAAGATTTTTCTGTTTAGCAAAAGTGACAAAAAGCAGATTAGAGAGTACATGACGGCTCAACACATAAGTTTTGTCTCAAGTACAGATAGTGTTGAGTATCAGTGGACAAAGTTCAAAACCATCGTACAATATGCGTTAGATGAGTATGTGCCAAGCAAGATCGTAAGAGATGGAAAAGAGCCACCGTGGTACAGCAAGCGGGTTAGAAAACTGCTGCGGAAGCAAAGGGAACTTCACAGCAAACATAAACATAGCCAAAGCCTTGCAGACAAACAAAAATTTCGCGAAGCGAAATGTAGTGTGAGGAGGGCTATGCGAGAGGCATTCAATGAATTCGAAAGTAAAGTTCTATGTACTGACTTGGCAGAATATCCTAAGAAATTTTGGTGTTATGTCAAAGCGGTAGGTGGATCAAAACAAAATGTCCAGACACTCTGTGACCAAAATGGTACTGAAAGAGAGGATGACAGACTAAAGGCCGAAATACTACATGTCTTTTTCCAAAGCTGTTTCACAGAGGAAGACTGCACTGTAGTTCCTTCTCTAGATTGTCCTACAGATGACAAAATGGTAGATATCGAAATAGACACCAGAGGGATAGAGAAACAATTAAAATCGCTCAAAAGAGGAAAGGCCGCTGGACCTGATGGGATACCAGTTCGATTTTACACAGAGTACGCGAAGGAACTTGCCCCCCTTCTTGCAGCGGTGTACCGTAGGCCTCTAGAAGAGCGTAGCGTTCCAAAGGATTGGAAAAGGGCACAGGTCATCCCCGTTTTCAAGAAGGGACGTCGAACAGATATACAGAACTATAGACCTATATCTCTAAGGTCGATCAGTTGTAGAATTTTGGAACACGTACTATGTTCG
The DNA here is from genome assembly GCF_021461385.2 of Schistocerca piceifrons. Lineage (NCBI taxonomy): Eukaryota > Metazoa > Arthropoda > Insecta > Orthoptera > Acrididae > Schistocerca > Schistocerca piceifrons. The sequence goes on from NC_060145.1 coordinate 348,501,689, forward strand.
AGTATAATGACTTTTCTGGAGACTAGAAATATACTCTGTCGGAATCAGCACGGGTTTCGAAAAAGACGGTCATGTGAAACCCAGCTCGCAGCTATTCGTCCACGAGACTCAGAGGGCCACAGACACGGGTTCACAGGTAGATGCCGCTTTTCTTGACTTCCGCAAGGCGTTCGATACAATTCCCCACAGTCGTTTAATGAACAAAGTAAGAGCGTATGGACTGAGATTCATTGGAAGAATCCTATGGAAATGCAATCCGAAAACAAAGGAAGTAGGTTACAGTACGCTTGTTCGCCCACTGCTTGAATACTGCTCAGCAGTGTGGGATCCGTACCAGATAGGGTTGATAGAAGAGATAGTGAAGATCCAACGGAGAGCAGCGCGCTTCGTTACAGGATCATTTAGTAATCGCGAAAGCGTTACGGAGATGATAGACAAACTCCAGTGGAAGACTCTGCAGGAGAGACGCTCAGTTGCTCGGTACGGGCTTTTGTTAAAGTTTCGAGAACATACCTTCACCGAAGATTCAAACAGTATATTGCTCCCTCCTACGTATATCTCGCGAAGAGACCATGAGGATAAAATCAGAGAGATTAGAGCCCACACAGAAGCATACCGACAATCCTTCTTTCTACGAACAATACGAGACTGGAATAGAAGGGAGAACCGATAGAGGTACTCAAGGTACCCTCCGCCACACACCGTCAGGTGGCTTGCGGAGTATGGATGTAGATGTACATGTAGATTTTAGAAGATAAATTAAGGAAAGGAAAATCTACGTTTATCGCATTTGAAAACTTAAAGAAAGCTATCGACAATATTAACTGGAATACTTTCTTTGAAATTCTGAAGATAGCAGGGACAAAATACAAGGAGCTAAAAGGTATTTACAACTTATACAGAAACCAGACAGCAATAATAAAAGTCGAGGGGCATGAAAGGAAAAAAAATGGCTCCAAGCACTATGGGCTTAACATCTTAGGTCATCAGTCTCCTAGACTTATAACTACTTAATCGTAACTAAGGACATTACACACATCCATGCCCGAGGCAGGATTCGTACCTGCGACCATAGCAGCAGCGGTGTTCCGGACTGAAGCGCCTAGAACCGCTCGTCCACTTTGGCCGGCGCGTGAAAGGAAGCAGTGGCTGAGAAGAAAGGGAGACAGGGTTGTAGCCTGTCACATGTGATACTTCACTCTGTACGTTGAACAAGTAGTACAGGAAACCACAAAAAATTTTGGAGTAGCAGTTAAAGTGCAGGAAAAAGAAATAAAATATTTGACGTTTGCCGATGACATTGTAATTTTGTCAGAGGCAGCAAAGCATTTGGACGAGCGGTTGAACGGAATGGACAGTGCCTAGAAAGGAGGATACGAGATGGATATTACAACAGCTAAAGAAGGCAATGAAATGTAGTCAAATTAATTCAGAAGATGCTAGGGGAATGGAATTAAGAAAAGAGACATTTAAAGTAGGAGATGAGTTTTGCTATTTAGGCAGAAAAATAATTAATGACGGTCGAAGTAGAGAGGATATAAGATGTAGAGTGGCAATGTCAAGAAAAGCATTTCTGAAGAAGAGAAATTTGTTACCTTGAGATATAGACTTATGGATAGGGTGTCTTTTGTGAAAGTATTTATTTGGAGTATAGCCATGTATGGAAATGAAACATGGGCGATAAATAGTTCAGGCAAAAAGATAATAGAAGCTTTCGAAATATGGAGCTACCGAAGAATGTTGAAGATTAGATGGATAGATCTCGTTACTGCTGGGTAGGTACTGAACAGAATTGGTGAGACAAGGAGTCTGTGGCACAACTTGAACATAAAAAGGGATCGTTTTATTGGACACATTCTGAGACATCAATGGATCACCAGTTTAGTATTCAAGTGGTTCAAGTGTCTCTGAGCACTATGCGACAACTTCTGAGGTCATCAGTCGCCTAGAACTTAGAACTAATTAAACCTAACTAACCTAAGGACATCACACACATCCATGCCCGAGGCAGGATTCGAACCTGCGACCGTAGCGGTCGCTCGGTTCCAGACTGCAGCGCCTAGAACCGCACGGCCACTCCGGCCGGCCAGTTTAGTATTAGAAGGAGGTATGGAGAGGTGAAAATCGTAGAGGAAGACCAAGAGACGAATACAGTAAGCAGATTCAGAAAGAAGTGGGTTGCAATAGTTATTCGGAGATGAAGAGGCCAGATGAGAGAACACAATGATTTAAACTTTTTCGAAGTCGCTGTGTTAGTTGATCTCCCCATTTGCGACCCATATCGCTGATAGAATGATTCCCAATTCGTCTCTGCTCCCCTTCCATATTATATTCCTTACCCCGTCATGTGCCCGCAACGCCATTGGCTTAAATCTCTCAGGGAGCAGTAGTAATAGTTTTTCTCGCTCGTTATTGTACACAGTAAATCTGTTTCTGACGTCGTACAAACATCAACTCGTAGATTCTCGTATTCATATGAACGTATTATCGAACGAAATGTTTACCATCGTAGCTTTGACTCATTCATTTCGGAGCTATGGTTCTTTATATCACATTGATACAGTTTGTAAGAGGTCCGAGCAGATGTAATTTCGATGTATTGCTCACGCGCTGCCTGCGATATGTAAGGTATAAGAGAATCTCAGACCAGAGAGCAGTGTTGACTGCAGTAGGAACCGTGTAGCTGTAGCAGTAAGTTGTTGCTAGCGAGCAGTCTGGTGTATCGTGTTGGCTGGGCCAGTCGTGGTGCAGCGATGCCGGAGCCTGAGCATTATTGTATAAGGTAAAAAAGCAGCCTCGCGCATATGTAGTATTGTTATCTCAAGTCCCATGTAAATGTTTTAAAAATGTCCTAATAATAATCTTTCTCATTAAAAAATAACTTTTAACAACCATTCATTTCAATTTAAATAATTTACTAATTTCTCCAATCCATGATCATCCCGATTATTGCAAAAGAAAAATCAGTTGTTTCCTTTCATAAATCACAAATCTATCGGCCAGCATTGCACAGGGCTGTGCCAGAAAAATTTATTGTAAGATCAGATATATATACGTTTTACGGCGACTTCATTGAGGTAAGAATTTTTCTTTTTTTTATTCAGAATGATCTTTCAGGGCCATGACGCAGCACTGCTGACGTCCAAAATTTACCAGGTTAAATTCACAGTCAATTATTGAAAAGTTATAAGTGAGCGACAATTTAATTAAGAGGTTAGTTACATTGTATTATCACCAGGTTACTGAATTTATTTTTTTGTTGAATATCAACGACATAACTATATATTTTACTGTTGAGAGGTTTAGTAATTTTTCTGTTTTGAGTTACACTAAATATGAATATTATTCATATATATTATAATATTTTTATTTTGTGGGGAGGTTACACTTGGCGACAACCGGCCTGGATCGTATTTTCTTTGTGAATTTCTGAGAAGTAGTTAATTATATATCTGCACTTATTTTCTTAAATGTAGTTTGCATCTGGCGCAACGCATTTAATAATTTGTCACTCTTTCTTTCACACATCATCGGCAATTTATTGCTCTTTGTTGTAATTGTGTTTGTTCCATTTTTGCTTCGTCTTTGTTTCATTTTGTGCTTAATTTTTATTTGTGAAAAATGCCGCGAAAAACTGTTAACACTACATCGCGATGTGCAATGAGTGAAATAGTCGACTCGAATAATTTGACCGATAATACTTGCGACACTCATTGTAACAGTGATACCCACTAATTACAGATAATCAGTGCATATCGATCACTAATATTGATTTTTATCCTAATGATGAGCAAACAAATTCAATTGTGTCCTCTGTTAATTTAACGACAATTGATGACGCGGCATGTTCCGTTACAATGAACGCTTTCCAGTTAGACATGCATGATTTGCAAAATATACGTAGCGAACAGATAATTGTTTCTAACGAAGGTGAACAATATACACAAAACACGTCAAGTGTATTTGATTCCGATGTAATGACCAACAGTGCACATCCGATTGGTAAACCTTTTTGTGAATCAGACAATGACCAAATGGTTACACAAAACGTGACACATGCAGATACACCATCACACAGCACAGAGAATGCAGCAGCTAATTTTGGCATGGATCGAGTTATGGCATTATTGCTACAACTTAATGAAAATTTCGAACAACAACTTAATGAAAATAATGAAAATCTCGAACAGTTGAATAAAAAACAAGACAACTATTACAAACAAATTAATGAACAGAACAAACAACTTAGTGAACAGATAACAGCCGCTGCCGTGCAATGTCATGATACTAAAGAACAATTACGTGAGGAAATTAAGGATTGTGCTAGGAACAGTAGTGAAGAAATTAGATCTGTAGCACAAGAATTAAGTAATACACATGCAGCCACAACTAAATTACTTAGAGATGAAATTAGTGCAGTCGCTAAACAATGTTCTGAAAACGCAACACAGTTACGCGACGAGTTTAATGTCAGCAGAACTTTCACGCACACTGGATGCGAAAGTAGACACGAAATTTGACCAACCGAACAGCCAAATTGACGAACGTTTTAATCACCACCTACAAAACAGTGAAACGCGTTACCGTAAATTTATACAGGAACAGAATAAAGTAAAGCAACAAGTCATGGAAACAATTACTGCACAGAGACAGGAAGATAAGCGTAAATTGTTTACGAAAGCAAAAACATACATAGACAACAATATTGCTACAGTATCAGACGACATCGAACATCTGAAAACCGAATTGTATGATGAAATCTCCGATCTTAAAACAAAAACAGACACACACACATTAGACTTACAGACAATGACCAACAGACTTGGAAAGTTGGAACTAATACAGGATTCCGATGCCATCAAAGCTGACGTTAAAAAATTGAACAAAACCACACGTAAAATACAAAAACAATTTAATGCTTGTGTTAATAAAAACGATGATCAAGCAAAAGCACTGACTGAAAAATATGATGAATTGGCCAGTCGTATTGATGTTATCGAAAATAGTAATGACACCAAATCAGACGATACGTCACCAATTTCGTTTAATCAAACACCCGAATTCCAAAATTTACATTAGACGATCAGTGAGATAGGTTCGTCCAATAATACATTACGTAGAAAATTGTCACCTTTACAGCACGAATTGACAGAGATGAAAAATATTTCAGCCTTTAACACATCACAGCATACGCCAGTTTCCGAACATTTGTCAGACTCACACAGCCAGTACAATTTAGGTAATTTACAGAGAGTACATGAGTTAGATTCCGAACAGTCACAAACAAATAGATTATCATACAACCCTGAACCTGTTCATACATACAGAGACGATAATTTTGATTACAAGCACTTTCTATCCATGAGAAAATTTAAGGTATTTAAAAATGACAGAACACAGATTCACCCCTTGGATTGGATACAACAATTTAGCTTTGCTTTTCCACCAACTTGGCCCGTAACACATAAACTTGAATTTATTTGCAGTTTTTTGGAAGGTGAACCGGCAACTCGTATGAGACCGATCGCGAGACAATGCTACTCCGTAGAAAAATTTCAGAATGCTTTTCTGTCAGCGTATTGGTCGAAGACGACACAGCGCGGAATCAAGGATCAATTAATTAGCTTACTGAATTATGAGAACTCAAATTTTTCCACTGTCATGCAATTTTTTGAACACATGGTCCAACAAAACCAGTACCTAAGTGAGCCATACAGTGAATCTGCACTTATCCAGTTATGTATTTCTAAATTACCACGATCGTTAAGAGTATCACTTTTAACAGGACAGCAGAAAGAAAATATTTCGGCGTTTAGAGATCTGCTACAGCTTTTGGAAGTTCAGCAATCAGATCATTCCTTCATAAACAAAAAATTTTCACATCATAATCAAGGCCAACCAACATACAGTAATTACGATCAGTCACGCTATTTCAATAGCAAAGGTAATAGACGCGCCAGGAACGACAACCATCAGAACTTTAATAACAGACAAAATTTTAATTATCAGTATCGACAAAATTAACAGCAACAGAAAAAAAATTTGGTAACAATTGAGGTTTTTCCCCACAACAACAACAAAACCACCCCGTTAGCATACCTAACCAACAATGTAGTCTGCAAGGTCAAACAAGCTTTAATGTTTCGCCGCCTCCACCAAATAGTAACTCACAGCAACAAGGAAATCAGTATGTACAGAAAACACATCATTTTAACTCCTATCGCAACGCGCCGTATAGTAATGAGTATCATGACAGACGTAAAAGTAATGAGCACAGTTTTCAGCGTAACAGTCGGTCTTACCAGCAGCAGAATCAACCACAACAACAGATAATCATGAATGAACCAGACAGTACGTATCATCCGGAACCTAATACGTCAGGACGAAGTAACAGGACAGTACAAATAGTTGAAATGCCACAGCGTCCAGCCGCAAATAATAACACGTCAGATAGAATTTGACTAGATACAGTACAGGTTGCATCCTCCAGCAACGTAAGCAATACTTCAGATAGACAGAATCTTGTTCACGAAAATGTTATTACTTTTGACGACATTCGAGACACACTTTTGCATGAAAAACCAGTTATTCAAAAAACCATTTCGCACCCTGTCATTGAAGTAAAGATTGGATCATCCAAATTTTCAGCAGTAATTGATTCTGGATCACCTATGTCAGTTATAAATGAAGAAACATTCAACGAATGTAACAAAGAGAATACCTATCTTACGTTACCATTAAGCAAAACTAAAGGAGCAGTATCTGTTAAAGGAGTAGATGTAAAGTTACAGACACACTTATCGTTGTGTATTGCAGGTCATACGTTTCACTCAAATTTTTGGATTGTTCCCTTATTGACAACAAACGTTATTTTAGGTACGAATTTTCTGGTACAACATGACGCGATTATTGACTTTCAAAATTCCTATTTAATGTTAGAGGATGAAAATGTACAACTGGCATTACAATTTCAGCACTCTTTATCTGTAGAAGAACAAACCATTAATCGAACAGAGGTCATTTCTACATCGCGTTACATAGACTGTCGTTTGAAATTGTTCACAGATACATACGTACACAACCATAATACACCAGACGAAGCTGACTATGACGTTATGCAAATGATTTCTGATAAAGTTAAACAGAGCAGTGCAAATACAGACGACGAACGTACTCAACTACGCAATATTCTTTTACAGCAAGCTCCAGTTTTTGACAACATCCCTGGTACTATGTCCGGTTTTATGTATGAATTTCAAGTTAAACAACACGACACGTTTAAAGCCAAACATTATCCCATTCCATATATTCACAGAGAACAAGCTATGAAAGAATTGCAAGCTAAGCTTGACCAAGGTATTATTGAACCGGCAGTTAGTCCGTACATAAACCCGCTCCATATTGTTAAGAAAAAGGATGGCTCACTTCGGCTCGTACTTGATTCGCGTCACATCAATGACATTATTATTAATGAAACAGATCGCCCTCAAACACTAGAAGAACTTCTACAGAAACTTCATGGTACTGCTATTTATTCCACATTAGATTTGAAATCGGGATTTTGGCAAATTCAGCTCCATCCGAAATGCAGAAAGTACACAGCGTTTCTCTGTTTTGGTGACTGTTATTAATTTTGGAAATTACCGTTCGGTTTAACTATTTCTTCAGCAGCATTTATTCGCGGTTTGAATACTATACTTCCGACAGAACTTAATGACAGAATCACAACGTATGTAGACGACATCCTTATCGCAGAAGCTAACTGGTCTGAACACAATTTTATTCTTGAACAACTGTTACAAACTTTTCGTGCACAAGGACTCACAGTTAATCTTAGCAAATCACACTTTGGCACAACTTCTATAAAATTTCTTGGACACGTAATTCCAGCAGAAGGAATTGCGCCTGACCCGGAAAAACTTCAAGCTTTACGTGACATTACTGTACCTACGACGAAGAAACAATTACGCGGCTTTCTGGGATTAATTAACTTTGTCCTTAAATTTATTCATTACGCTGCTTTAGACACCCCTAGATTATGCCAGTTGACGGGTAAAAACACTATTTGGTCATGGGATAGCCAAGCACAGTCTGAATTTGTCAATCTGAAACAAGCTTTGTTGAATGCACCACTTTTATCACACCCAGATCTTACTAGAAATTTTTCCATTGCCACCGACAGTTCCAACACCGCTTTAGGCGTACACATTTTTCAGGAAACTGAAGAAGATGGTACTACAGTAATTAAAAACATCGTCTTTGCAAGTCGCATTCTGTCACCTGCTGAACGCAATTATTCTGTTACAGAACTTGAAACATTATGTGTTGTATGGGCATTTACGAGATTTCGGCATTTTCTTTATGGAAGACACACTACCGTTTACACAGACCATAGAGCTATCCAGCTTTTACTTTCAGCAAAATTTTCACATGACAGATTAAGCAGATGGGAACTTTGTTTACAGGAATTTAATTTTACAATTGTTCACATTCCCGGTACACAAAATATTGTAGCAGACGCACTATCCCGTTCTCTCAGCAACAATCAGCAAGACATCGCAACCAACTTCTGCCAAGCAAATTTTAGCGTCATGTATATTCAACAAGTTGCATTTGAAAATTTTATTTCGTCATCATTACGAGACATAGCACAAGAACAGAACAAAGACAACGTATGGAAAGAAATTAAACGCCATTGGCAAGATAAGAATAATGTTACCATCAGAAACCATTACACTGTACGCAATAACATTCTGTTCCGCAGCTCTCACCCTGACAGCAATAACTGGTTACTATGCATTCCTGACGAGCCTGTTAACAAATTAATTTGGTATACTCATTTAAGTTATGCACATTATGGAGCCAGAAAATGTTTTCTTACACTGAGACAGAACTGTTATTTTGCGAACATGGAGAAACGTATTCGACGAGTTTTAGCGTCATGTAAAATCTGCCAGAAACCTAAGTCAGACACGACTTCACATATTCCTCCGTTACATCCCATTGTACCCGTTAAATTGAGACACATGGCCGCTGTAGACATTTTGGGTCCGATTCCCAGGACTAATAGAGGTTTTTGCTACATCTTTGTCGCTGTTGAACTCACTTCGAAATTTGTTCACTCCGTTACGCAAAGCTACTGCTAAATCAATTTCGAATACATTTGTAAAACATTTTTTATTTCATGTAGGGCATGTATTGAAAGTAATTTCCGACAATGGACCACAATTACGATCTGTGATATGGACACGTATGTTACGAGCTAGAAACATTTCTCCGATCTATATATCCAGGTATCACGCTTCTTCGAACCCTTGTGAACGACTAACGAAAGAAATTGGTAAACTATGTAGAATATACTGCCATAAAAAACATATTGATTGGGATACACACATACGCTCATTCCAGGATGTAATTAACTCCATACCAAATGAATCTACTATGCTATCTCCGACTGTTATACTGAAAAATGTTGAACCACCCAACAAAATTAAAGAACTAGTATCTTTTCCTACATCTCGTCGACGACGCCACCACGAAATAATTGACATTGCTCTGAACAACATCAAACGTGCCGCAGAGCGCCGGAGGAGACAGCAAAAACAGGTTTGTACACGCCGTGACTTTCACATTGGACAGAAGATATTAGTACGCACACATTATTTATCCAACAGAGGAAAGAGTAGATGCAGTAAATTTGAGCTTCTATACGCAGGTCCATATCGAATTCGCAGCATTCCTCACCCCAATGTAGTACGCGTCGAAACTTTGAGAACCAGAAAAAGCAAATGCAATCACCATGTCTCCAATATTAAACCCTTTATTGAATGAATATACTTTATGATTTATCACACTGTAGTGCCATTTGCAGATATCTATATGAACACTTACTGATGATTATCATATTTTTTCCTGGCAAGTGCCCGGCAAGGTAAGGTTAGCAGGTCGCTTTTCTTGTCGTTACACATCAGACCGTGCACATTTTTCCAGATAAACTTACATATTTTATGACTACTTATGCAATTCTATCTATGTGACTACTTACTGATGATTATCATATTTTTTCTTGGCAAACGCCCGGCAAGGTAAGGTTAGCAGGTCGCTTTTCTTGTCGTTACACATCAGACCGTGCACATTTTTCCAGATAAACTTACATATTTTATGACCACTTACGCAATTCTATCTATGTGACTACTTACTGATGATTATCATATTTTTTCTTGGCAAGTGCCCGGCAAGGTAAGGTTAGCAGGTCATTTTTCTTGTCGTTATATATCAGACCGTGCACATTTTCCATTTTTTTGTGTATGTATGATTGTTTTCCTAACGAAAGTATAATTTTTGTGTTTATGCACTATGTAATTTTTAAGATATAACAAACACCAGTTGACTTTGACATTTTTTCTTATGATATCTCAATATCTTGACTATTCTACACTTTTTGCCACTACATTATGATACTGTGTGTACATTTTTTGCACTTGAAAACTGTCTATGTTTTTGACCTAATACGTTTTCTGTCATGCTATGCTGTATGCTTAGTTGTATCACTAGAAACAAGTTTTTATCTAATGGGTATATGATTTAAATGCCAGATATTAATCCTTATTCATCATTTTCAGAAAGCAATAACGTGTACAAGAAATAAATTAAACAAACCACAGTGGATTACTATGAAATGGGAATTTCATCTTCGGAATGAACGAAAGAAAATGATATATCTTGTCATGAAGAGTAAATGGATCAGAATTAACAAGCATTAACTAGAATATACTGTACACATTTTGTGAAAGTATTTGTATGGAGTGTGGCCATGTATGGAAGTGAAACATGGACGATAACTAGTTTGGACAAGAAGAGAATAGAAGCTTTCGAAATGTGGTGCTCCAGAAGAATGCTGAAGATTAGATGGGTAGATCACATAACTAATGAGGAAGTATTGAATAGGATTGGGGAGAAGAGAAGTTTGTGGCACAACTTGACTAGAAGAAGGGATTGGTTGGTAGGACATGTCCTGAAGCATCAAGGGATCACCAAATTAGTACTGGAGGGCAGCGTGGAGGGTAAAAATCGTAGAGGGAGACCAAGAGATGAATACACTAAGCAGATTCAAAAGGATGTAGGTTGCAGTAGGTACTGGGAGATGAAGAAACTTGCACATGACAGAGTAGCATGGAGAGCTGCATCAAACCAGTCTCAGGACTGACGACCACAACAACAACTATACACATCGTATGATAGCAGTCTTAACTAATTATTTTTCTTTCAGAATACGAGGCGATTGATGCAGGCTGTCAGACAGAACTACACATCTTAGTTTTAGTGATGAAATATGCTAGAAATAGGAAACTCTATACTATGAATAGTTGTATGAAGTAAATGGTAATATGAATAATGAAGTGTCCTCTTTTGCAGCTGATAATAAATGATGATGAATAGTTATATGAAGAATATGCTGATATGAATAATGAAGTTTTTCTTTGCAGATGATGATAGTGATGAAGTTATGGTAATATGAATAACGAAGTTTTTCCTTGCAGATGAGAATAATGATGAAGTTTATACATTTACTATTAGTTAAGAGATGCTATGTAGTTATTTAAGTATTTTGTTGCAGTTCCTTTTGACAGTATGTCATATGTCGCATAGTATAATGACTGAATGTCTTGGGAAAGACAGCTACAGTAAGCCAGCCAAAGTGGCCGTGCGGTTAAAGGCGCTGCAGTCTGGAACCGCAAGACCGCTACGGTCGCAGGTTCGAATCCTGCCTCGGGCATGGATGTTTGTGATGTCCTTAGGTTAGTTAGGTTTAACTAGTTCCAAGTTCTAGGGGACTAATGACCTCAGCAGTTGAGTCCCATAGTGCTCAGAGCCATTTTGAACAGCTACAGTACACAAATATTGAGTACACGTTTCATTACCTGTTAATTTGAAGTTCACTACTTTTCAGCATAAGATACATTTTTTTCTTTCAGCTCAGTAATCCACTTTGTATTTTTTTTTCAACAGAAGCTTTTCATGATCACATATACTGTACTTGTTTCATAACCTTAGTACAGCTGACTCATGACGAATGACGTTATTAATCCTTATTTCCAGCAATAAGTGAAAAGCAAATATTTTCATGCCCCAGCAATTAATTATCGATTCCAACGCAATGCATTGCTAGCAAAAAAAAAATTATTACCAGTCCCAACTATTACCGGTATACAACTAAATAATGGTACCAGTTGAAAATATATTTCTAGTCCTAAACATAATGCAAATTTTTCTGATGTATTGATTCCATTATGTCTATGTATTAGTCGACCACAGACCTTGAGTAATAGTTCCAATGTCTTATATTTTAATTATGTCTTATGTCACTTACATGACATCAAATATGAATACCAGTAGCTTGATGCTACACTCAATAACTCTTGTTTTGAATGATGACTTCTGAATAATACTGAATAATGTTTTGTAAAACTATATGAATACTTTGTAACTGGCCAATGAGTGCCAATAATTACCGCAATTAGATGAGTTATGAATAGTGTTTTGTAATATTCAATACTTGCTACATGTTTAGTAAGTGGACAATGATTGCCAATGATTACTACAATTAGATGACTTATGTATAAATGCTATGCCAATAATTAACTCATTTTGAATGATGACTTCTGAATAATGCATAAAACAAGGCTTTGTAACTGGCCAATGAGTGCCATTAATTACTATATTGAGATGACGTATGAATAATGTTCTGTAATACTCCATACATACTACTTAAATGCTGTGTAAATAGCCAATGAATGCCAATAATTACTCAAATCGGTTGATAGACTACTGTAATTCTCAATGATGACTAGCATAAGACTTAATGTCCTTCACCTTCTGACCTATTTACCAGGAATGATCATGGAGCACTATATTTGGTTTTTGCACTAATTCTACGTTGATGTGACAGTATGGATTCTACAAGAATGTGGTGTTGACATATCAAGCTGTCCACCTCCTTGAACGATGGAGATGTCATTATGGTCCTACTGTTTGGTGTACCTAATGTACTACCAAAATGATAACATCAATATTAATACAACATTTCAGTGTCTTGGTTACACTGATAAATACTTCAGGGAAGAGAACTTCAGATTGTCTCACTTGGTGTTGTGCTTCTGTAGAAAGATATGGACTTTCAGTGCAGCTACGTGCAACCTAATGTTCTACAACCATGATGCAATCCTTCCCATTTCTTTCCTAGTTCTTTAAATATGCTAAAGACTTCTACAGTGCGTGTGCACTTTATTTCACTGCATGCTATGTTGTAAATATTCTACAGACATATACAGTGCGTGTGCACTTTATTTCATTTTTGGGGTAATCAGTTCTTGTAAAATACTAAAGACTTTTACAGTGCGTGTGCACTTTATTTCATTTGTTAATAAAATCAGTTGTCCTAAAAATACTAAAGACTTATACAGTGCGTGTGCACTTTATGTCATTTGTTAATATATATTGTATTCAGTGCGTGTGCACTTTATTTCATTTGTTAATAAAATCAGTTGTCCTAAAAATACTAAAGACTTATACAGTGCGTGTGCACTTTATGTCATTTGTTAATATATTTTGTACTCCGCGCATGTGCACTTTATTTCACTCCGTGACATGTTGTAAATATGCTACAGACTTATACAGTGCGTGTGCACTTTGTCATTTGTTAATGTCTTTTGTACTCATTGCGTATACTTTTTGTCATTTCTTGATATATTCTGTACTCAGTGCGTGTGCACTCTATTTCATTACTTAATACGTTCTGCACTTATCAATAATGTATATACTCTGTGACTGTAGACATAGTAACTAAACAGATTTTAGAAAAATTTGTTGCTCATGGCAAGTCCAATTGACTCACCATCGCTGCCAAATTTTTGCCCCCCAAGTGGAGGGTTATGTAAGAGGTCCGAGCAGATGTAATTTCGATGTATTGCTCACGCACTGCCTGCGATATGTAAGGTATAAGAGAATCTCAGACCAGAGACCAGTGTTGACTGCAGTAGGAACCGTGTAGCTGTAGCAGTAAGTTGTTGCTAGCGAACAGTCTGGTGTATCGTGTTGGCTGGGCCGGTCGTGGTGCAGCGATGCCAGAGCCTGAGCATTATTGTATAAGGTAAAAAAGCAGCCTCGCGCATAAGTAGTATTGTTATCTCAAGTCCCATGTAAATGTTTTAAAAATGTCCTAATAATAATCTTTCTCATAAAAAAATAACTTTTAACAACCATTCATTTCAGTTTAAATAATTTACTAATTTCTCCAATCCATGATCATCCCGATTATTGCAAAAGAAAAATCAGTTGTTTCCTTTCATAAATGACAAATCTATCGGCCAGCATTGCACAGGGCTGTGCCAGGAAAATTTATTGTAAGATCAGATATATATGCGTTATCCGGCGACTTCATTGAGGTAAGAATTTTTCATTTTTATTCAGAATGATCTTTCAGGGCCATGACGCAGCACTGCTGACGTCCAAAATTTACCAGGTTAAATTCACAGTCAATTATTGAAAAGTTATAAGTGAGCGACAATTTAATTAAGAGGTTAGTTACATTGTATTATCACCAGGTTACTGAATTTATTTTTTTGTTGGGACGTTACACAGAATATGAACGACATAATTATATTTTTTACTGTTGAGAGGTTTAGCAATTTTTCTGTTTTGAGGTTACACTAAATGTGAATATTATTCATATGTATTATATTATATTTTTATTTTGTGGGGAGGTTACAAGTTTTCCTCCCTAATAGACCAAATAGACCGTGAAATATTTTTATAATTAAAACAAAGAAGAAAGGCAGCATATATACTTATGTCCCTTTTATTCGAATAACATAACTGCCGACCGCTGTGGCAGAGCGTTTCTAGGCGCATCAGTCTGGAACCGCGAGACCGCTGCGATCGCAGGTTCGAATCCTGCCTCGGGCATGGATGTGTGTGATGTCCTTAGGTTAGTTAGGTTTAAGTAGTTCTAAGTCCTAGGGGACTGATGATCTCCGAAGTTGTCCCATAGTGCTCAGAGCCATTTGAAGCATTTTTCAGCTATCGTAATGGATAACAACAAAATGCACTGAAGAGAAAAAGACGCTGGTACACCTGCCCAGTATCGTGAAGGCCCCTTGAGAGATGCAAAAGTGCCACAGCACGACATCGCATGGACTCGACTAATATTTGAAGTAGTGCTGGAGGGAATTAGCACCATTAATCCTGCAGGGGTGTCCATGCGAAGGGGTGGAGATTTCTTCTGAACAGCACGTTGGAAGCCATCCCAGATACACTCAATAATTTTCATGTCTGGGAAGTCAGGTGGCCATCAGAAGTGTTTAAACCCATACGAATGTTCCTGGAACCACTCTGTAGCAATTCTGGACGTGTGGGGTGTCGCATTGTCCTGCTGGAATCGTTCAAGTTCGTAGAAATGCACAAAGGAAGTGAATAAATGAAGATGATCAGGCAGGATTCTTACGTACGTGTCACCAGTCATAGTCTTATCTAGACGTATCAGGAGTCCCAAATCAATCCAACTACACACACCCCACACCATTACAGAGCGTCCACCAGCTTGAGCAGTCCCGTGTTGAGATGCCGGCTCCATGGATTCAGTCCGCGCTGCTCCCCCCGTCGGAGGTTTGACTCCTCCCTCGGGCATGGGTATGTATGTGTGTGTGTGTGTGTGTGTGTGTGTGTGTGTGTGTGTGTGTGTGTCGTCTTTATCATATTTAATCTAAGTTAGATTGAGTAGTGTGTAAGCTTAGGGATCGATGCCTCAGCAGTTTGGTCCCATAAAACCTTACCACTAATTTAATTTAATTTTTCCATTGATGCATGAGGTTGTCTCCATCCTCGTACACGTTCATCCGATCGCTACAATTTGAAATGAGACTCGTCCATGCAACATCAACAGACCAATGTCGGTGTTGACAGGCCCAGGGGAGGCGTATAGCTTTGTAACGTGCAGTCACCAGCGGTACACGAGTGGGCCTACGGCTCCGAAACCCCATATCGATGTTGTTTCGTTGAATGGTTCGCACGCTGAGACTTGTTGATGGCCCTACATTGAAATCTGCAGCAGTTTGCGGAAGGGTAAAACTTCTGTCACGTTGAACGATTTTTTTCAGTTGGTCCCATTCTTGCAAGATGTTTTCCCGGCTGCAGCGCTTTCGCGGATTTAATGTTTTACCGGATTCCTGATATTCACGGTAAAATTGTGAAACGGCCGTAAGGGGAAATCCCCACTTCATCGCTGCCTCGGAGATGGTGTGTCCCATCGCACGTGCGCCGAATATAGCACCCCGTTCAGACTCACTTAAATATTGATAACCTGCCATTGTAGCAGCAGTAACCAATCTCACAATTGCGCCAAACACCTGTTGTCTTACCGAGCGAGGTGGCGCAGTGGTTAGCACACTACACTCGCATTCGGGAGAACGACGGTTCCAACCCGTATCCGGTCATCCTGATATAGGTTTTCTGTGATTTCCCTAAATCGTACAGGCAAATGACGGGATGGTTCCTCTGAAAGGGCACGGCCGATTTCCTTCCCAATCCTTACCTAAGCCTAGCTTGTGCTTCGTTTCTAATGACCTCGCTGTTCAAATGGTTCAAATGGCTCTGAGCACTATGGGACTTAACTTCTGATGTCATGAGCCCCCTAGAACTTAGAACTACTTAAACCTAACTAACCTAAGGACATCACACACATCCATGCTCGAGGCAGGATTCGAACCTGCGACCGTAGCGGTCGCGCGGTTTCAGACTGTAGCGCCTATAACCGCTCGGCCACCCCGGCCGGCACCTCGCTGTCGACGGGACGTTAAACACTAATCTCAGGCCTCCACCTTTTGTCTTATAGAGGCGTTACCGATCGGAGCGCCGTATTCTGCCTAAATACAAATCTCTGTATTTGAATACTCATGCCTATACCAGTTTCTTTGGCGCTTCAGTGTATTATCAAACGAAGGGCGACGATGGATCGAGAATGGGTCCACACAATTTGAGCATTTGGTTACAGATTTGTGAACGATGTGTTGCTGCGATGAAATAATTCCTGCAAAGTAATTCCGAATCACAGTCGCCGCAGAATTCACCAGATTTAAATATTGGATTTGGTAAGTATCAATCTACCAGGGAAATATACTCTGCTTCCATAAAACGGAATAGAGGGCTGCCTTTAAAGATGAATCTTCTAGTGCTTCCACTCGTATCCGCTGTCCCAATGCGGCTCGAGTAATCCAATTTTATTTTCAAACGCTTCACCCGTACTGCTGCGACGTTTAACTAGCTTGACGACATGCTGCCTGCACCTCATCTCGTCCAGTCACGTCGTTTCATCCTGCGGCAGCTACGGTGCGCAGTTTCGTCGCTCCGCCGGGCCAGAGACCGGCAAATACTGGAATGCGTGTCGTTACTTACAGGAGCGGCGGAAGGGGAAGGGGGTGGGGGGAGTGGACTGACCTGCACGTCCCCTACACAGCCGCTCCCATGCCTACTAGTGACCAAGCTCTCTGTCCCTATCTCTCTCCCAGACACTCGAGCACACATTTTCTCCCGCACTCGCCACTCCACTTTGCCTCCTTCACTCCTACCCTACACCGACCCCGCCGGCGGGAATTGCAATTTTCCAATTTCGATTCGGCCAGCCGTGGCGCCAACAGCGGCGGCCACTCTGGGCACCCCGCCGCGTGTCAATTTGCATGAAGAATTCAATTTGGCCGTCGCCGGGCGAGCGGTGACTATCCGCTGTACAGGCGGCTGACGGCGCGACCCCACTCACGCAACAGCCGACGCCTCGCGCCGCGTCCATTGCTCACACCAGTGCGCATGCGCTCTGCGTGCGGCTGACCGTGTCGCGGCGCAGCAAATTCAGCGTAGGGCTTCGCGGATGGTGTGGAGTAGCTGCTACGCACCAATACACTACTGCCCATTAAATTGCTACACCAAGAAGAAATGCAGATGATAAAATGGTATTCATTGGATAAATATATTATGCTAGAACTGACATATGATTACATTTTCGCGCAATTTGGGTCCTTAGATCCTGAGAAATCAGTACCCAGAACAACCACCTCTGGCCGTAATAACGGCCTCGATACGCCTGGGCATTGAGTCAAACAGAGCTTGGATGGCATGTAAAAGTACGGCTGCCCCTGCAGCTTCAACACGATACCACAGTTCATCAATAGTAGAGACTGGCGTATTGTAACGAGCCAGTTGCTCGGCCACCATTGACCAGACGTTTTCATTTGGTGACCGATCTGGATAATGTGCTGGCCAGGGCAGCAGTCGAACATTTTTTGTATCCAGAAAGGCCCGTACAGGACCTGCAACATGCGGTCTTGCACTATCCTGCTGAAATGTAGGGTTTCGCAGGTATCGAATGAAAGGTAGAGTCACGGGTCGTAACACATCTGAAATGTAACGTCCACTGTTCAAAGTACCGTCAATTTGAACAAGAGGTGACAGACGTGTAGCCAATGGCACCCCATACCATCACGCCGTGTGATACCCCGTATGGCGATGCCGAATACACGCTTCCAATGTGCGTTCACCGCGATGTCGCCAAATACGGATGCGACCATTATGATACTGTAAACAGAACGTGGAATCATCTTAAAAAATGACGTTTTGCCATTCGTGCACCCAGGTTCGTCGTTGAGTACACCATCGTAGGCGCTCCTGTCTGTGGTGCAGCGTCAAGGGTAACCGCAGCCATGGTCTCCGAGCTGATAGTCCATGATGCTGCAAACGTCGTCGAACTCTTCGTGCAGATGGTTGTTGTCTTGCAAACATCCCCATCTGTTGACTCAGGGATCGAGACGTGGCTGCATGATCCGTTACAGACATGCGGATAAGATGCCTGTCATCTAGACTGCTAGTGATACGAGGCCGTTGGGATCCAGCACGGCGTTCCGTATTACCCTCCTGAACCCACCGATTCCATATTCTGCTAACAGTCATTGGATATCGACCAACGCGGGCAGCAATGTCACGATACGATAAACTCAATTGCGATAGGCTACAATCCGACATTTATCATAGTCGGAAACGTGATGGTACGCATTTCTCCTCCTTACACGTGGCATCACAACAACGTTTCACCAGGCATCGCCGGTCAACTGCTGTTTGTGTATGAGAAATCGGTTGGAAACTTTCCTCATGGCAGCACGTTGTAGGTGTCGCCACCGGCGCCAACCTAGTGTGGATGCTATGAAAAGCTAATCATTTGCATATCACAGCATCTTCTCCCTGTCGGTTAAATTTCGCGTCTGTAGCACGTCGTCTTCGTGGTGTAGCAATTTTAATGGTCATTGGTGTATTCGAATGACTTATTGTACGCGAGAAAGGACACTGTGTCCCACAAGATTTACAAACATCGACTCAATTTGTTAATAATTTAAATGTCAATGTTCCTACAGAGTCTGTACCCTCACATTACAATGTCCTCCAGATGGGGATGCGTATCTGCAGGAACAGACACTGTTCTGACGATTACAATTATTTAAGTACACTGCCGGAAAAAAAAATTAGTACACCCTTTTAGAGGTTTCCAATTCGCTTAAGATTTATTATTGCAACATCGTATACGGAGTACATGAAGTGCGTACACTTATGTACTAATAGGACAGGGGGCTCTGATGTGCCAGCTATTGATCCATACTGAAACACCTGTATTAGTACGTGCTGTAGCCTTCACGGCCGGCAATGCAGGTGCTGAATCTGGTAACCAGTCGATCGTACAGATGGCGAATACTGTCCTGAGATACGCTATGCCAGGTCTGCTCGTCCTATTCACGTAGTTATGTGACAGTTGTTGTGTGACGAGTCGCACCAGTCTCTACTCGTTTCATCATATCCCATATCTGCTCAATTAGCAACGATTTTGGAGATCATGCTGGCCATGGAAGTTGCTGCACATCTTGCAGGGCGCCTCGAGTTTCACGGGCAACGTATCGGTAAGTATTATCCTGTTGGATGAGATCATCATCTTCCTGTTACAAGAAAGTCAAAAGAACGTCTCTAACAACATTATGCACGTACCGAGTGCTGGTTATCGTCCCCTCCAAAAACAGCAAAGCTGCACGAGAGTTGTACCATATCGCACC
The DNA here is from genome assembly GCF_021461385.2 of Schistocerca piceifrons. Classification (NCBI taxonomy): domain Eukaryota; kingdom Metazoa; phylum Arthropoda; class Insecta; order Orthoptera; family Acrididae; genus Schistocerca; species Schistocerca piceifrons. The sequence goes on from NC_060145.1 coordinate 348,521,827, forward strand.
CGCGGCCCTAAGGCCTTGGGTGGGACAAGTGTGTCTTGGACGAATGTACTGCGCAAGGCAGCACTGACCTGGTCCACGTCGTATTCGCAAACGAACATTACTTGCATAAAGGAAGAATCTGCTTTCACCGCTGAAGATCTCAGCGCTCAGTTCCATCTGCCAAGTGACCTTCTGACGGCATCAGTAGAGTTTTGCGCTGCAATGCTCTGGCGTCATTGCAAGACGGGCTGGAGTTGTGCGTGCCTCTAGTCCCACGGCTAATGACAGGTTCGCTGCAGCTCGTGTTAACACGTCTGGGTTCACAAGCTCTCTTATGTGTGCTGTAATAGTTGTATGACCTGCCACTGCTGCCCTTACAAGACGACGATCCTGGCAGGAGTCTGTGCTCGTCGACTGTTGTGAGAATGTTCACGTGACAGCTGATGCCGGCATCGTTGCACAACTGACGCGGTACGTCGAACTTGTGCGCAGTTCTCCAGAAGGACCATTCCGCCGCTTGGAAGGCCATAATTTGACCTCTTCCAAACTCGCTCAGTTGACTGCAGGAAGCACAAGTGCTTCTCCGTGCCATAGTTCCCTTTTTTTTCAGATCTCTGCACCACATTGAGTCTTCTGGCTCTGCGTATTCCCAATTAAATAGCAGGCGAAGATAGCGCAGTGGTACCTATGTCACTACGCTGTTCATTGGCGGACGACGATGAAACTTGTAATGCGGCGTGCAGATTAGATTGCCACCCCGTGTCGCAGCGGACAGATTAGAAAAAAAAAGATCCACTTCTTCAATCATGGTGTACACAGCCCAATTGACAGCGAACGATTAGATGCTACACCGTACTGCATATGATGGAACTTGGCGGCAGCTATGATTTGTTAGACGAGCCACTTTTGTAATATCCTATCCTAAAGTAAACTGTAGTATTTCGTTTACAACGAAGTATCCACCAACGATCTAACTAATGGCTGACCTCCAAAGGAAGAGTGCCGCTGACAAGCACAATACCAATCTGAGCCTTGACACAATACTAATTTCGGGATAGATATTAGATATAGTAGTTGAAAAATATTTTAGGGTAACGCATCTGACTTTAATTAACAAGAAGAATTCCAGAGTTCCAACGATAACCATTACCTATGAGACTAGTTTGGCAGGCATTAAATAAATACGACAATGTTAAAAACTAAGTATGCTCACCTCATTAGCATGCAGCTTTTCGCAGTACAAAAAAAAAAAAAAAAAAACTCACGTCGAGACGTAGACACCAGGTCTCAACGTTACTCTCCGAGTATTATGATGGAACACACGCTAATAGCGATCGACTGATATAAACTTAACCAAAGATCTAGTATACTTTCATGAAATATTATGTATTTGTACGCCGTTCGCTTCTGATGAAACAACGATATTACTATTACGTCTTATTTACGTTCCGTTGCGAACCAGCGACTGCATTATTCGCAACCTGAGAATTCATCATTTTTATCCCAATGTTGCAAGACTATTGCGAACCTGTTCTTTCGTAATTTTGCCTCTCTTTTAGTATTTGTACTATCTTTTGCTTTCCAAAGATTTCTTCTTTTGCCCAGGTCAACCTCAATACAGTTATTATTATATGTTTCTCAAAAAACGTATAGCTAGATCTTTGGTTTTCTATGTTAACGTAATATTATATTCTTGTCCCTTGCCAAGTCCAATAAACGGAATTAACTTTAATTAACTTTTCCTAAAGCAACTCTGAAAAAATTTCCTTTTCTCTCTTTCTTTATTTATCTCAGTCTCTTTATCCCGTTCTTTCTTTTTAATAAGAGAATGAAAACAGTCTTTAGTTCTTTCTCTGTACTACAAAAACGTACGCGGTACACAGTTTTTAACTTTCACATAGTCGAACAATTTTATTTTTATCTTGAAAATCTCAATGGTCGCAGTTTGTAATGGTTGGTTCAAGCGCTATTTATAAGCTATTCACCTTCTAACCGGAAAACAAACTCGAAGCAGAAACACGAGGAAAACCTAAGTGTCACCGGCACTTTGTATTCTACTTTAAGATTTTAGCCAAATTTAGACCGTTTCAGGCGTTGACATTCGCGTACCCACTACACCTTGAGGTTACTAAATCAATTACAGTGCTTGAATCGTGAAAGGTAATCACTGTTCGCCCCTCCTTTAAATGGTTCTTGACAGGATCGTTTTCTGTCTTGACTCTGTGAAAAATATAGGAAGACAGACTGATTCCAAAGACAATCGCTATATATGGTATAGTATACTAACGTACAACGACGTAAAGCTTCGCCGTCTGGACCTCAAAACTACGAGTCTCACCTCAGTAAGTGGTCGTGGGGCTCTCAGGCGTTCTTCAAATACTTTATAACACGCAATAATAATGATCCTAAGTGGCCGATATTCACTCCGTATTCCTCTACACCCACTATTATACCAGACGTGTCGCCCTCTATGGTGCACGCGATCGATACTCGAAACTAACCAGAATATTTGATAGTTAACGGATGAGTTCTCCAACATTCACATAAATCACTAAGTAAAGAAACCTCCACAACAATTAATAGCCGGTACTACCAGCTGTTCTTCAAAGTTCATCAACAAAATTACCATTTAATCGCGTACGGTATTTTCGTACTCATTATCCACATTTCGTAGCGTTACACGAATCCCCATCTAGCTATCTTCCGACTCTCAATTATCATGTGCTCGTATAGCAATAACGTTGAGCTGCCACGCAGACAACAACACTTCTCAGTACTAATCAAGTCGATTAAAGTCCGGACCTCAACACTGGCTGCCGAATCTTGAAAAAATTAATTTCAATTAAATTGTCAGAGTATATCATTACTGATGAAGAACTAGAATTCGGAATCAAACTATGACACGTCAGTGTCCTGTTATACACCGTTACCACAGACCATTACCCGTCTGCATCCTAACAGAGACTACTTCCTGTTCCTTCCTCGAGGATCGAACAAAGAACCATTTGTCTAACAATCTTAGAACGGTGGTTATCACTTGTACATGTTAAGTTCATACTTAGTAGCCTTCGGTAACATTTCTGGTGGCCAGCTGCAGTAGTTGTAACGCCGCTGACTCGCGCTGCTACCCACTCGCTCTGGTGATGGAGAATCTCTGATTGCTACCTGGTTTTCGTCGCAGGTTTTCATGTGTCACAAACGGTTGACGTCAACCCAAATTCACAAAACGCGTATTCACAGAAGGATGTCTGTTCCTGCAGATTTTCAAGCATGTTTGAAAAACATTGTAATGTGAAGATGGTTCAAAATGGTTCAAATGGCTGTGAGCACGATGGGACTTAACATCTATGGTCATCAGTCCCCTAGAACTACTTAAACCTAACTAACCTAAGGACAGCACACAACACCCAGCCATCACGAGGCAGAGAAAATCCCTGAGCCCGCCGGGAATCGAACCCGGGAACCCGGGCGTGGGAAGCGAGAACGCTACCGCACGACCACGAGATGCGGGCAATGTGAAGATACAGACACTGCATAAACACAGACATTGTAACCGTCAATAATGCATCCATGCCCTGATAAACAAAAATTACGATACAATATTCGGCTCCCCGTGCGGAAAATATGAATTATGCGAGTATATTTGCTGTGGACTCGGTGATAAATGGAACTATGGATCGGTTCTGGTGGCAGGCTCGGATAGCCGAAATTGCTGAGGCGACCAGCTCGCAACAAAAGGAGAATCTGGGTTCGAGTCCCGATCCGACACAAATTTTCATGTATCGTAAACAGTTGACGTCAGTCTAGATTTAAAAAATGTGAATTTAGTTCGTTATATCACTACAAAAATTGAGATATGCTGCAACAGATCGGCTATACACGAGACAGGTATGCTTTTTTTTTTTTTACTCTCCGTCAAGGTGTTAGCTAAAAACTTGGTAATGGAGCGATGCAACAAATATGTTTTCTCAGTAACTGATTTAGGGCTGCGAATGGAGATAATCATGTTATTAATTGTTTTTCAAGATCTGTTATGTGTTCTCGGCGGCTGAGAGCTGCACAGCCTACACCCAACTGCAGCCACAAAGGGATTGAATGCCTGCACGGAGGTTGCTTGAGCGGTGGGGGCGATAAATCAGTGGGCCCCACAGAATGAGATTTATACACGCCGTTGTCGTGCCAGAAGAAGATTTGCTAAAGCCCTCTAAAACAACAGTCATTGTGTTGTTTGAGGAACTCAGTAACTGCGTGAAGTTCTCTTTCTATTTCCATGCAGCGCATATTTTCTTTTTGTTTCATGAATATTACGTGAGATAGGAAGATAAAATTATTCCTTGATTGTGGCGGTTTACCCCTTGTGTTATAATACGTCGGGAGTGGCGAAATTCTCATTACCGTAGGAAGCGATCACAAACGTTGTCTAGCTCAGATCACAAATTTAGGAGCCCAGGAAGACTTTACATACCTGATCCGTTGCTATTATTGAGATATTTTATGTTAGGCAAGTGTAATGGATATTTCACCTAAGAAAATAACAGATATTAAACATACAGTTAGCGCCTGTAAACCTGAAAATTGACTGTTAAAGTTCTCTTTCATTTTTTACGGCACTATTTTTTCTTTCTAAAATCGCGAATTTATCATTGCAACGTTCTTTACGCATTGCAGCACGTCCGCATAAATCACACTGGTGAAGGAATGCAACGTCCTTCTTCAAGAACCTTTTACCAATCTTGCGCCCTGCGTGGGAGTCCGTTGCAAGGCATTTATTGCTGTCCTTTGAGATGGCACACGCTTGCATTCGGTCACCGCGGCGCTCGGAGTCACAGCACCAAATGTGTGTGTCCTCATATTCTTGGCATATTCTTTTACCCTGACAGTTGTCTGTAATACAGTCTAGTGTCACTTTGGTACTGACGTAGGTCTTACACCACATGGCCTGACCAGTAGTTTTTTTTTAATTTTTTTATGGAATCTTTTTTTGTTTTTCATATGTATTGCTGCGTGCAAAAATTATCTCCCATCTTATGCTATTTTCAGTACGACAGCTGAAGGTGGGCGTGTAAGAGCCCGAAACCGGTCGGGTCCTAAATAAAAGAACCTCACAACTGTATCGGTATTTTCAACCCCTGCAATAGCATTTCCTGTAGTTTTTGATGTACAGGAGATCATCATAACTCGCAGTGACTTCATAATAACTAATATCTTTGAATAAAAGTATCGTGTATGTTAGTATGATTGCGTAACATTCAATTACCTTCTGTACAACACTATAACAGTTCTTTCTATATACGGTTTAAATTTCATCAAACTATGTTCCGTGAAGGTCGTGAGGTTACTCCTGTGGATATCAGAAAGATTTGTACTGGCTTATCTGACCGTTAAACAGATCGTTCTCCAGAGAATTATGTGAAATAAATTACAGTTATATTGCGACGGAAAACTTAAAGAAACGAGTCTATTAAACACGGATGGCACTAACGTACGCCGAACTTGGGTGCTGCAACTGAAAAGGGATTCTTCAAACTACTGAATGAAACAATTCATATTAAACACAAGACCAGAAAGGAACCAAACCATTACACTCATTAAGCGTTAACAGAGGTCACAATGGAATTAGAATATCCCTATTTTGGCAAATATCAAATAAGGGTCGTGATGTGAATATGTTAAAGTGAACACAAGAATTGGGGAAACAACCATTTTCGTCATTGTCGTGGACGTTGCGCAGGAATTGCCGAACGTTATTCACAAAGGAATGAAAGAACTAGAGAAGGAATCACGCATGCATCTTCTGTCTTGATTTATCACGTGTTGAGCCTACAATCTACCTACAATGATTAGCCAGACCATTATGACCACCTACTTAAAAGCGTGTTGGTCCACTTGTAGACTGCAAATCAGCAGTTATTCTGAGTGCAATGGATTCTACAAGTCCTTAATAGGTTTTCAGAGGTTTGTGGCATGAGATTCGTACGCGTAGGTCACACACACACCGTAATGTATGGGCGTTTGGTTGTGGGCTAGGAGCTGGCCCCCGATAGCGTCCCAGTTGGATTTTATCGGATTCAGATAAGCCAGATTTGATGGCCGAGACACCAAAATTAATTCACTACCATCCTCCTCAAACCATTACAACATCATTCTGGCCCTGTGACACAGACAGCTATCCTGCTGGAAGGTACCATTGCCACTGAGGAAGACATCAAGCATAAGGGGTTACATGTGGGCCCTAATGATGTTCACGTAGTCCACAGCTGTCATGGTGCCCTCAATCACTATCGCAAGTCCAGGGAAGCCCAGATGAACGTCCCCCAAAACATAATACTGTCCCCACCAGCCTGAGCCCGTGGCGCGCTGCATGTTCCCATGAGCCGTTCGTCTGAATGGCCGACACGATCGTCGTGTGGTTTAACAATAAATGGGAATCATCCGTGCGGGCAACACGATTCCACTGACCCGTGGCCCAATCTCGACGATCCCGCGCCCACTGCAATCATAATTGACGGTTTTGTTGAGTCAACATGGGAACACGTACCTCCGCTCCGGAACGCCATATTCAGTACTGGGTGCTGAATGGTTTGCTCCAAAACACTTGTTCTTGCGCCAAGACTGTACTCTGTAGTAAGATCTGCCACATATCGCCGCCTATCCTGCTCTAGAGAGAGTGGAAATCCTCCGATCCCTATGCTCTGTGATGAGGTACGGATGTCCAACTTCTTGTCGGCTATTCGTGGTTTCATCATTCTTCAACCACTTTCCGTAGATGCTCACGGCAGTAGTGAACGAACAGCTGACCACCTTCGCCGTTTCCGAGATGTTCGCGTCCAGTCACTTGGCCACAACAATCTGGCTTTTGTCAAAGTAGCTTAAATATGCGGATTTCCGAATTTGTGGCACTTATTGTCACTAGAATGATTCCCCATTCTTCTTTGCTGCGCTCATGTACTTCTCTTCCCGCGTCACGTGGCCTCAGTGTCACCAGGTAGCATATAACCTCGCGCTGGGCAGTGGTCATAATGATTTGGATCATCAGTGTATATAACAAGCAATGTCCTGGCTGACTTATAATTGTCCAGCTCAAACCGCTAAGGTCAGAAACTTGAAAACAGGACAGGTTATTGATCCTATACTGTAGGCGACCATTAGGAAGGGATTTTTTGAAACTCCACCACACAGTTTCAAAATTCACAGTAACGCAGAATTTACAGTCATTTGGATATTTTTTTATGGAGTCAGTATAAGGCGCATATGTCTTTATACAGCGTCTCCGTTTTTATGTTAGTTTGCTATCACGGGTAGCATGATATGGATACGATAAAAGCTATTTCAATTCGTGTTTTACAAGAGTGGGTGTCAAAAGCTAGGATATGGTGCATTGAGGTGATGCCTGGGTGGGTCAGCTGCCGATAACGAGGTTACATGTAATCAAGGACAGGATGCAGGTGACGGTTGTCGGCTGCATAAGAACCCTTCGTGATGGCCAGGATCCTGATGCTAATGTCAGTGACCAGAACGGCAGGTGGAATGCTTTCCCATAGTCGTGATTGAAACTCAACGGTTGTAAAAGGACTTAAAACTATGTAATGCACGACATATATTTCATGCTGAATATAACAACTTTGTTAACAGACAAACAATCTTTCACATGAGTAAAGTTGATAGGGAATAATACAAATACATGAAATAAATGCGTGTTTAGGTTGGAGGACCTTTTGTATTCCATTTCTAAATTGGTACCCGTGTCCTGGACACTACGATTTAAAGCATCAAATTGATTTAGGAGATGATGTCAACGCAATCTTATGTTAATGGTTCAAATGGCTCTGAGCACTATGGGACTTAACTTCTGAGGTCATCAGTCCCCTAGAACTTAGAACTACTTAAACCTAACTAACCTAAGGACATCACACACATCCATGCCCGAGGCAGGATTCGAACCTGCGACCGTAGCGGTCGCGCGGTTCCAGACTGAAGCGCCTAGAACCGCACGGCCAGCCCGGCCGGCCTATTCGCTGATCTCAGCTCAAGTATCTGCAGAACACTACACAGAAAACTGTTGCTGTACTTGTTTCCGTTATGTTTTTGAACACGCACTTGCGCCATACTAACTGATTAGTATTGTTTCACCCCATACTCACTAACGAAGAAACATTTTGTACCATGTTCTGTGTTTCGTAGTCTCTCTGTACTCATTCCTTATAAATACATGCATTAACGTCAACTGACATGGATCCCAACATTTTAGGGATATAGAATACATGTAAGATACAGGGTTATTACAAATGATTGAAGAGATTACACAGCTCTACAATAACTTTATTATTTGAGATATTTTCAAAATGCTTTGCACACACACATACAAAAACTCAAAAAGTTTTTTAGGCATTCACAAATGTTCGATATGTGCCCCTTTAGTGATTCGGCAGACATCAAGCCGATAATCAAGTTCCTCCCACACTCGGCGCAGCATGTCCCCATCAATGAGTTCGAAAGCATCGTTGATGCGAGCTCGCAGTTCTGGCACGTTTCTTGGTAGAGGAGGTTTAAACACTGAATCTTTCACATAACCCCACATAAAGAAATCGCCTGGGGTTAAGTTGGGAGAGCGTGGAGGCCATGACATGAATTGCTGATCATGATCTCGACCACGACCGATCCATCGGTTTTCCAATCTCCTGTTTAAGAAATGCCGAACATCATGATGGAAGTGCGGTGGAGCACCATCCTGTTGAAAGATGAAGTCGGCGCTGTCGGTCTCCAGTTGTGGCATGAGCCAATTTTCCGCGGCCTACGCGTGAAACTTGCCCACACGCGTTCAACCGTTTCCTCGCTCACTGCAGGCCGACCCGTTGATTTCCCCTTACAGAGACATCCAGAAGCTTTAAACTGCGCATACCATCGCCGAATGGAGTTAGCAGTTGGTGGATCTTTGTTGAACTTCGTCCTGAAGTGTCGTTGCACTGTTATGACTGACTGATGTGAGTGCATTTCAAGCACGACATACGCTTTCTCTGCTCCTGTCGCCATTTTGTCTCACTGCGTTCTCGAGCGCTCTGACGGCAGAAACCTGAAGTGCGGCTTCAGCCGAACAAAACTTTATGAGTTTTTCTACGTATCTGTAGTGTGTCGTGACCATATGTCAATGAATGGAGCTACAGTGAATTTATGAAATCGCTTCAATCATTTGTAATAGCCCTGTATTTACAGGATAAATAAACGTATTTCAGTGAGAAACATATCAATAATTCATATCAGAAAACGAAGTCCATATCATGGTATAGTTTTTTCACGACTTTGGTCTGAGTTAGTGAAATCTCAGAATTATTTTGTGCTTCAGGCAGTCCAAGTCAGCGTCATTTATTCAGTCCTATGACAAATCAACCTTCATGTATTTGCATCAAGTTAAATGAACGCAAAAGCTCGGGAGAGCACAGACAGGACAGAAAGCAAGTTCAAATAAGACCAGAATATTTACTAAAAAGCCGCTAAGTGTCAAATCAAATGCAGTCACTCGTAACCTAGCCATATGTAGTAAGTTATCATTCGCATGACTTTGAACTCTATTAACACTGACACACATCTTCAGCTTTATATTATAATCACAATTTATAACATAGATTTGCAAACAACTAGTAAGGATGGTATTTTTCTCAAAAGTCGGTCCCTGATTTCAGTTTGTCCAGCAGTGTTAAGAAGAAAAAGAAAAATTATTAAAACTAATTACTTAATGCTATTAAACAGATATAAGGGATTATTGTATGTACCTTGTGGAGTATCACACCATGTCTTCATTAACATAGTCCACAGTCAATACAGGCTACTCACTAATGCTAAAATGTCTCTGTTTTGCATCTCTAGTAGCTTCTGTTTACATACATACATTCCAGTTAGTCATTGTGTGACAGGTAGTCCAGTCAGTGTACTGGCTAGTATTCAGTTGTTTTGAAAGTAAAAAGAGTGAGGCAAAAGTTTAATCTAATCATTGCAGTGTCGTCCCTATAAAATGAAAGAAGGAATGAAGTTGAATTGAAATGCTTGTTTTCCATTATTCCGAAAATTTATTGTTTGAAGTCGAGACAACATCATAGTGACCACAACACGAGCAGAACATGAAAACGTGTATTAAACTATAAGAATATTCTCAATCTTGGATGACTTTTCCAGCATATGGTGTAAAAAAGCGCTTCTGGTTACCAGCTTTAGTAGTCGACAGGCCCAGAGACTTTGTTGGCGATCAGATAAGTTTGGTGACGGTGGACCGTGTTAAAATTAAGTATAAGGCAATAAAATGTTTTCATTATATTATATTATACTATATTATTGTACTATATACTATTATACTATATACTATTATACTATATATTATACTATAAAAACATTAATTAGACTTCGTGAATGAAATTTAGACTGTGAGCCAGTAAAATGTATTATGGATTGCAAATTAAAGATAATTATTATTATTTTTGATAACAAGTGTAATATAAAAGTGTGTCCTCAGAATGACATGGACGGATCAAGACAGACCTAAGGTAGGAAACTATTCATGCCTCATTTATTTTTAAAATTGGGCAACGAAATTAAACTCTGAGATTTTATACAATGATAGTTTTATCATTATAGTTGTATATATCGTATAATTGTTTGACATGCAAACATAAATTAATTACAGCAGTAACTGTCAAAATGTCCATCAGCAATAAGTGTTGAGTACCACTAGCACTGAAGATACAGGCTTCTCTCAGTTCACGTGGATTCCATGTAGAAATATGTTGTCAATATTTGCTTCTAATATCACCAGTTAATTACCAATATACAACCAATTATTCATATAATTACAGATGTTATCAGAAGATAAACAAGGTTAGTCGTCACTGCAGATACTTCTTAAGATTATGATTTGAATACAATACCTTAGTTTGTTATCTCTAAACAGGTTAACAAGTAGCTCCCTTCATGAGGATTCCTAGCAATCTTGTAAGAACCTCAGTGTAGTAGCTGCCAGTTGCCGTTCTTATAGTATAAGAGAAGATTTTGGGTGCTTCTTCAAAAGGATATTGCCTCCTCCCTGATACCCTTTTTTCAACTGATTCGACGTGATTTCAGCAATCGTATTGCGAAAGGTTCTTTTTAAATGAACAATTGTATGCGGGTTGTTACTGCATAAATTACCCTCTAAATTACACGATAAATTAAAATCAAAGGTAGACAGGTCGGGCAATCTGGGAGGCCTAAACCAGCGGAAACTATATGTTCTTCTCCGAAAGGGACGTATAAAATCTGAAGTATGCTCCGTAACGCCATATTGGTGTAAAATCGGATACTCTCGTTCTTCCTCCGTTAGCTGCGCCATGAATACTTTCAGCAATCCGTTACATACACTTGAGAGTCAACGGTGTAGTTAAAGAAAATTGGTCCTAAAATCCCTTGGTCTGAAACTGCCACCAAGCGCCTACTTTCAAGTCACTTCCAAGTCATGCAGAGGAACCTCAAAGCGTTCTCTGATATTGTCTCTTGACCAATAGCATGTGTTCTGAGAGTTCACGTACCCACTAAGCTGAAATCTTGCTTCTTCTGAGTTGAAGTAAGGATTTACATCCAGATAACCGTCAGCGACAAGCTTGAGTAACAAATCGCAATATTGCTGTCGTTGTGCGTAATCCGTAGGTTTTAATGCTTGCATCACTCTTACTTTGTATGTTCGCATATATAACAGCTTTAACATGTTCTGGCATGATGGTTCAAATGGTTCAAATGGCTCTGAGCACTATGGGACTCAACTGCTGTGGTCATCAGTCCCCTAGAACTTAGAACTACTTAAACCTAGCTAACCTAAGGACATCACACACATCCATGCCCGAGGCAGGATTCGAACCTGCGACCGTAGCAGTCGCACGGTTCCGGACTGCGCGCCTAGAACCGCGAGACCACCGCGGCCGGCTGTTCTGGCATGACGTTCGCTTCATATTTATTTGGGAGGATAGAAGTCTAGTTCATTTCTATGGGCTTGTAACTGTAGTCTCGCAAACAGAATTAATATTTTCTGGCAAACAAATTTTTTACACGGTTGCGTTTTACTTCAGCGACTGAGCCTGTTGCTCCAAAATTAGTGATCAAATTCTGCACAACACTTTTTGCAGGAGCCGCTGTCTCTCGATGTTTTATCACTAACCTTTCACTTAACCTTTTAGACGACTTACATACAAAAAAGTTTCAACAATAAACACCCTTCGTTTGATAGAAAAAGGCATTTGCAGTGCAGTGTTCACAACAACATGAAAACTGACTACTGGCAACGCAGCATTGATCACTAAATCACCTCTAGATTTGACGTAGCATCACGTGACCCCGCTCTAACGTAAAAGAAATAAGTACACCCAGATAGCTACAAACATCAGGTGTAGTGGAACAAGGGACTACTTTTATCTTGGCCACCCCATAGTTGAGCTAGTTGTGTAGTGTGGTGTATAATTGCAGATTGTTTACTATTTGCTTAAGCGCTTCAAGATACTGTATCCCACGTGTTTCTTGGTTAGCTGCTTAAGTGTAGATGAACCTATTGAACTCAAAAAAGATTCTTGCCATGGCGTTACTTTTTGGAAGAAATTTTGATATTATAATACGTTTGATTTGGTGTTCTTGTAAATACGGTTTCAATTTTCTCTTACTGAAATGAGATAAGTTGTCAGGAAGCAAGGCAGCAGGTTCCTCAGCTGTTGGTACATCGTCATTCTGAATTTTCTTAACCGTTTCGCTGCTACAGAGTATGTTCCATGCATTCCTTGCAGAGGGCACTATAAGGGTACTGCTCATCGAATGCTGGTCTGTGTGCTTGGAGAGGGCGTTCCGACCGATATTAAGTACTTATCACACGATTCTAAGAAAATTATTCCATGAAAAATTTGATTTCTGCACATTTTAAAGCCTGGTAACTTTACTCGACAAGCGACGAAATTTCTTTTCGTTCTGTGCCATAGTTCCTGGGCTACAGCAAATTAAGTAAAGTATAGCGCGAAATTTTAGACTTTTCTGAGGTAAAACTACACTGCGTAAACTTTGTGTATGGTTGCTCTTAGCTGCTACATTGCAGTGAATGAAATGTATATAGATACCGAGAATTTATTTAAAATTGAGAACTGAACGATATCTCATTTCGTTCTCGAGCTATTGCGTTTTATATTCAATTGACGATAGCAAATGATAATATGCAACGAAGCATATATGTTCAGTCATAAATACTCGAAACTTTTTTAGACACTGAGGCATGGAAATATCTCGTCAGCGGCAGTGAGAGGTCAGCAGCTCTGGATGGATACAGACATCGATAGCACTGTAGAAAAACCCAAGTGTACATGTCCACAGCACTTGAGGATCAGCGTAGCAGGACGTGTATACAATGTTCACAGTAGCGAAAGCTGTGGTAGATTTTGTGGCATCTAATTTCACATATTTTGAAAAAAAAATATATCTTCAAGAGCTAATAAATATTTTACTCCACACCCAGCTGGATACCATCTGCAATGGTTAGGTTGGTAGTACAGGACGCAGTTCTGTGTGACAATATTAGTTTTTATAACTTCCTTTTCTGGCATATGATACGTGTTTTTAGAAACAATAAAGATCTATCTTTCTTGAACATCTGGTTCCGTCATAATATTCCCTTACGAGATGTATGTACCAAATATAACCATCTTGACATGTAATAGGAATAAAAACACATCAAAAGTCAGACTCCACTTTTCAGCTAAAAACCAGTACGTCATTATGGATCTTTGGGCTAGTTTTTCAGTGGGGTTGTGTGAAACAAGTAGTTTAAGTTTCCTCTAGCAATGTTCAGCATTCTAAAAATCTGCCATATTATTACCCACGCCTAAGAAATACAGTCCGTAATTGCTGTCTTTTATTAAGAATAATCTTTAATGTGATATTTGCTCTATAAATTCTGAAAATTCAGGCAAGCCTTGTGGCAGCAGAGACGAACTGTATGCTTATTTCCAGGCCAGGTGTGCAAGAAGCAGTTTACAAGTCATAACTAAAGTTTGATGCTCACAGAACATTGTAATATGTTCTCTATAAACGTAGTTATTAAACTTTTTAAATCCGGAATAGAGCCATGATCTCTAGTTCGTGGCAGAATATGGTCGTTGGCAATCAGAAAGTTTATGGCTAGCTTCCCACTGAATATAATTTTTACAATTTTCTTCTTGACTCTGAAATATACATGCCCCAACTCATGAGAAAGAGGCACCAGTAGCAACACAAAAATATTTTGACATGTCAGGGTGATGTAAATTGTCAGGGTTCTAAAGTTTGTTTGACTGCATCAAAGTCCTCCTGACAGTTCTTTGACCATTTACATGGTGTATGTTTCTTTAACCAACCTAGTACTGCTGAGCTATTCAGGAGCATCTTACTTATGGGACTTGTAAAATTCTGTACTGCTCTCGTCTTATCTGCATACAGTGTTACACAAGCAGAAGAAATTACATGGCTTAAACTTTTAATCTTGTTTCTCCCAAAATCTGATTCTGGAGATTTGCCATGACTCCTGCATCTGGCAACTTTTGTCACGTCTTCTCTGATAAATCAGTATGTTCATCCCTAGTTGTGGTAGTTATTAATAGGACATCTACATACAGAATTACTTTGTCCAGTACTTTACGCTGTAATATAATACCTAATGCAATGATAAGGATGCTGGAACTTATGTTGGGTCCAAATTGTTATACGCATTATTAATAGCTTCTTCGTGCAAATATGACTGCCGCATTATTTCTAGATTCTTGTGAGAGGCTGACTTGCCAGTACGAAATTCTCAACACCTGTAAGGAACTTACCATCATGACATTTTTGCAACTCTGCATATCTGTTTTCTGGTCTACTTCGAACTGGGACAATGATTGGATTTATAGCTCAAGCATCTAGTACTAGACAGACATTACCATCAGGTTTAACTATTGCTAATAGAGGGCTGCATTAAAAGGATGGTGAGGGTTCCTTAATTTTCTGCTGTAATATTTGTCGTATTTCCTTGGTAACGATCTATCCTTTTGTAAATGCGATGGCAGCAAATTTTGTGTGGATGTACTTCCATATGATATTTATATGTATGTCTGATACCTGGTATTTTACCAAAAATATTTATATACTTTAATAGCAAGTTCTTCAACATTGCCATTAATAACTGTAGATTTCATAACCTTGCCATAAGTGTGATCTTCGTCACCCTCTACCAAGCCACAGTGTGGAGGTTAATTACTGATGTGTGAAGCTTTTGTCTTAATATACTTGACTTTCATGACCTAGCGGTATCATGTTCAGCTCTAGTTTTCATTAAATCTATGACAATATTTTCACCATCAATATTCAGATAGCACTAGGCTAAGGAGAAGTCAATTATTGTGTCCTTCTCCCTCAGAAATTCTCTCTCCCAAAAACTCATCCTACTATAAATAACTTACAATTAGGAAAGGCCAGACTATGGCTCCATTTCCTATAACTACCTCAGCCTGTATTTGCACTCTGACATGTCGTGACCTCACGCCAAATGCTTCAATAATATTGCATTTTTGTGTTGGCTGAGAAGGTGCCCTCGCAAACTCACTAATTTTACTAAATAAATAGCAGGCCTGAATGGCCGAGCGGTTCTAGGCGCTACAGTCTGGAACCGCGCGACCGCTACGGTCGCAGGTTCGAATCCTGCCTCGGACATGGATGTGTGTGATGTCCTTAGGTTAGTTAGGTTTAAGTAGTTCTAAGTTCTAGGGGACTGATGACCTGAAGTCCCATAGCGCTCAGAGCCATTTGAATCATTTGAACTAAATAAACAGACTGACAGCACTTTTGCAGCAGCACACGAGTCAAGAACAATTGCAGTTGGAACTTTTTCCACAAAAGCCTTAACAGCAGTGTGTAGCTCAGCCTAGATCATGGCATTTATAGTAGTCATTGCTAAACTCATCTCTGTGTCATTATTATACCTCAACAGGTTGACTGACTTATTTACTGTTGGATTCTGTGTTTGCCAGCTCTTGTCTTGCTCACCATGTTCAAACGTACTGTTTACGTCTGACTGACTGTGCCTTCCATGTTGGAATTCCATTGGTCATTAGTATTACTGTACTGTCGTTGACCAACGTCGTTCTTATGGCATTGGGGATGGTAGTTATTGTCAACTCTTCTCCTTTCGTTAAAATTCAGCGGACCGCGCTCAGCAGGTTGAGCAATGTCCAGCGGAGGTGCCGCCTGCTGCATTACGAAGTTAATATGGCAATCTTATGATCTGCTGTGATTGTAAAACAGTATGTATTGTGGAGAGAACTGACCTGCGTCACCATTGGTATTGTTATTCATCTTAGAAACTCCCTGTATTAGGTCAGTAGAGTGTATGAAGTATGGTCATGAAGTGTCTCTGGAAAATGGGAAAGTTTTCCTTTTATATTAAGAGGTCACTTTGCTTTTAGTATTTGCAATATGTATCTGTTTGAAATGGATTTGTCCCAGTCCCTAGTCTTATTAAATACTTTTTTAAAATATTTTCGAAGATTTCCATGTCCGTTATTGAATGACTGGGTTGAACATCTCTTTGCGTAGTGTTGACCAGTATTTTGATAAGAACACCTTATCAAATTGCTCATAGGTTTTTCCGTACAAAAAGCTGGGACCAAACTGTTTATTGTTTAAAACAATCGTGGAACAGTCACGCACTGTCATGAAATATTTTCATATTTTTCACAAAGAACCTGCTTTCACACAAAATTACACCCCAATTAGCCTTCACTACACGAGAAGTTCGATAACTTAAACAGTCAAGTGCCAATAAACAAAGAAGGAAGCTGACGCAACAGAGTAGCCTGATTCGAATATCGACTTTCAACGGAAACATTTTTAAGAAGTCATTTTAAAGTAATTTTATATATTGGCATAAATGTTCGTTTCGATCCACTCGCTGATATGAAAACTTAATGGAAATTTATTTCTCTGCAGTCGCATACTTAAGAGAGCAATTCTAAGGTTGCTATACAATTTAGGTGAGAAAGTACGCTTCACATGACGGGAACTGAAATGTTTCAGTCATCAAAAATGCAGTACACCTTGACAGTTTTCCAGAAAAATCTGCAGCCTTTATCCCCTAACACATATCATATAGCACATTGCAAATCCTAAAGAACCCTAATGCATTTGCATGAAACTGCCAATGATCCTGTAAAAAGCTATTTTCCTAATAATTGTTTATGCCCTCAGGCTTGATACTTAAAGTGACTGAAATGTTTATTCACTGAAAATGAGCAGGAAGTTTACTGTGTAGATAACAATGAATTTTGAATCCTGCTTCTTAAGGATCCTCCCTTTCTAACTTCGCTTCCCAGTATTATTACTCCTTAACAGTTTTTGTTACTGTTAACAAAATGAGGTTTCATCTGAATTGTTATGTACACAGTATTCGAAATAATTTTAAGTGCATTTTGCCTTCTTCAGAGTGGAGGTATAGACTCTGCTGGAAAGTTACGGTATTATTTAATCTTCTAACTAATGTAAAGGAAGAGATTGGGAATATCTATCACTGCAAGATAAAGGTTTACTTAATTAGTAATGCCTTCTAATCATTACCTGAAGAACTGGAATCAAGAATTAAAAAGTTGTGTCAGTTCCATGACAAGTACGATTGTTGATTATAGAGCTCTATCCAATAGCTGGAAGTAACTATATTGTTTGATAAATACCAGTGTAACGTATAACTGTGGAAGCAACGTTTTTTGTCAGACCAGTAGATTTTTTTTTTAATTTACAAAAGCAATGATTTTCGTATATGCTCAAACAACTTTTTCACCGTAATCGTTAGGAAAACTGGCAAAAATCTCAAGTGTAAAGCGAAATCATCTCAAGATCCTTGGAGTGATACTTCTGTGAGTTGAAGGTTAGAACGTATGTTGGTCCTTAACTGTAGGACACGATGAACGACTGATTTTACGACGGCAGAAGATTAATATTTAACTCAATACACTACTTTTCCCTATAATCAACATTTTATGATATATTATGCTTCCTATCTTGATACTTTTTCGGTATCTGTGCTGAACTAGGCAAAAGTTATAAAATACAAACGCTTTCTTATGTGTAATAACCGAACATTGTGGATGTAGACTGATTTCATCCACATAGATCATGAAAAGAGAGAGAGAGCGAGGGAAGAAGATGGACAGAGAAAGGGGCAGGAGGAAATGGACACACAGTGGGGGTGGAGGTGGACAAAGAAATACGGTGGTGGAGACAGAGAGAGGGTGGGGTGTAGATGATGGGCAGGAACAGAGGAGCTCTAGGAGAGGTGGATATGGAGAGATAGAGGTTTGGTAATGAGAGGAGGAAGGAGGGGATGGATAGAGAGAGGGGAAAGGAGGAGTCGGCTAGAGAGTGGGCGAAGAAAGAGATGGACAAAGTGAGGAGGGCGGAGGAGATGGACTAACAGAAAACAGAAGTGAATAAATATCTGGGCAAGGCCAGGTTTCTCTGCCAATTCCTTACAAAAGCATAGTGAAATATTTCTTACACATTGTTGAACAATAGCTAGAAAACTAATGTTACGAAATAAAGTCATATTTTGCCTTGTACTGTTGTGAAGCGGTAAGACTTACTGTGCAACTAAACGAGAACTGTAATAACTGTAGAAATGTAACTCTGTTGCATATAAAAAGAACTGTCAATACATTTCACTTGGTCACATATAAAAACTGTAGCCATCGTATAAATACTAGCAATTTCGGAAAAATTAGGTTATCTGTACTACTAGATGGGGAATAGTAATACAGCAAGCCTTTCTGTTGTTGAAACAAATTCTTAATTTCAGCTACAAATGAGAAAAACTGTAACAGTCAAATCGACTTCACAAGGTGAGCAGCAAGAGATACACCTTTTGCCTACTTAGACGTTAGTTTCAAACTTCAACACGTCGGTCATAGAGGCACGTGCGGTCTATGTTATTTATGGTCTATGGATGCTAGCAACAGTCCTCTTTCACGAAACGATACTCATTTACAGATGTAATACGCGCACAATACTCTAATGAATGTGAAATATACCATGTGTCTTTCCTCTATATCATCAGGCGAATTCTATGTCGTTTTTTAGCAGAAATGTGCAGTTTCGTTCTTGCGAAGTACAGCCGGAGTCAGCCCGAACAAATACTGCTAATTATGTCTTTCATGCGACGCCCAGATAGCGTTTGTTTGGTTGTCACTACAAACAAAACTATTTTTAAATAG
This sequence comes from Schistocerca piceifrons, assembly GCF_021461385.2. Classification (NCBI taxonomy): domain Eukaryota; kingdom Metazoa; phylum Arthropoda; class Insecta; order Orthoptera; family Acrididae; genus Schistocerca; species Schistocerca piceifrons. The sequence goes on from NC_060145.1 coordinate 348,541,065, forward strand.
GACTTTCACGTGCCCAGTCGATAAAGTGGTCTCAAAGTAGTTTAGTGCGATATCTGTTTTATCGATATCGACAGGGACAGTAAAACACGAAGAGTAACCGGTACACCAAATGCGACTGAGCAGCGCTCCCTCGTGGCAGTACAGTCAGTGCGTGACAGGGCAGTGCTGTCGCTGCTGGCTTAATGATTATTCCTCGTGTTTTACTGTTCCTATTAATACGCGTCCATGAAGTGAATGTCGCAGTCGACTAATCTGGAATCGCTCTGTCGAATATATACGTAAAATTCCGATTCACAAATAATTTTCTGTGTGCAGGGAAACAAACCGACACATCACGTCGACATTGGATATCGCTTGAAAGACGTGATAAGCCGTATTTGTTTGGTCTGATTCTAGCTACACATCACCAAAGCGAAACAGCAAATGTCTGCCGAAACACCAGAGACAACTCCCCTGACGGCTCTTAGGCGTGCCACCCAGTGTATGTGTGAGATATATATGTGGTGATTTTGTGGCGATGTTACAAAGCTTCAGGGTTGACGGCTAAGGGTAGACGTATCAATCTGAGGTAACGGACCTTCGTCTGAACACAAGCGAGTCTAAGATTATAAGCTCTGATACCTCTGAGTGTGGAGTACAAGTACCGGCACAGTTGTTGCTGAAACTGTAGGGAAGGGAACTCTCAGAGGTTGTGGTATGAACCAAAAGAAGAAAAGAACGTGTAATTAACATGGGCTCTAAATTTTTATCTAAAGCTTTACGCGCACTTGATCATCTTCGACACAGTGGAATACACTATGTGATCAAAAGTATCCGGACACTTGGCTGAACATGACTTACAAGTTCGTGGCGCCCTCCATCGGTAATGCTGGAATTCAGTATGGTGTTGGCCCACCCTTAGCCGTGATGACAGCTTCGACTCTCAGGGACATGTTCAGTCAGGTGCTTGCAGGTTTCTTGGGGAATGATAGCCCATTCTTCACGGAGTGCTGCACTGAGGAGAGGTATCGATGTCGGTCGATGAGCCTGGTATGAAGTGGGCTATCCAAAACATCCAAAAGCTGTGCTATAGGATTCATGTCAGGACTCTGTGCAGGCCTGCCCGTTACAGGTATGTTATTCTCGTGTAACCACTCCGCCACTGACCGTTCATTATGAGCAGTTGCTCGATCTTGTTGAAAGATGCAACTGTGGGAAGCAAGAAGGTGCTTAAGACATCAGTGTAGGCCTGTGCTGTGAGAGTGCCACGCAAAACAACAAGGGGTGCGAGCCCCTTTCATGAAAAACACGAACGCACCATAACACCACCGCCTCCCAATTTTGCCGTTGACATTACAGACGCTGATACATGACGTTCACGGCGCATTCACCATACCCACACCCTGTCATCGGATTGCCACATTGTGTACCGTGATTCGACACTCCACACAACATTTTTCCACTGATCAATCGTCCAGTGCTTACGCTCCTTACACGAAGTGAGGGGCCCCTTGAGATTCACCGGCATGATGTGTGGCTTATGAGCAGCAGCTCGACCATGAAATCCAAGTTTTCTCACCTCCCGCCTACCTGTCATAGTACTTGCAGTGGATCCTGATGCAGTCTGGAATTCCTGTGTGATGGTCTGGATAGATGTCTGCCTATTACAAATTACGACGCTCTTCAACTGTCGGCAGTCTATGTCAGTCAACAGACGTGATCGGCCTGTACGCTTTTGTGCTGTACGTGTCCCATCACGTTTCCACTTCACTATTACACCGGAAACAGTGGACCTAGGGATGTTTAGGAATGTGCAAATCTTCCGTACAGATGTATGACACAAGTGACACACTGATCACGTTCGAAGTTCGGGAGTTCCGCGGAGGGCCCCATTATGTTTTCTCGCAATGTCTAATGACTACTGAGGTCACAGTACCTGGCAGTAGGTGGCAGCACAATGCACCTAATATGAAAAACGTATTTTTTGGGGGTGCCCGGATACTTTTGATCTCCTCTATATCCTCTAGTGCAAGCTCTTTTGTTTCCACATTTTAATAGGAGGTAGTACGGATCGAAACACGTGACAGTGTCGGATAAATATCGGCTCTATAACGCATACCACAAAAAGCTATTGCCACTTTTTCATCTTCGCACTGCGAAACACTTCTTTTTGCTAATTAAGTGTCCATATCTCTTAAGATGCACTCCTTAGAGCCATGTTTACTACACAACTTTTTCTTGTTTAGGACCACACTACCACCTCTGAAAGTTGCCAATCCTGCAGTCCTAGCAAAAACAGGACCGCTATAAAAAAGATTTTCGGTTATAACTCTGCATCGCCCCCAAAGTTGTAACTCCGTAAGGACGCCACCCCGCACTTGTGACAAAAAGCTAGCCTTTCATAAAGTTAAGTTATTTCGCTGTATTTCACTTAAATAAAATGTACACCCTTTAATTATTCACACATTACAGAAATACCCCTCCGCTGAGTACTTGGCTTAAGGCGATACATTGTAAAGTTCATTGTTTTCGGTGAAACATAAAAGGTACAGTTTTACTAATTCTACTCGTATTGTTCTTCACTTTAGGATCTGGGGTATATATTCAAGTATTTATGATACAGATTTTCGTACCTTAATGCAAATGTCTGAAAATAACAGGCTTCGGGGTTTAACGTATGTCAGGGATTTGATGCAAGCAACAGCAAAAATGAAACATTTGTCGTGGTACCAAAATTATGTTTTTGTAATATGTCAGAAATACTGTGACTTCGTAATGAAACATTAGAAGTCAAGCAGGGATATGGAAGTGTCGTTTTTGACGGCGCTGCAGGAACACGCGCTCTTTATATCGTAATGTTAAATATCGAGCATCAAGGCATACAACAAGCTCTTCACTTACCGAGAGTGAATTGGCAACGCTCTGCTGTATTTTACACGAAAACCTGCGGTATGAATAGATAACACGGTACCTGGGAGCCGACCATTATGTTCCCCGAATAAAGAGCTTCGTTAAGTTCACCAATATCGACAAACGAGTTCCAGCGAAACGGCCTGGCGCACGGCTGTTTCATTTCATACTCTGATGTCGCAGTTTTTGAATCAGCTTTATCACAATTACAAAGGCAATTGCCGAAATGAGGTCACGTGGTTGGTTCGCTGCGCCACACAACAACGTGCGCTGTGTACAAATGAGCATTTTTCATGGGGACATGCGCGTAATGTGAATCGTGGCTGTGTGTGTGTGTGTGTGTGTGTGTGTGTGTGTGTGTGTGTGTGTGTGCTCGTGGTCAGGTGCGTTATATGAACGCAAAGGGAAGGTAGACAGAGTTTTTCTTTCCATTAACATGCAATAGTTTCATATTTGCGAAATTGTTTCCTGTTGATTTTAACTGCCAATTAATTTTTTTGCGAGACACAGCTATCTTTTCCAGGAATTGTGTTATCAAAAGGTTCAGTAGATATGGACTCCTAATGCCCGAGAACGAGTCCCGGTCAAGTACGAAATTAGACTTTTCTCACATAAACAAATATATTTTACGTATTATTGTGTTATATGATAGACATCGTTGTCGGATGAAACCCCCATGTGCACGGGGGCTAAAACCATCCAGAATAATAGATTCAAGCTTTCCAATACAGGGATTTGATCGCTGGTTCTACGCTAACCGACTTGCTAAATCTGTTGTTCTGAAAGGAAATACACGGATACGTAGGTCAAATGATCTTGGATTTACAATTGATCAAAGAAAGCGATCGATATGAGAATCCCGTAGATATCCGTATTTCACTGAAAAGTGATAACTACTTATCATTAAATTTTTCGGTAGTTATTGCATATTTCGTTCAGAAAGTTGTAAAACGAGAGACAACGTTTCGAAATATGTCGTCACTAATTACGATTGTGAAGCGATAATCGATGGAACTGTTATCAAGCGCCATTTCTTTCCAGAAGAGAGATAGCTGAGGGAGGGATAATTGTGGAGAATAACTAAGGAAATATCAATGTTATTGCCCTTTCACTTATTTTCATTCTTTATCAGAATGACTTCTAGAAATGCTGTTTGACGTACATACTTCCGGCCCAATGGACTGCAACTGCCGGTATCGATGAATAGTGACGCTGATCTATCTGAGCGGATATTTCACGGTTTTGCTCGGTACCGTCACTTTTCATTGCTATGACCGTGGCAGTCACACTTTAGACCTATACGGTTACTCTAATATTACGTGGTAATGGACAATAAATTGTGTTACCTATGAACTATATTACCTATGAATTGTGTTACCTAGAATGACATAATTCTATCGCATTCCCCACCTTTTTTGTACCTCAACATCAATTCGTATCTAATCGCTTGCTTCGAATGGTAGGTTCTTCGTTTACCACATTTTAATTATATATATATATATATATATATATATATATATATATATATATATATATATATAATTTACATTTTCACTTTTTTTGTTATCCCCACGTTAACTTGATTCAACCAGTGTTCTGGAAATATGATGTGCTCGACACAACCGAGAGTCTGTGAAAGACCCATAACTCATTTCTGACCTACTGAAGTTTTTTTTAAAATTGGTTTTCAAGCTCTACAAATGCTACTTTGATTTGTAAGATATGTTGGCTGTCGTTACAAGAATGACGTCACAAGCCGACAACTGCCACTGCTGACCGGAGCAGTTACGGAAAATTTTTCAGTGAGCTACAGCAGTTACTAGCAGAATGAGCAGAGCAACGTGTATTTTTTTAGTCTGAAAGCTTGCAATGACACTGGGTACCTTCGACTCTGGTAAGTGGTATGGCGGCTACAATGACAACAATCAGTTTGTAGTGCAGCAGCTTCTTATTACGCTGCCGGGCAAAGAAAGTAAAGCATCCAGAAGTTGAAACAGAGTGAACCTTCGAGGGTTGAGAGGGTACTTGAAAATATTTCCGTGATTACAGGTTCAAAATGGTTCAAATGGCTCTGAGCACTATGGGACTCAACTGCTGAGGTCATCAGTCCCCTAGAACTTAGAACTAGTTAAACCTAACTAACCTAAGGACATCACAAACATCCATGCCCGAGGCAGGATTCGAACCTGCGACCGTAGCGGTCTTGCGGTTCCAGACTGCAGCGCCTTTAACCGCACGGCCACTTTGGCCGGCGAAGTTAAGTCCCATAGCGCTCAGAGCCATTTGAACCATTTTTGTTGAAGTAGAACGCATGCGCTGGATAAACAACCTTTTCGAGTAAACATGCAATAACAGAGCAGATATCGCGGTTTCCTAATTGTACAGATGGTTTATGAAACGATAATCTCATGCAGCACTCTCCATTCTGCTGTCTGTCAAGACTTCAGTATTAATAACATTCAATAATCTTTTGACCCCCTACTTGCGTTTCCGAACTTCAGTCAAATCGTAGTCTGTGCTTAATTTCATATCTATGTGTTCTAACCACCATTTTATTTTGAATTATATTTATTTTGGCACTAATTAAATAAATGTTTGGTTAGGGCCAATTTTATGAAACAAATTAATTCATTGTTCACAATACTATTAATGTTCTTGAGCAAATCTTAGTCATGCCTCTAACAACCAACATCACCTTCCCATTCAATCCAGTATCAGAATAGTTTCACTTGTGAATACCGCACAAACCTGGATACTGCACTACTCGACCATACGGCAAATGCGATGCCATGGTGAGGTTCTTTTCAAATTCTGTAAGGGCTGTTAAAGCTGTCTCTCAGTACTACGCGACACCTCCATGTACTTCACAATGATCCCTCAACATGTAATGCTGTTCGCTCCCCTTGTATACTCTACCAGACCTGGTAGCACCACGAACGAAGCTAGTGCAGTCTGTTGGCCGTTCTACACGTCACAGAGTATTGCAACTCTAATAATTTGCGTACTTCTCGATGGTATGTGCGCGTACAACGTTATATTAAGATCGGAATATGTCTCCCGGGTGTTTCATTTTTTTGTCAGACAGTCTACTCTGTGCTGAATAACAATGACCAAACATTACACAAAGTTTCAGTTCCTTATTGAAACCATTCCAATAAAATTATGTGAATATACGGATAAAAGGACTGCAAAATTTTTTTAAAAATGAGAGAAAAGAAGAATGCATACTCCAACGGAGTTGTGATTTTGTTTTTACAGACTGCTAAATTACTGGGGTTGGGCATTGTACAAAAAACTGAGATAGATCTAGAAGTGATGTGTGTGGCCATATTTCCACAGCCTGAAGTTAGTTTCAAAACTAAGCTGTGCACCTGTTCCTGACTGCGCGGCAGGAGAGTACTAAACACCTCTGGTGATGACCCACGAAATCAGCTTAGCGGCTTATACTGCATCGTTATTCGGAAGCACTTATTATAGATTTTTCAGAGGATTTCGTATTTGCTGTTGACTTGAAAGATTATTTATTTCAGTATTGTAATTTCGGCCTACCGGTCAGTTTCAAGTGTACTACAAAAGATTTTGCTTCAGTGCATATTAGACTTTAAATTTCTCCGACATGTACACGTGTTGTCGTCAAAAACAGGCTTTTTAATGTAGACATACAGTAATATCAGGTTAGAATCAAGGTCTGTGCGTTGTGAAATCTTTTGCTGTACCAGTTGAAAATAGTCCCAAAGGCTGAAATTCTAGTAGGGAAACAAATAATTTCTACAGTCAACAGCGAACATGACGGCCTTAAAAATTCGACATGACTGTGAAACCCGACCATGAGGAAAAGAATGTTAGCGTATTTGTGAGAGCAGCAGCTGAGGGGAGAAACGGAAGAGAGAGTTCTGTTTGGCGCAACTGGGCATTTGTTTGAAAGGATTATTCGAGAGCTAGAACGAAGGATTATTTTAGATCTTAACGTCCCGTCGACATTGACGTTAGTGGAAAAATCCTCGGATTCAATCAAAACCTGATGGTGGCAACGGTTTCTGGAAACAGTGGTAAATAACTGGTTATTTTTGGATATAACAGTCCCACAATTGAGCACATGACAGTCTCACTCCTTCCTGGTGGTTATAAAGCACATACAACTAGAATTTCGCGATCCGGGGTTGGGGATTTCCGGGTCTTCCTTACTTATTTCGTCTGTTTTGTGTTTCTTCTGACAATCTCGGCCTCCACACATCAGCTAAGATCATTTGAAGAGCCTACGTAGTCACACTGTCGTCAAACCCTCATATCGTTGGACAACCATAGCTCGTATAATTACTGTGCTCTGTACAAGTCAACGCAGCGCAATGATATAACATGATCTCAGATGCGGATCTGATAAACTGCTATTTGATGATTTGAATCATACACCAAAACGCAAAAGTAAGTAGAGCTCATTAGGAACCGGCTGAGTGAGAGGTAGCAACGTCAATCCTTAATAAGATTCCTTTGAAAGTATTGTCTTAACAATTACGACAGGGAAGTATCACTTGCTAATGACTCACTACGCGCATCAGGAGGGCAACAGAAAATGAGTGACCGGGAGGTGCACAGAACAAACTTCTGTGAGAAGTATGTTTTGCACTTCGCAGACATTTAAGAAATGTTCAAAGCAGACCATTAACTTGCACAGTGAAAACCGAATGAAAAATGGCGCGCGGCAGTAGTCATAAGTTTCTCACCATCAAAATCGAAGATGAACTCCTTGAGAGTTACATACCGTGCAGGACATTCAGCTGGGTATCCACTCTTACTGAATCCATATTGAATCATATTGGCGTAACGGGGTGATCAGAATTGATGAAATGTGATTGGAATGTGAAAATGCAGGCTCTTAATCTCACCAGGAAAGGGAAGCAACGAAGGGCTAAAACAATGGGGATTTGTCACAAGTTCATTCACTGGTACAGAATACAATTTATTTTGCACAGAATGAATTTAATCAAACAACAATCAATTTGAATACTGGACAATAATCAGTGATGGCAGAAAATATCAACTACACCTCGCTCGCAGTCAGTGTTTGCCAATTCATAAGATAGAAGGCTAATGATATTAAGTTCAAGCCAAATCTAGTCAGTCATTAAAAGTACCTAAATGTCATGACCAGGCACCAACAAAAAATTTAACGTAACTGAACCGATCACATAATAGACAACTGCCAAAGAATTCTTATACTAAATTACAAAATAAAAAAAAGTCACCAAAGAACAAAACGTTTGAAAACTCTTCAGACAGACATGGTAGGAAGAGTTACTGGGCTCCACAACAATATTCAAATAATTGAAATTTATATTAAATAGGAATGACTATTGAGATCTCAACCACCTGTAAAATGTTTACGTAGGTTAAAAAAGCAATAAGGTTATAAAAGAGAGCCTCTTTTAATTAACAAGTAGAAGGGCTCAGAACAGCTATAAAATTCAAACGTAACTTTAAACAGTAGCTTCAAAGTCCACGTCTGCGCTTCGAAGAAACAACACTGCAGAAGGCGGACAGCTCGAGCTTTTGACGCCCTTGGCTTGTGCACAGAATTGCGTAAACAGCATCTGTATAAGCCGACTGTGCCCAGAATGAGTGGGCCTGACAAGGATCGGTAAACAACACCGATGCCAGAGCACAAGCAGTTCAAATGCGTGTGAATTCCTAAGGGACAAAACTGCTGAGGTCATCGGTTCCTAGACTTACACACTACCTAACCGAACTTATGCTAAGAACAACACACACAAGCATGCCCGAGGGAGGAGCACGAGCACTCTTTTAACTAAACTCACTGCAGCGCAGATAGATTCCAATAAGTGCAAGCTCAGGTCACAGCCAAGATTATAATAAATAACGATTACGCTCCCAATAGTTACTGCAATTTCTTACGGAGTGCTACTCTAAACTTAACAGTGTATTAACAAGTTAGCAGAAAATTTACATCACCTACAGTTGGCTTCAGGAAACTTCAGAATTAGTCAATTACACCAAAATCTTCTGCAACAAATGATTAAGCCAACCTCAAGCCAATTGCCTCAAATTCTAGGCCTCCTGGGCACGTACACAGTTCAAGCCAAGCTCAGAACGTATAATACGTCCTGAAACAAACTAAAATTTCCATATAAACTCCTTAAAATAGACATACGATATACATGACCTGAAGCAGATAACCAGTATAGTAGCCTCAATGAGTAAGACAGAGCGGAGCCAAGTCCAGAAAGACAGTTAATGTTCTGCCAAACGAAAACTACAAATTGAGCACAGCATTTATCCAACATGTTCCAATTAAACGTAAATCACACGGTTCTTAACACTGACCCTGATAACATTCGCACTAGGTGTAAGTCCACCTACACGCCAGAAATAGACCATCTGTGACAATATTAAACATCGAGCAATACCGTGAGCCAGAACTAATATTACCTGGTAGTTATTTGCTTCAGAATTAATAACGGGCAGGTAGAAGCACTTAAACACACAAATACCGCACTGCCAAAGAACTTCGCAATAAGTTTCCTTGTGAAGGCGAACACTAACATTAACCCAAATTCAAGGAGCCACGGACACGTAAAATTCACAGATAAAGTTTCCAGTAAGATGCAACGTACAAAGATCTAATTACAATGTTTAACAGACCTTTGTAACACAAACTCTTGCTCATACAATTCAGCCAGCAAATATCAAGGACGGTAGGACTTCAGTACCAATAAACAGAACCGGAGCATCCAGAAATTCCGGAAAACACGCCTCTGACAGCTCGCCGGGTTTTTAGTAATGCATTCCTGAGGTTCCTCAGCACTGAAAGCCAAACACAGGCCAAAATGACCCCTGCATATCCTCCCGAGTTTATGCCAGCAGAGAGACAGGTGAGTGGCGACGTAAGGCATCATTTCATATTGGTTGCTCTACTGACCCTCCCGGGATGATGCTGTCATATTGCCCATGCGAATCCAGCAAGCCGACCCTCCAGGGCACGCCAGAGGGAACTGCGCTTGCTGGGCAATATTTTAGAGCCAAAGATATGAGTATATTGATATCGGTACAGAACGACAAGCCGCCACGGCTCAGTGATGGCAAGCAACCGAGTGCGAAACATGTCTGACGTGTAGCTTGTGAAATTGGCTAACCTATAATGCGTAGAATGAGATTTTCACTCTGCAGCGGAGTGTGCGCTGATATGAAAGTACCTGGCAGATTAAAACTGTGTCCCGGACCGAGACTCGAACTCGGGACCTTACTGGCACAACTGAAGCTGTGAGGACGGGGCGTGAGTCGTGCATGGGTAGCTCAGTTGGTAGAGCACTTGCCCGCAAAAGGCAAAGGTCCCGAGTTCGAGTTTCGGTCCGGCACACAGTTTTAATCTGCCAGGAAGTTTCATATCTTTAATGCGTAGCTAAAGATAATACGAAAAATTGTTTTATAGGTACAAAAAAAACAAACTTCCAGAGGATGAATTAGTCCATTGGGTCCATGTGGTATGAATTGGAATAGCACACACTTTTCAGGAACGATAGTTTGCACTAAGGGAGTATGACCTTCACACACAGACCCCGAATCAAGCAATAGCAAGGTATTTAGACCATCTATTGGCCAAAAGCAGTCATCATACCATAGTTGAAGTTCGCTAGCGCCCATTTTTCCACTTTTGCTTGCTTTGACGTAAAAATTTCATACTGCCTTTGCAAGGAAACGCACACGAGAAAGAATGGTAGGGCGCAGTACAATAATAATTTAAATAACTTTCCAGCCAATTTGCGATCCAGATAAACAGTCAGCATAATTGTATACGAGTGCGTTAAGGCATTTATGTTAAATGATCTTGATACAACTCTCGTGGTACCTCTAATTTCCAGTGTTCCTTTCACATAAATTCCAGATCCCGATTGTTTGGAGCTGGAAACAAATTTCTTACTGAACGATGGGATAAGATTGTTTATCACACTTAAAAATTTTGGAACCCATTCCGCAGTTTGCTGTGCATCGTTAAGTGGCGCTATGTTTGAAATTTCGTTACATTATGTTTTACAATTCTATAGCACTGTTTCAAGTTATGCTACCATTTACTGCTATTTGACGTGCGTAACGGCGTAGGTCACTATCACGCCCTTCCTGTAAATTGTATCGAGCATTCTTTCAACGCAGAAACAGTCTTTCTAACAAGTGCGCCTTGTCCTCTCTTGATATCCGTAGTTTTTCTTATGCATTACATGGTCATATTCCTGGGGACTTATTCGAACTGTGTTCTTAATTGTTTTTTCAGTATGCTGCGGATGATCTTCGATGTCCATTCCTTGGACAACGATTGTCCCTTATTTCGTTTCACTGTAGACGTGATTTGTGGCTCCCTGTCCTGAAGGATGATGAACTACATCGCTAGACACCTGTCGCAGTAACCCTTTCACTTGTTAAGCACGCATCGTGATCGTTGTACTCCTCAGATATACTGTCCACACAATCGATCTTATACGACTCCACACATTCCACTGACACAAATTGCAGAAACGCTAGTATTTCATCTGCGAAAATCCCTGAGTTCCTTTCTGACAAAATGTGATCTTCCGCAATTGTTGTTGCAGATATAAAGCTATGTTTGCCTTTTTTAACGTTGCCATTGCTCTTCTTTCTATCAACACCACTAGCACTGTAGTACTGTTGTAAGTTACTCGTCGACTCAGCAGTTAAACTACGCTCCGCAGCCTCATTCCGTTCTCATCATTGGATACCCACGAATCACGTCTTTTGTTGCAAATATTAGTCAGTATTGTAGGTTCATGGTAGACAATATGTTTTACGGCAAGTTGAAAAGAATGGCCGGCCGCAGTGGCCAAGCGGTTCTAGGTGCTTCACTCCGGAACCGCGCTGCTGCTACGGTCGCAGGTTCGATTCCTGCCTCGGGCATGAATGTGAGTGATGTGGTTTAAGTAGTTCTAAGTCTAGGAGACTAATGACCTCAGATGTTAAGTCCCATGGTGCTCAGAGCCATTTGAACCATTTTTGAAGCAGAATGTTGTCACATATGATGTGCCACTGATCTCATTTTTACTAAGACTGCAGTACACGCGAGGTGCCTATTTAATTCCACCGCAGTCTCCTATAGTTCTTGTCCCCTGCTTAGAAAACAGAACGGAGGTCGTGCATCCGTCATCTTGAGGCTGTAATAAACTCTTGAAGAGGTGTTTATATTTTATAACTAATGAAATTTCCAATTACTTTGTTAATACGGGATGGCACTTGCTTTTTATTAGCAGAATACGAGAAACTACACAACTATATATCGCTTTATGACTCACAAATAATCCCCAATCTTCACACATTCATAAAAACAAAACAATGAACTGCGTATTTTCGTAATTACTATCAAATTGTTCTCTATTACTTGTCCACATAACCAGAAATTTAATAAAGTCTGAACTGACACCGACCGCGACAGGCAACATGTCTGTCCTCCGAGTTTGCCGATTCAGCTCTGATCCTACAGCCGAACCACCTCGCTCGTCATCCAAGTTAGGTGCGCTCCGAAGCTCACCGTAATGCTTCGTCTGCGTTTTAGTTTAGCAACTGTTTACTATTCGGCTGGTAATTAACACTTTTGAAGTAATGGAAGGATAGCTTGCTGTTGAGAGACGCTTTTACGCAAAATGTAAGTTAATACATTGTTTAGTTTTTCTAATATTCATAAGAGAAATGATCTTTCGGCGCGCTACTTACGAACGCAGCAGCGAATCGTGGAGAAGGACCACAATTTTGGCGGTCATTCTCATGATATCGGTACCGAACAAACCCAAGTGTCATCGGCGTCTCACACCGCATTACGTCATATTTCCTCTGCTGGCTCCTCAGCTATTCTAAGAAGAGCTTCTTGTACCCGAATATGTTGGCTTTAAAGTCAGAAATATTGCAGTTGGGCATCGATTGCGTAGACATCATTGGCCTTTTGCTACTTCGCACTCAAGGGGTTCCTTGTCAGTACACTGATTCTGTATGGATGGACCTCAACTCTCTGCTTCCAGATTAGTGCAAAACACTTTAATTTAGACGCATATGTGATAATATCTTCAGTGTTGCCAAAACCTCTATATTCAACAGCATCACATCGTCAATAACGATTCTCGTCAACCTATGTATTTTACACGAGCAAGTAGCAGAGTATGCAGCTATAAACTGTATAATGAGTAAAAAAATAGAATCTTTTCCCGCTACTAAGACCTTATTCAATTGAGGATCCTGTATGAACTGTGCAGTGTTGACAATAAAAGTTTGGGACTCCTATGCAGATGATGAAACCAATATCAGAAGAGTGACTAGAAGAAGAAGATGATGATGATAATGCTTAGGGAATCCGAAAAAGAGCTGATAGTTTTCCACTACAGATAGCGCACACCAGTATTGTGCTTCAACACTTAATACTACTCGAAGCCATACGAGTCTTACTAAGGGAAAATTTATTAGTCATTTTGAGAGGGTTGATTATGGGTTTTATCGTCACGTCAACAAAGAGTCCCTTCGGGTCATGGCACAAACTGCTATCGGGAATGAGAGGAAAAGGAAACTGACCATGTTGTTTTCAGTGGAAACATCATAGCACTCACCTAAAGCGATTTGCGGAAACTATGGGAAACTTAAGTTTAGATGATTAAATTTGAACCGCTGACTTCCCTAATGAGAGTTCAGGTGTTTGAATCACTGCTCCATCTCATTCGGTACAAGACATTTCTTTCCTGTTGTAGGTTTGTAACTTACCGTGCGTCCAAGAAGCATCGAGACTGATATCATTCCCGCGGTATAAGTGGCGTCAGCGCAGCAGCTACTGTGTCGGCTTGAAGTGAAAACTGTAAACAACAGATGTGCATTCGATCAATCTGTTGTGTGCAGTTAATGTTAAGTGATGGACAGGCGGCTTTTATGTGCCAACGAAGTTGTGTTACAATCCGTAATGGAGCAATATCTCTAAGTCGAGTTTTCAAAAAATTCTTCAGAGTGTATTCATGAAGAGAGAAGTGTGTGCAAAGACTGTGTCGCACACCTTGTCTCCCGCTGTGGCGGATTTACAGACCCACTAGGCACGAGTCTAGGGGCGGCATTTTTTGCTCTGTACTCAAACGACAAAATTTTTTAATATTGTTAAACAGCTTTCTAGTTGAAATAAGCCTTAAGAACGAAATTCGACAATACAAGCTTGGGAATATGCATAGTTTACTGTGTGACTGAATGGAAATTAAACATTGGGCTTCTGTCTGATAACATCTTCATCATTGTTCAAAATATTTTGAAGTTAGCTGTCAGGACGGCAATCTACAATACAATGTTTGAAACGTTACTATTCCGAGATTGTTGTCGGCTTCTACTTAACCCTACCATACTTTCCCCGTGAAAATACCGCGAACCCTGAAAAGATGTGGTAAACTAATCAGCAGGTTCTTAAATTCTTTAACGTGTGTGGCCCTCAGTATGTAAAACCCGACTCTACTTAAATTTCCTGTAGAAATTACGGGGAAGTATCAAGTCGACCCACCATTACTGTAATTAATGTGAAAGCTCTGCGCCGCGAGGGGTAGCCGCGCGGTCTAGGGCGTCTTGTTACAGACCGCGCGACTTCCCCCGTCGGAGGTTCGAGTCCTCCCTCGGGCATGGGCGTGTGTATCGTCTTTAACGTGAGTTAGTTTAAGTAGTGTGTAAGCTTAGGGACCGATGACCTCAGCAGTTTGGTCCCATAAGACCTTACCACAAATTTCCAAAAAAAAAAGCTCTGTGGCCTTCAATATCTGAGCTTTGATTTAATGACACCCGTCTAACAAAACATGTTGATACTGGGAATGTTTTAAATTTTTAAAGACATGTTTATACGAAAAGAACATAAGCAGAATATCTAATAATGTGCGAGAGACACTTCACAATTGTTTAAAAATTTTATTTATTTACTTACTTAGTTCACTTTTTAGGCGAAAGAAGGACAAACCAACTTTCGTTTTTCTCATTTATTGTGCATCAGCCTGCACGATATCAATGTTCCCACTCTGTGCAATCGAATAGTACGTGGCATTAAATTTTTTTATTGAACTTCTTTATTAAGCTTTTTTTCTTCGAGGAAAGGTTATTTTAATTTTATTTTGGAACAAAAGGTGTATTTGCGTGGAGACTTAACAGCAGTGAACACGCAAATGGTAACAAACCACATCAACTGCTATCAAGAGTACTTAAACTTTGATAGTCTGCCTTCTCTGCTAACAGAAACCGCTAAAATGTTATAAGAATAAGTGGGATAAGAGTCGATCCAGTACATCCCACTGCAAGAAACTGCAAAAATTATTTGCTTTTTAAAATAAGAAAGACAGTGTCAAGAATATTCAGAATATATTTGCGTCCCGGCTAAAATTTCGGCGACGCGGGAAACAGAAGCCAAGAAAGGGACTGTCCGTTTTCTTTACGAGATGAATTCCAGCGGGCAGGTGTGCTTCTAATGTTCACTGACAACGGAGAAAAAGGCGACAGTGAAATTAAATTATTCTGCATTGAGGTTCTTTCATACTTAGCACAGCTACGTCGAGTAATCCGAGTTGGTCAGTTAATCGCTCATGTTTAAAGGAAAAATCTTTGTGCTGGTGTGCCGTATTTAAAGTAAAAAGCTTTGTGCTCATGTGCGGTGTAGTACGTTTGAAACTGGATACAGTCTTTCTTTCCTTTTACAATTTTTTTCTTTTGTTTTGAATGTTGGTTGACAATTTTGCCTTAACACGAGTAACAGTGAAAAAGCAAACGTGCAAAATTAAGTGGGGTGGTATTTCGGAAATTATCGAAGGCAAGGCGAGAACGAGAAGCAAGTGTTCTAAAAACGCTTGGTAGAGTTGATAAATTTTTTGGCAAAAAATGTTGCTGGTTCTACTTCTAGTTCAAGTAGTACGGATGATATTTCTGGCACTGCAGCTGTTGTAAAAGAAGTAAATACAGACGAAACAAAAGTTAAAAATGAAGAAAAGCTAATTGTTCCTGATTTCGACTTTCACGAAAAAATTAAGGGTCGAATCAGACACGACAAAAAGAAACAATCTCGTTAGTGATGATCCTGCAAAATGGTGTGTCAATGAATCAACAATCGACATCCTCTTACAACGTAGCGTTAATCAAAATTTTAACAATGATTTTTCTAATTCCACAAGATCAATAGGTGATAAAACCAGATATTTGAACAAAAATCTATTTTAGCGTAAAAATTTAAATTGTGAATCAACTTTGCGTGATTTTCTAGTATACTCTTGTAGCACCGGTTCTGATTTTGCGTACCATGATAATTGTTCGTACGTAAGGCCGCTATTGCTATTAATGGTGGTATTGCAGATTGGAAAAATATTTCAAAAACTTTATCTCATCATGAGATTTCACTGGAACATAAAAATTCTGAGTTATCGCTTTTAACAAGAAAAAAGCCACTTGGAACCATAAATAACCATTTCGAGTAATATGTTGAGACAGAAAAATGTACTGGCACATTCTGTTGAAAAGGTATTAGAGATAAAGTTAGTGAACTGCTTATAGATGTTGACTCTGAAATTGTTGGTATATCTGAACACTTCTTAAATAAGGAGTTAATTCAGAGGCTTCCTTTACCAGGATACAGGTTGGCTGGCAGCTTTTCTAGGAGCTCTTTGCGGTGTGAGGGAGTAGCCATGTATGTGAAAAACGGTATCCCATTTGAGTCAATTGATGTTTCAAAGTACTGCACTGAAAAGGTGTTTGAATGTTGTGCAGGTGTGGTTAAATTTAGTGGAGCTAAACTTCTTACTGTTGTTATTTATAGATCCCCAGACTCCGATTTCACAACATTTTTGCTAAAGCTAGAGGAGGTTCTTGGTTCACTTTATAGGAAATACAAAAAGTTAGTTATATGTGGTGACTTCAATATTAATTGTATAAGTGATTGTGCAAGGAAAAGGATGCTGGTAGACCTCCTTAATTCATACAATCTTATGCAAACCGTATTATTTCCAACGAGAGTGCAAGGGAACAGTAGAACAACCATAGACAATATTTTTGTTCATTCGTCATTATTAGAAGAGCATTCTGTTAGCAAAAAGGTGAATGGCCTTTCAGATCATGATGCACAAATTTTAAGACTAAAAGATTTTTGTGCTGCAACATATGTTAAATATAGTTACCAACTTTTTAGGAAAGCTGATCCAGTTGCTGTACAGACTTTTGTAAACCTTATCAAGGAACAAGAGTGGCAAGATGTTTATAGTGCTGATACAGTAGACGATAAATATAATGCTTTCCTCAAGACCTTTCTCGTGCTCTTTGAAAGTTGCTTTCCGTTAGAACGTTCAAAACAGGGTACTAGCACAAACAGGCAGCCTGGGTGGCTGACTAAAGGGATAAGAATATCTTGTAGAACAAAGTGGCAATTATATCAAAACGTTAGAAACAGTCAAAATCTAAATGCAGCAGCCCATTACAAACAGTATTGTAAGGTGCTTAAAAAAGTTATTAGGAAGGCAAAAAGTATGTGGTATGCAGATAGAATAGCTAAGTCTCAGGATAAAATTAAAACCATATGGTCAGTCGTAAAGGAAGTGGCTGGTCTGCAGAGACAGGTCGAGGATATAGAATCAGTGCGTAGTGGGGATGTCCGTGTTACTGATAAGTCGCATATATGTACAGTACTTAATAATCACTTTCTGAATATAGCAGGTGAACTAAATAGAAACCTAGTCCCAACAGGGAATCATATAGCGCTCTTAGAAAAAAGTGTTCCGAGACTGTTACCTGAAATGCTCCTCCATGATACTGACAAGAGGGAGATTGAGTTAATAATTAAATCACTAAAGACCAAGAACTCTCATGGATATGACGGGGTATCTAGCAGAATACTGAAGTATTGTTCCACATATGTTAGCTCAGTACTTAGCCATATCTGTAACTTTTCCTTTAGGAGTGGTCGGTTTCCTGACCGATTAAAGTACTCGGTAGTGAAGCCACTTGATAAAAAGGAGACAGGGATAATGTTGACAACTATAGACCTATTTCTATGCCATCGGTGTTTGCTAAAGTTATCGAGAGGGTTGTATATACAAGGTTACTGCAGCATTTAAATTCACATAATTTGCTGTCAAATGTACAGTTTGGTTTTAGAAATGGCTTAACAACTGAAAATGCTATAGTCTCTTTTCTCTGTGAGGTTTTGGACGGATTAAATAAAAGGCTGCGAACGTTAGGTGTTTTCTTTGATTTAACGAAGGCTTTTGACTGTGTTGACCACAAAATATTACTGCAGAAGTTGGAACATTATGGAGTAAGGGGAGTAGCTTACAATTGGTTCGCCTCCTACTTTAAGAACAGAAAGCAGAAGGTAATCCTCCGCAATATTGAGAGTAGTAGTGATGTTCAGTCCCAATGGGGCACTGTTAAATTGGGCGTTCCCCAAGGGTCGGTGCTGGGGCCACTGCTGTTTCTTATTTATGTAAATGATATGCCTTCTAGTATTACAGGTGATTCAAAAATATTTCTGTTTGCTGATGACACCACCTTGGTAGTGAAGGATCTTGTGTGTAATATTGAAACATTATCAAATAATGTAGTTCATGATATAAGTTCGTGGCTTGTGGAAAATAATTTGATGCTAAATCACAGTAAGACTCAGTTTTTACAGTTTCTAACCCACAATTCAACAAGAACTGACATTTTAATCAGACAGAATGGGCATGTTATAAGCGAGACGGAACAGTTCAAGTTCCTAGGCGTACGGATAGATAGTAAGCTGTTGTGGAAAGCCCATGTTCAGGATCTTGTTCAGAAACTAAATGCCACTTTATTTACCATTAGAACAGTATCTGAAATAAGTGACATTTCAACACAAAAAGTAGTATACTTCGCATATTTTCATACGCTTATGTCATATGGTATTATTTTTTGGGGTAATTCTTCTGATTCAAAAAGGGTATTTTTGGCTCAAAAACGGGCTGTTCGAGCTATGTATGGTGTAAGTTCGAAAACCTCTTGTCGACCCCTATTCAATAGTCTGGGAATTTTGACATTGCCCTCACAGTATGTATTTTCTTTAATGTCGTTTGTTGTTAGCAATATTAGCTTATTCCCAAGAGTTAGCAGCTTTCACTCAGTTAATACTAGGCAGAAATCAAATCTGCATGTGGAATGCACTTCCTTGACTCTTGTGCAGAAAGGAGTGCAGTATTCTGCTGCACCCATTTTCAATAAGCTACCACAAGAACTCAAAAATCTTAGCAGTAGCCCAAACACTTTTAAGTCTAAACTGAAGAGTTTCCTCATGGCTCACTCCTTCTATTCTGTCGAGGAGCTCCTGGAAGAGCTAAAAAATTAAGCAAATTCCAGTGTTACATTCTTGATTTTCTTTATTTAAACTAACGACTTGTCGCCTGAATATGTTTCTTATATTTCATTTTATCTGTTTCTACAATCGTGTTATAATTTCATGTATTGACTCGTTCCATGACCATGGAGACTTCTCCTAAATGTGGTCCCACGGAACAATAAATAAATAAATAAATAAATAAAATAAAATAAAAGAGGGTGTTTGCAGTAGTAAAGAAGCTAACAAGTCGTGACTTCCCCTATGTGGACACGTTGAATGATTTGTAACGTCCCCTTAGAAAAATTTATACAGGACTGTGCTTAACCTGACACACAATATTTTGTTAGCGCAGCGCAATCTGACTTTCAAAATTCCCTACAAAAGAATGGCCCTGACTAACATTAAACTATACCTTTCACAAATCACTTACCTCACAAAAATCTTCGCTGCTCAAGCTACTGCAATACAGCGAGCGCCACTACTGCCAGCTAAATAAAAGATTCAAACTATGGAAGGCACTAACTACTGATAGGGATATTTAGCAAATGAAAGATATTAATAGAGAACAAACAATGTATTTACCTTGATATCATCATATATAAATATAGCAGTTCATGACAAATTTCAAAACTCCGCCATCTCTCTCCCCACATCCACCACTGCTGGCGGCTCACCTCCAACTGCGCAACGCTACGCGCTGTTCACAGCCAGCTGCCTAACACTACAATGGCGAGTATTACAACAATGCAAAGCAGCCACAGACTGCACACAGCACAGCCAGTGATTTTCATATTGAGCGCTATGTAATGTTGCCAATAACATAATAACATAATAACATAAACAGCCTACTAACATAGAGAAAACATAAACAGCCTACTTACAGATTCCATTCATTTCATAATGGTCAGTTTATGAACTTATAACCGATTTTGATCGTTTTCTCGGAGAGCACATTGAACGACATGGAAATCCCTGGCAGGGACATACAAGTTATCTTCCTTCAACAATGTGTGACGAAATAATAGAGCTTCTTTCTGAACGAATAAAAAGAATTATCGTAAGTGAAATAAAACAGGCCAAATAGTTCTCTATAATAGTAGATTTTACTGTGGACATTTCACATATTGATCAATTATCTTTCATATTAAGAAAACTGAACGAGAATGGTGAGCCTGTTGAACGTTTCATTCTGTTTTTACCGAACCCAAGACACAAGTCCGAAAACTTACCTGAGGCCGTACTAAAAATGATGTCTAAAAATTCCAGTTTTATTACTGACTGTAGATGCCAGTCGGCACTAGTGCCGCAGGCAGTTGTCGGGAAGCATGTTCATTTTTCAGTGTAGTGCAAAACCTTTGTAATTTTTTCTCTGCTTCTACGCAACGCGGGGATAAACATCTTTCCTTCATGAAACCAGGAAGCAAAACGGTAAAAAGTTTATTAATATCACGTAGGTCAGCAAGAGAGGAAGCATGTGTAAGTCTATATGAAAACTGGGAGGGCGTTATCAATGCCCTCACACATATTGCCAATAATATGTTTGAAAAACCACTTGCGTGAAATGAGGTTTCAGTTTTATTGAATCATCTCAGCAGCCTAGAAACAGTATTCATGATGACAGTTTTTGTTGTGGACTGGCAAGACAGCCAATCCACTATGACAGGAAGCCGAAAGGTATGCGTTTAAGCTCATGCAGGCTGGCGTGAGGTCTGGAACAGGACAAGGAATTTATAGTAGCAAAGAACGTACGTAACTACTGGAATACTTAACTTTAATTCATAATTGGTGATCATCGCTCTTGACGGTACATGTTTTACAGCAACAATAGTAACTGGTAATGGCGCCTTGCTAGGTCGTAGCAAATGACGTAGCTGAAGGCTATGCTAACTATCGTCTCGGCAAATGAGAGCGTAATTTGTCAGTGAACCATCGCTAGCAAAGTCGGCTGTACAACTGGGGCGAGTGCTAGGAAGTCTCTCTAGACCTGCCGTGTGGCGGCGCTCGGTCTGCAATCACTGATAGTGGCGACACGCGGGTCCGACGTATACTAACGGACCGCGGCCGATTTAAAGGCTACCACCTAGCAAGTGTGGTGTCTGGCGGTGACACCACAGTTTTGAAGGACATACTTCAGAGATTTAATAGCGTAAATCTGAAATTCCAAAGTGTCAATATTGATACTAAAATAGTGCATGAATTATATGAATCACTTGAAGGATTTTTCGCGTCTATTCGTGGCGTATTCGACTATTATGAAAATAAATCTATGGAGATTATGACTGATATAGACTATGAATGCACCTGTGAAAGATCACAAAAACACAAACTTCATGATTGCGAAGAAGGGGGGACTGAAGAAGTTTTTCGGACTAGAAGGGAAAACTTAAGAGTCGAAACGTTTCTCTCTGTACTCTACAACTTGTACGTCGAATTAGTGAAGAGGAGGGAAAGCTATAGAACACTGCTGGACTCCTTCACAGTTTTCAGTAACCTTAATAACTGTTCACCTGACGATATTGTTGAACGTGCAGCAAAACTCCAAGCGTCATATGGCACAGATTTGGAGCCTTTCTTCCATAGTGAATGTGTACATTTCGCGGAACTTTTGAAATCTTCTGATATTAGTGATATACCAGTCGAAATGAGTAAATTTTTAAGAAAACAGAGGCTACAGTCCGTGTTCCGAATGTTGACATTGCTCTTAGAATATTTCTATCTATTTCACTTACAAATTGTTCAGTAGAACGCTCGTTTTCGGCTCTTAAAAGACTGAAATCGTACCTAAGTCCTACGTTGTCTGAGGAGAGACTGAACGCCTAGCCCATTATTCACAACGAAGCCGACCTCCTTACTGATAACCGTCTGAGCTATGAAGATACGATCAGCGAGTTTTCTGCCCTCAAAGCCAGACGCGAACTTTGCTGACTGGTGAGTTTGTTCATTTATCCGTATTAGTTTTAAAAATTTAACATTATAATGTGATTTTTATTATAACTTAGAGCACATTCATTGGATTGATAAACTACGTATTACCTGTTTATTTTACAATTGCCGATGCCAGAACGCGGAACTAAACTTCGTTTACGTGCAGACTTGACCGAAGACGCCCGACAATACTAAAAGTACCCAAATGTCCTAGGCCGCTCAGCGCTGTACACTCAAGTCGTACAAATACTGTATATAGCATATTACAACAGATGCGTATTCTTGGCGTCTACAGAAATGTATAGTTATCGTGGAAATATACTTTATCGGAGAGTACGCTCAGATGAAAAAGTGTTAATACATAACGTAGTTCAGTTCTCTCAATAAATACGTAAAAGGTTTGCTACTAACGTTTGAAAGAGCTATGGTGAGAGCAGTAGCTGCAGTAGAAAACTGTTCAGCCCCTACATGGGTTAAATATATTGTTTACAGTTATTATGTAGCATCTAGCTGCACAGACCCTAATGCTTTACACCTTAACCATTAGATTATAAAACAAATTTGATTTTCTGACAATAGTCTGTAAAATTATGTAAGGGCAAATCCAGTTCTGTGTCTGTTCGTCTGTATTTCGTTATTAGTTCGTGCACCGAAATCTCTATTTCATTTTCATTCCTTACTTTTTCTGTAGATTGACGTATTATTACCGAAGGTGCTTTTTTTTTCTTCTACACATTCAAATTATTAGATCGTAAAACGACACTTTAATTTTAATTTTGAACCCATCTCTGTAAAAGTGCGTATTAATTTCTAATATATAACACGTTCGCTTCAATTTTTAGATCGTAACACAACTTTTTTTATTTTCATTTTCAACGGTTTGTGTGAAAGAACATATTAAAAGTGAATGTATAACAAAAATCCGTTGTCTCCTACACGCTCTGCTGAATTTTTAGGCCATAAAAGAAAAGTTATTTTCCTTGCTGTCGTTTCTGTTGTCTTTCGACAGAAGAATGTGTTAACACAATGCAGTTTTAAGTTTGTTTTACCCGCTACCGTACACCAAGTACAGTTCAGGAAACATATTACATTTTGATTGATCGCGACTAGACCGCTGACGAGTACATCAGAACAACGAATAGCAGAGTACGGAAACAGCTAAAAACGCTCCCACCCAAAATGGCAATTGTGAATTGATCGGGTAGTAGTTATTATTTAAAACATGTATTTTTTTTTGGGGGGGGGGGGGGAGTGGGAGGCGCATATAATATTGTGTGCCTAGGGGTGCAAAATTTTTAAATCCGCCACTGGTCTCGTGAACAACAACGACGCATGGGTTTATGCCGCGACTTGATTGAAATAAGAAAAGCGGACATTTTTTCTGGCGAAAATTATCACGCGTGGGAATATTTGGTGCTATTTATGTGAACATAGCACAAAACGATAATGTATAGAAATTCACATGAAGGGTTAGCGCTCTGACTACGTAACCAACACTGCTGCCAATGTGACTCGCCTAGCAGTACTTTTCTGACAGTTTCAGATAGTTGTGTGAACAGCGTGTGCGTTGCACTCAAATAGGGATGTGGTATGTAGAACAGCTTTATTTTTTACACTACTGGCCATTAAAATAGCTACACCACGTGCTACAGACGCGAAATTTAACAGACAGGAAGAAGATTCTGTGATATGCAAATCATTAGCTTTTCAGAGCATTCACACAAGGTTGGCACCGGTAGCGACACCTACAACGTGCTGACATGACATACACAAATAGCAGTTGACCGTCATTGCCTGGTGAAACGTTGTTGCGATGCCTCGTCTAAGGAGAAGAAATGCGTACCATCACGTTTCCGACTTTCATAAAGGTCGGATTGTAGCCTACCGCGATTTCGGTTTATCGTAAAGCGACATTGCTGCTCGTGTTGGTCGATATCAAAAAATGGTTCAAATGGCTCTGAGCACTATGGGACTTAACTTCTAAGGTCATCAGTCCCCTAGAACTTAGAACTAATTAAACCTAACTAACCTAAGGACATCACACACATCCATGGCCGAGGCAGGATTCGAACCTGCTACCGTAGCGGTCGCGCAAGTTCCAGACTATAGCGTCTAGAACCGCTCGGCCACCCCGGCCGGCGGTCGAGATCCAATGACTGTTAGCAGAATATGGAATCGGTGGGTTCAGGAGGATAATACGGGACGCCGTACTGGATCCCAACGGCCTCGTATCACTAACAGTCCAGATGACAGGCATCTTATCCCCATGGCTGTAACGGATCGTGCAGCCACGTCTCGATTCCTGAGTCAACAGATGGGGACGTTTGCAAGACAACAACCATCTGCACGAACAGTTCGACGACGTTTGCAGCAGCATGGACTATCAGCTCGGAGACCATGGCTGCGGTTACCCTCGACGGTGCGTCACAGACAGGAGGGCCTGCGATGGTGTACTCACGACGAACCTGGGTGCACGAATGGCAAAACGTCATTTTTTTCGGATGAGTCCAGGTTCTTTTCACAGCATCATGATGGTCGCATCCATGTTTGGCGACATCGCGTTGAACGCACATTGGAAGCGTGTATTCGACATCGCCGTACTGGCGTATCACCCGGCGTGATGGTATGGGGTGCCCTTGATTACGCGTCTCGGTCACCTTTTGTTCGCATAGACGGCACTTTGAACAGTGGACATTACATATAAGATGTGTTACGACCCGTGGCTCTACCCTTCATTCGATCCCTGCGAAACCCTACATTTCAACAGGATAATGCACGACCGCATGTACGGGCGTTTCTGGATACAGAAAATATTCGACTGCTGCCCTGGCCAGCACACTCCCCAGATCTCTCACCAATTGAAAACGTCTGGTCAATGGTGGCCGAGCAACTGACTCGTCACAATACGCCAGTCACTACTCTTGATGAAATGTGGTATCGTATTGAAGCTGCATGGGCAGCTGTACCTGTACACGCCATCCAAGCTCTGTTGGACGCAATGCTCAAGCGTATCGAGGCCGTTATTATGGCCAGAGGTGGTTGTTCTGGGTACTGATTTCTCAGGATCTATGCACCCAAATTGTGTGAAAATGTAATCACATGTCAGTTCTAGTATAATATATTTGTCCAATGAATACCCGTTTAGCATCTGCATTTCTTCTTGGTGTGGCATTTTTAATGGTATCGAAACATTAAGTCTGGAGCGGTAAGATTTTAGGTACCGATTTCGCTGTGCACCCAAGGCGACCGAAGCGCCGGCGTAGTCTCCTGCCGTAGTGTGGGAAGACCGAGTGCCTGCGTGCTGACACTGAGTTGGCCACTTTGCAAATCCTCCCCAGTGCGCAGCTGCAAGAAGTCCGTAATGGCCAGTGGCCGGCGGCCTGAGGCAGACTAGCGGGCAAGAAATTCCGCCCCCGCGATGACACCCTCGCACTGGACTCCGCTGCGGCGCCTCTGTTCATTAAGTTCCACCCGCTCTGATTTACTTGTACCGACACCTAGTTCTGGTAAAACATAAAGTGTCCGCATCATGCCCGACGTACTGTTGCGTTAGGGAGTCTTTTGAAGTCTTGAATTTTTCAGACGGGTGTGCCTCAATAAGTCGAGCTACATTCGTACTCGCTACTTGTGCGGACTGTAGAATCACGATGGTCTTTATCCAACTTTCTTTCATAGATGTCTTGAAAAACAAAAGACCACATGCTTACACTTAAAAGTTGATAACTCAAAACTGTGCTAATTCTGTGTATTCTATTGATCGCTTACAGTTCCGTATAAGTCACTGTTCTGCATTAATGAACGTTAGAAGCTAGTTGAGAATTCAAATGACTGTGACTTCGGAACTCGTTCCTGTTCCTGTGTCAGTTGCTAACTCGTAGAACAGTATGGGTGCCGGCGGATACCAATCCATTTCTCAAGCATGTCGTGCTACCGGTTCAACAGCGAATTTGGTAAAACCTGTTTAGCACCAGTGTTGCACGCCACTCGTCTAAGTCTATAGAATATACATAGTGGTCCGTTGATCGTGACCGGGCCAAATATCTCACGAAATAAGCGTCAAAAGAAAAAACTACAAAGAACGAAGCTTGTCTAGCTTGAAGGGGGAAACCACATGGCGCTATGGTTGGCCCGCTAGATGGCGCTGCCATAGGTCAAACGGATATCAACTGCGTTTTTTTTAAATAGGAACCCCCATTTTTCTTACAGATTCGTGTAGTACGTAAAGAAATATGAACGTTTAGTTGGACCACTTTTTTCGCTTTGTGATAGATGACGCTGTAATAGTCACAAACATACGGCTCACAATTTTAGACGGACCGTTGGTAACACGTAGAATTTTTTAAATTAAAATACAGAACGTAGATACATTTGAACATTTTATTTCGGTTGTTCCAATGTGATACATGTACCTTTGTGAACTTATCATTTCTGAGAACGCATGCTGTTACAGCGTGATTACCTGTAAATACCACATTAATGCAATAAATGCTCAAAATGATGTCCGTCAACCTCAACGCATTTGGCAATACGTGTAACGACATACCTCTCAACAGCGAGTAGTTCGCCGTACGTATTGTTCCCACATGCATTGACAATGCGCTGACGCATGTTGTCAGGCGTTGTCGGTGGATCACGATAGCAAATATCCTTCAACTTTCCCCACAGAAATAAATCCGGGAACGTCAGATGTCAGATCCGGTGAACGTGCGACCAATCCACCTGTCATGAAATATGCTATTCAATACCGCTTCAACCGCACGCGATTAATGTGCCGGACATCCTTCATGTTGGAAGCACATCGCCATTCTGTCATGCAGTGAAACATCTTGTAGTAACATCGGTAGAACATTGTGTAGGATATCAGCATACATTGCACCATGTAGATTGCCATCGACAAAATGGGGGCCAAATATCCTTCCTCCCATAATGCCGCACCATACATTAACCCGCCAAGGTCGCTGACGTTCCATTTGTCGTAGCCATCGTGGATTTTCCGCTGCTCAGTAGTGCATATTATGCCAGTTTACGTTACTGCTGTTGGTGAATGACGCTTCTTCGCTAAATAGAACGCGTGCAAAAATTCTGTCATCGTCCCGTAATTTCTCTTGTACCCAGGGGCAGAACTGTACACGACGTTCAAAGTCGTCGCCATGCAATTCCTGGTGCATAGAAATATGGTACGAGTGCAATCGATGTTGATGTAACATTCTAAATATCGACGTTTTGGAGATTCCCGATTCTCGCCCAATTTCTCTGCTACTGATGTGCATAATAGCCGCGACAGCAGCAAAAACACCTACTTGGGTATCATCATTTGTTGCAGGTAGTGGTTGACGTTTCACATGTGGCTGAACACTTCCTGTTTCCTTAAATAACGTAACTATCCTGCGAACGGTCCGGACACGTGGATGATGTCGTCCAGGATACCGAGCAGCATACATAGCACACGGCCGTCGGGCATTTTGATCACAATAGCCATACATCAACACGATATCGACCTTTTCCGCGATTGATAAACGGTCCATTTTAACACGGGTAATGTACCGCGAAGCAAATACCGTCCGCACTGGCGGAATGTTACGTGATACCACGTACTTATACGTCTGTGACTATTATAGCGCCATCTATTGCAAAGCGAAAAAAGTGGTCCAACTAAAACATATTTCTTTACGTACTACACGGATATGTAATGAAAAATGGGGGTTCCTATTTAAAAAAGAAGCAGTTGATGTCCGCGTTTGAGCTATGGCAGCGCCATCTAGCGGGCCAACCATAGCGCCACCTGGTTTCCTCCTTCAAGCTAGACGAGTTTCGTTCTTCTTAGTTTTTTCGTTTTATGCTTATTTCATGAGATATTTGGCCCGGTCACTATCAATGGACCACCCTGTATATCCGGCTGTGCAGTACCAGGACAGCTATCTCCTCTTAAATGTCTTATCAAACACGGCGGCCACCTGGTGCAAACATCCTGCGGGAACAAGAATCCGCTAATGGAATGGCCTGTGGTGTCTGCTGACACGAACTGGAGTATACAAGCATGAGATTCTTTGAAACCTATGTTACTTCCCAGGAACCCTCTTCGTGGTATTTTATGAAGCATATGGTCCCACTTCTCATGGCAGTGTCCAAGATCTTGTACGACTGGGTATTCATTTCTTACTTCGCTCGTCCTGTATCTTGATGGTCTGCTTTTCCTTGGTGTCGTGAACACCTACTGGGAATATGACGTTTTCATTGTGCCGCGAAATAAATATTTGTTTAAAATTTCATAAGGCTTATTCTTTCATTTGCCACACCCACTGAACCATAGCCCAAACAGTTTCGCAGATGAGTCCATCTACTTAACAGCATGTTAGTCCACATTCTGAATACAGTACGTCAATGAGTGTCCATGGCCGATAAGTGGCGCCATATGTCTTCGTATAGGCAAGGAAATGCTGGTGGCTTATGTGTGCCCGGCAGCGTCCCAGGTGCGTTCCACTGGGTTCCAATCAGGCTAATGTGGCGGTCCAGACATCAGCGTTGGTCCACTGTTATGCTCCTCAAAGCCCTGTAGCACGATGCTGGCCTTGTGGCAACGATAGTTATCCTGTTCAAAGATTCGACCTTCACCTGGGAAGACATCAAGCATGAAGGTGAGGTATCATAGATCGGTACCATCCGCACTGGCATCTCACAGTTGGCAACGGAAATGCGCGGTTCTGACAGACGTCAATAGTGGTTGTGCGGGTAACTGAAGGATCCAATTATGCGCTCCTGCTGAACCAAGCCCTCAGCAGCTCCAATTACAAGTGCGCTTTGCCACTGCAGTATAGGATGGCTAGTGGCAGCTACACAAGCCAGTCTCAGTCGCAGTCCTCGACGATCTTCAGTCTTAGTCACACTCCGACAGTTCCTTCGCGTAATAGTAGCGACAACCTCACACTGCATGACCCTCATTTAGTTTGTTTTTTGTAATAGCTGGACTCCATTGCTGTCTGTTCTTTTGTAAAGTTTCTTCACGACGCTTTAAGAAATGTGTAAGTCAAATAAAACTACTTTCTAGCGTGCTTATGTGATCGCTAATCATTTCTGCTCTTTCCAGGTTCCCTACAACGACAGCTGCAGCACTACTCTCTAGCCGCGCGGGATTAGCCGAGCGATCTAGGGCGCTGCAGTCATGGACTGTGTGGCTGATCCCTGCGGAGGTTCGAGTCCTCCCTCGGGCGTGGGAGTGTGTGTTTGTCCTTAGGATGATTTAGGTTAAGTCGTGCGTAAGCTTATGGACTGACGACCTTAGCAGTTAAGTCCCATAAGATTAAAAAAAAAGAAAAAGAAAAGAAAACACTCTCTAGCCCACCTTTACTTCTCTTTGTGTACGAAGTAGTACGCACAGAAGGGAAACCTGCAGTACTCTATAACGCCCACGAAGTCTAAAATTGTCGTGGTGTCCTCGATTACTACCGTATGCCCCACGGACACCATTTGAATAGCGTCCATAGCACAATACTGCCGACCTGCAGCCGTTCATCTCAATGTGAGCAAATCCGGACAGGTCATCGACATGGAGTTACTCGAAACACGATTCATCCCACCAGGTGACATGCTTCCACTGATTATCGCTTTTGCTCGTGGGAACGCTTCTGAAATGGTAAAAGATGCACAGAAAATTTTTTCTTGTGGATAATAAAATTATACATTCCGCCAACCAGCGTCAGATTCCCATCAGACCGACGAGAACGTTGACCGACGGCATTGTTTAGGGGGCAGTGACCGATCTCAAAATCACGCAGTTTGCGTAATTACTTTGCCCGGATACTGATAGAAAAGACTGGTAAAAGAGCTCTCAGGGATGCTGAAATAAATGTTTGATAAAGTAATAGCTGACTGAACACTAGTAGCGTTGCACTGTGGCCACCAAACAATTCGTCGGCAACTAGGGTTCGCTGCAACCTGAAAAAGTCCTAAAAATCCAGCATAATAACATGTGGAATTAATGGAAAAGGAAAGCAGATTCTTAATTCAAACACGGCTATCGTAATTGAATTAGCGTAATTATTTAACCGAAAGTTATAGATACGAGAGCGACTCTTATATTTTGTGAAGCAGGCATCGAAAACAAGAGAGAGAGAGAGCTCACAGCTCCTGCTTTTATATAATCTAAAAACAAATTACGGTGACTGCCTTCAACTTGCTTCACAATTTCGATACATAAACATTTCTCTGGAACACTCTTTATCGGAACAGAAAAAAAAATACATTCCTTACCTTAAATTGTGATTTTATCTCTTTACTTTACAGATTTATTTACACAGAGAAAATTTATTCTTAGTGTATTTTAGCTTTAATTAAACGATTGTGGCATACCCTATTTATTACACTACTGACCGTTAAAATTGCCACACCAAGAAGAAATGCAGATGATAAACGGGTATTCATTGGACAAATACATTTTACTAGAACTGACATGTGATTACATTAAATGCAATTTGGGTGCATAGATCCTGAGAAATCAATAACCAGAACAACCACCTCTGGCTGTAATAACGGCCTTGATACGTCTGTGTATTGAGTCAAACAGAGCTTGGATGGCGTGTACAGGTACAGCTGTCCACGCAACTTCAACAACGATACCACAGTTCATCAAGAGTAGTGACTGGCGTATTGTGTCGTGCCAGTTGCTTCGCTACCTTTGACCAGACGTTTTCAGTTGGAGAGAGATCTGCAGAATGTGCCGGTCTGTATCCAGAAAGGCCCGTACAGGACCTGCAACATGCGGTCGTGCATTATACTGCTGAAATGTAGGGTTTTGCAGGGGTCGTGGGTAGAGCCACGAGTCGTAACACATCTGAAATGTAACGTCAATGCGAACAAGAGGTGACCGAGACGTGTAACCAATGGAACCCCATACCGTCACGCCGGGTGATACGCCAGTATGGCGATGACGAATACACCCTTCCAATGTGCGTTCACCGCGACGTCGCCAAACACGGATGCGACCATCATGATGCTGTAAACAGAATCTTCAACATTGCAGCGCGTCAGCAGTCGTTGGATAATATATTAAAAAACTAGAAACCCACCTCGACTGTGAAAAAAGTACCTAGGTGCTTTTTTCGCAGTCGAGGCGGGTTTCTAGTTTTTTAATACTGTAAACAGAACCTGGACTCATCCGAAAAAATTACGGTTTGCCATTCGTGCACCCAGGTTCGTCGTTGAGTACACCATCGCAGGTGCTCCTGCCTGTGATGCAGCGTCAAGGGTAACCGCAGCCATGGTCTCCGAGCTGATAGCCCATGCTGCTACAAACGTCGTCAAACTGTTGGTGCACATGGTTGTTGTCTTGCAAACGTAGATGCCTGTCATCTCGACTGCTATTGATACGAGGCCGTTGGGATCCAAAATATCAGTCCAATAGCACCTTGTACTATCTTCTGCTGGACTTATCAACTAGAGCTGCTATCTTTCATTCTGCTTGCATACTAACAGTTCGACTATATTTATTGGATGGCCTGTACATGTTCCTTTCAATCGGTCCGTATTACCCTCCTGAACCCACCGATTCCATATTCTGTTAACAGTCATTGAATCTCGACCAACGCGAGCAGCAGTTTCGCGATACGATAAACCCCAATCGCGATAGTCTACAATCCGACATTTATCAAAGTCGGAACATTTTCAAATAATCAAATTTGTTTGAACAAATTTCTCCTCCTTACACGCGGCGTCGCAACAACATTTCACCAGGCAACGCCGGTGAGCTGCTGTTTGTGTATGAGAAATCGGTTGGAAACTTTCCTCATGTCAGCACGTTGTAGGTGTCGCCACCGGCGCCAGCCTTGTGTGAATGCTCTGAAAAGGTAATCGTTTGGATATTACAGCATGTTCTTCCTGTCGGTTAAATTTCTCGTCTGTAGCACGTCATATTTGTGGTGTAGCAATTTTAATGGCCAGTAGTGTGTTCAAAAAGCATCATTGCAATGCCCTCTTGAACACTTGTTTCTTATTTTGCCTCTAGGATTACAAAACAAGAATTCAGCTGTGGTAATATTAGCACAAGTATATACTGTGTTACAGAGGAGTAAACAAATATCATATTCTAACAGAATCATTAACAAAATACACTGCCTATTTGGCAGTTCTTTTAGAGAAAATGTTTGGTACATACACTTTCCACT
This sequence comes from Schistocerca piceifrons, assembly GCF_021461385.2. NCBI lineage: Eukaryota > Metazoa > Arthropoda > Insecta > Orthoptera > Acrididae > Schistocerca > Schistocerca piceifrons. The sequence goes on from NC_060145.1 coordinate 348,573,378, forward strand.
TTACTATCTTTGTGTACCTGTTTCTTAAAATTTGTTCAAATAAATTTGATTATTTGAAAATGTTCATAAACTTTTAGTAAATATACAGAAATATAGCACTACATACGTAATTTCTTTCTGAGTTTGTTATCTCTTTTTCCTTTTATCTGTTTTTTTATAAAAATCCTGACGCACTTGTCCGTAACTACAAAACACGCGCGGTGCGTCCGATTGACACATCACAACGCTTCCTCGATTTGGCGTCCTCTGCTGAGGGCGCAGGACCGGCGGCTCGTGCGGTGACCTCTGGCGACAATTCCAGGAAACCCGCCGCCCAGCTTGATACCCGTCGTAGCTGGAACGGCTCTGGCGGCTGGCCGCGTCCCCACGCCTGCTTGCTCCATACACGTGACCATCGGTTGCGCCCGTTGTGACATGAAAATCGAAGCAAGGCAGTATCAGCTTTACAGAAATTAGTTCAATATTGCGGAGCTCCCCTAGAGAAAAATTTGATTAGTACAATACATTTCACTTTCATTATTGTCTTCCGCGTATATTGTTCTTGCGATCCAGGCCTGTCTTTTTTCTTATCTAAATTTACATTTACTATTATTTTATAGCATTGTAAACATTGACTTTATTTCTCACTAGTTTGTAGTGGGCACCGCTGTCTAGAGATCGTGGCGTGTTTTCAAAGTAAGTGAGTCGAGTTCTTGACCGCTGAGTTCTTCAACAAGCAGTACTCGTTTATGCTTTTTTGTGTTCTCTACAGGCAGTTAAAGAGCGACTCTGCAGAGTCACTGCTTAGAACTGTTAAAAAAATTCACTCAGTGCATAATTGCAAATTTTGTGTCCGGCGACAATTAATCACATTTCACATGGTGTTTGTTTATTGACGAGGCGGTCTTACTTGTCCATTACCTCGATAGTGCAATAATACCTTCACATAGTCCCTTTTGTGTGAGGATACATGCGTCAACGTGTGCGCACACGTCGAAGACAAGTCATGTGCACCGGACTTCTCTTTGCGTTGGCTGGCGTGCAGTTGACATAGAAACTGTCCACTTCATGTAACACTTATTTACTTCATACATTTTGGATTCACAACGGCACTCGCCTGAGTGTCCCATTGCGACCATTATCCACCAGTTTACGTCGCAATCTTCTTTTGTACAATCACTCATAAATAAATTAGTCCCTTTTTCTTATCCACACCAGTCTGTTCGTTTCCTGGATCGCATTTACTTCTTGTACAAAGTAACTGACAAAGTTTTCACATTTGTCTTTCTTACAATTGGCGTCCTTAGCTAGGTTGTCGTCTTGTTACCATGTACGCTCGAAATAATCCCATTCCAGATACGGATCGGCAAAGAGCAAAGTATAAACAAAATCCATACAGTACAGATTGCAATGACGAAATTAACACATGCATCCGAAATCGCATGTGGCGCCGGCCGTGGTGACCGTGCGGTTCTAGGCGCTTCAATTCGGAACCGCGTGACTGCTACTGTCGCAGGTTCGAATCCGTTGGGACCCAGCATACAGCACGGCGTTCCGTATTACCCTCCTGAACCCACCGATTCCATATTCTGCTAACAGTCATTGGATCTCGACCGCCGGCCGAGGTGGCCGAGCGGTTCTAGGCGCTACAGTCTGGAACTGCGAGACCACTACGGTCGCAGGTTCGAATCCTGCCTCGGGCATGGATGTGTATTATGTCCTTAGGTTAGTTAGGTTTAAGTAGTTCTAAGTTCTAGGGGACTGATGACCTCAGATGTTACGTCCCATAGTGCTCAGAGTCATTTGAACCATTTGAATCGCATGTGGCAAAAATCTAAACCCCTGCCCCGCATATGCTCACATAACTTACGGTCTCACATCATTTAACATATAATGTATCAGGGTGATGAAATTGTGACAGTATACCTTTGCATAGCAATTATCTAATTCAATACAGAATTCATGTCAACTCACATGAAGTAGATACGTAAGAGATTAGCATAAACATGAATATTCACATAAAAAATAAAATATAAGTCCAATAGCACCTTGTACTATCTTGCTGGACTTATCAACTAGAAATCAACTAGAAATGCTATCTTTCATGTTGCTTACATACTAACAGCTTGACTATATTTATTGCATGGCCTGTACATCTTCCTTCCAATAAATGATCGGCTCAATTTGATGTCACCCTGTATAGCATAAATGTGACCTGAGAATGCACTCCGTTTCCATACAGTTCACTACCAGGTTTAACTAATTGTCATTTACTTGGTAGTAGTCAGTGTATAAGTGTATCACATATTTGTGCCATAGAAACTAAAGTTGAAAAAGAAAATGCTTACCACAATATAACCAGTTACATTGAATATTACTGTCTCGTCCTCTATATACACTTAGTTGCAGTAACAGTTCATCTCTTTATGTTTGTACTAGGCAACAATTTATACAAACATAACTTTAATTGTCATTTGGCTTCTGTTTAGCACTTTCCCTTATCCTACACTTTAAGTGATGTATGCAGAAATATCTTCCATAATGAACATCTAGACTTCATGTAACTAATGCTGAAAATAATCTTTTCACTGTCAAATTACTTAGTCCTCATTTTCAGTTCTGTTGTTGTAGTGAGATACTTTCTCGTTACATAGTCATTTTTGGCAACATAAACCTACTTCCAGGAAAATACACAAGAAAATTTTCTAACTGCTACTTATATCCAGAAAATACTTAAAACTAAAAGATCATTATTGCTTCCAATGTCACACAAAAGTCAGCAGTTTTATAAGCTTCTAATGCTATCTATATATCGTTGATAAAATTCATGCCTTCAGTTTAGGCACACTAGTACACGTTCTTCATTGTGCAATACACTTTCATAGTATGACAAGTTCAGCATAAAACTTCAAAGAGAGTATATATTCACCATACAGTGTGGTAGGTAAAATTATAAAAGAGAAAATGCTTTGGTATCTGTGCAAATATCCTTACTTAACATATTTCTTCAGATCTTTTTGCTGATAAAGTCCTTTAACTTTCAGTGATTCAGGATAGGCCAATAGGTAACTTCTTTCATGAGTACCAGTCTACATTAGTTGCCGTTTCTTGTTTCTTCTTAATAAAAGAGAAGATTTATGGTGTGTTCTCAACAAGATTTTATCTCCAATTTTGAATTCTTGCATCATTCCCACTCATTGTTTTTCTCAAAGCAGCTGCTTAACTAAGAGCAACCAAAGCTTGCCTAATGCTTTCGTCACGTGACAATTTACTCTCTGTAAAATGCGGAAGAGGATTCATCCACTAATTTCTCTCAGGCATATCAAACATGAGCGACGCTGGCATTTGCTGTGTGGAAGTGTGCGGCAGGTTGTTTACCACTTGCTCAAAACGAGTGACGAATTCAACGCATTTGGTTTGCTTGTGAGGTACATACCTTCTAATGAAGCGGTTGAATTCTCGAAAAATCCATTCAGTCGATTTGATTCGGGAAGAAGATTACTTATTAAAATTTGCTTGACGCCATTTTGTAGCAAAAAACTTTTCCATTTTCTGCCAGTGAAATTTGGTGCGTTATCGGATAATATGTCATCCGGTTTTTCGAATCTCGGAATATAATCTTCCTTGATCCGTTTGATTATGGGTGCTGCATCGGCGGACTCCGTGTCATAGAATCGCAAATATTTTGAAAATAAGGCGTACATGATGACCCAGTATTTTGCTCCACCTCTTCCTTGTGGATGTGGAATAGATATGTCGATCGAAATAATTTCTCCAGGTTTGTGGTTCAGTATAGGATGCAGAGCTCTTTACCAGAAAGATTAGATGGTTATCTTTTCTGACAGACTGTACACATGAGTAACAAATGATACACGCACCGGTGCGAATTTTGAATGTAACAGTACTGTGCGATCTTTCGTTTGCATTTCTCGACACCAAAGTGTCCCCATGTTATATAGGCATGCCATATAACATGTTGTTTAAATCTGTCTGGAATGCGAACACACCAGGGATGAGGTTGGTTTCTTTGCCTATGAAACAATAAATTGCTGCACACTTGATAGTACTGTGTCAACTTATGATTAGGCTGTTCTGCGAGCGTGCGCTTTACTTTCACCCATTTTGTATCTGCATCCTGTAGTGTGTCTTTATTTCTGCAAATTTCTAGATAATACTGTTTATGTAGTGGATCTTCCATTAAAAGTACCTTGAAATGCGACATCTGTTCTATAAGATCCGAATACTGTGGCAGACCTTGCGAATGCCTGAATAAAGCATCCGCTACCACATTTTGCTTGCCACTGATATGGACTGCTTCATAATCATACTCTTATAACAGGGGAGTCCATCTGGCTAGTCATTGGTGTAACAATACACTCTGATACGTTTACCATGAATATAGTAGTTGAACTTTTTAATGGACCAAATCACAGCTAATGCCTCTAATTCATTGGCGTAGAACGACCTTTCACATTCTGTGAGCATGCGGCTTGCAAAACTAATCTCCTTAATTTCGTGTTTCCCCTCGAAGTCGTCTTTTTGAAACAGGCACGTCCCCCAAACCAGAACACGACGCATTTGTCGCGATGCAGAAATTCTTCTGCATGTTCAGGTGATGCAAGATATTTGACTTTACCAGTGCCTGTCTAATTATGTCAAATGCCTCCTAACAGTTGTCGGACAATTCTTTCTCACTAAGTTCAAAAAACCAAGATCGTTCACAAACCGAACTGGCACGAACTTTCTGAAGAAGAAAGTGAGGCTGAGAAACACCTTTGATTGCTTCTTAGTTGAAGGAGGTGTACAATTTTCCAAGGCTCTAATCTTTTCGGGATCAGGCAAAATTCCCGCCGACGAAATGATGTGAGCAAGGAATTTCATCTGGTTCCTTGTGAATTTAGACTTGTTAAAGTAGTGAGTAACTCCGTACTCTGAAAATTTATTGAACGCACTGTCCAACAATGACAGATGTTCCTGACAGGCAGCTGTTGTGATTAACAAATTGTCAAAATATAGTGTGACCTAGTTTAACAGTTTGGGTCCTAAAACTGTATGTAGTGCTGAAAGAAATACTCCAGCACTGACATTCAGACAAAAGGGAAGCACTCAAAATTGGTAGGATATCCTGGCGAAGATGAAAGTAGTTTATTTCCGCAAATCTTCTGAGAGCACCACTTGCCAGAACGAGCATCAGAGGTCTATCGACGACAGATACCGAACTCTGTGGAATTTCTGTAGCTGCTCCTCTAAAATTTCCGGCCTGGTTCTTACCGGAAGAATTATTTTGTTGATATATCGTGCATCAAGAACAAGGCGCACCCCTCCGACAGCCTTGCCCACAGCTAATAATGGGCTGCTCTATGACGAAAGGGAAGGCTTATATAACACACCAGTGTATCATCTTCTGATGCTCCCGTTTGACAGCCTGCCTTTTGGACCACGGGAAGGAATAGGTTGCTTGGCAGTAAGTTTTATGCGGTATGACTTCCATCCGGTAAACATAATCCTTAATCAAGCCAGGCTTTAATGAAAATACCTCGACGTATTTCTCGAGTAACATATATAATTCCATTTTCTGTTCGTCCGATAAGGTTTTCGCTTCATCGAAGCTGCATCGAATGAGCGAAGAATCTATTTCGTTTTGCACACTGTTCTTTAGTTCAGGTGCGAGCTTCGAATACTTGTATTCCTTGGCTCAGTCTGCTGTGTTTTGCATCTGTTTTTATCAGGTTCAAAACCAACTCCTCACCTCCTAACCCGATATGGCGTTTCCCATGCAGGAGGTCGATCTTTGCGTCACGTTCCCGCATGAATTCAATGCTTACAAGACAGCACACGGTTAAATTTTTCAGAACGAGAAACGTGCAACGATCCGTCACGTTATCGAACTCTATACCTATCCGTGCTTGTAACGTAACAGTCAGGCCTCTGGCCCCAATAGCACCAGTGCTCAACTGAGAAATTCGGAATTTTTACAGAAGCGGTTTCCTTAAAGAAATGTGCTACTATCACGTTTACTATTGCGCTGTTATCTAAAATCAATGTCGTGGGAATACCACCCACAACTGCTCGAACAGCGGCTCACACGTACTCCGAGGGACTTTCAATATTATTGCCTACCTCATAAAATAACTCTTGACGGTTGTCAGTCTCATCATTACATCGGTTATCTGTTCATCAAACTATTGCCCCCATTCCGTCCCGCGACTGGCTTCGGGGAGCTCGATACAGTCGTGTTTGGTTTGACGCTCCGGACGTTGTCAGTGGCTCTTCAACCACCTTGACTATCCGGACGTCCTGATTGTAGTTATTCCTATTTTGCTTTAGGCAACGGCCTTGCCGCAGTGGATACAACGGTTCCCGTGAGATCACCGAAGCGCTGTCCGGTGTGGACGCACTTCTATGGGGACCATCCAAGCCGCCATGTGCTGTTGCCATTTTTCGGGGTGCACTCAGCCTCGTGATGCCAATTGAGGAGCTACTCGAACGAATAGTAGCGGCTCTGGTCAAAGAAAACCGTCGTAACAACCGGGAGAACGGTGTGCTGACCATATGTCTCTCTTATCCGCATCTTCAGCTGAGGATGACACGGCGGTCGGATGGTCCCGGTGGGCCACTCGTGGCCTGAAGACGGAGTGCTTTTGCTATTTTGGTTTACAGGCATATCTTGCTCTTAACTATTTTGAGACCACTGATTATTGTGGTCTTGACTCCTATTGTTTTGTCGGTTCCCGTTTCGATTATTTTGATAACCAAGATTACTATTTTGTCTCTGTTTTTGAAAGAATGCCTGTCCGTTTTGTGGACCACCATTGTTGCCATTCTCATGTGCGTGTCCGATTGGTTACGTGCCATCTTTACTTCGCGACCCGCCCTTACGGCTATTATTGTGGCCATGTCCGTTCTTTTTCGTGGATTGCGAGCCATTGTTGTCATTGCTGCTTTTCGCATTTTGTTGTGTTAGCTCCATGGTATCAAGCACTAACAAAAATTATTCAAGGTCAAAATCAGGGACTGTTAATTAACTTTTCCCTTATGTGCACAGGCAACTTTTCCTTTAAGAAGCGCAATACATCTTTGTGAGCGACCGGCTCGTCCCAGTATCTAGTTAAATTAATGTATTTTTCGAAATACTTCTTAAGTCCACCCTACTTTGGGTTCTAAATTTCTGGGCTGAAGGCCTGTTTTCTAAGGCGTTCTTGTACGACCACTGACCAGTACTTAGCAAGAACACCCTTTTCAAATTGTTGACAATGTATACAGTTCTCTGCGGTAGCCCATAAACCGCCGCTTCGTTGTATATGTGAGGCAACGGATTGTATTCTCTGCCTCTCACTCCATGACCAGGACAATACGTTCCGGAATGAACGTATAAAAACTACGGGATGGAATTGTCTTTTGTCTAGGACAAAGACATACATTTGCGTATCGATAGTCGGTTCTTCTCGTGACGGTTGTGGCATTGTTTCCACCGCACGTTGCAATTGTCTTACCTATGACGAAACTTCATCTTATCACTCTGGAATATCGTGATGTATCATGTGCTTTATGTGGTCTGTTTCCGAGCGGAACGTTTGTTTTCCCATGCCAAGTTCGGCCATCGCTTCGCTCCCAGCTCGTTTAATTGCGCCTTTCCACTCGAATTTATTTCATCAGTGAGCGTTTTGTCATTTGGCTCAATTCACTTGGCAAATTGGGTATTTAATTTTTCACTTTAACTCATCTAGCCTGGTTTTTAACACTTCTTCTTTTTCTACGAACAGGCTGTCAACACGTTGTGTTAATTTGCGCATCATATCTTCCATTGTCTTCTGTGCTAATTGTATTGTTTCCACATCTTTTGATAGTTTGGAAACGGTTTTTGGTAAACGCTTGCATGCCTCCTTTAGGCTGATAGTTTCGTAAGCTATTGTTCCTAAATCAGTGTTTAATCTTTTTACTAATTCCTCATTTACATGAGTGGAAATTTGAGTGACGAACTGTTTGTCACGTTTAGTCAAGGTATTATTTATTTGAGTTGTCAGCGCTACATTTCTTTCAGCAACAGTAGTATTGACCTGCGTAGAGATTTGTAAAATTAATTGTTTATCCCTTTTAAAAATGATGTTGTTTATGCGAGAAGTAAGCGCTACATCGCGTTCATTTTATGTAGTATTTATGCGTGAAGCAAGCGCTTCATCGCGTTCATTTAATTTAGTATTTATGCGTGAAGCGCACTCCATGGAGTGCGTTAATCATCTCAGCAATTTTATTGAATAACAGGGAAATGGGATCTACTACGGGAGGAGGTATTTACTCGGCACTTTCAATTGCTTGTGCCTGCGCATTAGCTTCTGATTCCACATTTTGAACATCGGATTCTGCCACCGTTGGATCGTTACTATTGTTACCACCATCGACGTTATTTTCAGAAACACTATTATATGCGGAATCCACGTTTTCACTTTTACATATCTTTGTCATAATGCAAATTGGATATTTACTTTGAAATAAAATTTCTTTACAACGCACTGAATAATTAGCGTAAATCGACCAGAAACTAATTGTTGTGTTACTAAAATGACACTATAGATGCTACAAACTAAAGTAATCCACTAACGCTCGTTTTATCTCCTTTTCGTTCAGCGGAAAAATATTCATCTTACTATAGTGCTTAGCAACCATGCATACTGCAATTACAAAATACACTAAATGCAGAAAATTCCAAATTTACCATTAATTAAAAGAGCTACGAGTTGCAGATTACGAAAGCAGAGGTAACTGTTAACATGTTGATAACTATACCTTTTTTTCCGCGTTGTTGCTTGGAGTTTGCTTTGACTCCCGTTACATTAGTTAATTTCATTTATGTTTCGTGTACCCTTCATTAATTTGTCCTTGACTCCAACTACAAAGTCGATTCATGAAAAACACTACAAAAAAAACCGATTAATATCAAACAATTTTGTTTCGAGCAACACGTTGGCTGCGCCAATATACAAGTAATATGTAAAAAACAGTAATGTTATATTATATTTATTTAAAGCTTCTGAAATGGTAAAATGGTGAAAAGAAAATTTTTCTTGTGGATAATGAAATTATATATTCCGCCAACCAGCATCAGATTCCCATCACGCGGAGGAGAACGTTGACCGACCACATTGTTTAGCAGCCAGTGACTGATCTCAAAATTACGCAGTTTGCGTAGTTACATTGCCCGGCTACTGATAGAAAAGACCGGTAAAAGAGATCTCAGGGACCCTGAAATAAAAGTTTGATAAAGTAATAGACGATTGAACACTAGTAGCGTTCGGCTGTAGCCACCAAATTATTCGTCGGCAACTCTCCTTCACTGCAGCCTGAAAAAGTTCTAAAACTCCAGCATAATAATATGTGTAATTAATGGAAAAGGAAAGTAGATTCTTAATTCAAACACGGCTATTGTAATTACATGAGCGTAATTAATTAACCAAAAGTTATAGCTACGAGAGCGGCTCTCTCACATTTTGTGAAACAGCCATCGAAAACAAACAAGAGAGAGAGAGAGAGAGAGAGAGAGAGAGAGCTCACAGCTCCCGCTTTTATATAATCCAAAAACAAATTACGACGACTGCCATCAACTTGCTTTACAATTTCGATACATAAACATTTCTCTGGAAAAATCTTTACCGGAAAAGCAAAAAAATATATTTCTTACCTTAATTCGTGATCTTTTCTCCTTACTTCACAGATTTATTTACACATAGAAAATTAGTTCTTAATGTATTTTAGCTTTAATTAAACGATTGTGGCATATTCTACTTGTTATTTAAAAAACAACATTTCATCTGCTTATCATGCATTACAGAGCTGGCAAGCCTGCGTTCTCTACTTTGCGTGATGAAGCGTTGACTTATAATATGTTGTCGTCTACTCGTCGTTTCACAGCCCTTGGCTACTTTCCATTGGCGCTCACGACAGTAGCACACAAACAGCAGACCGCCTCCGTCGTATCCGTCATGCTCGTTCCTACTGCTACGCCATAACAGTCTGACCTTCATCAATGACTCTGATATAAGTGGATTTTCACACAGCCGTCCCCTGCCGTCGCTGCCATGATATGTAATTCGTTTCGGCTCCGCTTCTACCCACTATCCGATCAATAGTATCAGAGCACCCTTTACGACGGTGTCTAGTTTAATAAGGACGCTTTAAATCTCGTATCTGAAAGTCTGCGAAGAATAACCGTCTGGTCAGGAGCATAAATCAGAGAACCTGGTGATCACTGACACTGAAGGTCTACAGAAAAGTGGAGTTCTAAGTGATCAAGAAGGTGTTCCCTTAGGTCGGGGCTCTTGGCAGGCCACGCCATTTCAGAGATGTTATTGCCAACAAACCACTGTCTCACATATGCTGCTTTATGATAGGGTGCATCATCATGATGAAACAAACTCCGAAATGATATTCTGTCGTACGCAGCACGCAATGTGGTAACGTGTTCATATCCTCCCACAATTAGCCTTTGCTTAAGCGCAATAAGGAGAGCACACCATGACCAAGAAAAACACATCGCAACGTAACAACACCAACACCGTACTTATGTGTTATTACTACACCTGAAGCCGGAACCCTTGCATCAGACGGCCACAGGGTAAAGCGTCGTCAGCGCCGTCCATCACTCGAGGTCACTCTTTCTCGTGATTCACTGTCCCGTGGTGTCGCTCGTTACACACCTCCAGCGTAGCTTAGCACTGGTTACAGAAATATAAGGCTTAAAAAGAGCTGCACGATCATTGTACTCCACTGACTGTAACTCCCTACATACGGTCTTTGTGCTTTCTTGTAGCATTTCGGAGCTCACGCGTGATTCCTTCCGTTGGTTTAATGTGGTTTTTTCTTAATCATCCTCCACAACGTTCGAGGGTTCCCGCCAGTCAGTACATGACGACTGCTTACCTTCGCATTCCAACTTAGCGCACGCGTCACCTACAACCGACTCTGGCACCTTTACGAAGTTTGAAATGCCCTTTATTGATTGTGGCAGAGGAACTAGTCCTCATTCTAAGTCACTAAGCTCTTCTGACCGAGTCGTTCTGCTGTTACTTCTTGCCTGCTGACAGCAGGGTGCTCCCCTCCATCCCCCCCCCCCCACCTCAATCCCTCCCCCACCCCACCTTTTATGTTGGCAGATCACTCTCTAGTGGCATCTTCTAATCAATAATTGGCAACCAATCCTGTACAATCACAATAAAGTCCTGAGATGTTCAATTGACTCTTTTATTAGAACATGTTACGCGTTTCGGGATTACACCCATGCCGGCCGAGGTGGCCGTGCGGTTAAAGGCGCTGCAGTCTGGAACCGCAAGACCGCTACGGTCACAGGTTCGAATCCTGCCTCGGGCATGAATGTTTGTGATGTCCTTAGGTTAGTTAGGTTTAACTAGTTCTAAGTTCTAGGGGACTAATGACCTCAGCAGTTGAGTCCCATAGTGCTCAGAGCCATTTGATTACACCCATCTTCAAACATCACAAACTGCAACACCTTACTATATATACGTATAGGCTCTGCTTCAACACTGCTTGTGTCGCAGTCATATGTTATTCGACACTTTCTTTGACTTGTCAAGGCTGTACGCATGGTTGGTTAGGACGGAGATGAAGTTTGTGATGTCTGAAGATGGGTGTAATCCTGAAATACGTAACATGTTCTAATAAAAGAGTCAATTGAACATCTCATCACTTTACTGCGATTGTACAGCATTGGTTGCCAATTATTAACATAAAAATTTTATGTCCTGTATATCGTTTTGTAGTCAACTCTGCATTACACAGAGGTGTTGAGATACTTTTGATCAGCCAATGTACTTTCGTTATCTTGTCTCGTGCCTGCAATTCCTACAGGCGGCATATAATTTCGCGGTGGGCAGTGCTCATAATGCTTGGGTTCATCAGTTTGTACAGGTGACGCAAAGTCGGTTTGAGCGTTATATAAAAGAACTGTCTGAGCACCTGACACGGCCAGCGTATGTATTTATTTATTCCAGTCTGCTATCAGTCCACTTCCTTGTTTGCCCTCGGTCTGTCCGTCACCTCCTCTGCAATCTTTACCTACGACTGCCTCCTCTGTCCATCTCTTCCTCCTCGATCTCCCTCCACCTCCACAACCTCCTCCTCCGCTCCCTATCCATGTCATTTTCTTTCCCTGTCCATCTGCTTCTCTGTCTCTGTCCATCCCCTCCACTTTCCTCTCTCTATCCATCTCTTCCTCTCTCCTCTGTCCATTTGCTCCTTTCCCATCCTTCCCGTTGTCCCATCTCCACCTCTCTGTCCACCTACGTCTCTTCCCCTCTCTGTCCACCTCCCTCCTCCCCCCCTGTCTGTCCATCTGCTACTCACCTCTCTGATTACATCTCCTCCTCTTTTCTTTCCTTGTCCATCTCCTTTTCTCCCCTCTCTTTGTCCATTTCCTCTTCTTCCCTTTCTCTGTCTGTTTCCTCTTCCCACTCTTTCAGTCCATCTCCCCCTCCACATTCTCTCTATCCATCTCCTCCTAAACACACTCTCTGTCCATCGCCTCATCTTTACTTTCTCTGCCAATCTCCTCCTCCTCATCTCTGTCTGACCCCACCCCCTTTTCTCTCTATGTTATCACCCCAATCCAATAGGTAGTTCGTGGTTATCACCCAATAGTACATCTTTACAGATAGTAAGTTTGTCTGAAATCGAATGAAGGTTTAGGAGGAGCTTTTTATCCATAGATTTGCCCACATATACAGGTATGATGTATATTTATCATATATTTAGTATATTTCATTCATATTTGTAGACATGATTGACCTGCTCTCTAGCGAATTTCGCCATGGAGTTTCATTTTCACACAGCTCAATGGTTATTACCGTCATATCTCCTATATTGTACAGTGATGTAATGTTGTATGTACATTTAGCGACATCAATTGACATTGTTTCATAAATGTGTTGCATAGAGAGTAATTAGTAAAGAAGTAATAAATATAATTGTAACACATGAAGTGGTATCTTTTCACACACTTAATTGTTTACGACATTATATGTCCTGAACTATGTGTCGTATAATGATATAATTTTGCAGGTGTTTTCTGAGGTACATGTGAATACTGTCTGAAAATATGTGGCGAGTAAATTTAGTAATAAAGAAGTAATAAATTAGAAAGTGATGCCTGAAGCTGCTGTTTTAGCTGCATGAAGAGCAAAAGTGTAGTAAGCGGCACGCATTTTTCCTTTCATCATTTTGTGCTAATCGTCAGGGAGAAAAATGTTTCTTAAAAGTTTCAAGATATGTGTGAAGTTTGTTGCGCGTCCCTAAGTGCTCTAATCCTCACATACTGTATAAATAAAGTCAGAGTATTCGCGACTCATGGGTTACATTTATTTTTCAGCCCCATACCCACCTCTTTGACAGATACATCGTTGCTACTACACAGCGATTCTTTGCAGACACCATGAGGTATGTGTACCAAAGTTAAAATCTTCTGGGTTATTAGGCCGCGTCATGTTTTTTACAAAATGATCGACGTTTCGGCCCCTCTGCTGGGATCTTTCCCAGGTTCTTCTGGTGTCCACTACTGCTAGAACACAGTGTTCTAGCGGTAGTGGACACCAGAGGATCCTGAGGAAGATCCCAGCAGAGGGGTCGAAACGTCGATCATTTTATAAAAAACATGACGCGGCCTAATAACCCAGAAGATTTTAACTTCAGTGACAACGGCCACGAAAGCCTGCAGACTTACATATGTGTACCAAGTTCGGCTAAAAAACGGTTTAGGAGGAGATTTGGAATGTGCATACGTAATACATTTTTATAATATGTATGGATACCGTAACAGAATCAGAGATTATCTGAGTAGTGGGTGATGGGGACTCGGTGGAGTTGTCGAAGGAACTAGGGAACAGCGCAGTTCCGTGTCGCAGACTGCGTCCCTGAAAAACCGCTGGCTGGTCCACTCTCTAATCGGAGGCCCGCGAGATTAATGAGCCCCTCAGGGATGGGATGGGATGGGATGGGATGGGATGGGATAGGATGGGGATGGCGGCGGGGAAGGCGGCGTCGGCGGAATGCCAGGCCGGCCACGGCGAGCGCGGTGCGGTCCGCTGTCGTCGGGCGGCCGCCGCGGTTCCTCGGGCCGCAAAGAAAAAGCCCGGGGAGGGGCAGAGCAGGGCAGGGCAGAGCAGAGCCGCGGCAAGAAAAAATTTAATTTGCAGCCGCACAGAGGGGCACGCCGCCGCGCCCAGGCCGCAATTCGCTTTACGGTCCGCGCCGTCGCTCGCTTCACTGTGTGAGCCCTGCTGTGAACAGCCGCTTGCATCACCTCTCTAGAGATAACATGTACCTTCCACATGCTTGCCTTTATTTTGAATTTTTCACCGACTCAAAATTTAGAGACATTTCTTGGCGTTGGATCTGTTAGCGGGATAATTGAAAGCTGACATCAATAGAGAAGACGCCTTTGGGCTCCCAGTTACGTAGCCTCCCGTCTACATCCCGGTAAAAGTACGTATTAATTTCTAATGCATGACACGTTCGCTTTAATTTTTAGATCGGAACACAACTTTTTTGTTTTCATTTTCTACATCTACATCTACATACATACTCCGCAATCCACCATACGGTGCGTGGTGGAGGGTACCTCGTGCCACAACTAGCATCTTCTCTCCCTGTTCCACTCCCAAACAGAACGAGCGAAAAATGACTGCCTATATGCCTCTGTTTTTTTTTTTTTTTTTTGGTCATTAGTCTATTGACTGGTTTGATGCGACCGGCCACGAATTATTTTCCTGCGCTAACCTCTTCATCTCAGAGTAGCACTTGCAACCTACCTCCTCAATTATTTGCTTCACGTATTCCAGTCTCCGTCTTCCTCTACAGTTTTTGCCCTCTACAGCTCCCTCTAGTACCATGGAAGTCATTCCCTCATGTCTTAGCAGATGTCCTATCATCCTGTCCCTTCTCCTTATCAGTGTTTTCCACATATTCCTTTCCTCTCCGATTCTGCGTAGAACCTCCTCATTCCTTACCTTATCAGTCCACCTAATTTTCAACAGTCGTCTATAACACCACATCTCAAATTCTTCGATTCTCTTCTGTTCCGGTTTTCCCACAGTCCATGTTTCACTACCATACAATGATTTACTCCAGACGTACATTCTCAGAAATTTCTTCCGCAAATTAAGGCCGTTATTTGATATTAGTAGACTTCTATTGGCCAGAAATGCCTTTTTTGCCATAGCGAGTCTGCTTTTGATGTCCTCCTTGCTCCGTCCGTCATTGGTTATTTTACTGCCTAGGTAGCGGAATTCATTGACTTCGTGACCATCAATCCTGATGTTAAGTTTCTCGCTGTTCTCATTTCTACTACTTCTCATTACCTTCGTCTTTCTCCGATTTACTCTCAAACCATACTGTGTACTCATTAGACTGTTCACTCCGTTCAGCAGATCATTTAATTCTTCTTCACTTTCACTCAGGATAGCAATGCTATCAGCGAATCGTATCATTGATATCCTTTCACCTTTATATTGATCCACTCCTGAACCTTTCTTTTATTTCCATCATTGCTTCCTCGATGTACAGATTGAAGAGTAGGGGCGATAGGCTACAGCCTTGTCTTACACCCTTCTTAATACGAGCACTTCGTTCTTGATCGTCCACTCTTATTATTCCCTCTTGGTAGTTGTACATATTGTATATGACCCGTCTCTCCCTATAGCTTACCCCTACTTTTTTCAGAACCTCGAACAGCTTGCACCATTTTATATTGTCGAACGCTTTTTCCAGGTCGACAAATCCTATGAAAGTGTCTTGATTTTACTTTAGCCTTGCCTCCATTATTAGCCGTAACGTCAGAATTGCCTCTCTCGTCCCTTTACTTTTCCTAAAGCCAAACTGATCATCACCTAGCGCATTCTCAATTTTCTTTTCCATTCTTCTGTATATTATTCTTGTAAGCAGCTTCGATGCATTAGCTGTTAAGCTGATTGTGCAATAATTCTCGCACTTGTCAGCTCTTGCCGTCTTCGGAATTGTGTGGATGATGCTTTTCCGAAAGTCAGATGGTATGTCGCCAGACTCATATATTCTACACACCAACGTGAATAGTCGTTTTGTTGCCACTTCCCCCAATGATTTTAGAATTTCTGTTGGAATTTTATCTATCCCTTGTGCCATATTTGACCGTAAGTCCTCCAAAGCTCTTTTAAATTCCGATTCTAATGTCGGATCCCCTATCTCTTCTAAACCGACTCGTGCTTCTTCTTCTATCACGTCAGACAAATCTTCACCCAATGTATTCTTTCCACCTATCTGCTCTCTCCTCTTCATTTAACAGTGGAATTCCCGTTGCACTCTTAATGTTACCACCGTTGCTTTTAATGTCACCAAAGGTTGTTTTGACTTTCCTGTATGCTGAGTCTGTCCTTCCGACAATCATATCTTTTTCGATGTCTTCACATTTCTCCTGCAGCCATTTCGTCTTAGCTTCCCTGCACTTCCTATTTATTTCATTCCTCAGCGACTTGTATTTCTGTATTCCTGATTTTCCCGGAACATGTTTGTACTTCCTCCTTTCATCAATCAACTGAAGTATTTCTTCTGTTACCCATGGTTTCTTCGCAGCTACCTTCTTTGTACCTATGTTTTCCTTCCCAACTTCTGTGATGGCCCTTTTTAGAGATGTCCATTGCTCCTCAACTGGACTGCCTACTGCGCTATTCCTTTTTGCTGTATCTATAGCGTTAGAGAACTTCAAACGTATCTCGTCATTCCTTAGTACTTCCGTATCCCACTTCTTTGAGTATTGATTCTTCCTGTCTAATGTCTTGAACTTCAGCCTACTCTTCATCACTACTATATTGTGATCTGAGTCTATATCTGCTCCTGGGTACGCCTTACAATCCAGTATCTGATTTCGGAATCTCTGTCTGACCATGATGTAATCTAATTGAAATCTTCCCGTATCTCCCGGCCTTTTCCAAGTATACCTCCTCCTCTTGTGATTCTTGAACAGGGTATTCGCTATTACTAGCTGAAACTTGTTACAGAACTCAATTAGTCTTTGTCCTCTTTCATTCCTCGTCCCAAACCCATATTCTCCTGTAAGCTTTTCTTCTACTCCTTCCCCTACAACTGCTTTCCAGTCGCCCATGACTATTAGATTTTCGTCCCCCTTTACATACTGCATTACCTTTTCAATATCCTCATACACTTTCTCTATCTGTTCATCTTCAGCTTGCGACGTCGGCATGTATACCTGAACTATTGTAATCGATGTTGGTCTGCTGTCGATTCTGATTGGAACAACCCGGTCACTGAATTGTTCACAGTAACACACCCTCTGCCCTACCTTCCTATTCATAACGAATCCTACACCTGTTATACCATTTTCTGCTGCTGTTGATATTACCCGATACTCATCTGAGCAGAAATCCTTGTCTTCCTTCCACTTCACTTCACTGACCCCTACTGTATCTAGATTGAGCGTTTGCATTTCCCTTTTCAGATTTTCTAGTTTTCCTACCACGTTCAAGCTTCTGACTTTCCACGCCCCGACTCGTAGAACGTTATCCTTTCGTTGATTATTCAATCTTTTTCTCATGGTAACCTCCCCCTTGGCAGTCCCCTCCCGTAGATCCGAATGGGGGACTATTCCGGAATCTTTTGCCAATGGAGAGCTCATCATGACACTTCTTCAATTACAGGCCACGTGGATACACGTTACGTGTCTTTAATGCAGTGGTTTCCATTGCCTTCTGCATCCTCATGTCGTTGATCATTGCTGATTCTTCCGCCTTTAGGGGCAATTTCCCACCCCTAGGACAAGAGAGTGCCCTGAACCTCCATCCGCTCCCCCGCCCTTTTTAACAAGGCCGTTGGCAGAATGGGGCTGACTTCTTATGCCGGAAGTCTTCGGCCGCCAATGCTGATTATTTATCAAAATTTAGGCAGTGGCGTAGATCGAACCCGGGACAAAGACGTATTGATTATGAATCAAAGACGCTACTCCTAGACCACGGGCCTCTGTAGGAGACCTGATCTGTCATATCTTATTGTTGTCGTCTTTCCCCGAAATATAAGCTGGCGGCAGTAAAATTGTACTGCAGTAAGCCTCAAATGCTGGTTCTCTAAATTTCCTCAGTAGCGATTCACGAAGAAACGCCTCCTATCCTCCAGAGACTCCCACCCGAGTTCCTGAAGCATTTCCGTAACACTCGTGTGATGATCAAACCTACCAGTAACAAATCTGGCAGCCCGCCTCTGAATTGCTTCTATGACCTCTCTCAATCCGACCTGATAGGGATCCCAAACGCTCGAGCAGTACTCAAGAATGGGTCGTATTAGCGTTTTATAAGCGGTCTCCTTTACAGATGAACTACATCAACCGTTATTAAGGAAGTAAACACGCAGCGCGAGAAACATCGTTCAAATGGCTCTAAGCACTATGGGACTTAAAATCTGAGATCATCAGTCCCCTAGAACCTAGATCTACTTAAACTTAACTAACCTAAGGACATCACACACATCCATGCCCGAGGCAGGATTCGAACCTGCGACCGTAGCAGTCACGCGGTTCCGGTCACTGCGGCCGGCCCACGAGAAATA
The DNA here is from genome assembly GCF_021461385.2 of Schistocerca piceifrons. Classification (NCBI taxonomy): domain Eukaryota; kingdom Metazoa; phylum Arthropoda; class Insecta; order Orthoptera; family Acrididae; genus Schistocerca; species Schistocerca piceifrons. The sequence goes on from NC_060145.1 coordinate 348,591,948, forward strand.
CATCAACCAGGAAGCCACATCTGCGACATGACAATAATACATTCTAAGACATAGAAAGTGACGCACCACCAAAGAATTAAACGAATGAGACGGAACTCGGTGGGTGCGGTACCCGTGTACAGACAAACAAATAATTAAAATCCCAAAAACTTTTGATGTTTTACTGAAGAGGAAGTGCTTCACAAGTGGAGAAGTCAATAACGCGTTGGTCCATCTCTGCTCATCGAAAAAGTAGTTATACAGCTTTGCATTGATTGACAGAGTTTCTGAATGTGCTCCTGAGGGCGTCGTGCCAAATTCAGACCAACTGACGCGTTGAGCTGAATGGAGGGTCCTGCTCATAATGCTCCAAGCTCAGAACGGCTTACCGTGAAGAGCAACGAAACGGGGCATAGAATAGCGTCGATGTTCAGATGTGCTGTAACGGTGCCGCAGATGACAATCAAATGGATCCTGCTATGAAGCGAAATGACGCCCCAGACCATCACTTCTGCTTGTCGATCTGTATGGTGGGCGACAGTCAGATTGGTATCCCGTGTTGCCTCGGACGTCTCCAGATGCGTCGTCGCTGAATCAGGGCTCAGTTCCAAGTGGGACTTATCACTACTAGAGGCCGAAGATGTGTCTGGAGATGCCACGGACTGAGGTGAGATACCAACCTCATTGTTGCCCACCACACGACCTGGCAACCAGGAATGGTGATGTGAAGTGCCATACCAATTCATGGCAGGACCCCTTTCGTTGTCATCCGCGGCACCCGTAAAGCACAGCCGTACATCGACTATACTTTATGCCCCGTTTTGTTGCCCATCACGACATCACGTCAAGATAATGCCAGCCCGCGTAAGGCGAGAGTTTCTAATCGTCGACTTCGTCCTTATTAAACCCTGACTTGGCCAGGAGGATCTCGGATCTCTCCCCAATTGAGGACGTTTGGAGCATTATGGGCTGGGACCCCCAGTCAACTCGGAGTTTGGATGGTCTAACGCGCCAGTTGGACTAAGTTTGTCACGGTACTCTCAGGAGGACATCAAACAACTCCATCAATCAAGAAGCTGAATAACAGTCGAAAAAAATTTCTAATTCAGGACGAAGTGCCTCTTAATTTTAAGGTAATTGAAGGGAAAATCTACTTTGTTAGGCTGCGTCATGTTCCTCTTCAATGTCTCCTAATTACACTCCATCGACACCTCTGCTGGGATTATCTTCAGTATGCTCTGGTGTTCGCGGTTAGCTGAAAATCGTCAAAGACCAATGTGACATTTATATATGAAAGGGAGTTTTGTCCTGATCATGCCTAAGAAGAGGGTTTATTGGGTGAAATTTCTCTGGCTACTATTGGTGGGCTATCGTCACTGGATTGAAAGCGAAACTGGTGGAGTAGGAGACAAAAAAAAAACAAAAAAGAATTAAAAAATAAGACGAAGTACCACGAAGAAAACTTCCTTGCAGATTAAAACTGTATGCCGGATCGAGACGCGAACTCGGGACCTTTGGTTCTCGCGGGCAAGTGCTCTACCAACTTTTTTTTTTTTTTTTTTTTGGGCCTCCCATCTCCCATTTTCCTGTTACCAACTGAGCTACCCAAGCACGACTCACACCCCGTCCTCACAGTTTTACAGTTTTAATTCCGCCAGTACATCGTCTCCTACCTTCCAAACTTCGCAGAAGCTCTCCTGCGAACCTTGCAGAACTAGCACTCCTGGAAGAAAGGATATTGGGGAGAGATGGCTTAGCCACAGCCTGGGGGATGTTTCCAGAATGAGATATTCACTCTGCAGCGGAGTGTGCGCTAATATGAAACTTCCTGGCAGATTAAAACTGTGTGCCGGACCGAGACTCATTCTAGAAACATCCCCCAGGCTGTGGCTCAGCCATCTCTCCGCAATATCCTTTCTTCCAGGAGTGCTAGTTCTGCAAGGTTCGCAGGAGAACTTCTAGCGAAGTTTGGAAGGTAGGAGACGAGGTACTGCCGGAAGTAAGGCTGTGAGGACGGGGCGTGAGTCGTGCTTGGGTAGCTCGATGGTAAAGTACTTGCCCACAAAAGACAAAGGTCCCAAGTTCGACTCTCGGTCCGGCACATAGTTTTCATCTGCCAGGAAGTTTCATATCAGCGCACACTCCGCTGTAGAGTGAAAATTTCATTCTGCCACGAAGAAATTAGCCGAATGGTGCAGAAGTCGGTAGATGTGATGTACTTACAGATACAGGCAAATAAATGTTTACAATTTCAGAGAAATTCAATTGTTCATTCATGAGAAAGACCTTTACAAAGTCAGGAAGTCAATAGCGCGTTGATAAATCTCTGGCCTCATGATGCAACATTTCTGACTAAGAGTTATTGATTTATTCCTAAAGATTACAAATGAATTCAGCGAGCTTGTAATAGGTGACTCATGTCATAATGTAGGATGAGGGCACCACAGCGTATGGTGCAGATGGTCATGCATATTGCACCAACAGAAGCTACTTATGGCTAAAGAGCATAATCCTCTTCTCTGCATGCGAACCTACTTATTTTTACTTATCAGCTTTCAGAAAAAACCCACGTTTCACGGGTCTTTATTAACGTCTGTGCCCAAGGCCTCATATCCAAGGAATTTGTTTTTAACTTATGGATCTGCTTTGCGTACAAAGTTTGAAGTACTAGCGTTGAGGATATGAACAAAGAGCTTGTTTGCTTCAGTAACACGGAAGAAAACTACGCAGAGCCTGTCCCATCGAAGGCAACTGACACTTGGGTCCAAACAAGCAACACCCACCGTCTGTCCTTGTGCTTTATTTATGGTCACGGCATAACATAAGCTCATCATGAATTATTCATTTTTAAACCGAAACTGTTTATTGTTAGGAATAAGGGGGATTCGGGTTATTAAAACCTGTTCGCCTGGCACATCCCGTCAAATTTTCTGCTTCTGTGATGTTATGTTGGAGAGAAGTAACTTCAAGCTTCTGAGAGTGAAGAGCTCTGAGGTGCGAGATTATGAACGATACTCTCGATCAGAGGTATGTCGCGCCTAGGTTTCTGAAGGAATTTCCAAACAGGAGGTTAACGCGTAATGTTCTTGAGTCTCACTATCTGCATTGGATTCTTAAGACCCTATATTCCTTAGTCGTTTAGCAGTTTCGGTGTATTCATAAAGGCTCGTCGGTTCTCAAGGCATTTTTATTAGTAAATAAAACAAAATAAAAACCCATAAGTAGGCACCCAAATCACAAAGCAAACTTAATACATGTTTTTTTTTATTGCATTTCGATTCGCCCGTTCCCAGAGGGGGTAAAACGAAAGGACTCGGGGGAGAAACGGAATCAGAGAGAGCGTAGCCGGGGAAAAAACAGGATGGAAAGGGGGGAGAGGGAGCCCGAGGAAAGGACAGAGGGAGGGAGGGAGGAGGAGGTGAGGATCAGAGTCTATAGGAGGGATAGGTGAAGGGAGAGAGGACATCATCCACGAGGAAGAATTGATGGAAGCCATCTTGGGAAAGGAGATGAAGAGTGTAGTCATGGAGGGTAGGGAGGATACAATGGTGAAGGCACGGCAGAGGGCGGGGGTTCGAGAGGAGAGGAGCAACCAGAGGATGAGGGGGATCAAGTCGGCGGGAGATGTAGAGGACGCGGATATGTTCGAGGAAAAGGACCAGAGGGGGGAAAGGAATCAGATCATAGAGGATCCGCGTGGGGGGACGGGAAGCATATACGAAGGCGAGGCAGAGTGCATGGCGCTCAAGAATCTGGAGGGAGGGGGGGGAGGTATATCCAGGCGGGACTGGCATAACAGAGGATGGGACAGATTAAGGATTTGTAGGTGTGGAAGATGGTAGAGGAGTACAACCCCCATGTCCGGCCAGAGAGGCGTTTAAGGAGTCGGAGGCGGTTGTGGGCTTTGGATTGGATAGAGCGGATGTGAGGAATCAGGTGAGGTGACGGTCAACGGCGAGTCCAAGGTAGGTGAGCGTGGGGAAGAGACGGACAGGACGGGCGTAGATGGTACGGGAAAACTTATTATGTTTCTCCTAAGATAAAAACAGTACCTATCGACAGAAGCAAAGCAATGTTGTTACGTCTTTAGCTCACAACTTGAAATCAGTAAGTCCATACATCTTAACCAAGTAAATCAAATGTTAGTTTTATTCGTAAAAATAATAATGTGGCACTTAACTCTGTCACTGGCGTAAACTTCCGAAAATACATCTGTCACTGCGATAAAAAAAAAAAACTAACAGTGCCATCTACTGGTTCTTCCGTGGAATACTCCTCGATGATTACACAGCCGAACAACTAAGCTGATATAATGCCGAATAAAACAAATTACGATACCTTAATTTTTCATGTTCCGAATTTGAGGACATAGACTAATATTGATCCAGTCTACGCTCAAGTTATCGGTGAAAATCGTTTTCAGACATCTGAGACGGTTTTAATGTTTTATTATTAGTGTAGACTAGCGAGCCGCATTGCCTTCACACGGGTAGCGCTAAATATCTATTGTCAAATGTTTCATCTGGAATAGTGGTAATAAATTATATATACAAACCCTCCATTTGAATCTGTATGTCTGTTACTGAAAACCGTACCAAAAACCCTACTGTGGTTTCTGAGATTAGCCTTTACACAAAAGCAGAAAAATATTTGACGGAGGACTTTATAATATATTTCGATATTGTATTGTTTTTAAACAGGGGACCTAGAAACGAGGGAGAGGCTCCGTTCCCGCCACAGCCGCAGTAGTCCACGACCCCACGACGGCTGCGGTGGCGTTCTCGCTTCCCGCGCCCGGGTTCCCAGGTTCGATTCCCGGCGGAGTCAGGGATTTTCTCTGCCTCGTGATGACTGGCTGTTGTATGATGTCCTTAGGTTAGTTAGGTTTAAGAAGTTCTAAGTTCTATGGGACTGATGACCATAGATGTTAAGTCCTATAGTGCTCAGAGCCATATGCACCATTTTAACGGCTACCGCAGTCCACTTCACCCCTCCGCCGCCCAACACCGAACCCAGGGTTATTGTGCGGTTCGGCCCCATGTGGACCACCCAGGGAACGACTCACACCAGACGAGTGTAACCCCTATGTTTGCGTGGTAGAGTAATGGGGGTGTACGCGTTTGCGGAGAACTTGTTTGCGCAGCAATCGCCGACATAGTGTGACTGAGGCGGAATAGGGGGAACCAGCCCGCATTCGCCGAGGCAGGTGGAAAACCGCCTAAAAACCATCGGCAGACTGGCCGGTTCACCGGACCTCGACACATGTCCGCCGGGTGGATTCGTGCTTGGGACCAGGCGCTCCTTCCCACCCGGAAAGCCGTGCGTTAGACCACACGGCCAACTGGGCGGGCTATTTTGATATTAGTGGTAGACGTGTGCAGATTCTGGTCAAGCTTCGCTGCTCTGTGTAGATGCGTCTGCTATTGCGTTACTGCTTTTCCCGCCACATTAGGCCTCCGCTGTTACTGGCCAGATAATAACTCCCACTATTGTCATGATATGTCCCTCCAAGCGCCAACTGAATGCTAAGTAGTATAATTATAAAAATGTGCACAAATATCACTCTTAGTCCAACTGTTAGTGAAAATTGAATCAAAACACAGTTCGATCTCTGAGATTAGGCTTCACATACAGACAGAAAAAAGCAGCGTTAGACTTTAAGTTCTACATATGTGTGGATACTAACTAAATTAATCCTCAATAGATTCCCAAATAGCACGAGTGATCGACCCAGTACTACACTATTATGAGGTATTTAGATCATCATTTTACAGTTAACTTGATGTAAAACATTGATATACTACGAGCTTACAGAAAACTTGGTGCAAAATCGCCTACAAAGCCAGCGAAAGACCGCCCAGAGAAGTGATTCACGCCAGCCAGACAGTGCAAACTACGATGGCACAGAGTTACGACGTTAAGATCGGTCATTTGCGAGCGAACTACATTACATTAAGTGTTCGTGAACTTCTAATACCTCCTGTGACATGTTAGTAATACGTAATGTTCAGTTATAAAGTGATAAATACCTGACTTTTGATTAATTGTACCCATAGATAATACGTCATGTGACCTTGATAGGTGCATGCAAGATTGCACAATATTGTAGAAGTCACACAGTCTTTTTTTTTTTTTTTAACAGTATCCATACCTCTGTTTGTCTACTCCACATCTCGTCCTAAACCAGTAGACCGATTTCATAAAAATATGGTACACATATCGCATAATACCTGAAGGTATCGCTGTAAGGGTAAGAACCACCTATCCACGAAAGGGGAGGAGTGTAACTCACGACGCACGAATACCCAGACTTCATTCATCCAATATTTGATAATGAGAGCACTTAGACTTGTGACAATCTTTAATCTTCATTTCAAACATTTACGAAACTTTTCTTCGTTGACCACCCCCACAAAATCATGAAAGTAAAAAAGTTTATTCCTCTCTCATTTTCGCTATTCATGCCTAAAACTATCTAAAGCATGAAGTTTTAATTTATATTTCCTACTAACGGCATTCGTGATTCATTTTTCAGACACCATTCACATATAACACTTTATACACACTGAAGCACCAAAGAAATTGGTATAGGCATGCGTATTGAAATACGGAGATAAGTAAACGGGCAGAATACGGCGATGCGGTCGGCAACGCTTGTACCGGGTGATCAAAAAGCCAGTATCAATTAGAAAACTTAATAAACCACGGAATAATGTAAATAGAGAGGTACAAATTGACACACATGCTTGGAATGACATGGGGTTTTATTAGAACCAAAAAAAAACGAAGTTCGCAAAATGTCAGACAGATGGCGCTGGGCAGCAAAAGGTCAGTGACTGTGCATGACAATCGTGTATAAAAGGAGCTGTAATGAGAGAGAGACTCACATGCGCCAGCAGTCATAGCATGTTGACGTTACCGGAAAAGGCGCTTTTAGTGAACCTGTGTTATCAGAATGGGGAATGTGCTAGTTCAGCGTTACGATCCTATCTCCATAGGAAGGGGATTCGAACGGGTAAAGGTCCGTTGACTTATGCAGCTGTGGCGAGAATGATTTCGAAGTTCGATGCCACGGGTTGTTTAGACGATATACCCCGTAGTGGCCGGCCGAGCACAAGGCGTAATGCTGCCGAGACAGTTCAGAAAGAAATGGAGACTGTAGAGGGTTCGTCCATGCACGGGGAAGTCAGCGCTCGTGCAGTCGCACGTCGCACTGGCATTCCATACACTGCAGTTTGGTTGGCACTTAAGCGTACCCTCTGATGCTATCCGTACAAAATCCATCGGCATCATGAACTGTTACCTGGCGATTTAGTGAAGCGGAGGGCATTTGCGGCATGGGCGTTTCAAAAGATGGCGGAAGATGACGATTGGTTGAGTAACGTGTTGTGGACCGACGAAGCTCATTTTACGCTCCGAGGGTCTGTCAACGCCCACAGCTGCAGAATTTGGGCTACCGAAAATCCTAGAAATGTCGTGGAAAGTACATTGCACTACGAGAAAGTCACGACGTTGGTTTGGATATACCGTTATCGGGCCTTTTTTCTTCGAGGAAATGAGTGATTCTTGTTTTGTAACTGCTACCGTGACGGATGAAAGGTACGCCGATATGTTACAGAATCGCATCATCCCCAGCCTGGCGGATAAACACCTGCTGGAACGCATAATGTTTATGCAGGATGGCGCTCCACCCCATATTTCTAGACGCGTGAAAGACCTCTTGTGCGCGTGGTTTGGTGATGATCGTGTGCTCAGCCGCCACTTTCGTCGTGCTTGGCCTCCCAGGTCCCCAGACCTCAGTTCCTGCGAATATTGGCTTTGGGCTTACCTGAAGTCGCAAGTGTAGCGTGATCGACCGACATCTCTAGGGATGCTGAAAGACAACATCCGACGCCAATGCCTCTCCATAACTCCAGACATGCTTTACAGTGCTGTTCACAACATTATTCCTCGACTACAGCTATTGTTGAGGAATGATGTTGGACATATTGAGCATTTCCTGTAAAGAACATCATCTTTGCTTTGTCTTACTTTGTTATGCTAATTATTGCTATTCTGATCAGATGAAGCGCCATCTGTCGGACATTTTTTGAACTTTTCTATTTTTTTGGTTCTAATAAAACCCCATTTCATTCCAAGCACGTGTGTCAATTTGTACCTCTCTATCTACATTATTCCGTTATTTATTCAGTTTTCAAATTTATACTGACTTTTCGATCACCCTGTATATAAGACAAGTGTCTGTCGCAATTGTTAGATCGGTTACTGCTACTACAATGGCAGGTTATCAAGATTTAAGTGAATTTGAACTTGGTGTTACAGTCGGCGCACGAGCGATGGGGCACAGTATCTCCGAGGCAGCGATGAAGTGGGGATTTTCTCGGACGACCGTTTCACGAGTGTACTGTGAATATCAGGACTCCCGTAAAACATCGAATCTCCAACTGGGGCCGGAAAAACATGCTGCAAGAACGATACCATCGGCGACTGAAGAGAATCGTTCAACGCAAATTGGGCCATCATCCAGCATCATCCTCCGAACTATTCAACGAAACGTCATCGATGTGAGCTTTCTGAGCCAAAGGCGCACTCGTGTACCTTTGATAACAGCACGACACAAAGCATCTGGAAACATGTTGCCTTGTTGCACGAGTCTCGTTTCAAATTGTATCGAGAGGATGGACGTATACGGGTATGGGGACAACCTCAGGAATCCACGGATCGTGCGTGTCAGCAGGGTACTGTTGAAGCTTATGGAGGCTCTGTAATGGTGTGTGGCCTGTGCAGTTGGAATGATACGGGACACGTCTGGCAAGTGACACTTACGTAACCATCCTGTCTGATCACGTGCATCCATTCATGTCCATTCCGACGGACCTGGGCAATTCCAGCAGGACAATGCGACACCTCGCACGTCCAGAATAGCTACAGAGTGGTTCCAGAAACACTCTTCTGATTTTCAAACACTTCCACTGGCCACCAAACTCCCAGGTTATTCAGTATACCCGGGATGCCCTGAAACGTGCAGTGCAGAAGAGACATACATCCCTTCGTACTGTTACCGATTTATGGACAGCCCTGCAGGGCTCATGGTGTCAATTCCCTCCAGTACTACTTCAGACACTAGTCGAGTCCATGTCTCGCCGTGATGCGGCACTCCTGCGTGCTCGTGGGGGCGTTACACGATATTAGGCAGGTATACCAGCTTCTTTGGTTCTTCATTGTACCTGCAAAATTACATAATTTTAGGACACCGAGTTCAGAAGATATGTGGCAACAAATACTGAGATGCGTGAAAAGCTGCCACTCCAAACATGACATTTCAAGTTGTTTCTTCTTTGACACTATTTGCAACTCATTTCGCAGACAGTGTCCACATGTACCACAGGATGTGCCTGCAGAATGATACCATTGTACTGAGTTCAGAATACAAAAAATTAAATAGAATTGGGGTCAGAGACATCTATTAAGCTGCCAGTGACTTCTAGTTGTTCCCAAAGCGCTTATGTCCTTGCCCTCAAATCACTCGCAAGCGTTAACTGTAAGTGCTTGGTTCAGTTCCATACTAGGAGACTTTGCAGTTTAACTCCTTAAGAGTTAAGACGAGCCTGTGAACAAATCTTCACGTGATTACTCTCGCAATCATCTAAGTGTGGCGTGAGTCGCCTTGCTCAAATACTCGTCGATTTGCTGCAAGAGAAGAGTAAATTTCTCTGTCTGCATTTGCCTATATTAAAGCTGGTGGCCACGCATTTTCTTTCAGGGCCATCAGAGCGTTCATACTTGTTATAACTCCACCCACTAGAGTTTCTGTAGTCTATCAGAGGCGTCGTTTCTTTTCTAGGGCAGAGTTTAACTTCTACTACGTAATACTGAGATAAACTGCTTCTTTCAATACATCTTTTTATACAGGTGGCCACAGTGAGTTACCAGTCTTTTGAGTTGGATTTCTCCTGACGTTTATCTGCCATCTCCAGCCGTGTTCGTATAGAAAAACTTTCCAAAGTATCATTTTTAAAAGCAGGGGAAAGGGCGGCTTTTGCCAATGGCCTGCACAGCGGCTCTTGAATCTCACTGTTTCTGCTGGATGTCCCACTCTGAAGCTTTTGGCGTACATGGGATGGGCATTGCCATAGTAAAATTCTCCTTCCCTCAGAACTGCATCTCGAAGCTCTAGTCCGGGAAATTATTTGCGTGCAATTACTAGTGTGAGTGTTAGTGGTTTATATTCACGAAATTCCGGCTTGCTTATTCAATTTGCCCATCAATAAGATTCTTACAGTTTCATGTAACTATGTCATGTGACATACCAATGCAAGGTGTGTTATTTGTTTGATGCCTTACATATCACCACCCTTCTGCAAAAATTATGCTTTTTCTCGAGAACTGAATATTGGTCAGCGACTTACTATAGTGCTTATTCTATTTAATTCTATTGGTGTGTATAGTTTAGTTTTTAACATGGTTAACTTTGTTAATGATTTACTTGGCTCCCTTAAGTGAAGACTATTACTTTTTTTGTTAATACTGGTATCAATATCTTTTTCTTATTTATTTAAATGTGTTGTGTATATTTTAGATTTTATATCGAAGATGAGGAACATCTCACATCGATCTTTAATGCAATTTTCTCAACCACTTACAATTTAAATCAGCTAAAAAGTTAAATGACTTTATACATACTATAAAAGTACAATGTTTACATTCTGTTGTCTGTTTTTCAAAAATTATGATTCTAACAACTAATGTAAGCGTCAAATTAATTCCTTAGCGAATCCTACTGATGTCAAAATTTTAAACCTTATATTAATGATTTAAGCAAAATTCAAAAATATTATAGTCACAAACAATGTTCATACACACATATTACTCTAAAAATATTATTGCAATAGATGATGTGGTTTTTAAGAAATTTTATGTTGATAATTATGCACGAATAAAATTTTAAAATACTACACTCACAAACCATAAATTGACTTTACAAAAATGTTGCTTATATATAGATTTTCTTTTTAATATATTATTCCAACTAACACTGTAAGTACATAAAACATTTCTTTGCAAAAAGGTTTCTCCTGCATGACTCATGAAACAAAGATTATGAAAACGCTGTTATACAGTTCTTATTCAGACACTTACATATATTGTATAGAGAGATGTAAATTGCATCAAATCGGTATAAATACATCAAAGACTTATGTTAATTGTTGTGCTTTTTGCATCTTTTTTACTGTCTGACACTGATCTTTACCAAATTTTGACCACTATTTTCATACAGTGCCTACAAATGTTCTTGCATTAGGTTGGGGACGATTGTTTTTGCACGAAGCTGAAGGACTTGTGGAAGACATTTGTTGGCAAACATTTGGATGGGCAGTGTCGCTCTTTATCAAGTTTTTCAAGAGGATATTGCCGTACTTTGATGTGGACTTCATAATAATGTGGAAATTTTAGTCTCATGGATTCTTGGCTTTAAAAAGTGTATATTTCTACCTAAGCCATTGCTGAAGGTATTTATATTTTTATGGCACTTTGCAGGTAGTTTATTAACAATAGGATGGGTATTTTGGAAAGGCATATCTTGAAATATTTTATCACATCTTCTTTTTTCAACATCAGTCTTGGGACTCTTCATCTTCAGTTCTTCCTAGCATCTTTCTTTCTTCTCACTTGAACGTTGTCTCTTCTCGGGACAGGATAGGGGAAATTATTCATTACAAGTTGTTTTGATGTCTCTCGTTTGTTAGTGTTTCACTTTATTAGGAAGTGTGGTTCAGCATTGACTGACTTTCCTCCAGCTCTGTAGTTCAGTCTAATATCGCAGTCTGCTGGCGACAGTGCGATTTTACTTGTAGTTTTCTGTGCTAAATTGTGCCTTAGCTGAGCCAGGGTCACAGTTAGGCATTTTGTTTTTATTCCGTGCGCTGGCTGCTGTTCCATTTTTTGTGGCCCGTCATTCCTTATCGTCCTTCCGACTCCGGCCGAAAGTGAATCCTCGCTTGGCCTGGACGCAACGTCGATCTCCTGCTGCTCATCCAACCTTCTCGTAATTTTTTTATCACGGCAAGGTTGCTATCGCATCTAAGTACAAGGGTTGCCATGGTTACACATCACCAACCTTTTCAAGCCATTCCTGACGCTTCTGTATCGTAAAAAACCGTTGATCCTGTCCATTCACGTCCCATATATATTTTCAACTGTCGGTCACCGCATCGTCGTGGGCAGTTGTTTCTTGCAGGAGGTACAAAAATCTTTTATTATAAACTACATTATGCCTATTGCCTAATTTACACCTCTTAAGAAATTATTTACATGGTACAGCGTCCTATCTCTGCGTTACAGTTCTAGTTTCTCTATCAGGTTCCTACTTACTCCTCATATCTTAAGCTAATGGGGCCCCTTGTATTCGTTATGTGTGGTGTCGTGGTGTGGTATGTTGGTATGTCAAGCTATTAGACCATGATTTATCCGTTTCACCTTTGCAAACTCTATACAGGGTGTTACAAAAAGGTACGGCCAAACTTTCAGGAAACATTCTTCACACACAAAGAAAGAAAATATGTTATGTGGATATGTGTCCGGAAACGCTTACTTTCCATGTTAGAGCGCATTTTATTACATCTCTTCGAATCACATTAATCATGGAAAGGAAACACACGGCAACAGAACGTACCAGCGTGACCTCAAACTCTTTGTTACAGAATATGTTCAAGATGTCCTCCGTTAGCGAGGACACATGCATCCACCCTCCTTCGCATGGAATCCCCGGTGCGCTGATGCAGCCCTGAGAATGGCGTATTGTATCACAGCCGTCCACAATACGAGCACGAAGAGTCTCTACATTTGATACCGGGGTTGCGTAGACAAGAGCTTTCAAATGCCCCCATAAATGAAAGTCAAGAGGGTTGAGGTCAGGAGAGCGTGGAGGCCATGGAATTGGTCCGCCTCTACCAATCCATCGGTCACCGAATCTGTTGTTGAGAAGCGTACGAACACTTCGACTGAAATGTGCAGGAGCTCCATCGTGCATGAAGCACATGTTGTGTTGTACTTGTGAAGGCACATGTTCTAGCAGCACATGTAGAGTATCCTGTATGAAATCATGATAACGTGCTCCATTGAGCGTAGGTGGGCGAAACTAAAATGAGCTCTAACATGGAAATTAAGCGTTTCCCGACACATGTCCACATAACATCTTTTCTTTATTTGTGTGTGAGGAATGTTTCCTGAAAGTTTGGCCGTACCTTTTTGTAACACCCTGTATATCATGGTAGTTGCTACATGTTAAAATTGAAGGTACTTTTCATTTCTCTGTCTCTTTTTTTCCTCAGACACCTGGTCACGTCCTGTCTGAAACGTACTTGACAGGTACTTTGCTATTATTTTTGATGTCTATAAGTGATTATTCTTCACACCATTTAACGTGGTTTACATGTTGAAGTCCGAAACTGTTACCTATCTCATTCTATGCTCGGTTCATTCTATCTGTATCATTTTGTTTGAGTGATGGAACATCGTTTCTTAGGTCTGGTAGACTCTTGCTCTTCCACCTGTGTTTGATACTGTACAGCCCTGGGTCAAAGAGAAGTTTAATGCTCTCAAAACTGACGCTACCTTGAGTTCGTTTTCACTGGTCAGTAGTTCGTTTCCTTCATTGGTATCCTACTAATTAATTTCTCACCAGCGTGATGTTGTTGTTTTCCTGCCTTCGTTTGATCTTTGCGATCCTACTGCCTCATTTATTACCTGTCATGACAAAATGTTTATTTTTCTCGATGGTACGTTATCCTCTTGGAATAGGCTCTTCCTTGTTTCAGTGCTAAATAACTCTGCAATTCTAATTACTTGACCTTTTTACAACTCCCGTCACGCCTGCTTCACTTTGTTCCGGTAGTCTTTTTTTTTGCGAAATCTTCCCAACTAATTCCTGTCCAACCAGATGTTCACGGTGTCTCGACTTCTCTCGGTCCCTGTGGTTCTGTTCCTTCATATTTCACCTCTTGTGATAGGGGGATTCTTTCTCCCGTTACGTTGCTGCTGCTTGCTTGGGTAGGTGCGCTGTTCTCCTTGGCTTGGGCGGTCTCTCGTCAATTCGCACGCTTATCAGAGCTTGGTGGCCTTATCTACTCAGTAGGAATCAACATGGATTCCGGAAACAGCGATCGTGTGATACCCAACTCGCTTTATTTGTTCATGAGGCCAAGAAAATATTAGATACGGGCTCCCAGGTAGATGCTATTTTCCTTGACTTCCGGAAGGCGTTCGATACAGTTCCGCACTGTCGCCTGATAAACAAAGTAAGAGCCTACGGAATATCAGACCAGCTGTGTGGCTGAATTGAAGAGTTTCTAGCAAACAGAACACAGCATGTTGTTCTCAATGGAGAAACGTCTACAGACGTTAAAGTAACCTCTGGCGTGCCACAGGGGAGTGTTATGGAACCATTGCTTTTCACAATATATATAAATGACCTAGTAGATAGTGTCGGAAGTTCCATGCGACTTTTCGCGATGATGCTGTAGTATACAGAGTAGTTGCAGCGTTAGAAAACTGTAGCGAAATGCAAGAAGATCTGCAGCGGATAGGCACTTGGTACAGGGAGTGGTAACTGACCCTTAACATAGACAAATGTAATGTATTGCGAATACATAGAAAGAAGGATCCTTTATTGTATGATTATATGATAGCGGAACAAACACTGGTAGCAGTTACTTCTGTAAAATATCTGGGACTATGCGATCGGAACGATCTGAAGTGGAATGATCATATAAAATTAATTGTTGGTAAGGCGGGTACCGGGTTGAGATTCATTGGGAGCGTCCTTAGAAAATTTAGTCCATCAACAAAGGAGGTGGCTTACAAAACATTCCTTCGTCCTATACTTGAGTATTGCTCATCAGTGTGTGATCCGTATCATATCGGGTTGACGGAGGAGGTAGAGAAGATCCAAAGAAGAGCGGCGCGTTTCGTCACAGGGTTATTTGGTATGCGTGATAGCGTTACGGAGCGTTCAAGTGGCAGATTCTGCAAGAGAGGCGCTCTGCATCGCGGTGTAGCTTGCTGTCCAGGTTTCGAGAGGGTGCTTTTCTGGATGAGGAATATATTGCTTCCCCTGCTTATACCTCCCGAGGAGATCACGAATGTAAAATTAGAAAGATTCGAGCGCGCACGGAGGATTCCCGGCAGTCGTTCTTCTTGCGAACCATACGCGACAGGAACAGAAAAGGGAGGTAATGACAGTGGCACGTAAAGTGCCCTCCGTCACACACCGTTGTGTGGCTTGCGGAGTATAAATGTAGATGTAGATGTAGAATTTGAAGTCTTCTTTCGGTCCTTCCTTTGTCAGACTTGGTGACATGAGTTTCGTTCCTGGTAATTTGTCGGCCTGTTTGTCCTCCAATATCTACTGCAATGGCCGTTATTCCCACTGTAGCAATTATTGTCTTCTTGCGTGGATAACTGTTGCCACTTTCTGTCCCGTAACCGTTTCTTTGTTGGAATCTATATTGTCACTTCTTGTCGCGAAGTTATCGTGCGGTTCGTAATAGCTGACATTTCTTCATGAGGTATCTGGCATACGTTGTGGTCTTTTCGTACGCGTTTTCACGAGTGTTTCCCTTTTCGCTTGCCTCATCTCCCAAGAATATTAATTCTAGTTCTCTCAAAATTTCCTTGAAGGCTTCCACGTCGTTGCCTCCACGCCCTACCAGTGACTGTTGGTATTTTTCTGGCAGCTTCATGGTACACAATTTGATCAACTCTCCATCGCTATATGGCACATCCAAACATTGGTTTCTTTGACATTGCTTCAAAAAATTCTCTCCTGAATTCACAAAATAGGGATTTTGCAGTAGTTAATACTTTATTCTATTTTGCGCTTCACTCGACCAATAGCGTAAGAGAAACTTATCTGTGAAATCTTCGTATGATCGACATGAAGCTGCTACATTTTGCATCGTTACTGTCACTGTTCCAGACGTATGGCCACATATAAAGTCTAGTTTGTGTGCTGATGTCCAATGTTCTGGTAGCCCTACTCCGAATTCATCAATGAAATTTGGTGGATGCAGTGAGTTTCCTTCACGGAAATGCTGAAACTTCCCTACAGTGAGGAAATGATCGTTATCGTACCTCGTCATGGTACTGTACGAAATTCGAGAATGAACCCCGCTTCTGTTGCCGATCATGTGGCGTGTCAATCTTTCAGGTTGTGGTAAATCCATTGGATATTGCCCACTGTAACTTTCGCCTAGTCTTGGATGATATCGCTGTAATGGAACGCAATGACTTTCTTCCATCGGCTTTGCGCGAGTGGTGGTATGCATTGCGCGACCTTGCATTTCCGTGTCACGTGTTGGTTCGGTGTCTTGCCTGGCTAATCTTCTCACTCCATCATGTGGTCCAAATTGTTCCGAAAAGTATTCTTGTGATACCCGATGTCTCCGTGGTGTCGTCTGCTCTTCGCAAGTTTCGAAACGTGACTGTGGCATGGCAAGTGGTCGGCTATCGCATAACTTCTTCACCACCTGTGGTTGAAATTGTACATGCTTGTGTGATATCTTTTTTCATTCCTTGTGTAACTTCTTGCCTCTCTGGTGACGTTATGCAGTTAGAAGTTGTTACGGATTCAGAGCTTGTATGATCTTGATCACTTCACTCTCGTATAATTCGCAACAGTTTTTATTTGAGTGTTTCGAACTGATTCTTCGTTTTTGCTTCTATTCTCGCAATACGAGTATCATACCTCTTCAGAACTGCTTCTTTATGCGTTTTTGCTACACTATTTGTCGTGCTGTGGCCGCCGCTTGGCGTGTAATTGCATTAATCTGTTTGATTATCCTTTCAGTTTCAACATGAGTATCATCACGTAATGTTTTGATTTCAGTGTGCATGTCGTCACGCAATGTTTGTATGTCCTCTTGGACCTTGTCAATATCTGTTCTTAATAGCGTGTGACCTGCTATTAAGTTTACAATCACATTTCGAGATTCTTTTGCCTCTTCCTCTATGTGACCTAACTGTTGACTGATCTTACACAGTCGTTTCGCTGTTCCCACCCTCTGTTCACGTATCTGTTTTATCTCTCTGCTTTGTATCGTTATGGTGCACGTTAATTGCTGGAGAATTTACGACAAGTTAAGAGGTCCTACTACCTTGTTCTCCAAAGCGTTTCGTTCTGCGTTTATAGTCTCGTGTCTGTCCACGACTGACTGCAGTGAACCATTCGGTGACATATTTCGACTTGTATCGCCTGTAGTCGGTTGTGATGGAGGTCTTATTACATGTGTTATGGGTTCTACCTATTGAAGCGGTTCGCCATCTTCCTGTGCGAAAGCCGCTTTCAGCGCCTTGTTGTAGGGTACTTACGTTCTGCTGCACCCTCTGTCCTATTTCTCATGGCGTTGTGTCGTATGTTGTCCCGTCCTGAGGTTACCGTACGTTATCTTGCTGGATGCCAGTCTCAATTCGGTCAAGGTCTCGATCTGCCATTGCTAATCTCTCTGATTCCCGCATTTGCCAGTTTAACTGACGCGCCCTACTCGCGTAATCATGCGATCGTACAACCTTACTCAATCCATAAACGCATTACCTTCCCCCTTTCTCTACTGTTCCTAGTTCCATTGACAAAATAACAAGACTGTACGACCGTCACTAACCAGTCAGGAAAGAACCAACTTATCATCGCTGCGCCAGTCACAAACACACTTGCAAGAAAAACTTAAACCTGACTATTATACTACAGGGATACTGCGTACATCTCTCAGTGCATTGCACGTCTCTGTCTCCCTATTCACTTGTCAGTAGCCACTGATATTAACAGTGGGTGGTACAACACAGAAATATAGTATAAAAAATTTTAAGATGATATTTTTCTATATTACTATTTACCTATGGTCAACCACCTTACCACAGCATCCAGGCAGGTTCGCCATTATTTAACATGTGTGAGACTGGTTCTGCGCTATCTTCCACCACAGTTGCGCAAGGACGCCATGTGAGTGTTTTAGGAATTTGTGTTGAACCTACGGCCTGCAAGGTAGGAAGACACCAGTTCACCGTGCAGAGTTCAGAAGAGTGCAGCACTAAGGACAGTCATGTAATCAGACAATGATCTCAATGTCGGTTCCACTACACTTCTTGTAAAGGAAACAATTTCGGGTGATATTTTATCAGTACCTCCGGAATTAAACATGTATTTTCGCCAACACATCGAAGGTAAAATAAAGACACCACCAACTATTGTCGTATGAGTCGGGTAGGTGTTTGAAATAAAACTCAAGTTTTCTTTGAACCTTTCAGCAACCAAATGAATTGGGAGGACGGTAAAAGGACCCAATTATTATTTCATTCCGGTTTCCAACAATGTCCATACTAACTCACAGGAACTATCTACTTCAATTTCGCGACAAGTTACACTACTTCTAACAGCAACAAACACGCCTCCGTCAACCGTGTTTAGCCTGTCCTTTCGGAACACCGTTGGGCTCTTTTCAAAAATTTCGGCTGAGATTATCTGCGGGTTTAGGCAGCTTTCAGTGCCTATAACGATTTGAGCATCAGTGCTTTCTATTAGCGCATGAAGCTCTGGTACTTTCCAACAAGGCTACGACAATTTACGACTGCTATACCAACGGTTCTGTATCTACGTTCTTAATGTGTTTGGCCTGTACCCTTTGTGACTGAAGCCATTCTTGTGTTTTCCCGAGACCCTCTAACCTAAAAAACCGCCCAGTCCACGCCACACAGCCCCTGCTAGCCTTGTAGCCGCCTGACCTATTCAGTGGAACCCGAAACCCAACCACCGTTTGGCGCAAGTCGAGGAATCTGCAGCCTATACGGTCGCAGAACCGTCTGAGCCTCAGATTCAGGCCCTCCACTCGTCTCTGTGCCAGAGGTCCGCAGTCGGTCCTGTCGACTATGCTGCAAATGGTCAATTCTGCCTTCATTTTGGAAGCAAGACTGGCAACCTTTACCACTTCTGTTAGCCGCTCGAAACCAGATGGAATCACTTCCAAAGTGACACACATCACTGGTACCGACGTGAGCAACCACCTGCAGTTGGCTGCATCCTGTGCTCTTCATGGCATCTGGCCTTCCACATCTGGAATGACTCCACCTTGTATGCACAATGGTTTTCTTACGCTTCTTGCCAGGCAAGTCCTTAAGGGCCCCCACAACGCGCCTAACGTTGGAGTTCCCAACCACCAGCAATCCCATCCTCTGTGATTACCCGGATCTTGCAGGCTGAGTGGTTTCCTCTGAAACAGGACAGGCGAAGTATCTGGCTCAGCGACATTTTCAGCCACAGACAACCACCTGGAACCTGTTTGACAGACAAACTGGGGAGGCCTTACGTGCGGCCGCCTGCTTCGCCCTGGGGCGACCTCCCACTCGACCACAGGTGAGGGGTCAGCCTCAGTGCGAGCAGTAATGGGGTTGGTCACCGGTGAGGACCGATCGGAGAACTCGGACGTACTGTACGTCCGTTGGATCCCCACGGCCGGCCCATAACAGTTGTGCGCATCTACTGCAGCCTCAAGTTATGTAACCGAAGCCATCACAGCCTGAAGCTGAGAGCGAAGTGTCGCCAACTCGGCTCGCATCTGCACACAACAATGGTAGTCCCTGTCCATACTAAGGACCGTGGAAAAGTGAACTATGCAGATAAACGGACTATCGGCACGTGTTGCACAACTCTACTGCAGACCTTGACGAAAACGCAGGAACTGTGTCTAATAATACGCAGATATTCAAAAACCTAACTACGGAAGCGCTCAGGTGAAACTAAATAATTCGTCCCTGACTAGGGACTGATGCAAACGAAAACGGACAGTGGCTATTAGATATTACATTCACACGCAGAAACTCAAGAAACTAAACTATTAAATCACACAGATGATATAATAAAATTCGCTCCTGGTTAGGAACTCGTAAATGTCACAAAGGCAGTTACTTCTCTGTTGCTGCGTCTGTCTCGGTCGGCTACTACTGCCTGAAATTTCTATGATAGCGTACAAATAAAGTCAACTAAAGTGTAGAGGCAGCCACAGAGCCGAGAGGCAGAGCAGCAGCAGCACTCGTCTGATAAACTGTAAATTAAGTTAGTCTTTGTTATTTTTCACGTGCTTCTGCAAAGACGTGAACTGTACATGTGTATTTTACTGTGTAGACTAGTAGTGAGAAAATTAACCGTAGTTTTTGTTTTTGCGTTAAGTCTTGTGAATATCCTTGTGTAGGGCTGCTTCCTAGTGTAAATCTTCCCGTCGCCTGAAACTTCGTCACGCCACTAAGTTTTAATTTTGTGCTAGTAGACAGCACACAGTTTATATCAGCGCATTCTAGTTTGAATATTTTATCTCGTGCAGTAACTTTTTGGCAAACAGGATTTCTAATAACAGACATCTGTAAATACATCAGCTTCACTAGAGAAATTTATTTCTGTTTAATAGCTTGCAGTCTCAGAGTACAGTGAGAAATCTGCACAGCAACTTTTAGTGTTACTTTGTTTTCCTTTGGTATATTTTAAAACGCAGTAGCGCCATTTTAGGCCGTATATCTATTTTATAGACAGTACGATATGGCTAGGAACTGTGCTTGTTGCGAACTAATACAAGGAGATTTGGCTGCTGTCCGTAATCAGCAGGAAGCTGCGTTGGCTACCGTCGACAGACTTCTAGCTAATGCTCAAAGTTGTGGTGACGTCGGGGCGCCAGTAACGAGACCTGCGACACCTTTGGTGCCACTGGAATCTCCTGGTGACCCGGACGTCGCTGCAGCTTCTGATATGCAACATGTGACCGGTCCGTTCTCACTCCAGAGTGGGTGACAGACAGTGGTGGGTTAGCTTGGCAATGGGCGGAAGGCGAAAGAGTCTGGCTCCCTACGCTTTAGCAACAGGTACGAGGTTCTACCTAATGTTGGTGATAACTCTGAGGCAGCACGGCCTCTCCTGTTGGGCCAGCGGTCGATTTTCCTACCCAATCTCGACACTATTCGCGAATGGAAGGGGACTGGAGGGATCGGATAGCGGTACCGAAAATACCCTCTGCCACACACCATTAGGTGGCTTCCGGAGAGTGATGTAGATGTAGATGTAATATGCTTATTGTAATAATTATCTAGGGTAATTTTACTGACTTTTATTTATTGCTCTTAAACCAGTAGCACATTGACAACTAGACTTCTACCGGGTAGCTTTGGTGCGTGTCATTATCAGGCATTGCACAGTGGGGAATTGTCGATGCAAAAGTCGTGCTATTCTTGCCCCATGTTGGAGCTGTCGCAGCAAGTGGATGGAACTGGCTGGGCCTCTCTGTGTTTACATCTACATCCACCATCGGCCACGTCATGGTGAGTAGCGGAGGGTACTTTGCGTGCCACTGCCAATTCCTCCCTTTCCTGTTTAGTCCCGAATGGTCCGCAAGAAGAATGATTGTTGGTAAGACCAGTGTGATCTCGAATCTCTGTAACTTTACCTTCATAGTCTTTCCGCGAGATATTGTGGGAAGAACAAATATACCCATTGACTCTTTTAGGAACATACGCACTCGGAATCTTGACTGTAAACGACGAAGTGATGCAGATACGTCTCTCTTCCAGCGTCTGCACTGTTTGTGGCTGAGCAGCGCTTACTAAATGAACCTGTGATGAAACGCTCTTTTGTTCTTTCAATCTTCTCTATCTAGTCTAAAAATCCTGCCCTATTTGGATTCCGTACTGACAAGCAATATTCAAGTATTAGACGAAATTATGTTTTGAAAATTGCTTCTCTTGTGTGTAGACTATATTTATTGACGATTATGTTAATATTTCTCAATCCGGCATCTACCTTGCGACTATTTTCATGTGGTCATTCCTACTTAACTCGCTTGGTACGCCTAGTGCCAGATATTTACTGTACGTGACCGTTTCCAACGAGTATTCTCCAATCGTGAAAGCACATAACAGTGTGTCTTTCTGCCCATTTAAAAACAGTACGCTTCATTTGTCTATGTTGACGGTCAAATATCAATCCCTGCCATCATATGCTTTTAGCTACAATTTTCTAGGGTTGTGACTTCTCTTTACAACAGTATCATCCGCGAAAAGCCTGATGCAACTTTCGACGTTACGCGTGTGTGTGTGTGTGTGTGTGTGTGTGTGTGTGCGTTTTAATAGTACTAAAACACTCATCTGGTGTACGCCCAAAAATAATTTTTGATCTGAAAATTTCTCTTCGTTTATAATGGCATGCTGTTTTCCGTTTGGCTGGGAAAACATGATATTCAGTAACCACACATACGGACATAGTTTTTGGAGAAGCTTAGTAATGGTACGTAGAGATCGCCATTAATGTATCGGAAGATATTACACATCTTTTACATCTTGACTTATTCTGAAAACATTTTGTTAGATCAAGTACCAAGAACATTAAAGGAACAAAGGAAATTTCTTAAGAAGTTATAAGCAGACTATTGATTTGGATACTTAGAATACTAAAATTCCCGTGGAGTGAACCTTCAATGAGTTTCTCTTCCGAGGAAATTAGCCCGTGAACCTGATATGGCTCCACAACCATATAGGGTACTAAAATCAAGAAAGATTAGTGAACATTTCTGAGTTCCACTAAAGGAACACACTGTCTTGGAGAAATTGTTTAGCCGCGGATTGCATCGAAATAACGACATACTTGTGAAATTATGCAATGCTATTCCACTTTCATACTGAAATGCGAAGAGTAGTATTAAACGCGATGTAGAAATCAGAGAAGACCTAACGTACTTTCTGGCTTGGAATCGCGTTTTCCCTTATGTCGCTAGATCCTCTGTTGCACACAGGAAGTTGCTTCATAAATCCTCGTCGAGATTCGGAAGGGTGTTTTGTACTGAAATACGTATTATGTGGAACGATGTATTGACGAGATACTTCATACAATGGGAAAGTTAATACAAGAAGGAATTGTAGAGCTTTCGGTATGCAATGATAATATTCGGAAATAAAAATAGGTAGTCATGGGAGCGATAAAGTAAGGAGACCAAATATTTTTAAACTGGCGATGAAACGGATTGCAAAATGAGAAAGACAGCGTACTCAAAGTTTTTCGTGTTTGCACGTCTTTGTGCGCGTTTCCCTCTGTCTGGTCATCGTAAAATTACGGTTGAGCGGGAGGATATTAGAAGGAACTTGAGAGGTTGGAAGAAATGATGCGCGAGTACAGTCGGCAAAAAGAAAGTCTATGGGCTTCCTTTTGTCTCATATCACTCGTATTTGTGCAATTAGTACACCTGTTTATTGCCTCGTTACAATGGCGGAGATTTGCCTCGGCTTAGCAAAATCCTGAATAGCTGCCGGGTAGCGGCTGGACGGCCGGATTGTTCCGGTCCGAGAATTTATCCCTGAGGGCGCCGTTACATCAGGCGGGCACTTTTTGGTCCCGCGAATCGGCGCGAGCGGACGACCAGGAGGTGGAAAGGCGAGCGATTGTTCCCTGTGTGGGCAGGCGGCCCTTTGTGCGCATCCCCTCCCCCCGCCCCCGCATCGCCCCTGCCTTGCCGAACCTCCCCCCCCCCCCCCCCCAGCCACCGCCACCGACACCCTCGTTCGCGCCTGCCTCTGCCATCGGAACCACCGATACTAACAGCGACGAACAAGAACAAGGGGGAGAGCGCGCCGAGGATCAGCGCCCGGGAATGCAAGGGCTGCGGGCCCGACCGGCTTTTCAAAAGGTCCGCATATATCAAGCACAATAGTCGCACATTCATTTTCGCTGCGAAATTCGGCTGAGGAGAAGAAGCGGCGGTGCCCGTTTAACTTTATCGCCGTTATTATTTGCAGCGCAGTTAGCGGGCTGTAGGTACGAGGGGCGGGCCTTGTAGCGGCCTGTTGTGCGCCACAAAAGGTAAGGCGAGGGCGGCGCGGCAGCGGCAGCAGCTTGTCGGCGCGCCTCGTTACATAAATTTGGCCGCGATCCCCCCATTGTGCGCAGGCGCCGCCATCGCGCTGCCTGTGTAGCCGCCCGGAGCCGTCTGAATGACACTCGGTTCCGAGCGGAGTTTACGAGCCGCGGTGTAGCGCCGTGCGCCGTACCATCATTACCGCATCCACTTCTCGCTCTCCTACACACACACACACACACACACAGACACACACACACACACACACTACTTGCTACTTCATGCTATTGTTAAGCTACATACTCTGGGGCAACGCGTTTCGTGCCACACTTAATAATGAATAGAAATTATATTTCACATACCGACATCTACGTTCATGTTCCGCAGGCAACCTTATGGTGTGCTTCTGGCTGTGATACAAGTATATGTGAGGTATGAGTGTTCGTTTCTGTGGGTATTGATGTATTCATTTTACTTCGCAGTGTAGTATCGATTAGTTCAGTATGTTACTCACGTACCAAACATCCCGAATTTAATTTTGATGTGGGGATTGCATAAATTGCGTCAGATCCTGTCAGATCCAGAGGAGTAGATATTACACTCTGATTAAAATAACGTTTTCACTGCTGTTTCAGCCAGCAGAGAGTAGCGGCCAGTCATCGGCCAATCGCATTTATTTTCCAGAGCGGCACGTGTTCGCTGTGCTGTGTGTGCACACAATCTTTCGTCAAGGGTGCCTGGCTGCACGCTGCGACACTGTGTCCCACCTCTGCAGTCTTCTTCTTCTAATTCTTCTACCTTTTCTTCATCCTACACGTACTGGGCATTTCCCTGTTAACACCCTTTTGGTTCAAATTATTATTCTTTGCAGAAAATTCATCGGTGTTCCCAAAGATACTGGGTGATTTTTTTTTTTTGGTCATCCGTCTTATGACTGCTTCTATGCGGTGCTCCTCTACGAAGTCCTCTCCTTTGCCAAACATTTCGTCTCAGACTAGTAACCGACATCGTCAATTGTTATAAACTGATCGTATACCAGTCTCTATTTTCCACTACATTTCTTATCTTCTAAACGCATCATTATGTTTTGTGTTATTTTCCATTCTTGGGACACGGTTGAGCCGTAGTTGTGTCCGGCTCTTGGAAAAGAGTGCCAGGTGGAGTGCTTCCGCTTCGCGTCTAGTGTTTGCGCTGGCGCTTTCGGTTTGGCGCGCTGTTTGGATCGCTACTGCCCTCTGCCGAGAGGTGGAGCAAGTGTACGGTCGCGTGACGATCGAGGAGAACGTACTGGGCGGTGACCGGGAGAGGTGGTGGCGCGAGCGGGGCCCTGTTGCTGGGGGTCGTCAACTGCTCACCACGTGTTTTGGCCGACCTCTTGGCCGTCAGGGGCTAAGTCTGCCTTACCCGCATGTACGTGGCCTATGAAGCTTAGAAGCCGTGGTGCAGGAGATCGGCGTGTGGGACCGTATGTTTTCTTGTCGGCCGTAGAAACCACTGGCAGCGGTTGGCTCTGACGTGCGTTTGGAAGTGCGACGTGTTCCCGGCGTTGGGGTGGAGTCTGAGAAGTTGAATACTCAAGTTCTAGTGAAGTGTATGAATTTCTTCACCACTGATTTTGTTGGGGTCGTCCCACCACAGTTTTCGTTTGCCTGTCCGCGACAATGTGGTAATTACTTCTTGGTCGGGCCGTTGTCGTTCACACCACGATTGGGTAATTTAGGATTGGTGTCATGGGTCTCTGTGGTTCGGAGTCTGTGCAGGCACCGCCCTTACTACATCTTCTGGTTTTGAGTAACTCGGGGGGGGGGGGGGGGGTGGCGGCTTGTAATGGAAGTTTTGGGGCTGATCTGCTGTGGCCCTGTAGACCACCAATAACTATTCCGCCTATTGTGATTTGGGCCCCTTTACACGTGTCACTCCCTCACTGAGCTAAGGAATTTTTTTTTTTTTGGGGGGGGGGGGAGGGGAACTGCCTTTAATGTGAAGGTTTGTGTGCTGGTTTATTCACATTTATCTTGTAACAAATATAAGTTATATAACTGGCGAGAGACAACTATTTTTGCTTAAAGTTCTTTTTGGAATTGTTCCCTTATTGATATAACAAGTTAAAAATCTTATTGTTAACGTCAACCCTTGCAATATCCTTTACATAGAGCTATATTTAAAAGAGTTTTTTTTACTGTTGTCATATATATATATATATATATATATATATATAAAGTTAAAATGTCATTATTGGCAAGTTATTAATGTCATGCCTGGTAATCTCCTTTTCATAATGAAAATTGTCAAGCTATTTAAAATGGTTTTGAAATTATTTTTGTTACAGAAACGCCAGACTTAAAATTTATTATTGAGAAAGTTTTCAAATAAAAAGGTATCTTTAGCAGTGTGTGTTATTGCATCAGCACCTCCTGGCCCCTACTTCCACGATAACGTTTTGGAATAACATGTGCACTTGAGTTGTTGTTTGTGAACCACCCGATCTGACGGTTCAACGGTCCTTCCGTAACTAACGCCATGTTCTAGGAAACCGCCCTCCCTTTTCTTATAGTGAATAAACACCGTCGGCATCACAACTCATTTGTAAGCTGCTCTTCCAGCGCCATGTGCACGAGGTCGAGCAGGAGTTCAGGACCAACCCCCGCTTCCAGGGCTCGACCGCCAAGTCGTTGCAGGAATCCAGCGAGACATAACTCGTCGACCAGTTGGCAGCCTGTGCCCCATCCACGCCAAGCGCGTCTTTATCACGGCCAAGGGCATCCAGCTCGACACCGACACAGTGGCAAAACAAAACCGAACGGCGTCTGGATCACAACTAAGGCGGTGTTTATTTACGGTCCTCCCAGTTGTTCCTGTATTTCTTGATCTGCTTATTTAAGATCCATCACGCGACATACTCTGCTGCCATACATAATGCTTCCACGTGATAGATTATTACTAAGAAGGCTCCGAGAAAATCCTCAGATGAAAAATCTACCAGTCAGTCGCAAAGTTTGTTTAATCAGAGTACAGTACTTTTACCACATCACTCTATTTACCTTTTCAGTTTACTATAAGGGATAAATATTTTATTTTACACGTTTAATATCATTATTTAATGTATCAATTACACATAAATCCTGAAAGCAAAAGGTATTATTCGATGCTAACTCAGATCTTACTAATGTATTTTGTTTGTATTTTAAAGTCTTTAGGTTGGTGTCGAGTGCTTTTTCGCAGGAGAACTTCTGTGAAGTTTTGAAGGTAGGAGACGAGGTACTGGCGGAATTAATGCTGTGAAGATGGGCCTGGCCCCAAAGGCGGGGTGGAGGATCCGTGGGCATGTTGATTGATGGTAGCAGAGGGTGTAGTGCCTAAAGTTGGTTCTACCGGAATAATAATAATTAGCGTAAACTAGGTCATCTTTGTAGCACACTTACGAAACCCAGATGTTAGGAGAAATAAATAAAATACTAAATGCTGTCACCGCCTTTTCTAACACGAGAAATGATAAAATTCCACTCTAACTGTTTTGAAAATGTTGTATACTGTTCTCGTTTTAGTATGTGCTTCCGTAAGCTTTGCTTTTTAATATAGCCGTCTCAAACAACTGTCACTAAAAGTTTTTTCTTTAAGCTCGAAGTACATCGACGAAGACGTTAAGTATTCTCTTAACATTTTCTCAGTTACAAGACACATACTTCTTCATGATTTAATTCGATAAAATATAGTGTTTCTTTTAATACATTAATACTTCGGTTTGTCAATGATTCTTGTCTCTTGCCAGTGAAAGAACAAAAATGAAAAATTTTGTCCTCATTTAAACAAATCAATCATCACAAATAAATGCTTAAGTTACTACATAAAACATGCCCTTACGAACAGCAAAAAATAAACAACAACTTGAACCTTTTCTAGCAAACATTCACAAAACGCTAAGAAATTGTATATTCAAAAGTAATATGTAAGTTATTTACCAAAAATTATTTATTCTAAGTGATATCATCATTCAAGAATAAGCATATGTTTGGAAAGATGTATCTTAGAGATACATTACGATAATATCCGAGGTCATGTTAATTTTTCCATATTAAAGAGCGCCATTAAAGGTTTCGCTATCTCTTATGTTTGCTTTCGATGTTAATGGTCGAACGCATCTTCCTGAGTAATCAGATTTTTCAGCATTTAGCATTTTAGATCTTCGAGCATCATCGCTGAAGATCTGCAGCTGCCGCCGTTACGTAGTAAATATGAATTCAACTCTGCAAAAGACGCACAACCTGCAACAATTTAAATTAAGGTGTTTCATTTTCAGAACAGCACAGAAGCTGAGCATTACAATTTCTATAAATTTTCTTGCTGAAATTTGACTTGACGTTCATCCTGGGACTTGGCCTGGACTAACGAAGGCTCCTACAATATTTTTGTGAACAGTAAAGAGGGTTGCTACATAAAGTCAATGCAAGCATTAACAGTGAAGTTCCCCATATGAGCCATGGAACTTGTCGTTGGTGGGGAGACTGTTGAGAGGCCAGACAAATGTGTGGTTCTTGAAGAGAGGCAGCAGCCTTTTCAGTAGTTGCAGGGGCAGCAGTTTGGATGATTGGCTGAGCCGTAATTTTTCCCAAGGATATGCAGCTTTACTGTGTGGTTAAATGAGGATGGCCTCCTCTTGGGTAAAATATTCCGGAGATAAAATAGTCCCCCATTTTGATCTCCAGGCGGGGACTACTCAGTTCGACGCCGTTTCAGGAGAAACAGAACTGGTGTTCTACAGATCGGATCGTGGAATGTCAGGTCCCTTAATCGGGCATGTAGGTTAGAAAATTTAAATAGGTTAAAGTTAGATACAGTGGGAATTAGTGAAGTTAGGTGGCAGGAAGAACAAGACTCCTGGTCAGGTGAATACATTGTTGTAAATACAAAATCAAGTAGGGGTAACGCAGGAGAAGGTTCAATAATGAATAAAAAAATAGGATCGTGGATAAGCTACTCCAACAGCATAGTGAACGCACTATTGTAGTCAAAATAGACACGAAGCCCGCGCCTACCACAGTAGAAGATTTAAGAAATGTATGATGAGATAAAAGAAATTATTCAGATAGTGAAGGGAGACGAAAATTTATCAACCTGAGCCTTTGCAGGCTGGTGTTTATTTTAATTCTTTATGCTTTGGTTGCTAGATTGCCATTGTTGTTGATTTTATTTAGAGTTTGATTTTTCTAATAGTTTATATTTTTCTAATAGTTTATATTTACTGGAACAGGAAAGGGAGGTAATGACAGTGGCACGTAAAGTGCCCTCCGCCACACACCGTTGGGTGGCTTGCGGAGTATCAATGTAGATGTAGATGTAGATGTAGATTTAGGAGCCAGGTTTTAAATTGTAAGACATTTACAGGGGCAGATGTGCATTCTGACAGATGTGGATTCTGATCACAATCTATTGATTATCAACTAAAGAGTAAGAGACTACAAAAAGATGGAAATTTAAGGAGATGGAACCTGGATAAACAGAAAGAACCAGAGTTTGTAGGGAGTTTCCGAGAGAGCATTGGGGAACGATTGACAATAACAGGGAAAAGAAATACAGTAGAATGGGTAGCTTTGAGAGATGATATACTGATGGCAGCAGAGGATCCATTAGGTAAAAGGACGAGGACTGGTAGAAATCCTTTGGTAACAGAAGAGATATTGAATTTAATTGATGAAAGGAGAAAATATAAAAATGCAGTAACTGAAGCAGGCAAAAAGGAATATAAACGTCTCAAAAATGAGATCGACGCGGCAAAATGCTTAAGCAGGAGTGGCTTGATGAAAAATGTAAGAATGTAGAGACATATATCACCAAGGGTAAGTTTTGATTTCACTTCTCAGAACTCCAATTTTAAAAGCGAAGGTACACTACTGGCCATTAAAATTGCTACACCAAGAAGAAATGCAGCTGATAAACAGGTATTCATTGGACAAATATATTATACTAAAACTGACATGTGATTACATTTTCACGCAATTTGGGTGCATGGAACTTGAGAATTCAGTACCCAGAACAACCACCTCTGGCCGTAATAACGGCCTTGATACGCCTGGGCATTGAGTCAAAGAGAGCTTGGATGGCGTGTACAGGTACAGCTGCCCATGCAGCTTCAACACGATACCACAGTTCATCAAGAGTAGTGACTGGCGTATTGTGAGGAGCCAGGTGCCCAGCCACCATTGACCAGACGTTTTCAGTTGGTGAGAGATCTAGAGAATGTGCTGGCCAGGGCAGCAGTCGAACACTTTCTGTATCCAGAAAGGCCCGTACGAGACATGCAACATGCGGTCGTGCATTATCCTGCTGAAATGTAGGGTTTTGCAGAGATCGAATGAAGGGTAGAGCCACGGGTCGTAACACCTCTGAAATGTAACGTCCACTGTTCAAAGTGCCGTCAGTGCGAACAAGAAGTGACCGAGACGTGTAACCAATGGCACCCCATATCAGCACGTCGGGTGATACGCCAGTATGGCGATGACGAACACACGCTTCCAATGGGCTTTCACCGCGATGTCGCCAAACACGGATGTGATCATCATGATACTGTAAACAGAACCTGGATTCATCCGAAAAAATTACTTTTTGCCATTCCTGCACCCAGGTTCGTCGAGTACACCATCGCAGGCGCTCCTATCTCTGTTGCAGCGTCAAGGGTAACCGCAGCCATGGTCTCATAGCTGATAGTCCATGCTGCTACAAACGTCGTCGAACTGTTCGTGCAGATGGTTGTTGTCCCCGTCTGTTGACTCAGGGATCGAGACGTGGCTGCACGATCCGTTAGAGTCCTGCGGATAAGGTGCCTGTCATCTCGACCGCTAGTGATACGAGGCCGTTGGGATCCAGCATTGCGTACGTATTACCCTCCTGAACCAACCGATTCCATTTTCTGCTAACAGTCATTGGATCTCGACCAACGCGAGCAGCAATGTCGCGATACGATAAACCGCAATCGCGATAGGCTACAATCCGGCTTTTATCAAAGGCGGAAACGTGATGGTACGCATTTCTCCTCCTTACACGAGTCATCACAACAACGTTTCACAAGGCAACACCGGTCAACTGCTGTTTGTGTATGAGAAATCGGTTGGAAACTTTCCTCATGTCAGCTCGTTGTAGGTGTCACCACCGGCGCCAACCTTGTGTGAATGCTCTGAAAAGCTAATCATTTGCATATCACAGCATCTTCTTCCTGTCGGTTAAATTTCGCGTCTGTAGCACTTCATCGTCTTTGTGCAGCAATTTTAATGGCAAGTAGTGTAGTATCTTCAGTCCAGACTTCAACTTTATTATGAGGTGAAACGCCAAATTAGGTCTGTGGGTATTAGCAAGCAGTGATACCCCAAATATTTATTTAAAAGTAGCTGAGTACTCGGCGTTGAGCAGGTGTGTATTTATTCTAATATTCTATTAGCCTACCTGTTCCTTACCCTCTCTCTGTCTTTCTTCTCCTTCACCTCCTCTATGTTCATGTTCTACACCCACTCCCTCTATACACCACCTCCATTCCCCCCTACCCTCCCTTTTCCTGTCTTTGCAATACCTCTGCCCGATTCTCTATCCTTCTCCCCACACTTTCTGTCCATTCACTCCAACCCATCTGCTCCTTTCCCTCTGTCTGTTACGTTCTCCTCCCTTCTCTGTCTGCATTATCACGTTCGCCGCAAGAGGAGGCTGGTTCTTCTTACCCCCATAGTATTTCTCTCCAGATTGTAACTAATAGATGGAGCAAATTTGGCTGAAACCATTCCAGGAGATTAAATTGGCGTTTTACCCATGGCTTTGCTAACATACGCCAAAGTCAAATATATTTTACATATTTTAAACATATTTCAAACGTATTTGTACACATATTTCACCTGTATATCTGGTGAATTTAGCACTGCAGCTTCAATATCACGCAGCTCAGTGTTTATGATGTCTTATGTCCTGAACTATGTGTCATATAGTGACACGTTTTTCTAGGTATGTTTCAGCGACGTAAAAGGACTACTACCTGTAGTATGTAGAGAAACGAATTGGAAATAAAGTAGTAACAAAAAAGTTATACATAACGCCTCAGTTTATCAGTAATTGACGTCACACCTTCCGATGTAGAGGTCGTACAATGATACACACCTTAAGACAAAAGAAACGACGCACCACGAAGGCATTATCCGAAAGAGAAGCAAATCGATAGACACAATGTGCATGTACAGACAGACAATGGAATACAAGTTTAGAAACTATTGATGATACATTCAATACAAATAGATTGACAAATTGAGGAAGTCTATAATGCGTTATTAATATTTTCTGTTAAAAACAGTCTTGATCGCAATTTATTTATTACGGTGTCCGGTTTTGACCACTACTGCGGTCACCTTCAGACCAATGAGTAAGAACCTATTTCTGCTGGAGAATCACTACCGGTTTCGACCACTACTGTGGTCACCTTCACACTAATGAGTAAGAACCTCCTTCTGCTGGAGAATCACTAGTGTCAGTAGTGATTCTCCAGCAGAAGGAGGTTCTTGCTCATTGGTCTGAAGGCGACCACAGTAGTGGTCGAAACTGGTAGTGATTCTCCAGCAGAAGGAGGTTCTTACTCATTGGTCTGAAGGTGACCGCAGTAGTGGTCGAAACCGGACACCGTAATATATAAATTGTGATCAAGACTGTTTCTAACAGTAAATATTTGTAACACATTGACCACTGTCACTCCCATAATATGTTCAAAAGTAATCTATAATGTGTTGTTCCACCTCTGGTCCTTATGCAAGCAGTTACTTGACTTGTTTCACAGAGTTATTGAGCGTCCTACTCAGGAATGTCTTGCCGAATTCTGTCCAATTGGATGGCTGGATCGATAAAATTCCGAATTGGTTGGCGGGCTCTTCCCATGATGCTCCGAACATTCTTACTTGGAGAGATATCCGGCGACTCTGCTGACCACTGTAAGCACGAAGACAAGCTGTAGAAACTCCCACCATGTTAGGGCGGGTTTCATGTTGCTGAAATTTAAACCCAGGATGTCTTGCCAAGAAGGGCAACACAACGGCGCACATAATATCGTCGATAAACCGCTGTGATGTAAAGGTGCCGCGGATGACAACCAAAGAGGTCCTGGAATGAAAAGGAACGGTACCGCAGAGCATCACACCTAGATGTCGGACCACACGGCGGGCGACATTGAGGCTGGTACCCCACTGCAGTCCAGGGCTTCTCCAGGCACCACTTCGGCCTGAAATCTCATTAACTGGAGTAGAATTGTCAAGTCATGAGTCCGTCCTCGAACTGAGCCCCGTTGTCCAGCAAAGACGTGTCTGGAGACGCCTCTGGGAGCGGTAGGATACCAAGCTGACTGCCGCCCGTCATACGGTCCAAGAAACATTGCATTTCACAGCAGGAACCTTTTGCTTGTTATCAGCGGCACTCTTACAGCAAAGCGGTACGTCGACTATATTCCGTGCTTCGGATTACTTTAACCACAGCAGTACATGTACACGTTACAAACAGACCGAGCGAGGTAGCGCAGTGGTTAGACACTGGACTCGTATTCGGGAGGACCCACGGTTCAATCCCGCTTCCGACCATCCTGATTTAGGTTTTCCGTGATTTCCCTAAATCGCTCCAGGCAAATGCCGGGATGGTACCTTTGATAGGGCACGGCCGACTTCCTTCCCCGTCCTTCCCTAATCCTATGAGACCGATGACCTTGATGTCTGGTCTTCTTCCCCAAAGAACCCAACTCCAGCCCACGTTACAAACTTAGTTCAGAGAAGACGTCAGATAGATCGCTCTGTTTCCGCATTACGACAACGACTGCACCGTCTTCCGCCCCCCCCCCCAACCCCCTCCCCCCCTCCACACTCTGGTACCGCGCGCCGAGGAATTTGAATCCGCGTCTGACGTCATGGACGTCGAAGACCCATAGAGGTCTCTGCACCATCGCGCCGGAAGCTGTGAGGGCGCCACACTCGAACACCTGGTTCCAGCGGCCAATAGCGGCGCCCTCGATAGCGTACCTAAGTGCCTGCCTCTCGCTCAGCCAGCCAGTCTAATCTCGCGAACGTCGCTTGACACCTCGCTTCGCGCTAGACAGCTTACTTCGTTGTTCTGTGTACGAGTGGACGTGTTTGTTTTCTTGTGACTCCGTTGTTCGATCTTGTTGTATTCGTTCAGTCCTTAGTTGGTCGGGTCTGTCTTCTCCCGTTGTGTTGTTGTTCGCGGGCCTCTCCGCGGGTCCCGCCGCGCTTTTCGTTATTGCTACCCGGCGACCGTCCCGGTCGCAGTTACAACACCCCTCCCCCTTCCCCCCTTTCGAGACGCTTTATATACCCTCCACTGTTAGTGCTGTCACCTGATTTCTGGAGAAGTTACTGCACGCTGTCGAACAATAGCAGTGGTCACATTCGTGTGACTGGACTGTGTCCATCAACTACTTCCTCAGATAAGTAAAAAATAATTTTAGAAAACACATCAATCTTACGATTTGTGTTCAGCCGCAAGGGGCGCTAGTGTGCTTCCGCCAGACTGTCAATTTTCACTGAGGTGAATGTCGCTGTCGAATATGTTAGACTGTGTTGTAACCTATATAAATGTGTAGTTTTATAATAAATAGGCCTACACTGAATTAGCATGCGTAGGTAAATGTGGTCGTCTGCCCACACAATCACCAGGGACACTGACGGACCAGGACGAGCCAGGCAGCCGCTTGATTCTAGAGCGTGCAGTCTGGCAGCAGGAAGAAACTTTTCAAGGGGCTAATATCATTTACGTATATTTACAGCAGCCGTACGCAGAGCTTGCCTTCAAAGCCGGCGGAAGGCGCCAAGTGACGGCAAACTCGCCCGCCGCACCCCCGAGCCTCCCACCCCCGCCAAGTTATCGCTGCGGCGGTGGAGGGTGCCGCGGAGTGGCGGCAAGGAGGCTCGTAAAAGTTGGCGCGACTTGAGCGGCGGCGGAGTGAGGTATGGAGACGGGGGCAAGTTATACACCTGCAGCTGCAGCCGCGGCCGGGGCCCACTGGCCTGCCGAAACTGTTTCGAGCTGAGGTGAGGCGAGCCAAGGTGAGGTGAGGTGAGGTTCCCCTTTTTCCCAGTCGCTCGCACCGCGATTCCGATAGCAGGGAACTTCTTCTTCTCGCCTCGCCTCGTCCCCCCGACCCCTCCCCCCGCTACTATGCCATACCTCCCCCATCTTTCCGGGACCCGTCCGCAAAGACCGTCTTACGGCGCCGGCCGCCGGAGCTGCTGTGAATAAATTGCGCGGTGCACCCCCGGAAATATTCCAGCGCTGGTTTGCGGAAGAGGGTCGCACCCTTGAGCCCACTTCACGACTCGCTCTCTTCCGGCGCTTGACCTCTGCCGGGGAAAAGTTTCCTCCCGAGCGCCTTGTTTTTATTTATGGCCACTTCTTACGCTGTTCCCAACTTCCTCCCCCGATGGTGGCACTTAAATGCTCCACACTGCGCTCGATATCTCGTATCTGTTCCTGTGAAAGGTGCGCAGCAGTAAGGAGTTTGATATTATGCACGTAGTTACCCTGCAAGGCAGGATAGGTCCCACATGAAGCAGTTAACTTAGCCAACAACGTGTGTCGACATTATATCAAGCGAAGCTTCTTAACCGAAATCTGAGTTTATGCTCATAAACAGTCCGTCAATATTGACTTCTGCTACTTGGTTCGTGGGTGTGTACACACTTCAAAGAAAGTTTTCCATCACGTCGGTTCCGAGAGTTCTGGCACCTGTACAGAAAATTGGGATGAAGATCAACATAAACATCATTTCCGCCCTTTTTAGTGCTCATAAAAACCCCACATTGCATGCTGTACCACCATACAGCGGGACCTTCAGTGGTGGTGACTTTACACACCGGTACCTCTAATAACCAGCAGCACGTCCTCTTGCTTTGATGCATGCCTGTATTCGTCGTGGCATACTATCCAGAAGTTCATCAAGGCACTGTTGGTCCAGATTGATCCACTCCTCAACGGCGATTCGGCATAGATCCCTCAGAGTGGTTGGCGGGTCACGTCGTCCATAAACAGCCTTTGTCAATCTATTTCAGGCATGTTCGATAGAGTTCATGTCTGGAGAACGTGCTAGGCACTCTAGTCGAGCGATGTCGTTATCCTGAAGGAAGTCATTCACAAGATGTGCACGATGGGGGCGCGAATGGTCGTCCATGAAGACAAATGCCTCGCCAATATGCTACCGATATGGTTGCACTATCGGTCTGAGGATGGCATTCACGCATCGTCCAACCGTTGCGGCGCCATCCGTGACCACCGGAGGCTCACGTCGGCTCCACATAATGCCACCCCAAAACAGCAGGGAACCTCCACCTTCTGCACTCGCTGGACAATGTGTCTAAGGCGTTCAGCCTGACCGGATTGCCTCCAAACACGTCTCCGACGATTGTCTGCTTGAAGGCATATGTGACACTCGTTATTCCAATCCTGAGCGGTCCATTTGGCATGTTGTTGGCCCTATCTGTACCGCTCTGCATGGTGTCGTGGTTGCAAAGATGGATCTCGCCATGGACGTCGGGAGTGAAGTTGCGCATCATACAGCCTATTGCGCACACTTTCAATCATAACATAAACGTGTGGCCGCACGAAAAGCATTATTCAACATGGTGGCGTTGCTGTCTGGGGTCCGAGCTATAATCCTTACGCCACGCGAGATTTGCCGAGCGGTCTGAAGGCGCTGCAGTCATGGACTGTGCGGCTGATCCCGGCGGAGGTTCGAGTCCTCCCTCGGGCATGGGTGTTTGTGTTTGTCCTTAGGATAATTTAGATTAAGTAGTGTGTAAGCTTAGGGACTGATGACCTTAGTAGTTAAGTCCCATAAGATTTCACACACATTTGAACATATAATCCTTACGTAGCGGTCATCCTCTGCTGTAGTAGCCCTCGGTGGGCTTGAGTGAGGCATGTCATCGACACTGACTGTCGCTCTGTATCTCCTCCATGTCAGAACATCGCTTTGGTTCAGTCCGAGACACCTGGACACTTCCTTTGTTGAGAGCCCTTCCTGGCACAAAGTAAACAATGTGGACGTGATCGAACCGCGGTACTGACCGGCTAGACATGGTGGAACTACAGACAACAGTAGCCGTGTACCTCCTTCCTGGTAGAATGACTGGAACTTACCGGCTGTCGGAACCCCTCCGTCTAATAGGCGGAGCTCATACATGGTTGTTTATATCTTTTTGGCGGGTTTAGTAACATCCCTGAACAGTCAAACGGGCTGTTTCTCGATACAATATCCACAGTCCACGTCTATCTTCAGGAGTTCTTGGAATCGGGGTGATGCATAACTTATGTTGATGTGTGTATTATGCGGACAGTATGTCGTGGCAGTCGGCCTCGGCGGTAAACAAACGAGAACTTAGACTGCCCAAGGGGAGAGGAGCAGTGTGGGGCGCTAAGCCCCGTCTCCAGCTCGAAGGGCTGCCGATCCTACGTGCACGTTCTGTGGTTCCACGATTCCTTTTGTCCTGACGAGAGTCTCCTTCAAATCCCTTTATCCAGAGAGGTTAGTCACTTCACTCACTCCAAAATAATAAAAAAACAAGCAATCCACAACACAGAGCAGATTGGTGTACATAAAGCATTTGGTAGTGGCTATAGCGCAATTGTTAGCTGCAATTGGCAATGGTAGTTCA
This sequence comes from Schistocerca piceifrons, assembly GCF_021461385.2. Classification (NCBI taxonomy): domain Eukaryota; kingdom Metazoa; phylum Arthropoda; class Insecta; order Orthoptera; family Acrididae; genus Schistocerca; species Schistocerca piceifrons. Next base: position 348,629,470 of record NC_060145.1, read on the forward strand.
GACCCGACCTCTACCGGTATCTTCCGCAAGAATAGTTCAAACACACTCTTAAAACTGCCACGATATAGTGTCCGCATAGCAGAATTCTTTGTTTATGGTTTAATTTGCATTTTCTTATTATCATCAGTCTTCCGAATATTTCTGTACAGCTTGTCACGAGTTCTACTCGAGAGACAACATCTTCATCCACAACACAGAGCAGATTGGTGTACATAAAGTCCCCCACACACAGACGAACCGGTAGGCCAACTCATTTTCTGAGTGAGTCGGTGCCCCCCACAGTCAGCTTCAGGGGCCCATTCACAGCCCATCCTCTGGCGAAACGTGTACACGAAGTATCCATCTCCAGCTACAACTTATCTGGTTTTGTGTGGTGATGGCGACCACCTGGCGGACTCCACCTACCATACACTTGGAAAACTAACTCATAACTGGACACAGTAATGACGGAGTGGCGGTTGGCAAGTGGCTCGTCTCAATAAGCAGGTAGGGGCTCGCCGGTGGAACCGACGCACCCGGACCACGGTCCCAACCGCAAGCCCAGCGCCTGTATCCAGCTGAGGAGGTTCAGGCAGACTCACTCGTCGGGTGGCTCAGCAGACAGGTCCACCTGTGAACTGGGGCCCTGACTCAATTACTGCCAGTTCACACTCCATCAGTATAGTGTGCCCATCCTGTGCTATTTGTTAGCAGGTAGGGTCTGTCAGTCGGTCGCCGGTCGCCATGCACAGCCAGACGGGTTGCAGAAGGGGTTGTACACGTGCGAGGATTTCCTAAACACTCAGTCTGTAAATGGGCGCTTAAAGCTTGTACCTTCAGTTAATTGTTGATATATTCCAACCCTATAGTTTTTACCCACTAGACCCCTCTCTAGTACCATTAAACTCATTCCCTAAAGTCTTAACAGCGGTTCTCCCACCTTGTCACTTTTCAGTGTTTTATGCACATTTCTTTCCTCGCCTCTTGTGTGGAGAACCTCATTTCTTATGTACTAGTCCATCGAATTTTCTACATCCTACTCTAGTATCTCATCTCAAACGCTTCGATTATCTTATCTTACAGCTTCCCCACAGTCCATGATTCACTTCTGTATAGTGCTGTGATCCAGGTACACATTTCAAAAAAATTAAAGCAAATGTTTGAGTCTAGCAGATTTCTTTTCGTTAGGACTGCTTCCGTTGTCTCTGATACTCTGCTTTTTGTGCACTCCTTGTTTCATTTGCCACACATTATCTTACTCCTAAGGTAGCAAAATTCCTTCAGTTTTTCTACATTGAGGTCCCAAATAATTTTTTCACGTTTATCACTAATCTCGTTTCTGCCACTTCTTATTACTTTTGTTTCTTCTGCTTACTCTCAATCAATATTCTCTATTCATTACACTGTTCAAATAATTCGATATGTCCTCACTTTCACTAGCATCAACAAATCGTATCACATATAGTCTTTCACCCCGAATTTTAATTCCATTTCTGATTGTACTTTTTCTATGTGATTGCTTATTCGATATTCAGATTGGCTAGTAGGGAGGAAGACTACATTCCTTTTTACACCTTTTCTTAAATCTGAGAATTTCATTGTTGACCTTCGTTCTTATTATTTCTTCTTAGATTTAATACACATTGTTTATTACCCATCTCGTAGCGTATGCGAATATCTGGACACATGCATGACTTTCACTCCTACACCTCATCTCTACAAATAAAGCTGAACGTGAGAAACTAATATATAAATTTTAACCACTGTTCATAAAATTTATTCCGCCAGGTATAACATAGGCCAACTGCTTTGCCGCAGTGATAACACTAGTCCCCGTGAGATCACCGAAGTTAAGCACTGTCGGGCTGGGCTAGCACTTGGATGGGTGACCATCCGGTCTGCCGAGAGCTGTTGGCAAGCGGGCAGCCCTTGTGAGGCAAACTGACGAGCTACTTGACTGAGAAGTAGCAACTCCGGTCTTGTAAACTGACAAAACGGCCGGGAAAGTGGTGTACTGACCACATGCCCCTTCAATACGCATCCAGTGACGCCTGTGCGACCGGCCGGTCGGTATCGTGGCCTGTTCGTGCGGGGTTTTCTTCAGATACATCTCTAGAGACTAAATTTGTGTTGTCATTTAAATGTATGAACTAAGGTGATAATCTGTTTTCAGTTTAGATTGAGAGCAATAATATGGTTTCCTCAAAGCAGCTGATGAAGCACAATATGATTTTCGATAAGTATTTTAGTATGAAACTTACATATAAGTATCGAATAAAACCTTATTCTCCATTGTGTGGAGCCGAAATTGTAGTTAAAGCGTGAAACCGAGATTATTGGATGGAGAAAGGGAAATATGACAGTCAAACATCAGCAGATTGAAAGAATACATGGGCTGCATTTTCAAATGACAGCCGAAGTAGTGGATTGCTATCCCTATCATATAGTTCATGTGAATTAGATTTATGCGGCTTACACACACTATATGAAAGAAACACAGCGACTATCTTCTATATTTAGTTCACTAATTTATTTTTTTAGCCATGTATTGCACAAATTCTATCATAACTGGTCTCGAGTCCTTAGAAATTCATCATTAGTGTCAGATGTTCTGTCTAAACACACAGAGAAGTAACGGTCCGGAAAATGCTAAGAAACTAAATTACAAAGCAATCCACACAACTGCATTCAATCCTGAAAGTACAACAGTACATGCCAGCAAACTTGCTTGAGACACAGACATACTAGCTGTTACCAATAACTGTGCTTGCATAACAATATTTTTGTTATGTTGTGTGATAGTGAGTAAGCTACAATATGTGCAATAACGTCAGCTACCGTCAGTTGTCTACTCGTTTAGGTTGGTATAGTTCGTGATATGTGTTCTCCCGCTTTCAATTGCCTCAGTTCAGCAATGCTGTGAAGGAGTCTGTGGGGAGTTGTGGACTGGAGCACCAATATATGCATCGAGCTATAGATGCAGCTATGGATATAGATATAGATATGGAAATTGCAGGAAATAATAAATACCATACAGATTACAAAACGTCTACATCATGCAACAACTTTAACAGGTGTTCCGTTCCCTATTTCACATAACAACCTTTTTTTTTCTTAAGCAGTTTATGTTTGCTGCCAAAATTCAAGCTATCGCCATACCAAATGTCATCGATATCGGTTCACTGGTTTAGTCGTGAAAGCATAACAAATAGAGTTAATTTTCAATTTATAATATTGGTATCGGTTTGCAATATTATTGGTGGAACTGCAGGCAACAGTTAACCACATAATAATACACTCAAGAGGCAAAGAAACTGATACATCTGCCTCATATCGTGCATGGCCCCCCGAGCCCACAGAAGTGCCGCAACACGACTCGGCAGGGACTTGACTAAGGTCTGATACCACGAATCCTTCAAGGCTGTCCGTAAATCCGTTAGAGTACTAGTGGATGGAGATCTCTTCTGAACAACACGTTGCAAGCCATCCCATATATGCTCAGGTCAGGGGAATTTGGTTGCCATCGAAAGTGTTTACATACAGAAGAGTGTTCCTGGAGCCCCTCTATAACAATTATGGAAGTGAGAGGTGTCGCATTGTCCTGCTGGAATTTCCCAACTCCGTCGGAATGCACAGTGAACATGAATGAATACAGGTGATCAGACACGATGCTTACGTACGTGTCACCTGTCAGCCTCGTATCCAGACGTGTCAGCGGTCCCGTATCTTTCTAACTGCACATGCCCCACACCATTACACAGTCTCCATCAGCATGAACAGTCCCCTACTACCGTGCAGGATCCATGGATCCATGAGGTTGTCTCCATATCCGTACACGTCCATCCACTCGATACAATTTGAAACGAGACTCGTCTGACCAGGTAACATGTTCCCAGTCATCAACAGTCCAGTGTCGGTGTTGGCGGGACAAGGTGAGGCGTAAAGCTTTGTGTCGTGCAGTCATCAAAGGTACACGAGTGGTCCTTCGGCTCCAAGAGCCTATATCAAAGATGTTTCGTTGAATCGTTCCCACGGTGACACTTGTTAATGCCCAGCACTGAAATCTGCAAGAACATGCGGAAGTCTTGCACATCTGTCACTTTGAACAATTCTCTTCAGTCGTCGTTGGTCCCGTTCTTGCAGAATCTTTTTTCTGCGGCAGCGATGTTGCGGATTTGATGATTTACCGGATTCGTGATATTCACGGTACACTCGTGAAATGGTCTTACGGAAAATCCCTACTTCATCACTACCTTGGAGATGCTGTGTTCCATCGCTCGTGCGTCGACTATAACACCATGTTCAAACTCACTTAACTCTTGATGACCTGCCATTGTAGCAGTAGTAACCGATTTAACAACTGCGCCAGACACTTATTGTCTTATATAGGCGTTGCCGACCGCAGCGCCATATTCTGCTTCTTTACAAATCTCTGTATTTGAATACGCGCGCCTACACTAGTTTCTTTGTAGCTTCGGTGTATGAAACTTTGATATATTCAGAATGTAGCATTTATTGTCAAATTTACTATGGTCAAAGTAAGTTCTATCAAAAAATTACTTAATCACGGGTGTAGGTGAATTAGATGTATACTGGGAACAGGTTAGATGACGCTAGCCCATAAGCGCGTGTTAAGAGTGGAAAAATGGTCGCTGGCGGATCAAGTGTACGTTAAACAGCCGATATAGTACACTTCGTAAGTCGATGTACCATCAAACATGTGCAAGCTAAAAAAATAACCCCAACATAGAAAATAAACAAAAACTACTGAGAAGGTAATAGCAAGTACTTCAGAAAAGGCTTCGTTCTTTTAACAGTTGATGAGACTGTTCCTTATCGAACATGTTTTCCATTCAGTAAAAGTTTCATGCTCTTCTAGTGTACCCAACTGGTATTATCTGCATTTCCTCATATGAGAAGCATAGACTGCTTTATTACTACCTACATTTATTGCAGATAAACACAATGGGCAAAAACATTATAAACACCTACTTAATGACATGTTGGTGCAACTTCGGAACATCACACAGCCATGATGAATGTGGCATGGGTTCTACGTGTACATGGTAGGTTTCTGGAGGTAGCTGGCACTGGGTTTTTATGCACATATAATTTATTATCGAATCAGAAGTACGCATTCCATTATCTACAAAACAAAATCGATCACTGACATCAGTGTACACGGTGGATGACCAGCAATTTTCCACGTCGAGGGCATTCAGTGTAGGCATTCAGTGTGACACTTATTAAGTCTCTCATAAAGCATGTGGCTGGAGAGGAAGAATACCGTATTAGATGGTTGTTAGCTTGCGCAGCACAAGAAGAAAACGACTTCACATGAGGACCCCATAACTGAAGGTTTGTCTTGCATCTCGTTGGTCTTGAGCGCAGTCTGTTGAGAGCTGTACATGCTTTTCACTTCTCAGAATGACATGGAGGGAGCTCTTTCTTCGTAACCATTCATTTCTCCAAATGCTGACATACCCGAGCCACTTTGAGACCCTTGCTTGCAATGGTGTTCCTGTAACAGCTTCAGTAATTGCCAAGAAACTCCTCCCTGATTTCGATTGAGGATGTGGTGTCTGAGAGTCATATAAGTGATGGGTTTCTGTAGTCATAGCCTTACTTTTCGCGCATCAACCAGCTATGTTGCGTCTAATTTCAGGAGCGGTTATGTGAGCAAGACGGTGTAGTCGATCTACGGGTGTAGATCTTATACTACCTGTGATAATGCGACAGATCTGATTAAGAGGCACGTCTATGTTTCTAACATGGTTGGACTTTTAACATGCGTATCAGTACTGGAGTAACACAGCACTACCGCGCTAATACTTAAAGTGCGTGGGTGAGCTCCCCATATATTATGTGTCGGTTTCCGTACCATGTTGTTTCCTGCATACTGTTCCTGTTTCATGTTTAGGCAGTGTTTCTCACATGTCATTGTACGCTATAGAGCCACTCCTAACTATATGAGAGCAAGATGGAGTTTAAGAACCGAAGATCTGAAGGTTTTTAGATGCTTGTTTGTTCCTGAGCACGGATACACAGGTCAGAGTTTAGGCAGGATTCTGTTTCAGGTGATTGTCATTGTAGAAGGTGATAAATTCTTCCAGGGCTCTAGACAAGGTTTGTTCGATGTTTTCAAAATGGGCCTTAGAAATGGTTGCACAGTTATCTGCATAAAATATAGTTCTGTGTTCCTTCGGGTAATGGCTGTTCACTAGCGTTAATGTTGAATAAGAATGGTGCGAGCACATTGCCCTGTGGTAATCGATTTTTCTGTGTTCTCCATCTGTTTGTTTTTCTCCCTGAAATTCCACAAATATTCCTATACATTATGGGGTAGTTTTTTTTGGGTACCCGATAGCATCCCACATGTGTTCCATCAGCTTCAGATCAGGCGAATTTTGTGGCTAAAACATCAAAGTGGATTCACTGTCCCCAAAACACTATCACATGATTGTAGATTTGTGACACAGACATTTATCCTGTGGTAAGACGTTATCGCTGTCGGGGAGGACATGAGGTATGAAAGGATGCAGGTGGTCCTTAATGATGTTCATGTGGTCCACAGCTGTAATTGTGGCTTCCATTACTACCACAGGTCTCTTCCGAGCGCAGGAGAGCGCCATCCATCCATAATACTGCCGCCAACGGCCTGCATCCGTCATGCGGTGCTTGCTTCGAGCTGCCATTTGCCTGGCTAATGTTGTATCCAGACTCGATCGTTGACTTCGAATAACAAAGTACGTCATTCATTCCACGTGGATAGACGTTCAATCTGATGCAGAGCAGAATTTCAGTGATCCCATGAATACTGCAAAGGTAATTGACGATATCGTAAATTCTACATGGAAACGCATACAGATCGCCTGCTACTAGGAGTCGCGTTCGCTGACCGGTGTGCTCTGAAATAGTTTTTATGAGATCTAACGTAGATCACCGCACCAAATGCAAGTGGGCTGATCTGCTGCCGCTAGCCATTCTACATCACGACAGCAGAGAGCGCTCACGATACGGAGTCACTGGAAGCGTGGTTCGTGGGAGTGCATCATGGTGTGCACCAGATTACAAGTGAGCGCTATCGGCGTCATACGGGAACTTGCAATTCAGTTGGCAGCTGCAGGACGCCAGTGGGGTGGTATCGATACGTTATACCGAAGCCGCCAGCAAACAAGCCTCCGAACTCAGAATTTTGTTATGAGGCATAGGCGTCCAGTACCCTGTCATGGTTCATCATGATTCAAGCACTTTGCATGGATGCTCATCATAGTAGCATGCTAACAGCCGATCTGCTATGCCTTTACCGTGGTATTCATTCCTACGCTATAGGACTTAAATATCTGATCATTTGTTACGAAACTTCCTGGCAGATTAAAACTGTGTGCCGGACCGAGACTCGAACTCGGGACCTTTGCCTTTCGCGGGCAAGTGCTCTACCAACTGAGCTACCCAAGCACGACTCACGCCCCGTCCTCACAGCTTTACTTCTGCCAGTACCTCGTCTCCTACCTTCCAAACTTAACAGAAGCTCTCCTGTTGTTGCTTATGACGGTGGAATTCCCCATTTGTATCTTTATAGTCGACAGAATCATTCGTACTCCGTCTCGCTCCACTTGTATACTTCAGTTATTACACCACGTTCCTGAAATGTTACCTGGCGTATCTCGCTGTAGGCAGTGATCAGAATGTTTTGGGTCATCAGTTGTAAGGTAGCAGGCTTGTTGGTATATTGGGAAATATTCTTTAATCCCTCCTTACTATCGCCGTTTCTGGAAGAACGCTATTTCTGTGCACAAAACCAAAATCAGAAAGGTTTAAAGTTGAATCGTCTGGGTGTCAGTGTCCAGTTACATGAGTGTATAGGGGCCATGTTGAAGTTTAGTCAGGACAGGAGCATGCCAACAACTGTCTATTTTTAAGACGCCATGATCGCATCAAACCCTGACGTTTTAGCACGTCGTCTGTTCGGCACTCAAGGATAGTCCTGCTCTCCCACAATTATTAATAAGTAGTAATCTTAATAAAATGAGATAACTTCAAAAGTACAAGGTCAGCCACAAATAAAAAGTGGGAACTGTTGAAGTTAATTAAAAGGAATACTGTCCTCTTAGAAGCTGCAAGCCAACTTCACGAAGAGATGGATTAATACAGTTGTAAAGGGCATTTATTGATTTAGACGAGTGAACATCTTTAGTACGAAAAAAGTACTCACTACAGAGAGAAAATATCCGGACTTAATCATCCAAACACACGACCTGTCGGCTGTCATGCTATAGGGAAGCAGCCTACTTACACCATATAGACTTCATATGCTTTCCATTGTGTGCTAGCCTAGCCGATATTAACTACCTATGACATCACGAATGTTGTGCAATACCTTAAAAGTAAAGTAAATAATCTGAAAAGTTAATAGCATGTCAGGAGTGATGCTAAACTTATAATGCGTTAAGTTTCAGTTTAATAACTTTAACAGTTTTTCGAAATTTGGATGCTTTACATAAAAATCAGCGGCGCAACAGGAAGGAGCTAGAAACTTCAAAATTTATATTCAGATTTCTTTTTCATTGTCATTTGATGAAAACAGCATGCTGGCTCTCACAAAGCAATATTTTGGTTGAAATTCACGATTTTCTGCTTTTGTGTCCTAAAAGTATGGAAGCAAGATAGATTAAGTAAGTGATTAGATAAAGCTATAATAACAAAGATGTGAGAAGTTTCCAAAAGGTAGCTATAGAACTATAACTGTAGCATAGAGCTCATCTATTGCGTGCAGTGCAACTAAAATAAATCTCTCGCCAAAAGTATTTAACCTAGCCACATCAGAATTTTATTATAGAGACTTACCTGTGTGCTGATTGCACAGTTAAACTGAGATCTTAATCAGCGAATGAAGCAATTAACTATTTAGTAACTTGAAGTGGTGCTCTACTATCCCCAGCAGCTAGTCCGGAAGGCAAATTTTGTCAGCTGCGCTTGCGGTGGTCCGCTCCGCGTCTATATAAATAAGAGCGCTGCGAGCTAGTCAGGCCCCTGATTCGTATCAGCGCGCACTCCTTGTCGGAAGCCGTGTCGCATCTGTGCAGTGGCAAGAACAGCCTTGGACGCCGTATTAGGTAACTCGGTATGCACGTAAAAATGAGTTCGCGTTGTGGTAAAGTGTTGATTGCAGAACGACCTCAGTGATTTATTCTCAGTTTGTGTATGTTGTATTTTCACGTGTCGTCGCAGGACAGACATTCTACCGTTACTAGCGTGGCGTATGATGAGTATTAACATCAAATTTTGGCGAGGATTCACTTTGAACATTTTCATTGATAACGATTATTGAACAGTTTCGTTATCTGGGGATAATAGGATCTGCGCAATACACTCTGAACAGCTCTGATAGTACAAGAACTGATAGTAGCATTGCTTGGGTAAACTTTTGTCTGGAATACAGTGAAAATTGTTATAGTAAACTGCATTTTCTGTGAATCCCAGACATAATCCTAAATCCTCACCGTCATGAACTTCAATGATCAATAACTATTTCTCCATCACAGTGGGCACAGTGAGTTTAATTACAGGCATCACGTTTTTGCTAATCACTTTCTGGTTGCCAACATTGTAATTAGAGAGCCTGTGTTGAGAATGGCAACAATAGAAAATTTTCCACCCGCTGCCCACAATGCAACTGAGCAAAAGACAAAACATCAGAAATTCTCGCTAGTCTGTAATCACTTCCTGTGCAATACGCTACTTCTGTGTACCTGGTGCGACACATTTGCAGTCACGATGCAGATGCTGTTTCGGAAACTCGAAGCAGTTCCTGAGAACAGTATTAATTACCAACTACTAAATTAAATTCCAAATGAACTTCACAGAAACGTTCGTACATGTGACCTACACTGAACAGCCAAAATATTGTGGCCAACTGCTTAATTACTTGTTTACCAGTCTTCGGAACGAAAGGAACGAAACAGATCGCTGTTTCTACGTATCAGATATCCGACAGTTTTTTGGTACGTGGCACGCACAGGTCACGTAATTTGCCTCGATAACGGGCCGCTGATTTGCGTGCTTGGCGCCCGATAGCGACGCAGAAAAGATTCCATAGAATTGATAGCAGGCGAATTTGGACGCCGAGACATCAACGTCAGTTCACTGTAACGCTCCTCAAACGACTGTAGCACGGTTCTGTCCCCGAGACACGCACAGTTATAGTGCTGAAAAATGACGTCGCCGTCGGCGAACACATCAAGTATGAAGGGATGCAAGTGGTTCGCAACTGTCGACGTGTCGTCCATTGTTACCACAGGTCACATGCGAGAGCAGGAGAATGTCTCTCATAACACTACCCCCATCAACATGTGTCAGTGGCGAGCCAACGTTCATCTCGATGAAGGCTTTCGTGGAGACGACCAGCGACCTAGTGTAGCAAGAATGTGAGTCACCCAAAGAGCCAGCAAGTTTCCGTTGATCGATGGTCGAATCCCAATGGTCCCGTGCCCACTACAGTTGTAATTGACGATGCCATTGGGTCAACATGTGAACACGTAGGAGTGGTCTGCTGGAGAGCTTCGTATTCAACAACGTAGAATCCTACTTTACAGAGCAGACCATACCCCGAAAGGCACGTTCCGTGAAGAGTCTTGGATGTCCATCTACCTCTTTCCTTAGATACTCATGACAGTAGCATAACATTCGACCAGCTTCCTCGGTTTCGAGACACTCGTTCACAGACGCTGCGTAATAATAATCTGCCCTTTGTCTTATCTCAATCGACTTCCCCATTGGCAGCCCATATCTTCGCTATGATCATGCCCCGTCAGTGTCTGATCCGTTTACACACTTTTTTTTTTTTTTGCCGCGTCATGTGCCCGCAACGCCATCAGGCGGAATCCAATTTCACGGTGGGCTGTGGTCATAATGTTTTGGCTTATCATTGTATCTCCCACGCTGTCTAGCAGCGTCTTGATGTTCCGAGAGCAGCAATACCGTAGCTGACACTTCTCTTCACTGGACACATTCTTCCGCACCTTGAATAATAACAAACGTGCTCAATTTTGCAGTGAGCGAAAGCATACAACAACTGAAAGAAGAAAGTAAATCATTAGGTGCTGTTCTCCATTACTTGTTTTCAGAACGTTATTAAAATAAATAATTCTCAACCTGAAGGGTTAAGAAACTACAGGGATTACTTTACGACGTTAGCGATACATTGAGATATCGCATAGCAGACCAGTATGTGGATTCTCCTTCGACATATCCGTTCATCGCGCTTTTCAGCTCACAGAAAGTCTACCTATGCCAGGACTGTTGTAGGACATTCTAGTTGCTCTCTGACTTCCTTACGAAATGGCGCTGTCATATATCTTCAGTCTTCATAAACAATCGAACCTTGCTGCCCTCAGCGCCTGAACAGTCAACCTTCGTAAATTCAGTGTGTCTGCCTCTCTAACGTCACTTCGAGTGCTCTCCCTCTTAAGTGAAATTTATTATACAATAAATTGTTTATTCACGTTACTTTACTGTCGTCGTGAACTCTCCACTTTGAATTTAGCTGAAGCCTTTTACACTATAATTATTTCGAAAGAATTACTTTTAACTTTAAATAAAGTAAAAAGAAAAGAAGGAGACATATACAGGGTGGTACATTGATCGTTAACGGGCCAAATATCTCACGAAATAAGCATCAAACGAAAAAACTACAAAGAACAAAAGCTGTCTAGCTTGAAGGGGGAAACCAGATGGCGCTAGGGTTGGCCCGCTAGACAGTGTTGCCATAGGTCAAACGGAAATCAACAGCGTTTTTTAAAAATAGGAACCCACAATTTTTATTACATATTCGTGTAGTACGTAAAGAAATATGAATGTTTCAGTTGGACCACTTTTTTCGTTTTGTGATAGATGGCGCTGTAATAGTCACAAACGTATAAGTACGTGGTATCACGTAACATTCCGACAGGGCGAACGCTATTTGCTTCGTCATACATTACCCGTGTTAAAATGGACCGTTTACCAATTTCGGGAAAGATCGATATCGTGTTGATGTATGGCTATTGTGATCAAAATGCTCAACGGGCGTGTGCCATATGTGGTGCTCGGTATCCTGGACGACATCATCCAAGTGTCCGGACCGTCTGCCAGGTAGTTAGGTTATTTAAGAAAACAGGAAGTGTTTAGCCACATGTGAAACGTCAACCACGACCTGTAACATATGATGATGCCCAAGTAGGTGTTTTAGCTCCTGTCGCGGCTAATCCGCACATCAGTAGCAGACAAACTGCGCGAGAATCGGGAATCTCAAAAATGTCGGTGTTGAGAATGCTACATCAACATCGATTGCACCCGTCCATATTTCTATGCACCAGTAATTGCATGGCGACGACTTTGAACGTCGTGTACAGTTCTGCCACAGGGCACGAGAGAAATTACGGGACCATTGCAGATTTTTTGCACGCCTTCTATTTAGCGACGAAGCGTCAATCGCCAGCAGCTGTAACGTAAACCGGCATAATATGCACTATTGGGCAACGGAAAGTCCACGATGGCTGCGACAAGTGGAACATCAGTGACCTTGGCGGGTCAATGTATGTTGCGGCATTATGGGACGAAGGATAATTGGCCCCCATTTTATCGATGGCAATCTAAATGGTGCAATGTATGCCGATTTCGTACGTAATGTTCTACCGATGTTGCTACAAGATTTTTCACTGCGTGACCGGATGGCGATGTACTTCCAACATGATGGATGTCCAGCACATAGCTCCCGTGCGGTTGAAGCGGTATTCAATAGCATATTTCATGACAGGTGGATTGGTCGTCGAAGCACCATGGCCCGCACGTTCACCGCATCTGACGTCCCCGGATTTATTTCTGTGGGGAAAGTTGAAGGATATTTGCTATCGTGATCCACCGTCAACGCCTGACAACATGCGTCAGCGCATTGCCAATGCATGTGCGAACATTACAGAAGGCGAACTACTCGCTGTTGAGAGGAATGTCGTTACACGTATTGCCAAATGCAGTGAGGTTGACGGACATCATTTTGAGCATTTATTGCATTAATGTGATATTTACAGGTAATCACGCTGTAACAGCATGCTTTCTCAGAAATGATAAGTTCACAAAGGTACATGTATCATATTGGAACAACCGAAATCAAATGTTCAAACATATCTACGTTCTGTATTTTAATTTAAAAACCTAACTGTTACCAGCTGTTCGTTTAAAATTGTGAGCGATATGTTTGTGACTATTAGAGCGCCATCTATCACAAAACGAAAAAAGTGGTCCAAATAAAACGTTCATATTTCTTTACGTACTACACGAATATGTAATAAAAAATGGTGGTTCCTATTTAAAAAAGCGCAGTCGAAATTCGTTTGACCTATGGGAGCGCCATCCTGCGGGCCAATCATAGCGCCATCTGGTTTCCCCCTTCAAGCTAGACAAGTTTCGTTATTTGTAGTTTTTTCGTCTGACGCTTATTTCGTGAGATATTTGGCCCGTTAACGATCAATGTACCACCCTGTATATACCGTATTACTACATAACACAGTTGTTACGTTAAACAATCTTATGAAAGGTCGAAGCACTTGATCTATGCATTATTTTCGACCGATACCGCATTTCATCTTATGCACACTTTACAGTATTCAATATGTACTACCAGTTCTCTATGCCGTATTTTGTGTCCAGTATGGACGTTTGTGCGGAATACGATTTATTACGCAAAGGATTTAAGTGCTTTCGAGGCTTAGATACAAATGTTATTTACGGAATAATTATTCTGCACATTAGCGGTGATTCAAACGTGGTCAACAATTCGTGAAAGACGGGCTCAGACTTGTGCCCTGAGAGAACATGTAATGCCATGCGAAACGGATCACTGCACCAAACTCCTAACCGTACTCTTGTTGTAGCTTCACTTCACCGCCAATCGATGTGGCTGATGCTGTGTCTGAGCTTACAGGGGTACTACTCTCAACAGATGCTGTCAGGCAGACATATACATAAATATTACAACTAGTGAAGTAACTGTAAGTGTCTATGTCTAATAGACTTATTTACTCATAAACGGCGGTCGGTGTGGCTGAGCGGTTCTAGGTGCTTCAGTCTGGAACCGCATGACCGCTACGGTCGCAGGTTCGAACCCTGCCTCGGACATGGATGTGTGTGATGTCCTTAAGTTAGTTAGGTTTAAGTAGTTCTAAGCTGTATGGGACCGCTGTCCTCAGGTGTTAAGTCCCATAGTGCTCAGAGCCATTTGAATTTGAACTCATAAACACAAATACCGACCATCATGTGATCATTGTACACGTAATTCTAGTCGGTGCTAGTGCCCCATCTAGAGACTACTTCCAAATTGTTGAATTTGTTCCTGGTGTTGACACTGTTACGTGGCGATGTCCTGCGTTGTCGCTGAGCTGCTGATTTCCCGTCCCACTCGTAGCTTGGCGTTTAGTTGAGTGAACAGCTGGATGTATTTCGGTAGGTGAGCTTCGATGTAACACCTGAGAGAGCCGCTCTTTACTCCACGTGACACGAAGCTGCGCACTGTTTGCACCGCGTGGCTTTGACGGGAACCGTGCTTCCTGTTATACTGGTTGCCTTGTTATAGGTCGCTCGACACGCTACCTTGTCCGCCTCCGCAGAAGCGTGGTCAGCGCAGCGGATTGCTAACCAAAGGGGCCCGGATTCGATTCTCGACCGGGCAGTAGATTTTCTCCTGTCAGGGACTGGGCATTGTGTTGTCATTACGATCGTTTCGTCATGGCGTTTCGAATGGTTCGTCAGTTTTCGGTTATCGAGTTGTCTCTTTTTTCAGATTCTCGCCGTCAGCCAGAGAGGCTGTGAGCGCGAATAGCGCGATTGTACCTCTAGTGCAGGCTAGCCCTCCCTCTAGCGACGCAGGTTGCACGGGGTAGCCTCCTCACAAGGCGGACAGTGGCCGCTAACATGTATTTAAGTCATTTTTTTAATTTATTGGCTTTCAGGTCATGTCCCTACAGCCATCTCGATAGTTTACTGTCCAGTATCCGGCTGAAATGTAGGGTTTCGGAGGGATCGAATGAAGGGTAGAGCCACGGGTCGTAACACATCTGATATGTAACGTCCACTGTTCAAAGTGCCGTCGATGTGAACAAGAGGTGACCGAGACGTGTAGCCAATGGCACCACATACCATCACGCCGGGTGATGCGCCAGTATGGCGATGACGGATACACGCTTCCAATGGGCTTTCATCGCGATGTCGCAAAACACGGATGCGACCATCATGATGCTGTAAACAGAACCTGGATTCATACGAAAAATGACGTTTTGCCATTGGTGCACGCAGGTTCGTCGTTGAGTACACCATCGCAGCCGCTCCTGTCTGTGATGCAGCGTCAAGAGTAACCGCAGCCATGGTCTCCGAGCTGATAGTCCGTGCTGCTGCAAACGTCGTCGAACTGTTCGTGCAGATGGTTGCTGTCTTGCAAACGTCCCCATCTGTTGACTCAGGGATCGAGACGTGGCTCCACGATCCGTTACAGCCATGCGATAAGGTGCCTGTCATCTCGACTGCTAATGATACGAGGCCGTTGGGATCCAGCACAGCGTTCCGTATTACCCTCCTGAACCCATCGATTCCATATTCTGCTAACAGTCATTGGATCTTTGACCAACGCGAGCAGCAATGTCGCCATACGATAAACCGCAATCGCGATAGTCTACAATCCGACCTTTGTCAAAATCGGAAACGTGATGGTACGCATTTCTCCTCCTTACACGAGCCATCACAACAACGTTTCACCAGGCAACGCCGGTCAACTGCTGTTTGTGTATGACAAATCGGTTGAAAACTTTCCTCATGTCAGCACGTTGTAGGTGTGGCCACCGGCGCCAGCCTTGTGTGAATGCTCTGGAAAGCTAATCATTTGCATATCAAAGCATCTTCTTCCTGTCGGTTAAATTTCGCGTCTGTAGCAGATCTTCGTGGTCTAGCAATTTTAACGGCCAGTAGCGTATTTTGTTGTAGTCCATTTATCTAAGGAGCTTTGCATTTTGATCAGTTTGCATATCATATAATTTGTGCCCTAATGGGGTAACTATCACACGAGGTACCAATTTTGGACTGACACACAGAGCAGATATCAATTAATATTCAGCATAATGAGTATGCAATAATTCGTGAACATCACTAGTACCTTTTAATAGCCAGTGGTGTACCAAACACCGGGAGCCTATGATTAAAGTACAGCTAATAACACTGCTGTTGTAATTATCGTACGGCAGCGAAACTTGGTAGATACTGTAATACGTTAATATGCAACCGATATAGGCTGGAAAGAAATTAGTTTCAGTTTTGGCCACCATATGCAAATCTGATGAAGTGAATGCAAGAAAGTGTTTCCATTCCATTTGTAATATTTTAGGACGTTGGTAGAAAAGGTCAAATAAGTGAGAAAGGGATAATGTTGATGTTATTATTAACTGCCGCTTATTCAATTTGTGCTCCAGATGCGCAACAATATGCTGTACAGCACCAGACTTGCAAAATGGATCAAATGGCTCTGAGCACATCAGTCCCGTGAAACGTAGAACTACTTACACCTAACTAACGTAAGGACATCACGCACATCCATGACCGAGGCAGGATTCGCACCTGCGACCGTAGCAGTGGTGCAGTTCCAGACTGAAGCGCCTACAACCGCTCTGCCACTGCGGCCGGCTACCAGATTTGCAGCTGGTGGCCAAAATTGGAATTAATTTTTTTGCCAACGTAAATGGTTTCCATATTAACGCAAGAGAACATCTACGTAGTTTCGCTGCCATAGCATAGTTACAGCTCACATCGGACCACGGTGAGTAGCTGCGCTTTAATTATAAACACATGGCACGTCCAAACAGGACCACCATGCTGTAATTCCATCCTTGGCTGCCGAAGGACAAACACCAGTTGACATCTGTCAGGGAAAGAAGACTGTGCTACACGTGATTCGATACAGGGCTCTGGTCGATCTAGGAGGCTAGCCTTATCCGTTACAGACATGTCAGAGATATCTGAATACCCATCCTGTAGTTCTGATCTCTCCCAATTACCACTCCTTCCACCCCTTAGAAATGTCTTGAAGGATCGACGATGCCAGTTGGTCGAGGATGGGCAGCAGACAATTGTGGACTTCTTCACGCAGCAGCACATTGTGTTTTACTAAAAGGGTGTCTTAAAACTGGTGCGTTGGTGGCGTGGTTGCCTCAAAGCTTACGGCGATTTTTACTGATCGGCATACTAACAGCATACTGTACGGCCTTCGAATGGATTGGATCGCTCCTTGCACAAAGATCACATAAGTAAATAAATTACCGTGACGTAGGTATTGACCTACACTGAAGCACCAAAGAAACTGGCTATGCGCATTCAACAGACAGAATACGGAGCTGCGGTCAGCAAAGCCTATATAAGATAACAAGTGTCTGGTGGAGTTGTTAGGCCAGTTAGTACTGTTTAAATGGCAGGATATGAAGATTTAACTGAGTTTAAACGTGGTGTTGTAGTCGGTGCACGAGCGATGCGACACAGCATCTCCGAGGTAGCGATGAAGTGATGACTTTCCCGTACGACCATTTCACGAGTGTACGGTGAATATCAGGAATCCGGTAAAACATCAAATCCCAAACATCGCTGCGGCCGGAAAAAGATCCTGCAAGAACGGGACCAACGACGACTGAAGAGAATCGTTCAGTGTGACAGAAGTGCAACCTTTCCGCACGTTGCTGCAGATTTCAATTCTGGGCCATCAACAAGTGTCAGCGAGCGAATCATTCAACGAAACATCATCGATATGGGCTTTCAGAGCTGAAGGCTCTCTCGTGTACTCTTGATGACTGCACAACACAGAGCTTTAGGCCTCGCCTGGGCCTGCCACCACCGACATTGGACTGTTGATGACAGGAAACATCTTGCCTAATCGGATAAGTCTCGTTTCAGACTGTATCGAGTGGATGGACGTGTACGCGTATGGAGACAACCTTATGAATCCATGGACCCTGGATGTGAGCAGGGGATTGTTCAGGCTAGTGGAGGCTCTGTAATGACGTGGGGTGTGTGTATTTGGAGTGATATGGGATCCCTAATACGTCTAGATACGACTCTAACAGGTGACACGCACGGCATCTGTCTCTTCACCTGCATGCATTCATGTCCACTGTGCAATCCCACGGACTTGGGCAATTCCAGCCGGACAATGCGACACCCCACGCGTCTAGAATTGCTACAGAGTGGCTCCAGGAATACACTTATGAACAGCCCTGCAGGATTCACTGTGTCAATTCCCTCCAGCACTACTTTAGACATTAGTCGAGTCCATGCCACATCGTTTTGCGCACTTCCACGTGCTCACGGGGTCCCTACACGATATTAGGCGGTGCACAAGTTTCTTTCACTCTTGATTGAAATCTACGTTCAGATTTTTTTTTTTTTTTTTTGGGTGAGGTTATCAGTCTTCTGACTGGTTTGATGCGGCTCGCCACAAATTCCTTTCCGGTGCTAACCTCTTTATCTCAGAGTAGCACTTGCAACCTACGTCCTGAATTATTTGCTGGAAGTATTCCAATGTCTGTCTTTCTCTACAGTTTCTGCCCTCTACAGCTCCCTCTAGAACGATGGAAGTCATTTCCTAATGTCTTAACAGGTGTCCTATCATACTGTCTCTTTTCCTTGTCAGTGTTGTCCACCTATTCCTTTCCTCTCCGATTCTACGAAAAAACCTCCCCATTCCTTACCTGTCCACCTAATTTTCAACATTCTTCTGTAGCGCCACATCACAATTGATTCGATACTCTTTTGTTCCGGTTTTCACACAGTCAATGTTTCACTACCATATAATGCTTGTAACGTCCCCTTTTGTACAATTATACAAGACTGTGCTTAAACTGACACACAATATTTTTTGCGCAACGCAATCTGACTTTCAATAATCCGTACATAAGAATGGCCCTGACCAACATGAACCTATACCTTTCACAAATCACTTACCTCACAAAAATCTTGGTTACTCGAACTACTGCAATACAGCGAGCGCCACTACAGCCAGCTAAATAAAAGATTCAGACTACGGAAGGCACTAACTACTGATAGGCATAGTTAGCAAATGAAAGATTTTAATAGAGAACAAACAATGTATTTACCTTAATAGTGTTGAAAAATCATAATATACATAGCAGTTCATGACATCCAGTCTTACAAATTTCAAAACTCCGCCATTTCTCTCCCCACATCCACCACTGCTGGCGGCTCACCTCCAACTGCGCAAAGCTACGCGCTGTTAACATCCAGCTGCCCAACACTACAATGGCAGATATTCCAACAACAATGCAAACCAGCCACAGACTGCACACAGCACATACAGAGCGCTATGTGGCGTTACCAATAAAAAAACTTAAAAAGCCTAACTTACATGCTGTACTCCAGACGCAGATTCTCAGAAATTTCTTCCCCAAATTAAAGCCGATATTTGATATTAGTAGACTTCTATCGGCCTTTTTGCCATTTCTAGTCTGCTTTTAATGTCCTCCTTGCTTCGTCCGTCATTGGCTATTTTACTGCCTATGTAGCAAAATTCCTTAACGTCATCTACTTCGTGACCACCAATCCTGATGTTAAGTTTCTCGCTGTTCTGATTTCTACTACTTCTCATTACCTTCGTCTTCCTTCGATTTAGTCTCAATCCGTTCAGATAGCATCCCTAAAAAACTGAGCCACATCTAGGCATTGTCACTGGCAACCGATTGATCCTGCTCTGACGATGAAACTGGGTACGTGTGGCTGACAGTTTGTTCTGGACCACACTCGCGCTTACCGTCCTCTTATGTGAAATCTCACGACTTGAGCGATGACTTAGTCCTGACGACACCAGTCCTTATTCGGTTAAGGGACCTCCAAGATTCCAGTCGTTGTCGTAGCCAGCCGGCAGATGTTCACGTGGCTCCATGCAGTCCTTGTGCTAAGATTTCCGCAATGAAAGTTTTGTGTAATCTGGAGGTGCTTCCAAAGACTTTGCAGTATGGAGAGAACTTTTCCTTGAATCAACTTCGATGACCAAACACTGAGTGAGCTTCAACGTTCTCAAGCAGCATGTGTCTTTGATCAGTTGCGACTTTTCCACATATAAATGTACCTCTTCACAATCAAGATCGGAAGCATGTATCAGAGACAACCAGCGGGAATTTCATCTGTGGACAACTGCCAGTCACAGTGCAGAGCTGGCCATAGCCTGAGCTGTCGAAGTCGCGCTGCAGTATTCGTGAAGTCTGCTTCGTAGATATCATATCGTATGGTACACTCTACATTTATGCAAATAATGCCAGCGCGAGCTGCACAAACGGGACTGTCTTGTGCATATGCAGAACGGTCGATCGTCGGATCAGTGAATTTTCAAAACTTAGGAAATGCCTGAGGTAGCAGGACAGAGAGGATTAGGTTGTGGAAAGGGGCCAAAATAAGTTCCTATCAGTTGCGCTCAACATACAAACTTTATTTGTCAACACTCAATATTACAACAAGGATGCAAAACACCTAAAACTTTAATCGACCTCCCTTGATTAAGGGCCTAAGCAAGAAATTGAAATACAAGATTCTTCTAGAGGTTTCAGCCCAAAATATTTTCTAAATCTTCAGTCTAAACAGGCTGAAGGCCTTAGCAACTTAATTTTAACGGAACTTGGCTGGAGGCCGCATATTAAGCAATAAGAAGAGTTACAATCAAAAGGCAGAAGGCCTTATCTTAAAACATTTCATGCAAAAGGGAAGGACAAGAACATTAAATTAAGAGATATTAAAACTCGGCTGAAGACCGCACATCAGCAAATAATTTAACGGTTTAAGCCCTAAAAAGAAGAGTTTAAATTTTAAAAGGCAGAAGGCCAGATCATAAAATATTTCATAAAAAGTTCGGCTGAAGGCCCTTATAAAAAATAACAATTCCATGCCTTAAGGGCAAGGCAAGAACATTAATTGAAGAGATATTAATACTCGGCTGAAGGCCACATATAAAAAAAATATGCTCAACGGCTTAAGGCCTACAAAAGAGTTTCAATTGAAAAGGCATAAGGCCTTATCTTAAAACATTTCATGCAAAAGGGCAAGACGAGAACATTAATTTAAGAGATATTAAAATTCGGCTGAAGGCAGCGCATCAACCAAATAACTAAAACCCAAATAGGGAAATTACTGTGGGACACACAAGGAACGGCGCTCAGAAGTTTCGAAGGGTCGGCCTGGGATTGTAACACTAAAGCCCGTTTAGGTGCGACAGGCAACCTGTCCAACGACTTTTTAATCTGAAGGCAACCCAACCGACAGACAGCTGACCGGCCGAGCAAAATCACAAGATTTCAATACAACGACACACAGAATATTAAGTGAGGACTCAACTTTCAGGTACAAGATCGGTCGGCGACGAACCGAACTTCGTAGCACTCGCTAGCAGCACCTTACATTCCAACCACGTGTGCACGCCATCAGCTGCTCCGGCCCGACTCCGAGTAACAGGGACTTCCTTGCTGCTCCACGCCAACCGACCGACTACCCAGACCCAGAAACGGCAAGGACCAAATATACGTCTGCCGATGAGACGACTAACCAAACGACCAACCAACGGTCGTCCCACTCGAAACTCCCTCCGTCGGACAGTTCATGTTTGTCGCCAGCGGTCGGCGAGCACTGGCTGTCGGCGCCTCACCGGCGCTCCATCCCCGACTTCACTGCTGCTGCGTCCTGACCGCACTCTTGGTCCGTCTCCTACTGACTGACTTCCTAATGACGGACGACGTCCCGGAGACACTGGCTCAGACCCAATCATGCAGAGGAAACACAACCAACATCTCTGCACATGAAGGAACCGTCCCAAATACACGTCGTCGATGAGGCGACCGAGCGAGCGACCAACCAACGGTCGTCCCCGCTCGTACTTGCTGTGCGGACTTCCCTGGGGCTCCGCACCCGACTGCACTGCTGCAGCGTCTCGACTGCAGTGCTGGTCCAACTCCAACCACTCCAGGTCCCATCTCCCTCCACGACACACGACCACCGGGAAGTAATAGCCGTCCAGGAAAGATAATATGGCAGGGCTAATGTCGATACGCGCTGATGCTGCAACTCACGACATGCAACACAGAAATTCACTGACAACAGTAATTGAAATTAAAATGACGAGGCGGCCATACGGTAAAAACAAGTTGTTAAGTAATATATGGCACGAACATCAGCCACGCACGGCACAACTTATATTTGCTTTTTTGCTCTTGCCTGCAAGTGGCACACATTAATGTTCACTGGTTTTGTAAGGAATTCTTCAGCTGAAAATAAGGCGCTGACAGGCGAAGTAGATAACGACTGCTGGTCACATTTTAAAGAAAAAATTGTATGGAGCCGGGAGAAACGCACTCGTTGCTTAGCCGCCCAACTACAAAGGGTTTTCTCTATCATCCCACGCCGGCCGGAGTGTCCGTGCGGTTCTAGGCGCTACAGTCAGGAACCGAGCGACCGCTACGGTCGCAGGCTCGAATCATGCCTCGGGCATGGATGTGTGTGATGTCCTTAGGTTAGTTAGGTTTAATTAGTTCTAAGTTCTAGGCGACTGATGACCTCAGAAGTTAAGTCGCATAGTGCTCAGACCCATTTGAACCAGTTGTCGTCACACAAAGGCCCCTTTTCTTGTGGTGTGTCAGATTTGTATCTTAAGTTTACCTGTAGGTGTGTTTGTATGTGTAGGTGACTCTAACAGATGTATGTAGAGCATTGTGCTGCATGGGATGAGGCAAGGGTGAAGGCAAACTTGTTCCCGGTACTTAGTTCAAAAGAGGCCAATGAGTATAACATCCCCTTCGGGTAGATGAATCCCCATAACCAGTCCTTACTCCTTCAGGTAATGCGTAGAAATTTGGAGTTCAGTCCAATACAAACCCTGGTAATCAGGAAATTTGAGGTACTACCTCTCATCGCGCTGTCAGCCAAAATATTGCTGGCGAATATTATGCCCACCACCGAGATTCAAACCGAATATATGCGACTTGAGCGCCACAGCACAGGTGCGTATCAATTGCGGCGAAATACGTTAGAGTGAATTACATCACATGGATTAATGTGGCTTTCATTTTAACTGCTTATGACATTGTGAAAGAATAGCAGCGAGAAAATGCAACTGTTTCGAGCTTCTTAATTTGATGTTTGTATGGATGATTAGGATTTACTTTCGTCTTCTTTCCCATATTGTTCGGTCGGTGCATTGAGCATGTAGTAAAGGAAACAAAGGAGGAATTTGAAAGCAGGTGTCAACTTCATAGAGGAGGTTTGGTGAAGACATTGCAATTCTCTCTGAGACGGCAAGAGACCTGGCAGTGCAGGTGAACACAATCGACAGTATCTTGAAAAGAGCTGTGAGATCAATATCGACAAAAATAAGAAATGCTAAAAACAGCTGACAGAAATGGAATTCGCACATTTGAAGTTCCCTCCACAGCTGGACGGTAGTGGACTCCTAGAAATAGACTCCAAGGTGGCGGCAGCTTCGTCGTATTCACCTGGTCATCTTGCAGTTAGTATAGCTGACCTTGGGCTGCACCACCGTTGCCTGCTCGCCGAGCATGCTCCAGTTATCAGTTCCTACGAAATTTTATTCCTCAGATGATTTCACCCGGGTGACACTATTTTATTACATTAGGAAATGAGTTACCAACTCTTGTAGCTGTACTTTGCTACTTGGTTTGCAAAGCAGTGATGGCCGAATTAGATACACTTATCCTACAGTGTAGACAGTCAGTGTCTTCATGGGAAAATGTTAGCTGTTGCCTGTGGAACCACAAATGAATGCAGCCATTCACCTCGTCGTCCGAAGCAAATTGACGTCCACAAATACACCATGTAATCAAAAGTATCCGGGCACCTGGCTGAAAATGACTGAAAAGTTCTGGCATTCTTCATGGAGTGCTGCACTGAGGAGAGGTATCGATGTCGGTCGGTGAGGCTGGCACGAAGTCGGCGTTCCGAAACAACGCAAAGGCGTTCTATAGGATTCAGGCCAGTCCATTACAGGGATGTTATTGTCTTGTAACCACTCTGCCACAGCCAGTGCATTATGAACAGGTGCTCGCTCGTGCTGAAAGATGCAATCGCCATCCCCGAATTGCTCATCAATAGTGGGAAGCAAGAAGGTGCTTAAAACATCAGTGTAGGACTGTGCTGTGATAGTGCCACACAAAACAACAAGGGGTGCAAGCCCTCTCGATGAAAAACACGACCACACCATAACAGCACCGCCTCCGAATTTTACTGTTGCACTACACAAGCTAGCAGATGACGTTCGCATTCCCCATACCCACACACTGCCTTCGGATCGCCACATTGTGTACCGTGTTTCGTCACTCCACACAACATTTTTCCACTGTTCAATCGTCCGAAGCGAGGTGTCATCTGATATTTACTGATGTGATGTGTGGCTTATGGGCAGCCACTCGACCTTGAAATCCAACTTTTCTCACCTCCCGGTTAACTGTCATAGCACTTGCAGTGGATCCTGACGCAGTATGTAACTCTTTTTTGATGGTCTGGACATTACACATTACACATAAGGACCCTCTTCAAGTGTCGGCGGTCTCTGTCAGTCAACAGACGTTGTCCGCCTATCCTCTTTTGTGCAGTACGTGTCTCTTCACGTTTCCACTTCAGTATCACATCGGAAACAGTTGACCTAGGGATGTTTAGGAGTGTCGAAATCTCGCGTACAGGCGTATGACACAACTGACACCCAATCACCTGACCACATTTGAAGTTCGTGAGTTCCGCGGAACGGAGCGGAATATTCTTCTTGAAGTCTGTGGGTATTTCGCCTGTCTCATACATCTAGCTGACCAGATGGAAGAGTTTTGTCATGGGTGGCTCGCCCAAGGCTTCAGTAGCTCTATCGGAATACTGTCTACTCCCGGGGCCTTGTTTTGACGTAAGTCTTTCAGCGCTTTGTCATCTTCCTCACGCAGTGTCATATCTCCCTTCTCATCTTCATTTACGTCCTCTTCCATTTCCATAATATTGCCCTCAAGCACCTCTCCCGTGTATAGACCCTCTGTGTACTCCTTACACCTTTCCGATTTCCCTCCTTTGCTTCATCTCCCGAAGCTGCCCATTCCTACTGTATTCATTTCCCCTGTTCTTGTCAATCGTTCCCTATGATCCCTATCAAGCTATCTACAACCTTTGGTTCTGTAGTGTTAGCA
This sequence comes from Schistocerca piceifrons, assembly GCF_021461385.2. Classification (NCBI taxonomy): domain Eukaryota; kingdom Metazoa; phylum Arthropoda; class Insecta; order Orthoptera; family Acrididae; genus Schistocerca; species Schistocerca piceifrons. The sequence continues at coordinate 348,654,687 of NC_060145.1, forward strand.
GTTAGCCAACAGTACGAACACTACCTGAGTGAGGAAGCCGATATGCACGCGTTAACCCACGCAGGCTAGAAATAGGTCTGAAACAGGATACGTAATGAATGCTATAAAGAAAAGTACGTAGCTGCTGGAATAATTAACTTTAATCCATCATTGTTGTACATCGCTCTTGACGATACAAGTGAGACTCTGTAGATACATGCAATGTTACTAATGGCGCCTTGCTAGGTCGTAGCCATTGACTTAGCTGAAGGCTATTCTAACTATCTGCTCTGCAAATGAGCGAGGCTTCGTCAGTGTGCATCGCTAGCGAAGTCGTCCATACAACTGGGGCGAGTGCTAGTAAGGCTCTCGAGCCTGCCGTGTGGTGGCGCTCGGTCTGCGATCACTAACAGTGGCGACACGCGGGTCCGACATGTACTAATGGACCGCGGCCGATTTAAAGCTACCACCTAGCAAGTGTGGTGTCTGGCGGTGACACCACATTCCTCCCCCGCAAATCGGCGAACGGTCGTGTTATAAGGCTTCCGCCCGCCGTGGGGAGGACCCCATTTGACGTATGCGATGAGGTGGGGAGCCTAACAACAGGCGAGGCTTAGCCACCCGCACCCTGCCATTCGGTCCGAGGGGAGCTAGGAAACGCCTGAAAACCTAGTCCAGGGTGCACGTCAACATGCGGTGTACGCGCCCGTAGAGAGACAGGAGGGGCCGAAGGGTCGACCTCCATTTGGTCGGGGCACCCGACGGGCGAAGAGGACATCGGGTCCGGAGCGAGCAAGAGTTCCATGGCGGAGGACATCTGGTCACGGGAAGCGATCGGCGGCGCGTGACCCAGCGACGTGTCCACTGCGGGCGGCGCCGGCGGGAGAACAGGGGGCGGCGGCGCGTCGCCATGAGGCTACATGGAAGGCAGCGTCGGTAACACCTGGGGATGAGGCGAGCCAGTAGATGGGTCCCCAGGGCGCTGACCGGACGGCACCGCCGCTAAAAACAGACGAGGAGCGACAGAACCCGTGCGACGACAGAGGCGCAGCTGATTGAGATACCGACGCACCTCACCAGAGGCCCCCAAAACCAAATACATCGCGCGGCCGAGGCAGCGAAGAATGCGCCCTGCGAGCCAACGCCGTGAACCTCGATAGTTGCGATAGAATACAACGTCACCAGGAGCAAAAGCAGGAGTCTGCCGCTGCACAGGAACCTGATGCGGCGGATGCAGCAAAGACATCAAGGTTCGATGAGGACGACCATGGAGCAACTCAGCCGGCGAGCAACCATCTCGGGGCTGAGAGCGATACGAAGACAAAAAGAGCAACAACGCATTCTCCCGAGAATGCGACGCTTTCAACTTCAACATCTTTGACTTGAAAATCCGGACCAATCGTTCAGCGGCACCGTTTGATTGAGGCGAAAACGGCGCGGACGTCAGATGTTGAATACCATTGGCCGTGCAGAATGACTGAAATTCTGCGGACATGAATTGTGGGCCATTGTCGGAAACAATAGTCTGTGGAAGGCCTTCAATGCAAAACATAGCAGACAACGCTTGCATTGTGGCAGAAGATGTCGTGGAAGACATCCGGACAACAAAAGGAAAATTACTGAAAGAATCGACCACAACCAACCATCGAGCATTCCAGAACGGACCAGCAAAATCGATGTGCAAGCGTTGCCAAGAGGAAGTGGCTGTGGTGTGGATTGTTGTTCGGCACACGCCATGCAAGAAGAGCACATATTCGTAATCGCAGCATCGATTCCGAACCAAGTACAGTGCTGACGAGCAAGTTGTTTCGTTCGCACTATACCTCAATGTCCTAGGTGGAGAAGCCGTAAGACAGAGAACTGTAACGAACGTGGGACCACGACTCTGGACTTACCATTATCAGAACGCAACAACAAAACACCACGTCGTACAAAAAGTCTCTCCTTGTGAGCAAAAAATTGGCGAACCAACGAATCCTCGATCCGTGACTTTGACAATGGCCGTTGCGTAGCAACAAAACGCAGAACGGGAGCAAGGACAGGGTCAGCAGCTGTGGCTGCAGCTACACGACGAAAATCAATCGGAAACGATTCGACCACGTCATCGGTTTCCGAATCAATGAACATGCAAGCAAGTTCGGAAGAATCGAATGCTTTATCCTCAGCAACAGGCAAACGGGACAACGCATCGGCGTTGCCGTGCTTAGCAGTGGACCGATACAAGATATCGTAGCGGTACTGCGAGAGGAAAATAGACCAGTGACTGAATTTCAGCGCTGTACGTGGAGGTACAGGCTTGTTCGGATGAATAAGCGATGTCAAAGGTTTGTGGTCTGTGATGATGGTAAAATGACGACCATACAAGAAATCATGGAACTTAGTAACACCAAATACGAGAGCCAAAGCTTCTTTCTCGATCTGTGAATAATTTCTTTGCGCAGAAGAGAGTAATTTTGACGCAAAGGCACTAGGGCGATCATGCGATCCATCTTTTTCGCATCCGCTACGTCCAATTTCGAAAAGTATTTACCCGGGCACAGTTTATCAAAAAGATCTTCTGGGCGGGGTAAAGGAAAAGTTGCAATCACTAGTTGTGGATTCACTGTTGCCTAGAAGTCCACACAAAGTCTCAGTTTTCCGGAAGGTTTTGGCAAAATTACTAAGGGTGAGGCACAGAGAGAAGCCTGCACACGTTCAATTACACCTTGTGATTCGAAATCGTGTAATGTTCTTGCGACCCCATCACGCAATGCGTGGGGAACACTGCGCGCTCTGAAAAATTTCGGTTGCGCATTTACTTTCAGTTCCAAAATGTGCTTCATAGTTCTTAGCGCAACCAAGGCCCGGTGCAAAAATGTCTGCAAATTCTTCACATAGACGAGAAACACTGGCGGAAGGCACAGTCTGGTTCACTGATAGGACCTGATTGACTATTGACAAGTTAAACAACTGAAATAAATCTAAACCAAACAAGTTCACTGCAGTAGAAGAACGAAGAACTTAAAATGACACAAGTTTTCTTTGTTGCAACAAGGCTGCACTGTCCTAACACAGGGATATGCTGTCCTGAATAACTAGTGAGCTGAACATTTGCGGCACGCAACAGAGGTTTGCCCAGTTGTTTGTACGTGTCGTGATTGATCAATGAAACTGCAGCTCCGGTATCGAGATGGAATGGGATCACTTTGTCTTCAAGGTCCAAGTCAACAAAAAGTTTATTGTCCTGCTGACGACAAGAGCGACTGTCTCGTGCAATTTGAACTGATACAGGTACAGAAGCACTTGCGACCTGACGAGATTTCCGGGGACGTCGACGCACACTTTTTGTGGGACGAACACAGTCGCTGTTAGAGAAAGTGGCACTGGACGGAGTGGAATTAACTACATGAATGTCCATGGGCGAAGGTCCACGAGCCTGAGTGTCCTTGGTTAGATTCCGGCGCGAAGCAAAGAGCCTGGAATGGTTTTGAGTGTCTGATCCAAGCTTTTTCTGGCAAACACTTTGAACATGTCCTTTTTTATTACAGAAAAAGCAAATAGCTTGGCGTGACGGACAATTCTCACGCGAATGTCTAGTTGCACACTGCAGGCATGATTTCACTGCATTTGCATGCTGGCGCGGGACACACGGCGGAGGGCCGGGTGGCAGCTGCGCGGACGAGCGCGAGGGCTGTTTACAGTTCCGTGCAGCATGCCCGGTGGGCCGGTTAATGTGACACACGACTGGCGAAGTTTCAAACGATTCCTGAGCAAAGTCAAGTGTGTCTTGCCGATCCAATATGTCTACCACTTGTTGAAGGGAGGGATTAACTAGTTTCAAAATGTGTTCCCGTATACGAATATCAGAAACGTTCTGTGCAATTGCATCACGCACCATTGTATCTGAATAAGGGAGGCCACATTCACACTCAAAATCACAATCCTTAGTAAGTCCTTGCAGTGTTGCAACCCACTCCCTATTAGTCTGACCGGCCGTACGTTTTGTACGAAAGAACGTATACCTTTTTGCAACGACATTGACTGTTTCTTTGAAATAGGCATCTAACGCCGACAAAATTTCTTCGTAGGACAGAGTCGCTACGTCACGTCGGGGAAACAATTTCACTATCACACGGTAGGTGGACACACCTACACAGGCCAATAAAAAAGGCTGCTGCTCGTTACCTTGAATTCTGTAGGCGGCGAGATGGAATCCCAATTGGCGTGACCACTCCATCCAGCTTTCCATAGCTGGGTCAAATGGCCGGAATGGGGGTGCAGCAGCATGTTGTGGCTGCGGTAGTGGTGGAGCGGCGGCTGCCGCATCGTTTTGCATTGCACGTTGACCCTGAACGAGCTGTCCAAGGGCATCCAATAACGCCTGCGTCTGCTGATTCTGCAAGCGATAAAATTCGGACAGTACATCTGGAGATTGTGGCGAAGCCATGACAAGTAAATTAGTGCAATACGAAAGCGAAATCCTCTTTTAAGCCTCGTAGCCAATATATGTAGTGTTAGCAGTTAGCCAACACTACGAACACTACCTGAGTGAGGAAGCCGATATGCACGCGTTAACCCACGCAGGCTAGAGATAGGTCTGAAACAGGATACGTAATGAATGCTATAAAGAAAAGTACATAGCTGCTGGAATAATTAACTTTAATCCATCATTGTTGTACATCGCTCTTGACGATACAAGTGAGACTCTGTAGATACATGCAATGTTACTAATGGCGCCTTGCTAGGTCGTAGCCATTGACTTAGCTGAAGGCTATTCTGACTATCTGCTCTGCAAATGAGCGAGGCTTCGTCAGTGTGCATCGCTAGCGAAGTCGTCCGTACAACTGGGGCGAGTGCTAGTAAGGCTCTCGAGACCTGCCGTGTGGTGGCGCTCGGTCCGCGATCACTAACAGTGGCGACACGCGGGTCCGACATGTACTAATGGACCGCGGCCGATTTAAAGCTACCACCTAGCAAGTGTGGTGTCTGGCGGTGACACCACAGGTTCTTTCAGTTTATCCAAATTCCGTGTTCTGAAATTTATGCCTTTTTGTAGTTTCTTCAGTTTTAATCTGTAGTTAATAATCGTTAAATTGTGGTCAGAGTCCACACCTGCCATTGGAAATGTCTTACAATTTAAAACCTGGTTCCGAAATCTCTGTCTTACCTTCATATAATTCATATGAAATCTTCCAGTATCTCCAGGGCTCTTCCACGTGTAAAACCTTCTTTCATGATTTTTAAACCAAATGTTAGATATGATTAAATTATGATCTGTGCAAAATTCTACCACGTGGCTTCCCCTTTATTTCTTTACACCAGTCCACATGCACCTACTACTTTTCCTTCACTTCCTTTTCCTGCTATTGAATTCCAGCCGCCCATGACTATTATATTTTAGTCTCCCTTAACTATCTCGATCATTTCTTTTATTTCATCATATATTTCCTCAATCTCCTCCTCATCTGCAGAGCCAGTTGGCGTATAAATTAGTACTACTGAGGTGAATGTGGGTTTGGCTACAATAACGCGTTCACTATACTGTTCGTAGTCCGTGTTCTTGTTTTTTTTTTTTTTTACTCATTATTAAACCTAGTCCTGCATTACCCCTATTTAATTTTGTATTTATAACCTTGTATTCACCTGACCAGAAGTCTTCTTCCTCCTGCCACCCCACCGAGCTTCACTAATTCCCACTACATCACACTTTAACGTATGAATATCTCTTTTTAAATTTTCTAACTTACTTGCCTGTTTAAGGGATCTGACATTCAACGCTCTGGTCATTAGTTTCATTTCTCCTGATAACGATGTCCTCATGAGTAATTTCCCCCTGTAGAACCTAATGGGAGACTTTTTACCTCCGGAATATTTTACCCAAGCAATCGTTATTAAACCATGCCCTCGGAAAAAATTACGGCTTTAGTTACCCCTTGCTTTCAGCCATTCACAGTACCAGCACAGCAAGGCCGCTTTTGTTGATGTTACAAGGTCTGAAGAGCAATCTTGGACCTGCAAGGAACCACACGGTTGCCTGGCCTCTCAACAGGTACCCCACCGTTGTGATTCCATCTACGGTACAACTGTCTCTATCACTGAGGTACACAAGCCTCCCTACCAATGGCAAATTATGGTTCAATAATTGCCATCCTGTACTTGCATGGTATCAGACAGGGGCGGCTCCTGTATAGGTTAGCAGGTTTGCGCTACCCCCGAGGAATAATTTTGTTTAGCGGTGTTTGCCTTCTGAGCTTTCTATACTAGTGGAGAAATAGCGCGCCTTTTATCTCTTTTGAAATGCCTGGGCTCCAAACGCCGAACGCAGCGGAGTTGGATGAAATGTGGGTTGCACTGTGGCTGCAAACACAGACTTGGGTGTCTCAGAGGGGGTGCGGGGGCAACGCTTGGCATCACTGTACTCGTATGCGGGCCTTGTGTGTATAAACACCTCACCCGGGTCACCCTGCCAGCAGCAGGAAGAGGGCCCGAACTCTTCCCAAGGCAAACGGAACTATCGGATCTTCGAACAAAGCGGGATTCTCGCGCCACCTTACAAGTTCAGGTGTAGCTGAGAGCGAACTATTTGCTGTGCGTTGTGTTAGTTATATTAGCGTGTGCTACAGCGAAGTTTGAGGCTCAAGTGACAAGTGAATACGTGAAATAATGAATCAGGTAATTTCATTGCTCTCTGAACCCTTCAGTTCACGTAAGTTTGAAGAAAAATTAGAAATCAATAGGCTAGATAGGCCGACTCCTGCTTTAACAATTTCGCAGACCGTTAAAACTAAAAGTCGCCAGTTCAATAGGAAATTTAACTCTGAATTGTACAACAAGCATGAATGGCTGTGTGGTCGTGGCATGAAAAATGCCTTATTTTGTTTTCCTTGTTTATTATTTGGAGTAGATCTTTCATGGTCTAAACACGGAGTCTGTGACATTCAACAACTCCATGACAAAATTAGAAAACACGAACTTTCTTCAGTCATTGTAAATAATGTTTTGAATATATCAAGTTTAGGCAATGTAAATACAGTTACCCAATTACACAGTGGGTACAGAAGGTCCGTGACATTACACAACCAAAAAGTTACCAATAATAGGTACATATTGAAACTAATCATTAACTGTATTCGTTTCTGTGGTGCGTTGGAACTTGCCCTTAGAGGACGTGATGAGACTGAGTCATCTTTTAATCATGGTGTTTTTTGGTTCTTGATTAATTTTAGTGCAGAATTAGACTCGGTATTAAAATCGCATTTAGAGAAAGCTACAGTTTTCAAAGGATTCTCCAAAACCATCCAAAATGAACTCCATCAGTGCATGCTTCAAGTCTGCCAAGAGGAAATTAGAAACGAAATTAAGGGTGCTGAATTGAAAGATGTTGGGACTTCATAGCACCAGAAAAGCATGATGCCCAGTCTTTACTAACTTCCATCATCGAACAGATACATAATCATTTGGGGAATTGTCCACACAACCTGATAGCGCAAACATATGATAGTGCAGCAGTCATGAATGGTTCGTAATGTGGGGTGCAAGCTCTTGTTAACGAAAAGTTTCCCAACGCTTCATACATTCATTGCTATGACCACCAGTTGAATCTCATTATGCATAAAGCCGCTTCCATTAATAAAAATGTGCGAATATTCTTCACTAAACTTCAGAGACTTTGCAGTTTCTTTTCAGCATATCCTCAAAGAACAGCAGTTCTCGACGAAATAGTACGAAAACGACTCCCACGTTCAGTGCCTACTCGTTGGAATTTTCAGGCAAGGAGCGCCAATACCGTTTCCGAATATACGGAAGATATTATTACGTGCATGAATAATATGAGCCAGGGGAAAAAACTGTGTGCTGAGAACACGATCCTGCATGCCTGTGGCTTAGTAACTATTTTGGAGAATGAAATTTCATTTTTTGGCTTTCATTTTTTCATAAAATCATGATCCATGTGGTTATTTTGTATAACCAGCCTCTCTCTTTCTACCAGAGAAATTCGCTACTTACCTCTCCAGTTTTCCAGAAACTTATTTCAGAGCTGCTATTGAATGCTACTCTTTTTTGGAAGCAAAGAAACTTCGAACAGAACTCTCTGTTATTTATGGAAGAGAGAGGAGTTCAAATGGTCCAAATGTCTCTGAGCACCATGGGACTTAACAGCTGTGGTCATCAGTCCCCTAGAACTTAGAACTACTTAAACCTAACTAACCTAAGGACATCACACACATCCATGCCCGAGGCAGGATTCGAACCTGCGACCGTAGCAGTCGCGCGGTTCCGGACTGCGCGCCTAGAACCGCGAGACCACCGCGGCCGGCGGAGAGAGGAGTTCAAAACCATGTGTGGAGCTTTGAGCTTTCTGCATTACGTAACACACAATAATCTTTGTGATACACTGAGCGAATCTGTGAAGCTCCTGAAAGCGATAATTACAATTCCAATGACCACATCAGAAGCATAACGTTGTTTTTCTTCACTGAAACGCATCAAAACCATCTTGCGGAATACTATGTACCAAGAAAGACTATCAGCACTCGCGATGCTCTCTATTGGACGAGACCTCGTTTTAGGAATTGCAGACTTCAATTAAAGAGTGAGTGAAAGATTTGCAAATATGAAAGAAAAAGAATAGAGTTCCTATACGAAGTGCATTCAAGTTCTAAGGCCTCCGATTTTTTTTCTAATTAACTACTCACCCGAAATCGATGAAACTGGCGTTACTTCTCGACGTAATCGCCCTGCAGACGTACACATTTTTCACAACGCTGACGCCATGATTCCATGGCAGTGGCGACGGCTTCTTTAGGAGTCTGTTTTGACCACTGGAAAATCACTGAGGCAATAGCAGCATGGCTGGTGAATGTGCGGCCATGGAGATTGTCTTTCATTGTTGGAAAAAGCCAAAAGTCACTAGGAGCCAGGTCAGGTGAGTAGGGAACATGAAGAATCACTTCAAAGTTGTTATCACGAAGAAACTGTTGCGTAACGTTAGCTCGATGTGCGGGTGCATTGTCTTGGTGAAACAGCACATGCGCAGCCCTTCCCAGACGTTTTTGTTGCAGTGCAGGAAGGAATTTGTTCTTCAAAACATTTTCGTAGGATGCACCTGTTACCGTAGAGCCCTTTGGAACGCAATGGGTAAGTATTACGCCCTCGCTGTCCCAGAACATGGACACCATCATTTTTTCTGCACTGGCGGTTACCCGAAATTTTTTTGGTGGCGGTGAATCTGTGTGCTTCCATTGAGCTGACTGGCGATTTGTTTCTGGATTGAAAAATGGCGTCCACGTCTCATCCATTGTCACAACCGACGAAAAGAAAGTCCCATTCATGCTGTCGTTGCGCGTCAACATTGCTTGGCAACAAGCCACACGGGCAGCCATGTGGTCGTCCGTCAGCATTCGTGACACCCACCTGGATGACAGTTTTCGCACTTTCAGGTCGTCATGCAGGATTGTGTGCACAGAACGCACAGAAATGCCAACTCTGGAGGCGATCTGTTCAACAGTCATTCGGCGATCCCCCAAAACAATTCTCTCCACTTTCTCGGTCGTGTCGTCAGACCGGCTTGTGCGAGCCAGAGGTAGTTTCGGTTTGTTGTCACACAATGTTCTGCCTTCATGAAACTGTCGCACCCACGAATGCACTTTCGACACATCCATAACTCCGTCACCACATGTCTCCTTCAACTGTCGATGAATTTCAATTGGTTTCACACCACGCAAATTCAGAAAACGAATGATTGCACGCTGTTCAAGTAAGGAAAACGTCGCCATTTTAAGTATTTAAAACAGTTCTCATTCTCGCCGCTGGCGGTAACATTCCATCTGCCGTATGGTGCTGCCATCTCTGGGACGTATTGGCAATGAATGCGGCCTCATTTTAAAACAAAGCGCATGTTTCTATCCCTTTCCAGTCCGGAGAAAAAAAATCGGAAGCCTTAGAACTTGAATGCACCTCGTACAAGTGATCACCACCACATCCAAATTCAGAGAATTAATCGAACGGCGTTAATATTAGTCCTGCTGAAAATGGTTAGTAAGGCATGCCTGCCACTATTTGAGTACATAGAGCTGCAGTTGATTTTAATTCCTCTTATTTTGCTAGAGTAATACTTTTTTCTGCGTACACCTTTTGGTTTTATTATGAGTAGATGCAAGAGTGAAAAGAGTGAGCGGTCTGTTTATATCAGGCATTACAAAAACATTGAGCAGTGTACTGATTTTCTCTCTTTTGTTGATGTTTTCCTTCGTGAGTAAAGTGCACCACCATCGTCTTTAGTCACGAGCCGCCACTGGTATCACATAGAAAGACATTTATTGTGCCCAGAAAGCGACACTGATTTCGACACAGCAGATATCGACGTTATCCAGTCTGTGAGGTTACGGGACCATCCAATTCAGGATAACAGGCGCTGCCAATGTTTCAGCTGGTCCCGCCAACCAGAGGCCAGAACGCTTTTGTAAACAGCGGCCAAGATCTCCACTAACAAACTGTTCGCTAAGTGAAGGCTGTCGACAACATACTCGTCACGCATTACTGCAAGTGGCTGGATAGCCTTACAGTCCAATATCTGATTTTCAAGTCTCTTTCTGACCATGATGTAACCCAGCTGGAATCTTCCCATGTCTCCATATTTTTTTCCGAATATACCATCTCTTGAACAGAGTATTCGGTATTACCCTCTCTTCTCTCATTCCTATTGCTTATTGTAGTGTAACTCTATCTTCCATTCCTTCTCCTTAAAAAAAAAAAGTTCCAGTTTCCATTTACACATCGAATTACCAGTTCAGTATCCTCATACACTTCCTCTATCTCATCGTCTTCCGCTTGCAATGTCGGCATGTACGCTCAGCGGGCAACAAAATTCGTCACTCCAGTGTGCACGCACTGTAGGGAGGTATTACGCTATTAAATTCAGAGGTCAGCACAGGTTTTGTCGGATCAACAGGTATGAGAGGCGACACATGCAACAGCCGACCGCCACCGATATAATCCCTTCATTCTGCAGAAGATAAATGACGCATTGCTCAGACACCAAAGGTCGAAGTCACCAACGTGCTTTCACTTCAGCGATGCGTGAGATTCGAGTAATTATTCGCATTCTCTCGTGTCCATGTCAGCCACACAATTCACGTGTGATTTTGAGGTTTAAATTTAAGGAAGTGATCCAGCTAGAAATTATTGCCCTGCTACAGTATTTTATATTGTCACGATATAGAATTTTGATTTTAATAGCAATGTCAACTGAAATACTTTTAGTAGGTTTTCGGTGTTAAGTTACTTGCGACCTTAATCAGTATTGTCCTTGTGTTTATTTTTCTACGGGACCTTCGTAGTTTTTATAGGATTTTCCTAAGCTTACTATTTCAGTGTCTTGAACCCAAATGTGTATGGTTATTAATGCAATAAATTGTTTTGTACGGGGAAGAGACTGTAGTTTATCTTAAAGTGAAGTTTACCCTTTACTCACTGACACATTTTAGGTACACCAACGGCAACCATTCTTCTGATGTCTACCATTCGGCGTGGCTGGGATTTCCACACCTGGCAGGGCCTGGTTTTCAATTTTCAGAGCATTCATTACACGCTAAGTGTTGAGATGGGTCACATCAAACCAGCATCGGCTCGTTAGAACCTGACATGATCATTCAGATAGGAGGTGATCTATAATTTTGTACTTCAGTCTGTTTTTGAAAATCCAGTTTATTTGCCAAGATCGCTACGTTACCGCAATTATTAGTGTCAGAAGTATTGGCAACTCAGACTAGAAAAACAGTTAATGGTTGTTATGTCGCATAGTGCTTACACCACTCTATCACTAGAGGACTATAAAATATGTATGGGTTAGTTGGCGCTTCATGGCAGACTGCTGTTCAACGTATCTACAAGCAGTGTTGTAACACATGTGGCCACGAAGTACGACGTCAGGACCGTGGATGGGAAGAGATCACCACTGAAAGGGACCGAAGATACATTTCACAGATTGTGAACCACATTCGCTTCCAAACCCTGCAGGTATTGCTGCAGATAGTGAGTGAAGTCTCATCCGAATCTGTTAGCGAGGAAACATTCCGACGAAAACTACGTGCTGGAGTGGGCCACCTTACAAAATGCCTTCGCTCACAGAGGCACATAAAGATGGCAACAGCAAAATTCTTCTGGTTGGAAGAATATGTGACTTGTATTCTGAACATTCGCCAGCCGATTCCATCACGACTGGCGTACAAAACCACTTGACATGAACCCCATAGAAAGTCTGTGAGATATGTTGCAATATCGGGTAAAACGCCAGCATCTGCGTCCTGCAGTTTTGTGGAATTGCGCGATCAAATCCTCAGCGAGTTGCTTTACGTCTATGAGACATACATGCACAACCTCGTGGACTCATTTCCTAACCGAATCCAGGTGGTTGTCAAACCCAGTGTGGAATTACATGGTATTAAATGACATTAGTAATGACTTCTCGAGAGGTTTTTATATGGAGAACTTGTACCTGAACTATCGTTGTTGGCGTTTGTTTGCTGTCGAACCCGATCAGAACAATCCTGTCACTGAACTGTTCATAGGAGCTCGATCTCTGGCCTACCTTCCTATTCATAACGAATCCTACTCCTATAACACTCACTTTCGGCTGCTCTTGACATTACACTATATTCGTCTGACTGTCAATTCTTATCTTCCTTATCTTTCACTTCAGTGACCCAACTATATCTAGACTGAGCCTTTGCGTTTCTCTTATCATATGTCTTAGCTTTATTACTCCATTGAAACTTCCAACATTCCATGCTCCGACTCGTAGATATCCGTCTGTTGGTTATTCTACCTTTTTCTCATGGTTACTTCCCCCTTGGCAGTCCTCTATTGGTGGTCCGGCCTGTTCCAATCTATAATATTTTCTAATAGAGAGGTCATCATGACACTTTTCCAGCCATAGGCCACATGTCACGTACATACAAATCAGTGGTTTCCTTTGACTCCTGCATATATCGTTGATCATTGCCCAGTTTTCCGTTTTCTTGGGTCAATTTCCCATCCCAAGAGCATGAGAGAGCTTAGAACCTCTGTGTCCTTCTCCGCCCTCTTTGACAAGGTCACTGATAGAATGAGGGTGACTTCTTATACGGCAGGTCTTCCACCGCCGTTGCTGATCATTTTCAATGGTATTTAAGAAATGGCTGGGTTCGAACCCGAGACCCATATTTTGCATTACTAATCAGAGGCACTACTCCGCCCCCCTTTGTCCTCTTCATTTTGTCCGTTATTGTTCTGGCCATTTGGTCTGGGTGGGTGCCACATGACACCCGCTCAGGTTCATAGTTGTATATTTCAATGATTTTTTTACATTACAGAGTGCAGGCTATCCTCTAACTGAACACGCTAAGTGCCTGGTACATGGACAACAGCTGTATAAGCTCTGAAATGTTATAGAAAATACTGAAAATTTGTATACACACACACACACACACACACACACACACACATATATATATATATATATATATATATATATATATATATATATATATTTATATCGAACGAACCCATTTCTCTGCGCTTGCGTTTTCTCATCTTGAAAAAAGTAAAGTAATCATTACAAATAGTGAATTGGCAAGATGGGGATACACAGATCCAAATGATTTTCGGTGTGACTGTGAAGAAGAACAGACAGTTCGGCACATGCTTCGGTGTCGATTGTGCCCAGTCTCCTTTACAGCAAGCAACAGACAATACACTGGAAGCGACCAAGTTTTTGTCAAAAGTAATTTAATCATAACTGCATAAAACGTATGTACATGTACATGCATGTTTCTGACACGAGAATAATAATAATAATAATAATAATAATAGTTAATAAAATCAAACTTTAATAAAATTTAAAAATTTTCTGCACGTGACGAAACTAGGAACTGCAAGGAGGGCGAAATTACCAACCTTCCTCTTCCTACATCTACATACCTACTTTGCAAGCCACCATACGGTGCATGATGAAGAATATCCTCTCCCACTACTAGCCATTTCCTTTTATGTTCCACTCGCAAATACAGAGAGGGAAGAGCGACTGTATATACGCCTCCATATGAACACAAATTTCTAGTATATTATCTTCATGATCCTCGCACAAAATGTATGTCAGCTGCAGCGGAATCATTCAGCAGTCAACTTAAAATGCCAGTTCGCTAAATTTCCTCAGTAGGAAAGGAATTCGTGGCGGGCCGCATCAAACCAGTCAGTAGACTGATGACAAAAAAAAAAAAAGAAAAAAATAGTATTATTATAACAAGGGTAGTATCGTAACATATGCCAAGCCCTCACTATATCCATTACATGCCAGAAACTCCAACACACGACTGAAATACTCGTACAACCCAATATCTGAACGCAAATAAGTGCTCTAATTAGAAATAGCAGGCTGTTAATTTGACTGATTTACTAACTCACCTCGGTTTCAGAAATGAATTCCTTATTATATGGAATTTAAACTTGTCACTCACAAAAAACTCTCAATAAGACAATGGAATGATGTTAACCATGTTGTTGCAGGTAAGCATTACTTACCAACTGTGGAAACCGGAAAGTTCTATGGGGACGAAATTAGGGACATGGGCGGAATTAGAGTTCCTAATCTTACGGCTGCCCTTATGTTCGCATGCAGTTCAACAGCAGCTCGACGCCAGGCGTTATAGCAACAATAATTACACACCACAGTCGAAAGTGTAAGGGAGTACTAAAATATGCTGGCGACACCTTGTTGTTGATGAGTCAATGATAAACCTGAGTATTACATTTGTTAAGCACCAAAATATCGTTATACAACATGAGTGGTAGGAAGGGAAAGAAGGAAGATTGTGTCTAAACTGTGTGTGTGTAAAGTTTATAGAGAGGTCTTATGTACGTACATTTATGTTAATATAGAACTAATTAAGTATTACGACAATAACATCATAGAGAGAATTGTTAACATAGCATACTATAATTAGATCTATGGCAATACGAAGCACAACATCCCATCTTCCTTCTTAGGAACAAGAGCAACAAGAGGCCTCCAGATAAAATGATAAAAAACCGTATAATAAGTCCGGGAGGGTAGGACCACTTTTTTCTTTGACATAAAATACGTGTATTTTTAACTTTTTCGACTTCCGTCATTAAGTTCGTATAGGGTGTCATATAAACAGTACACTATATTATTGAGACACTGCCACTTGAAATACGAGAGATATGATAAAATTAAATGGGTCGTTCATCTTATCTTTAGATGTATGAGTGAGAGGGATCAGTGTAGTACGTGAACGGATCGTATAAAGAAGGTTTCTACACGAATAAAAGAGTGAAAATTGCTTACTCTTATTTGGAATGTGTTTTAATGAAGACAAAATTATACATATTACATTGGTCGAACATTGGGTTTTGAAATGAGTTGTTGGTTTTGTTCAAGCATTAGACTACCTTACTTTTATCAGAGCAATTACTTGTAAATGCTGAACAACATTCATGTGATCATCATGAACAGGAAAGACAACGAATCCAGATCTCTGTTTGATTAGTTTTGTAACAGATTTCATCAAACCCAACACCTCCATATACATCCCAGTCATCAAAGTTAATTCTATAATCTTCTACAATGTCTTAAATGTGCAGTTTTTAGCTTCTGATGAAAGCGGCAAGCTATCTGCTGTATTTTTCCTTTTGCAGCTTCTTCAGTCTGTTTTTTCTCTTCCCTAGGATTTTGCTTTAGTGTCTTTTTTCCCCTTTTTTCTGTTTACTACCTTTTCTCATCCCTATTTCTCTTTACAGTTTCAGTATTTTCAGCAAAGTTTATCACTATGCGTACAGTTGTGGCCTTTCTCTTGGAATTCGTAGTTTTATCTATAGTAGGAATAAGTGATATTTCTTCCAAAAGTATTAGCGGTATTGGCATAGGAATAGTCAGTTTTGAAGTGTGATCTTGGCTGTTTTAGGTTTAGGAAGAGTGGAGCTTGTAGTTGTCTCAGTGAAGAAATTTGACTAGTGCAGATGGCTCCGATCTTTTGAATTGCTTAGCATCACAGTGTCTTATGAGGAGCTTTGAAGTGGCTGGTTGAAATGTGTGTGAGATTCTGCTCTTCCGTTTGTTAGCACAGACATATCTTCCAACATCTAAGCTTAGCCTGGGATTATGGCCATACACAGTGGCATAACTCCACATCCTTTGAAGCCACTTACATCATTTTCAGGTACGCTGATTTAGCTTTTTTCTCCATACGCTATTAAAGTAACATTTGATTGCTAAATAGCTACCAGGTTTGTTGTTCAGCTGCTGTCCGGTTTCCTCCATGATGTAGATGTGCCCTGGTTGGCTAAACAAGTCATTTTCGTGCATCACAGTTTCAAGAAGTCTTAAACATTCTTTTACTGTGGCGTTCACTACGATGGCTCTAGCGCCTGACACACCTCCTGCTTTCTTGTAACTACACTCCTGGAAATTGAAATAAGAACACCGTGAATTCATTGTCCCAGGAAGGGGAAACTTTATTGACACATTCCTGGGGTCAGATACATCACATGATCACACTGACAGAACCACAGGCACATAGACACAGGCAACAGAGCATGCACAATGTCGGCACTAGTACAGTGTATATCCACCTTTCGCAGCAATGCAGGCTGCTATTCTCCCATGGAGACGATCGTGGAGATGCTGGATGTAGTCCTGTGGAACGGCTTGCCATGCCATTTCCACCTGGCGCCTCAGTTGGACCAGCGTTCGTGCTGGACGTGCAGACCGCGTGAGACGACGCTTCATCCAGTCCCAAACATGCTCAATGGGGGACAGATCCGGAGATCTTGCTGGCCAGGGTAGTTGACTTACACCTTCTAGAGCACGTTGCGTGGCAAGGGATACATGCGGACGTGCATTGTCCTGTTGGAACAGCAGGTTCCCTTGCCGGTCTAAGAATGGTAGAACGATGGGTTCGATGACGGTTTGGATGTATCGTGCACTATTCAGTGTCCCCTCGACGATCACCAGTGGTGTACGGCCAGTGTAGGAGATCGCTCCCCACACCATGATGCCGGGTGTTGGCCCTGTGTGCCTCGGTCGTATGCAGTCCTGATTGTGGCGCTCACCTGCACGGCGCCAAACACGCATACGACCATCATTGGCACCAAGGCAGAAGCGACTCTCATCGCTGAAGACGACACGTCTCCATTCGTCCCTCCATTCACGCCTGTCGCGACACCACTGGAGGCGGGCTGCACGATGTTGGGGCGTGAGTGGAAGACGGCCTAACGGTGTGCGGGACCGTAGCCCAGCTTCATGGAGACGGTTGCGAATGGTCCTCGCCGATACCCCAGGAGCAACAGTGTCCCTAATTTGCTGGGAAGTGGGGGTGCGGTCCCCTACGGCACTGCGTAGGATCCTACGGTCTTGGCGTGCATCCGTGCGTCGCTGCGGTCCGGTCCCAGGTCGACGGGCACGTGCACCTTCCGCCGACCACTGGCGACAACATCGATGTACTGTGGAGACCTCACGCCCCACGTGTTGAGCAATTCGGCGGTACGTCCACCCGGCCTCCCGCATGCCCACTATACGCCCTCGCTCAAAGTCCGTCAACTGCACATACGGTTCACGTCCACGCTGTCGCGGCGTGCTACCAGTGTTAAAGACTGCGATGGAGCTCCGTATGCCACGGCAAACTGGCTGACACTGACGGCGGAGGTGCACAAATGCTGCGCAGCTAGCGCCATTCGACGGCCAACACCGCGGTTCCTGGTGTGTCCGCTGTGCCGTGCGTGTGATCATTGCCTGTACAGCCCTCTCGCAGTGTCCGGAGCAAGTATGGTGGGTCTGACACACCGGTGTCAATGTGTTCTTTTTTCCATTTCCAGGAGTGTATATTCTGATTGCTTCTAACATAAGTGTTAAGCCAAATGTAACCAGGTTTTTTTAAATTTCTTATTGAAAGTATGTGATATATTTAGCCATTCTGCTAATGCAAATGCCATACACTTTATTGAATCTCTGTATCATGCGAAACACTGCTCATTCTATTTCTTAACATGAGCAAAGAGCTTCCGTTCAGTCTCGGTCCTCAGTAAGGTTTGAGGTGGCATACTACTCTTAGAACAACTTATTTACTCTAGCATGCTTTTTAATGTGGTTTTATGTATATTGAAAGCTTTAGTTGCTGCACTGACAAACACGCAACTGTCCTACACATTATTCATGGCCTTCATCAACTCATCTTCAATCAGTTCGCCTCGCAGACTAGATCTAGTTTTATTGTAATTTATTGTCATTTTCCTGAAACAAAATAATGATAACTATGGAAAGATACATGTCATTGAATCTCCTTTCAAAATGCGAACTAACTTTCCATGACTATCGAAGCTAAATTTAATTGTGGTCCATCTCTCCCATATTGAAAGACGTGCTCCACCTCTACCAAGTAACGCTGATCCATTTCTGCGATTGCCTGGAAGGGATGGACCACGACAACCTCTATCTGCAGGACGCAAACTCGATGGCCATTTTAGGTTAGTTTGAACACTAACCTATTTTCCTGTAAAAATATTTCATGAAAGTTGTTACGAAATTACATGGCTTCACACACCAGCAGATACTAATTTATATCACGTAAGATCCTGTTTACATTCATAGAAGTTGGATGTATTCACAGTCTAACCGGAATTTGTTACCTCAGAGTGGGTCCTCGGCCACTAGTACAAAATAATTCTTGTTATTATAGTCAACAACATTTAAGTCTGTATAGAAAATCAATTTAAAACAGCCGTTCCAAAATTTCAGAAAGATGGCGGCTAACGTAAGACAATCACTTATTCATTCTTCTTCAGGTTGTGTTTTACTCTTAATCTTTTCTCACCTTCACTATATGCTTTAACATTCGAAAATGTTCCAAGACACATTAATATTCACCATTTACCAGTAAACTACGCTGTAGATTAATAGCGCTAATGGGTGCCTCGTTGGTAGCTGAGCAGAAAACTTAACATTTATATAGGTCGATAATTACAATGAGATATAACTCTAAACAAAGAAGATCCAATTCAATAACACATAAACTCTATTTTCGAATATCGGTTAGCAACATAACAATATTTTAGTACAGTTTTTTTAGAACCTCTGTTACGAGTCATCAATCACGTCCTATGAGAACAATAGTTCGAACAAGAACAAGAAGGGTTTTTCTACAAAATCGTAGATACCAATAGATTAAGATTTTCATTACCTTTATACATGAAAATTGTCTGAGATACAACTTTTTTCAAAATATTAAATTATGTCGTAGACAACAATTATTTATTATTTTATAAACGATGAAATCCTATTTATTAGTATTACTAGAATACAATCAAAGTTCAGTCACATTCCACATAAAATGCCGTTGTGAACATTATTTTGAATAAAATATGGGCTTCGATATTACAATCTTATTTCTTTCCAGATCTAACACGGAAATAACAGCCACATTTTTGCACCGTACCCGTTCACAAAAGAGCTTCCTCACAATTAGCGGCGCATTTGTGAAACTGGCACTGGTCCCTCTCACCCAGTGGTCCAACTCCCTCGGACCAACCCTACTTAAGAGTGACAGTATTTTGATAAAAGTCTCGTTTTGTGTGGTATGCCATGCTAACTGCAACAAAGGACCGCGTGTCATCTCCTGACTTCCTTTTTCTCAGTAGCAAATTACCCCAAAAGGACGGTATGTAAAATATAAACATAAATGTCCGGGTTCTCAACCTCTTACCCGAACCAGGTATAGTGTACTCATAGATTCAGAAGTTAATATGTGACAAGTCAGAAATACCAGAAAACTATACTGTAATGTGAAAGTATACACATGAACTGTCATCTGTTATTCGTCGTTCATAGTAATAAAAGATCCAGGTACTTGTTGGAGAGGTAAATAGATATAAGATAAGAGTTAAGGCCTTCGCAATGTCACGAATGAGAAACCTGATTTCTTCCACAAAGAGATGTAAAAATCAGGATGTGAAAAAGTATGTAGCAACGAATCTATCAAAACAACATGGAATCTCACATTTATTTCTCTTTTATCTTGGCTGTGGACTGATTTGTAACTAAAATGATCAAAGGACCTTAATAATAACTGGTACATTCGCTTTCTTTCGTGGTCAATTACATTAGGGTGTTGGAAGAAAGGCATTATGCAACACAACGACCACCCTGCGAAAGCTTTTTCCTCGTGTTGTGGCTGCATAACACGCGGCCCTGCGCTGCCTGGTTAAGGTACATGGCAGCTTCGGTAGACGCCTTTGTCGGTGGTCCCTGGTTAACATCGGTGACAAACGTCTCCACGTATCTGCGGTTTCCTGGAATCTCGTGCTAACTCGCGGGGTTGTTAGCAAAGACGGCGAATGCCCCCGGCGGCGCGCCTGTCACAGAGGCAGCGCAGCACTCCATCAGAGGCACATTCGGCGCACGTGACGGTGACACGTGCCACAGCTGTGTGTGCGTCACTCTGCGCGGCTTTGATGTCGGCCGCTCAGCGCCTGGGGGCGGCTGCTGGGGGCCGACGTCACAGACGCTGTGGACTGCCCGTGTCCGCCGGCACACACCGGCCAATAGAGGGGCTGCCGCGGTCGGCCCACAGGAGGCCGGCTAACACGGGAAACTCTCCGCCGCAACCCCGTCATATTTAGTGGTGGAGTGACCCAGTGGATAGCCCTCGAAAACTGAACACAGGTCAAGAATGAAAATAGGAAGATGGTGAACTGAACTGTGCGCAAGGAAGCAAAACAGTGAACGGTCCAGGCTCAAGGTGTACTACATCGAGCGAGGTGTAAAAGTCATGTCGTCGTGGTTCTGTGGTCACGGTCTTCGTCTACGAAACGCGAAATCCATGTTCATATCTCTCTTGTGCTCTTTTTTTCACAAAATTATGAACTTCCCGTCCGGTCATTGCCTGTCTGTTCTCCTACTGTAGACTTGGCAGTCTGTCATACTATACACTGACTACAGAATATGAGTCATGTGGTAAGAACGTATTACTGCGGCGAGAAAATGTGATGAATAGTGAGAGCAGGCGAGATGCTGCGTAGACCCTTCACAGAAATGAAAACAGCAAATAATCGGCTGTGAACTATGTAACAACGATGGAATTAAAGAATCAGAACTTCCAAAACGAAACGCAATAGTCCTAAGATGTGGTATTTGTGTAGAACAAATAGGAGCTACGTACACCTGCAGGTCCCTTCCTTACTCCTAGCTATTGCAAAAGGTCGCTACACCACGAGACAGACACAAATTTTAGTACAGCAAACAGACCGTCAATGATCGAACTGTCAGTTCATAATTTCATGGAGAAAAAAAAAGAGGCATTAAGCAGATCTGTATACGGATCGTCCGCTTCGAAGCCCAACACCGTGACCACACAACTACGACGACGTAACTCTCGCCCATCGCTCGAAATTGCAGATCTTGATCTTGGACCGTTTACTACGTCTATTTTGCCTCTTTTTTCACAGTTTAGTACAACTTATTCCTGTTTTCAGGCTAGATCTGTGTTCAGTTTTTGACGGGATATCCATTGGGTCATCTTATCACTATATCTGAGGAGCAGTTGCGACGAGGAGTTTCCCTGCAAGTAATGACGCACGGGCAGTCTCCCAGTCTACTATTGTACAATATGTACTGCTTAGAAGAACCGCCTAGCCACCTGTAATCTAAAGCTAGTACCTGACGTTCTGCAAGGGCATTTCCCATTGCAACTAGGTAGCTTCTATCATTTCAGTACTCAGGTGCTCGCAACAAATTATGCGCGGAAGTGAATATTTCTCATGCGCGTTGCGCTGCCTCAGAGGTTAATTTCCAGTAGCACTGGTTGATGCAATCTCAACACGTGCCTTGCTAACTCATTAAAATATTTCTATGTAGATTTTAGTACAGAACTAGTGACCCGAGGGCTGGGTACGCACGGGTAGCACAACGTTTCTACGGCTGGATGACTTCTCTGGAGTAGCTTAATTTTGATTATGTGACTCCTACAGTTACTCAGAGAACGTTAGTTACTTGAATATCAGTGCTTTCATCTAACCTAAACATCACATGCCACGAAAGTTCTCATAAAGCATGGAAGTTACCTGCTCCATATTTAACCAAAGGAAAAATGTGTAAGTAGGCTGTTTAGGTTTTTATGTTGGTAACGCCACGTAGCGCTCTGTATAAAAATCACTGGCTGTGCTGTGTGCAATCTGTGGCTGGTTGGCATTGTTGGAATATTCGCTATTGTAGTGTTGGGCAGTTGGATGTGAGCAGCACGAAGCGTTGCGCAGTTGGAAGTGAGCCGCCAGCAGTGGTGGATGTTGGGAGAGAGATGGCAGAATGTTGAGAGCGGACGATCTGGACGTCTGTCCGTCAGAAAAAGGAAATTTGTAAGACTGGATGTCATGAACTGATATATTTACTATTAAGGTAAATACATTGTTTGTTCTCCATCAAAATCTTTCATTTGCTAACAATGCCTATCAGTAGTTAGTGCCTTCAGTAATTAGAATCTTTTATTTAGCTGGCAGTATTGGCGCACGCTGTGTTGCAGTAGTTTGAGTAACGAAGATTTTTGTGAGCTAAGTGATTCATGAAAGGTATAGGTTGTTGTTGGTCAGGGCCATTATTTTGTAGAGATTACTGAAAGTCAGATTGCGTTACGCTAAAAAAATTTAAAAAAAAAATTAAAAAAGGAGGGGGGGGATCAGAATAAGTACAAAGTAAATAGAGAAATGTCTGAATACGTTCAGTTTTGCTCAGCTGTTTCAAAATCAAATAACATAAGAGGGTCCGCAGCTCGTGGTCGTGCAGTAGCGTTCTTGCTTTCCACGCCCGGGTTTCCGGGTTCGATTCCCGGCGGGGTCAGGGATTTTCTCTGCCTCGTGATGACTGGGTGTTGTGTGATGTCTTTAGGTTAGTTAGGTTTAAGTAGTTCTAAGTTCTACGGGACTGATGACCATAGATGTTAAGTCCCATAGTGCTCAGAGCCAACGTAAGAGGTTTACCAGCACTGTCATTTATAAATTTTTGCAAGGGGAAGTTTCAAATGCTCCTATCGGAGCACAAAAAGGGCGAATACTCTCTTGTTTATTAAAAGACTCTAATCGAAAAGTGCTGTACCATCTCGATCATTCTACCTTCCTCAGCACCTTTAAAGGTTTTGGCAAAACGTTTGGGATGCTAACATATTCGCGCTCTTTCTAAGATTTAATTCCCCTCTCACTCCCACAAAATCCCCTAACTGTATCTCGCACACACCCAACAGTTCAACGCTGTAAGTCAATCACACGAATTCACTCCCACTTGCCCATTATCACTCACTCATTCAGCCTAACGCATCGTCCCCTACCTCACAGCAATAGCCATCCTCGTTCTGTTCTATTAGTACTGCCTCTTTCCACTGGCACCTTCTCCCTCTCGCTCACTCTTACTACTATTATCTCATTGATTCTTTCCCACTGCTGCTATCTTTTCTCACAGTCACTCTCCCTCTCTTCCTTATTGTCATAGACTCTGTCACTCATCATCACTGCCTCTCAAGCACTTCCACTTTCTCCTTAACTTTATTCCTCTGCGAGTGGTACTGTCTGCTTCACACTTTTACTAGCATTATTCTGTCGCTGTCAACTATGTTCCACTGTAACAGTAGCCCTGTCTCTCTCACACACACATTGCCATTGTCCCCTTCACTCTTTCTATACCACAACCACTGTCTACTATCTTCCAGAAGTCACTATCTATCTCTTTCATTGCCGGCCTGAGTGGCCGAGCGGTTCTAGGCGCTACAGTCTGGAACTGCGCGACCTCTACGGTCGCAGGTTCGAATCCTGCCTCGGGCATGGATGTGTGTGATGTCCTTAGGTTAGTTAGGTTTAAGTACTTCTGAGTTCTAGGGGACTGATGACCTCAGCAGTTAAGTCCCGTAGTGCTCAGAGCCATCTATCTCTTTCCCACTGTCACGGACTACTTTTCTCTCAACATAAAAACTCACAAATACATGTGCATGGCAAAATTTTTGGGAGAACTTGTAAAGGTGTTGAGGAAGGCAGAGTTAGGCAGCTGTTGTCCGTCTTTTAATAGACAGGAGCATATTCGCCTTCTTCGAGTTCCGCTGGTTCCCTTACATTCCCAGCTACAGTAGGGCATGTCACTCGTATGAAGATAACTGTATGGGTCAGTAATGTTTTGATAATTCACGCATGTTAAATTGAAATAACGCAATAAATTGAAGTAATCTTACACCTCAGACCAAATTTCATGTGCACAAATATTTTGCATGTGCTTCAGTATTACAACAACAACAGTTCCCAGCAGGCACTTTAAAGCATAATCCTCCCACCAGGATCATTGTATTAACTACATTTTCGCCTCACACCGGATTTTATATGCGAGTTTTACGTGTACAACTAGGGTAAATCTGAAAGCCTGAATCTCGGAAACAAATTTTCAACGCTGTTCGAGACCGGGATCGTAAGAATATATCGCAAAATTTAAAGCCATTTTCCTTCCATAGCCGTCTAGGAATCTGCGGTCTTGATACTCAGAAAACATGGTTTGGGGTTTCCTTAGCAATCTCACATAAACTATTTGGTGTCTCCATAAGCTCCTTAAGGCGCATCGTGGGCCACGAACAATCCGATTTGCTCCATTTTCCTAAGCTGGAGGAAGTGAGTAATATTCAAACTCTGACCTTGTACTGTTGAATGGTTACACTAAGACGATCCTTCTGTTTGGTATACACATAGTTCCTATCCAAAACACTTGATCCTATCTTTCTATCACCGATAGATACCGAGGTATGAGTCTCGGGAAAATACTATTTTTACGGCGGCGGTTTATAACATATTAGGTAGCACAAGTTATCGTATGCGTACCTATTAGCTTTTCGAGTGACTTCTCATGACAGATATGAGAGTACATGATGATGTGCTATATTAATCTCTTTACTACCAACGCAATGATTCTATGCGAATCGTGGGTGTAGCTGTGTGTGTGTGTGTGTGTGTGTGTGTGTGTGTGTGTGTGTGTGAGATTGCATATATATTTGGATGTATAGCATATCAGGTGTCGTGAACGAGCTTTGTGGATCAGCTGTGAAGACAATAAAGAAAATAAAATAAAAAGAAGGGAAAAAGCCACGCGTGATATAAGTAAGCAGCCCATGATGGCAATTCTGTTGTGAATCTTAGTATGCACTATTCACTGTTGAGACTCATTGCTGCAATTCTTGGTCACTTTATGGAAGACTTTGTCGTCCTACCACACAAAATTAGGAACACTGGTGAAATTAGGACCCCTAATCTTATGTGCGATTCAAGGAGAGGAGGAAGTTGTAAGTTGAGTCATGCTGAAAGCTTCCTTCGTATAAAAGAAGCAAAACTGTATCCAACACAGGAATAGGTTTTAGGAAGACGTTTTACTTTCTCCGTAAAAGTATAAAAACCACTGATTTTGGACTAGTCTACATTTTTACTGAGCAAGTGTTCTGAAAGGACTGCAATTAACTGGACGTTATTTAGGCGACTTCAGTGTCCCTAACCAGTTATCTGACAGGGGAACGGGGACCAACAGTGTAATGTGAAACCCAAACTAAATTTCATTTCCCGTGAATCTCCACAGCAATGAAAGGGGAACGCTAGGTTAAAAGGTTGTTGTTGTTGTGGTCTTCAGTCCTGAGACTGGTTTGTTGCAGCTCTCCATGCTACTCTATCCTGTGCAAGCTGCTTCATCTCCCAGTACCTACTGCAACCTATATCCTTCTGAATCTGCTTAGTGTATCCATCTCTTGGTCTCCCTCTACGATTTTTACCCTCCACGCTGCCCTCCAATACTAAATTGGTGATCCCTCGATGTCTCAGAACATGTCCTACCAACCGATCCCTTCTTCTAGTCAAGTTTTGCCACAAGCTCCTCCTCTCCCCAATTCTATTCAATACCTCTTCATTAGTTATGTGATCTACCCATCTAATCTTCAGCATTCTTCTGTAGCACCACATTTCGAAAGCTTCTATTCTCTTCTTGTCTAAGCTATTTATCGTCCACGTTTCACTTTCATATATGGCTACACTCCATACAAATACTTTGAGAAACGACTTCCTGACGCTTAAATCTATACTCGACGTTAACAAATTTCTCTTCTTAAGAAACGCTTTCCTTGCCATTGCCAGTCTACATTTTATATCCTCTCTACTTCGACCATCATCAGTTATTTTGCTCTCCAAATAGCAAAACCCCTTCACTACTTTAAGTGCCTCATTTCCTAATATAATTCCCTCACCATCACCCGACTTAATTCGACTACATTCCATTATCCTCGTTTTGCTTTTGTTGATGTTCATCTTATACCCTCCTTTCAAGACACTATCCATTCCATTCAACTGCTCTTCCAGGTCCTTTGCTGTCTCTGACAGAATTACAATGTCATCGGCGAACCTCAAAGTTTTTATTTCTTCTCCGTGGATTTTAATACCTACTCCGAACTTTCCTTTTGTTTCCTTTATTGTTTGCTCAATATACAGATTGAATAACATCGGGGATAGGCTACAACCCCTTCTCACTCCCTTCCCAACCACTGCTTCCCTTTCATACCCCTCTACTCTTATAACTGCCATCTGCTTAATGTACAAATTGTAAATATCCTTTCGATCTCTGTGTTTTACCCCTGCCACGTTCAGAATTTGAAAGAGAGTATTCCAATCAACATTGTCAAAAGCTTTCTCGAAGTGTTGGCAGAAGAGCCAACACCGTGTTGCTAGAGGAGGCTGAAATGCACGCGTTTAATTACACGCAGACTAGCGTGAGGTCTGGAACAGTTAAGGGAATGTATAGTAGCAAATAAAGTACGTAGTGGATGTAATACTTAACTTTAATCCACAATTGTAGAACATCTCTCGTTACTGTACATGCTTCACAATATTAATTATCAAATGCTATGGCGCCTTGCTCGGTCGTAGCAAATGACGTAGCTGAAGGCTATGCTAACTATCGTCTCGGCAAATGAGAACGTAATTGTCAGTGAACCATTGCTATGAACGTCGACTGTACAACTGGGGCGAGTGCTAGTAAGTCTCTCTAGACCTGCCGTGTGGCGGCGCTCGGTCTGCAATCACTGACAGTGGCGACACGCGGGTCCGACGTATACTAACGGACCGCGGCCGATTTAAAGGCTACCACCTAGCAAATGTGGTGTCTGGCGGTGACACCACATTCCTCCCCCGCAAATCGGCGTACGGTTGTGTTATAAGGCTTCCGCCCACCGTGGGGAGGACCCCATGTTGACGTATGCGACGAGGTGGGGAGCCTAACAAAAGGCGAGGCTGTGCCACCCGCACCCGGCCATTCGGTCCGAGGGGAGCTAGGAAACACCTGAAAACCTAGTCCAGGGTGCACGCCAACATGCGGTGTATGCGCCCGTAAAGAGACAGGAGGGGCCGAACATTCGACCTCCATCGGGGCGGGGCAGCCGACGGGCGAAGACGACATCTGGTCCGGAGCGGGCAAGAAGTCCATGTCGGAGGACAGCTGGTCACGGGAAGCGAACGGCGGCGCGTGACCCAGGAGGGCGCTTGGCGGCTGCAGCGAATCGTCCATTGCGGGCGTCGCCGGCGGGAGAACAGGCGGCGGCGGCGGCGGCGGCGGCGGCGCGTCGCCATGGAGCAAAATGGAAGGCAGCGTCGGTAACACCTGGGGCTGAGGCGAGCCAGTAGATGGGTCCCCAGGGCGCTGACCGGACGGCACCGTCGCTGAAAGCAGACGGGGAGCGGCAGAACCCGTGCGACGACAGAGGCGCAGCTGATTGAGATGCCGACGCACCTCACCAGAGGCCCCTAAAACCAAATACACAGCGCGGCCGAGGCAGCGTAGAATCCGCCCTGCGAGCCAACGCTGTGAACCTCGATAGTTGCGATAGTATACAACGTCGCCTGGAGCAAAAGCAGGCGTCTGCCGCTGCACAGGAACCTGATTTGGCGGATGCAGCAAAGACATCAAGGTTCGATGAGGACAACCGTGGAGAAACTCAGCCGGCGAGCGACCATCTCTGGGCTGAGAGCGATACGAGGACAAAAAGAGCAATAACGCGTCCTCCCGAGAATGCGACTCTTTCAACTTCAACATCTGTGACTTGAAAGTCCGGACCAATCGTTCAGCGGCACCGTTTGACTGAGGCGAAAACGGCGCGGATGTCAGATGTTGAATACCATTGGCCTTGCAGAATGACTGAAATTCTGCGGACATGAATTGTGGGCCATTGTCGGAAACAATGGTCTGTGGAAGACCTTCTATGCAAAAAATAGCAGACAACGCTTGGATGGTGGCAGATGACGTCGTGGAAGACATCCGGACAACAAAAGGAAAATTACTGAATGAATCGACCACAACCAACCATCGAGCATTCCAGAATGGACCAGCAAAATCGATGTGTAAGCGTTGCCAAGAGGAAGTGGCTTTTGGCCATGCAAAGAATTTCTGCTGTGGTGTGGATTGTTGTTCGGCACACGCCATGCAAGAAGTGCACATATTCGTAATCGCAGGATCGATTCCGAACCAAGTAAAGTGCTGACGAGCAAGTAGTTTCGTTCGCACTATACCCCAATGTCCTTGGTGGAGAAGCTGTAAGACAGAGGACTGTAATGAACGTGGGACCACGACCCTGGACTGATTATTATCCGAACGCAACAGCAAAACACCACGTCGTACAAAAAGTCTCTCCTTGTGAGCAAAAAATCGGCGAACCAACGGATCCTCGATCCGTGACTTTGACAAGGGCCATTGAGTAGCAACAAAACGCAAAACGGTAGCAAGGACAGGGTCAGCAGCTGTGGCCGTAGCTACACGACGAAAATCAATCGGAAACGATTCGACCACGTCATCTGTTTCCGCATCAATGAACATGCAAACAAGTTCGGAAGAATCGAATGCTCTATCCTCAGCAACAGGCAAACGGGACAACGCATCGGCGTTTCCGTGCTTAGCAGTGGACCGATACAAGGTATCGTAGTGGTACTGCGAGAGGAAAATAGACCAGCGAATGAATTTCTGTGCTGTACGTGGAGGTACAGGCTTGTTTGGATGAAAAAGCGATGTCAAAGGTTTGTGGTCCGTGAAGATGGTAAAGTGACGACCATACAAGAAATCATGAAACTTAGTAACACCAAAGACGAGAGCCAAAGCTTCTTTCTCGATCTGTGAATAATTTCTTTCCGCAAACGAGAGCAATTTGGACGCAAAGGCAATAGGGCGATCATGCGACCCATCTTTGTGCGCAAGCACAGCACCGATCCCGAAATCCGAGGCATCTACCATCAACAAAAGGGGTTTCTGGGGATCGAATGGCGTAAGGCAAGTATTTGAAAGCAAAGCCGATTTCAACTGGCGAAAGGCGCGTTCTCATTCCGTCGTCCAGACGAACGGAACACCTTTACGGCGTAAGCGATGAAGCGGAGCTGAAATGGAAGAGGCGTGGCGCACATAGTTGTTATAATAATTTATTTTTCCCAGCACACTCTGTAGCTGCTTCAAATTCTGCGGCGAAGGCAAGTCTTGTATGGCACGGAGGTGCTCCGGACTGGGATGTATGCCTTGTGCATTGATTACATGTCCCAAATAGGGTAAGTCACGAGCAAAAAACACACATTTGTTCTTACGCAAGCGAAGACCATTTTGTCGCAAGACCTGAAATAATGTTCTGAGATTGGCTAAATGTTCTTCTTCCGTCTTTCCGGAGATCACAATATCGTCCAGATAGTTTGCTGCAGTAGGGACCGACGCACAGACAGTTTGCAGATTCTGCTGAAACAACGCAGGGGCGGATGCACACCCGAATGGCAGTCTTTTGAATCGATACAAACGAAGGTGCGTGTTAACCACCAAAACGCGCTGGGATTCTTCGTCCACTGGTATTTGCAAGTACGCATCTGCTAGGTCCAACTTCGAAAAATATTTACCCGGGCACAGTTTGTCAAATGGTCTTCTGGGCAGGGTAAAGGAAAAGTTGCGATCACTAGTTGTGGATTCACCGTAGCCTTGAAGTCCACACAAAGTCTCAATTTTCCGGAAGGTTTTGGCAAAATTACTAAGGGTGATACCCTGAGAGAAGCCTGCACACGTTCAAGTACACCTTGTGATTCCAAATCGTGTAAGGTTCTTGCGACCTCATCACGCAATGCGTGGGGAACATTGCGAGCTCGGAAAAATTTCGGTTGCGCGTTGACTTTCAGTTCCAAATGTGCTTTATAGTTCTTAGCGCAACCAAGGCCCGGTGCAAAAATGTCTGCAAATTCTTCACATAGACGAGAAACACTGGCGGAAGGCACAGTCTGGTTCACTGATAGGACCTGATTTACTATAGACAAGTTAAACAACTGAAATAAATCTAAACCAAACAAGTTCACAGCAGAAGAAGAACGAAGGACGTAAAAAGACACAAGTTTTGTTTCTCCCTTGTATGTTGCAAGAAGGCTGCACTGTCCTAACACAGGGATATTCTGACCGGAATAACTATTTAATGTAACATTTGCAGCATGCAACGGAGGTGTGCCCAGTTGTTTGTACGTGTCTTTATTGATCAATGAAACTGCAGCTCTGGTATCGAGCTGGAATGGGACCACGTTGCCATTAATGTCCAAGTCCACAAAAAGTTTATTGTCCTGCGGACGACAAGAGCGACTGTCTCGTGCAACGTGAACAGACACTGGTACAGAATCACTTGTGACTTGACGGGATTTCTTGCGATGTCGACGCACACTATTTGTGGGACGAACACAGTCACTGTTAGAGAGAGTGGCACTGGGCGGAGTGGAATGAACTGCATGAATGTCCATGGGCAAAGGTTCACGAGCCTGAGTATTTGTGGTTCGATTCCAATTCCGGCGCGAAGCAAAGGGCCTGGAATGGTTGTGAGTGTCCGTTCTGAGCTTTTTCTGGCAAACACTTCGAACATGTCCTTTTCTATTACAGAAAAAGCAAATAGCGTGGTGTGACAGGCAATTCTCACGCGAATGTCTAGTAGCACACCGCGGGCATGATTTCACTGCATTTGCGTGCTTGCGCGGCACACTTAGCGGAGAGCTTGGCGGCAGCTGCGCGGATGGGCGCGAGGGCTGTTTACCGTTCCGTGCAGCTCGCCCGGCGGGCCAGTTAATGTGACACATGGCTGGCGAAGTTTCAAATGATTCCTGAGCAAAGTAAAGTGTGTCTTGCCTATCCAATATGTCCATCACTTGTTGAAGGGAGGGATTGACTAGTTTCAAAATCTGTTCCCTTATACGAACATCAGAAACGTTCTGTGCAATTGCATCACGCACCATAGTATCTGAATAAGGGAGTCCACATTCACACTCAAAAGCACAATCCCTAGTAAGGCCTTGCAAAGTTGCAACTCACTCCCTATTAGTTTGACCAGCCGTATGTTTTGTACGAAAGAACGTATACCTTTTTGCAACTACATTGACTGATTCCTTGAAATATGCATCTAATGCAGACAAAATTTCGTCGTAGGACAGAGTTGCTACGTCACGTCGGGGAAATAATTTCACTATCACTCGGTACGTCTGGACGCCGACACACGACAATAAGTGAGGCTGCCGCTCATTACCTTGAATTCTGTAGGCGGCGAGATGGAATCCAAATTGGCTTGACCACTCCGTCCAGCTTTCCAGTGCCGCATCAAAAGGACGAAAAGGTGGTGCAACTGCATGTTGTGGCTGCTGTAGCGGTGAAGCGGCGGCTGCCGCACCGTTTTGCATTGCACATTGACCCTGGACAAGCTGTCCAAGGGCATCCAATAACGCCTGCGTCTGCTGATTCTGCAAGCGATAAAATTCGGACAGAACATCTGGAGATTGTGGCGAAGCCATGACACAAGTAAATTAGAGCAATACGACCGTTAAATCTTCGTCCCCATATGAAGTGTTGGCAGTAGAGCCAACACCGTGTTGCTAGAGGAGGCCGAAATGCACGCGTTCAATTACACGCAGACTGGCGTGAGGTCGGGAACAGTTAAGGGAATGTATAGTAGCAAATAAAGTACGTAGTGAATGTAATACTAAACTTAAATCCTTAAATCTCTCTAGATCTGCCGTGTGGCGGCGCTCGGTCTGCAATCACTGACAGTGGCGACACGCGGGTCCGACGTATACTAACGGACCACGGCCGATTTAAAGGCTACCACCTAGCAAGTGTGGTGTCTGGCGGTGACACCACATTTCTCTAAGTCTACAAATGCTAGAAACGTAGGTTTGCCTTTCCTTAATCCTTCTTCTAAGATAAGTCATAGGGTCAGTATTGCCTCACGTGTTCCAACATTTCTACAGAATCCAAACTGATCTTCCCCGAGGTCGGCTTCTATCAGTTTTTCCATTCGTCTGTAAAGAATTCGCGTTAGTATTTTGCATCTGTGACTTATTAAACTGATAGTTCTGTAATTTTCACATCTGTCAACACCTGTTTTCTTTGGGATTGGAATTATTATATTCTTCTTGAAGTCTGAGGGTATTTCGCCTGTCTCATACATCTTACTCACCAGATGGTAGAGTTTTGGGTTAAAAGGTAATATGAAGAAAAAGATCCAGCCGGTATTTGATCCTGCGACTTGCCACTTTCTAGGCTGGCACAATACCGCCACAACACTAGGCCTAGTACCGTACTTTGTCAAACATTGCTGCTGTCTCGATAGGCTTGTGCTGGCTAGAGTTATACCGGAGAAATATTTTTGCCGGCCGGAGTGGCCGTGCGGTTCTAGGCGCTACAGCCTGGAACCGCGAGACCGCTACGGTCGCAGGTTCGAATCCTGCCTCAGGCATGGATGTATGTGATATCCTTAGGTTAGTTAGGTTTAAGTGGTTCTAAGATCTAGGGGACTGATGACCTCTGTAGTTGAGTCCCATAGTGCTCAGAGCCATTTGAACCATTTTTGAGAAATATTTAAAACTATATGCACAAACCTTCTTCGTGAATCAGTGTATCTATTAGTCAGAACCTGATCAAAATCCCTACGGTAGTTACTGACGTTAGCCATAATATACAGGCGGAAGAGAGCAGGCGACTTCATATATAGACTGCCGGGATAAATATTAGTACACTCTTTTAGAAGCTTCCAGTTCATTCAATATTTTTGTTACATCAGTGCATGAAATGATTATCTTTACCCATCAATAACACCAGTGGGTCTTAGGTGCCAGGAATGGGCCCATGCTGAAACACTCATGTAACTACGTGGTGTAGTCTTCACGGCCTGCGTTGTAGGCACTGACTCTGGCATCCAGTCAATCATACAAATGGCGAATACTGTCTGGGGTACATTATGCTGCACCTGCTTGACCTGTCACTTTTTCTGTAGGAGTTGCTGGCTGACGAGTAGCACGAGTCACATCTGGTCCCGTCATGTCCCAAACGTGCTCGATTGGACATAATTACGTAGTTTGTTGCACGTCTTGAAGAGCACGTGAATTTCAAGAGGAGTTTACTGGGAAGCATTATCGTGTTGGATCTACAAATCACCTTCCTGTAGCAAGAATGGCCAAAGAAGGCTTATTAGCGACCCGTCCAGAATGACCAAAGGTGAACTAGAGTTGTAGCTTATCACACCAGGATCATAAGGCCTGGGACGGACTCAGTGTCTTGGACGAGTGCACCCTATCAGGCAGCCTTCACTGGGGCTACGTTGTACTCACAAATGACTATCACATGTGTGCAGGTACAATCTGCTTTCATAGCTGAAACACCCGGTGTACCAATCCTTCAACAGTTCACGTTAACTCGCCTAGGCTCACAAGCCCTCTTTCTGTGCTATGATCTCTGCTACTGCTGTCCTTACAATACGACAATCATGGAGGGCATCTGTACTGCATGGACGTCCAGAACCTTCTCTACAGGTGTGAGAATGTTCACGTGGCCACTGATACCAGTGTCATTGCACAACTGACGGAGCAACTCCAACTTGTGTGGATACTCTCGGAAAGGACTATCCTGTCCTAGGAAGGCCACAATGCGATCCCTTTCAAACTCACTCAGTTGGCTGTTGGAACACGAGTGCATCTCCGAGTCATGGTGGCCTGCTTCCTTCACTCGTTGCAGCACACTGAGGATTCTGGCTGTGATCATTCTCTATTAAAGGGTATATGTAGATGTCGGTCTGGTTGCTATGCCACTATGCTATCACATGACAGACGAAACCACTATCACTACATCAACTATCCCCCAGGTAGCATTAAAGCGAAAACATTATGACATCCACTTATTATCTTGTTTGTCTGTCTTTGGAACGAAATACGTCACTGATTCCTCGTATCAGGAATCCGACAGTTTGTTGGTAGTTTTGTAGCGGTACGTGGCTTAGATGTCTTCGCACAGGTGATGCAGTTCGCGTAATAATGGGCTGCTGATTTGGCTGTTCGGCGATGACGACCAGTAACGACGCAGAAAGATTCCATAGGATTTACATCAAGCGAATTTTGTCACCGAGACATCAACACGAGTTCACGATAACGCACCTCAAACCACTGTGGCTCGGTTGTGGCTCTGACACCAAGACAGTTGTGTTGTTAGAAGATGACATCGCCGTCGGGGAAGACATAAGGTATCAAGGGATGCAGGCAGTTTGCACCAGTCACCGTGGTTTCGATTACTTCCACAGGCTGCATGCAAGAGCAGACGAATGTCTCTCATAGCATAATACTGCTCCCACCAGGCTGCGTCCATGGCGGGATACACGTTTCGGGCCGCCGTTCACCTCGATGACATCATTCGTGGAGACTACCGTCGACTTACTGTAGAAAAAATGCCATTCCCCGAAGAGCCGACACGTTTCCATTGATCGACGGTCGAATCTCCATGGTAATCGTAATTGACGATGTCGCTGGGTCAACACGTGAACCGTAGGAGAGGTTTGCTCCGGAGCGCCATGTTCAACAGTGTACGATGGACAGCACTGTGTTCCTTCCTATTTTAGAGAACCTCACATTCTGTGAAGAGTCGTGGACGTCAAACTGTTTAGCGCCTAACTGTAGTATTCGCTGTACTTCTACTTCTCCCTTTAGATTCTCACGACATTTGCACATGAACATTTGACCATCTTGGCAGTTTTTCGAGATACTCGTTCACAGGTTCTGCGTAATAACAATCTGCCCTTAGTCAAAGTCATTTACCTCAATGGGTTTCCCCATCTGCAGTCCATATCTTCGCTAGGGTGACCTCCCGTCCGTATCTACTCCGGTTACACACTTTTGTTGCCGCATCATGTACCAGCAGCTCCACCAAGCGGCATCCTACGTTGCGTTGGGCAGTCGTCATAATGTTTTGGCCGATCAGTGCATGCCGTCATCGCGTTGAAACAGACTTCTTTCCAGGCGTACTAGTGTTTTTTCTTCGCTGCGGCATATACACTCCTGGAAATTGAAATAAGAACACCGTGAATTCATTGTCCCAGGAAGGGGAAACTTTATTGACACATTCCTGGGGTCAGATACATCACATTATCACACTGACAGAACCACAGGCACATAGACACAGGCAACAGAGCATGCACAATGTCGGCACTAGTACAGTGTATATCCACCTTTCGCAGCAATGCAGGCTGCTATTCTCCCTTAGAGACGATCGTAGAGATGCTGGATGTAGTCCTGTGGAACGGCTTGCCATGCCATTTCCACCTGGCGCCTCAGTTGGACCAGCGTTCGTGCTGGACGTGCAGACCGCGTGAGACGACGCTTCATCCAGTCCCAAACATGCTCAATGGGGGACAGATCCGGAGATCTTGCTGGCCAGGGTAGTTGACTTACACCTTCTAGAGCACGTTGGGTGGCACGGGATACATGCGGACGTGCATTGTCCTGTTGGAACAGCAAGTTCCCTTGCTGGTCTAGGAATGGTAGAACGATGGGTTCGATGACGGTTTGGATGTACCGTGCACTATTCAGTGTCCCCTCGACGATCACCAGTGGTGTACGGCCAGTGTAGGAGATCGCTCCCCACACCATGATGCCGGGTGTTGGCCCTGTGTGCCTCGGTCGTATGCAGTCCTGATTGTGGCGCTCACCTGCACGGCGCCAAACACGCATACGACCATCATTGGCACCAAGGCAGAAGCGACTCTCATCGCTGAAGACGACACGTCTCCATTCGTCCCTCCATTCACGCCTGTCGCGACACCACTGGAGGCGGGCTGCACGATGTTGGGGCGTGAGCGGAAGACGGCCTAACGGTGTGCGGGACCGTAGCCCAGCGTCATGGAGACGGTTGCGAATGGTCCTCGCCGATACCACAGGAGCAACAGTGTCCCTAATTTGCTGGGAAGTGGCGGTGCGGTCCCCTACGGCACTGCGTAGGATCCTACCGTCTTGGCGTGCATCCGTGCGTCGCTGCGG
The DNA here is from genome assembly GCF_021461385.2 of Schistocerca piceifrons. Taxonomy (NCBI): domain Eukaryota; kingdom Metazoa; phylum Arthropoda; class Insecta; order Orthoptera; family Acrididae; genus Schistocerca; species Schistocerca piceifrons. Next base: position 348,691,020 of record NC_060145.1, read on the forward strand.
TCCGGTCCCAGGTCGACGGGCACGTGCACCTTCCGCCGACCACTGGCGACAACATCGATGTACTGTGGAGACCTCACGCCCCACGTGTTGAGCAATTCGGCGGTACGTCCACCCGGCCTCCCGCATGCCCACTATACGCCCTCGCTCAAAGTCCGTCAACTGCACATACGGTTCACGTCCACGCTGTCGCGGCATGCTACCAGTGTAAAAGACTGCGATGGAGCTTCGTATGCCACGGCAAACTGGCTGACACTGACGGCGGCGGTGCACAAATGCTGCGCAGCTAGCGCCATTCGACGGCCAACACCGCGGTTCCTGGTGTGTCCGCTGTGCCGTGCGTGTGATCATTGCTTGTACAGCCCTCTCGCAGTGTCCGGAGCAAGTATGGACGGTCTGACACACCAGTGTCAATGTGTTCTTTTTTCCATTTCCAGGAGTGTATTAACATCTGGAACGTGACTGGGAATCTCATGATTTCCCTATGACATGGAAACGAACCATGTCGAACATGGGTTATTACGTAAAATTTAATCTATTAATTCCCCTCTAGAACTTCTAGAAGTGTGTAGTGAGTAACATGAATTAAGAAAGACTATTTATGAAAAGAGAAGGAATAGCAAAGAAAAGATGTATTAAAAAAAAAGGACTGGAACTTTATTTATACATAGTTACATGTCTTTTCTGTGTGAAGAGGTTCAAAATACAGTGTTTTACTGAGAGGAATTCCACAAACATTCTGCGCACTAATATGATGTCTCTTTCAGAAGGCGCCTTCTTGTGCATGAAACACGCTTCCTTATCAGTCTTTTCTGCACCGTGCTTGGCAAAAATTTTGGGATACGCCTGTCTACAAGACGCCTCGCTTTTTCGTGTACGAGGCGGGTGTCTCATTGATGAACGTTATCATGCAGAGAAGGTTTAGCCGTGGTAAAAAATTTTCTGTTTTGAAGAGCGCGCCGCAGCGCGTTGTGTGAAGCAGTCGCCCTCCGTTTCTGGCAGTGGCTCCGCTGTGGTAATCGCAGCTTTGGTGTCTCCCTCTGGTGGGAAAGCGGAAAGGTTGCCTGTTCACGTGCATTTAAGGGGCGCTATGAGCTCTGTAGAGGAGAGTCGGTCAGTCGAGGCTAGTCAGTTGGTCAGTCGGCTCAGTGTGGGGCAGTCAGTGTCTGTCTGTCGTCGGAGTGCGACTATATCTGTCGTTTGGACCAAACTTTAAGCCAGGAAATGAGAGTCTTGCCACTCCGCCACTAACAGAACTCAGCTAGTGATCGCCTGGTCGGGGCTGAGTTCCTGCATCTGAGTCTGCGCTTTAGGCCGCCAGTCTGCTCGAGTTCCTCGGGCAACGCTCATTAGCGGTTGGATCGGTCCGTTGGTTGCTCGCGCACTTTTTGAGACACGAGATGACGTCCGCCTTGAGCGTCGGCGCATGTGCGGTCGCCACGTGAGTCCAGTGGGCAGCGGTGTATAGAAAGGGGTAGTGGCTTCGCGGTTCACACGAGAGCAACACGAGCGAAACCACAACATCGGGTTGGCCGGGGCGAGCTGCGACGCCGTGCGACGGGAGATCGGCGCGCCTTCCTGCGTCCGTTGAAGCGGCTGCCAGCGGACGGTTCGGGAAAGTGTTGCGGGTGCTGCGCCAGGTCTTCGCAGCAATCGCAGTTCATTAGAAGTTAAGTGATTGGAGATATGTTGTTTCGTTTACGTGTTAAATTCTACTTGTTTTCTTGGTGAGGTCACCCTCTTTGTTTTGGGGGATGTCCAACCATTCTTCTCCGTTTGCCAACCCGCGGGAAGGTGGTTATTGTGAATTGGGTGGTCCGTTTTTCCCTTGTGGAATTGGGGAGGTTTAGAGCAATCTGCGGGTTGGGTTGTTTAGTAACCCCCCCACCCACCTCCCACCGTCAATCTGCCATACGTTATTAGCGGCCTCTGTCATGTTTGTCGGATTCGGTGTTAACGAGTTTATAGTATTAAGGTAAGGGCCGAATTCTTGAAATATGTTTTTATCTTGCCTATCATCTTGCGAGGCAGTATATGTGTAATGTAGAGCATATTCTACTCTTTATGTAAGTTTGAATTTCATGGGTTTTAGTAAAATAGTCATTTTTATAAATTCGCCACCCTTCCACCGTAAGAGCCTTTTTAAAAACAAATTGCTCTTTTGGTGGAAAATAAGTTCTTAGTGTGAGTGTTTGTACCATTTACATCCCTCTTACGGGGTGCATAGTTAATGTGTTTGTGTGAGTTGTTAAAATTTTTAGTTTAAAGTAATCTGGTGTGTTGCAGATTTGCTCCAGTGTAGTCTTTCAGAGGTTGTTGTGAGCGGTCGTGACTACGGCCATGTTGAAAGGGAGCGACAAGGTCCTCAGTCCGAAGGCTCCTGCTGTAACAAAAAAATTCTATTCTGCCTCTGAATAATTGTAATTTGATATTTCGAGGGTGCTTTTCTGTTTATAATTTTAAAACTGTTTTCAAAAAGCTCTTAGGAATAAAATTCACATTTGTTAAATTGTAACTCGATATTTCGAGGGAGCTTTTCTGCTTATAAATTTTAAATCTGTTTTAGAAAAGGCTTTTATGATTAAATATTTCCATTGGTTGAAATTTAATTGTTTCCATCAGTTACTCTTTGGCAACTACTTCCACGCTCACATAGTGTGCTAATGTTCTTGATGAATCGCTAGTAAATAAAGTAAATTCTTTAAGAAAAGATTTTGAAAGTAAATTTTCACGGTTGAAGGTCAGCGGTGCACCAGACTGATCGTGAACTTAAATCTGCGTTTTTGCTGCTATATTTTTCGTGGTGAACGTATGCACGGAAGCGTGCAACGTCCAAAAAACGGCTAAAACCCTTCTAATAACATTTTGTAGCCTGCTCCTAGCCATTGTGTATCTTCGCAACTGGCAATCGCTCCTGCTTACACCTCCTACACTGATAAGCCGAAAAGTTATCACCATCGCCCACAGCGGCGTTGGATGCCGCCTGGTGGCGCTGTGGGCATGTGACGCGGTAACAAAAGTATGTAAGCGGAGCAAGACACGAACGGGGGCTCACCCTAGCGAAAATATGGGCTGCAAATGGGGAGTCACACTGAGATGAGTGACTTCGACAAAGGGCAAATTATTATTACGCAGAATCTGTGACTCAGTATCTCGGAAACGGCAAAGCTGGTAGAATGTTCACGTGCTACTGTCGTGAGTATCTACGAGAAGAGGCAGAAGGACAGTCAAACTACCACTAAGCGCTAAATGGTTCGACGTCCACGACGCCTCCCAGAACGGGGATTTCGACGGCTTGTCAGCCCTGTAAAATAGGAAAGAGGACAGTTAGGGTGGACGTTCAAGTGTTTCTTAGCACTCTGTTCGTCGAACACTTTTGAACGTGGAGTCCGCAGTAGACCACTCCTGGTGTTCACACATTGAATCAACGACATCATCAGTTACTATTGCAGGGGGCACGGGATTATCAGGATTCGAAAGTCAATCAATGGAAACCTGTCAGCTATTCGCGTGTACCACATTTTTGCTACACTAGATCGATAGTCTTTTCCCGATCGCCGTCATCCACGTGAAGGTGTTCGAAGCGTGCAGCGCGACACGGGCGCAAGGTGATCGGAGCAGTATTATGCTATTGGAGACATTCTCTTGCGCTTCCATGGGACCTGTAGTAAGAATCAAAGATACGCGGACAGCTGCGAACCATATGCATCCCTTCATGCTTGATGCGTTCACCGATGGCGATGTCATCTTTCAGCAGTATAAATGTCCGCGTCTGTGAGCCAGAAGCGTGCTACAGTGCTTTGAGGAGCATTATTGCGAATTGTCCTTGATATCTCGGCGACCAAATTCGCCTGATGCAAATCCTATGGAACCCATCTGCGTCACTATCTGGCGCCATCACTGAGTACACAAATCAGCGTCCCGTTATTTGAGCGAATTACATGATCTGTACGTAGAACTCTAATTCCAATACCTTAACAAACCTACTAAAAAACTGTTGGATCCCTGATACGCAGAATCGTTCAAGACAAGCTATTAAGTGTGTGGACATAATGTTTTGGCTTATTAGTTTATATTCTTGTAGTAATTTGCGATATTACTTGGCTTTTGCACGATGTAATTCTTGGAATGTTCTGATCCTCATTACGTGACCTGTCTTGTGTTACAGCAACATCTTTCCGCCGTTACGTTCTCGACCTTCTTCAGTTTTTCACTCTTCATACGGTCGGGGATCTCTTTACAGTTTCACCACATTGTGCAATAACGGTGCTGTTATTACTCGTTAGTAATTCAACCAAACCTAGACTAGTGTATCAACTGACGATATAAATGCAATAACCCAAGAAATCAGAAGTACTTCTAAGCAAGAGAGCGTTTGTAACTTCATTTAAGTCAGGAATCATTTCTTTGCTTGTACATTGTATTGATTTATAATTACACCCTCAAAAACTATCATCACTGAGGCTTCACTGAAGAGGAAATGTATTAATTTTTAGAGGAAATGCTTGCCACTTTTATAAAACAACGCTCGGCACGAACGACTGTGGAAGCTGATGGCAAAGTTGCTTGGTCCTTCGTAGGACACTGACCTTGCCAATTTCGATGTGTATCTGTTTCGTCCGATCAAAGAAGTCATGCGTGGCAGCAAGCTGAACGGCAACGGAATGGTAATGAGAATAGCACAAAATTTGCTTCGAGATCGAGGAAAAGAGTTCTTAGCTAAAGGCATTACAAGACTCTCAAGAAGATGGGACACATTCATATAAGCCTGTGGGGATTACGTACAAAAATAGACAAACAACTGTACTGATTTTGTGAGACTTACATGTTCTCACATACCATAGTATGTATTACATTTCTGGCTGGCCATCACAGCTCAATTAGCAGCGGGACTCATCACTGAAGACAAGCCTTTTCCAGTCAATGAGATTCCAGGTCGAGGACGTCTCTAGAGACGCCCATCACAGACGGTGGGATACCAGGCTGACTGTAGCTGTCCATACAGCCCAGCAACCAGGAGTGATGGCCTCGGGTGATATTTCACTTGCTTGTCACCCGTTGCACCCTTTCAGTGCAGAGGTTCATAGTCGCTGTTCTACGTCCGGTTTTGTTGCCCTTCAAGACAAGCCATCTTGAGCTTACAATTCAGCAATGTAATGCCCATTCCCACACGGCGAGAGGTTCTACGGCTTGTCTTCGTTGCTTGCCTAATCCTACCTTCGGCAAGAAGGTCACCGGATCGCATCCCAGTTGAGAATGTTTGGAGCATTATGGAAAGGGCCCTCCAACCATTTCAGGGATCTCACGATCTAACGCGCCAATTGGGCAGAATTTGGCATGACATCGGAGTACATCGCACAAATCAATCATTGCCAAGCCAATTAAGTGATTGTTGCGTGAGGGCCTGAGGTGGAGAAACGTGTTATTGACTTGCCAAATTTGTGAAGCCTTTTCTTTTGAATTATCAAATTTTTCTTACATTATAATCATTTGTTAGTCCAAGTACATCAAACCTATAGATTCTGTCCATTAGTATTCTCGCGGTGTGTCGTTTCCTTTGTCTTAGATTGTAAACATAATTTAAGAAATCTGAGTTAAAATTCAGTAAATGAGGATTGGCGTGTTGGTAGTTTTGTTAGTTTTGTATTAAAAACCCATCGATGACCTCTTAGATGGTCTCCTATGCGCATATTTTTAATACTTTTTGTATTGAGAACAATGAGAAACCGTCGAGGGACTGTATGTGTCCGGGAAAATAATACGATTTGAGCCCAATACTCGGGGTTTCATAGTTTCTGTGAGTGATAATAATCTGAATATATTGTATAAACACGTACTACACCATGCAGTATTGGAAGCTTCTTGCCTGCTGCAGTATTTATTCTCAAATTTTAGGTGCAGAATCGCACGTTTTCAACTCCCCCACCCCCTCCCCTCCCCCCCTCCTCGCCACCACACACCAATGGGACGTGAGAGTAACAATATTTACGTATCGGCTGGAAAGGTAGCAAACTTTTAATCGCGCGAGCGCTTTGTATTAGACCAGCAGCTAAGGCATAAATAATGACCTGGAAGAAAAAATATTTCGTGAAAGCACATTATACAGACACTCATGATTTTTAAGCACTTCTTACGTTCTTGTTTCTCACTAACTTAGCGGGATAGAAGCATGGTTTTCTCCGAATGTACTTCAGAACAAAAGTCCAGCGTTCTTGTTAATCACGCCTTTTGCTTTCTTGTGGTGTAATTTCCACACAAACTTTCAGCCCGTAACACTTATTCCTTTAAAGCCGTGCGAGAAGTGAAATATGAAATTTCATAGATTCAACTTAAAAAATTTTTTGATACGACGAAATATTTTGTTAAAAATTTTTATCCCCTATTTCACCATTTTAGGGGCTGAATTTCCCCGAAGCCAAATACAAACTTCCATAGATTTAGCTTCAAATTTCCTTGCATGATGAAATTTCCAACAATCCCTTTCTTAATAGACGCCTACAGCACAAGATCCATACCTTCTCCAAATTTAAAGTTTCTGTGCTTAATGGTTCAGGTTCGACAATGATGAGTCAATGAATCCCTATAGCCCTATTTCAACCCCTTAGCGGTTTAATTTCCAGAAACTATGAAATGCGTGTTTAGACCAGATACCAATTTTCATATATTTAGCATCAGAAATGCATCTGTAATGAAATACTTCCATAAAAATGTGCATCGCCTTTTACACCTCTATAGGACTTGAATTTACAAAAACAGTGAAACACATATTTTTTTTATTTCTCATCGATAAGCCAGATTCAAATTTTCATAGGTTTAGCATTAAAAATCCTTACAAAATGAAATATTTCATAAAAATATTTCACCCCATAGGGGTTTAATTTTCTAAAATATAGAAAAAAAGAGACATACAGACCTTTTTTTTATTTTTAACTGAAACGTCAAATACCAATTTAATAGATGTAACTATAAAAATAATTCAGTAGTTCTTTAATAATGAGTTATTTTCGAAATAACTTTCACCCACTATTTCACCCTCATAGCGATGAAATCTCGAAAGATGCTAAAAACAGGCATTTCTTTATTTCTGACCGAGAAACCAAACACGAAGTTTCGTAAATGTAGTTTCAAAATACCCTCACTAGTGACATATTTTCGAAAATCTGTTCATCCCCTATATCATCCCCTTAGGTGTGGAAATTCGAAAAATCATTTCTTAAACGACGTCTAGAGTATAAGATCAACACCCTCTCCAAATTTCAATCCTCATCGGTTTGGCCTGGGAAATGGAGGATCAGTGAGTGAGTCAAGCAGTCGGGATATTCCCTTTTATATGTTCACAGAGATTGACACATGTAACACAGGACGTCACCATGCTACCAGATCGCTGAAGTTGCTGGCAGTCCTAAACAAAGGGCCATCTGTACCGATCACAGTTTCGGAATGAAGCTCAGTTTATCTTGGGTACACACACACTCACACACACACACACACACACACACACACACACAACGTTCCGGCCAAAATGAAGCAACACCCAGTCATGATTTTGCACTTCTAATGAGAAGCACTGTATTTCGCCCCCATAAAATGGTGCGATCATCCCACCGTCTCCCTTAAACGACTGCGAGTTATCCTAATTCAGGCTAGAGAACGGTTGGAGCGTTGCTGCAACAGGATCGCTGCTACCCCGCTTGCCGGCAGCAGGGCACGTTGCGCCTGAGGCGGCGGTAACCCATTCATTCGACAGCAATTAGGTGGCAGTTTAGCAGGCCGTTCGGACAGGTCGGAGCTGCGCTGACCCTCTCACGGCGACATCCTCGGCGGTCGACTGTCGCATCGACGACGCCACGACCATCGACCCGGCCTCCTCCATTACCGCCCACTACCATCCCCCAGCGCATCCCCCTCGGCCAAGTTCTCCGCAACCGCAACTCGTCTGCGAAATAAATTATTCCGCCTAACGACCGCCACTGAATCGGTCTTTAAACACTCTTTCTCCGGAACGGTTACCTACGCTTAAGTACTATTTACTGACGTAGCAGTTTGTACACTTGGAAAGCCGGATTAGCGTAGGAATTATTTGTCGTGGCACTCGGCTGGAGGTTCAGAAAATGATGTGCTCTACAAAGTATAACACGAGCTAGTTTTCTCGAGTTGCAAATGATTACGAGTAAAGGCGGTGAACATATAAATAAATTTACTTGACAAGTATAATATGCTGTGTGTCCCAAGAGGAGTGGTCAATATTCATGGATATAACAGGAACGTTGAGGCAAAAAAGTCTAATAAGCATGGACTATAAAATCCTTACGTTGGGAGTTAAGACAACATAGTAGAAGATGTGTGTTTCCGAGCAGCGAAGTATTCACAGCTCTTAAAGGATGCACTTCGCTACTTACTGGTGGGCAGTTTTGTCTTGGTTGGCCCACATTACAACCTCCTAAAATATGGAAAGCAAAGACCTTGCGGTAGAAGAGATTTGCTTCTGTACTGAAGATGAAGGAGATCTTATAGCTCTTAAGATATGCATTTTGGAGATCTTGTTTACTAGACATTTTTGCTTATGATCGTTCCTGCCATATTCCTGAATATTGACCATTGCTCCATTGCTCCTGGGACATCTTCCATACCTGATGTCTTAATATGAGTTCCCAACTCAGCAATCTACTCTTGATTTGATCTTCACACTTCCGGAAATTCAAGAAAGATGCAACTCGCAGAAGACCCCATTCTTGATTGCTTGTATGAACTTAAATAATCTACTTTACGCACTTAAGAGGGAGGGGTTTATACCTTACTAGAGAAGGCAGGGTGTCTTGCAAGACTGCTATGTGTGATCAGAGTTTTTCACAACACTATAGAAGGCGCCGTGGTATTTTGCGGAGCGATGTCTGATCCTTTTGTAGCGCAAAGGGAATTTCGTGAAGACAGCGTACTGACCCCTAGCTTGTTTGATATATATATATATTTGCTTTTGGCGAAACAAACGTGGGTATCTATTTACATGCCATGGCTAACGGAAACTGTGAAACGTCCCCTTTGAACAATTATACAAGACTGTGCTTAAACTGACACACAATATTTTTAGCGCAACGCAATCCGACTTTCAAAAAATCCCTACGAAAGAATGGCCCTGACTAACATTAACCTATACCTTTCACAAATCACTTACCTCACAAAAATCTTCGTTACTGGAACTACTGCAATACAGCGAGCGCCACTACTGCCAGCTAAATAAAAGATTCAAACTACGGAAGGCACTAACTACTGATAGGCATAGTTAGCAAATGAAAGATTTTAATAGAGCACAAACAATGTATTTACCTTAATAGTCATAATATATATAGCAGTTCATGACAAATTACAAGACTCCGCCATCTCTCTCCCCACATCCACCACTGCTGGCGGCTCACCTCCAACTGCGCAACGCTACGCGCTGTTCACATCCAGCTGCCGCTGCCCAACACTACAATGGCAGACAACAATGCAAACTAGACACAGATTGCACACAGCACAGCCAGTGATTCTCACACAGACCGCTACGTAACGTTGCCAATAAGAAAACATAAACAGCCTACTTACAACTGTTAACCTCGCTACTTGTAATAAAGGTTCAAATGTTCAAATGTGTGTAAAATCTTATGGGACTTAACTGTTAAGGTCATCAGTCCCTAAACGTACACACTACTTAACCTAAATTATCCTAAGGACAAACACACACACCCATGCCCGAGGGAGGACTCGAACCTCCGCCGGGACCAGCCGCACAGGCCTTGACTGCAGCGCTTAGACTGCTCGGCTAATCACGCTCGGCGTAATAAAGGATTATTGTGAGTATTTACTTGTAAATAACTCTTCAGACGCTCACTATGCAGCATATGTTGCACATAATGTAGACGCCCTACAGGGGTGTGTGGATAAATTCGATATTGCGTGCAAGCTTGTTTACGTGAGGGTTATTTATTTATTTATTTTTTTTTTTTTGAAGGTGCAATAGGATGCGAAATGGAAACAACAGTACAAATTAAAAGCGATTTATTTGAAACATTTGCCTACACCTTCGAGCTGCTTCTCTAAGGTAGTCGCTGCTCCGACTTAGTCATTCTGTTTGCAAGTGGAACAGGAAAGCAATGGCTGGTATTGATACAGGGTACCCTCTGTCACGCAATGTATGGTACTTGTGGAGTATGTATGTAGATGTAGAAACCGAAGAGAAAGAAATTAAAGTATTATGAACACAGTGAAAAAATTTCAGATTGTCAGTAACTGTATAGATGGTGGGGCGGGGGAGGGGGGGCTTCATCCACTACCTAATTTCCATACACAGTAAATGACTGTGTGGTTTAGTTCTATTATATCCAATCAATCTTTCTGTACCTTTTCTTTCCTGTAACTTCCTTTCCTGTCTTGAAGACACTAACATATCTTCAAATACCATCCCCTGATTATGTCACTTTGTTCTAGCAAATGCTAGACTGATCAGTAAATGTTTTCTAAAACAGGAAAATTACGTGAAATTTGATTCATACAGATTTGGTAGGTGATATTTATATGGATACAACTATTTATTCAGCAGTAAAGCTTCAGTTCAGAATATGCATTAGTCATTACTCATAACGTGGCACCAACTCTCCTACAACCTCGCCGTAGAAGGTCTGTGATTTCAGCCAATATTCTCTACGCTGGTCTGCAGCTCCTTGTCTGTGCCAAAATGAAGTGCTCATAGCCAGCGGTTCATGTCAACCAAGAGGTGAAACAATTCCAAACATGGTTGACAGCTGCAACTGTAAATAAATTTTCAGTGTGTAAGGTATGCAGCCAACCGGTTGCAAAAGTTTAATACAAAAACCTTGACTATGTTCCAATACCACTAAGAAGAAAGTCACATATACTACATGACAATTCTAACGTCATATAATTTATGTGACTTCCTTCTGAACAAGATACCCTTAGTGGTATGGAAATCTGATCAGAGTTTTTTAATTTAACTTCTGCAGCTTGTTGGCTGTATATATGTTGAAAGATGTGAAAATCAGAGGGGGCGAAGACCAGATCGAGACTGTAAGATGGGTGTTCAAACACTTCCCATCGAAAACGCTGCAGGAGTGTCTTTATTGCAACTGCAGTGTAGTGAAAATCGTCATGAAGAGGGACAATTCTTGGTGGTAACATTCGTATTCGCTTGGTCTGAATTGCCCTCCATAGCCGATTTTCTCTAAATGTGTGATTCACTCGCTGAAAAAGATCATCGGTTGACACTCGCTTCCTTCCTTATACATCTACATGCAAATCACACACAAGTGCCTGGCAGTGGGTTCATCGAAGAACCTTCACATTACTTCTGTCATTCCAGTCTCGAACAGCGCGCGGAAAAAACGAATGCCTGTATCTTATTTTATTATGATGACCGTTTCTCCTTTTATAGGTCGTCGCCAACAGAATATTTGCGCATTCGGAGGGGTAAGCTGGTGACATTCCGCCGCAACGACAAACGCCTTTAATTTAATCATGTCCATCCCAAATCATGTATCACGTCAGTTATTCTCTATCCCGTATTTCTCGACAACACAAAACGTGCTGCTCTTCTTTAAATTGTCTCGTTGTACTCCGTTAATCCTATCCGGAAAGGATTCCACAACGCGCAGTTGTACTCCAAAAGTGTCTTTAGCAGATCCTTAGCCGGTAGCATCAAGAACTCCGCACGTCCTGCTTCAAAGTTCCTGCACCATTGCCGTACTTTACCGTCAAGCATGACAGTTACGTTACGTGTGCTGCGTGAACTCAGGCGGAACCCTCAACTTGATGTAATCGAATGATAGGACGTACTTCACACCTGGCGTGAAGCTCTGGTGTTCTAGGTATCTTTATGTGCTCATAGTGCACTCGGAATTGAAAAGTGTGACGTAATGCGATCGATGGGCATACTAGAGACACTGCGCAACAAAACTGCGCAACGCTTCATCGGATTTTCACTGCAGTTTTAATTTCGCGACAGAATGGACGCTGAAAAAAAAATCCTTATACATATGTGAATGTAAATAAGGTTGTGGTTACTGCGTAAGGATACACGAATTTGCCGGCCAAAAGGTTAGATGGTTCCTTATTGAATGTAATGGACAAATTCTACTACCTTAGCTTTATAGTCTCGTAAATCTCTCTTTGAACGACGAGATAAACACTAGAAATTCTAAAGCGGTCGACATTTGTGTGAGGTCCGTACAAGGATACGTGACGACAAAAACATTATAGTAACCAAAATAAAAAAAAACTCGTTTATTCAATATGTGTGCAGTGCACGCTCTTCTATGGAGCCAGGATCAGGACCTAAGCTCAACACTTCGCGTCTACGGTGTTTACGAAGTCTATTAGGGGTAACGTGGAAGGACAATGTTACAAATGAAGTGGCCCTGAATTGTGTGAAGCTGCGAGTATGACAGCCAGTCTCAAGCAACGTCGGCTCCGGTGGTTGGGAGACTTACATCATATAGACCACTCCGGTTTTCCCTGGCGCACACTACTCAGTGACACAGCACTTACCGCAAGACTGCCTTGAAGACCTGCATTGGCCTTTAAATGTTGCGATATGAAGGTACAGGGTTATTACAAATGATCGAAGCGATTTCACAGCTCTACAATAACTTTATTATCTGAGATATTTTCACAATGCTTTGCACACACATACAAAAACTCAAAAAGTTTTTTTAGGCATTCACAAATGTTCGATATGTGCCCCTTTAGTGATTCGGCAGACATCAAGCCGATAATCAAGTTCCTGCCACACTCGGCGCAGCATGTCCCCATCAATGAGTTCGAAAGCATCGTTGATGCGAGCTCGCAGTTCTGGCACGTTTCTTGGTAGAGGAGGTTTAAACACTGAATCTTTCACATAACACCATAGAAAGAAATCGCATGGGGTTAAGTCGGGAGAGCGTGGAGGCCATGACATGAATTGCTGATCATGATCTCCACCACGACCGATCCATCGGTTTTCCAATCTCCTGTTTAAGAAATGCCGAACATCATGATGGAAGTGCGGTGGAGCACCATCCTGTTGAAAGATGAAGTCGGCGCTGTCGGTCTCCAGGTGTGGCATGAGCCAATTTTCCAGCATGTCCAGATACACGTGTCCTGTAACGTTTTTTTCGCAGAAGAAAAAGGGGCCGTAAACTTTAAACCGTGAGATTGCACAAAACACGTTAACTTTTGGTGAATTGCGAATTTGCTGCACGAATGCGTGAAGATTCTCTACCGCCTAGATTCGCACATTGTGTCTGTTCACTTCACCATTAAGAAAAAATGTTGCTTCATCACTGAAAACAAGTTTCGCACTGAACGCATCCTCTTCCATGAGCTGTTGCAACCGCGCCGAAAATTCAAAGCGTTTGACTTTGTCATCGGGTGTCAGGGCTTGTAGCGATTGTAAACGGTAAAGCTTCTGCTTTAGCCTTTTCCGTAATATTTTCCAAACCGTCGGCTGTGGTACGTTTAGCTCCCTGCTTGCTTTATTCATCGACTTCCGCGGGCTACGCGTGAAACTTGCCCGCACGCGTTCAACCGTTTCTTCGCTCACTGCAGGCCGACCCGTTGATTTCTCCTTACAGAGGCATCCAGAAGCTTTAAACTGCTCATACCATCGCCGAATGGAGTTAGTAGTTGGTGGATCTTTGTTGAACTTCGTCCTGAAGTGTCGTCGCACTGTTATGACTGACTGATGTGAGTGCATTTCAAGCACGACATACGCTTTCTCGGCTCCTGTCGCCATTTGTCTCACTGCGCTCTCGAGCGCTCTGGCGGCAGAAATCTGAAGTGCGGCTTCAGCCGAACAAAACTTTATGAGTTTTTCTACGTATCTGTAGTGTGTCGTGACCATATGTCAATGAATGGAGCTACAGTGAATTTATGAAATCGCTTCAGTCATTTGTAATAGCCCTGTATTTACTATTGACAGCGGTAAATGTGAGGAGCTCACCGGAGCTCGCAGCTAAATGTGGAAACTCATCGAGGACGAGGTTAGTTCTACGACAGCCCTTGGGCCAACAACTAAGTTGTGAAACGAGTGTGCAGACACGTACTTACGACGAACCCCTCTTTTGAGGGATAAACTCTTGATTAACCAGTGGGTACCAAGTGCGCTCTTGCATCGGACTCCTCAGTCATGCATGAAACCGCTTGAGTGGTTTTACTTGATCATTCACTACTTCTGCTACACGTGAACGTCTTCCCATATGGTACTAATCTTCTCATCCTTACAGACATACTGTAGTCGTTTTCTACAACATGTTTCATGTTTCGCTTACTCTAGCCTTTGTCTGCTCTTATGATTTTTCCCTCCACTTCCTCCCCATTTAAGTTAACTATATCTGGGTGCAGTGCCAGATGTACCACAACACGTCCTCCTATGGAGTATTTTCCTGTGTAGACTTTCAAGCCCTTCTACATTCAGTTAATAATTATATGTGAACTTGATAATGTGGTTCTCTTCTAACACATTTTAAAGTTTTCGTTTTCTTCTTCTCGAGAATCCCACAGTCAGCTTTGCACTTTGGCGTATCGTTTGTCTGGGGTCAATTAATAAGTCGGGTCCTCCAGCACCATACAAACACACCTTGAGGATTTCAATAAAGTAATACGATGAGTTTCATGGTGATAGTTGATTCCAGGTCTATGGCCCAGAAGTTCACTTTTGCTGTCAGTTTTTATAGCTAGGGGCAAGGTAAATACTGAGAAATAAAAAAAGTTAACAAATTACAGTATATTGATAAAAGTCGCATGTCACCGTCATTTGGAATGTTCACACTCCTTTTCCAAACAAAATTTGGCTTCATTTCGGAAAAATAAAATCACAGGAGGTTTACGTGACGTATCATAACATTAAGACGCTCCCAAGTGGGTTTTGGTGTCTACACAAAATGTATTTCAATACATCACCCTCCTCAGCAATTTAAGGGATGTGATATCGCAGGATGGCTCATGAATACGTATGTAGTAACAGAATTACACTGGCTCAAGGCTAGCTCTTTCTTCCTTAAGATTAGAGATAATTTACATTCATTTTTCTGTGCCATATAAAATCTGTTTCAGTGTACATTAATGAGATAGTCCACTATTATATCTTGAAACCCGCATGGCAGCTTACCAAAATAGAATAAGTAAAATTTCGGCAAAATTTAGAAGAAGTGTCTCACATTAAAGATATTTTGATGTTGATTGCAAAACAACTCGTAGAATTTGCGAGCCTGCAATATTTTAAAAATTATGGAGCATTTAACATTCTGGTTTATGGTTTAGTAACACTAATTTGTTGATGAGTTTAGATTATTGATGTACGTGTAAATCATGATCTTTTGCCCTACTGCATCTGAAGAAAAATTTTACTTTTCAAAGCAGTCATTTAACTGAACACGAATAATATCCAACATCTTCCTTTGTTACTGTGCGGTGGAATTCTGTATTTAGCCAAAGGAGTTGGCTCTCCCACGAAACCTCTCATCCTACTATAGTGTTTAGCTGCTACCATATTTCCTGAATTATTCGTGATACCATAATAGCGATAATATATTAAAGAGGGTTCACATTCGAGAAATGGCTATCTTACAGTAATCCTATAACCCAATTTTGTAACGATTTTGTCGTATTGTCAGAATCAGCAACCCATCAACAATAATATATTTTAATCAATGTGCCTTACCTTGTTTTTTTAAAAAATTGTAATATAAAAAATTTCGTTAGGTTTAGCACTCCCACACGAACCCATACACCAATCTCACGCTGATGAGGACTCCATAAGTGTCACTTCAGTTTTGACTAAAAGCAAAGTTCCCACTTTGTACCTGCCTCGGGCATGGATGTGTGTTTTGTCCTTAGGTTACTTAGGTTTAAGTAGTTCTAAGTTCTAGGGGACTGATGACCTCAGAAGTTAAGTCCCATAGTGCTAAGAGCCATTTTAAACACATTTTGTAACAAAGTTTCTTTATATCAGTATCAACTTAGTCTGCGAAATATTTTGTCTCTATATTTTGTCTCTTTAGTTCGTTCTGTTCCTATGCTATCCCTAATTTTGATATCTGCTACGTCACTATTCCCCTTTCTACTACTCTTCATCGCAGTATCCTCAGCATAGTTTACGCGTTATTGGTATTCTGCTCATACCATTTAACAGATCATCCATCTAAGTTTCCTTCATTTGCAATCTGAAGAACTTAGCAATGGTATTGTCCAATTAGGGCTTGTCATTATCATGGGTTCTGAGTTAATCTGTAATCCATTTTACTCTACGTGTCTTACTAAAAGATGTTAAACTGCACCGCAAAGGTGTCTAAAAAAGATAATCCGAACGAAAATTGTATTTTCGACTGTAACATGCAATGTGTTAGCAGACAATGAATATATATCCTACCAACAAAAATAGAAACGTCAATCACCTTTTCGAATGTTCACCATGACACTGTTGAGCTAGAACCCATATAATTCAATACTTCAGTACCATATTAGCAAATAAAAATGACTTGAGTCGGTAGACTATGCAGGGATCCACTTTATTCCTAATTTATTTAAGCATCGTCAGCAGACAATGCTCCAAGTTCAACACAGTGCACGGTAAACGATAAAAAGCACACAGATTCTCTGATGGTCGTTACTGTAAAAGAACTAACAGACCACGCAAATCTTTAAAGTCCATAACAGTAACATATACTCAAAAATATTGTGAGTATCGGGAGTGCTGGCTTGAAGTCTTACCGATTTTACAGCTGATATCACACAACCGTAATTTCGACGACCCTGCTCTGAGAACTGCCGAAACTCGGATGCTGATACAAGGTTTTGCGCCCGCTGTTTATACCTTAATAGACCATTTTAGTTACCGATATTCCTTATATTTTGTTAAATACACTGTTACGTAGGTATGTCATGACTCCTTATGGCTATTTCGAATCTATAAACGGCGCACGGATTTCAGCTGATAATTTGATTGTGATGTTTGGTTATTTTCCGCTGTTTATGAATCTGTAAATAATTGGAATTTCATCATTACACAGCTGCGTCAAATGTGCCTTTAAAATTAATATTGGAAAACCAAGTAGCGCATCTGCAGTATGGAAAGTGATCTCCCATTAGCATTGGTGTTACCAAATTATCAGAATTTTGGTATTATTGTATTTTCCAGTTTTGGACTATGGGTATATTAAGCAGTGTAGTAAAAACCGTCTTATTATTATTAAGAAGAATTACGTTAGACAATATGACAGCTGCGAAAAGTGTGTATTGTTGGAATCTGGCACATACTGCAGTCCATTCCTGCGTTACGGTTAAATATGATTAGTTTCGAATTATTTTAGGTAGCTTCTTCTAATTTCGCTCAGTACAGGCGAAATATTATTCTGCCGGGTAATGTGAATAAATTAAGACACTCCTTTCTCAGAAATGTTTAACATGATACATTGATTATTGATATGTAACGTAACATTTGGTAGTTATCGATTTTGTGAGTACTTTACCATTCATCTAAATTTAATAGAATATGTATAAATCTCCATTTATGGAAAGACACAAAATATCCATTTATTTTGACCGAAGTGCTCTTTAAATGAAGGATTGATCTCTAAGGTAAAATTTGCTAATCCTTCAAATATTACTACCTGTGAGACAAACTGAAGAGTACGGTATCTCTTCTTTTACAACTGTCGCTCTCTTCCAACTGTCATGAGTTTCGCCAGCAGGGTACATGAGTTCATCAAGTGGATCTGGCTGAGCTACACCTGCTGGCGTACGACGTCGCTTGACGCTATCGGCCATTTCACATGCACACAAATAAACAGAGTATTCTGAGTGTAATGTCGTAAGATACTCTTAAACACAGAACCTTAGCTTTAGAACAATTAAATGTTCATGAAAATGGCTTATGGATTCTATAACATTAGTGATACAGATCAGGATACAAAACAAACTGGACAACAATCCCAGTTATTAATGTGATTCCACTGCAACCAATAACTTCCCGTTGCTTTTCACACTCTCCATATCCACCTGTCGATAGTCATAAGAAAACCATTTTTAGTTCATAGTCCGGCCTGCAGTCAAGCGAAAAAAGTGAGTCACTCGGGTAACATGTGAGTATCTTATTCCGTGTTAAGACCCTTCACGGAAAGTGAAAGGAGGTGGTAACTGTGAGAGGAGCTGCCAAAGGTGACTGTTCTTGGTGGAGCCTGGCTTTCTCTGCAACCCTTCCAACGCTCGTGTTGCACAGAGTAGCCGCTTGCGGACAGTCAGGGGCCGCAGATAGGCGAGGGCTGGCCGGATAATGGCGACATTGGCTATACAGCGGCAGCAGCTAGCCTCGCTGCGTAATGGAAGCGCCGGGCAGAACAAGGCGCCTAATGAGCTCCCTCCTAATTAACAGGACGGCCGCTGCGTGGGTGTGGGCCCCACTGTGTGGGCGCGCGCCGCCGCTGCGGTCAATTGTCTCAAGTACACCTGGGCCACCTGTGAACACGTGTCCGCAGCGAATTGCGACCGCTGTTTGCACATTACCTCAGGATACATGTAGTCCTGCGGCAAGCGCACACAGCCGTTTGCAGGTAGCCATGGTAATTTATGGCGTGCCTGTCCGCGTAGATCATCACAACGGCCATTGCAACCTATCAATAGTTTTCCTCCATCCGTAGCGAATTCTTATTCGGTTATCTACTGCAAGTCACGTAATAATGAAACTAACGTCAAGGGCTGACTTGCTACGTAATATAGGAAACGCGAGCAAGATATTGCGAGGTCAGACGGAATTTGTTTTCTTATTCACATTATCTTTAGCCTTCTCACAGATAGCCGAAGGATATCTTGCAGACCTCTTCAGGCTTGGCTAGCGCGGAAGTTCACACAGTTGAAAGGAGATTGATATCTTAAATTGAGAGTTGTCGTCAGAAGTAGAAATAACTTTAGGAATGCCCCAGGTAAGAGTGTTGGGGCGCTTGATGTTCAGGTCGTGTATTAATGACCTGGCAAACAATATTGCTAGAAACCTCAGGCTTTTGCAACATGATGTAGATCTATTGGAATATATGAAAACAGCTGCACACATATTCAGTCAGTTCTTTATAGAATTTGTAAGTGGTTCAAGGGTTGACAAGTTACACTTCTCACTACTGAGACTTACCATTTCAGCTCTCTCAATGTACAGACCGCCAATAGCTGAACATAGATCAAGCACGAAAACAAGAAGCTTAACTGAACTGTGAAAAAAGAAGCAAAATAGAAGTGCCGAATGGTCGAAGCTCAGGATGTGCAACATGAACATTGGTAGAACCCTGGGGTTGTGATTGTGGTTGTGTGGTCACGATGCTGGACTGCAAAGCGGGAGATCCGTATTCAAACCTCCCTCGTGCTCCCTTTTTTTTCTTTCTTTTAACAAAATTATAAACCGTCTGTCTGATGACTGACTTATCTGTTGTCTTCCTTTACTCTTGGCAATTGTCATACCATACGTTGGTTACAGAGCACGAGTCATGTGAAAAGAATATTTACTGTCGCAAGTAAACGTGACGATTAATGCTGCAAATAGGCTGTTTAGGTTTTTATATTGGAAACGCCACGTAGCGCTCTGTATGAAAATCACTGGCTGTGCTGTGTGCAGTCGGTGGCTGGGTGGCATTGTTGTAATATTCACTATTGTAGTGTTGGGCAGTTGGCTGTTAACGGCGCGTAGCGTTGCGCAGTTGGAGGTGAGCTGCCAGCAGTGGTGGATGTGGGGAGAGAGCTGATGATCTGGACGTGTGTCCATCAGAGAAAGTAAATTTGTAAGACTGGATGTCATGAACTGCTATATATATTATGACTTTTGAACACTATTAAGGTAAATACATTGTTTGTTCTCTATCAAAATCTTTCAATTGCTAACTATGCCTATCAGTAGTTAGTGCCTTCTGTAGTTTGAATCTTTTATTTAGCTGGCAGTAGTGGCGCTCGCTGTATTGCAGTAGTTCGAGTAACGAAGATTTTTGTGAGGTAAGTGATTTGTGAAAGGTATAGGTTAATGTTAGTCAGGGCCATTCTCTTGTAGAGATTATTGAAAGTCAGAAATTCGTTGCACTAAAAATATTGTGTGTCAGTTTAGTGTTGATCAGAATAGGTAAAGAGCGAAATGTCTGAGTACGTTCAGTTCTGCTCAGCTGTTTGAAAATCAATAACGTAAGGGGTTTACCAGCACAGTAATATATAAACATTTCTAAGGGGATGTTTCAATGAAAGCAGGCGAGATGTCGCATAGATCTGTCACAGAAATGAAAACAACAAATAGACAGGTGGGAACCATGTTATAACGAAGGAATTCAAGAGCCAAAACTTCCAAAACGGAACACGAAAGTCATAACATGTGGCACTTGTATAGAACAAATAGAATGGAGGTATGTGTGAAGGTCACTCCCTTACACCTCACAGTTTCAAGTGGAGGTTATACCACGACACATATACAAATTTCAATATAGCGAACATGTAGGATATATATGCCGTTTCTGGACCAAAGAGCATATTCTTTTTAAAATTCTCACATTTAAAACCAGGATTTTAGTCCCGTTGTTTCCCCATTTAAAAATTTATCTGTTTCTGCAAAAAAAATACATTTAATGAAAGAAATAAAATTTATCCAATTAACATTTAATATTGAAAAAACTAAATAAAAAAAATACCAAAATTATTCAAACAACATGAACTGATTTATCTTTATTTTGTGTTTTTACGTCAATAAATAAAGTTTAAAGCAATATTTTTTGTAACTTATCTACATCTTCTGAACACATTTCATTATAAAGATCCAGAAAAGTAATTTTATATTTATCGCCAAAAAGTAATAAAACTTTACACCACATTTAGTTATTTCATCTTTTGAAATAATGTAAGATTTGTTTTTTTATAGTTCTGTCAATTTAGTGAACACTTCTGCACAACTACACTCCTGGAAATGGAAAAAAGAACACATTGACACCGGTGTGTCAGACCCACCATACTTGCTCCGGACACTGCGAGAGGGCTGTACAAGCAATGATCACACGCACGGCACAGCGGAAACACCAGGAACCGCGGTGTTGGCCGTCGAATGGCGCTAGCTGCGCAGCATTTGTGCACCGCCGCCGTCAGTGTCAGCCAGTTTGCCGTGGCATACGGAGCTCCATCGCAAACACTGGTAGCATGCCGCGACAGCGTGGACGTGAACCGTATGTGCAGTTGACGGACATTGAGCGAGGGCGTATAGTGGGCATGCGGGAGGCCAGGTGGACGTACCGCCGAATTGCTCAATACGTGGGGCGTGATGTCTCCACAGTACATCGATGTTGTCGCCAGTGGTCGGCGGAAGGTGCACGTGCCCGTCGACCTGGGACCGGACCGCAGCGACGCACGGATGCACGCCAAGACCGTAGGATCCTACGCAGTGCCGTAGGGGACCGCACCGCCACTTCCCAGCAAATTAGGGACACTGTTGCTCCTGGGGTATCGGCGAGGACCATTCGCAACCGTCTCCATGAAGCTGGGCTACGGTCCCGCACACCGTTAGGCCGTCTTCCGCTCACGCCCCAACATCGTGCAGCCCGCCTCCAGTGGTGTCGCGACAGGCGTGAATGGAGGGACGAATGGAGACGTGTCGTCTTCAGCGATTAGAGTCGCTTCTGCCTTGGTGCCAATGATGGTCGTATGCGTGTTTGGCGCCGTGCAGGTGAGCGCCACAATCAGGACTGCATACGACCGAGGCACACAGGGCCAACACCCGGCATCATGGTGTGGGGAGCGATCACCTACACTGGCCGTACACAACTGGTGATCGTCGAGGGGACACTGAATAGTGCACGGTACATCCAAACCGTCATCGAACCCATCGTTCTACCATTCCTAGACCGGCAAGGGAACTTGCTGTTCCAACAGGACAATGCACGTCCGCATGTATCCCGTGCCACCCAACGTGCTCTAGAAGGTGTAAGTCAACTACCCTGACCAGCAAGATCTCCGGATCTGTCCCCCATTGAGCATGTTTGGGACTGGATGAAGCGTCGTCTCACGCGGTCTGCACGTCCAGCACGAACGCTGGTCCAACTGAGGCGCCAGGTGGAAATGGCATGGCAAGCCATTCCACAGGACTACATCCAGCATCTCTACGATCGTCTCCATGGGAGAATAGCAGCCTGCATTGCTGCGAAAGGTGGATATACACTGTACTAGTGCCGACATTGTGCATGCTCTGTTGCCTGTGTCTATGTGCCTGTGGTTCTGTCAGTGTGATCATGTGATGTATCTGACCCCAGGAATGTGTCAATAAAGTTTCCCCTTCCTGGGACAGTGAATTCACGGTGTTCTTATTTCAATTTCCAGGAGTGTATATTAGTGTGTTTAAAAATCTATTATTAATGGCAGATATTCTAAATTAACTCCAAATAAACTTGCTATATATTTACGAATACAATAATATCCAAAAATATAACCAGGACGAATTAAATTTCCGTCTTCGGCAGATTAAATACGGTACATATTTTATAGTAAATAACTAAATAAAAACAGAAACCATTCCTTTTCTTTAATTTACTTTTTCATGTAAGCAAAAGCACACGTTTCCAAGGTGCTATTTCCTTATAAACAATTAGTTTTTCCTTCTATTGTAATTGAAATTATTAATAGTTTATTCCTTATTGTAAATTAAAATTACTGTGTTAAAAACTGTAGTTATAAATAGATAAAGATAAAAATGCTAGAATTTTAGATCTACTTTACAAAAATAAAATGTGTTACAAAGATACAATAGAAAAATTAAATACTTTATTAGACCAAGAATACCAAGTGGAATGTTTGGATTTAATTTTACTTAAAAACGGTTGTGTAAAAATTACAGTTTACGATAAAGAAAAAGATTTTTTAATTAAAAGATTGGAAGAAAAGTAATAAAAATAAATATATAATTTAAAGCAATTAATATATATTATTTAGAAGAGAACAATTCGAGTTCTAACGAAGAAAGCGAAACAGATAACGATAAATACTGTAATTACGAATTTCCTGTTTAATTTTTTACGCTAATCGAAAATTTCTCGTAATTTATAATTTAATCAATCATCATTGAACAGAAAAAAAATTTGTTAATATTTTGTTCCGAAATTTTAATCTAGCTACTTAGTAAATATGATCAATTTAATGACCAGCATACAGTGGTTTGTAGTCAGTAGCATTTCTGAAATGAACTGACCGATCCATAGTCCAGCCCTGAACCTAGTGGGACACCTTTTGGATGACTCAGATCATCGACTTCGCTCTAGATTCTTGTGTTCAACATCACTACCGTCTCGCTTTCAGTCTCCTGGGAAAGAATTCCTCCACAAACATTCAGAAATGGTGTTGAAAGTGTCCCCAGCAGAGTTAAAGCTATCAGAATGGCAACAAGTGGACACACCCCTTATTAATGTCCACTAATAAATTGATCAGATTGTTAATAATCAGAACAGCAAGCGTTCCAGCACACTTCCCTGGGGCATTAATCAAGGTATTTCCACTTTGTTGATTAAGCTCAGTCTAAGACACAATCCCACTTCCTGCCTTTATAATTTTTGATCTGAATTTAGATTAGTTGTTCTGAACTACTTCACGTCGCACACTTTAATTCTTAGTACACAGTGAGTACGCAAAAATGGGTAGTGCAGTAGTCTCTTCTGCCAAGTATAATGTGATTGCTGAGCAGCTGCACCCAATTTCATGCAATAAACATAACGTAAATGTCATGCATTTCCTTTTTGAAGACAATGCTAGAGCATACACTGCAGGAGCTACAGCAACACACAGCCCAGACATGCCACCCGTTGACTTTCATTTCTTTGCACACATGAACCGCTGGCCATAACAGCATTTCGACACAGAAAACGAACTGCAGTCCATCGTAGGAAATTAGAGGAAAGCACAGGTGGCTGCCTTCTATGTAACTAGTATTGGAAAGTCGGCACAACTCTACGACAAAAGTCTTAGTCTGAATGGAGACCATGTGAGAAATAGCTGGAAGGTGTAGCTAAATGATGCAAATAAATCATTTGTGATATCTGCAGTGGTTTGCACTTCGTAACTAATCTGGGCTGAAATAAATAGCCCTCATACTATTGACATACTATACATTTGTTTATTATGAAGTACACATTCTTGCACTTCTGACACGGCAAACTCTCCTTCACACACCCCAAAGATTTACTGGTACGATGTTCACAGATCAAGCATTAAAACAAGAAGTGTACTGAAATGTGAAAAAAGAAGCAAAATACAAACAGTGAACGGTTCAAACTCAAGCTGTGCAACATCGAGCGAACTGTATGAGCCACGGCATTGTAGTTATGTAGTCATGGTATCGGACTGCAAGGCGGGAGATCCGTGTTCGCATCTCCTTCGTGCCCCAGTTTTTCTCATTAAATTATGAAATGTCCATCTGGTCAATTGTGTCTGTTCTAGTAGTATCTTTAATGTAGCTTCTGCATATTTCTTTTAAATTCTCAGCTTGAAAACCAAGATTTTAGTTTTGTTGTTTCCATTATTTAAAAATTTATCCATATCCAAAATCGAAATTTTAATTTAATTATTCAATTAAAATGTAATATTCAAAGAACTAAATTTAAAAATACAAAACTTCAAAAACTTACTCAAATTCAATATCATGAACTGATTTTTGTTTACTTTGCTTTTTATGCCGATAAATAAAATTTAATACATTAATTTTCTGTAATTAATCATCTCCTGAAAAGATTTTAAAATAACAATATGGAAGAGTAATTTTATTTTCGTCAACTAAAAGTAATAAAACTTTTTCACCATATTTAGTTATCATAATTTCAGAGTCTAAAATAATATATATATTTTTTTAGTTCTGTTGATCAGTGAACACTTCTGTCCAACCGTTACTATAACCGTTAAATTCACTTACTAGATTTTCAACACTACCATTCATGTTCATTATGTTTTGCTTTTATTTACATAGAAAAAATTATATTTTAAAAACTTGAAATGAGGAAATATAAAAATAAAAATCTGTAGGCGACTAGAAGATGTACAATAAGGGTTCAAATTAATTATTTCTAATCTTACTATCGAAAATTATCATAGAAAAGATAGATATATTTTTAAATTCGTAAAATATACTAGATTTTATTGTTCTAATTATTGGTTAGAAGACGAAATTCAAATAAAAAATAAATCTATGTTATAAGATTAAAGTTAAATGAGATAAAATTAAAACAATACCAAATAAGAATAAACGAAGCCGTGTGTTTGTTGTTTAATTTAAGTTTTAAGTTTGTTATTTGATTTTTTATGTTTCTGTTTTAATTGTTTCAGATATCTCTGAAATAACTATTTTATTTTGTTTAAATAATCTAACGTTAATGGCCGTTATTCTAAATTAATTTGAGCTAAATTTGCTGTATATTTACGAATATAAGAATTTCCAAAGATATAACAAGGTCGAATTACATTTTTATCTTCAGCAGAAGAAATATGGTAAACATCCTAAATAACTAACACAAACCATTCCTTCAATATTATTTCCTTTGTTATGTAAACAAAAACTCCTTTATCCCAAGGTTCAATTTCTTTAGGAATAATTAGTGTTTCCATTTACTGTAATTAAAATTATTATGTTAAAAAACGCTGCTTACCTGCTTTACAATACCATGATTTTATCACGCTTATACGTAGTGTGCGAACTGTACATCCATGTTAAGCAGTACACAATGTACACAATGCTATAAAATGTGTTTATATCCTTCTGCATTGTGCGGTTTCGTAGGCACAGTAAGAGGGCGCGCCATAACTACCAAAAACACCACCATACCGAAAACCAACTCCTCTACGCTACAGAGGACACACGTCACGTTCTCTAGGCTGTCGCCCAACCCAAATCCTTCCACCGGATTGCCACATAGTGTAGCGTGATACAACATCCACTCCTTTCCAGTCATTCACTATCCAGTGGCTGACAACACAATACTCCCGCCTGCTTTTATACTGACTGATTCGCCTCTCGTGACATCTAGTAGTCAATTCCATATAACTTTGTGGTGTCCGGATACTTTTAAACGGGTAGTGCATGTTAATCACCTG
Source organism: Schistocerca piceifrons (assembly GCF_021461385.2). NCBI lineage: Eukaryota > Metazoa > Arthropoda > Insecta > Orthoptera > Acrididae > Schistocerca > Schistocerca piceifrons. The sequence continues at coordinate 348,717,114 of NC_060145.1, forward strand.
TCAGACAATATTAATGTTAACTACAAAATATTAATAGTAACTACAGTGTTTTGGAAGATGACATATTTATCTGTAACGAAGGGCTAATTGAAAAACTCTGTACAAATACTCAATCATATCTTTATAAGTTAATGGAAAAAATAACGATAGTAAAAATGAACTCTTCACAAAACAAACTGTAGTATCTAAGTCTACAATATCAGTAAGTCGCAATAAGAGTTAGTCGCTTTATATATAAAATTCTGGACGTGTCAATTTGTGAAGATATTAAATGGAATGGTTGAATACACCCAACCGTAGGTAAGGTAGGCGTCAGACATAGATTCCTTGGTAGGAAACTAGGTTAAACCCATCATTCTACAAGAACTATTGCTCATATCACACTCGGTTACCTTAGAATATTAGCGAACTCTCTGGGGTCGGTATCAAGTAGGACTTACTTGAGATGCTGATTGCATACAAAGAAAGGGCGTACAACAGCCCCAACAGAGCCTTAGGGACCAAGAAAATGGGAAGAGGCTGTTTACGGCACTCACATTCGTTCCACACAATACAGGAACAGTTACGAAACTTAATAGCCTATATATTAAAAAAGAAAGTATCACCTGCCTTCAAGTTCTTTGCCGAATATGACTGTCCATAGCTGAGGATAAAGGATATAATGCGCTGTGGATAAGGAATAGATTTGAACAAACAGAATAAAGGGAGATGCATTCAGTACACACTCATATGACTTCGGTCCCACAGTCTTTGAGTCTGAATAACTTGTAATTAGTCTGACACATAGGTGATGAAACGGGAAATACTCCACTATGCAGTCGATTTTCTTTCGGGTCTACGATCTTCCTGAGGCTGGTACGAAAGTGAAACTGGACGTGGAGTAAAGTTCACATTGATGTAATGGTTTTAGTATCAATGATAGGACTGAGCTGACCCGTGAGTGAACACATGCATTTCACCATTTACTAATAACCATATAAAATCTCAGTTTAAAAAATTTCATTAAAAACGGTTCCACTTTTGAATCAGTCACCTGGATAGCGCAGACAACAAGAATTTATTGACAAGATAATGCTTCTTCAACAAAAACTACATGCAATAGGCAGTAGCGACTAATTTAAACTCACAGTGATTGCTCAAGCTTAAAGAGCAAAACAGTAAAAATAGAAGTCGTCAAATGAGATAATGAAATTACACTATTAAAAAAAAGAAAGGTAGTCATAACTCCACTGTACAGCATATTTAATAGTCAATAATAATTGAAAGTATGCTGTAAAGCTGGTGCAATAATTGTTGCAGTTCTGTTCGTGCAGTACTTCAAATTGCCTCTTTTGTGTGACGTCTAGTGATGCCACAATTGGGATTACGAATGACTACTAAGAAACTATCGTAATAGCTTCTCTTAAAACGCCTGTACTTTCACAATACCAAGCCCCCGATTTTATATTTTTAGAAATAGTGCAAATCTCTTATTTTTTATTATTTCTACCCGTTTCTGATATTACTGGTTCGTTTATTATTATTATTATTATTATTATTGTTATTACTATGATTAACGTCGTTGCTACTATTATTAATTTTTTATGGTTTTAGTTGGAATGCAGTTTTAACACAAATAACAATGGTTAGTACATACCTATGGACACTGTCAAACTGACTTTCCGCTGCCATGGAATGAGAGCACAATATTAATCTGCATACTTTATGAAATAACAAGGTAATGTGACTACATTATGTAATGAAGAAAAATTACTGTCCATATGACTTATTTGTGTGACGGCACATTCATAACGTTACATAAATACGTAATGCACTTCGGAGCTAGACCAAGGAATTAAGAAATACACTATGTGACCAAAAGTATCCGTACACCTGACTGAACATGACTTACAAGTTCGTGGCGCCCTCCATCGGTGATGCTGGAATGCAATATTTAGTTGGCCCACCCTTAGCCTTGATTAGAGCTTCCACTCTCGCAGGCATACGTTCAATCAGGTGCTGGAAGGTTTCCTGCGGTATGGCAGCCCATTCTTCGCGAAGTGCTTCACTGAGGAGAGGTATCGATGTCGGTCGGTGAGGCCTGGCACGAAGTCGGCGTTCCAAAACATCCGAAAGGTGCTCTATAAGATTCAGGTCAGGAGTCTGTGTAGGTCACTCCATTACAGGGATGTTATTGTCGTGTAACCACTCCCTCGACGGCCGTGCATTATCAACAGGTGCTCGATATTGTTGAATGATGCAAACGCCATCCCCGAATTGCTCTTCAACAGTTGGAAGTAAGAAGGTAGTCAAAACATCAATGTAGGCTTGTGTTGTGATAGTGCCACTTCGTGAAAAACACGATCATACCATAACACGACCGCCTCCGACTTTTACTGTTGGCACTACTCACGCTGGCACATGATTTCACTGGGCATTCGCCATACCCGCACCCTGACATCAGATCGCCACATTGTGTACCGTGATGCGTCACTCCATACAACATTTTTCCCACTGTTCAATCGTCCAGTGTTTATGTTCCTTACACCAAGTGAGGCGTCATTTGGCATTCAACTGCGTGATGTGTGGCTTATGAGATACCGCTCGACCATGAAATCCAAGTTTTCTCACCTCCCGCCTAACTGTCATAGTTCCTGCAGTGGATCCTGATGCAGTTCGGAACTCTCGTGTGATGGTCTGGATAGATGTGTGCCTGTTACACATTACGACCCTACTCATCTGTTGGCTGTTTCTGTCAGTCAACAGACGAGGTCGGCCTGTACACTTTTGTGCTTTGTGTGTCCCTTCACGTTTCCACTTCACTATTACATCGGAAACAGAAGACCAAGGGATGTTTAGGAGTGTGGAAATCTCACTCACATACGATTGACACAAATGACACCCAATCACCCGACCACGTTCCAAGTCTGTGAGTTCCGTGAAGCGCCCAATTCTGCTCTCTTATCACGTCTAATGACTACTGAGGTCGCTGATATGGAGTACCTGGCAGTAGATGCCAGCACATTGCACCTAATATGAAAAATGTGTGTTTCTGAGTGTGTCCGGATACTTTTGATCACATAGTGAATGATATTTTATATTACTGTCATCCGACAGATCACTCACGGTATAATTAAACGGCCTGGATCAAATAAAACAGTAGTGAAACAGTAATAATCGGTAACCATGCTTTTATATTCATGCATAAATGACTCTATGGGACCCAAACTTTCTGCATTTTATGCCATTATTTTAGACTAATAAAAACATCTTTTGGTTAGGACCTGTAGCATCCAAACGAGAGCGCATGTACTTTCGAGTGGCTCATTAACTGAGATTTTCAGTTGGTATCATTGTTCCACACAGACTGCTACTGTGCCCATCCTGTTTTCAGCACCGAAACGAAATATTGCCATTGGGACGGGATTATAGGACATGTGTTGAGATATCTAGGAATGACTTCCATGTTACTACAGTCAGCGGAGGAGGTGGAAAAGTATAGGTAGTGTGCAATGCGCTGGTGATTTTGCTGGACATAAATTTCAAGTAATGATGTATTGATAGGAACCGCGCGACTGCTACAGTCGCAGGTTCGAATCCTGCCTCGGGCATGGATGTGTGTGCTGTCCTTACGTTAGTTAGATTTAAGTAGTTCTAATTTCTAGGGGACTGATGACCTCAGATGATAAGTTGCATAATGCTCAGAGCCATTTGAACCATTTTTTAAAATTTATTGATGAACAGGCAAAAAGCTTATTGTAGATCGTGATAGGAGCAATTACAAAATAGTTGTGATAACACAGTTTAGAAACCTCCTGCATTTCATCAATTACCCAATATAAAAAAGAATTCTTACTGCTTGTAAGCCACTAAAATCATTCAGAAGTTAGTTCTCGATTTCCTTTAAAACCAATTTGTAACACATAACTCTAAAACCATTCATATAAACATATATCAGAGGGCGTCACATATGCGAAAACTTTCAAATAGCCTTAGCATCTCTAACTCACTAAACCTTCATATGGTTAAAGTGGGGACCTGGCACCAATAGCTCAACAGTGTTTATTTAATCCACCATCTGTCACACGATCTCGGCGCTGGTGAATATCTAAAAACTGAAAATTGTGGGAACCTCCATAAACTTAACCTTGAATCACGAATGAGATCCCTTTACACCACATAAGAACTGACAGCTACAGTATACATAATCAGTAAAAGCTAAACTTAATACTAAATTTACAGAAGGGACGAACGAGGAAAAAACTTAGCATCCAAAACAAAGATCTCACAACAGAGACAAACACACTAACACACGTAATTTAACAAACAAGAAGCTAATATTAGGAGGCAAGTCAATCCAATCCATGACAACAACAATGGAAGAAGCAACTAGAAAGGGAAGCAGACTAAAAAGCCTCTAAAATGGTTCAATGGCTCTGAGCACTATACGACTTAACATCTGAGGGAATCAGTCCCCTAGAACTTAGAACTAATTGAACCAAACTAACCTAAGGACATCACACACATCCATGCCCGAGGCAGGATTGTAACCTGCGACCGTAGCAGTCACGCGGTTCCGGAATGAAGCGCCTAGTACCTCTTGGTCACAACGGCCGGCAAATAGCCTCTGCCAGGATAGAATGCATGGTTAACCACAATGACCAGACAATAAATTCACTGTGGTGTTGACTGACGTGGCGGCTATATATCCTCTTGCAATTACAACTGAGCACCATGCTAAGATGGTCACTTTCACAGCCATCCTCGTCAGTAGGTGACAGACATAGCATCCACCTTTGCGCCGTCCTGTGTGCGCGCCAGGAGGATGTAGCAGTTGGGCAGCCCTGGACTCATGCTTGCAGCACTTTATCGTCCGCCCGGGCGTCGTATTTTCTACACGGCAGCAAGAAAATAGCAGGCAGACAGCCAGTACGTATTGGCTGCTACTCCACAATCCCCATCCAAGTGCCATACTCCGCACACGGCGGTAAGAAGTGAAACGAAGACAACCCGCACTGTATGTCTACAGCTCAGCACCGTCCTCGTCATGCAGCGGCTGCTCCTCTGTGACAGCAGGACGCAGACTGGCTGCCCCACAACGCACTCAAGTCGACAGTCTGTCCAGTTCTTCGTCCCCAGGAAGACTCGACGAGACTCCACACTGGCCATCAGTCCTTCAGGGCAAGCCTCTCAGACATCAATAGGCAGAGACATTCAAGGAACGGTTCAGCACCAAAGAGTTTAGCGAGGAAAGACATCTGTGTAACAATCTTACTAGAGAAACGAACATGTCGCTGGTACAGCTGTTGCGAAATCGAAGGGTTGTTATCTTTTCGGATAGATGGCGCTCGGTGGGAGTTTGGATCACCGTGAGGCTTAGCGTGATAGTCCATGCAGCTGCTAAAATGGGCTGTCCCGGATGGCGCAGTGGTTACCGCACCTGTTTAGTAAGCAGGAGATCCTGAGTTCCGAATCACAGTCCGTTACAGATTTTCGCTCGCCGCCGCTCATTCAGCTTAATGTCCCGCTGCAGCTGGTAGCAGTCATCCCCCTTCAGTTTACATATAATGTTATCTTTTCGTTGAAAGAACGATTAGAAGCAAAATATAGTGCCGGTAAACCAAAGTCTATAGAAAATAGTGAATAGAAGATTTTGGGTGTAGTAGTTACATTATTGTGAAATAATAAACACAAGAAAATGCCAGTTTCATACAGAAACTACGTTTTATTTTCAATCGAGGACACAATTGAAAGCAACCACTATATAACAATTCCGAAACCAAAGAAAGAATGCTAGCATGTCACACTACTCAGAGATTGAATTTTCTCAGCCGGCCGCGGTGGCCATGCGGTTCTAGGCGCTCCAGTCCGGAGCCGCGCTGCTGCTACGATCGCAGGTTCGAATCCTGCCTCGGGCATGGGTGTGTGTGATATCCTTAGGTTGGTTAGGTTTAATTAGTTCTAAGTTCTAGGGGACTGATGACCACAGTAGTTGAGTCCCATAGTGCTCAGAGCCATTTGAACCGTTTTTTGAATTTTCTTATTTTGAGAGCACTGAAGGGCGATTTGTTTTAATTGTAAAAAAGCCATTCAACAGCCGAGATTGCATAAAATATTCCTCTATTTAAGACAATCTGTTATCTGCAGGTCTTAAAATGTTCTGATTTTTATCCACTTGTCTTCTTGTGCGAGAGGTTCAGCGTAAAATGAACATGTTTTACAACAAAAGGATTTTAAGACCTAAAAATGACAGCAAAGTCTGCTGAAACCGGTTGTCTTAAATAAAGAAATATTTTATGCCATCTTGGCTGTTGAATGGTTCTTTACTACATAGAAATTTTTTTCACGGCCCATTAATTCCATAATTAGCAACTCTTTTCGACTTTCAGCTGTGTCCTTACGCAGTGTCAAGTTTCAACCAAACCGACCACTTCTCCAGCAGGCCACAAGCAGCAGCATACTGCAGATGCTTTCCTGCTTTCCTCCGGATGTATCTACGAGGCCTGATATAAAGTAAACAATACTTGTAAATATCTCTATTTAGCAAATACATTCAGTTATCGATACTCGACTTCCAATTAGCACGCATTTGTCTCTACGTGCCTCTATGTCTGCGAGAGAGTGAGCTTCCAAAGTGGAAGAGACACTGGATGCGTATTAGAATTGACAGTGGTGAAATTCCTGGTCCGGTCACCCAGACTAAAGTGTTCTGTCATTTTGCTACATCACTTGACATAAATGCTGGTAAAAGGAGACGGCCGAATTCCTTCTTCAATGTGTGTTCGTGCGACGTCTCTAATGACCTCCTTGTTGACGGTGCACCAGTCGTTCTCAGTATGTTATATTATCTGCTTCCTTGTCTGCATTTGTTCTTCACGTGGTTTTTCGTGAGCGTGCACTCTTCCACGCATTAGGTGGACCGCTGAGGCACATCAGTGGTAAGCAGCTTATCCATTTCGTCTGAAATTATACCTGTTAATGAACCATCAAATAGCGTAATGCCACAGTTGGAGGTTGGAAAACAGCCATGCACTAAGGGTCAACTGTGGACAGTTATATGGTGAAGCAAGCAGTCTCTCATCCTTTGTATGAATGATTTAAATGGATATATTTTTTATTTAAAAGTTATGTTCACTCCGTCTGCCCTTTCCCCACCCCCAAAGATTGATCAGGGCTGTCTGTGATCATGTTGACACTCTTCAACCATTCACTTTTATAAAACAATATATTAGCGCCCGCTGCTTTACTCCCGTAGACTGTATGGTCTGCATTTTTTTTTCTTTAATAGAATTTTTATGCTATTCGCAAACTGCAACATCATCTAAACTTTTTCACAGTCATTAAGGCCACAAAAGCACGGTCTTTTCCGAATGTACTTCTGACCAAAAGGCGATTAGGATAGAGCTGGAGGTCTTCGCTAAGCCTGCCTTTCAACTTCTTGTGGTGGTATTTCCATAAACCGTTCATCCCCTAATACATTTTTCCTTAGAAATCAAATACCAGTTTTCATAGATGCAGCTTTAAAAAAATAGTGCTGTAGTAGTGCTATAAAATGACTTATTTTCGATATAAACTTTCACCTACTTTTTCGCTTGTAGTAGTGGATTTCTAAAGATGCTGAAGCATATATTTTTTTATTTCCGGCCGAGAAACCAAATAACGATTTTCGTAGGTCTCGCTTCAACACTGCCTTAATAGTGACATATTTTCATTAGACAGAAATTGGAAAGTTGTGGTAAGGATTATGGGACCAAACTGCTGAGGTCATCGGTCCCTGCCGCCCGTTGCGACCGAGCGGTTCTAGGCGCTTCAGTCTGGAAACACGCGACCGCTACTGTCACAAGTTCGAATCCTGCCTCGGGCGTGGATGTGTGTGATGTCCTTAGGTTAGTTAGGTATAAGTAGTTCTAAGTTCTATGGGGCTGATGACCTCAGATGTTAAGTACCATGGTGCTCAGAGTCATTTGAACCACTTTGAATCACCGGTCCCTAGGCTTAGGCACTACTTAATCTAACTTAAACTAACTTAGGCTAAGGACAACACACATACCCATGCCTAAGGGAGGACTCGAACCTCCGACGGTGGGAGCGGCACGAACCGTGACAAGCCGAGACTGCACGGCTACCCCGCTCGGTTTTCATTCGACCTTTCATCCTCTACTTCACACCCTTAGGGATGGAATTTCGAACAATTCCATACCAAATGATACCTATAGCGTACGATCGACATCCTAGACAAATATCTAGTTTCTAGTAATGGCGCTTTTGGCTAGTCGATGATGAGTCAATGTATCAGACACGTCCTATTTCACCGGCTTAGGAATTGGCTTCCCAAAAACGTTGAAATACTTATTTCTATTATTTCTAACCGGGAAGTTAAATAACAATTTTCATAGATATAGCTTTAAAATGCTTTATTTATTATTTTCTAAAGAATTTCATCCACTCTTTCACCCTCATTGGGGTTAAATTTACAAAAATGATGAAACATGTATTTCTTCATTACTGACAGAGAAACCAAAACTAAAATCACACTCCTAGCTTCAAAATTACCTTCATAGTGACATATTTTCATAAAGATTTCAGCCCCTGTTTCACCGTCTGAGCGGCGGCATTTCGAAAAATCCCTTCCGAAACGACGAGTATAACATAAGATCAAAACCTACACCAAATTTCAATTTCCTATCCTTAGCGGTTTGGACTGGGCGATGAACAGTTAGTCAGTCAGGACATATACTTTCATATATAGAAAGATTAGTGGTCCATCCCAGCTACACGTCGTAAGTACCTAAGACCGAACGACTTCTCTAGCACAGCGGTAATTTTGTTTATCGCCCACAGCACAGAGTTACGTGAAACATTCAGAGAACGTTGCTAGGTTATCAGACAGCAAGACTTTCATGTAACCTGAATTATTTAAATAATGCTCCCCAGGAAACTTTTGCTAAGGCGCGAATATTACCTGTTCCACATATATGCGGTGTTTGCATTGAACTCTCGTTTCAATTAAGGGAGCCGCGAACTAGGACGCAGCCCGATTCTTCCGACTGTATTGTCAGTCCAGCAGAAGCTACCTCAACTTGCTGCCAGGGACTCCACTGCCAGTCCAGCGCGAGCTACATTGTCTCTGTGACTTTACACCACATTTCACATCCATTAAACAACGATACTGTACCGGAAAATATGTTCGTACTTCAAACCAGCCACTCACAAATGGCAGTTGAGCCAGACTGTTGCTGCCTCGCGCAGCTTTACACCTACCTCCTGTTCCCGCAAACCTTGATGGTGAATCAGTCTACCTGTTAGTGAAAACCGTATCACAGTCCAGATAATAGCACTTGAGATTAACCTTCACATATATGCAGAAAAATGTGGCGTGAGAGTTTAATTTATAGTATCTATGAATGATTCAAAGGAACTCTGACATCCAATACTAAGTGGTAATGACATCCTTTTGCAGCGTCAAGGTGCTTTAATTCATAGTAGTTTAGCCAGTTTGCACGAAATATTATAAATTACATACAGAAATCGTCCTTGTGAATTCGTCCATTAGTGATAACTTTATCGAATCCTTACAGTAGTTCCTCATATCAAGCATACAGATGGAAATTCCAGCGGGCTACTATAAAGTACGTGCGTATATATTTTAGATGGAAATAAATCTATTTATGAGATTAAAATACTGATGATGAAGTTTCTGAAAAGGAAGAAGTCGATGCGATTACATCATCTCGATGAGGATGACGTAATGTGTGCCCATGGTAACTGTAGGCGGGAATTAATGAGGAGTAGTGGGGTGCATGTTGGATGTAAAAGGACGTGCGTGTGGAAAGTGTAACCTCCCCACCGCAATTTTAAAAGAAAATATAAACAATACTTAATAGAAATGGGAGCCAAGTGTAACCTCCCCTAGCAATTAAATTTAATGACAATAAAAGTGAGAATCGCAATCTGACTTAAGTATAAGTTTTTCATAAAAAAATTTAAAGTCCATTCAGTGATAAGAAAATTCAATTAAAACCGAAATATCGGTCTTTAACCCTGTGTAAAACAATCAGAATTAAAGTCTTACCTCAGAATAAATGGATGTCACATATCTGCTCTTGTTGTTGCGCACCGCTTGGAGGAACTGCATTGCAAATAATAATATTCTCTTTTTTTGTGATTTTAGTGGAATTTTTCTTCAAAAGAAGTGGAATGAAATGGGAAGTGCAACGAAATCTTGAGTTCAATAAAAAATTAAATTTTTGAAAAAATGCTTTTGAAATAAAAAATTATTATTGGGAGACTTGTTGGAGAATAATTACAATAAATAAAATTTTTTTATTATCTAATGATTATATTAATTAACAGTATACCTTATTCCTCATCTTGACCAGTGTTGCCGACCGCCTACATCACACAACCGCACTGGGCTGCTACTACTGACCGACCGCTCTGCATGACGACTACAGACTGAGTACTGCTCTCAACTAGACAGAGCTACAGACTCGCAACGACTACTACTGACAGACTCGCAACGACTACTACTCACAGACTCGCAACGACAGACTGACTGCTACTCACAGAGAACCGCTCGCAACACTCGCGCGGTCAAGCGCATACTCTCTGGTCACAGATGCTACAATGCCTCGCCATCGCTGCTATGTTACATACGTGTTTCATAACCCTCCACTGGGGGGGCAAAAATTTGGCAGCGATGGTGAGTCATTTGGACTTGCCAAGCGCGGCAAAATTTTTCTTTAATTAACAAAATTCTACAACTTACAGAGTATTTAAATGTTGTGCACACGCACTAAGTACAAAATATATCAGACAAAGACAAAATGTGAATACAAAACATAGTAGCAAATCAGAAAAATGTATATACAAATTTTTGACAGATAACAAAGTGCACAGGCACTGAAAAAATTCTTTAGCATATTCAGAACAAATAAACAGACTGGCAAGAATAATTAGATGTAGTACATAAAGTAAATGTTGTGCACACGCACTAAGTACAAAATATATCAGACAAAGACAAAATGTGAGTACAAAACATAGTAGCAAATCAGAAAAGTATATACAAATTATTTGACAGATAATAAAGTGCACAGGCACTGAAAAAATTCTTTAGCATATGCAGAACAAATAAACAGACTGGCAAGAATAATTAGATGTAGTACATAGAGTAAATGTTGTGCACACGCACTAAGTACAAAATATATCAGACAAAGACAAAATGTGAGTACAAAACATAGTAGCAAATCAGAAAAATGTATATACAATTTTTTTTGACAGATAATAAAGTGCACAGGCACTGAAAAAATTCTTTAGCATTTTCAGAACAAATAAACAGACTGGCAAAAAATATTATGTTGACAAGTGACATAAGTGTACTCGCATTGGAGTTAAGCAAATCGAAAAATGTATAACCTATGAACATAAATGATATTACAAAAAAATTTTTTCTTTATGTGACAAGAATCAGGATAGGAAAGGGAAGGATTGCATCATGGTTGTAGCACTTTAGATTGCACACAGCTGCTCTGAAAGTCCATATCTTTCCACAGAAGTACAACACCAAGTGACACAACTTGAAGTTCTTTTCCCATCAGAATTTATCAGTGTAGCCAAGACACTGAACTGTCGTAGTAATGTTCCATGTTTTCATTTTGGCAGTACATTACGTACACCAAACAGTGGGACCATAATAATGTCTTCATCGCTCATGGTGGTGGACAGCATGTCGTATCAACACCACGCTCTTACAAGGCACACCAACGTAGAATTAGTGCAAAACCAAAGATAGTGCTCCATGATCACTAGGATAAACAGGACAAATGGACATTGCAGTAATTCAGGGTAGTTAGCTCATAAGGTGAAGGACATTAAGTCACATAATATTGTCAATTACAGTAGTAGTGTGCGGCATTCATAGCCCAGTTATTGAACATTTCTGTACCATGTATGTAGTATTACAGAAAAATGTTCATTAATTGTGTTACATAGAATCAGTAATCTTCTTTTCCTGGTTACAAAGCATTATGAAATAATCGCATTCTTTTCAGTTACAGAGTATAATTAAGAATCATTAACCTTCTCCTCATTACAGTTAATTAATCAGTTGTCATTCCAATAATCATTAGCCTTTTCCTAATTACAGTTAATTAATCATTTGTCATTAATTAATCATTTGTCTAATTACAGTTAATTAATCATTTGTATAATTCCAGTTAATTAATCATATTAATCATTTGTCTAATTACAGTTAATTAATTATTTGTCGTTAATTAATCATTTGTCTAATTACAGTTAATTAATTGATCATTTGTCATTTCAATATAGTAAGAATTATTAGCCTTAATTAATTACAAAGCATTATTAAACAGTACCATAGTTAATTAATTATGTGTCATTCCAATCTATTAAGAATCATTAGTCTTTTCCTAATTACAAAGCATTATGTAACAGTCACATTCATTTCCAACAACAAAGTATGGCGTCGTTAATTAATCATTTGAAATTCCAATATATTAAGAATTATTAGCCTTCTCCTAATTACAAAGCATTATTAAACAGTCACATTCATTTCAAATTACAAAGTATCAACATTGGAAACAAGAGCTAATCAATGGCATAATTAATAACAACTCGTGGAGTGACATTAATTATTGGCACTCAGTGGCCAGCAAGTATTGAATAAAATCATCATTCAGTATTATTCAGATTATTACGAAGTCATTATTAAAAATCAGTTAATTACAGTCATAGCATTATTAATCATGGGCATTACAAGTACTCATTACAATAAACAGTGTTCCTCATTCAGTAGTATTCAGATCATTACAAAGGCATTACTAAAATCAGTTAATTACAGTCAAATCATTAGTAATCACAAGCATTATAAGTGGTAACATTACAATAAACAGTGTTCCTCCTTCAGTAGTATTCAGACCATTACAAAGTCATTATTAAAATCAGTTAATTACAGTCAAATCATTAGTAATCACAAGCATTATAAGTGGTAACATTACAATAAACAGTGTTAGTTATTAGCTAGTGACAAAGCATTATTTTGAATATAGTCTCATTAAGAGGTCATTAATCAAGTGACATGCTATTCAGAGTTGATCAGTATTATTCAGAATTTTCTCAAACTGGTATCACTATTTGGGACTGTTAATACATTTTATATTTTTTTTGTTAGCAATGCATTGCGTTGGGATCGATAATTAATTGCTGAGGCATAATACTTTTTGCTTTTGACCTATTGCTGCAAATGAGGATAGGTAACGTCATTCGTCATGAGTCAGCTGTAGCAAGATTATGTAACAAGACAGTACATGTGATCACATTTATAAACGATAGACACAAATGGGTAAAAATATAAAAATGCAAGTACTAGAACAGGTATAATAAGTAACAGGTTTAGTAAGTATCATGAAAAAAAACTTCTCCTGGAAAAATTACAAAAACGGATTATTGACCTGAAAGAAGAAACGCACACTATGCTGAAAAGAAGTGAACTTCGAATTAACAGGCAGTGAAGTGTGTATAAAAATGTGTTCCATAGCTGTCCTTTCCAAAACTTTCAGTCATCCTACTATGCAATGTAACACCTGCTGTCAAAGCAAACCGCAACAAATACTTAAATAACTACGTAGCATAAATACATTACTTCAACATTATTCTCATCTGTAAAGAAAAAAACTTCATTATCCATATCATCATAACTTCACCATTATCATCACCTGTAAAGAAAAACTTCATTATTCATAATACCATTTCCTTCATCATTATTCATCAGTATTCACTATCATCTGCAAAAAATCACTTCATTACTCATTACATAACTATTCCTTATCTCTAGCATATTTCATCACTAAAACTAAGATGTGTAGTTCTCTCTGACAGCCTGCATCAATCACCTTGTATTCTGAAAGAAAAAATTAGTTAAGACTGCTATTCTTCGATGAGTATAGTATATTCTTGTTAATGTTTGTTAATCCTGATCCCTTTACTCTTCCTCATAAAGTTATTGCATCTCCTTTCGTTTATTCCGTAGGTGAAATTCCCATTTATGTTAAATTTATTTCTTAGAATCATCATTCCTTTCTGAAATTGATGAACAAAGATTAATGTCCTGCATTTAAATCATATACCCACTAGATAATGACTGGTTTATGGTAACATAATTAACCATACAGCATAACATGACAGAAAACGTAATATGTTAAAGACGTTGACAGTGTTCAGATGCAAAAATGTACACAGAATAATACAATGCAGTAGCAAAAAAAAAATGTGAAACAGTCACGATGTTGAGATGTCATAAGGCAAAAAAAAAAAAAGTGTCAAAGTCGACTGGTGTGTGTTATATCTTAACTATTTCATAGTGCATACAAACAAAACTGGAGTACAGTCACATACACAAAAAAATGGAAAATGTGCACGGTCTGATGTGTAACGACAAGAAAAGCGACCTGCTAACCTTACCTTGCCGGGCACTTGCCAAGAAAAAACACGATAATCATCAATAAGTAGTCACATAAATATAATTGCTGAAATAGTCGTAAATGTGTAAATTCATCTGGAGAAATATGCACGGTCTGATGTGTAACGACAAGAAGAGCGACCTGCTAACCTTACCTTGCCGGGCACTTGCCAAGAAAAAATACGATAATCATCAATAATTAGTCACGTGAAATAATTGCATTAGTAAATGGCATCATAGTGTGTTGAATCATACAGTGGTTTCACTCAATAAACGGTTTAATGTTTGATATATGGTGATTGCCTTTCGATTTTCTGGTTCTCAAAGTTTCGACGTGTACAACATTGGGGTGAGGGATGCTGCGAATCCGATATGGACCTGCGTATAGAAGTTCAAATTTACTGCACTTACCTTTTAATTTGCTGGATAAATAGTGTGTACGTACTAGTATCTTCTGTCCAACGTGAAAGTATCGGCGTGTACAAACCTGTTTTTGCTGTCTTCTCCGGCGCTCTGCGGCACGTTTGATGTTGTTCAGCGCAATGTTAATTATTTCGTGGTGTCGTAGGCGACGACTTTTGGGAAATTCTATTAATTCTTTAATTTTGTTCGGTGGTTCAACGTTTTTCAGTATAACAGTCGGAGATAGCATAGTGGATTCATTTGGAATGGAATTAATTACATCTTGGAATGAGAGTATGTGTGTATCCCAATCAATATGTCTTTTGTGGCAGTATATTCGGCACAGCTTACCAATTTCTTTCATTAATCTTTCACAGGGGTTCGAAGAAGCGTGGTACTTGGATATATAAATCGGAGAAATGTTTCTAGCTCGTAACATGCGTGTCCATACGGTACTACGAAATTGAGATCCATTGTCAGAAATTACTCTCATCACATGCCCTACATGAGATAGAAAATGTTTTACAAATACTTTCGAAACAGTTTTTAGCAGTAGCTTTGCGTAATGGAGTGAAAGTAACAAATTTTGAAGTGAGCTCAACAGCGACAAAAATGTAGCATAAACCTCTGTTAGTTCTCGGAATCGGACCAAAAATATCTACAGCGGCCATGTGTCTTAATTTCACAGGTATAATGGGATATAACGGAGGAATATGTGAAGTGGTGTCTGATTTAGCTTTCTGGCAAATTTTACAAGACGCTAAAACTCGTCGTATACGTTTCTCCATGTTGGTAAAATAACAGTTCTGTCTCAGTATAAGAAAACATTTTCTTGCTCCGTAATGTGCGTAGCTTAAATGAGTGTACCAAATTAATTTGTTGACCAGTTCGTCAGGTATGCATAATAACCAAATGTTGCTGTCAGGATGAGAGCGGCGAAACAGAATGTCATTGCGTACAGTGTAGTGGTTTCTAATCGTAACATTATTCTTATCTTCCCAAAGGTGTTTAATTTCTTTCCACACATTGTCTTTGTTTTGTTCTTGCGCTATGTCCTGTAATGACGATGAAATAAAGTTTTCAAATGCAACTTGCTGAATGTACATGACACTGAAATTTGCTTTGCAGAAGTGGGTTGCTACGTCTTGCTGATTGTTGCTGAGAGAACGCGATAGTGCGTCTGCTATAACATTTTGTGTGCCGGGAATGTGGACAATCGTAAAATTAAATTCTTGTAAATAAAGTTTCCATCTACTTAATCTGTCATGAGTAAATTTAGCTGAAAGTAAAAATTGTATCGCTCTGTGGTCTGTGTAAACGGTGGTATGTCTGCCATAAAGAAAGTGCCTAAATCTCGTGAAAGCCCATACAACACATAATGTTTCAAGTTCTGTAACAGAATAATTTCGTTCAGCGGGTGACAAAATGCGGCTTGCAAATGCGATGTTTTTAATTACTGTAGAGCCATCTTCTTCAATTTCCTGGAAAATATGTACGCCTAAAGCGGTGTTGGAACTGTCAGTGGCAATGGAAAAATTTCTGGTAAGATCTGGGTGCGATAAAAGTGGAGCATTCAACAAAGCATGTTTCAGGTTCATAAATTCAGAGTGTGCTTGCTTATCCCAAGACCAAATTGTGTTTTTACCTGTTAATTGGCATAATCTGGGTGTGTCTAAAGCAGAGTGATGAATAAATTTGCGAAAAAAGTTAATTAAGCCTAAAAAACTGCGTAATTGCTTTTTTGTTGTAGGAACAGTAATGTCACGTAGAGCTTGAAGTTTTTCCGGATCAGGTGCAATGCCTTCTGCTGAAATTACGTGTCCAAGAAATTTTATAGAAGTTTTGCCAAAGTGCGATTTACTGAGATTAACTGTAAGTCCTTGTGCATGAAAAGTTTGTAACAGTTGTTCAAGAATCATATTGTGTTCAGACCAGTTAGCTTCTGCGATAAGAATGTCGTCTACATACGTCGTAATTCTGTCTTTAAGTTCTGTCGGAAGTATAGTGTTCAAACCGCGAATAAAAGCTGCAGAAGAAATAGTTAAGCCGAACGGTAGTTTGCAAAATTGATAACAGTCGCCGAAACAGAGAAAAGCTGTATATTTTCTGCAATTTGGATGAAGTTGAATTTGCCAAAATCCCGATTTCAAATCTAGTGTAGAATAAATAGCTGTACCGTGAAATTTCTGTAGAAGTTCCTCTAATGTCTGTGGTCGATCTGTTTCATTAATAATAATGTCATTAATGTGACGTGAATCAAGTACAAGGCGAAGTGAGCCATCTTTTTTCTTAACAATATGTAGCGGGTTTATGTACGGACTAACTGCTGGTTCAATAATTCCTTGATCGAGCATATCCTGCAATTCTTTTTTAACTTGTTCTCTGTGAATATACGGAATGGGATAATGCTTTGCTTTAAATGTGTCGTGCGGTTTGACTTGAAATTCATACATAAAGCCGGACATAGTACCAGGAATGTTGTCAAAAACTGGAGCTTGCTGTAAAAGAATTTTATGTAATTGCGTTCGTTCGTCGTCTGTAGTTGCACTGCTCTCTTTAACCTTATCAGAAATTAACTGCATAACGTCGTAGTCAGCTTCGTCTGGAGTATTATAGTTATGTACGTACGTATCCGTGAACAATGTGGGATTAAAGTCTATGTCACGAGTTGCGGAAATGACCTCTGTACGGTTAATTGTTTGTTCTTCCGCAGATAAAGAGTGCTGAAATTCTAAAGCCAATTGCACATTTTCATCCTTTAGCATTAAATAAGAATTCTGAAAGTCGATAACTGCGTCGTGTTGTACCAGAAAATTCGTGCCTAAAATAATGTCTGTTGTCAATAAAGGAACAATCCAAAAATTAGAGTGGAAAGTGTGACCTCCAATACAAAATGATAAATGCGTCTGTAGTTTAACGTCTACTCCTTTACTCGGTACCGCTCCTTTCACTTTTGTTTTGCCTAATGGTAATGTCGGATACGTATTCTCTTTGTTGCACTCATTAAAAGTCTCTTCATTTATTACTGATATTGGTGATCCGGAATCAATTACTGCTGAAAATTTCGAAGAACCAATTTTGATTTCAATAACAGGATGTGAAATGGTTTTCTGAATAACTGGTCTTTCCTGTAAAAGAGTGTCTCTAATGTCGTCAAAAGTAATTACATTTTCGTGAACAACATTTTGCGTGTCTAAGGTAGTGCTTGTGTTATTAGAAGATGCGTCCTGTGCAGTATTTAGTCAGATTCTATCTGACGTGTTATTATTATTAGGAGGATTCTGTGGCATTTCGACTATTTGAACTGTCCTATTACTTCTTCCAGGCGTGTTACGCTCTGGATGGTACCTACTGTCGGGTTCATTCATGAGAATATGTTCTTGCGTATGATTTTGCTGTTGGTATGACCGACTGTTGTTAGATGTTCGCTGAAAATTGTCCTCATTATTTTTACGTCTGTCGTAATAGTCATTCCTATACGGTGCATTACGATAGGAACTGAAATACTGTCTTCTTTGTACGTAGTTGTTTCCTTGCTGACGTACGTTACTATTTGTTGGACCAGGGGCTATACGTCCACGCGGCGAAACATTAAAGCCTGGTTGACCTTGTGTATTCCATTGTTGGTTAGGTATGTTAACCGGCTGGTTTTGATGTTGTTGTTGTGAAACACCTCTATTGTTACTAAAGTGTTGTTCCTGTTGCTGAAAATTTTGACGGTATTGATAATTAGAATTTTGCCTGTTATTAAAGTTTTGGTAGTTGTCGTTCCTAAAACGTCTGTTATCTTTCCGATTGGAATTACGTCCCTGATCATAATTGCAGTACTGTTGTTGACCTTGGTTGTTACTCAAAAAGTTTTTGTTTACAAAAGAATAATCAGATTGCTGTACTTCCAAGAGCTGTAAAAGATCTCTGAATGCTGAAATGTTTTCTTTTTGCTGGCCCGTTAGAAGTGACACTCGTAATGACCGTGGTAATTTAGAGATGCATAGTTGTATAAGTGCAGATTCACTGTACGGTTCACTTAGGTACTGATTTTGTTGGACCATATGCTCAAAAAATTGCGTTACACTGGGAAAATTTGAGTTCTCGTAGGTTGGCAAACTAATTAGTTGGTCTTTAATTCCGCGCTGTGTCGTCTTCGACCAGTACGCTGACAGAAAAGCATTCTGAAATTCCTCTACCGAGTAACACTGTCTCGCGATCGGTCTCATACGAGTTGCCGGTTCGCCTTCCAAAAAACTGCAAATAAATTCAAGTTTATGTGTTACAGGCCAAGTCGGTGGAAGAGCAAAACTAAACTGTTGAATCCAATCCAGTGGGTGAATCTGCGTTCTATCGTTTTTGAAAACCTTAAACTTTCTCACTGACAGAAAATGTTTGTAGTCGAAGTTATCATCTCTGCATGATGGAACAGGTTCAGGATCGTAAGAGTATCTATTGAACTGTGGTTGTTCGGAATCTAAGTCCCGTACTCTCTGCAGATTACCCAAATTATACGCGCTGCGTGAGTCTGACACATGTTCATAAAGTGGCGTCTGTTGTGTATTATTAACAGAAGTGTTTTTCATTTCTGTTACTTCTTGTTGTAAATTTGATAACTTCCTACGTAACGTGTTGTTAGATGAATCGATCTCATTAATTGTCTGCTGTAAATTTTGAAATTCAGGCGTTTGGATAAATGAAACCGGTGCAGTATCGTCTGATTTATTGTCATTAGTATTTTCGATAGCATCAATACGACTGGCCAATTCATCACATTTTTCAGTCAGTATTTTAACCTGATCATCGGTTTTAGAATCAGACGCATTAATCTGTTTTTGCAACTTGCGCGTAGTTTCGCTCAGTTTTTTAACATCACCTTTGATAACATCACAATCCTGTGTTAGATCTAATTGTTCGAATCTATCTGTCACTGTTTGAATATTTACTGTGTGTGTATCCGTTTTTGATTTAAGGTCAGAAATTTCATCCCGTAATTCCGCGTTCAATTGTTCTATGGTATTAATTTTGTTGGACACTGTAGTAATATTATTGTCTACATACGTCTTCGCTTTCGCGAATATTTTACGTTTGTCCTCTTGTCTTTGTGCAGTGATTGTTTCCATGACTTGTCGTTTTACTTTGTTTTGATCCTGAATAAATCTGCGGAAACGCGTATCACTGTTCTGTATGTGCTGATTAAAGCGCTCGTTAATCTGAGTGTTCTGCTGTTCGAATTTCGCGTCTATCTTTGCGTCCATAGTGCGCGAAAGTTCCACCGTCATTGCTTTAAACTCGTCCCGTAATTGTGCAGCTTTTTCAGAGCATTGTTTAGCGACTCCGCTAATTTCGTCTCTGAGTGTTTCTGTTGCGACTGTTTGCATTTCTCTTAATTCTTGCGCAACAGATTTAATTTCTTCGCTATTTTTTTGTGAACACGCCTCAATTTCCGCGCGCAACTGTTCCTTAGTGTCATGACACTGCGCGGCAACAGCTTTAATTTGTTCACTAAGCTGCCTCGAATTGTCGTCAAATTTTTCATTTTGTTGTCTGACCTGTTCACTAACTTGCTTGAGGTTTTCATTCTGTTGTCTGACCTGTTCACTAAGTTTGTCTTGTTTTTCGTTCTGTTGTTTGAAATTGTTGTCTATTTTCTCACTTTGCCTTTTATTCTGTTCTATCAATATTGCCATAAGTTGCTCCAAGGTGACATTACCTACTCTATTCTCAGTACTGTTTAATGGTGTACCTGCAGTTGTCGCGCTTTGTGTGACCATTTGGTCATTTTGCAACTTACAAAAAGGATTATCAGTCGGCCCTACACTGTGAGTCATTGTTTCGGAATTAAATAAATCCGTCCTACTTTGTGTGGTCTGTTCATCTTCATTAGACAAATTTGTCTGCTCGTCACGTGAATTTACTAAATCGGCTGTGTTAAGCTCGGCAGCGCTCATTACTATAGACCGCTCCGCGTCATCAATTGTCGTCAAGTTAACACACGAGACAATTGAGTTCGTTTGTTCATCATTAAGGTAAAAGTCATCATTAGTGGTTGGAATGCACTGATTGTTAGTGAACGCAGGATTGTCATCATCACACTGCGTGTCATAATTACTATCGGTCACGCTGTTTAAGTCGGTAATTTCATTCAAAATACCTCGCGATACACTATTCACAGTCTTTCGCGGCATTTTAACAATAGTCAAAATTATTCACAAAATAAATAAGCACAATGCAAAAGCAACACACAAATACAACAAAGCAACAAATTGCCGTTGACCTGTAGAGAGAAAGTCACAATATTATTAAAAGCGTTGCGCTAAATCCTAATTATATCTAAGCAAACAAGAGCAGATATCTGACTGTTGTTCAAAAGACTCTCAACGAAATACGATCCTGGACTGGGTGTCGCCAAGTGTAACCTCCCCACCGCAATTTTAAAAGAAAATATAAACAATACTTAATAGAAATGGGAGCCAAGTGTAACCTCCCCTAGCAATTAAATTTAATGACAATAAAAGTGAGAATCGCAATCTGACTTAAGTATAAGTTTTTCATAAAAAAATTTAAAGTCCATTCAGTGATAAGAAAATTCAATTAAAACCGAAATATCGGTCTTTGGCCCTGTGTAAAACAATCAGAATTAAAGTCTTACCTCAGAATAAATGGATGTCACATATCTGCTCTTGTTGTTGCGCACCGCTTGGAGGAACTGCATTGCAAATAATAATATTCTCTTTTTTTGTGATTTTAGTGGAATTTTTCTTCAAAAGAAGTGGAATGAAATGGGAAGTGCAACGAAATCTTGAGTTCAATAAAAAATTAAATTTTTGAAAAAATGCTTTTGAAATAAAAAATTATTATTGGGAGACTTGTTGGAGAATAATTACAATAAATAAAATTTTTTTATTATCTAATGATTATATTAATTAACAGTATACCTTATTCCTCATCTTGACCAGTGTTGCCGACCGCCTACATCACACAACCGCACTGGGCTGCTACTACTGACCGACCGCTCTGCATGACGACTACAGACTGAGTACTGCTCTCAACTAGACAGAGCTACAGACTCGCAACGACTACTACTGACAGACTCGCAACGACTACTACTCACAGACTCGCAACGACAGACTGACTGCTACTCACAGAGAACCGCTCGCAACACTCGCGCGGTCAAGCGCATACTCTCTGGTCACAGATGCTACAATGCCTCGCCATCGCTGCTATGTTACATACGTGTTTCAAAAGGCACTGATAATTTTAATGCAGGTATTACAAAGAAACGGTGATCTAAAGCCTTTATTTGGGGTATGATGGTTAGAGTAGGACATCGCAGGAACGAGGGGTAGATCTCGATAATAGGTTCATGGTTTTAGAGGGAAAGGTGACTGAAAGTATTGAGAAAAAATGTGGAATTCCTGGAGATGGAGGCGTGGCGGGGAAAGTTGATGTACTGCAGCAAGTTAGGATTTTCAGGGATAGGGGAAACTTTAGGGTGCTGGGAAACAAGTTTACAGGAGATGTATCTGGTTAAGGAGACGCGTGAGGAAGGAAGAACGGATGCGGTAGGCAAGACGGAGTGCATGGCCCTCTAGGATTTGGAGGAACTGATGGAATTTTAGAGAGGTGGAGATCCTTGTAGCAGTGACATTGGTAAGGATGGGACGGATAAGGGTTGTGTAGCAATGTACAATAATAGGCGATTTAGTATCCCTATGGGACATTATAGCAGTTTAAGTAGTTTCATTCTTTTGTCGGCATTTATTTTGGTTGGTTAGGAAGTGGGCTTTCGAGGCTAGTTTCTGACTTCGTATTAGTCGAATGTATTATAATGTTTCAGCCAGAGTAAATGGACGGTTGTGGAATGCAATTTACAAGTCTCGTAGACAGAAAGATCAGGTGGGTTTTTCTATATTATTTCCTGGGTTTTGAGGTGAAAGTTGCGATACTAGCCGTCGACTCTGACCAGTGATATAGTGAACAAGAGTCCGACAAGTGTAAATAACACGATAACTATACCGTCATATGTTATGCCGTATTTGACAAGTGAATGAAACAATCAGTTTGATTTCTGGAATTTATTGCAACGGAACAATAAGTAATTCGACTTACAACTGCAGTATTCACTCAGAATCAAGTATTAGTATCGTGAAAGAAGTCTTAGAAACAAGTTGCAACTCCTGTCGTTACAAGGCTCCGAAATGTTGTGTGTGACGTAACGATGCCGGTGCTTGAAAAACAGCGTACTGTAATCCAGTTTCTAACTACAGAAAAGTGCCTCCATTTAAATCCATAGAAGCATGAAAGCTTTGTAAGATGACGAGCGTACTCACGTTATTAATATGTGTTTTTCGTGCTAGTAATGAACAAAACGGTGATGCTGATCTCACCGTGCTTGACAGAGCTCCTAGTGGACGACCAAAATTTAGATAACGCCTTCGAGGATTTCACTTTGATAGTGATTAAGCGATGCAGACAGAAGTAAGGTTGGGATTCAGCCAACAACGTCCAGCGTTCTACAGTGACATTATCAAACTGGTCTCTCGCTGGAAGAAATGTACTCGTCGTCAGAGTGTCTATGTTGAGAAATACATATATAGACATGGCAAACAGAGATGTAGAATAACAATAAAGTTTGTTTTATTTAAAAAGGTAGAAAAGTTTTCAGATAAAAAATTCGTTGGTATTACATTTCAGCACATCCTCGTATTTTCAAAAACATAGATGCATGTAATGCGTCATATTTGCCGAACTATATTTAAGTAATTTACACTCCTGGAAATGGAAAAAAGAACACATTGACACCGGTGTGTCAGACCCACCATACTTGCTCCGGACACTGCGAGAGGGCTGTACAAGCAATGATCACACGCACGGCACAGCGGACACACCAGGAACCGCGGTGTTGGCCGTCGAATGGCGCTAGCTGCGCAGCATTTGTGCACCGCCGCCGTCAGTGTCAGCCAGTTTGCCGTGGCATACGGAGCTCCATCGCAGTCTTTAACACTGGTAGCATGCCGCGACAGCGTGGACGTGAACCGTATGTGCAGTTGACGGACTTTGAGCGAGGGCGTATAGTAGGCATGCGGGAGGCCGGGTGGACGTACCGCCGAATTGCTCAACACGTGGGGCGTGAGGTCTCCACAGTACATCGATGTTGTCGCCAGTGGTCGGCGGAAGGTGCACGTGCCCGTCGACCTGGGACCGGACCGCAGCGACGCACGGATGCACGCCAAGACCGTAGGATCCTACGCAGTGCCGTAGGGGACCGCACCGCCACTTCCCAGCAAATTAGGGACACTGTTGCTCCTGGGGTATCGGCGAGGACTATTCGAAACCGTCTCAATGAAGCTGGGCTACGGTCCCGCACACCGTTAGGCCGTCTTCCGCTCACGCCCCAACATCGTGCAGCCCGCCTCCAGTGGTGTCGCAACAGGCGTGAATGGAGGGACGAATGTAGACGTGTCGTCTTCAGCGATGAGAGTCGCTTCTGCCTTGGTGCCAATGATGGTCGTATGCGTGTTTGGCGCCGTGCAGGTGAGCGCCACAATCAGGACTGCATACGACCGAGGCACACAGGGCCAACACCCGGCATCATGGTGTGGGGAGCGATCTCCTACACTGGCCGTACACCACTGGTGATCGTCGAGGGGACACTGAATAGTGCACGGTACATCCAAACCGTCATCGAACCCATCGTTCTACCATTCCTAGACCGGCAAGGGAACTTGCTGTTCCAACAGGGCAATGCACGTCCGCATGTATCCCGTGCCACCCAACGTGCTCTAGAAGGTGTAAGTCAACTACCCTGGCCAGCAAGATCTCCGGATCTGTCCCCCATTGAGCATGTTTGGGACTGGATGAAGCGTCGTCTCACGCGGTCTGCACGTCCAGCACGAACGCTGGTCCAACTGAGGCGCCAGGTGGAAATGGCATGGCAAGCCATTCCACAGGACTACATCCAGCATCTCTACGATCGTCTCCATGGGAGAATAGCAGCCTGCATTGCTGCGAAAGGTGGATATACACTGTACTAGTGCCGACATTGTGCATGCTCTGTTGCCTGTGTCTATGTGCCTGTGGTTCTGTCAGTGTGATCATGTGATGTATCTGACCCCAGGAATGTGTCAATAAAGTTTCCCCTTCCTGGGACAATGAATTCACGGTGTTCTTATTTCAATTTCCAGGAGTGTAGATTCATAGTAATTTCAGTTCACCTAAAGGCTGACCTGGTGCGAAATAAAGCTGTGTCCAGCTCGTAATTAATTCTGCACACTGAATTAAATGAAACTGCTCTGTACTACACTTTAATTAATACAATATTTTTAATAACACAAAACACAGGAGTATCAATGGTGTAAGAAATAATTTCTCATATTCAGAAAAACACTAATACAACTAATGCACCATATTTACCTAATCAGTAATGAAATGCCTGGGCTCGCAGGACACAGCGGGTTAGGTTGTGGAAAGGGGCAAAAATAAGTTGCAAATAACAACGACCAACAACACCTCAGCTGTCGAACTACACACCGCGCTGGATAGCAACAACACAACGAGGAAAATACACTGCCGAAAATTACTTCAACGACTAGGGCAGATAACCGGATCGTCAACGGCCACAAGGCAGAAAATACCGCTGGTCAACTTCAATAGCAGGGGATAAATTAAGTTAAACACCACAGGAAGACGGCTGGAATCTTAGCCGACTTGAGTACACGTTGTTGCTCGCGGGAATGTACCAAAAGCGACAACCAGGATCAAACGAAGAAAGGTAAACAGTTGAGGCTCGATAGTAGGTTATGCGAAGACTCAACTTTCATGTCAAAGATCGGTGGCCGATGAACTTCGTAGCACCCGCAAACGACACCTCACACTCCAACTGCACGTGCACACCGCCAGTGGCCCCGGCCAGAGAACGCGCTCCATGCCTACCGACCGACTGCCCAGGCCCGGAAACGGTGAAAGGACCAAATATACGTCCGCCGATGAGACGACCAACCAAACGACCGACCAACGGTTGTCCCGCTCCAATCTCCTTCGGTCGGACAGTTCATGTGTGTCGCCAGCGGTCGGCGAGTACTGACTGTCGTCGCCTCAACGGCGCTCCGTTCCCGACTGCACTGCTGCTGAGTCCCGGCTGCACCGCTGGTCCGTCTCCAACTGAGTGTCAGACACACGACGACCCGGAAATACTATCGGTCGCTCCAGAGATGGTACCACAGTGCGCTTATCGAAACGCGCTGTTGCTCCCGCTCACGGGCAAGTAAGGCAGGAAGTTAGTGACGCCAGAAAATGGAATAAGAAAACGAGGCGGCAGTAGCGTAATAGAAGATGACAGAGGATAAATAGCATGAACACGAACCGTGCACGGCTCAAGTAATTCAAATTCAAAGTAGTTTTTCAATTCAAGGCTCACCTGGGGCAAAATACAGGGCGATTCAAAGAGAAAACCACAAAACTGAAAATCTGTATTTAACCAAAGAAACAACATGGAACCTTGGGTAACTAATCAATGTGAAGAGTACTTAACAAAGTCTTTTTTCAGTGGAAAACAAGTCCACAAATTTTCAATATGACCTCTCCAGACTCTACAGCGATATCAACCCGATACTCGAAGTCGTTCCACATTCCATGTAGCATCTCTGGCGTAAAAGTTTGGATAGCTGGAGTTATTTCTTCCTTCTAATTGCTCAGTGTTAGGTGGTAGAGGTGGTCATAACATTATGTCTTTAACATACGCCCCACAGAAATATATCACAGGGGCTGAAGTGTGGGCTTCTTGGAGGCCAGTGATGTGCTCTGTCACGAACCGTCTAGCGGACGATCCATCGCTGTGGGTACCTATCGTCCAAATAGGCAAGGACGGATAAATACCAACCGGTGGGGTGGTGCCCCATCCCGCTGCAATATTATTTGATGTGCTGCGTCTTCAAGATGATGGGACAGCAAATTCCGTAATATTTCCAGAAACGTTTGCCCAGTTACAGTTGCATCTTCGAAGAAAAAATGGACCACAGCCGAAATGGCGCAGAAAACGTCCACCTTAGGTGAATCACGTTCATGACATTGTGAAGACTGACTTTCGTTCATGTGTGAAATGTTGCTTCATTGATAAACCTAGCTTCGAAAAGAACCTCCTATCCATTTTCATTCGTTCAGCGACATACTCGCATAACTCGATTCATTTCACCTTATCAACCTCGAAAGGGCTTGAACCGATAGTAGACGATAAGGTTTCGTTACTAACCTTTTCCTTAGGACTCTCCAAATGGTCGGCCGCGGAATTTGCAGCTCTCTTCTAGCTCTGCGGGTCAATTTTGCTCCATAATGCCATTTTCTTATTCTGCAGCAGTGGCGTCCGAATGTTCCTTGGCTCCATGTGTACTGTCGTCCTGCAGTCGTTGCTGACGCAGCGTAGCGTAGGTGCAATCACCTCCCCATGCACATTCGGATACTCTGTTGCTCGTTAAATTACACGGGTTTCTGTAATAGTTTTTACAAACACTAGCTCATGACATTCCCGCACTCCCAGCAATATTAATCGAAAATCTCTGTTTTTCCCCATGTACACAAGGATTAAAATTTCGTACTGATGGCCGTCATAGGCGATCCGTTCCAGGCACAGACGTCTAACATCTTCACCTTCAGCGACTTCCCGTATACAGTAGCAAGCGAACAACCGGCCGATTCACCGTTTCCGAGATGCTCAGGCTTGGGACCATAACAATCTGTCCCTTGACAAAGCCTTTACGTCGCTGAATTTCCACATTCGCGACCCGTATCGTCACTACAACGATTCCTCGTTCGCCTCTGCTCCACTGACATACGCCATTTTCTTAGCGCGTCGTATCATCGCACTGATGATGACAGTGCTCATAATCTTTCGGTTCATCGGTTTATGTTCTTAGAACAATTCTGCCGACGCATAGTAAGTAAAACTTCATTGCTGGATTGTTTTCCTGGTGTTGCAATTTTAATATCGAGCAGTCTAGATTATCGATACAAAACTAAATTACAGTTTCGACATTTTTGTGTATCTGAACTACATGCATCCATAATAATAGTAGATACAGGGTGAGAGTTATTGAAGTATATGAAAAAAACGTAAACTAGTTACAAACTACGTCGTGCCCACACTTTATGCAGCATGTATATGTCACTGCAGATATTCGGATCTAGATTGTGCCATGTTCGATATGCTTGTCATCATTGGCGATGACGTGGTGCAGACGATTAGCGAAAGTGTGCCTGAGCCTCTGAAGCGTCGGAACATCGATGCTGCCGACGACCTACTGAATGGCTGTTTTCAGCTCAGTAATGGTTGTAGTTATTGCTGTACATCTTGTCTTTAATATATCCCCACAAAAAGGAGTCTCATGTGCTCAGATCCGGGAATACGGCGGCCAATCGAGGACCAAGCCAGTGGCCTCTGGGCCCGCAGAATGCGAACCCCTAACTGCTCCTCAAGGCATCAAACACTCTCCTGCCTCAACGGGGTCGAGCTCTGTCTTGCATGAACCACATCTTGTGGAAATGAGAGTCACTTTGGATAAAGGGGACGAAATCATCTTCCAAAACATCCACGTACCGTTCCGCAGTCAAGTACCATCAAGCAATATAGCACTGATTACTCGGTGACTGGACATTGCAAACCTTACTGTCACCCGTTGAGGGTGAAGAGACTTCTCGATCGCGAAATGTGGATTGTCAGTCCACCAAATGTTCCAATTTTGCTTGTTGACGAACCCATCCATGCATGCGCATGTGCATACTTACTCCCACCATGACCCACGGGCAACCGTGCAGTTTGAACGTCCTAACGCAAACCGTTCAGAAGTTACAACGATTGTATTTAATATAGTTCAATAATGTCACGTTTTATTACGTTAGGGCACTATTATTAGCCATTATGTGGGAGTTCATGCACAGCGTCCAGGAAAAGGTAGACGGATTGTCGGCATCTGCAAGTGCTCAAGATTGCGACATGTCTTTCTTCCTGGTTTTCCTCACAATTACCCGTCGGTAATATATCCGTCTCAACTGCAGCTGTCGTAGGACTTTTTCGTTAGCACGGCCAGAAGTCACTCATGCAATCACTAAAAGACACCACAGTGCTGCATGGAGGCTAGTCTACGGTACTCCAGCCTCAAAATATTCGCCTCGTGGTCTATCTTCTGCTTATGTACAAAATATAGCGCCACGTAAAACCATCGAATCCCTCAGTGATTATCTGAAATTGATTTAGAAATTGCATGCATTCATGTATGAATTGCATGTATGGCATGTTAACTAATACGTTCGTATCGATATGTTTTGGGTAAACTGGCGGCGCTGCTTTCATTTGGAGCTCTTTGACAGTCTGCGAGAGCGACGAGTGTAGAACTAGTCAGTATTTCTGAATGCGGTCGCTGAACAGTGGAGTGTCGGTTTAGGAAGGCGGCTGGTTTTCCTAGTTGGAGGTGTCTGCATTGATATGGCCAAACAAAACGTGAGTACTGAATTTAGAAACAAGGCCAAGGGAACATGGAATGGATAGGCAAGCTTAAGGAAAAACACCTTTCACCATTTAGTTTACACACTTTATTTAAACAACACCCAATATGTTTCAATAAGAAAAAATTTTAGGTGTTTTAAGAACATAATAACACGAAGTTTAAAGAACTGAAATAAAAGCACGTAGCGTAAACTACAGGGCTACACAAGCGCTTGAGAAAGGTTTACAATTGTCCGAATCATAAAAGGCGTGTTAACCACTTAGGAAAAAAAACTGTTTGAGAGACCCTCCAAAAGTAAGCTTACAACTTGACTTAGCAGATATTTATCAAATACTTTATGATATTAAAGTCCTAATGAGCCGAATATTTATCAATCTTGCACTTTTCTTTCGTTTAAACAAGTAACAAGAAAATTGTTTTTGCAAAAAGTATTAACCATTTAAGGAAAACAACCATTTAGGCTCAAAAATGGTTCAAATGGCTCTGAGCACTATGGGACTTAACTGCTGAGGTCATCAATCCCCTAGAACGTAGAACTACTTAAACCTAACTAAGCTAAGGCCATCATACACATCCATGCCCGAGGCAGGATTCGAACCTGCGACCGTAGCGGTCACGCGGTTCCAGACTCTAGCGCCTAGAACCGCTCGGCCACTTCGGCCGGCCAACCGTTTAGGAGACACCCCCAAAATGTGCTCTCATGTCAAGCTTGCAATTATGTGCAATTGCGTTACGTAAGTTTTGATTTGGTGAGCCGGTTGCAGAGCCGTCGTCCCACGGTAGTCACTGGTCGAGGGCGTCCATTCAACCTGTCAGACCGGCGTCGTCTTCTGCAAGGCGTACCCCTCATGCTGGAACAACTAGAACACACTAAATCGTGTGTTAACACCACCTGCCGAGACACACACAGGAGGGGAATATGAGTCCGGAGCGAAGTAGCTCAGTGCCTTTGTGAAAGCACAGTAAATATGGAAACACCGAGTTACCAGTGGCTTAAAAGGCCCCGGACAGAAACTAAGGCCAGCAAGCTCCACGCGACTGTATCGAACCAAAACACAAGAAGGACGTTACGGAGACCCAGAAAAACTCAAAATGTGGCTGGCAGACGCAGAGGTTAAACCAAACAGCCATCCAACTTACGTCAGCTCCGGAGAAGACAAAAACTTGCACAGTTCAAGGGTGGGATTTAATGGTACTGACCCGTTACCCCGAAGGTTTCAGGGAGTTTCTAGAACAGAAAACCAGGGGGCATTCAGACTAATTAAGTAAGTATTAAACAACTGCCTCCAATTCGACAATCTCCAGGCTCATTCATTCGGGAATTCACGTCAGTAAACAGCTAAAGCATCAGTCCGAGTCTGTAACTAGGATCAAAATGTGTGTCTGGGATCACAGCACTACAGCCACTTCACCGAATAACAGAAGTTAACGAAGGTCACTAAGCAGTGGAAAAACGTCCAGGACGGACGATGATCCCCTTTAACCGAACACAAACGTCTGTGAGTCTCTCATTCTGAAAAGAAATGGAGCCGCCTGCTGTGTGTTCTGGCGGTCGTGTTCTAACTTATGCTGCGACTTCCTTCCGGCCAGAGCTGCTCTAAACGTCAGCCATGCATCGATCACCCTGACCGTTGTACAGCCTGTCGCTCTCTCTCGCGGCCACCGTCGCTGAAATCGAGGTGCCGTCGAAGGTCAGCGCCTCCAGCAGTACAAGAACATCTGAGGCGTGAACAAACAAAGGAAAGACAGACCCCGGGAATTTGAAGGAAGCTGAGCTGCGCGGCTCATGCACAGCGTGTAGCCACAACTAAAGCCGTCACATTTTCCAGGCATCTCCACTGCTGCTGTAGAACATTCGATGCCGTGGAACCGGGTTTTAAATCGATCACGAATGTACTTTGTCAAGGTTTACCTACTGCAAGCCGTGTGGCAGTTATCAGCTTCGTATAACGGAAGTTAACGCTGAGCTCCTGTCTGCCGCATTGCATCTTAATGGGGGAACAAAGGGAATGAACTTACTTTGGTGCGATTCAGTGTTGACTGTGCTTACAGGAGTTCGCACACCTCTGCATTTAAATGTTTAAAATTTCAAAAACGGAGTGCCAGTGATAGCTTGTGCGTGCCTTGGGCGCCTCGTAACTGTAACTACGAAAAGTCTGGGCGGGACATTGCATTAAGCAGTTTTGGTGCTTAATCATTTGTTCTGCCACCCGGCTTACTTCCGCGGGACTGCTACGGTCGCAGGTTCGAATCCTGCCTCGGGCATGGGTGTGTGTGATGTCCTTAGGTTAGTTAGGTTTAACTAGTTCTAAGTTCTAGGGGACTAATGACCTCAGCAGTTGAGTCCCATAGTGCTCAGAGCCATTTGAACCATTTTGAACCCGGTTTACTTGATAAATACATTTATGTACATAACTGGTAAATGGAAGGCAGTGGAGCGTTCCTGGTGGTATAAAGCAATTTCTGATAAGTGGTCTGAGTTACTTTGGGGCGTATTTAAATAATTATGGCTCTTGTTACTGGCACCTCTGAAACAATTTTGCATTACTTTCAAAAATAATTTTAATAAGTGGTGTAACCTATTGAGCGCATTTAAATAATCATTTCATACACGCTGTTTATGGTATAGTGCATATATTTTTATTGGTGATTGAGGACAGTTTATTGAACAATATTTCATCGTTATTTCATAACTATAGCAGTTAGGAGGAGTATCTTTTTATCTTGGTTTGTACCTCCAAGTGCATGTGTGAAGAGAAAGTTATTAATGCTTATTTTCCCCTGGATAGCTCGTAAGTTATAGAAGTGTGGAAGCATGGACAGAAAACGATTAGTCTATACTCACAAGTGTAGTCCATTTAGTGGTGCAGCTACGACTGTGCAGAAAACATCAGGTAGCAAATTATTTGGTGTGCTTGCAGCAAGACTGTTAGATGCAGAGAAAAAGGAGCTAACACACTGAAATGGATACGCCTTAAGATATCAGTGAACACAATTTCTGCTCTTATATCCCTTATACCCTGTAAAGTCCCTGATCACCGCCTTTGTAATCTGTTGGGGGTGTCACAATTCAGTAAATGTAAAACTTTAATAAATGTGCTGAGGTTACCAGTGTGTGTTTCATGTAAATTTTTGGTACTAAAATAAAATTGTTAAATTTTTCTTCTAATTCTGGGCCCAGTAGTATACCATTCCCGGATCCTCGTTCTTTTGCAATTTCATTAACACGGTTTAACTTCACGGCGAATTACTGTATTTTACGATCTATACGACTTGGATGGCGGGCGAGATGGTTCGGCTGTCAGATGAGAAATCGATCTGATGTCTCGGAGGGCAGGCAAGTTGTCCCCCGCAGTCGGTATTGGTTAACAACTTAATTAGAAATCTCGTATTCTGCTAATGAAAAGGGAGTGATATCCTATTTAAACAAACCAATTGAAAATTTAATTATTCATACACTACCAGTTACTCGGTAGCAGTTTATTATATCCTCAAGATACCGAATTTACGACCTACGTGCTGTTTTCTACGCAGACAAAATGGTTCAAATGGCTCTTAACACTATGGGACTTAACATCTGTGGTCATCAGTCCCCTAGAACTTAGAACTACTTAAACCTAACTAACCTAAGGACATCACACACACCCACGCCCGAGGCAGGATTCGAACCTGCGACTGTAGCAGTCCCGCGGTTCCGGACTGCAGCGCCAGAATCGCACTCTGGCTTATCACCCGGCGTGATGGTGTGGGGTGCCATTGGTCACCTCTTGCTCGCATTGACGGCACTTTGAACAGTGGACATTACATTTCAGATATGTCACGACACGTGACTCTACCCTTCATTCGATCCCTGCGAAACCATACATTTCAGCAGGACAATGCACGGCCGCATGTTGCAGGTCCTGTACGAGCGTTTCTGGATACAGAAAATGTTCGTCTGCTACCCTGGCCAGCACATTCTCCAGATCTCTCACCAATTGAAAACGTCTGGTCAATGGTGGACGAGCAACTGGCTCGTCGCAATACGCCAGTCACTACTCTTGATGAAGTGTGGTATCGTGTTGAAGCTGCATGGGTTGCTGTACCTGTACACGCCATCCAAGCTCTGTTTGACTCAATGCCCAGGCGTATCTAGGCCGTTATTACGGCCAAAGGTGGTTGTTCTGGGTGCTGATTTCTCAGGATCTATGCACCCAAATTGCGTGAAAATGTAATCACATGTCAGTTCTAGTATAATTGTCCAACGAATACCCGTTTATCATCTGCATTTCTTTTTGGTGTAGCAATTTTAATGGCCAGTTAGTGCAGCGTTCATGTACATTTCCTTGAATGTGGCGCTTTTACTGGGCTTGTGTAAGCCGCACATCGGCGTAGGAGCGGCTACCGTCGTACGGAGGAGGCGCCGGAGCCGCTCTGCCGGCGCGCATGCGCAGTGAAGCGGCCTCCGGTGTGCGCAGCGCGCGCCAGCCCGCCGGGCGCCAGAGCGTCCGGCGAGACGCTGCCGGTCCCTGCCCCACGCCGCCGCCGCCGCCGCCGCCGACGCCTGCCGACGCCGACGCCGCCGCACTCGCGCATCGGACGCGGACGGGCGAGCAGCCAGACGCTGCCCACGCTAGTTCGCCGTGGTCAGCGCGCGACGCACGGCGGCCGGGGCCGTACGAAAATTGCACACTTCGCCGCGTGGGGGCGTGCCCGTGTGGCGCCCCAGCTTTGCAGCGATAGCCGACTCATGTTCCCCCACACTAAAATGAATTAACCAGTTCTCCATACGACGACAGGGGACTGAATTTCTGATATTAATTGTGCAGCTCCGAATTTCAGCTGCCACCTCTAGCGTAAAAATTTCATACCTAGTGCCTGGTGTTCTTCGAACTGTTTCCGTAACTCACACACAAACATTTACATATTCCTTCCTCCAGAAACAATGTGATTTTTGACGTTCTGTCGCTTGTGATATATCATAGTTAGCTACATGATTTTCTGAATGGTCTGCGACAGAAACGAATAATTTTAAGACCTTCAAATGCGACAACTATCACGCGAGCTGACTAGAACAAGTGCGATTCCTGTGACCAACGGCGTCATCTAGAAAGTATCGCAGATAACTTGCACAGGGAACAGAACAAGTGACTTCCACACTTTGCAGACTGCTACACGCACTCTCCCGTCGGATTCCCCGTGAAGGACGATGTGCCGAGATCTGCGAGTGGGAGCCACGAGACTCGACTGAGGTGCGCCGCATTCTCCGCGATGTCCGGTCATAGCGCAGCAGTCTTTCGAGTCCTGTGGGCCAGCTGCGTCTTCGCCGTCATCCGCGCTGCGGCGGCCGACTCCACAGACGCCGGCAACCACGGCACGCCGCAGACAGGTAGGGATCGCCACGCTCCGTTTGTCTCCGCGTACCGATACACGCTTTTGTCGCAAACTCGAGTATGAATGTTATTTCTAATACAAATACCATCCCCTCATACGATGTTCGACGCAATCTAAGAAGTTATCACGTGACCTCTATGCAACAGCATTACGCTATGACTGCAAGAAAACGAATCGGACACTTCGGTGTTTGCCCAAAGACGTTTCATTACCTTCTCCTCTCGCTATCCTTTCACGAAAACTAAAATCACCCGCACTACTGAGTTTTAAGAATTACAAAACCAGACAAGTTCCGAAATTAATTTCTTGTATCAAACAGCCACGGTTCCAGAGATGTACTAAAGTGGCAGCTGTTGGGTCGCTCTATAATTGTTAGCTATGGCACAAGTGAAATTTGTAACATGATTCGCATTCGTTCAGAGGCTCTCTAGTGCTGTCAACAAAGATGCCACCGTGCCTCGCGAGTAACTACATGACGCCGTAAATTCAAGAAAACAAGCCAGACACTTCGCTGGTCACTCAGAAATATTTAAGGCCCCCCATTCTTCACACGGGTTTAGCACAAAACTAGAGAGCGTCCCTGCATGACCTCTTGAACTTTATAAATTAGAAAACAAGACAACGTACGAAATTACTCTCTCTAAACCAACAGCCACTTTCCCATCTAAATACTCACGTTGAAACGTGGCCATCTACTGGCCCAAGAGAAAATTTGGATATGATTGTCATGCATTCTCACACTGCCCAGTGCCATCAACGGAGATGCTGCCATTCCTCAAAAGAAACAACGTCACCCTGTGATTACAACAAAAAAATTCGGACACCTTAGCTATCACCATGAAACTACTACTACCCCTCAACTCCTCTGCATTAACAAGTGTTAAGTGTTCATGAACAGTAACAATCGTGAACATGTAATGAAGTTCCGTCCTTACTGTTGCTCTAAATAGTGGAATATTGTTGTCTTTGATACAGAAACAAAGCTAAGATTTTTGTGTTCATAATATTTCTATTCGAAGAACTGAAAATATAGAGTGTTTTTGGCATTTTTCTGCTTCAAAACGAAACGAAAACTAATGCTGACTTCTCAGATATTGTAAAGTATCTGCGCATTAAATGATGACTCGCGATATCTAACGAACCGGTGACACATTAGAATTTTTTTAAAAATAAAAATGGACTTCCGAACATATTGCTTCGCCGTGTTCAAAGTGAGGCAGTAAATCCCTGTGAATAGGATTTACGTTGTACTTGAGCCTTTAGGAAGGAAGAATATATCCAACAAACGACCAGTCTATGAATTTCTATTCTTCATCACGTTAAGAGGATGCGTTTTAGTTCATAGACCTATCCACACTTAACATCTTTTATGTTATCTTGAAAGGACCTATACATGAAACACATTGGCAAGTCATACTCATCAATTCCCACCAAATTCTAGCAGTCCTTCCTGTAGAATATCGCTAAACTTTATCTATCCGGTTAATAACTTTGGACTGAGTGCTGATACTTGTTGAATATTTTTACCACCTCCCTATTGTCACTGACGTCTTTTGCACCCGGTATGAGTTCGTTATCAATTATGCAGTGAACATTTAAGAACATTTCCACAAATATCCTGCAGTAAATGCCACCCATCATTACATTCAGAGAGCGTGTTACCGAATCATTGAAATTTGAGAGAACTGTGCTTTCCCCATGGAATGTGCTCGTATTACAAGCGAATAAAAACATGTACACAGGTAGAGAACAAAAGCAATTATAACACCTACCGAGACAAATGTAATTAAAAATCTAGAGACGTCACTGTTAGGGAAAGAATTTAATCTCGGCGCGACGGCTTGTATGCGTGCCTATGTGTGGCTATGTGTGTGTTTGTGTGTGTGTGTGTGTGTGTGTGTGTGTGTGAGTGTGTGTGTGTGTGTGTGTGTGTGTGTGTGTGTGTGTGTTTGTGTGTGGGCGCGCGTTTATATGTAGAGAGAGAGAGAGAGAGAAGAAGAGAGGGGTTATAAAAGTACAAAATAACGTGATTGTTGTATCAAATCTGTCTAATATTCATGACATGTGGGCAAATATATGCATAAAATAATTTTTTTAAAACATTGCCAGTGATCTTATATTAATATTATAATTAAAAAAACAGTCTTGATCGCTCCGATTAAAAGAAATTTGCGATCAAGACTGTTTTTTAATTATCATACGCAGAAAACCTACACGCTGCTATGGGGAGTAGAACCTTTAATATTATGTAATCTAGATAGGACACGGAATTACAGATAACTGACAGTAGTGAACGAGTCAGGCAGAGAAAAGAAAATGTAGATGTCGTTTAGCATTGTTCAGCCGACTATGCAAAAGGATGTCATTTCTCCGCTCACATTGGTCCCTTTCCGTGCGGATATGTGACAGTTCTGTTGTATGTGTGTTTGTACATTGCAGGAGAAAGACTATGGGGGATGCCAGTACAGTTCAATGTTATGTTTATGTTGTATAACGATAATAACGAAAGGACAGGGTTAAACCCGTTGACGCCCGGTTGGATACTCCGAGGATAACGTCCGCATCCGAGAGACGGATTGCCATCGACATTCTCACATCCCCTCACTTCATGAGGCACTGCGGAGGGGTTTGGAATTGAATCCGGCACATTGGCCGATGACCAGGAATTTCACGCCACCACCCCTCCTACCCTAGCCAGCCAAACACTAGCAGTTAAAATTTCATCCACCACCAGGATTATAACTGGCGTACGCCCGAATCGAGCGCCACCGTGCAATCGACATGAGATACCGAGGCGAGTGTCCACTGCAGTGACGTTGGTAAATGAATTTAGCATGAAACTAAAATAAAAGACGCGCTCATCATCGATACAGCCGTGTATGTTTGAATGGGTGGGCGAGGTATCGGTACTTGCATCACACGATCCAAGTAGACATGAACTGTTCCCTTGATCCATCTTTGCTCTCAAACATTAACCAAGTATACTTAGAACAATGGATGCACTAACGGCTAGGGTTCCGTCCTTTCAGAAGCTGATAAAAAAACAATAGGTGATAGTCTGTGTAAGACAAATAACAATTGTCAAATTATGTCGGTTCTGAGAGATACACCCACGTAGTCATTCAGCCATCGCACCCTTTACGGAAATAATCTCCTCATCCTAGCGGTAAATGAATATATAGATGCCATTTCCTAGAAACTAGAAATAAGTTGCGTTAACTATTCCGTTTCTACTTGGAGTAACGCAAAGCTACATAGGCGCTACCTCTGGACTTGCGTGTAGCACGTCTCATCTCAGTCTCATTCACTATTCAGTCCTTCATGTTCGTATTCTTTGTTTCTGTCACCATGGTGCCCACTGGTGAAATATATTGGTTTTTATTTTCGTATTGTACTTCGACTTGGCGCCATTTCAATCTAAGTATAGAAATAACGTCGAATGCTTCACCTTGTCTTAATAGTTGTGTAGGACATATTTTCCATGATAAAATATGTATATTTATTCGTTTGGAAAACTGAGGGCCGGCCGCTGAGGCCGAGCGGTTCTAGGCGCTTCAGTCTGGAACCGCACGACTGCTACGTTCGCAGGTTCGAATCCTGCCTCGGGCATGGATGTGTGCGATGTCCTTAGGTTAGTTGGGTTTACGTAATTCTAAGTTCTAGGGGACTGGTGACCTCAGATGATAAGTCCCATAGTGCTGAGAGCCATTTGAACCATTTGAAAACTGAGGATTCGGAACATAGATAGTAAGTGTTTACACCCCGCACAACGGCTCGTTGGAGGTTGCCGAGCGTGTTTCCCAAGGACTGATGTTTATCAGACAGGCACGTCTTTGAATATTTGTAACATTAAGCTAACTTGGTGCAGATTATACAACGCTGTTACGAATATATCTAAGAGTGTTTTTCAGTTGATCTCCTTCCAATATGAATAATATTTTGTAGAATGTCTTCAAACCTATTGCGTCATGGAACTAGTCGTTGAAAATGTAACAAAAATAACGGAAACCACATCCAGTCATCTCTCAGCAGTAGTGTGATTGAACTATATCAGAGCTGTAACTACATCAATATTCAGTAAGTCATCTGACGGTGTGTGGCGGAGCTCATATCTGGTACCGCTAACTGATCACCCCTTCACCGTTCCACTCGCGAATGACGCATGGGAAGAATGATTATCGTTAAGCCTCTGTATTAGCTGTAACTTCTCATCGTGATCATTTTGGGAGATGTAATAGGTTGTCCGTCTCTTTGCGCGAAGTATTCTCTCGAGATTTCAGTAGAAAACCTCTCATGATACAGTACGGATTTCTTTTAGCGTCTCCAACTGGAGTCTGTTGAGCAACACTGTAACCCTGTCGCGTCAACCAAACGATTCCGTGACAAAACGTGCCGCTCTTCATTGGACCTTCTCTACCTCTTGTATCAGTCCCACACGGCAGACGTCCCAGCTTGATAAAAAATACCTGAAGAGTTGGTCGAACAAGCGCGTTGAAAACCACTTTTTCCTAGATAAGCTACATTTCCTTTTCACCCATTCACGCGCGTTACCTCCGTTTACGGAGAGGCATATGCCAGTCTTTCTAACTGTTGACTATTTGATGGCTGTCCAGCATTTCGCAATAATTACCTAATGGTGCACCCTCCCATCAAAGAATGGAGATCTGAGTGAGGCCACGAATATAGTTACAACCCTGACACACTCCCTTTTTGTGTGTCAGACGCTATTTTCTGTATTCACGATGGCTCCTCTAAGAGAACAACACAAAGAAAATCTTGAGTTCGATGGGACAAGACGTCTGACTTCCCGAAATATTATTCTTTTTTTCTAGTTAGCGATCAGCGAAACTGAAGTGAGGCGGGATCAGCTTTTACCGCAGGGTCTACAATCTTTCACATCTCACAAACGGAATAGCGACGTTTGGAGAGTCTATGTGCGTTTAGTTCGTATCCTATGTTTTATTTTCGTCTTCAGTTCGAAGGGATTCGATGTAACTCTCCAAGCTGGTTTTTCCTGTGCAAGTCTCTTTTCCTCTGCGTAAATATTGCAACCTACATCCATTCTTACTTGGACCTGATTTCTGTCTTCAGTCTTTGGACTCTCTCTACAGTTTCTTCCCATCACAGTTCTCTCCATTAGCAAACTCAGAATTTTTTGTTGTTTAGGACACATCATATCAACTAACAAAAAAATGGTTCAAATGGCTCTGAGCACTATGGGACTTAACATCTATGGTCATCAGTCCCCTAGAACTTAGAACTGCTTAAACCTAACTAACCTAAGGACAGCACACAACA
This sequence comes from Schistocerca piceifrons, assembly GCF_021461385.2. Lineage (NCBI taxonomy): Eukaryota > Metazoa > Arthropoda > Insecta > Orthoptera > Acrididae > Schistocerca > Schistocerca piceifrons. Next base: position 348,757,128 of record NC_060145.1, read on the forward strand.
CCCAGCCATCACGAGGCAGAGAAAATCCCTGACCCCGCCGGGAATCGAACCCGGGAACCCGGGCGTGGGAAGCGAGAGCGCTACCGCACGACTACGAGCTGCGGGCATATCAACTAACCTCTTCTTTAAGTCAAGTTGTACCGTAGCATCACTTTCTCCGAAATTCGATTAAGTGCGTCATCATTAGCTACTACTCGATGTTAACAAATATCTATTTTTCAGTACCACTCATCTTCGTACTGTTAGAATCCATTATATCCTTCCTGCTTCAGCCATCGTTACTTATTTTGCTGCCCAAACAGCAAAACCCATTTACTAGTCTTAGTGCTGTGAAATGTAGGGTTGTCGAACTGGAGCACGTGAGTTGTTTTAAAATCAATCGTTTATATGTAAATGTGTCGTATTAACAACTAATTGTATGACGTAATCTGCTTTTTGATAGTTATTTCAACAGACAGCTAAAAGAGATAATATAATTTAGAAGTCGCGTTATATATCTGTAACAAATCTTCGCCGGCCGCGGTGGTCTCGCGGTTCTAGGCGCGCAGTCCGGAACCGCGCGACTGCTACGGTCGCAGGTTCGAATCCTGCCTCGGGCATGGATGTGTGTGATGTCCTTAGGTTAGTTAAGTTTAAGTAGTTCTACGTTCTAGGGGACTGATGACCACAGCTGTTAAGTTCCATAGCGCTCAGAGCCATTTGAACCATTTTTTAACAAATCTTCGGATATACAGTAACTATCACTGGCAACTGCGTATTTTAGCAATAAATATGTCATGCTGATTATGTATATACACATGTATAACACATGTGATAGTAGTTTTACGCGATTATTACGATAAATTGTTATTGGCATACCGGTACGCGAAGAAATATTAGGTATAAGGCAAGTCACGTTATAATGACATGAAAAATTACATAAAACACTACTGAGCTATACAGCCCAAGTAACGTATTTTAAGAAATATGTGTATTTTATAATACAGATACCGCCGATGGTGGGTGAATGCCAGAAACGAGTCCGATAATATAAGTTCCTCCCAACAAGCAGCTTACGTGGAACAATTAATTATCATTATTGCTTATTTACAATTTCTTTACGTTTCCGAGCACCAAATGTACAAGATCTATTATTTACGAGTGTCTTCATCTTATATGGTGGGTTTATGACAGGTAACCAGTTAACGAGTGTCTTGTTACGAAAGTAAGGACTTTCGAAAGTACTTTCTTCAAAAGATTCTGATAGCCAGTCGTTAGACTCTAAGTAGGGTAGCTTTCATAAATCCACCAAACGCGATGAAGACATTGGTTAATAAACCAGTACAGGGCCTCAAATCCTAATATAATTTCCACAGCATCCCCTACCCAGATTTGACAACACCCCGCTACTCTTGTTTTTCTCATGCTGATTATTACAGAGGAATCGTTAAGTCTATAAATAAGACATCATACGATGTTTCCTTACTATTACAACCTATGGCGCTCTGTGTCTATGTGCATTCCAGTTCCCTACCGTCCATACAGTGTCCCACATATTTTCAGTTCCGCAATAAATATTTGGTTGTCTCCATCCTGACCGTGTTGATAAAGGAAATAAGAACTGTAAACTACTTTACTAAATTAAGGCAACTTCGAGAGACCAATTACCATTAAATTAAAAATAGAAGACCGCATGTTAAGGTCTTTTAGAGAACAGTAGGGGAGAAGATTTGTCATAGCTGTGATGGGGGAACCATACCAACGTTCACCAGCACAAATCCAAAGAAACTCACACGAAATATAAATAGGGACGGACTGACTCAGGTCTGAGGCTTATTGCTACAAAATATGGTTTCGCCTCCTACAGAAACATCATTCGGGATGAATATCGAGTCTCAATTTTGAACAAAGTGGGAAAGAAGAAGGAGGAAGTACATATTTACCTGTAATTGTGTACATGTTTACATATCGCCAGTTACACGTTTCCTGTTTCTTGTACTTGTTACTCATCGACCTTCCTATCAGAACTTTGCACTTACTCAGTCACAGGAACGCTGTTACCGAGGGAAGGCCGGCCGCGGTGGCCGTGCGGTTCTGGCGCTGCAGTCCGGAACCGCGGGACTGCTACGGTCGCAGGTTCGAATCCTGCCTCGGGCATGGGTGTGTGTGATGTCCTTAGGTTAGTTAGGTTTAAGTAGTTCTAAGTTCTAGGGGACTTACGACCTAAGATGTTGAGTCCCATAGTGCTCAGAGCCATTTGAACCATTTGAACCGAGGGAAGTGGCTGTAATAAAAACGATCAAACGGAAATCTGAACATATAATACGAAGAAACTTCAATTATGTAAGTGTATGCTCTGGCCATAAAACCTTCAATCAAACACTAGGGGGGATTGTTCTAAGGTCACTGCTGTAGCCAAACATGGGTAGGAATTGAAATTCGTATACTTACATATTTCCACCAAGTAAAATATTTTAGTATCTCTCTCTCTCTCTCTCTCTCTCTCTCTCTCTCTCTCTCTCTACCTCTCTCGTATCTTTCTCCTTCTCCTTTTTGACTTAAAGGATCTCTTGTAAGAATTAGCAGCGTTTCTGAATACTTATACATACCAACACGTAACTCACATAATACTGTATTGCATTTTTTCATTAACGATTTCGGCTATGAAGACTCATCTTCTGGTCTGCATTAGAGTTGTTACAAAGAAAACTGATCACTTTAAACATTACATAACCAGCACACTCTTCACTGCTGTCATACATATACTGCAGAAGGAGCCTGTCAAATGAGATAACATCTGCTCCACATGATCCGTCGAATCTACGCAAGTACATCTCCGCCCTTGGTAGCTGAGTGGTCAGCGCGACGAAACGTCATGCCTAGCTGCTCGGGTTCGAGTCCCCGCTGGGTCGGAGATTTTCTCCACTCAGGGACTGGGTGATGTGTCGTCCTTACCATCATTTCATCCCCATCGACACGCAGGTCGCTGAGGTGGCGTCGACTCGAAAGACTTGCACTAGGCGAACGGTCTACGCAACGGGAGGCCCTAGCCAAAGGGCATTTCCATTTTTACGCAATCACATGCTTGAAGCTAGGGAAACATAGCTTCGTAAGACGCATATAACGTCTGATCCTTTATATGCGAAGTTGTTGTAACGAATTCCGTAGATGACCGTTCGTAGACGGAACTGTTCATGGAAAAACGTAAAAATGCAGTCTAGATGAATGATACATTATTTATGTGACTGAAATATTTGGTTGCTTTAATCTCCGACAAGCACTGATTGAACGATTACCTTACAATGTCAGTTTCAAATGCATATACAAGCTTCAGCTTTTTTAAATAAATTAACATCAGAGTACCAAGACAGAAGAAAAGAAGTTTAGTGGTTAACGTTCCGTCACCAACGAACTCATTAGAAGCGGAAGACATGCGCTGTTTCGGGAATAAGGGTGGAACTAAATCGTTAGTGACCTTTCAAAGGAACCATCCCGGTATTCTCCTCAAGCGATTTAGTGGAGTCACGGAATACTTAATCTGGATTGCCGGAAGCGGATATGAATTCTCGTCCTCTTGAACGCGAGTCCCGTGTCACCAGCACTGTGCTACCGCCCTCGGTTACCAGAGTAGTGCCGGCCTAACTAGTAACACCAGATCATTCAGTAAGCAAATTATAGGATGTAAAGATAGATTATGGGCTGCTTTGCTGCATAAAATTTCGAGGCATTATTCAGAGAGTGCTCGCGTCGAAGAAAATCTATTGCAGTGCCAACACAAGCGTGCGTCATTCTTCTTGGCACTGTTAGCAGAAAGGAATTCGGACTCCAAGAATTTTGCCTTTTTACCCATCATTGTAGGGAAAGCCCTAAATTAACTGGAATCAAATCGATAATTCGTAGTTTCCTTCCGGACTCGGTGGTAAATTACTTTAATATTATTCACAAGTAGCTGGTTTCTATCCTTGAGACAGACTTGATCTGTCACAATTCAGTAATATCGATGGAATTCTGACACGGTCCTTCCTCTTTGTTTACCTTGGCGATGGGTACACCAAAAGCGTTGCTTACATCCTGTCACCGAATTATTCTCATAGCCGAGACACTAACCTCTTGCTACAGAAGATCGCGGTTGACATAAACTCAGCGCAATTCTTATTAAGTTTTCCCATTGGTTCTGTAAGCTATTTAAGGCTACTGTCGGTATTGTCCCTCGAACACCACAACATCTTTTCTTAATTCAGCACTGTGCTTGTCTCTAATTAGCTAGGCGTCGACGAATCTTTAAACTGACCCGTGAAGTTCCTGCTACATTCTAAATAACCACACGAATTTCTGGAGCGGTCTACAGGAAACGGTGTCAATGTGACGCTATACTGTAGGTAAAATATGTAGTCCAGTAAGAACTCTGACAATCTTTTTCTTGAGGTGTTTGCCTCATATATATTCATGTGCGTTTTCAGAGGTACGATTTTCCCGGCAAACAGCGTACACTAGAGTTTTAAAACCAGTCACGCTTTTGCTGAAAATACGGACGCACACTAATGACCGCCCGGACTGAACTGAAACTGATTTCAACTACCAGTTAAGTGATGGGTAGTCTCGCTCAAAAGGTTCTTAATGCTTAGTTTTGCAGTGAGCACCAATAAAAAACATTACCGGCAATCAAGATAGTTTTCCATTCTCTGTGATCAATACGATCCACGACATCAAAACAGTACCGACTCAAGACAATTTCGTAATTTGGAACAATGTCGTAATCAAAATGATAATGTGAAACTAAAAACCAAAGTGTAACAAATCAAAATTAGAAATGGAATTAAATAAAAGAAAATCACGAATCTGTAGCATTTATGATTAATGCGACGTTCTTCTTCTTCTCTGGTTTGGAGTTAATTGTAAAAAATTTTTTGCTAATGGAATTGAAAGAGCAGCATTATTGTAAGGACAGACGAGACGTTCTGATAAAGAAAATGAAATGAACAAAAAAATTTTTTCTTAAAATCGGCGTAGCTGGTTTTTGCGGTTAATCATTAACAGGGCTGAGGACCAATGACCCGCCGCCCGGTGTGGCCGAGCGGTTTCAGGCCCTTCAGTCTGGAACCGCGCGTCCGCTACGGTCGCAGGTTCGAATCCTGCCTCGGGCATGGATGTGTGTGATGTCCTTAGGTTAGTTAGGTTTAAGTAGTTCTAAGTTCTAGGTGACTGATGACCTCAGATGTTAAGTCCCATAGTGCTCAGAGCCATTTGAGCCATTTGAACCAATGACCTTGGCAGTTTGGTCCCTTAGGAATTCACACACATTTGAACATTTTGAAAATTAATAAGGTGATGCTAGATCGTGTATCGGTGGCAAAGGTCTATACCACCAATGCTGGCGTGCATAAAAATGCGACAACAAATTGTAATCGGACTTCGTAAATCATGCGAAGATAATGAACGCAGGTTACATGACTGATCACGGAAACTTGCATATAGGTTCCTACAATGATGGCCGATCAGTTGCATCACCTTATCACGACTTCCAAGTCTCCTCGTCTCAAATTAACGCTGAAACAGATAAATACAGGTTAGGGCAAGGTAGCTGGAGTAATTCACTTTAAATAAGAACATTTCAGAATTTAAGTAATTCTTTTAACAAAAAATATGCAGGTATTAAAGCTACCAAACCTCCAATAAAAGCCTGCATCTGCATCGGAAGTTAAGACCGAGAAAGGAGACAAAATTCCTCGCTAAAAACTCTAGAATAATTTGTTTCAACACACATTATTTCACATTTGAAGAGTCTCAGATTACGTTTACTTAAATTTCTTGCTAAGTCGCGTCCTTCCATCTGTGGAGCGGTCGGTTATCCATTGCACACCACGATGACAGAAACAAAGAACACGAACATGTAGGACTGCATAGTGAATGAGACTGTGATGAAACGTGCTACACGCAAGTTCGGCGGCAGCGCCTATGCAGATTCGCGAGGAACGATTGGTCGCGAAACGGAAAGCACTGTGAAACCAGACTAGGTTTTTTACAGATGTTTCGGGCAGTGTCTCTAGTATGCCCGTCGATCGCATCACGACGCTGAGTACACTGTGAGCGAGTAAAGGTTCCCATAACAACGATGTCTCCCGTCAAGTAGGAGGGCCTGCTGAGAGGCTTCCCCTTAATGAATGCAGCCCACCTAACACAACTGCCACGCACTTCCTTCTTCATGGCAATTCTGAGGCATACTCTGCAGGGGCAGTGAAGACGCTCCTGTAACCTTTTCGATGGGAAGTGCTCGATAACCCACAACACAGTCCTAATTGGCTCGTCCTATCACTCTGTTAATATGAACCGCTGCATACGAAGATAACGCTTGGGCGCAGGCTACGCTCTATAGACCAGCGTAGAGAATTGTCGGAAAGCACAGGTGGGTGCCTTCTATGACGATGCTGTTGGAAATTTGGTATAACGCTTAACACATGTGTAAGTCGGAGCGGCGACTATGTGGAGAAGTACCTGAAAGGTGTAGCTAAGTGCGTAAAGAAAATAGTTTTGATTTTCACTGTGGTTTCTATTTCGCGACCGACCGTTCCTTACTTTCCGAACAACCCTCATAGAATATGGATCATCACAAAATGAATAGCACTGATAATTGATTTTTACTTTACAATTAATGCTACGTTCTGTTATGGGCATGTGACTAAAGACTTACAAATGAAATATAAATTAGTAGTTTTGTTACTCCCCTGTGGCTACTATGAACGTATAGCGAAGACATAATTTGCAGTATAGTCTCGTACAATAGATGATAAATTCATTTGATTAAAGTTATTATGTCAGTGGATCATATATTATTAGCATTAGTACAAAAATAAATTCGACATCGTCACATCCTACCGCCCCTCCTACACCAGTACTATTTAATTTGTCCGGCTGGAAAATTCTGCCATCCATCATTATTAACCACTCTAGAATGCTAAGAGCACAGTTTTGTTGCTTATCAGAAATCACCAACAGTAGAATCTTGGTTCACCGTTACCGGAGATTATAGCAGAAATCTTAACAGCAGTGTAAGGGCGAATTTGTGAATGACATAGTATTTTATTTTCAAATGTAAAGTTAGAAAGTACCTAGCCTTTAGTGAAATTATGAAAACATATTCAATTTTGGTATATTGGGCTTTTTCGACGTATTATGAGATGGACACATTCGAGTGTAATTAGGCGGATGGCGTCGACCAATTAGCCCCATATCTCGAAAGCTGACATGTCGTCATCGTCAAGCATCTCTGACGACTACTTTATCTTCCGTTGAGTACCATCTGAAGAATGTCCAAGCTATCGGACGACAACACCCGGCCAAATAACCAAGAACGTTTCAAAATAGCAACGTTTTTATGTCTTCATCATTGCATTTTTGTTTAGTAAAATATCCTTAGACGATACCTGCGCTGTTGATAGATTAACGTTATAAGGGAGGCAGAAATATTTAGACTTTAAAACGTTTCCGTCACCGATAACAGAAGACTGATTTGTTCCATAATTTATTCTTTCTAGTTGTGGTAGCAATGCTACGAATTTTATAATCATTGGAATTGAACTCGTAATTCTATTCCAATTTCTTCGGACAGGAGGCTTTCAGTACATCTTTCTGTCTATAATAGCGATGATACGCCTTTTATAATTATTTAATTATGAACTCCAAACTCTGTTCCAACTTCTTCCGACAGGAGCCTTTCAGTACATTTCCAGTACATAGTTCGAAAATTAAAAAAGTTAAAAATTATTTGATCACACCATAAAATGCGCTACACTGTCAGCTATAATTTAGCAAAAACCGAACTTTGATGTATTTTGTCTCGTGCTGCGTGTTTTGGGATAGCATTCCATAGCTGCCTCGTCCTGAATACAGTTTCAGATTATGTATTTTGAAAAGTAAATCATCTCCAGTTTATATAGCAAATGAAATTGTTGCCAGAAGACACACGCGCACTAGCATTCGCAATAACTGTTACTGGAGGTGCATTCAGCCGGTGCTCAGGTTTGAGTCGCTAACAACTGTCTCAATACGTAAGCTACGAAAGTTACAAACTTGCTGTAGCTATGAACTTTTGCACGAATAGCGGTTCAGTGACGACCCTGGTTTACTCGCACACAGAAAGCCGCCACGCCTATGTTAGATTTCCCCACTAAGACAATATTACGGTGCTTTCATAATAACATCAAAACTGATGTGAACGTTACACCATTCTTCCACGTTTGCCATAATCTCATTGGATTCTTTTCACGAGGAGCGGTAGCCAGGCTGGCCCGAGTGCAATCAAGTAGGCCTACTCGATACGTTTTACGCTGTGCGTTACGAGCACATCGACTCAGTAATAATACGGGATAACTACTTTACCGACGCATCTAATTCTGACAGCAGTTTCAAGCCAGTTGGTGTAGATAACATGCAGTGAAGTGAACAGTTGTAGCTAAGGCGTAAAAAGAGACGAGTAGAGAAATGGCATTAACTTTTAAACACGAGTAAATAATTTATGGTAAAGTTTCAGCAATACACTTCTTAGGGGCAGATTGAAAAAGTAACACGCTCTCGTTAGTTTCTATTGTAATTACAAACAAGTACGATGAAAATTCGTAAATTAAAGACGGGGTAATGTTTCTACGTGAGCTATGTATGACGTAAATGCGTAATGCAGAGACTTCACCGTGTAGTTAAATAATGAAATCTCTGACAGTGTTACATACTGTCAGTCGTCTAGTAATCTCGGAACTCCTTCCATATCCGAATCAGAGAAATACATTCCAGTACTGGAACTGTCATCTTCTACGTTGATAACGATGCTACCAACAAAAGAATCCACGAAGTAGTTCAAGTACAACATTTTCTCCTCTTCTTTTCGGACGTGCTGTTCGACATCACGCCAGCGTTCGCCAGTGATGCATCACAAATGATCATGCATTATTTCCAGTACGTCCGGCAGCCTAAGTATTACTTCTCGCAGCAAAACCTTTAACCAGGATCCAAACGAACTTCATTGGATTCAGAATGCAGTGGTAAGGTAGCAACTGCAAAAACGGAGCATTTCTACGGTGCGTTCGATGCCGTGGAAATGATTGTTTTTCATTTTTATACGATGCTTATCACTCTGGCTCGTGTGAGACTTCATCTGCGTTATAAAAAACCGATACAGTCCAAACCAGAAGTTTTTAGTTTTTAATTTTTGTCCCAAAATTTAATTTTTAACATTTTCTTAATGCAAACAATTTTATTAACAATCTTCTACACAATTTCGATAATTTGGAAATTTATATTTGCAATGGGAAATAGGAATTTTGCGTGCGATGTGTAATTAGAAACAATAAGACGTGCATTTAAATAAATAATGATTATATGTTTTACCTAGTATATATTTGGTGGCTGTTATATTTAAATGATGCATATATTCAAACTGAACGAAAAAATCGAAAAATACAACCACTGCGATATTAGAATCAGTGACTCACGGAATACCAGACTACTAGCCTCCAACGGTACCGATTAAGCCAGGCAGCTCCTGTGCAAAAATGTTATACCTTTAGGAAACAAAATCCTTTGGTAAAGTTCAAAGCTGATTTTCTCTGTAAACTTTTGAAAAAAAATTAAGAACAACCTGATTCTCGCTATTTTAACGATGTTCCATGCGTGTTTCGGTGCGGAGCAGGAAGCGACATAAGTCATTTTCACAGTAGGTATTAACAGCTCAACAATCGCAGCCTAGCTAATGTTTACAGAGAATGCGACTGTACGGGATTTTTGAAATAAGAACTGCATAGCTAAAGTATGATTAATAAAAACTTTACATTTACAGTAACATGGGAAAAGGACGTACTTTCAAGAGCGTAGCAACACCAGTGTACGCGTACTATGGCTGCAGCCAATCATCGCGTTTGAGTTCATTTACATCGGGTTTATTCTTTTGATGAACGACATATAATACGTAACTCGTTGTTTGCTGCGAAGGCAAGAAAGGAAGCTTCTGTAGCGAGCTGATGTGGTCGAAGCTAAGGCAGCCTCTTGAGAGCACCTAACCAACAAATCTGGCCTGAGTGACTGGCACGCACCTAACTTTGACTTCATCATGATAGTTTGCTCTCTCTCTCTCTCTCTCTCTCTCTCTTTCTCTCTTTCTCTCGCTCTCTCCTATGGGGTTAATACATGTATCGCTGCATACGCCGTATCTGTCGCCATCAGTTTCTATCTTCCCATGATTCATCGTATTCTTCCGTTTCTCTTTTTACTTCGCCTCCTACACCCTATCGAACCAGGCAATCTTCCGTCTTACTCTTCTGCTTCTTCCCTGAGGGTGTTGCACCTAGATCCTCTTTTGCCATTTGTCATCTATCGTTCGCATTGTATGTTCCGACGAAGCGTACTGCATTTGTTCTTTTCTGTCTATGATGCTTTCTTCAGTCAGCACCAGTTTTCTATCCTACATAATCTCGCCGAGATACTCTGCACGATCTTCTGAGATAGTTCATTAATATAAATCTCAATATTTTTTCCCTGTAAACTCCCTGCCCTCAACTCCATAAGTGGCTATACACTTATCAGTTCGAACTTTATTACCAATTACCTAATAGCCGGTACGTTCACTTCGGCACCATAACAAATGGTTTAAATGGCTCTGAGCACTATGGGACTTAATATCTGAGGCCATCAGTCCCCTAGAACTTAGAACTACTTAAACCTAACTAACCTAAGGACATCACACACGTCCATGCCCCAGGCAGGATTCGAACCTGCGACCGTTGCGGTCGCGCGGTTCCAGACTGAAGCGCCTGGAACTGCATGGCCACAACGGCCGGCTGGCACCGTAACAGTGGGACACGTCAAGGCATGTAAGCAATGAGACGTCCGTGGGCCGCAGCAAGGAGTTGGCACCGCATCTGCACATGCTAGTTCATCTACATACATACTCCGCAATCCACCATACGGTGCGTGGCGGAGGGTACCTCGTACCACAACTAGCATCCTCTCCCTGTTCCACTCCCAAACAGAACGAGGGAAAAATGGCTGCCTATATGCCTCTGTACGAGCCCTAATCTCTCTTATCTTATCTTTGTGGTCTTTCCGCGAAATGTAAGTTGGCAGCAGTAAAATTGTAGTGCAGTCAGCCTCAAATGCTGGTTCTCTAAATTTATTCAGTAGCGACTCACGAAAAGAACGCCTCATTTCCTCTAGAGACTACCATCCTAGTTCCTGAAACATTTCCGTAACACTCGCGTGATGATCAAACCTACCAGTAACAAATCCAGCAGCTCGCCTCTGAATTGCTACTATGTCCTCCCTCAATCCGACTTGTTAGCTACCTGATTCCCATAAATTCCGTGGAGAGGGCGATGATCTCTTGCGCCACGTTCATTCAAATCTCAGATGTGTTCGATCGAGTTCAGATGTGGTGAGTTGGGGGCACATCAATTGGAATTCGCCGTTGTGCTTCTCGAACCATTGCATCACACCCTGGTCACGTGAAATGGCGCATTGTTGAAAAATGCCGCTGCTGTCGGGAAACACCGTCATCAAGGAGTGTACGTGGCCTGCAACCAGTGTACGATTCACCTTGGCTTTTATGGTGCCTTACACGAGCTGCACTGTACCCATGAATGCCCACTTGAATGTTTCCCAGAGCATAATGGAGCCGCCGCCAGCTTGTCTCCGTCCCCAAATACAGGTGTCAAGGAGCTGTTCCCCTGGAAGACGACGGATTCGCGCGCTCTCCCATCAACATGATGAAGAAGGTATCGGGATTCAGCAGACAATGCAACGCTCTGCCACTGCACCAAAGTCTAGTACCGACAGTCGCTTTCTCATTTCAGTTGTAGCTGCCGATGTCGTGGTGTTAAGATTCGCATCTGTGTGGGTCGTCAGTTGCGGAGGCCCATCGTTAGGAGTGTTCGGTACACTGTTCGTTCAGACACATTTGTACTTTGTCCGCCACAGTTCGCCGCCTGCCCTGTTTAACCAGGCCGGGTCCTGGTTTAGGAGATTTTCCACTTTGCATTTCTTGAGCAAATCGTTCTGCTTCTGCTGCATTTACTGGATCTACATTTTCCCGTAGAGTTTTTTTTTTTCGTTTTGTAAGAAACTTTTAATTCAGCGAAGAGATACTGAAGCCTGGCGGATGTTTGTACAGTCTAACCACATATGGAACGCTGTGATTTACAATAATATACGAGTCAAAGTGTACATTCTACCACGATCTTTATTAATTTATGAAGTTTCAGTGGTTGGATGTAGACATAGGCAGCCGAGAATTGAGGCAAGAGACCACATGCACGATTTCATTTTGCACGCTACTCGTACGGCAATCAAGTTCGAAAAGGGCTGTAGCAGCACTCGAGTGAGAGGCAGGTCGTTAGCTATGCCGGCAGTAAAACGAATGTACAGTCGCAAGAAATGCCTCTCTCAGCTGCTGCCAATCGAATATGCGATGTCGTAAGGTCGTAGCGCACAACATGAAACACGAAGGCGCGCCTAGGTCACTGCGACGAACTACATGCCACCACCCTGGCGGCAAAATCACTGCCGTACGAAGTAAGGCAAGCAAACGTAACGGTTTTTGTTAATTTGTTTCAGCTACTTAAATGAAGATGAATGTGTTTTCGAGACATTATTAATCGATCGGATGATGACATAAGTTTTTTTTCTAATGTAATCAGGCTGTATTTTTGTTTTACAATAGACTAGTTAACCCGGCAATGCTTCGTAGTTGCTAAATATACGTGGGAATTGGCTGTCCATCCTAATCTCCTTCTCGTCACTCTCCTTGTCCACCTCCTCTACCCTCCTCTCCCTCTGACCTTGAGCCCTGTGACCTTGAGCCTAGTTCATTTTTATTGCCGACGATGTTAGACTAGAAACAGATGTCGCTTAAAATGAATAGGTGTATCGGTTGGATCACTGGTATGTGGAGTATTTCTCCTGCTGCTTTGTGATAATAGTAGCTTCAATGACACTATTTTGCATAGTTTAATGTGCAGACCGATATGATTAGAGAGTTCTGAATGATTCAGATTCGTAGTGATATTCTAATCATAAGCTGATAAGACATAGACACAACTTTATTGCTTTGTGTTAAAACCGACTGTGGGGAAGAAAACAAAACAATTTTTGTTTAAAACTATAACACCAAGAAACAATATATATGGGAGAAACGATTTGTGTACTGTCGTAGTTTGACGTTTATTGCCTCTCTTCGTCTCAGTGTTTATTAGAGAATAGTGTAAAAATTTAAAGGAAATCAATGAAGAACTTTTCTAGAATTTTGATAGCAACATGCTCCTCGAGAACCTTTCGAAATTGTTCGATAACGTTGTTCAACAACGATATGGCTTAATATGGTAGTACAGATAAAACTAGTGGTATAACAGTTTCGTAGGTGAGAGGAGAGATTCAGCAACAGTCACCATAGGAAACAGCTCGACAATGTAGATACTATTTTCTGTCTCTCGTCTTCGGTACGATTCCATAGCAGTAGTTACAGTTCATTTAGTTGCTCACATCTAACATTATATGTGTTAGTGGCCTGCCTTTTGATTTTCTACACAGAATTTGTTCCTCGAACACGTGCGTTTTAATTTTGTTATGCCGGATGAAGTGTCCAGTTAATGTAATTATTATTTGCTGTAAGACGCTCACCAGCACTTTTTTTGTTCGTTTCCCTACATACTTAGGCTGTATATTGTCTTTTAGATCAGGATTTCTTCCTGACTATTCTTCATATTGATCTATTTATTCTCTTTCTTTTTTATTATGATCCCAACATTCAACCCTTTTCCACCCACACCTAAAAACACGGCATATGTATTTTGCAATTCTTCATTAGCTGTGAGTCGAACGACATGGAAGGGAGGGCGTCAGACATGAATGTAGCCTGCCCCAAATGTTACACAGTCTGTACGCTGAGCAAGCAATAAATGGAACGAAGGAGAAATTTGGAAAGGGAATAAAAGTTCGTGGAGAAGAATTAAAAATTACGATGCTTGCCGATGACATTTAAATACTGTCAGGAAAAGAAAAGGATTTATAAGAGTAGTTGCACAGGTCGTACTGAGGGAATTAAATTATGAAATGAGATATTGAAAGTAGCAGTTGAGCTTTTCTATTTGTGTACCACAGTAACTGATGAGGGCCGAAATACAGAGGATGTAAAATGCATAAAGGCAGTAGTAAGAAAAGCCTTTCTGAAAAATAGGAATTTGTTAAGACCTAGTACAAATTTCAGTGTAAGGAAGTCATTTCTGTGGGTATTCGTCTGGAGTGCAGCCTTGTGTGGAAGTAAAGCGTGAACGATAGGCACTTCAGACAAAAAGAGGAGAGAGGCTTTTGCCATGTCGTGCTACAGACGAATGCTGAACATCATACAGCGTAATTACTGAAGATTTTCTTAACTGGATTAGAGAGAATAGAAATTTGTAACAAACGTGACTAAAAGAATGGACGGGTTGATACACATTCTGAGACCTTACGGTGGACGGAAACCTAACGTGAATACATCACTAATTTGAAACTGAGGTACATTGCACTAGGTTATTCAAAGATATAAAGAGGTTTGAAGAAGACAGTAATAAAAACAGTTTTATCGTAACCTCTACATTCCAGAATTTGTTTTTAAATAAACTCTTTTTATTGCCAGAGGCATGAATGATCAGTGCCTTTCTTCTTTTAATACATGTTCCCCCATCTCATACCCTCTATGTCCCCTACAAAGGGCTGTCGTCTTCGATTGCGGTTCTGCTGAAGTATCAAAGAAAGTTACTTATTTTAAAGTTGTAGTTATTGTTTGTTCTTCTTAGCCTGTTTAATTTATCGATCAGTGTTATTTTGTTTGCCACTATCCATATGGTAGGCTATTAATTAAATTCGTTTGCTTTCCATTAATTTTTTATCCTTTTCCTGTGGCATTTTTGTTTCCAGTGTACTCTCTGTAAATAAGTTACGAAATATGGCGAAGTCTCTAAAGAAATTACGAAATAGGGAACAGTAAAAATACTTTTTCTTAACTCAAATAATTTACGGTTCTATTACAGGTGATCTTTTCCTATCCAAATTCATCTTCTCCATACTGTTGATTAATCTCAACTTTAATTCTTTCTTCAACATTATTTGACAGAATTCCTGAAACATGAGAGATAAGAAGGTAGCGCAAAATTTGATCATTTGAACGTCCATTCGCACTGCCTTCATTGCGACCTGGAATTATTTTACCTCTTGCAAATTCCGCTTTTGGCGTCCCATTTTTGTAGAATACACATAAAACTTTCTGCGGTTGTTCTTTCGTCTTATAAACGTTATTGGTTGATATCACCCAACCAGTTGAGTTATTGTTCTTGTCGCTAAGCTACTGTTAAAAGTGTTTAAATCCGTATTGAACTATGGGCTAAGTAGTTCTATGACTGCATTTTCTATTTTTTCTACTGATGTGGCCTAAAATGGCTTTACCTTCTTCGTCATTACAGTGAACCGACCTGCTCACCATTCGTATTTTTTGGCCGTAAGTTGGATACTGAGAAGAGAACTGAAGTGGAAATAGGGAAATTTTTGGATTCAGCATAGGAGGAATGAGACATAACTCGTGAAATTGGAAATGAGGGAGATACACAGTAAAATGAAGGTTTGTAACATCCTGAAGCTGCTCACACTGTAGAGAAGCCTCTTACGAGTGAGTGGAATAGTAAGAAAAAAGTATTTGCAGCGCAGTCATGTCGTGTTCAGACATATCATGTAGCAGAAGACATTTTCTACATTAGAATCTTAGTCTGGTGCACCGTTCTCGTAGCTAGGGACTTTTATCTCGCATCCGTTGAAGAACGAGTAATTTTTGTCACAAAATTCAAACGGCTGATCAACTAAGCCTGATAATGAATGTGACCCAAACAGCACCCTAACTGCCAATAGATATGTTAACTTCTTCAGCTGTGAAATGTACGAAGATACCATATGCTATACCCATTAAAAACCAAAAAACGCACCTCTAACATAACTTATACTTCACCATCTGGCCCATTGTCAACTGCAGATGCCTTTACATAAACTATACTACGCGTCTGTATGTGCGTACCCCTATTTTCAGTTCAACAGTTTCATACTCGATTTAGCACATTTCCGACTTTTTTTAGCGCAGTAAATGTGAATTAGATATACAATATTAGTTAGTTGTCTGTAATCTGAATGTTTTCCGCAAATAGTAACTTGCGTCACGCGTTATGTAATCTCTTCTAGCTTATATGGTAGTAGATATGATTGTTTTTGTAATATTTGTAAGGTGACTCACCTGCTAGTGTGAATTTAACTTCTGTGACTGATGAATATACACTCCTAAGAGATGTCCAAGTTCTCAAAGTGCTTCTTATATATTACTTAATTTATGAGTCTAGTATCATTCGAGCAACAAAAAGTTAAAGCTTGTTACGTAGCCGTACAGTTAATTACAGTTTGTTGAACGGCAGCACATTTCTTGTAATCAACCATGGATAACACTCACAGAAACTTCAGTATGGTGATAGTTTTGCAATAAGAGGAAGGTGACTGCAATGTTTTTCAAATTAATGTCCATCACGTTAAATTCCACAAATTTGAAGTCGGTAAGTACGACAAAAGCATTACACTATGACGAAAGCGTCGTACTGTAATGATCGAGGACATTTTAATCATTAAAATAAACGAAAATTTATGAACGATTATGATTTGTAGACTTAATAGGACTTATTTAACGTTTTGAGATTACTTAAGCGCTCTCAGTGAAACAAGCATTAATCCAGTTGTGAGTGACATTTCCTTAATTGCACCATTAACCAAGTGTCTCTCTGAAGAAGAGTGCTGATCAAAGTAATATAAATTCTTCTCTCATGCCATTTATCAAATATCGTATTCCAAAGAACAGCGGTGCAAAAGTTTTACAAGACTACAGCGGAACTACTTAACTGATTTTTGTAACTTATTAGTAATGTTATAATTTAGAATTCAGGTTTCGGAAATGCAGTTTTCTCAGTCGGCTACTGACTTAGCTAAGATTGGTATTACGTAACAATGAAACACGCCAATCTCTCAATATCTCAGTATTTTGTCTTAAATCATGGAACATCGACAGAATTGGAGATTTCATGTAGAACGACAGACTAACACAAATGTGCATAGCTCAGTCAACAAACATCAGCTTAGCGGCTGGGCAGACAGAATGCAGACAGGGAGACCCACAGTAAATGAAATCTGAAGTCCATCACAGTTCGGATGGCCTAATGCTCGAATCAGATTACGATGGTACAAATGGCTGTAAGCACTATGGGACTTAACATCTTAGGTCAACAGTCCCCTAGACTTAGAACCACTTAAACCTAACTAACCTAAGTACATCACACACATCCATGCTGGAGGCAGGATTCGAACCTGCGACCGTAGCAGCAGCGCGGTTCCGGTCTGAAGCACCTAGAGCCACTCGGCCGCAGCGGCCGGCTAGATGACGATGATACGGCCGGTTGACATTTTGGAGGGAGAAACATCGTATAATTTACACGCCACACAAATTGATTAGTCTTCAAAATAATAATTGATTGCTTTCAACTGTTTTAGGCTTGGAGACGATGTCATAAATATTTTACAGTAAATATTTTAAGGAAAATGTGTGTTCGTCGGCCTATGTCACCATAGGTAGCTAAATTAATCGACCATTTCTCAAACGATGGAAACTGTCTCTGAACTATTTATGACATTAAGAACATTAATACGGTCAGCTACTCTCAATTCAACGCACACAATCATGAAGGTTGTGCACAACGTTTTTCTCCAGCAGCGGCCTCTTCATATGTGAGATGGTTGTTCCAATCGTGATAACAGATAAATAAATCCACTGTCAAACGTTTAGTCAGTTATTGGCTGCAAATGACTGGGACTTTGTATGTGACTAATGATATCCGGAGTATTCAACCTGCGACTTTGGTTATCCTTAGTGTTTCGCATTCAAAAGGAAATAGTAATTTTACCACTTTCAGAGACAGCGATATTGTCAGCACTATCTGGTATGTACTTATCTGATGAGATATCTGGTAGATACGTTTTCTTTTCATTCTAAAAATAGTGGATATTGGCCAAAATGCTTGATATGTTAAGTTTTAGAATTTATAAATTGCGATACAGATTGAACTTTTGTACAAATACGATTACAATCGTGGTCCTACACTCACGTTTGATACCTTCAGTGATTTTATAAAGTCATGACGTCACACATACACCTATTGGAAGACGATTCCCTTGTACTGTCGAAATTAGATGTGGCGTAAGACAAACGCCCTCAAGAAATCTGGCTGTCTGCCGCATATCGGACTTTTAAACAACATTATACTGAAAACACTTTTTCTTCTTCAGAATTTAATTGTTGGTGTAACGTTCGCTTTTAGCAATAATAGACTGACAATTTCTGCAAATTAACGTAGGAATGACAATCAATACAAGAAATGAAGTTCTTGTGGGCGAAGGTGACGATACCTCCAAAACCGTCACCACCATTCTCTGGTTATTGTGTCTGGTTCTACCCTACGTTCCACCGTTGCGCACTGTAGCGACTGTTGGGCAGTACCTGTTGCAAGTGTGGAGAAGTACATCTTAGGAGTGGTTTGCTGTCGTCACCACATCTCCTGCATGTCTCGCATCACTGTATTTTCTGGGAAAAAAATCGGTGATGTTACATAATGTAATATGAATATTCTCGAATGTTAAAGAATGTTTTTGAATGTTCTATAGTATTCTCGAATGTCTTAGAATACAGCTGGGAAACGACACATATAACATTGATCTGTACTTCCGCAAAATCGTTTTGACCAATGAACTGTGCCACTTAGTAAAGAAACAGCCACAACTCACAGAAAAAGTTTATGTATGTATACGTAAACAAAACATAGTTTCGGAAGCGAACAATTTTAGCAATAAAAAGTGACGTAGTGCAAGGAACAAATCAGCGGATAAAGAATTTGATAAAGAGTAAGAAAAATAGTTAAATGCTGAACCAAGACGAAAAAGTAACTCTCTCAACAGAATTCCTAAATTCGTTCACCGATCTCGGTATGTCCTCGCAGGAGAGCTTGTAAACAACGTCGTAGAAGCGGAAAAGGCAAAGCAGTATACATACCAGAAATTCCACTATTTTAGCTTTAAAAGGCTCTAATTTCGAGTAATATTAGAGCGAAGTACGGCTATCAATAAAGCACAAACAGTCGGATCTTGCGGAGTGAATTTATCAGATTCGAGTTTCACGCGAAAAACTAACCGTCGGACGTTTGCCTGTTGAACATCACAAAACTTACTTGTCTTTGCATCTGAAGGCCAACCACGTGTCACCGAGTGAGGTGGCGCAGTGGTTAGCATACTGGACTCTCATTCGGGAGGACGACGGTTGAATCCCGCGTCCGGCCATCCTGATTTAGATTTTCCATGATTTCTCTAAATCACTCCAGGACAATGCCGGGATAGTTCCTTTGGAAGGGCGCGGCCGACTCCCTTTCCCATCCTTCCCTAATATGATAAGACCGATGACTTAGCTGTCTGGTCTCCTTCCCCCAAAACAACCCGACCCACCAACCACCTACCACAAAACTTAAACTAAAATGTTCAAATGTGTGTTAATTCCTAAGGAACCAAACTGCTGAGGTCATTCGTCTCTAGACTTGTACACTACTTTAATGAACTTAAACTAACTTAGGAACAACGCACACACCCATGACCGAGGGAGGACTCGAACCTCCGGTGGGAGGGGCCGCGCAATCCGTGACATAGCGCCTCTAACCTCCGCGCAGCGAAACTTAATCATCTTTGCACCTAAAAGCCAGACACCGAATACAGATCATCAGAATGTACTTTGAATAAGTTATATGCTGTGAACTGTCGGAATTTCTAGAATTGATTCATTAATTGTGTCCTTCCGGTTGCCCTACCGAGTTGTTGTTCCATTTTATGGATGTTATGGAGACGAGGCGGCGAGTACACGTGGCAGAAAAACTGACAGCATCTGAAGAAGGTAGCTGGGTCGGCCCTCCCCTCCCAAATATTGTGCATAAAATGGAAACAACAACTCGACAGACCATTCGAAGGGCCACCATTACCTCCTGTGCGAATGAAATTAATTAAAATTGTTTTCCAGTTCGGAACACAAATAAAAATAAAAGCCACGAACGAAGCTGCTGCTTTTCAACTGGTTCAAAAATGGTTCAAATGGCTTTGAGCACTATGGACTTAACATCTGATGACATCAGTCCCCTAGAACTTAGAACTACTTAAACGTAGCTAACCTAAGGACATCACACACATTCATGCCCGAGGCAGGATTAGAACCTGCGACCGTAGCGGTCGCGCGGTTCCAGACTGAAGCGCCTAGAACCGCTCGGCCACACCGGCCGGCTGTTCAACTGGTCTAAAATAAAGTGGTTAATTCTCGTTCCATTATCAGTGTAATAAATAACACGTTGTCCTATTCAGAGGCTACAGTTTTGTTGACGTGAAACGGAAAATAATAAGCGAATGAGTCATGATCTAGAACCGGTATTGAGAAATCTATAAAACCTTTATTCTAGCTGAAATTTCTGTAGTGTTTGGTCGTTATTCATAAACATATGGAAAGACACTTATCCGTCCGCTCATGAGATGTGGAAACGCATGTGGTTGAGGGGATGGTGGTGCCACAGCGTTGATTTATGTGTTCCACTACACTGCGGAGTGTGGAATAAAGATTCTGACGTGTCAGACTTTTGCCTCGTACAGAGGATCGCAACCCTTGAGATGCGACATCGTTTTCTCACAAGCAGAACACAGGAACCGCAATACTGAATTGCGTTGAACATCGTATCTGGCGGATTTTCTTGCTCATGCGGTACGTGGTACGAATATCGGCAGTTTCAAAGCAACAGCAAACTGAGGATCCCTCTTCTTATGACAAGATTAAGATAACTACAGATAAATAGGTAAAGGCTTCTTATAGTGAAAGTCTTTAGTGTTACAGCTTGGGCGATACGAAAACATACCGTTTCAGTTGTGCAGCACAGTGATAAGCTTTCAAAAGCGCGCCGTTTTGGGACAATTTTTAAGTTAAGTATCAAATGCCGACGTTTTTAGATACTGTCTACAGCTACAGCAAGCCACATGGAGGGTCGGATGCTGCCTCGAAGATATAGCGCAGTCTATAGCGTAATTCCGCTTCAAACGACGGGCGGCAAAGTTCTTGTTTATCTCACTTACCGTAATTCCGCTTCAAGCGACTAGCGGGAAGGTTCTTGTGTATCTCACTTGCCGCAGCGTCACTTTTGTGAAGTTTCCCTCGTTAGTGTTGTTTCTGTTGGCCGAGTGCGTCGTAGCGCCTCCGCTCCGCCTTACTGCCTGTTTGTGTTCGTCTGCTTACAGCGGTGTCGTCCATTCCATTAGTATGGTGTCACTCGCAGATGCTAAAATTGACTATACCAGTGTTAGAGTGTTCAATCTCCCGCCGAAGGTAGACGACAACTTTCTAAAGGGACTTGAGAACCATGTCCTGAGAGTAGTCTTTGAACATGAAGGGGATCCATTAATTTCACGTAAAACTCCCCTACGTCAAAACTGGCGGTGTGGACCTGGTCACCGTTCACATGAATTGAATCGGCAAGCCAACGGTGGATTTCTAGAGACCCGCGCTGCTCGTGCCGCGCTGTCTTATCTAAAGTAAAACTGACAGTCCTTATTCGCGGAATACACAAAGAAACCGTGGTAGCCATAGCGGAACGGACGACACCGCTGTAGGCAGACGAACACAAACGATCAGTAGGGCGGGGCGGAGGAGCTGTGACTCACACGACCAACAGAAACAACACTAACAAGGAAAACACACAAGCGACGAAGTGGCAAGTGAGATAAACAAGAACCTTCCCGATAGTCGCTTGAAGCGGAATTACGCTATTGACTGCGCTAAATGTTCGGGCAGCACCTGACCCTCCATGTGGCTTGCCGTGACTATGGACAGTATCTACAAACGTCGGCATTTGATACTTAACTTAAAAATTGTCCCAAAAAGGCGCGCTTTTGATAGCTTATCACTGTGCTGTACAACTGAAACGGTATGTCTTCGTATCGCCCAAGCTGTAACACTAAAGACTTTCACTATAAGAAGCCTTTACCTATTTATCTGTAGTTATCTTAATCTTGTCATAAGAAGAGGGATCCTCAGTTTGCTGTTGCTTTGAAACTGCTGATATTCGTACCACGTACCGCGTGAGCAAGAAAACCCCCCGGATACGATGTTTAACGCAATTCACTATGGCGGTTCCTGTGTTCTGCTTGTGAGAAAACGATGTCGCATCTCAAGGGTTGCGATCCTCTGTACGAGGCAAAAGTCTGACACGTCAGAATCTTTATTCCACACTCCGCAGTGTAGTGGAACACAGAAATAAGCGTCTGTCGCAGTCTGATCTGTGGTGTTCAGTCCACCCTAATCAGCCAACTGCTGTTGAGCGGGAGGGCCGCGCCACGTATGCAACATTCACAGTTTATAACAACAACACTTTCATTAACTTTTCTTTGGCCAAATAAAATTTTATCTTTAAAATTAAAAATTCTTACAAGCACGGGCAACCGCCCTATTCAAACATCAACATTAAGCTTTAACCAAGCATTAAGTAACGTGCAAGTTAATTAAATTCTATACACAGTAAATCCCCCCAAAAGGAGACTACAATAATGATATAAAGTTTAACCAATAATGGATATCACAATTTTTTTTTAACACAAAAGAAAATACCAACAGATACACCCCATCGCGACACATTTTCAAAACGGGTGACGTCACATAGGCACGGGCAAATTCAAGTATCAGAAGGGGGGCCCACTGGACAGAGAGCAGAGGCGGCTGGACCCAGAACCCATAGCAAGCGGGCGAGCTGGACAGGGTGCCGCACACAGTACACTATAACACACTGAAAAAAAGGTCTTAGAGCCCGTGCTACTACACAATTTCAAAGAAAGGGTTGGGGGGGGGGGGGGGGGGGGAGAGAAAACGCCAAACATTAATTCCTCAAACGTAAAATAAGTGCGATGTATAAAATGATAGCCTATTTCATGAACATTGAAATAAAATAGTCAAGGTGAATCAATAAACTAATGCCCTTGACGTAACCTTAAAGGACGAGGGCGAATAGCATTATACCAAGTCAGCTTAGAAATTTAAACTACACTAGTAGGTAACATATGCTCACTGAAACATGGGGAGCTCATTTAAATTACCCCTTAACAGGATACTGATGAACTTAAACAGTCCAAGTAAGGCTACCATTTCAGAGTTTACGAGTGAACAAGTAACGCAATTAGATAACACAGAACGTACAGATTCACTGTTAAGCCTATAGTTTGAGCCAACTATAACAACGTCCACACGGACTGCTCGGACTGTATCACATCACAAAATCCAGATAAATCTTTAACCAAACACAATAACACGTGTTTACGTAAACAGCACTAAATAGAGGCGAGCTTTCGGTTGACAAGACAACAGTTTTCCGGTCATGGTGCAGATACTTGGGAAGCAAGGATCAGTATAATATGCGCACCAAAAATACATGACAAGCAATTCTCACCAAATCTCATGCTCATGCTCATGCTCAACATAGATTACAGTGTTACATAGTGGAATTCGTTCCCTGGAAACGCATATCAAACGCAATATTGCATCATATTTACAAGTATGTGATTACCGCGTTCGTGTCATGTATGCTGGTCAAGAGGGAACCTGATTTCTATGCAAGGAAAGTGGACACGTTCAGTCTAATTGTCTGCAGAGAGTATTTCTCGTTGTGGCCGCGCGGTTCTAGGAGCTTCAGACCGGAACCGCGCTGCTGCTACGGTCGAAGGTTCGAATCCAGCCTCGGACATGGATGTGTGTGGCGTCCTTAGGTTAGTTAGGTTTAAATAGTTCTAAGTCTAGGGGACTGATGACCTCAGATGTTAAGTCCCATAGTGCTCAGGGCCATTTGAACCATTTTGAAGAGTATTTCTATTAAATTCATCATTAGTGCAACGTGGCCAATTAACGGTTACTGATCTTGTTCCTTCCACTCGTCGGACCTACTTCTGCTTCGGATCATAATGGCCGAAAAAACAGTTCTGATAATCGTCTAAATGAATTTCCCCATTTACCTCCGCGACAGGATCAGAATCCTATTACTCACAGGGTAGAACCTGGAACAGTGGAAAACAAGTGACGTCGCACTCACGACGATGAGGATGAGGATTTGGCTGTGCCATCTTCTGCCCCAACTTCGTCCGCATCGATTTCATCCATTGTTCCTCTCAATGATACGATACGTCCCATCCGTGGTGAAGTGAGTGGCGAAGAAGCTATCTTCCTCTCTTTGGATTCAGTGACGCCTGCTTCTTCTCGTAGTCTTGCGGAAGCGCATCCCTACGGCACACGAAGTAGCTCCTTTCGAGCTGCCTCAGTGTGGAGAGGGAACGGGGTTCCTCGTTACAGTCCGAGATGTGGCAACGTTCTCCTGCTCCTCCGTCTTCAACCGCCGGAGGTTTCCTGAATTTGCTACTTACATTAATCCAGAGAAGAACAAAATTAGTCATAAAGTATCACCTGCAGCATTCGTGGTTCCACAGAATGCTTCTGCCTTAGTGACTGGATATGAATTACAGGGGCAGGAAGCTGTGCCTATGAGCCCTCCCACACCTCCGTCTGCAGAGGCCCGAATGCCACGTAGCCAACAGAAACAACCTATACAACCAGGCCGTGCGGTGGCACATAAGAAATCTAAGAAAAAAGATTCCGATGACGTGGGTTCTAGTTCACCGATGCCGAAAGTATGATGGATATTAAATTGAGTTAACGAACAAACTTCAAATAGAATTTGTCTCTCATAGTTGTACAGCATTATATACTGTTCCACCTTCTTTCTTGAAAACTAGTATATCAAGAAAATTAAATTTTCTACCTGTCGCTTCCTCCTTGGTAAACTTAGTCTTCGGATTTATCCCGTTCAGATGTTTGTGAAAACGATCAATTTCCTCTCGGCCATGCCACTGCAGCACAAATATATCTCCCACGTAACGGAACAAGATATTCGGTTTCCTGCTCGCTGTTTCCAATGCCTGCTCCTAGAAATTTTCCATAAATAAGTTCGCAATTACCGACCTTTGGGGGCTCCCCATAGTGACACCACCCGTCTGTTCATAGAGCTCTGCTTTACATTTGAAATACATGGTTATGAGGCAATATTTAAACAGTTCTGCAACATCGGAAGGAAAAATCCATTTCAGCAACACTGCATTGAGTGGAACCATAACGAATAGCGACACCACATCAAAACTAACTAATACACTATGTGATCAAAAGTATCCGGACACCTCCAAAAACATACGTTTTTCATATTAGGTGCATTGTGCTGCCACCTACTGGCAGGTACTCCATATCAGCGACCTCAGTAGTTAAACATCGTGAGAGAGCAGAATGAAGCGCCCTGCGGAACTCAAGACTTCGAACGTGGTAAAGTGATTGGGTGTCACTTGTGTCATACGTCTGTACGCGGGATTTTCACACACCTAAACATCCCTGTTTCCCATGTGATAGCGAAGTGGAAACGTGGACACGTACAGCACAAAAGCGTACAGGCCGACCTCGTCTGTTGACTGACAGAGACCGCCGACAGTTGAAGAGGTTCGTAATGTGTAACAGGCAGACATCTATCCAGACCATCACACAGGAATTCGAGACTGCATCACGATCCACTGCAAGTACTATGACAGTTAGGTGGGATGTGAGAAAACTTGGATTTCACGGTCGAGCAGCTGCTCATGATCCACACATCATGCCGGTAAATGCCAGATCACGCCTCGTTTAGTGTACGGAGCGTAACCATTGGACGACTGAACAATCGAAAAACCTTGTATGGAGTGACGGATCACGGTACACAATGTGGCGATCCGATTGAGGGAGTGGGTATGGCTAATTCCCGGTGAACGTCATCTGCCAGCGTGTGTAGTGCCAACAGTAAAATTCGGAGGCGATGGTGTTATGGTGTGGTCGTGTTTTTTCATGGAGTGGGCTTGCAGCCGTTGTTGTTTTGCATGGCACTTGATCTTTGGGATTTTTTGGAACGCAGACTTCGTGCCAGGCCTCACCGACGGTTTTCGATACCTCTCCTCAGTGCAGCACTCCGTGAAGACTGGGCTGCCATTCCCCAAGTAACCTTCCAGCACCTGACTGAACGTATGCCTGCGAAAGTGGCAGCTGTCATCAAGTCCAAGAGTGGGCCCACTCCGTATTGAATTCCCGCATTACCAATGGAGGGCATCACGTACTTCTAAGTCATTTTCAGCCAGATGTCCTAATGCTATTGACCACATAGTGTATGTTCTCCGGCTGAGCCACTATGCCTTTTAATTTACCGATAAAATGTGCCGAATTCTTGATAAAAGAATCCGATCGGCCCTCATACGGTCGTAATAATGTTTTCAAGAATTTGGCAATCGAATAGGTGGTCGAACCAATAGCACTCACTATAAACCTTAGAGGAACATGTTGTTTGTGCACCTTCGGCTATCTATAAAACGTGCTTGGGCAGTTGAATTGAACAGACTTTTCTGAACGCTATGTTCCATAGAGGTCTTATTTATCAACCGAGTGACAGTTCCAAGAATTTTATCTGTGGGATCTTTACTTAGTTTCCTATATGTTTGTGGATCTAATAAGTCGTTAATCTTATTATAACTGTCGATCACATTCAAAACTACCGTTGCATTTCCCTTGTCAGCGGACAGATTGATAACACCACCGTCCTCATTGAGGCGTTTTATGGCATTTCTCTCACCCATAGTTAAATTTCGTTTTGGAGGCTTTGCACGAGACAGTAGTCCTAAAGCTTGTATACCGATTTCTTCGGCAGTAACCTTCTGCACACTACTAATGCCTACTTCTACACCGCTAATATTTCTTTCGTTGGCGCAACTCGCGGGCTATTGGCAACATTTCCATCCCTGGCACGCACAGATCTCTCATCATCAGTGAACGGACGTCCAAATAAATTGATAACCGCGCGGGAAGTGGTTAAATGGTGGATCAACTTATTAGGTTGCAAATTATAAAATTTCTTCGTGTCTATTAGACGTTGTGGAATTTTATTGGATTCGGTGTAGGTGTGGGAGATCAGTTGTTGCGGAATATGCGTTACAGCCCATCACATTCATTTTGATAAGATTCTAGTACAGGCAGAAACAAGCGGATATCATAAATGGCTGTAAGAGAGGCCATGGGATTGCCAAACATCCCAGGAATTTCAGTAGGAAGGAGGAGGGCGTGAAATAGAATGGCATTTAGAGTCTGGTGCTGAAGAAGTTTAGTACCAGGCGTCCTCATAGGATGATAGCAACAGAGGAAGATGGCAGTCGATAACAGCCAAATTGTGCTCGCGTATTCAAAACATGTGACGTCACGCCACAGCGCAGAAGCTCATGGAAGCGGAATTTTGCTCTAATGACTAGCAAGCCAGGGTGTGAAACGAATATTGAACAAATTTGCAATCCGTCTTGAAAATGTCCTCCGGAGATGGGGACGAAACGTCAGGTTCTAACGTGAAATCCATTCGACAACGGCATAATAGCCTGAAACATTTCAGTAACTGTAAGGTCACGCAAACCTATCCGATTCCCGATTTCCCCCCTCCCCTCCCCCCTCCCTCCTCTGCCGGCGAGACGCATACAGCTGTGTAGTGTTGAAGTTGTGGACACTCATTTTAAGAATCACAATTAAACACCTTTCTGCACAACGGGACGTCGCTGTTGGTAGCGCTGACGGACCCGGCCGCCAGTTGGGATACTCAACGGTATGTGTCTGTTGGGTTCCTCGCCGCCTTCAAGAAGAAGAAGATAAAGGGTATGTTTTTGGCCCAGTGAAGGAAGTACTCCGCGTGAAATAGTGTGGGATGGTTGGGAGGTTATTTATGGAGGAAGACATTGGCTTCGACGTCCATGGCAGCGTGGTACCATGCGACTATACAGGCCCATCTTGTAACGTGGCGTGTAAGGTCGTCGCTTTGATTCAAGATTCTGCTGAAATATAGGATTCGGATAATATTGTACTATGGTATACATGGAGCGAAAGGCTATTTACAATTTGTACAGAAACAAGATGGTAGTTACAAGAGTCGAGGGGCATGAAAGGGAAGCAGTGGTTGGGAAGGGAATGAGACAGGGTTGTAGCCTCTCCCCAATGTTATTCAATCTGTATATTGAGCAAGCAGTAAAGGAAACAAAAGAAAAATTCGGAGTAGGAATTAAAATCCATGGAGAAGAAATAAAAACTTTGAGGTTCGCCGATGACATTGTAATTCTGTCAGAGAGAGCAAAGGATATGGAAGAGCAGCTGAACGGAATGGACAATGTCTTGAAAGCAGGATATAGGATGAACATCAACAAAAGCAAAACGAGGATAATGGAATGTAGTCGAATTAAATCGGGTGGTGCTGCTGAAATTAGATTAAGAAATGAGATCCTTAAAGTAGTAAATGCGTTTTGATATTTGGGGAGTAAAATAACTGATGATGGTCTAAGTAGAGAGGGTATAAAATGTAGACTGGAAATGGCAAGGAAAGTGTTTCTGAAGAAAAGAAATTTGTTAACATCGAGTATAGATTTAAGTGTCAGGAAGTTATTTCTGAAAGTATTTGTATGGAGTGTAGCCAAGTATGGAAGTGAAATGTGGACGATAAATGGTTTAGACAAGAACAGAATAGAAGCTTTCGAAATGTGGTGCTACAGAAGAATGCTGAAGATTAGATAGGTAGATCACATAACTAATGAGGAGGTATTGAACAGAATTGGGCAGAAGAGAAATTTGTGGCGCAACTTGACTAGAAGAAGGGATCGGTTGGTAGGACATATTCTGAGGCATCAACGGATCACCAATTTAGTATTGGAGGGCAACGGGGAGGGTAAAAATCTTAGAGGGAGACCAAGAGATGAATACACTGAACAGATTCAGAAGGATGTAGGTTGCAGTAGGTACTGGGAGATGAAGAGGCTTACACAGGATAGAGTAGCATGGAGAGCTGCAACGAACCAGTGTCGGGACTGAAGACCACAACAACAACAACATGGTATATTGGAACCCTGAGCAAATCCAACCTGTTTTCAGAAAAAAACGTGTGTTGCATTAAATATTGAACGCCCCTTGCATTTTAATAAGCACAAAATCTGTTGATGTCACTAATGTTTCGAATAAAGTACATAAAGATCTATTGAATTTATATGAATAACCTCTTGAGTTTAAGGAAAAGTGAGAATTTATACCTCAATGTGGACTACAACCACTGTTGTGTGAAAGTACAGACGGATCACAAAGGAACGGCTGTCTGCTAGTCGCAAGCAGTAACTTCAATAAACTGGCGGATACAATGCCCTTCCACCTGAGTCCAGAGAGGCCATGTCGCAGAGATGGAGATACATTGTTGAGTGGTGACTGCTCGTTGTCGTGGAGAAAGCGTGTAGTAGTGGTTGAAACGCCGAGATGAGTAAATCACGGCGTACTTGCCAGCACGTGACGCATTGGAAACAAATAGTGTCGTGTAGGGCGACCAACTTTTGGTCATTCTTTTAAATTAGTTCCCAACATCTGACCGTGAATTTAATGGAGCTTTAAGAGAGAGTAGCAATAAATGTGAACTGCACAACTACATCGCATTCTCTAGAAATGTTCTTACGTCTTCATTTACACCGCGGGAACACATGATGAAAATTGATCCAAGTCAGAAGTAAATAAAGACACATGTGAACGATAACCATTATAGTTGGTACAATCACGGAAAGAAGACTACACAAATTTGTGTTGACCATTCTCTGTTTTCGATCGCTACCAACTATCATTACTGGGTCTTCCGAACGATTTCTCGAGATTCCCCGATTCGATAAACAAAGAGTTTTCAGGAAGTGTTTGTGCTGGACTTCACCAAGGCACGACAGGAGGACAGCCAGTCGCAGCTTCTGGAGACCAGAGAGACGGTGGAGTCGCTTGGCATTGCATTGGCTCGCACGCTGCATGGGAAACTTTATGGAGGAGCAACTTGGGCAAGGGGGTGAGAGGAGACGGGCTGGAATGGCGGGCGGCCCGCCCGCGGCATACTTGCCCAACAATCCCGGGGTGTCGCTCCTCTCCGGCCTCATTAACAAACAGCAGCGGCCACGTCGGCCGACGCTTCACAACTGCCACCCGCACAGAGTCTATACACAGCGGCCAGGCCTCAGGCGGCTTCCGCAGCTTTTCCAGACTGCGTGCAGCATGTAGAGTTCCGTAACGTCACTAAGTAAAATATAGCTGCCCATCGGCTACAACAAGACGTCGATCTGAGCCGTGACACCTAAACTACCTCCTAACGTGTTGTGTGGTACGTGGCTAGAACGAATACCGTTCCTGTAGGTTATAGTGTATACTGAACAGTGAGGCGTGAAGCAATACATACGTCAGACGAACGTCAATGAAAATGAAATATTATCAGCGATTTATTGCAGTTTTCATGACGATCTCAATTGTCTCGTCCCAGCACAGTTTTGTAGGAACGTTGACGACAACCTGAGGGTTGTTTGAGTGTCCACCTTTATTGTCGGAGATGAGAGGGAGAAAGCTCTCTGAGGTAGACTGGGTGGTAATGTTTTAGGATTAATGGCAGATTGGGTATGCTGCAGAATTCAGTATTCATTTAAGTAATATCTTTATTCTCTTTATAACTTATAAAAGAGGTGCCAGTTCCTAACCCCTTTCTGTACTACTTGTCAGACTCAATTTTATCAGGAGGCCACTCGCCTAAGCTTACAAGAGACAGTTACTATTCCGTAAATTGTTCTTGTTAATTACGAAGCTAGAAATGCTACCTGTCCCTTGAGACAAAGACAGATCGTCTCTGTTCAGAGCTATTCCCCAGAATAGATAATGATTAAATGGTTCAAATGGCTCTGAGCACTATGGGACTTAACATCTAAGGTCATCAGTCCCCTAGAACTTAGAACTACTTAAACCTACCTAACCTAAGGACATCACACACATCAATGCCCGAGGCAGGATTCGAACCTGCGACCGTAGCGGTCGCGCGGTTCCAGACTGAAGCGCCTAGAACCGCTCGGCCACACTGGCCGGCAGATAATGATTACTTATTTTGCAGGTGCTGTGTGTGTCTCCAGATCTGATCACCGACTTCTCGCTGTAAATTTCTGCATACTCATGTTGCGCAGCGGACTGGCGTACTACTGCTTTCTGGCTCCTCCATCAGACTACTCCATCACAATTCTCCATTAGAATTCTCCATCACACTGACTCTTCTCATTTTACCTCTTCTCATTTTATTTCCTGCTTATATACCGTTTAAGTCGTGGCTGACCCTCGATTTGATTTCTTCTGAAGGTTTCAGCTCGATGTTCCCACTTACGTTCACTGGAAAGTTTCCGTTGACATCAGGGCTTCTATCCCCTGGCACAGTCTCAAATAGTTCCATCACGTGTTTAGTCCCTGTTTAGTCCGTGATCTGGAGGCCCCTACTTTACATAACATACGGAAAACTTGATTTGTCGTCCAACTGCGGTTGAACTAATGTCTTAATGTGCGTGTTTTGATTGTATGCGTCTTCTCTCTCCCCCTTCACAAATATCCTCCACTATGGTTTCTCAATGCTTAAACACGGAGGCTTCTAACTTCATGAAGTGACAATTGTTCTCTGCTCATTTTATCTGACTAGTGTTGCTTAATAAAATCATTATTAATTTGTTTTTTTCTTGGGACTGGACAGAAAGTAATGGGCATCGACCAGATTAAATTTCTTTTGTTTTAATTCAAGTGTTCTGAGGCCATTTCAACTTTTACTGCAGGAATAACCACCGTTGAATGTTCCATGTTTTGAGTATATTTCCTTCGTCCCAACATAATATAGGGTATCACTGGTATAAGTGCAGATATTATCGGTGACGTACTGAACCACTTTGCATCGGTTACTTCCATCATTTGTAGACTAACAGCTATAGATATTAGGAGTAATAAGTTTTGGATCGTTTCGTTCCTTGAAGTACAGGTGGCAAGAGAAAACCATTAATGCTTATTTTCCACTGGGCAGCCAATAAGATGTCCAAGTGTGGACACGTGGGAGCAAAACGGCGAGTCTATACCGACAGGTGTGAACCACTTCGACCACTTAATTCACAGAAGAAAGCCATCTCTGGTTCCGCCTAGTCTCTAAGCTATTCTGTCGCTCGTTCTCTGGGCCAAAATGCTGTCCTCACACATAGCGTGTATGTGAGCTAAGAGCTGAATATAAGTCTGAGGGAAGTCCGGGCTGCATGGTGGGTGATCAAATATTTCCCATCGAAAGTGTTGTAGGAACGTCTTTGTTGCAGCTGTTTTGTGCACCCCGATCGTTTTCACAAAGAAGAACAATGCCTCATCACAACCTTCCTCTTCTCTTGTTTTGAACTGTCCTTCGTAGACAATTTTTTCAAATCGCTCCATCTTATTGAATAAGATCATCGCTTGAGACTCGCTGCCTTCTGGGAGCCCCTGCATCATGAACGTCTGTACGCCCAGCTTCAAAGTTCGTGTGCCGTTGCCAGACTTGGCTGTCACGCATGGCTGTCACGATATGTGGGCTGCATGAAATCAACAGGAACCCCTTGCACGAAGAAATCGAATGGGATACTCAATTCACGCTTGGTGGGACACTATTGTTTTTCTACACGATTCGTTTTCCCTGATGAAATAGCAGCAAAAATTGAAGTCTGTTTTCCACGATCAACTGAATCACGTCTTCGTTGAGATTTCAGTCCCTTGTAGCAACCATTGGTTGGTGGGGTCAGGCTCGCGAAAGCTCACATTTGTATTCTCTTGCAATGTAAACGTAACTTAAGACTGTAAAAGTTGCTAGAACAAATTTTTCTCTAGAAACTAGGGAGCTTTAACGTAACTATTAAGGTAATATTGTCTACCAACCAAAATCTCATAATTCACGTAAAGGGTCACATGAAAAACATCCGAGAAGATGGACGCAAAATTATTAGAAAGAATCTCGGTCTGTAACGAAACAGGAACCTCCCTCTATGTAAGTACTTGGCCTTTTCTGTTTTTTCTCGCTATTTCTGCGGTAAAATGGCTCCTCAAGTTCTTTATATAAGAAATAGAGTGCACTTCCCCATTAGGATAAAATCTGTATTCTCTACCAGCACATCTGCCAGAGATTATTCTGTAAAATTTTTATTTTCAGCTGTCTTTCCTATTTATCCACCCTATTCTCAATCTCGGAAGTCATCTCTTTCGTTTCTTGCATGTGTGTCTCATTCTTCCTACTATGTTGCTGGAAAAGCTCATCAGTACTATATTTCAGTTTTCCCTTGCTTATATCGACAGCTTGGGTTATAATTTTTTTATCAAAGCATCCTAACTTTTCATTTATGACGTTATCAAATTTTCCTTCTTTTACAGATACGCGAACATTAACCCCTTTGGTTTTGAAACTTCATTTATGACCTTACTAAAACCATTATTTACCTTTGACTTAACTTCGTAAATTTTATTTTCCTTATCCCAATTCTCATTTCTTTTTAAATTGCTTCTATTCTTTCTCGAATTTTTCACCTGGCTTTTCTATCTTTTCACCCACTTCTGTTTGTGGTTCTCCAACAGTTGCTATCTTTTTATTAATTTCTTTTTGTGATATTTCCACTTTTACCAATACTACCTGAAACATAATTTTTGTTGCACCTTTCGAATTTCCCTCCGTTTCAATACCTAGTTGTGATTTCATAACTAGCCATTCCTCCTTATTTTCCGTAATAAGTCCCGCTTTCTTTTCTCCCATCTGTCCACTTTCTCATATTCGCAAACTCGCTTCAATCGTCACGTAGCAGACCCCCCCCCCCCCCCCCAAAAAAAAAGAAACACCAAACAAAACAAAGCTAAATCATCCATCTATTAAATTTCGCACATTGATCCCACAGATTTCAGTGTTTACGTAAGACAGTATTGAAAACAGAACTGTTCTGTCAAGACTCGACGACTTATCTAACGAAACAGAGACCTTCCTGACTTTACTTCAACCAGAAATGAGCGTTTCGTACAAAACTTGTTAATACGTTTTTATATGAGAATCAGGGAAGATCAGTTTGGATTCCAGAGAAATGTAGGAACATGCAGTACTGGCCCTGGACTTATCTTAGGAGGTAGGTGAAGGCAAGCCTACGTTTATGGCATCTGTAGAATTAGAGAAACCGTTTGATAGTGTTGACAGGAATGCTCTCTTTCAAATTCTGGTGGTGGCAGAGGTAAAAATACAGCGACCATAAAGCTATTTACAACTTGCAGAAAAACAAGGCGTCAGTTACGGGAGTCGAGGGGCATGAAAGTCAGTCAGTGGTTGACAACGGGGAGGAAAAGATCTTTAGACAATCCCTGAAGACATTCAATCTGAACGTTGAGCAAGCCGTAAGGAAAACCAAAGAAAATTTGGAGTAGGAATTGTTAAAGCCCAGGGAGAAGAGAAAGGCAGAGGGCAGAGGAAAAAAAGAAGTGCCAATCCAAGACCCAAGGAAAGAAAAATCTGCGATAGCTGGGTTGAGTTGTAAGAGCGGTATCGGTTTTCTTGCTGCTTGCGACAGGTCATGTAAGGGTAGGCGTTGTTAGCAGTGGGTATCATGCAGGCTGATACCTTTGACGTTACGGAGCGGTGTTGCTCGGCGGTTGCAGCTGGGTACCAGTGTTGGCTTCTCGGTCAGCATCAGCATACCTGTAACAATTGGGTTCATCATTGTTTAGTGTCCGATAGGTCATATATCGGATTCACAGTGTAGGGTAGTGTTGGCGGTTTCTTTGTGCGTTTGTGTGCGAGCTTGTCGGTATCCCTGCTGTAGCCTATTGGTCGGCTTTAATAGCAGCTGGCGTATTGGGTAAGTGTAGCTGATTTTCAGGGGCTTGTCGATGTTGTCGCTTGTGGGTGTATGTTAGCTCGTCATAGGTGGTTATCCCCTAGCAAGCAATATCTTTGGCCGCTTATGCTTCCACCCACGGATGACCATTCCTCTTGAGACATCCTGTGTCAAATACGTCGACTTCACAGCCTACAAGAAATCTGTTATGTAACCAAACGGTTTCTGTAACGATTTCTTGGTTTGGAATGGAATGTGGTTACCTATTACTCATAGTTTATGGTTTAGCTCATCTCTAGCTTGCTCAGCAGACGCCTTAAATACAAAAGCGGCACATTGTGGTTTTATAATTCTGCATTCCTCACGAATCTTCGTAACTCCATCGTCTCTAATATGTCGACATTGGCAGCATATTAGAATATGCTTACACTGTAAAATATTGTCCTAAATGCTATTGCGATGTACAGTCACCTTCAGCGGTACAGTAACGAAGAAGAGACTGAATGTTAGATTGTTTGTACTTGAGTAGCTTGGTCAATAGTATGGAACAGTATCTTTATGATGAATAGTTACACGATTTAAAGATACGTTCTAAAACATAAGTGCCTACTCGTAAATTTTTGCCAGCGTAAGCAACATATCTGTAGAAAATGGTTCAAATGACTCTGAGCACTATGGGACTTGACTTCTGAGGTCATCAGTCCCCTACAACTTAGAACTACTTAAACCTAACTAACCTAAGGACACCACACACAACCATGTCCTAGGCAGGATTCGAACCTGCGACCGTAGCGGTCGCGCGGTTCCAGACTGTAGCGCCTAGAACCGCTCGGCCACCCCGTCCGGCCATGTCTGTAGACCCATGCCTGAAACGTGATGCACATACAACATCAGAATGAACTTCCACTGTGCAGTGTGCTTTTTTCAAACTTCCTGCTAAACTGAAAACGAATATCTTACCAGTACTCGAACTCGGAAACTTGCCTCTCGTGAGAAATTCCCTGCACAGCTGAGCTATCTCCCTCCTTTTTTTTCTGCGTTCGTCATTTAACTTCTTGAACTTTGCTAATTTCAAACAAAATATGATGCAGTGGTCGTGCCCATACACACAATGATGTCAGATGCAATTTCATTGTCCTCCCCGCACTGTAACTAAGAAAACGATTTTCTTTATCAGTTACATGCCATCGATAGTCGGAAAGGCAGCATCGGACGTAAAGTTTTAATCTGTTGCAACAAAGATATTAAAAATTTACGATCGGTACTGCCTTTCCTCGTATGCTGGATCTCATTAGTACCGCCGAGGAGCACGCTGTTCCTGATGGAAGCAAACCTGAAGTTACAAGCCATGTTTGTATTACCTTTATACATAATTGATTCCATCGTTGCTGATTAAAAGCAATTGATGGATTATAGTAGGTGAAATGGGTTCTATGCCTTCTTTATTTGTACGTCAGCTCCTTAATAAATCAGTGAATCAAATCATCTCAGGATTAAAATTTGTAAAAAGCAAAACTGTGTAAGACAAAATCGAGTAGTAAAAATATAGAACAGTTTAATAAAACAGCAATTCTTGAATGAGTCGAACACTTCTTTCGACGTTAACTAATTACAGCACAATTGAAACACAATGAAGTTCATTCAGGTACGAATGTGTCGAAAAATTTTCACTTGCTTTAAAACTTGACATCTCCTGGAAGCAATGTTGGCATTTAGCCACGCAGTGACAATGTGTTTATATGTAAACATAGTCCCGCTTTTTCTTTGTGTCTGACTATTAGAGTTCTTAAAGACGTGGAGGTAACTAAGTTCAAGAATACTAGAGCATCGTTAGCAAAAATCTCGCTCTATTTTCGTTTCTACTACTTCTCATTACCTTCGTCTTTCTCCGATTTACTCTCAAACCATACTGTGTACTCATTAGACTGTTCATTCCGTTCAGCAGATCATTTAATAATTCTTCACTTTCACTCAGGATAGCAATGTCATCAGCGAATTGTATCATCGATATCCTTTCACTTTGTATTTTAATTCTACTCCTGAACCTTTCTTTTATTTCCATCATTGCTTCCTCGATGTACACATTGAAGAGTAGGGGCGAAAGGCTACAGCCTTGTCTTACACCCTTCTTAATACGAACACTTCGTTCTTGATCGTCCACTCTTATTATTCCCTCTTGGTTGTTGTACATATTGTATATGGCCCGTCTCTCCCTATAGCTTACCCCTACTTTTTTCAGAATCTCGAACAGCTTGCACCATTTTATATTGTCGAACGCTTTTTCCAAGTCGACAAATCCTATGAAAGTGTCTTGATTTTTCTTTAGCCTTGCTTCCATTATTAGCCGTAACGTCAGAATAGCCTCTCTCGTCCCTTTACTTCTCCTAAAGCCAAACTGATCGTTACCTAGCGCATTCGCCGGCCGAAGTGGCCGTGCGGTTAAAGGCGCTGCAGTCTGGAACCGCAAGACCGCTACGGTCGCAGGTTCGAATCCTGCCTCGGGCATGGATGTTTGTGATGTCCTTAGGTTAGTTAGGTTTAACTAGTTCTAAGTTCTAGGGGACTAATGACCTCAGCAGTTGAGTCCCATAGTGCTCAGAACCATTTGAACCATTTTTTTGAACCTAGCGCATTCTCAATTTTCTTTTCCATTCTTCTGTATATTATTCTTGTAACCAGCTTCGATGCATGAGCTGTTAAGCTGATTGTGCGATAATTCTCGCACTTGTCAGCTCTTGCCGTCTTCGGAATTGTGTGGATGATGCTTTTCCGAAAGTCAGATGGTATGTCGCCAGACTCATATATTCTACACACCAACGTGAATAGTCGTTTTGTTGCCACTTTCCCCAATGATTTTAGAAATTCTGATGGAATGTTATCTATCCCTTCTGCCTTATTTGACCGTAAATCCTCCAAAGCTCTTTTAAATTCCGATTCTAATACTGGATCCCCTATCTCTTCTAAATCGACTCCTGTTTCTTCTTCCATCACATCAAATCTTCACCCTCTTAGAGGCTTTCAATGTATTCTTTCCACCTATCTGCTCTCTCCTCTGCATTTAACAGTGGAACTTCCGTTGCACTCTTAATGTTACCACCGTTGCTTTTGATGTTACCAAAGGTTGTTTTGACTTTCCTGTATGCTGAGTCTGCCCTTCCGACAATCGTATCTTTTCCGATGTATTCACATTTCTTCTGCAGCCATTTCGTCTTAGCTTCCCTGCACTTCCTATTTATTTCATTCCTCAGCGACTTGTATTTCTGTATTCTTGATTTTCTCAGAACGTGTTTTTACTTCCTCCTTTCATCAATCAACTGAAGTATTTCTTCTGTTACCCATGGTTTCTTAGCAGCTACCTTCTTTGTACATGTGTTTTCCTTCCCAACTTCTGTGATGGCCCTTTTTAGAGATGTCCATTCCTCTTCAACTGTACTGCCTACTGCGCTATTCCTTATTGCTGTATCTATAGCGTTAGAGAACTTCAAACGTATCTCGTCATTCCTTAGTACTTCCGTATCCCACTTTTTTGCGTATTGATTCTTCCTGACTAATGTCTTGAACTTCAGCCTACTCTTCATCATTACTATATTGTGTTCTGAGTCTACATCTGCTCCTGGGTACGCCTTACAATCCAGTATCTGATTTCGGAATCTCTGTCTGACCATGATGTAATGTAATTGAAATCTTCCCGTATCTCCCGGCCTTTTCCAAGTATACCTCCTCCTCTTGTGATTCTTGGTCAAGGTATTCGCTATTACTAGCTGAAACTTGTTACAGAACTCACTTAGTCTTTCTCCTCTTTCATTCCTTGTCCCAAGCCCATATTCTCCTGTAACCTTTTCTTCTACTCCTTCCCCTACAACTGCATTCCAGTCGCCCATGACTATTAGATTTTCGTCCCCCTTTGCAAACTGTATTACCCTTTCGATATCCTCATACACTTTCTCTATCTGTTCATCTTCAGCTTGCGACGTCGGCATGTATACCTGAACTATCGTTGTCGGTGTTGGTCTGCTGTCGATTCTGATTAGAACAACCCGGTCACTGAACTGTTCACAGTAACGCACCCCCTGTCCTACCTTCCTATTCATAACGAATCCTACACCTGTTACACCATTTTCTGCTGCTGTTGATATTACCCGATACTCATCTGACCAGAAATCCTTGTCTTCCTTCCACTTCGCTTCACTGAGCCCTACTATATCTAGATTGAGCCTTTGCATTTCCCTTTTCAGATTTTCTAGTTTCCCTACCACGTTCAAGCTTCTGACATTCCACGCCCCGACTCGTAGAACGTTATCCTTTCGTTGATTATTCAATCTTTTTCTCATGGTAACCTCCCACTTGGCAGTCCCCTCCCGGAGATCCGAATGGGGGACAATTCCGGAATCTTTTGCCAATGGAGAGATCATCATGACACTTCTTCAATTACAGGCCACATGTCCTGTGGATACACGTTACGTGTCTTTAATGCAGTGGTTTCCATTGCCTTCTGCATCCTCATGTCGTTGATCATTGCTGATTCTTCCGCCTTTAGGGGCAATTTCCCACCCCTAGGACAAGAGAGGCCCTGAACCTCTATCCGCTCCTCCGCCCTCTTTGACAAGGCCGTTGGCAGAATGAGGCTGACATCTTATGCCGGAAGTCTTCGGCCGCCAATGCTGATTATTTATCAAAATTTAGGCAGTGGCGGGGATCGGACCCGGGACCGAAGACGTTTTGATTATGAATCAACCTAAAGATATCACACACATCCATGCCCGAGGCAGGATTCGCATCTGCAACCGCAGCAGCCGCGTGATTCCATACTGAAGCGCCTAGAACCGCTCGGCTACAGCGGCCGGCATTGGCTTCGTGGTCGCTTTTCAGTATCGCATTACTGCCAAGGATTATGTAGCACTTTGGATGGTCAGGTCCTTCCCATGGTACAACCTTATTCTCCTACGGTGATGATATTTACCAAGACGACGGGATACACAGTTTTGTCCAAGAGCTATTTTGTGATCATGAGGATGAACTGTCGTATCATCGCTGGACACCACATCCACCGTATCCCAATATTACTGACCCTTTCATAATACATTTGAGACAAGGATACCTGATTGCTGTCCACTTTCATGATAGTTACACTATGTGATAAGAGTATCCGGACACATCCAAACACATACGTTTTTCATATTAGGTGCATTTTGTTGCCCCCTAGTGCCAGGTACTCCATATCAGCGACCTCAGTAGTCATTAGACATCGTGAGAGAGCGGAATGACGCGCTCCGCGGAACTCACGAACTTCGAACGTGGTCTGGTGACTGGATGTCACTTGTTTCACACGTCTCTACGCGAGGTTTCAACACAGCTAAACATCCCTAGGTCCACTGTTTCCGATGTGATAGTGAAGTGGAAATGTGAAGGGTCACGTACAGCACAAAGGCATATAGGCCGACCACGTCAGTTGACTAACAGAGACCGCCGACAGTTGAAGAGGGTCGTAATGTGTAATAGGCAGACATCTATCCTCACCCTCACACAGGAATTCCGAACTGCATCAGGATCCACTGCAAGTACTATGACAGTTAAGCGGGATGTGAGAAAACTTGGATTTCATGGTCGAGCGGCTGCTCATAAGCCACACTTCACGCTGGTAAATGCCAAACGACGCCTCGCATGGTGTAAAGAGTGTAAACATGGGACAATTGAACAGTGGAAATATGTTGTGTGGAGTGACGAATCACAATGTGGCAATCCGATGGCAGGGTGTGGGTATAGCGAATGCCCGGTGAAATTCATGTGCCAGCGTGTGTAGTCGATTAGCAGTTAGGTTTTGGAACATATACTGAATTCGAACGTTACGAAGTACCTCGAAGAAAACGATTTATTGACACGTAGTCAGCAAGGATTCAGAAAATATCGTTCTTGCGAAACACAACTAGCTCTTTATACTCATGAAGTAATGAGCCTGTCGACCGGGGATGTGAAATTGATTCCATATTTTTAGATTTCCAGAATGCTTTGACACCGTTCCTCACAAGCGTCTTCTAACCAAACTGCGTGCCTATGGAACCTCACCTCAGTCGTTCGACTGGATTCGTGATTTCCTGTCAGAAAGGACTCAGTTCGTAGTAATAGACGGAAAGTCGTCGAATAAAACAGAAGTAATATCCGGCGTTCCACAAGGAAGTGATATAGGCCCTCTATTGTTCTTGAACTATATTAACGATATAGGAGACAATGTGAGTAGCCGTCTCAGATTGTATGCAGATGCTGCTGTCATTTACCGTCTTGTAAAGTCATCACATGAGCAAAACGAAATGCAAAATGATTTAGATATCTGTATGGTCACAAAAGTGGCAGTTGACCCTGAATAAAGAAAAGTGTGAATTTATTCACATGAATACTAAAACAAATCCACTAAATTTCGATTACGCAGTAAGTCACACAAATCTGAAGGCTGAAAATTCAACTAAATACTTAGGGATTGCCATTAGAAATAACCTAAATTGGAACGACCACATAGATAATGTTGTGGGTACAGCAGACTGCGATTCCTTGGCAGAACACTTAGAAGGTGCAACAGCTCTACTAAAGAGACCGCTTACACCGCGGTTGTCCGCCCTATTCTGGAGTTATTGCTTTGCACTGTGGCATCCGCATCAGGGGGACTGACAGGCGACATCGAAAAAGTACAAAGAAGGGCAGCTCGTTTTGTATTATCGCGAAATATTGGAGATAGTGCCACAGACATGATACGTGGATTGGAGTGGCAATCATTGAAACAAAGGTTTTTTTCGTTGCGACGGGACCTTGTCATGAAATTTCAATCACCTGTTTTCTCCTCCTATTGCGAAAACGTTCTGTTGGCACCCAACTACATTGAAAGAAATTATCATCACGATAAAATAAGAGAAATCAGGGCTCGCACAGAAAAATTGAAGTGCTCGTTTTTCCACGCGCCATTCGAGAGTGGGACGGTAGAGAGAAAGTTTGTAGGTGGTTCACTGAACCCTCTGCCAGGCACTTTATTGTGAATAATAGAGTAATCACGTAGATGTAGGTGAACCTCGTGACATATTTTGCGTATTTACATTCAATGTCTTGTGGAATAGTTTTCTAAGGTAACTGATGATTTAGAAGGAAAATAATGACTGGATAAATGGCTGTTGTAAAAATAAAATGTGGTGGCCACCCACGGACGTCATGTATATACCTCTTCAAGTAGCTGGGTCCCTTATTACGACGTTACAGTAAACATATTGGCTAAAGAATTTCGTCATAAATAATCCTTCACAATTTGAGAATAACAGTGATGTCCATACCTACAGCACTACAAGGAAAAAACGACCTTTTCTACCCGTCAGCGGCTCAGAAAGGAGTTCAGTTACGGAAACAACTGTCTTTGATCATTTTCCCAGTAACACCTAATGTATAATAGGTGCTAAAGTACGTTTTAAGAATGAGTAGACCAAAATAGTATTGTGTTCAGTGATGTTACAACTAATCATATATACATATTTTGTAAACTGACTCGTTCCTCATCGTTTCGCTACAAGAAATGTTCAAATGATCTACGGAATATCTAAGTAACTTAAGGTTGGTACATACTGCTCAAACTGATAGTAGATATGAGATTCTGAACAAGTAACGAAATTGAGTACGATTTGGATAATAACATTTCCGGTGGACACGGTTTCGCTGTTGAAATGTTTACGATTCTTGTGCCATTGTATCTACGCAGTGCAGGAGAGATGTACTGGCGGAAGTGAATTTCCGACCCCTGTCTGGATAAATATATTAACAACCATCAATTAGAGCGACGTATTACGCTGACGTGGTACGAATCATTGTGATACATAGTAAGCTACATGCTGTTCACCTAACCGATTTACCCAACAGAACACACACATTAACACACAGATTCACACATTGCTCAGCCAACGATATATGACAAAGGCTTCAAAGAAGACTTGATATCACTCTAAGACGACCTAGTAGGTTCATTCACAAAAATATGGTGCAATCGCAAACACAACATACTACCGTGCCTAATACGGTGTAGGAAAACCGTTGTCATTCAAAACAGCTTGCAGTCGTTTCGGAATGGCTAACTGAATGTCGTGCATCAGTTTCACGTAAGCCTTATAAAATTCCTCATCCAAAATAGTGGCAAATATAGGCAGCCTATGTGATCAAGTGTATCCAGAGACGAGGGTGAAAATTACTTAAGAGTACGTGGCACCCTCCATCGGTAATGCTTGAATTCAATATGGTGTTGGCCCACCCTTAGCCTTGATGACGGCTTCAACTCTCGCATGCATACGTTCAGTCAGGTGCTGGAAGGTTTCTTGGTGAATGACAGCCCATTCTTCACGGAGTGCTGCACTGAGGAGAGGTATCTATGTCGGTCGGTGAGGCCTGGCACGAAATCGGCGTTCCAAAACGTCCCAAAGGGGTTCCATAGGATACACGTCAGGACTCCGTGCAGGCCAGTACATTAAAGGGATGTTATTGTCGTGTAACTACTCCGCCACAGGCCGCGCATTGTGGGCAGGTGCTCGATCGTGTTGAAAGATGCAATCGCCATTCCTCAAATGCTCTTCTACTGTAGGAAGCAAAAAGGTGCTTAAAACATCAGTGTAGGCCTGTAATTCACCAGATTACTCGTACTTCCGTTTTTGGGTATTGGTGTGACTTGAGCAATTTTCCAGTCTTTAGGTACGGATCTTTCTGTCAGCGAGCGGTTGTATATATTTGCTAAACATGGAGCTATTGTATCAGCATAATCTGAGAGGAATACGACTGGTATGATTCGT
Organism: Schistocerca piceifrons; assembly: GCF_021461385.2. Taxonomy (NCBI): domain Eukaryota; kingdom Metazoa; phylum Arthropoda; class Insecta; order Orthoptera; family Acrididae; genus Schistocerca; species Schistocerca piceifrons. The sequence goes on from NC_060145.1 coordinate 348,800,819, forward strand.
TTGTTTGCAAGTTTCGCAAATACACGGAGATCAAAAGCAGCTGAACGTAATAGTATGGGAATCTCAGCAATATGCTTCTTCCAGTCCACGGTTTCATCACTATGTACACCTGAAAATTAGTTGCATTCAGTCATATTTACCGACCCCTGCTCATGTTCTGTATCAGTTGTTGGATAACAGTTTGTTATATAGTAGTGAATGAATTGTGCTTTTTCTTTTAAAATTTAGGGAGAGTCTATTTTCTGAAAAAAACATTTATTAATCTTTGGAAAATATCATTTGCCATAACTTCTGTTGCTTCCTCTCTCTATCGTCTGTAAAAAGTACCAATTCTGATTGTTAAATGTTAAGCACAACAACATTCACGTGTATAAAGAATATGAGTGGACTCAAAAATGGATCCTATGGGACTCCCTTTTTGATCTCTCGCCAGTCAGCAAACATTACTATCCTTTCGACATTGTTTGAACTATTCACCACAACCCTTTGCATTCTGTTTATGATTCGAAGAGCTGTGCGAAAAACCACCAGTTCCACGAAGCTTGAGTTTTTCTGAGAGGGTAATATGACCTACACAATCGAACACGTTAGAAAGAACGCAAAAAAATACCAGCTGGCGATGTATTGTTATTTAAGGCTTCTACTATCTGAGGCACAGTACCAGTGGTCTATGGGTAGCGTCTTTGATTCATAATCAAAAACATCTTCGGTCCCGGGTTCGATCCCCCCACTGCCTAAATTTTGATAAATAATCAGCATTGGCGGCCGAAGACTTCCGGCATAAGAAGTCAGCCTCATTCTGCCAACGGCCTCGTCAAAGAGGGCGGAGGAGCGGATAGAGGTTCAGGGCCTCTCTTGTCCTAGGGGTGGGAAATTGCCCCTAAAGGCGGAAGAATCAGCAATGATCAAAGACATGAGGATGCAGAAGGCAATGGAAACCACTGCATTAAAGACACGTAACGTATATCCACAGGACATGTGCCTGTGAATTGAAGAAGTGTCATGATGATCTCTCCATTGGCAAAAGATTCCGGAATAATCCCCCATTCGGATCTCCGGGAGGGGACTGCCAAGGGGGAAGTTACCATGAGAAAAAGATTGAATAATCAACGAAAGGATAACGTTCTACGAGTCGGGGCGTGGAACGTCAGAAGCTTGAACGTGGTAGGGAAACTAGAAAATCTGAAAAGGGAAATGCAAAGGCTCAATCTAGATACAGTAGGGGTCAGTGAAGTGAAGTGGAGGGAAGACGAGGATTTCTGGTCAGATGAGTATCGGGTAATATCAACAGCAGCAGAAAATGGTATAACAGGTGTAGGATTCGCTATGAATAGGAAGGTAGGACAGAGGGTGCGTTACTGTGAACAGTTCAGTGACCGGGTTGTTCTAATCAGAATCGACAGCAGACCAACACCGACAACGGTAGTTCAGGTATACATGCCGACGTCACAAGCTGAAGATGAACAGATAGAGAAAGTGTATGAGGATATTGAAGGGGTAATGCAGTATGTAAAGGGAGACGAAAATCTAATAGTCATGGGCGACTGGAATGCAGTTGTAGGGGAAGGAGTAGAAGAAAAGGTTACAGGAGAATATGGGCTTGGGACAAGGAATGAAAGATGAGAAAGACTAATTGGGTTCTGTAACAAGTTTCAGCTAGTAATAGCGAATACCCTGTTCGAGAATCACAAGAGGAGGAGGTATACTTGGAAAAGGCCGGGAGATACGGGAAGATTTCGATTAGATTACATCATGGTCAGACAGAGATTCCGAAGTCAGATACTGGATTGTAAGGCGTATCCAGGAGCAGATATAGACTCAGATCACAATATAGTAGTGATGAAGAGTAGGCTGAAGTTCAAGACATTAGTCAGGAAGAATCAATACGCAAAGAAGTGGGATACGGAAGTACTAAGGAATGACGAGATACGTTTGAAGCTCTCTAACGCTATAGATACAGCAATAAGGAATAGCGCAGTAGGCAGTACAGTTGAAGAGGAATGGACATCTCTAAAAAGGGCCATCACAGAAGTTGGGAAGGAAAACATACGTACAAAGAAGGTAGCTGCGAAGAAACCATGGGTAACAGAAGAAATACTTCGGTTGATTGATGAAAGGAGGAAGTACAAGCATGTTCCGGGAAAATCAGGAATACAGAAATACAAGTCGCTGAGGAATGAAATAAATAGGAAGTGCAGGGAAGCTAAGACGAAATGGCTGCAGGAGAAATGTGAAGACATGGAAAAAGATTGTCGGAAGGGCAGACTCAGCATACAGGAAAGTCAAAACAACCTTTGGTGACATTAAAAGCAACGGTGGTAACACTAAGAGTGCAACGGGAATTCCACTGTTAAATTCAGAGGAGAAAGCAGATAGGTGGAAAGAATGCATTGAAAGCCTCTATGAGGGTGAAGATTTGTCTGATGTGATAGAAGAAGAAACAGGAGTCGATTTAGAAGAGACAGGGGATCCAGTATTAGAATCGGAATTTAAAAGAGCTTTGTAGGATTTACAGTCAAATAAGGCAGAAGGGATAGATTACATTCCATCAGAATTTCTAAAATCATTGGGGAAAGTGGCAACAAAACGACTATTCACGTTGGTGTGTAGAATATATGAGTCTGGCGACATACCATCTGACTTTCGGAAAAGCATCATCCACACAATTCCGAAGACGGCAAGAGCTGACAAGTGCGAGAATTATCGCACAATTGGCTTAACTGCTCATGCATCGAAGCTGGTTACAAGAATAATATACAGAAGAATGGAAAAGAAAATTGAGAATGCGCTAGGTAAGGATCAGTTTGGCTTTAGGAGAAGTAAAGGGACGAGAGAGGCTATTCTGACGTTACGGCTAATAATGGAAGCAAGGCTAAAGAAAAATCAAGACACTTTCATAGGATTTGTCGACCTGGAAAAAGCGTTCGACAATATAAAATGGTGCAAGCTGAAAAAAGTAGGGGTAAGCTATAGGGAGAGACGGGCCATATACAATATGTACAACAACCAAGAGGGAATAATAAGAGTGGACGATCAAGAACGAAGTGCTCGTATGAAGAAGGGTGTAAGACAAGGCTGTAGCCCTTCGCCCCTACTCTTCAATGTGTACATCGAGGAAGCAATGATGGAAATAAAAGAAAGGTTCAGGAGTAGAATTAAAATACAAAGTGAAAGGATATCGATGATACAATTCGCTGATGACATTGCTATCCTGAGTGAAAGTGAAGAATTATTAAATGATCTGCTGAACGGAATGAACAGTCTAATGAGTACACAGTATGGTTTGAGAGTAAATCGGAGAAAGACGAAGGTAATGAGAAGTAGTAGAAATGAGAACAGCGAGAAACTTAACATCAGGATTGATGGTCACGAAGTTAATGAAGTTCGGGAATTCTGCTACCTAGGCAGTAAAATAACCAATGACGGACGGAGCAAGGAGGACATCAAAAGCAGACTCGCTATGGCAAAAAAGGCATTTCTGGCCAAGAGAAGTCTACGAATATCAAATACCGGCCTTAATTTGAGGAAGAAATTTCTGAGGATGTAAGTCTGGAGTACAGGATTGTATGGTAGTGAAACATGGACTATGGGAAAACCGGAACAGAAGTGAATCGAAGCATTTGAGATGTGGTGCTATAGACGAATGTTGAAAATTAGGTGGACTGATAAGGTAAGGAATGAGGAGGTTCTACGCAGAATCGGAGAGGAAAGGAATATGTGGAAAACACTGATAAGGAGAAGGGACAGGATAATAGGACATCTGCTAAGACATGAGGGAATGACTTCCATGGTACTAGAGGGAGCTGTAGAGGGCAAAAACTGTAGAGGAAGACAGAGACTGGAATACGTCAAGCAAATAATTAAATAATTGAGGACGTAGGTTGCTACTCTGAGACTCTGAGATGAAGAGGTTAGCACAGGAAAGGAATTCTTGGCGGGCCGCATCAAACCAGTCAGTAGACTGAGGACCAAAAAAAAAAAAAAAAAAAATGCTGGATGCTGGCTGTTTGAGGAGTAACTGTATAAACAGCATTGTCAGTCAAGCAACTCGTTTGGAATCCAGACTGTGAAACGCGAAGTAAATTATTTCCACTTGAAGGTGAGGCTAGTCTTGAGTATATTACTTTTTTGCACAGTTTCGAAACATATGTCAAAAAAGGTAACTGAGCGATAATTGATTAACTCTTTCTTACTACTTTTCTTGTGAAAAATGTTAACACTTGCATGTTTTAACCTGTCTGCAAAAATTCCTAATTTGTAGTTGTTATTTACCACTACAACATGAACCATCAACGACTTATCCCCTACTATTATGGTTGATCCATTTCACGAATGCGCTGAGGCGCACTCTTATTCGGTGGACAGCATCCCGTATTTCTCGCCCTACAGGAATATTTCTGGCTTGTTGACAGACCAGGCAGTCTGTACAAGCGTCATTGTCTCGTTCGCTATTGGAGACATGGCGCGGTACTCTCAGGGTGTAAATTAGCATTCACCTCCATTACAGAGGTGGATGTGCGTAGCAATTTGCAGACGTCAAAAGAGTACTTAGAGATATGCACAAACTATGCAAGTCACGAGAGGTGAGCAACACTTTTTTTTTCGGGCAATTTATTTCACTCCTCCCGGCGGTAGGAGACCTACCTCGTCAACCCCTGCAGCTGCATGTAATTCAATTAGTTGACAGTGCTCACGGGCAGCTATAAATTAAGGATAAACAGAATTCTGCAATATTGAACAATAAGCAAGCGGTTTCCACCCTTTTTGTTCTTATGGACGTGAAAAGCAAACAATATGTATACACAATATAGTGACGGCGATCGTTCAGTTACAAAATTAGCAACATAAAACTATTTTATGAAATATAAAGCTATTATAAAGTCCATGAAAGATTTTAAAAAAATCGGTACAGATGCATGATCATGGACACCATAACGAACAATATCGTATGCGGAAGACGAACACTCAAAGCTCTCTTTCTTTCTTTTCTTTTTCTTTTCATACATTTTCTACGTGTCAACCGTTCGTCACACACCACAAATCTAATCGGTTGTCCAACGCCGCCCATACCTGAACCATTATGTAAGGGATGACAAAAAGAACAGCTTCTGTGATGCGGTGTCGCAAGTTTTTGAGGTTACGAGGTAGACGTGTAGGCCTAACACAAACGCTATCCTGAATGTAACCCCACAAGAGGAAACAGCAAGACGCCAACTCTGGTCATGGTGGTAGCCACTTAAGTAGCGCCAGATCAGTGGACGCATCGCGGCCTATCCAGCGACGTGTGCAACGTCTCATTCAGGTAATCCTGTACACTGGTTTGGAAATGAGCAGAGATATTCATTTCTGCACTAGATCGATCGATCGTGGGATTTGGCACCAAACAATCCTTCATGCGAATCCTGCCTCGGGCATGGATGTGTGCGATGTCCTTAGGTTAGGTTTAATTAGTTCTAAGTTCTAGGCGACCGATGACCTTAGAAGTTAAGTCGCATAGTGCTCAGAGCCATTTGAACCAATCCTTCAAGCGGTCCACTATCTCTTATGACATGCACCGTCGGTGAGAATATTTTGCATCACACAAACAACCATCCTCTTCGATTTTTCTGCATCACTTCACTAAGCTGTTGTAAACTGATGGTGTCTCGTCGAACTACCCACGGAAGGTTCTTTGCACACTCACCACTCTTTGTAAAAAAATGCTTTCTCTGCCTTGTTCGCCGCCATTTTCAGCAACCTTGGTCGCTGGCGCCACTGTAGGCGGTTTTCCAAACTACCTTGGCCGCATTACGTTAAAAAAATAAAATCTGTGGGATGAAACTTGCTGGCAGATTAAAACTATGTGCCGGACCGAGACTCGAACTTGGGACCTTTGCCTTTCGCGGGCAAGTGCTCTACCAACTGAGCTACCCAATCACGGCTCACGCCCCGTCCTCACAGCTTTACTTCTGCCAGTACCTCGCCTCCCACCTTCTGTAAAGGTCCCGAGTTCGAGTCTCGATCCGGCACACAGTTTTAATCATCCAGGAAGTTTCATATTAGCGCACAATACGCTGCAGAGTGAAATTCTCATTCTGGAAACGTCCCCCAGGCTGTGGCAAAGCCATGTCTCCGCAATATCCTTTCTTTCAGGAGTGCTAGTTCTGCAAGTTTCGCAGGAGAGATTCTGTAAAGTTTGGAAGGTAGGAGACGAGGTACTGGCAGAAGTAAAGCTGTGAGGACGGGGCGTGAGTCGTGCTTGGGTAGCTCAGTTGGTAGCCGGCACGGTAGCTCAGCGTGTTCGGTCAGAGGGTTAGCAGCCCTCTGTAATAAAAAAAAAACTGAGTTAATCGATCAACAACGAACTTAAGCGGATGTCTTACGACGTCCGCCCCGATCAGATGCAATGAACGAAAGCCAACAAAATGAGATTAAAAAAAAAAAAGTTGGTTGAGCACTTGCCCGCCAAAGGCAAAGGTCCCGAGTTCGAGTCGCGGTCCGGCACACAGTTTTAATTTGCCAGGAAGTTTCATATCAGCGCACACTCCGCTGCAGAGTGAAAATCGCATTCTGGTACTGAGTTTTTAAAATGTGTCATGGACTTCATAATTACCTCATATACCCTCGAGCAGATCAATGAAGAAGAGAATCAATAATTATTTAAATAAAAAGCTTTTTAGTATTACATATTTTTAAAAAGGGACTAAAAAGTATAAAATATTGTCTCCTAGCCGCATACAGGTTCCTAATACCATACAGACAGTCCTGAGAATCGGCAGTTGTGAATTTCTAAGAGCTATGTAAGTGATCGTAAAACTGAATACGTAAAACGTGGGGCAGATAATTGATGCACGAACAGTTCAGCTAAGTCATTATATTGCGCTGCAAATGATATGTCATGCAATTTTTCTCAATTGCTCATTACATTCCTTTCTATTATCTAGTGCAACTGCCCACATTTATCGTTTTCAATGTTACAAATACTGTCATAGCTAATAAAAATGCACAACAACAAATTCTAAGGGCTATCCGTATTGGCTTAGGAATTTGTATGAGGCTATAAGAAGTTATTTTTTACTTTTTATTCGTTTTAAAAACATGTTACATGAAAAACTTATTATTTAAATAATTATTTTATGCTTTTTAACCTTGAATTTGTGAAATTCTTCAAATATTTTGATGAGATTGCAGCAGTGAAATGCAGAAAGTTTCAGATTTATTTCTGCTTCTCTTCACCTGAGTCAGCCAACATTTTTCATCTTCCTACGCATATCTCGCGAAAAGACCGCGAAAGTAAAAATGAGAGAGAACCGTACTCACACTGAGGCTTACAAACAATCGTTCTCACTGCGAAACATTAGCGAGTGGAATAGGAAAAGGGGGAAATAGCAGTGGTACACAAGGTACGCTCCGTGACACAGCAGTCAATAGAGGTAATACCGCATTGCCCTCAATTTCTAAGGTGTGTTGCACATTTCATATCTCTAGTTCATCACGAAGTTACATTGAAATCAGTTACATAATTTGTATCAAACAGACAGAAGGACAAAGTAGAAAATGGAGTTAATATTGCAATGTAATCCAGTTCTGATCTATGTTGAAAGCTTCAAATATGTAGCTCGTCGGAAGGTTAGTTTAAAACCAATTGCAAAATTTGTACCAAACAAACAACAAAGCGACCTAACGAAAACGACTTAAAAAGGGATGGCACGTCCTTCTGTTGAAAGAAATGGCAACCCTGCTTAGAAACAAATAAATGCGAGAAAATAAGTGTTCCGAGAGAAAGAGATTACAGGAATCGTTACTGTTTGACAGCCGAAGATGATTTTTTGGGGTAATGTACGGTGAACTAATAGTAGCGGACCTTTGCGACCTGCAACGTTACACGATAATGCCGCTTCCGCCGTATCCACTCGCTAATAGGGCTTGACAGCGTAACCCAAGTTGGTCTCAGCACGATTTTGGGGATTAATTCGCTGCATCAGCGCTGTTTAGCTCTTACTCGTTAGCACGGGAGCCGCTCTACAGTGCTCGGGGGTCTTCTTGCCAAATTTATGGGCTAATTATTCCTATCCCTCCCTTCCCTGCTGATGAATTCGCGCTGCCCTGTGCCCATGGGCATCGCAGGGATTTGGTCAGCTGCCAAATCACTTTCGGCCAGCTCTTCACCTCACAGGCAGTTAGCGTTCTTAAATTGCCTCGGCAGCTTTCATCATCTTATGTTACGTCCACTCATTAAGTCTGGGAAACGGACCAGAATTTAATTGAAATTCCCCTCGGCGTAAGATTAATACGTGAAATTAAGTACGGAGACCCCTGCCAAAAAAGAGAAGGACGGGTTGGGGAAAAAAAATGAAGGTCTCGAAATGGCAGCATCTCTGATAAAATGGCGGCGCGACTGATAGGAGGGGAGAGGGTATCTCCTTTGCCCGTGGCGCGCGAGCGGCCGCAATTTAAGAAATCAATTGCTAGGGAGGGGTAATCAGAGACGCAGTCTGTCCGCAAGTCGGCTACGATTGCATGCGGTTTCTCAACGATCGTGAAAGCAACCATGAGTGCCATTGTCTTGGTGAAAATGCTATTTATAAATTTAATATGACCTCATTAGCCGGCCGCGGTGGCCGAGCGGTTCTAGGCACAACAGTCCGGAACCGCGCGACTGCAGGTTCGAATCCTGCCTCGGGCATGGATGTGTGTGATGTCCTTAGGTTAGTTAGGTTTAAGTAGTTCGAAGTTCTAGGGGACTGATGACCTCAGATGTTAAGTCCCATAGTGCTCAGAGCCATTTGAACCATTTTTCACCTGATTATGGCCACCAGACCCTCTCTTACAACGGACCGGGGCTTTCAAATCACATTTACGTAAGAAATAACATTTTTAATACGCCAAATGGCATTAAAATGATTTGATTGTCTATGATGGCAATGTCAGTAAATAATAGTGACTGAGGTGATTAAAATTCCACCGACGAGGTTTCCAACCGATTTTTCGAAGCAGTCGCAGGATCCACGAAATGATAGGTTCCACGAAGGATGTGGTCAACAACCTTAACACTGCAGGTGTTTACGAACTACGGTGTGAGTGCGGAGCTACGTACATAGGAGAAACAGGGAGACCTGACAGCTTACGAGTTGCAGAACACGAACGCCATGTACAACTACAACAACACAATAAATCGGCGATAGTGGAGCACGACCGTGACTGTGGACAACCTATCAGGTCCCAGGAAGCCCGACTACTGGCGAAAGAATCGTGGGTGCGAGAACGCAAAATACGGGAGGCGATCGAAATTATGAAGCAGCCTGACGACATCAACAGAGAAGATGGCTACAAACTCCCGGTGTCCTGGCTGCCGGCGACCCCTGTTCAACGGGCCGCGAGCGGTCGCGGGGCAGAAGCTACACGCTACACGGACGTATCTGCACAAACAGCTGTAGAACAACTGTCAGTCCACTTCCGCGCACACCAGGAGGAAAACTTGCCGACCAGAAGCCGAACGCTGATTGGCGAACAGCTACCAATCGTTGACGACTTGGACATCCACGAATAGCCTCTTTCCTTCCATCTTCCCTTACGTCATGACTAGCCAATCATATTAGAGTGGACCAATTAAAAGTTTTACAGCAGTGACGTCAGACATCGATAGTCTGTAATAAATAGAAGCACTTATGCCCATGCAAAACCAGTCGTGCCCTGAGGAAGGCCGTTGCAGTTCGGCCGAAACGTCGCTTTTAGTTTATTATTGTTGTTAGTTTTTAGCAATGACGCGGCATAATTCCCAGAAGAATTTTAGTTACTATGACACCGGCCGCGGAAGCCTACGATCTTCTAATACTGACTGTGAACCAATAAAATTGTCAGTACTTATCCTATTGGTGCTGCTGCCGCTAAAAGTGATATCGTAACAATAATAATAATAATAATACATTGTTGTGAATAAGAACAACCACCAGGGAATGGCGACAGTGAGGATTTGTGTCAGACCTGGATTCGAATCTGGAAGTCCCTCTTTACGCCAGCGGTCGCCTTAACGCTTTGACTATCCGTGTACGACCCACTACCAGACCCAAATGTCCATAAGTCGCCATCCCTCCGTCACATCCTGTACTAGAACACCCATTATGCAATTTCCGTACAAGGGAGGGCATTTTAATTCGCCGGAGAATATTGAAGCGGTACGAGTTGCTGTACAGAGAAGTTCCGGAAAATCGTGTAGAATGGCAGCAGTGCAACTGGGAATATCCAGACGCTCCGTTCAACGCATTCTTAAAAGTAACTTCCATACGTACCCATACAAGATGACCTGTGCACAGAAGCTCACTGAAGAACACATGCAGCAGATACTACTTTTTCATCAGTGGGCGAAGGATAGGGAAGAAACTCTCAACAACGTTTGGTTTTCAGACGGGCGCATTTTCGTTTAGACTGTGTGGTTAACAAACAAAATGTACGCTGTTGTGCCACTGAAAACCCGCAAGTGCTTCATGAACGACAACATTATGCTCCGAGGATTACAGCGTGGGCAGCAATTTCCGGTCACAGACTTATTGGACCCTTTTTCTTTGAAGAAACTGTGAACAGCGAGCGTTATTTGAGCATGCTTCGCAATAGCTTCATTCTACAGCTTCTTGCCACTGCCTTGCCCTTCAACACGCAGTGGTTCATGCAAGATGGAGCAATGCCACATACTGCAAACACTGTGTTGGAGTTTTTGCACGAGCATTTCAACATGCGGATCATTTCACTCAGGTTTCCAGGTCGCTTCAATGACGGACAAAATTGGCCCCTCAATAGTCCAGACCTGAGTCCATGTGATTTTTTTCTTTGGGGGTACCTAAAGGAAAAAATTTTCCCGAAACGTCCACGTGATTTAATGGAGCTCAGAAGACTTATTCTTCAAGCTTGCAGTGAAATACGGAAGACATGTGCCGTAGGGTAATCACTAACTTCAGTGTTCGTTTGAAGGAAGTTAGGAAACCAAATGGTGGACATATAGAGCATGTGCTGAGTTAGAACAAATCTCCATGGACGGCTCTTCATTGTAGTATATGTTCCTTTCAGATTGTATTGACAATAAAGTTTATATTCAAAAACAAAATGGTAACACATTTCGTGCGCCACTCAGTATTTGTGTCAGAGTCGGAATATGGCACCAACGATACACGTGGATTGTGATCCTTTTGTTCTTCGTCCGAATGTTCCATGTCGTCTTCAGAGAGGTTATCTTCTGCCTCATGGACGGTTTCTCCAGTTGATGCTAATGATGTACTTCCCGAAGATGATGGGCGTTCGTGATCCATAGGCAAACCGCGACGTATAAATGACATCAGCCATTGTTCATATGCATAACGTTTCTGACATTCATGCATTTGATTCCAATCTGGACGTTCCCAAGGAGGCCAATAGTAATTCTGAAGCCAAGAAACGTTATTATTAATTTAGGAATATGATAAATAAATTAATTATCAACTATACATACATGCGTAATAATATACATACCTTCCTGTTTGGCATCAGGTTGTTTCGGATATAATACTTTTTCCAATGTTTTTTCAACAAATGTTTTCAATTTTAATCCGTACTTTCCAGCAAAGGAGTGCCAATTTCGTGTATGACTCCAATCAGTTGCAAAGTCTATAACAGCTTTAGCATCCAACTGCTGTACTCGTTGCTCAAATTCTTCTTCAGTAAAAACGCGTTCTCGAGCTTCCTTTAATAAACTATCATACCCAACATCGTGTTCTTTCGCAATGGCATCTGCACCAATTCGTGGTGCGTCTATATTTATAGGGTTTCCAGTGCCTACGTAATCGCTGCCAGGTAACGCTAATCCTTTCGCATTTATTCGGTCCACTAGACTTTTAGTTCCGTATGCAATACCAGCGCCAGCTAAAGCGGTTACATCAGCAGCACCAGCTATTTGCGCTGTTGATAACGAGGTGCTTAAAGTCGCTCCGTCAACTGCTGTTTCAGTCGCTCCAAATAACAGCGGCGTAGTTTCAGCTGTATCCATTTCTATTGCTGTGTGACCTTCCTCGCCGAACTGATGTGGATGGCGCTGGCGCAATCCAGTATCGACATCTTCTGCCGGCTTTGGCTCCAATTCAAATTCATCAACTTCTTTGTCTAAATAATCATATGCTGGATTTTGACCAAATCAAATTTCATTTCCAGTATCTTGCCTACCAATTGTCCTTATAATGTTGCTTCTATCAGCATTAAAATTGTTCCCCCTTTCCGCCATTTCAATATCGTACACCGGTCCTGGATATAAAGTTCCTTCGTCGTACTGTATTGAACTATGTTGTACTGTGCTTACTCATTTAACCATGACATTGCAGCTACTTGAGTAATATTTATGTAATCAGCACATTTATATAATTTACAAAATAAAAATCTGTCACCGCATAACGCTCACATTTCAAAATTTCTGCACGTGCCAACCTTTTGCTGGCGTGGGTGCTTGCCCAGATAATGTCCTAACCGGACTATTAGCGGGACGTGACGCCGCCTTGCTGACCTCAGTTGTCCCCGCTCGGGACACAGCGACCAAACGACCTTGTTTTCCGATTTAGCGTGTTCTGAAGACAACAAATTTAAGGGTACTGCTCCAGTTTAGATTACTGCGAAGGGAGGAAGATCTGGTTGGAAAGAAGGATGTACAAGGGTAACAAGTGCACACAGGGACAATGCTAGACATTAATATTGCTTTAGAAGGTATGTCATTGACTGTCTTCTGAAGCTGGAGATGTTATTCAGTACTGCAATCCGGGTTCCAGACAGAGTCTGGTTTCTGCTGCTGAGAAGGACTTTGAGAAAGTGATTGAGCTGTAGAGAGGGACAGAAAAGATTTTGCTCTGATGGGAACGGGTGATTTTGCCGTGTTGTTCAGACGAGAGTGTTAAGATCGAGGAAAGATATGAGGGACAATATACGTTGGCAATAGAGAAGACAGAGGATATGGAAATCTCTGGGCCTGTTTGCACGCATCCAGGATAGCTGTGCATGTGACGATAAAATAGGATCATAGAGTCAGACATAACAGATATAACGAACACAGGCATTCGTAACCAGTCCCAGGCGCCGTGAGCTTTCCTATGAAAGGCTTTGCGGTATAACAACACTGTAATCAATAAGTGGAAGTGTTAGTGTTTGTACAAGAGTCTTTCCCAGTTCAAGAGGGAAGGGCTTTTTATATTTTGGTAGGATATGAGATATGCTTACTCCTTATGCACATTGCAGTTCAGCGCTCAGTCCAATTTAAATTTTCGTCTCTTATTACTCTCACACTCTTTGGGGAAGGAAGGAATTTGATGTTTTGTCCCATTTGCAGTCAGAAATTGAAGGGATTGGCGATATTTCGGGCTAAAGGGCCTATAATGATCAAACAGTACAGCTTTTCGATGGATTGGGCTTTAATCCTATATCCTGCATCCATTTTGATAGTGCACACAGGTCAGTATTGAGAGTCTCGATTTCTGTCTTCAGGTTTGCTAGATTTGCACTTAGGCACAACTGAGTAGCATCATCGTACATGATGTATTTGCAGGAGGACTACTCTCCGAGGAAAAATAAACTCGTTTACTGTACAGGTTGTTTGTTAACTGGATAGGAAAGTCGTGAACCCAATACGAGAGCAGACTTCCCGCTTTGGAGCTGTAGCTCGCGAGCATACAACTCTTCACCGCTAAAGTAAGTCATAGCAGTGAAATCGTGTTTAACTTCCATTCAGTAGTACGTCATCAGTGCAGTAAGGTGGAGAAGTGACAGTGGCAGAGAGCAATTACTGTTTTTTGGACGTGTCGATGAGTACACTGTGTATAAAGGTGACCGTTTCGTTGACGTATCAATACAGAAGGTCGAGCGTGCCCACAAGGATTGGTGCACAATTCACAGCTAAGTAAAAAGACTGAGCTCCTGACTCAATGGACCACACAAAATGCATCCAGTGACGTGCTATCCCCTTTCTGTTTAGTTCGGCCCAGTGACATGCATTAATGTCCTTTTGTAGGGTTTTCGGTTCCAAATGTTCGTTTCACGTAATTTCCTTTGCAGTGTCCGTTCAGAAACTGGTCAATATGTATCTGCATTCACTGACAGCAGTAATTCATTGTTGTTGTTGTTGTTGTGGTCTTCAGTCCTGAGACTGGTTTGATGCAGCTCTCCATGCTACTCTATCCTGTGCAAGCTTCTTCATCTCCCAGTACCTACTGCAACCTACATCCTTCTGAATCTGCTTAGTGTATTGATCTCTTGGTCTCCCTCTACGATTTTTACCCTCCACGCTGCCCTCCAATGCTAAATTTGTAATCCCTTGATGCCTCAAAACATGTCCTACCAACCGATCCCTTCTTCTGGTCAAGTTGTGCCACAAACATCTCTTCTCCACAATCCTATTCAATACCTCCTCATTAGTTACGTGATCTACCCACCTTATCTTCAGCATTCTTCTGTAGCACCACATTTCGAAAGCTTCTATTCTCTTCTTGTCCAAACTGGTTATCGTCCATGTTTCACTTCCATACATGGCTACACTCCATACAAATATTTTCAGAAACGACTTCCTGACACTTAAATCTATAGTCGATGTTAACAAATTTCTCTTCTTCAGAAACGATTTCCTTGCAATTGCCAGTCTACATTTTATATCCTCTCTACTTCGACCATCCCCAGTTATTTTACTCCCTAAATAGCAAAACACCTTTACTACTAAGTGTCTCATTTCCTAATCTAATCCCCTCAGCATCACCCGATTTGATTTGACTACATTCCATTATCCTCGTTTTGCTTTTCTTGATGTTCATCTTATATCCTCCTTTCAAGACACTGTCCATTCCGTTCAACTGCTCTTCCAAGTCCTTTGCTGTCTCTGACAGAATTACAGTGTCATCGACGAACCTCAATGTTTTTACTTCTTCTCCATGAATTTTTATACCTACTCCGAATTTTTCTTTTGTTTCCTTTACTGCTTGCTCAATATACAGACTGAATAACATCGGGGAGAGGCTACAACCCTGTCTCACTCCTTTCCCAACCACTGCTTCCCTTTCATGCCCCTCGACTCTTATAACTGCCATCTGGATTCTGCACAAATTGTAAATAGCCTTTCGCTCCCTGAATTTTACCCCTGCCACCTTCAGAATTTGAAAGAGAGTATTCCAGTTAACGTTGTCAAAAGCTTTCTCTAAGTCTACAAATGCTAGAAACGTAGGTTTGCCTTTTTTTAATCTTTCTTCTAAGATAAGTCGTAAGGTTAGTATTGCCTCACGTGTTCCAACATTTCTACGGAATCCAAACTGATCTTCCCCGAGGTCCGCTTCTAACAGTTTTTCCATTCGTCTGTAATGAATTCGCGTTAGTATTTTGCAGCTGTGACTTATTAAACTGATAGTTCGGTAATTTTCACATCTGTCAACATCTGCTTTCTTTGGGATTGGAATTATTATATTCTTCTGGAAGTCTGTGGGTATTTCGCCTGTCTCATACATCTTGCTCACCAGATGGTAGAGTTTTGTCAGGACTGGCTCTCCCAGGGCGTCAGTAGTTCCAATGGAATGTTGTCTACTCCGGGGGCCTTGTTTCGCCTCAGGTCTTTCAGTGCTCTGTCAAACTCTTCACGCAGTATCGTATCTCCCATTTCATCTTCATCTACATCCTCTTTCATTTCCACAATATTGTCCTCAAGTACATCGCCCTTGTATAGACCCTCTATATACTCCTTCCACCTTTCCGCTTTCCCTTCTTTGCTTAGAACTAGGTTTCCATCTGAGCTCTTTATGTTCATGCAAGTGGTTCTCTTCTCTCCAAAGGTCTCTTTAATTTTCCTGTAGGCAGTATCTATCTTACCCCTAGTGAGACAAGCCTCTACATCCTTACATTTGTCCTCTAGCCATCCCTGCTTAGCCATTTTGCACTTCCTGTCGATCTCATTTTTGAGACGTTTCTATTCCTTTTTGCCTGCTTCATTTACTGCATTTTCCAGTAATTCATGTAGGCCTCGAAACCGATTGCCACTGACAAGGCGTGATAGTTGCGTTCGAGCCCAGTCGGTTAAGACGTTCTTACGACAACCGATCTTGTGTCGTGTTACACAGTCCAAGGTAGCGTACTTTTCCTTGCAGGCAGAGTGAACAGATCGTGTTGGTACATCAACGAAACGGGCAACTTCGTACACGGTGTGTCAACGTACACGTCCAAACACGATATTTGCTTCGTGCCATTCTGTCGCTTCTGCACGTCGACCAGTCTCTTTACACTAATTCCATAGAACTGACAGACCCAGATGACCCCTACATCACTACCGCGTCTCACATCGGCAGTGAAATCTCGTATGATAGCAAGATAGTAGTTCCACTCCATCCACAGAGCTCCAGAGCGACCAATGTTCTCTTTCAAGACAATAAGGAGACGTCCATTAACAGCATGAGCTCAAAATAGGGTGGAGGGGGAGGAAGAGGTCCGGCAAATACTCATCATATCTCATTTAAAGGGAGGAGGGATGAAAATCTCACTCCAACTTCTTAAGTCAGAAGATACACATTATTATAAGTAATAACATCTTGCTTTGTATAATGAATATCGAACATAGACAATATTGCCCACCAACTTTCTGGCCTCTGAGCTGAGCTCAATGCCTTACATGTGTGCTTATCCACAATTTTACGATTTGAGAGAAGTGCCAGACAAGTGTTACATTTCTGGAGTTCTCAGCTGCATTGATCGAAATCAATGCATGTCAGTGAGCCAGTTGCGATATTGTACAACGCGTAATCAGCCGATGTTACTGTGTTCAAGACGGATTTGTATGAAAAGTTTTACAGCGTGTACGTTAAGTGGTATGCCGACATGTCGAAACACATGTGCGACCAAGAAGTTAATCGGAAAGAAGTTAATCGTTTATGGAAGGAAGCAAAGCCGCAGTTAATCGATCGCATTCTCTTAATGGACATATAAATCAAGAGATAGCAAAGCTACGTAAACGTTTCAAAGTAGCATCAGTGTCATCTTTCATCTGCAAAGTAAGTAAGGTTTGAATAACTTTACATGTACATACTATGCCAATAAAATGTATTTTTAGGGATCCGTCAAAGTGCTTAGTACTATTTTCGTCTGTGTCTTTGTGCGTATCCATCCGAATATTATTCACGGTTGCCGTGCGTAAAATACAGTGTTTGTGATCACTGGTTTCATTAAAGTGCTTTAACCAATTTTTAGAACAAATTAAAAATATGTATGTATTTCCCATATTCATAATCGATTCAATATAAACCGTATGTTACGGGGAGAGGGTGGGGGTGGGAGGGTTCCACCTCACCACACCAAATTTCACCGCTGGGGAGGTATATTTTAAAGAAAATCCTTCATGTAATTAATGAACGTCCCCTAACGAGTATTTTGTGCTTTGAGCCTACATATATACTGAGTACAGAATGTAAGGGGTAGAGAGGTCGTGCTATTTAAGATGTCGTATTAACCCCTATGTGTTCTGTGTTTTCACGCCAGCCTCGGGCTTGGATGTGTGTTTAGGTTAGTTAGGTTTAAGTACTAAGTTCTAGGGGACTGATGACCTCATAGTGATTAGAGCCATTTTTTTGTGTTGTCACATTACATGACTCTAAGTACTATGACATAAATGTATCAGGCGCTTACAATTCGCTGACAAAAGTAAGCTGCATATGAAAGACGTTACTAAAGAAAATGAATTTTCTATATGAGTTTGCGATCGTTATGAATAATTTTGTGAATAAATCGTCTTTATCGCTTTAATAAATTTTTTTATTGCTCCGCTTGGTCGACAAGTATCATCACATACCAGAAACTTAGGAGCATTATAAGGATCAGTGTCAATATTAAAAACCTACACCTATTCGCGGCATCAAGTTGCATACGAAAGCCTTATCGCAGATCCGTGCGTCTTAGGCCAGCATTCCTATCATCTATATGTACAGCTTACCCCATACCTTTAGTGCAGAAATCGTAAAGATGCAGATGAACTAAAAGTGATTACTTTGAGATAAGAGGATAATGGTCAGATATGAATATCATTTTTTCCATGATATGAACAACCGACACCTCACAGCAACAACCATTCTGTTTCTTGTCACTGTCAATGCATGTGTCATAGCGAAGTGCAAGTTTCAGGGAACGCATACGATCGCTGGCGACGGTGCATCTTTACCGACTCCTTCAGTGAAAATGGATTACTAATTCCAGTTTTGCCAAACAATACACATTCACTAGAGGTAGTGCACCAGCGTCAGTTGAGGTGAACCTTCACTGCCAAGAGTTAATGAATGCGAACCGTAGCTGCCATAACAAAACGGTCATATTTCGAAAGTTGCATTTCATGAACTGTAATTTGAAAACATTCGCTAGGGACAGCGCACTAGTGGTGCTGAAGGTGCATCCTCACGGCCAGTATGTAAGAAACCCGAACCGAGATTGCAATAACAAAACGCCGTCACACTTCGAGAGTTGCATTTTATGAGCTGCAATTTGAAAACAAAGTCATAATACATACAACTCATTTATTGCAGCAAGGACGTGCACCATGGTACTTAGAGTTGTATAACACACTTTTCTTTTTGCAAAAGCTGGTAGTAGCATATGAAGAACCCCTGGCCGCCAGTGTCAGGGCAACGGTTTCTTCTGCTGGGAACTATTTCGGCCGAGATTATTCTGACAGGACGAGCACTGAACGGGATCATAAACAAAATGTCGCAGTCGTAGTCGCAGTTCCATATTGCGTAGTTGAAACCTTCCCGTCTCCTCTAGATCTCTTTTGTTACGCAATCTTCCCTTCTACAATAACCTATGAAACCTTCCCTTAGGATTTCTATCTCTTCCTTAATAATAGCAAATGAAACCTTCCCTTTCAAATGAATTCTCTTTCTCAATAATAAGTGCAACCTTCGCATACAAATTTAAATGCCGCTTATTAAAAGTGATTTGCTGATTATTTCGACGAAATATAGAATGTGTCGCCGTTTCTCAGTATTAACACTCACTTGATTAAATTTATTTTCAAGATTGTTCTCAAAGTGAGCGTTCGCCAATGCTTCAAGGGATACACTTGACGATCAAATGGCTCTAAGCACTATGAGACTTAACATCTGAGGTCATCAGTCCCCTAGACTTAGAACTACTTAAACCTAACTAACCTACGGACATCACACACACCCATTCTCGAGGAAGGATCCGAAACTGCGACCGTTGCAGCAGCGCGGCTCCGTACTGAATCGTCTAGAACCGCTCGGCCACAGCGGCCAGCTATACTTGATGAGGCCAAAAAATTTTAAGACGGAATCCAAAATTTACGGCCCTGTTCTTTATTGACAGTACAAACCTTAGTTTACTGCTCCATTCCTCGGTGTTGTACTCCTGCATCCACCTAGTAACCATATTTTATATGTTTTGGTTTTCGCGCTCTACGCTGCCTTGTCTCTGGCTTTGTCTAGGTTTACCATGCACAACCTTAAAACTTGACCTTAGTACAGTTAAGCTGCTCATTATTTTGCTAACGAACTCTCGATCATTGCCTGACAGAAACATCGGCCGTTGTAGCCGAGCTATTCTAGGCGCTTGAGTCCAGAACCACGAAGCTGCTACGGTCGCAGGTTCGAATCCTGCCTCGGTCTTGGATGTGTGTGATGTCCTTAGGTTAGTTAGGTTTACGTAGTTCTACGTCTAGGGGACTGATGACCTCAGATGTTAAGCCCCATAGTGCTTTGAGCCATTTGAACCTGACAGCAACGCTGAGACAGAGCCTACCAGCGTGAAAATGTCAGTAATATTATAGCATACTTCCGCGCTTGTTTTGGACTTGAGTGGCATGAGGCCTGAGGTTAACGAATTTTAGTGAGGTGGTACTGATGAACCATTACACACTTATAGTCTTCGTACGGCTGCGATTGGAAGTCGATGAAATCAACATGACATCTGGAATTTAATACTTTAAACGACACGGACTTCATTACTATTCCTTTCTTCCGACATTTTGTAAACAAGCCTTGCATAAGCTGAGATATCTCTGGACATCTCTGTATGTTATATTCTGCCATTTTGACTTAAAGTATTCTACAATTTGGTTTCGTCGACCGTGACAAATCGTTACATGGCGATCATGCAGAATATCATACAGTTCTTCCTCCTAAACATAGGTCTTAATCACGCCTTCTTCAGTAACAGTTGCTGCCTCTGTATCACGGGGTCCCGGGTTCGGTTCTCGGGTGCATCGGGAATTTTCTCCGCCTGGGTTGTGTTTGTGTACGCCAGTACATGGCTGACCACAGTAAGTACCACAACCAGGGCCGATATCTTGCCGTAGCTCCCCGAGGAAGTGGGAGTACACGTACAACGTAACTAGCTGCACAGTTTGCAGCTGTCTCAGAAGCTGCCGTCTCCCGACAGACTGCGTATCAGAGAGCCTCAGAAGGCAAGGCCGTTTGGCAGACGCCTGGCTGTGTGCAAGCAGTTCACTCCAGCACAGAGATGTGTCCGTGTACCGTAGAGCCAGCAACATCAAAACTAGACCATGAGCATAATTCAACTACATTCGATTAAACTTACTTTGCTTTTGTTAGAGTTTATCTTATGTCCTCCTTCCAAGACACTGTCCATTCTGTTCAACCCACTCTGAAGACCTTTGCTGGCCCTGGCAGAATTGCAGTGTCATTGGCAAACCTCAAAGTCTGTATTTCTTCTCTGTGACTTTTTCATGCCCCTTGTAGTATACCGACCATATTCGTTCAAAAAGTATGCTAGAGTGGAAGTGAGTTGCAACAGACGCAGCCACAGGTAGGGAAGAGTATTATGCACCGCAAAGCAAAACACAGGCCATAGGCGTTGCGAAGCAGAGTCAGTTGCATGCAATATAACACCATCCGACACCGCGAGGTAGGACGGAGGATGGAACCTGTTCCTCACTTGCCACCCCAGATGTGTTTAGAGTATGTGTGTTTATCACTAAACGAACGTCGTTTTGAACATAGTCTCAATGTCACAGTCTACACCACGAGTGTGTGACACCCAGAGCGACGTCCTGGAGCGCAGAATGGGGCTCATTGTTGGACCTCGGGATATGACAGCCTGCCCAGTGTCACAGAAACAGCGGCTGCTAGAGGAGAGAGACTCCAGCTCGCTGGAGGAAGGTCACATCTGCCCCCGCGCTGCCATGCTGTCATCACGGTCGCAGCTGGAGACATCGTTGACAGCAGCGTTCGAGTGATGGCACACTCCGCTCCGATCATGGCACTATCAACAATGCTGGACATCTATTGTTTCGCAGGACAACTCATCGCCTCTACCAAGCTGTTCTTGATGTACTACAGCTGAAGACCAGCATAAGAAGTTAATCAAACAAATCTACTGTTGTCCTGACTTCTCATTTCACTCTCCGTGGGTGAAAATCCATGGGTCACGTAACAATGGTGTCAGATTGCCACGTCCCCTTCTTAGAGCAACATGTCAACGTACAACCTGGAGAACGGTGAGACCGAAAACTATAAATTTCGTCATGGTGAAAAGGCTTGACGGTATATGGCTAGGTAATCCTGGGACTCGTCGTGGCTCATGATTAGACATAAAAATCAAGTTGAAGTACTTTGCTTTCTTCTCTTGTGGATGTTAATTCACAAAATGAGTTTTGTCAAGGACAAAGCTTCGTCAGAATCAGAGACGCAAGTCGTGGCAGAGCTGGAAGCAGTACACACATTGTTAGAAAACGTACCGCAATTAACAGCAGGTAATACAGAATTCCTTGGGTTGGTAGAGACGCGATTGTCACAACAATATGTAGATTTGTCAGTCGCAAGTTTAATTTCAAATTTTTCTGGTGTGCAAGCCGTTATGGGAGACTTTGAAAATAGGGCTGAGATGGAAGTTTTATCTGACGAGCTCCTACAGAACTGAGACTAGCAGGGGAAGGTAAAACTTACGTAGGCTACACAAAAGCTCAACACAACATTTGAGAATTTAAAGAAGGGGTAATTCAGAGATATACGAAGCGAATTAGTGCCACACAGTACATGGAACAATTAGAGGTAATAACTAAGAGAAATATGGAAACTTTGGAACAATTTGCGCTTGGGATAAGTAAAATTAAAGGATTTACCTACGAATGAGGACAGGATGCAGCAGTCAATGAAATTACTTTGCATGAAACTGAGCAAAGAACGATTGACATTTTTTTTAAGAGGGTTGCATGCGGAAATGTCAATATGTATTCGGACAGGATGTCCAACTGATTTGTGTATAGCAATGTGGTTAGCTATAGATCGTGTCGACTGAAATGCATTGTAAACGGACACTGTTTGCAACTAGTTGTGGACGAATGGAGAGTTAAGACCGGTACCCAGCTTCAACCGCAGTCTAACACCACTCCACAACTTTTAAATGTTTCCCTGTACGATACCCACCATTCACAAAATCTACCCTTGCATGACCTGTCGCAGGCAGCAACGAAGCCGCTACTGCTCTTACAACCCGACACAATTATCGCAGAGATTTTTTCCCTTGGCTTTTGCCTTGGCACTTTTTTCTTCTGCCCTTCAAACCGCTACTCTTCGTTCAACTTTCGACCCAATCTATCTCCAGAGGAGCAAATATTAATGTTTAAACATTGCCAGACGTACGCAAACATCGTAGTACCGACATCCTGCGAGACCAAACTTAGTGAAAACTAATCAATATGAATAGATGGCAAGAGACCTTCTGTGTTGGCCATCATTCCGTTATGGGGGAGGAGGGGCTCCACCCTATAAAAAAACGAAGGGGGCATGTAAGGAGGCAGTAACGCCGTCCTCAGGGTGATGTGAATAGAGCAAGAGGAATTAATAGCTTTAGAAGTAGAGGCTCGGGGAAGAAGTTGTTAAACCACAACACGAACTCCAGGTCCTCCTGCAGTCATTCGCAGTAACATTACATTCTACGAAATCGTATGCAGAGGGGGACTGTTCGATAAGAGGAATAGTATGAGAAAATGTTTGCAGGATATTGTTGGTCACAGGGATGCCTGTGTCGGTTGCTAATGGTAATATGAGCAACAGGGCCCACCACAGTACAGATTGCGTGGAGTTGGAGAATCAGTGGATGTAGACTTTTGCCTGGATGGTTCAAATGGTTCCGAGCACTATGGGACTTAGCATCTGAGGTCATCAGTCCCCTAGAACTTAGAACTACTTAAACTAACTTAAGGACATCACACACACCCTGGCCCGAGGTGTGATTCGAACCTGCGACCGTAGAAGTCGCGCGGTTCCGGACTGAAGCGCCTAGAACCGCTCGGCCACCTCTGCCGGCTTTTTCCTGGATACAGTTCTGTTTAAACAACGTGCAGAGATTGTACCGCACATGAGTAAGGGCTATGATATGATACTAGTATCAGATTTCTTATATCAGCTTTGTTACATAATCGATCTTTGGCAACATACGGTAGAACTTGACGGAAAAATGTTTCTGTTAGGTGAGGCCATAATCAGTGCAGTAATGTCGCGAGGGGAGTCGGTTGCGAAAGATGAACCCATTAAACTGCGAACGATCACACTATGAGTTGATTCGGACTATTACGTACCTGATGGTACTGGAAAATCACTATGGGTCAGTGTTGACTCCAGCTTGTTGGTAGGAATTTTTTGTGTCGTTAGCAGAGAATGAAGTATTAATTCGTGCGTTGCTTAATTAAAAGAGGTATTCAACATGCACAAGACATAAAGGGTGAAAAGAAGGTACCTGTTTTAACAGATAATTTTAGCACAGAAATCATAGGATTAACAAGGAGGTTGTTAATCGCTAATACAGATATCCGGTAGAAAGAAGAATGGGAGACGAGGGGTGTCAACCATGCATGCCATTAAAACTGCATTACGAATTAAAGTGAGGCACCTAAAAGGAAACAATAGGGAATAGATGGAACAATTACTTTTGGAATTGAAGCACTTATTTTTTCCAAAATAGCCATTTCCAGGTACGCATATTACACAGCACTACATACCAACGGGGAATTAGTCATCAGTCTAGTGCAACCCATACAAAATAGCTAGGTACTTAGCGACAATTTTGGCGGAATTTATCGATAAGTAGCTGAAAGACGAAATAATAGTGCATGAGGGGCAGGAATAGTCGTCGTGCCAAAATAATCAGTGGATAGAGCACAAAAATATGTTTTGTTGTGATTACAGGCATGTAAATGCTAAAACCATAACAGACGCCTATCCTTTGCCAAACATCACAGATCCTTTGGATCATTTAGGGCAATGCAAATAGTTTTCATCAATGGGTTTGAAGAGTGGGTACCACCAGATAGAGGTTTCACTGTAGGATCTACACAGAACAGTTATTTGGATAGAGTGCTCAGAGGTTCAAAATCATGGCAATGTTTAGCAATTTCGATGATATAATAGTCAATGGGATCAATATAGAACAGTATATACAGCGGTTAAGGGAAGTATTGCTAAGGTTAAAAGCAGCAAAGTTATCACTGAATACAGATGAGTGTAATTTTGTAATGGAAGAGGTAACATACCTAGGTCATACCGTAAGTAGCCACGCGGGATTAGCCGAGCGGTCTTAGGCGCTGCAGCTATGGGACTGTGCGGCTGGTTCCGGTGGAGGTTCGAGTCCTCCCTCGGGCATGGGTGAGTGTGTTTGTCCTTAGGATAATTTAGGTTAAGTAGTGTGTAAGCTTAGGGACTGATGACCTTAGCAGTTAAGTCCCATAAGATTTCACACACATTTGAACATACCGTAAGTAAAGATGAGGTTAACACAAAAATTAATTAGAGATGTACATGAATTTCCTGTACCAGAATGTGTAAAAGAGTTGTTATCGATTTTAGGAGTGGCCAATTATTATCACCTGTTCGCAAAATGGTATACTGATGTTACCAGACAGTTGACACAGCTGTTAGGGTTCTAAATTTTTGTGGTCAAAGAGCACGAGCATGTATTTGAGGATCTAAAAGAAGCTTTAACACAGACTCCGATATTGGCGTTTCCAGATTTTAATAGAGAATTTGTTTTATCATATGAAGCATCAAATTATCCACTTGTGTATGTTGTCACAAGAGGCAGAAGGCGTAGAACAACCTGTAGCTTACACACCAAGGCAGCTAAATTCTACATCCACTTGTTATAGAATCTTAAAACATATTTCGAAATCAAACATAATGATATATCTTGAACAAAATTACCTGCTCAGTGCCAACCACCATTGGTTTCGGAAACACCGATTATGTGAATCCAAACTTGCAGTTTTATCACATAACATACTGAAAACTTCGGATGAAGGCAATCAGGTAGATGCTGTATTTCTTGAATTTAGAAAACATTTTACTCAATACCACACCTATGCTTATTGTCAAAAGTACTATCTTACGTATGTTGAGAAGGGTAGCACGAATGGTCACAGATTTGTTTAATCTGTGGGAGAGTGTCGCAAAGATACCGAAGGAACTGAACTGGAAGATTCGAGATAATCTTTTAACAAAGTTTGAAGTGTCGGCTTTAAATTATTTCTCTAGGAATATACTACGATCCCCTACGTATCGCTCACATAAGGATCGTGAGAATAAGATTAGAATAATTATTGCACGCACAGAGACATTCAGTCAGTCATTCTTCACGCGTTCCATACGTGAAAGTAATAGGAAGAAATCCTAACAAATGGTACAATGAGACGTTCTTCATGCTCCTCACGGTGGTTTGCATGGTATAGATGCAGATATATCTTTTTGATGTAGCAACTGGGGCAGAAACACGGAAATGCGGATAGCTTAAGTAGAAACGTAGTACTATTACATATTGGGGGGGTAATGAATATAAGGAATGGTAATCTGAGCAGAGAGCGGATGACGAATGTAAGCAGTATTTTAAGCAGTCACAGTTTCGTGTGCAGGATGTGTTGTTATGCAGAGAAACCGGGTTGGGACCGCCGGTAGTGGTAGCAGCGAAGTTAAGGAATATAATGCTGCAAGAAGCTCATGATCACATATTAGTGGATCATGGAGGCTGCAGATCTACCACAGAAGAGTAGCAGAAATGTATTGGTGGAGGAATAGGAAGACGGACGTAAACCAGTGCGTGTGGAATTGCATACAGTGCACACTGAGAGCGGGTTTCTGTCGAACAAGAGTACTGTTGCAAGAGGCTACCTGAAGCATTAGCACCATTCGAATTTCTGGAGATTGACATTTTAGGTCCATTCAATAAAACACCACACAATCATACATAATTTTCAAAGATATGTAGAAATGGGAGCGATGCCAAACCAGCAGGCAGCAACAGTTGCACAAGCACTTGTTAATAACTGGATACTGAAGTTTGGAGTGCCTGAAAGAGCAGTAAAAGAAATGGTGACGAGGAACCAGTATGGATTAAGGCCTAGGAGATAATCATTTAAGATTTTTTTAGTTTAGGTATAGATTTAGTTTAATTAGCACAAGCAGCTGCGGAGCAGCTATGAATTTAAGGGAGAGGCAAATGATAGATATTCCTGACCTTTTTAAAGATGGCAGAGGAGCAGACAGAAGTTCAAGACACTCTCTTGTCCATGTGAAGGGAAACTGCCCCCAAAAGCTAAAAAATCAGCAATGATCAACGGCATGCGGATCCAGAAAGCAATGGAAACCACTTCATTGAAGACACATAATGTATAACCACAGAGCGTGTAGCCTGTAATTGTAAAAGAGTCATGATGGTCTCTCCATTGGCAAAATATTCCGGAATAGCTGCCCCCCCCCCTCCCTTTCGGATCTCCAGGAGAGTCAAGCCAAGGGGAAGGTGTCCACGAGAAAAACAACGAAACGATGACGTTCTAGGAGTCGGGGCCTGGATGTCAGAAGCCTGAACGTGGTAAGGAAGCTAGAAAATGTGACAAGAGAAATGCAAAGGCTAAATCTAGATATGGGAGGGGGGGGGGGGGGTGTCAGTGAAGTGAAATGGAAAGTAGACAAGGACTTCTGGTCAGATGACTGTAGGGTAATATCAACAGCAGCAGAAAATGGTATAATGGGATTAGGATTCGTTATGAGTAGGTAGGTAGGGCAGAAAGTGAGTTACTGTGAACAGTTCAGTGACAGAGTTATTCTCATCGAAATCGATAGCAAACCAATACCGAGAATGATAGTTTAGGTCTACAGCCTGACGTCGCAAGCTGAAACGAAGAGATAGAAAAAATATACGACCAGGTAATTCAGTACGCAAAGGGAGATGAAAATCTAATAGTCATGGGGGACTGGAATGCGATTGTAGGGATAGGAGTAGGAGAAACAGTTACGGGAAAATACGGTGTTGCTACAATTGAGTTCTGCAATAAATTTCAGCTAATAAGAGCGAATGCTCTGTTCACGAATCACAAGAGGAGGAGGTACGGAAGATACGGGAAAATTTCAGTTAGATTACGTCTTGGTCAGACAGCGATTCCGAAATCAAATCTGGGTTGTAAGGTGTACCCAGGAGCAGATACAGACTCAAATACAATACACAGACTTCATCAAATCAAGTGATGAAAAGTAGGCTGAAGTTTTAGATAATAGCCAGGAAGACTCAATACGCAAAGAAGTGGGACACGGAAATACTAAGGAATAAACAGATACGCCTGATGCTGCAATATGGAATAGCTCTGTAGACAGTACAGTACAAGAGAAATATATATCTCTAAAAAGGGCAATCACAGACGGTGAAAAGAGAAACGTAGGTACAAATAAAGAAAACGTGAAGAAACCATGGGTAGTAGAAGTAGCTTTCCAGTTGATCGATGAAAGAAGGAAGTACAAAAATGTTTAGGGAAATTCAGGAATTCAGAAATACAAGCTGGTGAGGAATGAAATAAATAGGAAATTCAGGGACGCTTAAACGAAATGGTTGCATGAAAAATGAGAAGAAATCGAAAAACAAATGACTGTCGGAAGGGCTGACTCAGCATATAGGAAAGTCAATACAACGTTCGATGAAATTAAAAGCAAATGTAGTAACACTATGAGTACACTTTTAAATGCAGAGGAGAGAGTAGATAGATGGAAAGAGTAAACTGAAGGTCTCTCTGACGGGGAAAATTTGTCTGATGCTACAGAAGAAGAGACAGGAGTAGATTTATAAGATATTAGGGTTTCAGTATTAGAATCAAAATTTAAAAGAACATTGGAAGATTTAAGATCAAATAAGGCAGAAGAGATAGATAACGTTCCACCAGAACTTCTAAACTCATGTTGATCTGTATAATGTATGAGTCTGGCAGTATACGATCTGACTTTTGGAGTGCAGTAGCGTTCTCGCTTTCCGCGCCCGGGTTCCCGGGTTCGATTCCCGGCGGGGTCAGGGATTTTCTCTGCCTTGTGATGACTGGGTGTTGTGTGATGTCCTTAGGTTAGTTAGGTTTAAGTAGTTCTAAGTTCTGGGGGACTGATGACCATAGATGTTAAGTCCCATAGTGCTCAGCGCCATTTGAACCATTTTGACTTTTGGAAAAACATCATTCACACAGTTGCGAAGACAGCAAGAACTGACAAATGCGACAATTATCGCGCAATCAGATTTACAGCTCATCCATCCAAGTCGCTGACAATAATAATATACAGAAACGTGGAAAAGAAAATTGAGGACGTGTTAGATGACGATCAGTTTGGCTTTAGGAAAGGTAAGGCACCAGAGAGGCAATTCTGACATTGTGGCTGATAATGGAAGGAAAAGAAAAGGCGCTTTCATAGAATTTGTCGACCTGGAAGAAGCGTTCGTCGGTGTCGAATGGTGCACGATGTTCGAAATTCAGAGAAAAATAGGGGTGAGCTATAGTGAGAGATGCGTAGTATACAATATGAACAAAAGACAAGAGGAAATAGTAAGGGTGGACGACCAAGAACGAAGTGCTCGGATTAAAAAGGGTGTAAGACAGGGATGTAGTCTTCCGACCCTACCGTTCAATCTGTACATCCAAGAAGCAATGATGGAAATAAAAGATCAGTAATACGATTTGCTGATGACATTGCTATCCTGAGTGAAACTGGAGAAAAATTGCATAGTCTGTTGAATGGAATGAACAGTGCAGCATAAGGACTGACACTAAAACGAAGAAAGACGAAAGTAAGGACCAGTGGGACTTAACATCAGGATTAATGGTCACGAAGTATATGAAGATAAGGAATTCTATAGCCTAGGCAACAAAATAACCAATGAGGGACGGAGCAAGGAGAACATCAAAAGCAGACTAGAACTGTCGAAAATGGCATTCCTGACCAAGAGAGGTCTGATAGCACCAAACATAGGCCTTAATTTGAGGAATAAATCTGAGAATGTGCGTTCGGAGCACAGCATTGTTTGGTAGTGAAACATGGACTGTTGGAAAAACGAACCAGAAGAGAATCGTATCATTTGAGACGTAATGGTACAAAGAATGTTGAAAATTAGGTGGACTGATAAGGTAAGGAATGAGGCGGTTCTGCGCAGAATCGTAGAGCAAAGGAATATGTGGGAAAAACTGGCCAAAAGAAGGGACGGGATGATAGGGTTAAGAAATCAGGGAATAACTGCCGTGGTAGTCGAGGGAGCCGTTGAGGATAAAGGCTCTAGATAAAGAGGCTACATTACATCCAGCAAATAACTGAGAACGTAGGTCGCAAGGAGAGTGATTCGTGGTGGACCGCATCAAACTAATGAAAAATTAGGTGCAGAGTAGGCGAGATGTTGTGTTTGATAGCAGGACTACTGATCTTCGTCGGGGTGGGATTGTTACAGATCCAGCACGTGGAAGGGAGAGTGCTGTCCGCCAAGCAGGAAGACGTGGTGATCACTGGAGCACTGCGCCACGTGGCGGAGCCGCGTGAATAGCGCTCTTCTATGTCACTCGCTATGCACATGCAAGCGGAAACACGCGGCTGGCAGGTCACTCGCTCGGTATCACGCAGCGCGGCGCTCACTCACCGAGTGGCGGGCTACAGCCGCGTGGCCTCGCCGTGTCGGTCGAAACAGACGCGCAACAGTAACGCGGTCTGTCTCACCTGTCTCGCACGCTGCTCTGGCCGCTGCGGGTGACGTCAGAGGCCACAGCAGTCCGATTACAGCTTCGACACAACCTAATGGCACTAAAGGCCCCGTCAAGCGATCAAATGCCTTTAGAATTATAATTTCTTTTTTTCTGTCGATTTTCATGGTTTCTGTGGAGAAGATCTGCTCATTTTGTCCTTTTTTCACATGATATCTATCGAACCACGGATGAAGGGTATCAGACGGCTGCCATATGAGATTGGTTCCCAAGTACGTGAATGGCTCGAAGACTTCTTAAGTAATATAACCCAGTACGTTGTCCTCGATGGTGAGTGTTCATCGTGGGTGAGGTATCATCTGGAGTGCCCCAGGGAGTTTGTTACTGGTAGTTTTGATCATCACGCGAGTGTTACGGAAATGCTTCAGGAACTAGGGTGGGAGTCTCTGGAGGAAAGGAGGCGTTCTTTTCGTGAATCGCTACTGAGGCAATTTAGAGAACCAGCACTTGAGGCTGACTGCAGTACAATTTTACTGCCGCCAACTTATATTTCGCGGAAAGACCACAAAGATAAGATAAGAGAGATTAGGGCTCGTACAGAGGCATATAGGCAGTCATTTTTCCCTCGTTCTCTTTTGGAGTGGAACAGGGTGAGAAGATGCTAGTTGTGGTACGAGGTACCCTCCGCCACGCACGGTATGGTGGATTGTGGAGTATGTATGTAGATGTAGATGATTCAAGAAGTGTTGCCACAGTGTAATGGAAATTAAAGTGATAATCGAATACTGAACGTTATTGAAGGGTATTGTTTCATTTGTGGAACAGCATATTTCTGTGAAATAATAGCTGATAAATTAATGCTCACTTTCAGTTAGCTGTTAAAATCGTACTGACATTTAGACAATTTTGATGAGAACAAATTAAAAGGATTTATTTTGAGAGTCTGACAATAGACTATAAATCGAGCAAGTGAAGTACGAGAGTTGCCCAGAGGGTAAGGCACCAAATTTTCTTTTGTCAGCCAAAAACAATGCTACGAATTCGAAACGTTACGCATGTATTATTTGGAGTCTCCTGAGGGAGCGCGCAAAGTTTCCGTTACTTCCGATCGACAGCGTAGCTGCAGGACAGTTTCAAAATGGCGTCAGTAGCTGATGTACGTTACAAGCAACGTGTCGTCATTGAATTTCTCGCTGCGAGGAAAGAAAAGTGTCGGGAATATTCACAAACGCTTGTGCTAAGTCTATGGAGTACCTGCTATCTTCTGAAGTACAGTTAGTCGCTGGGCACGGAGAGTGAGGTCATCAGAATGCGGTTCGGCGGAGCTCCATGATTTGCAGCGGTCGGGAAGACCATCCACAGCTGTCACACCTGACATGTTGCAGCGAGGACAGACGAGTTACGACTCGGCAGTTGGCACTGCATGTGTCATCAGCAAAGAAAGTTCACATAGTGAAGCACTGGCTCCGCCACCAGGACAACGACTGGTACCGACAGGGCATACACGCCCTTGTTTCGCATTGGGGGATGACCATAGAACGGGATGGAGATTACATGAAAAAATAGGATTTGTAGGTAAAACACCATTCTTTCGTATGAGTAATTCTCACTATGTCCAATAAAGAATTGTTGAAGAAAAAATTCGGTGCATTAATTTCTGGGCAACTTTCGTAGTATGATTCGTGACATTTGATAATATGGGCAGAAATAGAAAGGAAGCGGAAAGTGTAGTGGCGAAAAGAGTTGGGAATTATTCGAACAGATTTCTATCTAGATGATTATGCAAACAAGCATGTCATTGAAACAAATTTATTCGCCAATAAATTATCCGTAAATTAAATAACGAAAAACATATAATATCACTGCATTTTATTTCTTTACTTCTTGTACAAAATTAGTAGTTGTTCCCTTGGCTCAGAGCAGTTTCTGTTTTATAAATAGCTTATTAATTTTTGGTCCAGAAATGTGCTTCTGTGTCTAAGTTCCAGACTACAAAACGTAGGCTTAAGGTTCGAAACCCGGTTGTTCGACCGGTTTTCTCGGTTATTACAGCTTTTTTCACCTGTGACAATGACAATTATGTGAAGTCAAGTTGCACCGTATTTCGGAGTATATGTTGATGTAGAGAAGCCCCTCTAACTGGCTGTATCTGTTGAGAGATGCGAGAAGTCAAGGGCACACAACAATGCCCAGTAAAGCACTGCAGTGCTGAAACATTCTTTCGAGTTGAGCACAGCTTTACTTGATTTACGGCATAACATTAAACATAAAAGTGCTTATAGGGCTACATCGCGCTAGGCAGTCGCATGCAGCCAATTTAGTCAGCCATTGACCGTCAGTCATGACCGATTTGCCAAGCGAGATGGCTTTTTTTCTCATAAGAAACCTAATTTTCTATAATTATAAAAATTAATTTTCTGTCATTTAACTTGCATTACGCGCTGCATATTATAATTTCACTTTGTTGGAGCATACGCAATCAGCTTTGCAATGAAAATCTCGTTAGTAAAAATTTGCAAATATCGGAAAAATTCCCATATAAAACAACGGAAAACAACGGTGTACCGATACTATGCGTCACTGTCGTAGTCGAGGCATTAGCTGTAACTGAATATTCAGTGCTTCATTATGTAGGAAGGTGTTTAACAAGCAATAAGAGAATCTTTAAAATCCGGCTGTGTCGGCCTAAGCGGTTTATGGACTGCATTTTTCCAATAAATGGAGAACGGAGAATTTTTGGTCGCTTAATGGATGTCGGAGATGAATTTGCCGTCATGAATGCATGATCTATTTTACAAAATAATATGTCAGAAAGAGATGACTATAAATTTCGAGTAATACTGTACATCTCTCCAGAAGTGGAAATCCTCCCAAGTCCTACAAGCTCTCGGAAGTCATCATCAGGATGCAAGGAAGGTCTGGCTGCTTCCACGACTGCACGGATACTGAAGGCTGCCATATAAGTTCTCCAAGAGACAATCTGCCCACAACTGGCAGCGCGGTGCCAGCTGGCTGTCGCTGCTACCCAATACACGGGCTACAATCAACGACTTTTCTTTTGAAACTTCCTGGCAGATTAAAACTGTGTGCCGGACCGAGACTCGAACTCGGAACCTTTGCCTTCCGCGGCCAAGTGCTCTACCAACTGAGCAACCGAAGCATGACTCACGCCCCGTCCTCACAGCTTTACTTCTGCCAGTACCTCGTCTCCTACCTTCCAAACTTTACAGACGCTCTCCTGCGAACCTTGCAGAACTAGCACTCCTGAAAGAAAGGATATTACGGAGACATGGCTTAGCCACAGCCTGGGGGATGTTTACAGAATGAGATTTCCACTCTGCAGTGGAGTGTGCGCTGATATGAAACTTCCTGGCAGATGAAAACTGTGTGCCAAGTTCGAGTCTCGGCCCGGCACCCAGTTTTAATCTGCCAGGAAGTATCATATCAGGGCACACTCCGCTGCAGAGTCGAAATCTCATTCTGGGGACTATTCTTTTATTGGCTGCAGTGGACAGCCTGCCTAGTGCGTTACGGGCTCGCTTCACTGCAGACTCGACCCCTTCATGTATCTCTGCACCTGCCAAAACGTCTCCCACTCCCATTGCTAACATGCCGCAAGAAATCTACGTAAGCAGCCAAAGATGAGAATGCAGCCGACAAATATCCTCAATCTTGAAAACCTGTATTCGATATCTAACACTGTCGAATATGCGCGTTGAATTGTTAAAAATGAGAGAACCAAGCGAGAAGTCAGTGGTTCCTAAAATTTAACATCACCAGAATTTTAATTTAATGTCTCTTAAAACGTTTATGGAATGCTGCTGGACGTCCAGAGGCATCTAAACTGTTTTAGGACCAACTCTGAGTCAGCCTGTCGTTAGAAAGTGAAATAGTTTTTCGATCCGACATCCATCTATTCAGTTACATTGACCTTGGAGATTCAAAAATTTGTAAGAGGATACTGGGTTGTTTATACAGGGTGTAAATTTTAAGTTGACAAACCAGAATAACTCGAAAGATAAGCTTTACACGAAAAAATGTGTAGCATCCAAAGTTTATTGTTTTCGAGGGGGCAACTGCTGGTGCTAAAATTAGCCAGTCACCCCAGCAATCTGGGGGTGAGGCGGGAGGCATTTTTAAAATTTAAAATGGGAACCGCTATTTGTTATCGCAGAATCAAATTCTACATAAAAAACTACGTACATTTTGTCCTAAACATTTGTTTTAATTCCTGGCAGTTGGCACTGCAATTCAAGAAAATCCATGTTCTCATTTTTGCTTGGAAAATGTTTACTGATAAATAAAAAAATGTTTATTTACTTCGTAAATTTTGATTCGCTAAAACTAAAACTCTCCCCATAGGGTGGGGTTTGAGAGAGAGGAATTAAAGTTTTACAAATGCTGATCAAAATATTAATTTTTTCCGCAGATTCGGATAAGTTTTGTTTGTTTCGGCGTCAATAGGCCACACAACTTTTAATTAACAAATAAATCACCTGACTAGCTAACTGACTAACCAAACATCTTACTTGCTAACGAGTGAACTGATTTACTAAAAAACTAATTAAGAAACGTAATGATAATATGGATTTTCGTGAATTACAGCGCCAATAACCAAGAATCATAACAAATGTTGAAGACAAAATGTACGTACTTTTTTATGTAGGATCTGATTCTGCAATAAAAAATGGGGGTTCACGTTTGAAATTATGAAGTTGCCTCCCGTCTCATCCCAAGGGAGCTGGGGTGGTGGGCTAATCTTAGCACCAGCAGACGTCCCCCTCGAAAATAATCAGCTTTGCATTCTACACATTTTTTCGTGTGAAGCTTATTTTTCGAGTTATTCTGGTTTGTCAACTTGAAATTTACATCCTGTATACTAGAGTTCATAATATTGCAGCACACTTCCCACTTGTGCATCGTGAAAGTGTGAAGAGATGATTGTAGGGCGTATTTCACCTTTCAATACCAACTGCAATTATTGCAGTAAGGTCTTACACACGATGCAAAAACAAATAGTCCACCTATACCGCCCTCCATGACCAAGGAAGGCAAACAACAAACATCAGACATATAATAGCCAAAGAAGTGGGGTCACGAGTTTCGAATGACATTATGATGCAAAAAGATTTTATTGGAAACTTTATTTGAGAAGTGAAGTTACAGTCGAATCACAACGAATTATTTGCCAACTTCTCAATTTTTGCTGAAGATTATGAGCTGAAAGTGATACATGGAAGTCATGATTAAAGACGAATTCAGGAGTGCATTGCATGTGTAGAACATATTTTCTTCAGTGTAACGGTAAATTTCAGTAAATCAAATAAGTTTCTGATGAGAAGTTTAAAAAAAATAGAGTTGGACTGAAAGCTAATTTAAAAGAAACGAAAAGTACTGTTGTGTACATAGTTCCGCGTAGTCAGCGCATACACAACTTCCCCACTAGAGCGCACCCCGCTAAGCACAACAGCGCAGGCGCAGCGCTCGTCCATCTTCGCACTTCGAGAAGGCGCTGCCATAGAGACGGACCAAATTCTGCTTCCGCCGATCCGCGTATTAATATGTAAGCCATAGAGACCGACCAAATTCTGCTTCCGCCGATCCGCGTATTAATATGTAACGCAGCCAATGAGATTGCTGCTAACGTAGAACCTTTTCTCCTCGCGGATCACACTCGTGCAGTGATACATGAACGCGCAAGGTATTATAACGAGTGTACAGACCCCCGATTAGTCAGTCTGCATTTGTCTGCATCAGTCTGTACCAGTCTGCATTAGTCTGTTCCAGTCTGTACGAGTTCTACATTTGCCTGTACCAGTCTATAATCAAGTTTCAGTCGGCGCCTAATAAGATTACCACATTCCTGCACATAGCCATGAAGATAAATGTATAGACACTTTGTCAAGTATCAGAGATATATGTGAGAATAAGATTAACGTACCAATACCAAAGGAACTTCAAATTGTCAATTGTAAATAGCATCCAGAACCAAGTTCAGTAACTTTTATGCTTGTTATTATTTTAATAAATGTGTGTGAAAATTAATCAAGTTCTGTTTAAAGTTGGTTACCGTTAATCTGCTACTCTAAGCGTGCAAGTGGCATTTCTATCGTCTGACCTAACGGCAGAGGATAAACAAGCCACGATAAGACCACGAGACATATTGCTGACACTCGCCTACTTCGTTAGAGCGACAAGTCAAATAATCTGATGGTGTGTGTACCGAAGGTCTTACAGTACGCACACCACAAGTACATTCGTTCAGATAATGATAAAGAATTGGAGCTGTAAATGCAATTGCATTTCAGGTTTGTTATCCTTAACACTTTTTATTCACAACGACAAATACATGCTTTTATGCATGTAAGTGAAAAATATTAGGGGTAATATTTGTCATTTACGAATAACAAATAGTAATTTGTATCTGTATTCGTTATTCGCCATTTGCGTAAATTTCGCCCAAGTCTAGTGCGAAGCGATGCTCTTCGATGACGAACAGAAAATTCGCGGCCTGTGTGGAAGTGAGTGCAGGCGCATTAAATCTGCGTGGCCTCACGGCTGGACCAGTCACAGCTCATGCGGCTGTCATTAGCATCGGTAATCTACAGCAACTTTCGCCAACGTTCGCGAATCGTATTAGCAACCTCACTCGCACACCATAGGAGCATGCGGCGCACCACATAGGTCACCACTCGTCGTTGGGTGATACAGGTGATATTCAATGCATGGGAGATTTGTAGCGAGATGAAGAGTTCGGAAGAAGCATTCGAAATATTCAGTTAGTGAATGGAAAGGCATGTGGTACTCAAAAGAAGTGCCAGGGTATGTGAAAGAGTACATGTATCATACGAGAAATCAAGGGGTGAGACAACCCATGCACTGGGTGTTATTCCACATACGCGAAGCAAGAGGGTTGGATCGGTACTGGAGGGCGGCTTACGAAAATAGTATTTGGCACTGCTGATGAGGAAGACATACAAAGCGTGAACGACACCGTATAAGAGGTTAAGCTGTGAGTGAAAGGGAACAAAACCGTCAGTGACTGGCACACTATGCAGACTGCGAGTTTAGAGAAGGACGTCTTGAGTAACAAGTACTACGACAACTGACTGGAGAAGTAAAGTGGTACGTCAGAACTGCAAAAGATACAGTTGCTCAAAATAACAGGGAGCTACTAACCGAAGTAAAAGTCTTAGACAGGAAGTAATAATGAGCAATAATGAGAAAATGGTTGCAATCGATAGAAAATAGTGTTTGGGAAGCGCAAGAAAAAGTAACAGAACTACAGGTAACTAAACAACAGACTGTAAGAGATTAACTAGGGGCAAACGTAGTAGCCGGCCGTGGTGGCCGAGTGATTCTAGGCACTTCAGTCCGGAACCGCGCGACTGCTACTGTCGCAGGTTCGAATTCTGCCTCGGGCATGGATGTGTGTGACGTCCTTAGGTTAGTTAAGTTTAAGTAGTTCTAAGTTCTAGGGGACTGATGACCTCAGCAGTTAAGTCCCATAGTGCTCAGAACCATTTAAACGTAGTGAAGCCAGAGCAATATGTAGAGAGTCGAAGGAAGGTACAGAAGGAACTACCACCAGAGTTGCAGTTGTTTTTAGAACCCGAGCACAAAAACCTTTTCATTTCCAGGCAGCCACAGTATAAGTGAGAGCTGATGGAGAGAAACTTTACATTCCCGTTTCTGACCTAGTAGCAGGGAAACAAGCACATTACGAGTGCTACATAGTCCATCTGCTTCTTGTCAAGTGGGGGACATTGAGGAAATATGTAAAAGTAGGCGACTATTATTAATCGCCAAAGATGTCGGATAATATGTAGAAATGGAGGAAGTAAAGTTACAAAAATACTACTGAGTGGAAATCACAGTCTCTCTGAATACGATTATAAGACAGGGGCAGAATTCCTATGCAGCGAAATTGCTAATGGGACAAAAGGTAGTAAGAAAATGCAACAAGGAAGTAATTGAGCCAGAATTGTACTTTCGAGGTGCACTGATTGTACTCTAGCTAATATTGCTACTTATTTTAAGCAGAGAGGTTAGAATTAAGCTGCAGTGGTTTGTTATTAAATAGAACAGCGTGCGAGATAATGAGGCCTACATTCCATCTACCTGCCACGGTAGGATTTCAAGGATAACTCGCAACCTCAGTTGCTAGAGAAGTCCAGGAAAAGCTACCTGCGCGGATCTAAACACTTTTAATCAAACTCTAGGGCTAGAATTAATTCGGTCTATGAACGGGTTTCTGAACTAGTAAGATGGCTCTCCCTGGAAACCTTACTGGGAAGATCAATATTGAAATGAGACAACATTGACTATTGTCATACCAACCACCACAGAGGCATTTGTTCTGCTAAGTGTAGTCCTTGCTTTGGTACCTAGACGTTGAACCACAAGGCTGAGCTCGGAACTAACAATCGTTCAGATTCCAGCGGACTGGATACCCCAAGTATAAAAGTACAAGAAGGAAGATAAATGATGGGCGATAGTATTAAAGATAATAGATTCACTTTAGCTTGTAAGTCTGGAGTAGAGAATTAGAAGTTACTGTGCAAGAAGTCTGTTTATGAAGCCTGGTATTTGAGTTAAGGAGCAGAGCAAAGCGCACTATAAAAATGTATGAGATTAAATTACAGCGGTGAAGGAAACGAACTGTTAGAATAATTTTTAACAGGCGAAACAGGGACAGAAAGGCCAGTCGCCAGGAACTCTAGCCTAAGGAACAATCTAGTTTGGTCAATCCAAAGGACCAGGTCATGATAAAAAGGAGGGCAACGTAGTGTATCGATCATAAGCGTTAAAAAAGTAAGCCGGAGCGGCAGCGAGTTGCAACAGAACCGTTCACAGACGGGCAACAGTATTACGCACTGTGAAGCAAAACAGGGCTGACATTCATTGAGCAGCAGACCCATCTGGGTGCAGTACAGCAACAGCCAACACTGCAGTATGCTAGCAGAAGGACAAAAGCCTTTCCTCACTTGGCACTACAGAAGTTTTTATACTATGTGCCTTAAGCCCTAAATGAACATTGTATAGGTACTCAGATTTTTAAGTACTAAAACTGTCTCAGTATCACAGCCTACACCACCAATCTGTGACACCAGGAGTGACGTCCTGGAATGGAGTATGGAGTCTACTGCTCAACCACGGGTTAGGGCAGCCTGCCCTGAGTCACGCAAGCAGCCGCCTCTGGAACAGAGAGACGGCCCTCACTGGAGGCAGGTCATCGCTGCGGCATGGAAATGTCAGCTGCGCCGCCACGCTGTCATCACAGTCGCAGCTGGTGGACGTTGCTGACAGCGGCATTCGATTTATGCACGCTCGGCCCCTGTCTTTGTGCTGTCGGCAATGCTGGACGTCTATTGTTTTACATCAGAGGAAACTGGACGCCTCCACCAAGCTGCTCGTGATGTATTGTGGTTGAGGGCTGGAATAAAGAAGTTAATTAAATAAATCTTCTGTCGTCCTTACGCCTCATTTCACTCTCGACAGGTGACAATCCATGCGTCATCTAATTCCTTCTGACACTTATAACTGCTAGCTTGTTTCGTACAAGTTATAAATAGCCTTTTGTAATTCCACCCATTCTTATAACTGCTGTCCGCATTTCATACAAGTTCTAAATAGCCTTTTCCTCATTGTATTTTGCCACTGCTACATTCAGAATTTCAAAGAGAGTATTCAGTCAACATTCTCTAAAACATTTTCTAACAAGGGAACCTCCCCATCGCACCCCCCCTCAGACTCAGTTATAAATTGGCACAGTGGATAGGCCTTGAAAAACTGAACTTAGATCAATCGAGAAAACAGGAAGAAGTTGTGTGGAACTATGAAAAAAAGAAGCAAAATATACAAACTGAGTAGTCCATGCGCAAGATAGGCAACATCCAGGATAATATAAGCTTATGAGTGCCGTGGTCTCGTGGTAGCGTGAGCAGCTGCGGGACGAGAGGTCCTTGATTGAAGTCTTCCATCGAGTGAAAATTTTACTTTCTTTATTTTCGCAAAGTTATGATCTGTCCGTTCGTTCATTGACGTCTCTGTTCACTGTAAGAAGTTTAGTATCTGTGTTTTGCGACCGCACCGCAAAACCGTGCGATTAGTAGACGAAACGACGTGCCTCTCCAATGGGAACTGAAAACATTCGATCGCAAGGTCATAGGTCAACCGATTCCTTCACAGGAAAACACGTCTGATATATTCTATACGACACTGGTGACGGTATGTGCGTCACATGAGAGGAATACGTTGTCGACCCACCTAACTTGTACACTTGACGAATCGGTAAAAAGAATCTTCTACCTTGACCGATTTAGGTGTTCTTGTAGATGTGATAATGACTCCCAAAAAAGTGATGAAAACATAAGAGTTTGTCACATAAACTGCAACAAATGAATGCAACAGTTTCACAGTCGCACAGTCGCACAGTTTTCCCTGTGCTCTGTCAAAACATATGTTTTTAACGTTTTCAAATTTTTCCGTGTGTAGACCGTCAAATCCTGCATATGTCCAAGCAAATCTGAACATGTCCTGGAATTTTGGAGAGCGAAGTTGATTATGTGTGAGTGCCTGAACTTTGATAATTGTCTGAAAATAAAAAATTAAAATTTTCGCTCGAGGGAAGACTTGAACCAAGGACCTCTCGCTCGACAGCTGCTGACGCTAACCGCGGAACCACGGCGCTTCTAAGGTTACCAACTCCTGGGTATTGCATATATTACCCATGGACTATTCAGTTTGTGTATTTTGCCTATTTTTTTCATAGTTCCACACAGCTTCTTCCTGTTTCCTCGATTGATATGAGTTCAGTTTTTCAAGGCCTATCCACTGTGCCAACTTATAACTAAATCTGAGTGGGGTGCTATGGGGAGGTTCCCTTGTAAGTCTACAAATGTTTTAAGCGTACGTTTGCCTTTCCTTAATCTATCTTCTAAGATAAGTCATAGTAGATCAATCCAAATTGATCTTGACAAGGTGGGTTTCCGTCAGGTTTTCCGTTCTTCTGTAAGAATTCCTGTGAGCATTTTGCAACCATGAACTATTAAGCTGATAGTTCGATAATATTCACACCTGTGAGCACATGTCTTCTTTGGAATTGGAATTACTACATTGTTCTTGAATTCTAAGGGTATTTACCTTTCCACATATGTCTTGCACACCGTATGGATGAGAGTTCAGAAGTGGTTCAAATGACTCTGAGCACTATGGTACTTAACATCTGAGGTCATCAGTCCCCTAGAACTTAGAACTACTTCAACCTAACTAACCTAAGGACATCACAAACATCCATGTGCGAGGCAGGATTCGAACCTGCGACCTTAGCGATCGCGCGGTTCCCGACTGTAGCGCCTAGAACCGCTCGGCCACCCTGGCCGGCTGGATGAGATTTGTCATGGCTGACTCTTCCAAGGCTACCAGTAGGTCTGACGGAATGTCGTCTGCACCTCTGGCCTTGTTTTGACGTAGGCTTCTCAGGGCTCTGTGAAATTCTTCTCACAGTGTCATGCCTCCCATCTCTTCATCTCTGCCCTCTTCCATTTCTGTAATATTGCCTGTAATTTCATCTCCCTTCTATAGTTTCAAATATGCTCGTTCCACCTTTCAGCTTTCCCTTCTTTGCTTAGGACTGGGTTTCCATCTCTCCTGTCGATATTCGTACAGCTACCTCTTTTTTTCTCCAAACGCTTCTTTCACTCTCGTGTAGACAATATCTATCTTTGCCCCAGTGAAATATGTTTCTAAATCGTTATGTTTCTCGTTTAGCCATTCCTGTTTAACATCTGTGCACTTCCTGTCACTCTTATTTTTTAGATGTTTGTACTCCCTTTTGCCTGCTTCATTTTCATATTTTCTCCTTTTATCAAAGAAATTCAATATTGCTTGTGTTATCGAAGGATTTCTATTGGGTTTGCCTTTTTACTTACTTAATGATCTGTTGGTATCATTATTCCTTCTCT
Source organism: Schistocerca piceifrons (assembly GCF_021461385.2). Taxonomy (NCBI): domain Eukaryota; kingdom Metazoa; phylum Arthropoda; class Insecta; order Orthoptera; family Acrididae; genus Schistocerca; species Schistocerca piceifrons. Next base: position 348,842,735 of record NC_060145.1, read on the forward strand.
CACAGCTACCGATTCGTCTTCTATTGTATTCCTATTCCATGTTCTAGTCAATCGTGACCTTAAGCTTCTTCTGAAACTCTCATCAACCTCTGGTTCTTTCAACTCATCATGTATTCATCCTACTATACTGTTACAAGAAAGCACTGGGTCAGTGAGAATAAACGTAAGTATTAAACTAGCGACTTGTGTCGAGCAGCCAGCAGTTCTAGGCGCTTCAGTCCGGAGCCTCGAAACTCCTACGGTGGCAGGTTCGAATCCTGCCTCGCACATGGATTTGTGTGATGTCCTTACGTTAGTTAGGTTTAAATAGTTTAGGGTATTAATGACCTCAGATGTTAAGTCCCATAGTGTTAAGACCCATTTTGTGTCGAGCATCCCCTCTCGATGTGTAGATCGCACAAATACTATTCAGATTTAAGGTTATGAAGCATACACAAGGGAACGGGGCAGGTGGTTGCTCCTAAAGAATGAATCGTAGCTGTGTGTCATGCATTAAATTAATAAACGTGGATGTAGGGGAGTGGGCGTTCATGTACTGAAATTAAAATGGAATTAATTGAAATTATGATTTGTTTGCAAAAGGTGACTGCATGTGAAACAGCACAGGACATGAAAATGCAAATCTCATTTTCTCACAGACCGAAAATGAGTGCAATGCGCAATTTGGATCCGTGAAAATTACTTTTCTTTATCATATTGAATCAGAAAAGATACCAGATGCAAGAACGGAAGAAACTTTGGTAATAAACGAGCGATATACGTAACTGAGTAGAGAATGCAGGGTCACATGGATGATGATCACTGGTTCGATCAAGAAAAGAGAAGGGAACGAGCAGACATGAAAAACAAACTGCAAAGCAATGGCCGTGGTACCAACTGGCGAGGCTTTTGCCAATCTAATTCGTAGTTATGTCGCTCATAAAAAGGCACCTGTTCCCACGCAATGCTACTGACCCGCCTCACTGCTGCGTGAATTTACATTTATTCTTACAACGAGCTGGAGGACGAGCTGGCACTGCGGCGGGTGATGGATTGCAGAAGGCCGTCGCGCATCTCTCGAAATCCAGAACTCCAGTGGCCAATTTCGAACGGTGAATGTGAAAGCCGTACCAATCTCCATGTCGAAATGACGCTAAACATGCTCTCTGCCGCATCTTTTCAGGCTAAAATTACGCGTAATCAAGTCTGAAGCATCGTCTCAACCTTGGCCAATAAGAATGCACGTCACTTATATTTATCTCCGTTACACCGAATTTTGTAATTGCTCTAGCCATTGGTGTCATTTTCATTAGAGTAAGCAAGTGGTGGAAGGTTGAAGCTTGCGAATTCTGGCCAACAGCAGAACTCAGTTTCTGAAGTTTGCTCTGCCCAAACAGAATGCGGCCTGGTTTTTGTGTTAGAACTCTACGAGGACCGTTCCTAAATAGCGCGCCAGCAAGACATCAGCAGACTAGAGAGTTGTCCCCTAACGCTGGTGCCATTCGTATCCCACGTTATGAGCAGATCTTACACGCTCGGCAGCCAGGAGGTGTTCGTTGTTCACAGGCCGACGTCCGGTTAACTTCAGCCACCTTTGTGTCGTCGCCTGCAGTCTGTACTACTGATAAATGCCATAGCCTTGTGGTTGTGCTTTAGAGTACAAATGGTTCAAATGGCTCTGAGCATCTGAGGTCATCAGTCCGCTAGACTTAGAACTATTCAAACATAAATAACCTAAGGACATCACATGCATCCATGCCCGAAGGAGGATTCGAACCTGCGGCCGTAGCAGAAACGCGGTTCCGGACTGAAGCGCCTAGAACCGCTCAGCCACAGTGGCCGGGTGCTTTGAGTGTAAGAGAACCACCGCAATTCCCAATTCGCCGAAACGTTAATCCTTTCAAATGTCGCTTGCGAAGAGCCTGCCTGAAATCACACGATAAAACGGTGGAGACCACAGCCCACAACGGATCGGCTACAGATCACTTCCGCAGCCCAGTCCTCACCTCCGTTATTGCGGTCCAAACTCATCAAGCTTGGCCGACGATCGGCTGCTACTGGGTGGTTATAATATTACTCACAGAAGTCCAGTGTCCACTGTAATTATTGCATGGCGGAGAATTTGGTAATTGTTATAATGCCTTATTGCGGAACCGATTTACGCTGAAAAAAAATTAGTTCCAATTATGGTCACCAGGTGAAATTCTGGCGCTGGAAGGTCATATAAAAATGTTGCCATATGTAATGGATTAGAAACGGGATTTGGGAAGGAAAGATCAAAGAAGTGAGAAGGGCGTAATGTTGATGTTATTATTAACCGGTGCTTACAAAGTTTATTCAAAGTGAGCACTGGAGCCAAGATGCTGTACAGCACCAGATTTTCACCTGGTGGCCAAAATTCCAACTAACTTTTTTCTCGATTAAATCGGTTCTGCATTAACACATTAGCATATCTACCAAATTTCGCTGTCATACAATAATGACAGCCCACACAGGACCTCCGTGAGTAGCTGCACTTCAATTGTAACCACCTGGTACCTACAGACACTCTACAGAAAAAAAAAATAATTAAAAATTAGGGAAATGTGATTTCAGCTATCACAATTTCTGCCCCATATATGAATCAAATCCCACACTATGCACGCATTACTCCATCACACACAAAATCTACATAGCCCATCATGGCATTAATTTAAGTGCTTAATAAAAATTAAATGTGAGGCTAGCTATAGTGGGACACATTTCACTGTGCGTGCGCAGTGTAGAGACTTGTACCACAAAGAAACAAGGGAGATGATGTGGTTATGGGTGGCTGGTATCCTCTTTCTACAACAGAAAGGCAACGTGAATTAATATGGTTCTTTATTTACATGGACTAGCACATTTACTTAACTTGAACAGAGTCCATGTTTGTGGTACAAGTTCATCAGTAACAGTCCCACTAGTCACTAACCTGGTGGCTATGTACTGTCATAGCCTGTTATGAACTAAACCCACTCTGGGAGTAAACTGACATACAACAAACTGAATGAGTGAGGCCCTCCAGTCAGCAGCAATGGCGTAAATACATGCTGTTGAGAGGGCTTTGGTGGCCTGTTGCTTGCGGGGGAATCTCTGGCCTTTCATGTGAAAGAGGAATTTGATCCAGCGCCTACTGATCGATCTTCGCGCTTCATCTTTGCCGACTGGTCTGCTGGCGACAACCTACACAAGCGCATTTCCCTCCCCCCCTCCCCCCCCTCAATCCACCAAAGGGCCACACCATTGTCATGTAGGATAGATGCAAACGATAATGGGGAGGAGGGAGGAGGACACTGCACGCAGAGATTAGCCGTGACTGTGGAGGAAACAGTCTCCCTAAAACTGCTACTGGGACACGTGTCCTGGCCTGAGGGTGTGTCCCAGGATCATGACGGCGGCGGCGGTGGCGATGACGGGTCCACATCCAGTGGGTCGCCGAGTGGAGACGGTGGGGGCGAGGGTGCCATCCACCATCCGCTCCTCCTTGGGTGCCCTGGTGGCACCAGTGGGTGGCTGCGAAGGCCGTGCAGTACTGCGAGGCAGCTGCGAAAGCCACACAGTCCTGTGAGGCCGTGAATCTGGGGGAAGAAAAGCAGGAGAATCACGGGGCAAGTGACACTCGCGAATTTGGTTCACCCTGCAAGCCACGTGACCTACAATCAAGTACATAAAAGAGACAATGCGTTCCTGGATTGCTCCTCTTTCCCCGCATCCATGGTTGCTGTAAGTCCTGAAAAGAACAAGATCGCGCCGGGCAAGGCATACGTGCAGACCACTGGAGGCGCTGGATGCTGCGGTGGGTGTAGAGAGTGTAGCAGTGTCTGATGGCGGCGGCCACGCCGAAGTTCCGCTTGTGATGATCCGTCTCGCGGATGGGTGCGATAGGAGGCGAGAAAGAGTTGCTGTTCCTGTGCCTGTGCATGCGTGGTGCGAAGCTTGACTGTCTCTTGCTTAAAAGTGCATACGAAGCGTTCTGCTTCTCCTTTGGACTGGGGGTGAAATGGAACACTTGATGACAGATGCCATTTTGTTCACAAAAGTGCTGAAAATCACATGAATTGTGGTCTGTTACATCTGGTAAACCTTCTATGCAAAAGATGGAGGACAAAGCTTGAATCGTGCTACCTAATGTGGTAAAATTCATAGGCGCCACAAATGGGAACTTGCTAAACGAACCACTATGAGCCAACGATAGTTCCAAAATGGTCCTGCAAAGTCGATGTCCACTTGCTGCCATGGGGATTGAATCTTACAAGGGAACCTCCCCATCGCACCCCCCTCAGATTTAGTTATAAGTTGGCACAGTGGATAGCCCTTGAAAACCTGAACACAGATCAATCGAAAAAAACTGGAAGAAGTTGTGTGGAACTATGAAAAAATATAGTAAAAGATACAAACTGAGTAGTCCATGCGCAACATATGCAACATCAAGGAGTATGCAGCATAAGGAGCGCCGTGGTCCCGTGGTTAGCGTGAGTAGCTGCGGAACGAGAGGTCTTTGGTTCAAGTCTTGCCTCGAGTGAAAATTTTACTTTCTTAACTCTCGCAAAGTTATGATCTGTCCGTTCGTTCATTGACGTCTCTGTTCACTGTAAGAAGTTTAGTATCTGTGGTTTGCGACCGCACCGCAAAACCGTGCGATTAGTAGACGAAAGGACGTGCCTCTCCAATGGGAACCGAAAACATTTGATCGCAAGGTCATAGTTCAACCGATTCCTCCACAGGAAAACATCTGATATATTCTATACGACACTGGTGACGGCATGTGCGTCACATGACAGGAATGTGTTGTCGACCCAACTAACTTGTATACTTAGGGAATGGGTAAAAAGATTCTTCTACCTTGCCCGATTTAGTTTTTCTTGTGGATGTGATAATCACTCCGAAAAAAATGATGAAAACATAAGCGTTTGCACATAAACTGAAAATAAAAATTTAAACTTTTCACTCGAGGGAAGACTCGAACCTGGGACCTCTCGTTTGGTAGCTGCTCTCGCTAACCACGGGACCACGGCGCTCCGTAACACCCACCGTCCTTGATGTTGCCTGTCTTCGCTTGGACTACTCAGTTTGTATAATTTACTAATTGTTTTCATAGTTCCACACAACTTCTTCCGGTTTTCTCGATTGATCTGTGTTCAGTTTTTCAAGGCCTATCCACCGTGCCAACTTATAACTAAATCTGAGGGGGGTGCGATGGGGAGGTTCCCTTGTTAGGCGAAGCTGAGAATGTCTGTGGCACGGCGGATTGGTTTTCCACGCATGCGCAACACTGTGACGCCATCTGTTCAATGTGGGCGTCCATGCCCTACCAAACACAGTACCGTCGGCTCACTGTTTAGTGCGAGCAATTCCCCAATGACCTTGATGGAGGAATCGCAACACATCCTTTTGCAGCACTTTGGGAATAAGTACGTGGAATTGTATACTGTCATTTTGAACTAGAATCACACAAATATTGATCTGAAAGGTTATGCCGACGTGCATTATATCGGCGAACAACTGAGTTCTGGATACTGCTCAGTAAACGACACCAAGACGAGCGAATGTAATGCAAGCAAATCTTGAGATGTGGGTGGCCCGTGCAATTTTTCTGTAGTGCAAGAGAAAAGATTCCAGCAATTCAGAGTCCTGCGCATCGATTTGGCGACAAGGTCAGGAAGATGAATGAAAATCAGAGTCTGGGCCCATCGGAAGGCGAATAGGGCGTCTGCGTTGCTATGCTTTGCGTAGGCCTGTACACGATTTCATACTGATTTTCCGAAAGCAACGAAGCCCAACGTTGCAATTTTTGAGCTGTGCATATAGGAACCGGCTTTTATGGATGAAACACGAACTGCAAATGCTTATGATCTGTCACTAAAAAGTACTTGCTACCTTGCAAACAGTAATCAAATTTTGTCACACCACACACAATAGCGAGAGCCTCTTTATCTATTTGTGAGTAATTGCACTGAGTTGGAGTTAACACCTCTGAGGCAAAAGCAATAGGTCTGTCTTTTGCACCATTTCTCTGCGAAAGCACAGCCCCGATTCCGTAGGAAGAAGCGTCGACTTGTACAACTGTTCGATTGGCAGGGTCAAAATGCACAAAACATCTGTCAATAAGCAAGACATTTTAGAGTTTCCGACACTCTTTGGACCACATGAGAGGCACATTTTTGTGACGCAATGGAGCTGCAATCTGAGTGGCATTCGATACGAACCGAACGTAGTGTGTCATCTTGCCTAATACTGACTGCTGTTCAGACACCTTGCAAGGAACAGGCAGGTCACTGACTGCAAGCAAATAGACTGAAGGGGGTGCACACCCTGACTGTTTATCAGATGATCTAAGCGCTATAGTTGTTTGAACAAAAGTCCCACTTTTCAAGTCGGCACTTGAGTCCTGATTCTGACAACACTCGAGAAAGAGTATGCAAGTTGGCAAAGTGTTCCTCTGGTTTACGACCTGAGGCAACAATATCGTCAAGGTAGTTGAAACAAATTAGCATTTTTGCAGTGAGCTGCTCCAAGTAACTGCCGAAGGGCAAACGCAAATATTTGAACAGTGCTAAGTGTATATTTACAACAAACACTTCCTGTGATTCTTCATCCAATGGAAATTGCAAGTAGGTATCACGCAAATCTATCTTAGAAAAGTAACGTCCTATACCAAGCTTTCCCATGAGTTCCTCAGGGCGAGGTAACGGATGTCAACTACTGTCTATGGGTCTGTAGACTTGAAGTCAACACAAATGCGAATGCGACCAGAAGGCTTAGGCAAAAATGAGAGGACTTGTCGAGAAGACTTGCCCATGGATTAGCTTGAATGGGAGCAATTACACAATTATCTTGCAATGATTTCAATTTTCTGGCTATTTTGTCTCTTAAAGCACGTGTAACGGCACGGGCCCAGAAAAACTTGGGCTGTTCAATTGTCTCTTACAACGTAACATACGCTACAAAGTTATTAGCTTTTCCAATTTCTTCGGAAAATAGTTCGACGAACCCTCTGCCAAGCACTTAAATGTGAATTGCAGAGTAGTCATGTAGATGCAGATGTAGATGTAGATGGCGTGCTGTACGCCCCTTCTCTCCCCACTAATCCGCTGGTGACATCAGCCACCATCTCTTCCCTTAAAACAGACACATTGTACCTTATACTTACCCCGTTGCTTTCTGCGCATGTGCACTTCCGATTTACACTATTCTGCAAATTTTACCCTGGTCTTCTGCACTTCAGCAGCCTCTGGTCGGACCAGTCCACCTTCTGCATCCCCAGGAGGTGTCAGCCTGTTGATGCTGCGTCGTATTTCTAAGCTACCCCTGGCTTTTCTGTGTCCTCCCGCCTTCACGTTATTCCAAATCACCGTGCTGGCCTACCGCGCCCGACTCAGCTCTTATCGTAACCCTTCGGCACGCTACCTCCGCTCTGGCCGTACGTCTGATGGCCATCCCGCTGCCTTCTAATCGGCGCTCGTTTAATTAAATAGGCTAGAGTTTAGTTTCATTGCCCGTACAACAACAGGGTATTTTTCTGAAGCCACCTCTTATTCTTAGCTATCAAATGTGCTTAAAACTATTGCTTCACTCAAGCGTGGTCATTCGTGCACAGCACATTGCCACGTTTCAAGCAATTAGTAATGAGACAAATAGTTTGTTAGAACGTCGTTGCACAGCACTAGGGCGAGAAGGAGTCATAACCTTAACCATACTTTTTTCAGAACCTGCTGGAAGTTTTGAAGCCGGCCGGAGTGGCCGAGCGCTTCTAGGCGCTACAGTCTGGACCTGCGCGACCGCTACGGTCGCAGGTTCGAATCCTGCCTCGGGCATGGATGTGTGTGATGTCCTTAGGTTAGTTAGGTTTCAGTAGTTATAAGTTCTATGAGACTGATGACCACTGCAGTTAAGTCCCATAGTGCTCAGAGCCATTTGAACCATTTTTTTGAAGTTTTGAAAACACAGCGTTCACTGCATGTGCACGATCATGTCTTTTTTTTCTGGGAACGGGCGAATTTAGCGTTTTTGTGTCGTTGCAAGAAAACTGCTTGGGCATGGCCTTTTTTTCCACATGGGGAACACTTTGCGGTCGTGAAGAGCAATCCTGTATTTTATGGCGAGCAAAACAAAAATCAAATGGCTCCAAGTACTATGGGACTTAACATCTGAGGTCATCAGTCCCTTAGACTTAGAACTACTTAAACCTAACTAACCTAAGAACATTAGACACATCCACGCGCGAGGCAGGATTCGAACCTGCGACCGTAGCAGCAGCGCTGTTGCGGACTTAAGCGCCTAGGACCGCTCGGCCACAGCGGCCGGCTTTCTTAAATTACTGGAGCAGTAGTATATTGGTCGGAAGCACTTGTTGGGCTGGTCGGTTGGTCGGTTGTGGTTGTGCGGCCGATACAGCTTGTACAGCCAGTACTTGTTGTACCGTCGTCTGTCAGGTAGCGATTTTTTGGTTCCTAAACGGAAAAGGTTGTATTGGATACTTCACATTGGCCATATGCGGCTGAGGAGCGGAAGCAGGGGGTGGAGGTGGCGGGAAATTCATGGTTTACACAAACATGTTCTATCAAAAAGCAAGCAAAACCTAAAACAAAGAAATTTGATTAGTTCTGATTAGATGCAAGATGCAAGAACACAACAAATTAGCAAATAGAAACACTGGAACACCATCATCTCTGCAAGTTAAAACACAGGAGAAGCAAGCAAAATCTTCGGCAAAGTTGATTATCTGCGATCGCCACTGAATTATTCTCTTTCGCCACCGTAGAGTCTTGCACCGCAAGGAGGCAAGGGGGAGGATTTTGCAATGGGTGGCTAGTATCCTCCTTCTACAACACAAAGGCACACATGGGTTAATACAGTTCTTTATTTACATGAACTGTAACATTTACTTAACTTCAACAGAGTCCATGTTTGTGGTACAAGCTCATCAGTAATAGTCCCACTACAGTCACTAATCTGGTCGCTGTGTACCGGCATAGCCTGTGGTTAACTAAATCTACTCTGCGAGTAAACTGACAGACGCCAAACTGAATGAATGAGTGAGTGATGCCGTCCGATCAGCAGCAGTGGCCTAAATTCATGCTGTTGAGAGGGCGTTGGCGGTATGTTGCTTGTGGGTGTGTCTCTGGTCTCTCTCATAATGGGCGCGCTTGATCCAGCGCCTACTAATCGATCTTCACGCTTCGTCTTTGTCGACCAGTGTGCTGGCAACAGCTAACACCAGCACACACAGTTAATAGGTTTCGTTGTTTTCTGTTCTTCCATGTTTTCCAATTTGGATAGACAACAGTGTTTTCTATTTCAAATCTTCTCGAGAAGTATTGGTACCTTACACTAGGGTTGGTATACTTTAAGGAAAACAAATGGAAGTTGGTCATATATCTTTTGTCACCTGTTGTTTGCTATAACTCAAGGTTGCTGCGCCTCCCACACAGATGGTCTTATCATTTAATTCCGTCCGTTGAACTTATAACACGGAATACACGTACACTTGCATGAGATGTGGCCTGGAACACAAATTGTGATCAGTAATACACGCCAGTGTTCATGCATTCAGTCACTCGTAGGCGCATTAATATAACAGGTCCAATTCCACGTTCTTCAGGTATGGCGTTACAATATTAAGTATTCAGAATAAGAAAACAACACTTAGCTCCACTCAGATGTGATGGTGCCGTGAGTTTTAGGATTCCAGTTAGTGTGTTATTGCCTTCAATTCCTACAGGCAGTCTTCGAGGTCCTTGCAGAGTACGCTGGGAAACTATCGACCAGGCTGCACGCAACTCGCAACTTCTGTTGGTCTTCCCTCAACTCGCCGCTACCAGTCCTTATGCGAGCCGGCAAGACTTGACTGATTTAACCATTCGCGGCTTTTCGAAGCCCATACCGGACAGCCAGACTTCCCCGAAAGCAACCACGCCAACCACGTGCGCTCCAGACAACTCCTTCTCCAGGCCCCGCCAAATCGACAACACACACACCTCCGACCAAAGACCGTAGCTAGCGACATACGAACAGATCGATATTGGCAACCTGAATAGTTAGTGGCGCCAGTGGAGTGCACTGTCGCCAAGATTAAAGCAGCCACGGCTCAAGCATAACGCACAATGTGTTGGCACGCTAGAAAGGACGGGGACGTAGACTAGGATCAAATCTGCGTAGCACACTGACGGACATGGCTGGCGCAGTGGCCATCCTGTGTATGGTTTTTAGGCGGTTTCCCTCTCTCATTTAGGCAAATTCTGGGCTGTTCTTCAGTTTCTACCGATACATTGTCTGGAGTAACGTAATGGTACACCTACCAGTGGGCATTAAGACGGTGTGCTGGCCGGTGTGGCCGTGCGGTTCTAGGCGCTTCAGTCTGGAACCGCGTGACCGCTACGGTCGCAGGTTCGAATCCTGCCCCGGGCATGGATGTGTGTGCTGTCCTTAGGTTAGTTAGGTTTAAGTAGTTCTAAGTTCTAGAGGACTGATGACCACAGATGTTAAGTCCCATAGTGCTCAGAGCCATTAAGACGGTATGTTTCCACACTTCGCTGGAACTCTGCTTTCAATGAGGTGTCTCAATGCCCGCGAAGCAATGGCAGTCCATTCATGCTGAAGACCCAAAACCATGGATAGTAGGGATGTTAGACACCAGGATGTGTAGTGAAATCGACATTATAATTCATTCCAAATGTGCTGCATTGGGCTGACGTCGGCACTGTTGCCAGGTCTATCCACTTCGGATTGCCTGACAATTGCTGCTTTATGACAGGGTGCAGCGTCATTCTGGCACAATCCGACCTCTTCCTCTACTGGACACAGTGCACCAAGCTGTAAAATACGTTCATATCCTGTACCTAGCGTTTTCTTAACGGCAATAAGAGTATCAAAACACTAAACAAAAAAGTACCCCTGCTGCTGTATCACCACCTTTTCCATACATCACGCTTAGCGCTACATGTGATCTGAAGTCACGTTTTCCAGGCATTAGGCAAATTCGAGGATCTATAGTGATTCATCACTCGAAATCATTGGTCTGCCGTCATGTACCGTCCAGTTCCAACTACACCATCTCGAATGTCGCTTAGCAATGACTGCAGAAATGTGTGGCTTTTGAGGAGTTGTTCGACCATTGTGCTCTTTTGTTTCTAACTTCTTCAGAACAGTCACCGCGCTACCTAAGTTGCTGGTAGCACTTTGGGACTCTACACTGATTTTGTACAACCATCCACCGTAATGTTCGACGGCCCCTGTCCATCAGTAGGCGAGGTGTGTCTGGTTTTGGTTTACCTGCAGTTCCTTCGCGTTGCCACTTCACAATCAAGCCACCAACAGTCGACTTGGGCAGCCTTAGAAGGGTTGAAATATCCCTGATGGACTTGCTACTCAGGTGACCTGCAATGAGTAGTCCACATTAAATGGCAATGAGCTCTCCTGACCGACCATTCTGCTGTTACAGCTTCTCTGACCAAATACAACTCTTCATCACCTTTCATATTCCCGGAACCGCTTCCCGTGACATTATTTCTGCGTTATGTATGGTGTCCGGATACCTTTGATCAGACAGTGTTCTGCACAAATGCAGTCAGTATGAATTCGATATTAGCTATTCTTTATGATGTTCCAGTTTATTGTGGACAACAATGACGTAGGTAATGTTGACTATCTATTCATAAGAGAATTCTTGATCGTTCGGGGCAACGATCCACGGCTTTTGTTACCTGTTGCTCACATGAAAAGGATCTAAGGAGGAGACAAAAAAAGAATGAGATACACAGTACGTGTCTACCAACTTTTCATTACATAAATATTTACCATCGAATATTCCGTTTTAAAAAATACAACAATCAGGCACTCTCTTACGTATTTATATTTAAGCAAATTATCATTTCGAGTGTCACTCACCTTCATTTAGCGTAATACATATTTTAATCTTCAGTAAGCACATCTTTAGAACATCAACGGCGAACTGGGTGCTGCAGTTGCCAAATGACAATTTTATTTAGTTAGTACACTTTCTGAGGTGTCTGTGTACGATATATCGCTTGTCATTATTTACTTACGTACTGCTTACTTTGTATGGAACTGGGGACCTAGAAACGACGGAGAGGCTTAATCCCCGGTGTAGCCTTCAGTGGTTCACAACCACACAACAGGCTGCAGCAGTCCACTCACCCCACCGCCGCCCCACACCGAACACAGGGATATTGTGCGGTTCGGCGCACAGTGGAAACCCCCGCCCTCCAACCCGGAACGTCTCACACCAGACGATTATAACCCCAATGTTTGCGTGGTAGAGTAATTATGGTGTACGCGTATGTGGAGAAACTATTTGCGCCGCTATCACCGACATAGTGTAACTGAGGCGGAATAAGGGGAACTAGCCCGCATTCGTCGAGGCAGATGGAAAACCGCCTTAAAAACTATTCACAGGCTGGCCGGCACATTGGACATCGACATTAATCCGCCGCGGGGCGGATTCGTGTCCGGGACCGGCAACCCGCTCGGAAAGCAGTGCGTTAGATCTCACGGTTAACCGGCCAGGCTCTACTGCTTACTTACTACTCTGTTTGTTGTTATTCCGATTTCCGCATTTATAGATGTGGCACACACACTTTTATACTTCTATATTGCATGAAAGCAGCCCAGTATCCGTCCAATTGCCGTTTGACATCCTTATTTACATTCGATATTTACAGGGTGTTTCAAAAATGACCGGTATATTTGAAACGGCAATAAAAACTAAACGAGCAGCGATAGAAATACACCGTTTGTTGCAATATGCATGGGACAACAGTACATTTTCAGGCGGACAAACTTTCGAAATTACAGTAGTTACAATTTTCAACAACAGATGGCGCTGCAACAAGTGATGTGAAGGATATAGACGACAACGCAGTCTGTGGGTGCGCCATTCTGTACGTCGTCTTTCTGCTGTAAGCGTGTGCTGTTCACAACGTGCAAGTGTGCTGTGGACAACATGGTTTATTCCTTAGAACAGAGGATTTTTCTGGTGTTGGAATTCCACCGCCTAGAACACAGTGTTGTTGCAACAAGACGAAGTTTTCAACGGAGGTTTAATGTAACCAAAGTACCGAAAAGCGATACAATAAAGGATCTGTTTGAAAAATTTCAACGGACTGGGAACGTGACGGATGAACGTGCTGGAAAGGTAGGGCGACCGCGTACGGCAACCACAGAGGGCAACGCGCAGCTAGTGCAGCAGGTGATCCAACAGCGGCCTCGGGTTTCCGTTCGCCGTGTTGCAGCTGCGGTCCAAATGACGCCAACGTCCACATATCGTCTCATGCGCCAGAGTTTACACCTCTATCCATACAAAATTCAAACGCGGCAACCCCTCAGCGCCGCTACCATTGCTGCACGAGAGACATTCGCTAACGATATAGTGCACAGGACTGATGACGGCGATATGCATGTGGGCAGCATTTGGTTTACTGACGAAGCTTAATTTTACCTGGACGGCTTCGTCAATAAACAGAACTGGCGCATATGGGGAACCGAAAAGCCCCATGTTGCAGTCCCATCGTCCCTGCATCCTCAAAAAGTACTGGTCTGGGCCGCCATTTCTTCCAAAGGAATCATTGGCCCATTTTTCAGATCCGAAACGATTACTGCGTCACGCTATCTGGACATTCTTCGTGAATTTGTGGCGGTACAAACTGCCTTAGACGACACTGCGAACACCTCGTGGTTTATGCAGGATGGTGCCCGGCCACATCGCACGGCCGACGTCTTTAATTTCCTGAATGAATATTTCGATGATCGTGTGATTGCTTTGGGCTATCCGAAACATACAGGAGGCGGCGTGGATTGGCCTCCCTATTCGCCAGACATGAACCCTTGTGACTTCTTTCTGTGGGGACACTTGAAAGACCAGGTGTACCGCCAGAGTCCAGAAACAATTGAACAGCTGAAGCAGTACATCTCATCTGCATGTGAAGCCATTCCGCCAGACACGTTGTCAAAGGTTTCGGGTACTTTCATTCAGAGACTACGCCATATTATTGCTACGCATGGTGGATATGTGGAAAATATCGTACTATAGAGTTTCCCAGACCGCAGCGCCATCTGTTGTTGACAATTGTAACTACTGTAATTTCGAAAGTTTGTCTGCCTGAAAATGTACTGTTGTCCCAAGCATATTGCAACAAACGGTGTATTTCTATCGCTGCTCGTTTAGTTTGTATTGCCGTTTCAAATATACCGGTCATTTTTGAAACACCCTGTATATATATGGTCAAAGCTATCGTTTGGTTACATGTTCTAAAGCACTATTTCTAATTTATTTGACACAGAAGCTTAAAATAGAAATAGTACTTTCAGAACCTGTAAGCAAAATAGGCCTACAGCATTGACCATAGATATAATTTTTAGACGCAAACAAAGATGTCAGTCGGAAACATGGAGGATATGTGCATCTTCCACGCATGACAGAAGTGAAAAAGTGTTCGTGCCACGTTTATAATTGCAAAAATTGGAATAACAACAAGCTGAATTGAAAGTAAGTACAGCAACATAACGTAAAGACGCAATTCACGAATTGTAGGACCTAAAGAAAATTGCTTTCGTAGGGCAGCTGCAGCAACCAGTTTGATGTTGGTGTTTTAACGATGTAGTTACTGAAGTTTCACATATCAGCTACGCTAAATTAAGATGGGCGAAAGCTCGAAATGCCCATTAGCTCAAGTAAAAACGCATAAAAAAAGTGCCGGCCAGAGTGGCCGAGCAGTTCTAGGCGCTGCAGTCTGGAACCGCGCGACCGCTACGGTCGCAGGTTCGAATCCTGCCTCGGGCATGGATGTGTGTGATGTCCTTAGGTTAGTTAGGTTTAAGTAGTTGTAAGTTCTAGGGGACTGATGACCTCAGACGTTAATTCCCATAGTGCTGAGAGCCATTTGAACCATAAAAAAGTGGCTGGTTGCTGTACTTCTTAAAATAATATAATCTACAGGCAAGTAGCTCAACAACCAGTAAAATGGATAAATAATTATCTTTGAACGTTATAGAGAGACGTACTCAGAACTGCGCTGGTGCTCTAGCAGCGAGTGTTGCGCGCTGCCCCAGCGCCGCCGCTGCCTCATGGCAAAATAGCGGCCGCGCGAGCAACACTTGTCCTACACGACGCCACGCCGCGGCCCTCTGAATATTGCGGCTCATTACATTTGCATACATCGACCCGTCTTCCGATACGGCACAGCGGCGGGACGTAACGGAAGATAATGTGCCTCATTAATGTTGTGCCCCTTATGGGAGGCCGTTTCGTAATGGCGGACGTCCATCAGATGGCCTGCGTCGCGCTCGCTGCCATTACTCCACAGCTGAGTCTGCAAGGAACGTTTTAATTCCGCTTCTACACCAGCATGCATTTTCAGGCATAAATCGCAGTCGCAAAAGGCTACGGATTATTCAGCAGTTCTAATAAACACCTCCCTAGTTGTCTGATTCAGTCGGTGTCTCAATGAAAAAGTGATTCCTTTGATTACTAACGACGCACAAATTACGCAATTCAGAAATAGCTACGTACATATAGGGTGAATCAGAAGTCCGCCGACAAACTTTCAGAGGTGGTAAAAAAGAAAAAAGGATCCAGTAAACACGAGCTCTAAAGTGCATATCCTAAGAACTATGAGAACCTTTTGATCCTCGTTACTGAGAGACACATCTCTTTGTTTCCATATTTTCAGATATATTTGTATGGACCAAAACAATAAAAAAAGATGTCTAGTAAAAATTGGCTCTAAAATGCGCACTACAAGAGCTATGAGCACTTATTCATATTCGTTACTGTGAAACACATCACCTCTACTGAACAAGTGCTTATAGCTTTCAAGGTGTGCATCTTAGACCCCATGTTTACTAGAAATTTGTTTCTTGTTTTGGTCCATACTATCACCTCTGAAAGTTCGACGTTGGAGCTCAGGTTCACTCTGTATGGGTAATCAAGCAATCACCCCGTTATTGCCGGCTGATGTGGCCGAGCGGTTCTAGGCGCTTCAGTCCGGAACCGTGCTGATGCTACGGTCGCAGGTTCGAATCCTGACTTGGGCATGGATGTGTGTGATGTCCTTAGGTTAGTTAGGTTTAAGTAGTGTTAAGTCTAGGGGACTGATGACTCCAGACGCCCCATAGTCCTCAGAGCCATTTGAACCATTTTTTGAACACACTTATTGACCGCTCCTTGAAAAGTACATAAACGTAGGAAACCAAACAATTACCATTACTTCTACATGTACGACTACTCTGCAGCTCACACCGAAGTGCCTTCAGAGGGTATTTATTTCCCAAACCGGTCACCTCGGCGAGAAATACACTTCTCCCCACTGTAGAACGTTTGACGAAGCTACGCCCTCACCTCTGTTTGCATCGCTTCATCACTATACAGGAGAGGCCCCGGGAGATATACTTTACGTTTTGGAGACAGATGAAAATCAGATGGGGCCACGCCCGGACTGTACAGAGGATGATCGATGATAGTGAACGCTAGGCGTCGAATTTTTGCAAATGTCGCAGCGCTCGTGTGTTGTTTGACGTTGTCATGCCGAAGGAGAGAGTGTTCCCTGTGTGGACGATCTCTTCGAATTCGAAACACGATTGCAGTAAGCTGTTTCCCATGCCTCCACGTAGCTACGTTACACATCGCCATGTTACACGCTACAGTTCAAGCTCTCGACAGCATAGGGTTGGAAATATATTGGTGAATAAAGATGTAGAATGTTACTATCTTTTGTTTTAATTAATAGTCTGGAAGAATCAAGATGTAGAATGTTACAATCTTTTGTTTTAATTAAAAAGCTTTAAGAGTTTTCACATAAAAATTTCGGAGGCGTTATTTTTCAGCACGCCCCTGTGTATACACAAAAACATTTGACGTGTTTCATAAAGCCATGCTTATGACTTTAAAACCGCTACAAACGCATACCAACCGAATAAGGTAAGTCTAGAAAGAAACTTAAAATGGAAACATTACATGAACAATTTAAGACTGTTAGACGCGTTTAGACTAGTTCAACAAGGGTCCCAGTCTCGCCTAAATTATTTACTGCAATTTCAGAACATAAATTTTTGTAGATTAGACTCCGGGCCTAAGAAGTCGGAATTAGATAGGATCGTCACCAAATGAAGCTATAAGACGAAATAGTGCTCTCAGGAGACGGCCCAAACAAACCTCTCAACAAAAGGGATTGACGAAAAAACCGATCACAAAAGTCGCAGCGAATTGAAACAAGTACTGACTCAGTTAATAACACGAACACGAATACACGCGGAAGTATTAATTTCTCCGACATGTTCTACTGTTCACGCCAGTCAGCAACTTGAAACTGACACCCACGTATCGCACATACGGAAACAATTTTCGATTCTTTATGAAAGCGGACGTAAAGGAGTGTCTAAAAAGAAAAATAATTTCCACTTCACTATTTAATCTACCCACACATATAGCTCTCCGACGTAATCTCTCAGCTGTAAACAGGAAAACAAAACCAGAGTTATGCAAAGCGTATTGGAACGGAATACAAAAAATGTAACACGGAAAGACAGTGTCAGAAATAAAGACTTCAAAAGCAAAACAGAAGTCAACAACGGGCTGCTTCAGAGTAAATTTCAGGTAAAAGTAAAGTCTGTTCTTCAACCTTGCGTCTGTGCTATTGTCCGGACTGTAGCTAGTGTGCAGCCTTTCTTCGGTGCGGCACTAGGACGGGGAAAGTGGTGGATAATTCACCCCGGCTGCCTTTTACTCTAGGCAAAGATGGACATGAGCCGTCCTAGAGGGGCTGGAGCAAGGCAAAGTCTCCACCCCTGTCCAGAATTGAAACCAGTTCTTCCAGGGCCTGAGTACTGTGCTCTATCTGCTAGAGAAGACTAGCCACCAAAAGCAAAGAACAGGATTTTCGAAACTTTCATCTGAGTTAATATCACTTCTAGATGAAAAATAAACGAAACACGGGGTCAGTCTTAATTTACGCATATGGCCACAACACTGTATCTTCAAACACAGGGGTAAGATTTTAAGGGTTATATCTTTTACATGCATGCACATAACCTTAGGGTGAATTTCGCAATTACTTTTGGCACCAAAGTTTTAATTTGCCTTTCAGAAATGTTCAGTTCATTTCCCCAGATTTTTCTATCTTTCAAATGTGAATTTACAGTTAATAAAGATCACCAGTCATCGTCGATTAGTGAGTATGGTGTTGCATTCTTTAAAATATATACCTCCCATTACCATAATCCAACCAACTTGCTAAGCTGCAGTGACTACACATATTGTTAATTGATTACGAAT
Organism: Schistocerca piceifrons; assembly: GCF_021461385.2. Classification (NCBI taxonomy): domain Eukaryota; kingdom Metazoa; phylum Arthropoda; class Insecta; order Orthoptera; family Acrididae; genus Schistocerca; species Schistocerca piceifrons. The sequence goes on from NC_060145.1 coordinate 348,861,021, forward strand.
GAATAGAATATAATACTCTGAAAAATCTCTTTTTTATTCATTTTTTGCAACCTCACAGTGCAGCTTAATCGGAGGAGATCCATCATTTTGATATTTTGCATTCATATCACAATGCTTGCAGCAATTTACAGGAAAGAAAACAAAAGACAAGCTACTGGAGGTTCAATTTAATTACCCTTTACTTATACAGAGGTACGTTTAAACATTTTACTTTCAACATAATGTCTTCAAGATGGTATCCACGCTGCTCTATTCATTTGGAGAGTCCAGTCGGAAGTTTCGGTCCACTTTGTCCTCCATGTCTCTGTCTACGTTGCCAATACACACACAAATATAGTTCTGCAGCTCACCCAGTGTCCGTGGACGACTGGTATGCATCAAAATTTTAAGAGTGCCTAATAATAAAAAGTTGCGGGAACTCAATCTGGTGAGCTTGATGGACACTGAAGATCGCCCCTCACAGAAATGAAAAGGTTGGGGAAGTCTTCGCGTGGAAGAGTCACTGACTTTTGTGATGTGTGAGCCATGGCGTCGTCTTTTTGGAACCAGATATCCCCCACACCCATTTCTTCAAGTTCGGGAAGGAAACACTCCTCGATCATCTGGGCATAACGCTCAGGATTGGCCGTAACTGCACTATCGTTCTCTTCAAAAGACCATGGGCCAATAGAGCCAATTTTGTATAAAGCACACCAAACAGTAACACGTTCTGTATGCAGGGGTTGCTCAAGAAGTTCTCGGGGGTTCGTGCCGATCCATTATCGCATGTTTTGTTTATTCATGCTTCCAGAAAAAGAAAATGAGCCTCGTACTGCCAGTTTGTATGGATGAAATTTCAAGTCTTCATTAAAAAAAAAATCTTATCACCATGCGATCACAAACTGCAGGAGCAGCTAAAAGTTTGCGTGCAACTCGCTTGGAGTACCCAAAATCGCCAGCCCTACTTAGTCGACTTTTCCTGCTGAATAGTGGTTCCTGTAGGTTCTAGTTTCTTTTTCTGTACACTAACAGTATCGATAAACGTGCCCATTTACAAAACAATCGATTTTAGATCAGATACCTGCAGCCACGATATTAAACTGTTCCCTCAACGCACACTGACTTGCGTTGACCAAACGGCTACTGCAACAGTGCGCCGCCAAGGCGAACGCGCGTTCGTCTCTCGTCCGCTGCATTATCGCAACTAAACTCACCTTAAACAAGTTAGTTCCCCCTTTTCGACCAGGAAAACCCCACACAACAATGGATAACAGCCAATGTGTGTCACGTGTTTCAAATAAGAATGTTCTCGCGCCACACCCTGTACATACGTAGAAATAAACATAGCACTCTTAAAAACTTGGACCAAAAATCTACTTGAAATATCACGTAACAATGATATACATTGTGCAGAAAACTAATAATAGTCAATTACTTTCAACCTACGATGTCTCTGTAAGTATCTTATAAATTTCTAAAAGGAGTTTACATACCGGGTGATCAAAAAGTCAGTATAAATTGGAAAACTGAATAAATCACGGAATAATGTAGATAGAGAGATACAAATTGACACACATGCTTGGAATGACATGGGGTTTTATTAGAACTAATAAAGTACAAACGTTCAAAAAATGTCCGACAGATGGCGCTTCATCTGATCAGAATAGCAATAATTAGCATAACAAAGTAAGACAAAGCAAAGATGGTGTTCTTTACAGGAAATGCTCAATATGTCCACCATCATTCCTCAACAGTAGCTTTAGTCGAGGAATAATGTTGTGAACAGCACTGTAAAGCATGTCCGGAGTTATGGTGAGGCATTGACGTCAGATGTTGTCATTCAGCATCCCTAGAGATGTCGGTCGATCACGATACACTTGCGACTTCAGAAAACCCCAAACCCAATAATCGCACGGACTGAGGTCTGGGGACCTGGGAGGCCTTGCATGACGAAAGTGGCGGCTGAGCACACGATCATCACCAAACTACGCGCGCAAGAGATCTTTCACGCGTCTAGCAATATGAGGTATTTTTTTTGTTCTAATAAAACACCATGTCATTACAAGCATGTGTGTAAATTTTTACCTCTCTATCTACATTATTCCGTGGTTTATTAAGTTTTCAAATTTATACTGACTTTTTGATCACCCGGTACATTTTTAAATTTAAGACACTTGCACAGCTCCTAAGCATTAACACTTTCCTCTTCTTTCTCACCGAAACCACTGTCCTCTAGCCGCAGCGTCACGATACATTCAGGATATTTTTTCTTCTGAGTGGTCTGAGCGACCCGCAACGAATTTCTCTCCTGTGCCAACTTTTTCATCCCCGAGTAGCACTTACAACCTACGACCTCAACTATCTGCTGGATTTATTTCAATCTCTGTCGTCCTCTATAACTTTTACTTCCTACAGCTCCCTTTAGTACCATGTAAGTTACTCGCTGATGTTTTAACTGATGTCCTGTCATCCTGCCCCTTCCTCCTGTCCTCGCTGGTTCTGTGGAGAACCTCCTCATCCTTTACCTTATCATCCATCCAATTTTCAACATTTTTCTATAGCACCGTATTTCAAACGCTTCGATTCTCTTCCGTTCCATATTTCACTGCCACACAATTCTGCGCTATAAACGACCTTTATTGAAAATTTTTTCCTCATATTAAAGTTTGTGTTTGATACTAGTAAAGTTCTCTTGGCAAGAAATGCCCTTTTTGCCTTTGATAGTCTGTTTTTTTATATCCTCCTTGCTCCGTCCATCATGGGTTATGTTGCTGATTAGGTAGCAGAGTTCCTCAACTTCATCTACTTCTGTATTACCAATTTTGAAGTCAAACTTCTCGCTGTTCCCATTTTTGTAATCCATGGTCTGCGTTGATTAGATGATTCACTCCATTCAACACATCCTGTAATTCTTCTTCACTTCCACTTACGATAGAAATATCATAAGCGTATCTTATGATTGATATCATTTCATTTTGAACTTTAATTCCACTGTTGAATCTTTCTTTTGTTCCCGTCATTGTTTCTTCGATGTACAGTTTGGACAGGAGGGGTGAAAGACTACTTCTCTGTCTTACACCATTTTTAATCCAATCAGTTAGTTCTTGGTCGTCCACTCTTATTGTTCTCTCTTTGTTCCTGTAGATATTGTATATCGCACGGTTTTCCCTAAAGGATACGCCTATTTTTCTCATAATTTCGAACATCTTGCACCATGTTACATTGTCGAATGTTTTTTCCAGGTCGACAAATTCTATGAACGTGAGTTTTCTTCGATCTTACTTCCATTATCAACCACAACGTCAGAGCTGCCTCTGTGTTGCCCTTACCTTTCCTAAAGCCAAACTGAACGTCATCTGAAAGCTCCAGAATATTTAGGACGTCTGGGCCCTTATTAACTACACCAACGTCATTCGGTGACCGCCGGCCGCTGTGGCCGAGCGGTTCTAGGCGCTACGGTCGTAGGTTAAAATCCTGCCTCGGGCATAGATGTGTGTGATGTCCTTAGATTAGATAGGTTTAAGTAGTTCTAAGTCTAGGGGACTGATGACCTCAGATGTCAAGTCCCATAGTGCTTAGAGCCATTTGAACCATTTCATTCGGTGACCACCAGACGTACAACAAACATCCAGACGATAATCACACTCGCCACATACTTTTGTAGGAATGTCTGGAATTGCTTCACACACCCTTTCACTACTATTGCTAAGCGGTATCGCATTTCAGTCAAAAGGGATGCACACAAACGAACACTCCTACAAACCCCAACAGAAAACCACATACCGTTATATCAGGCGACCTTGGAGAGCAGTCGTGGGATGTGCTATCTGTTCGCCACACACTGCCGACCAGTTGTTACAGGGCCTACGCTCGACGAAAGTCGCACAGTACAGTTACAACTGAACTGCTCAGTTGGTAGAGCACTTCCCCGCGAAAGGCAAAGATCCCTAGTTCGAGTCTCGGTCCAGCACACAGTTTTAATTTGCCAGGAAGATTCATGCCAGTGCACACTCCGCTGCAGAGTGAAATTCTCATTCTGGAAGCATCCCGCAGGCGGTAGCAATATCCTTTCTCCCAGGAGTGCTAGTTCTGCAAGACATGCAGAAGAGCTTCTGTGAAGTTTGGAAGGTAGGAGACGAGGTACTGGCGGAATTAAAGCTGTGATGACGGTTCGTGAGTCGTGATTGGGTAGCTCAGTTGGTAGGGCACTTGCCCGCGAAATGCAAAGGTCTCGATTTCGAGTCTCGGTCCGGCACACAGTTTTAATCTGCCAGGAAGTTTCATACCAGCTGCAGAGTGAAAATTTCATTCTGAACTGCACCAGTTCAAAGGGAGAATGCCTAATGAATTTGTTGCTGTGTTATCGTCACATCTGTTCAACGCAAAGTGTGTACTGAACGAGTAAGCAAGTGGGATAGTGAACGTTTTAACTGCACCGGCGACCACATGAACTTAAAACTGCCGCATAGCCGAGCTTCGATGCAGAACAAAAAATTTATCCTGAGATTCTATCTTCATTCACACAGAAAATATATGGGGGTTTGACAAAATATCGAAACACAAATGTAAAATCTAGCCAAGGCGGCCAAATAGCGCTGTTATATATGGCCACGAACGGCACCTGTGCAACGAGCTCAACACACTCCAGTGCCAGCCGTGGTCAAAACAGTGTTCTGTGCAGTTGCGGATGCATTACGTCTGAACAAAGTCAGTTCGAACGTGGGCAAATTGTTGATGCTCGTATGGTGAATGCTTCCGTAACCAAGAGAGCGGAAGTGTTTGGTGTTTCGAAAAGCACGGTACAGAAGATTCATACCGCGTACAGGTAAATTGTAAAATCCTCATCCGCTTTCTAGGGACGAGGACGACAGTGTGTGCTGAGTGATTGTGACAGAAAGTCATTGAGGAGGAATGGACGAAAAATAAGATGGCAATGGCTGCAAAAGTCACAGCAGAACTGAACGTCGCACTTATGAACACAATGAGAGCTCTATGTGCTGGGGATTGCACAGCGAAATGCAATTCCAAAATCGCACATCAGTGATGAAAATGCCCAAATAGCAAAACGTGGAGATGAAGCCCTAAAACCTAGACTATGGAGCAATGGAAGAAAGTCATTTGGTCGCAGGAATCTTATTTCACAGTGTACCTACCTTCTAACCGATTTTACGTCTGGCATACGCCGTCCCAAGGCTAAGATGCAGACTGCTTGCTCCCATGAGTAAAACATGGCGGGTCGGCTATCATTTGGACAAAAAATCGTGGTATTTCTAGGCTTCATGGCTACTCTGCAAGGACAGATTGCCGCGCGGGATTATCCGAGCGGTCTTAGGCGCTGCAGTCATGGACTCTGCGGCTGGTCCCGGCGGAAGTTCGAGTCCTCCCTCGGGCATGGGTGTGTGTGTGTTTGTCCTTAGGATAATTTAGGTTAAGTAGTGTGTAAGCTTAGGGACTGATGACCTTAGCAGTTAAGTCCCATTAGATTTCACACACATTTAAACATTTTTTGAAGGACAGATTACTGCCAAAAATTATGTATACGTTTTGGCTCGTCAGGTCCGTCCTATGGTACAACGTCTGTATCGAATAGTGATGCCTTTTTTAAAACACGACTGGTTTTGTGAGAAAGAGGAAAAATTTTCGAAACTGCCCTTGCCACCACAGACACCTGATCTCAGTTTTATTGAGTCCGTGTTATCCAGTGTGGAAAGAAGGATGCGCGATCGCTTTCCACCTCCCATCATCGCTACGTGACCTTCCCACTATTTTGGAGGAAGAATTGTATAAGATTTTCTTGTAAACGATAAGAACCTGTATTTATCCATGTCGAGACGACTGGAAGCTGTTTCGAATGCTAACGTATTATGAAACCAGGTAATTATTTCTTTGATACTACCCGTGCCACAAGGGAACTGGTCGGTCACGACACGAGAAGATTTCAAACCAAATGGAAGAAATCATGAACAGAATTGCCGCCGGTAGAAGGTATAGGGGGAAAAGACATGTAAGGGGAACGATAACGATCACATTGTGAAGGTCTGTACAAGGCATAGAGCATTTTGTCTATTCTATGCGAGTGTTCATTTATTGTTCATAATCACAGCCTGTTAACTGAAAAGCTTAAATAGGCCACACAGATCACATTTCCTTGGATAGCAATAAATTTATATATTAACTACGTAACCCTGATAATTAATTTTTTAAAAATTACAACTAATTCAGCTAGTACAATAAAACACTAAACCAATTACCCAACTACTAATACTATGATAAGCCCTACAGAATCTTCTCTATTTGTTTATTTATTTTGGTGCATTTAACTTGCAGGCAGTGATTTCCGCTACGGGATCCACCCGTATACTATCCCGATCAAAAGCCCTTGTCTGCTCGATTCTTTGGGCGTCGCGCAGTACACAAAGAACTCCCTAAGGAGGTTAAAGAAATAACTAAACTAAAATTATTGAATTGTGTAAAGGATACTTAAAAGTACCTGGTGCGTAATACATTTCATACAATGAAGGACTACTTAGATAATACACAGTAAGGATTTGGTGAAACATGTAACGAAAGTAAGTAAACAATAATAAGTACAAAGTGTAATAAAGTTCATCGTATTACTAAAAATACCTATAGGAAACAATGCTTACCTAAAGAACTTAAGGTAACTTGAAGGTTACAGAGCCCTTACTAAAAAACTTGAAAGCATAGTAGAACGAAAACTGCCGAAGAAGAGGAGTATTTATTGCTGAACATTTTCATGTACAGTCAATCACATTAGCTCTCACGTTGACTTTATTACAATCTTTTTGTGAAGATCAGCAAATTACACTTTATATGCCGGTCCACATTTGAAATCTATGCACTGATTATCTTATTTAGATGCTTGATTTTTTAAGTACACATTTATAAACCACAATCATGTCATTCCACCCATAAGTTTTTATTTTAGGAATGTTTACATTTGATAATCAAAATTAGTGTTTTAATCAGTATGTATTTTCCTTTCTGTAGGTAGTACGTAAGTTTATAGAGTCTACTTTCTTCTAAATATTACACTGATATATCTCAAAAAATTCAGTCCTCTAGTTCAAATATATTTTCTGTGCATAAAGTAAACACGTAAGAAAATCTGACTCTCAGGAAGTTCAATATAAAATTTTGTTTCGTCTGTGACTCATCTCTGTTGTTTCTAACACACTCGAGTTGGATAATCTTCTTGGTCCGAATGTTCCTCATCTCCTGTCTTCCCTTTCTTATTTCTCCTCTTTATTTTGGCGTCTTTAATTCTCAACGACTCACTATTCAGCCTCGGTCACTCTGACGGAATCAATTCCTAACAGTGTCTGTCTCACATTAAACCCAGAATTTATTCATAGTAACACTAGAACTTCACATCTGCTAAGTGCCTCACATTTAAACACATGGCAAGCATAATAGTTTTCGAGAATGACAAAAGTGCAGCAACACATACATCATGAAAAGTTTATTTGGAAAACAACAAGGGCGACATAAGAGTATCGCAAAGCGTACCTACCAAGAGTGTTGTCAACTTGAAAAACAATGGTACAGTATGTGTTTTTCGAACAGGAGTCTAACGACAACACTAACATGGGTAGCAGCAGGAACATGGGTGTAGGCGCACACCGAGTTTTTAAACAACATCCTGAGGACCAATTCAGTTTTTTAATGATATTCTGGTCAACAAGCTCTAAACATCGATTTCAGAAGGAAAACAGAAATATCGATTTTCTGAAGCGGATTCACAGGCAAGTTACCTTAAGCTAAAGCACTACGACACAGTAGTGAATCCAGAGTGCATGTATGCTAGTGAATGTCGAGTGTTAAATTACACGCTTGGTAGATTAGAACTATTAGAACGAATAACTATACGGAAAATGTCGTCAGAAATATTCAGCATTTAGGGAATGACGAAATAGCAACGAAATTTATTAGAACATAAAAATATTTCAGAAGCAATAAGGAAGGGGAGGCAGCCTTTTCAAATATATTTCCAGAATGGACGACAGGGAAAAGAAAATAGCAGATGTATGAGCTTAGGATAAATTTGGAAACGAATAACATATAAGATCAAGAAATATTGGAATGAGAGATTTTTAGGAAATAGGAGTGCAGTCGCTTGGCTGAGTGGTCATCGTGTCTGACTGCCATGCAGCAGGCCCAGGTTCGATCCACGGCTGGGTCGGAGATTTTCTCCGCTCGTGACTTGATGTTGTTTTTCCTCATCATCACCATAGTCAACCGAAAAGACTTGCAATTCATCCGTAGAACTTCCCCCTGTGGGGTCTCCCGACCATCAATGAGGTATGATCATTTCATTTCGTTTAGGAAACTGGAAATTTGTGGTAAGTTCCTATGGGACCAAACTGCTGAGGTCACCGGTCCCTAGGCTTACACACTACTTAACCTAACTTAAAGGACAACACACACACACACACACACACACACACACACACACACACACACATACATGCACACACACCCATGCCTGAGGGAGGACTCAAACCGTGGCATGGCGTCCCAAACCGGGCGGCTACCCGTGCGGCTTTCGCTTAGGAAAAATGATTTAAATCTGAGAGTATTTCAAGGCAGGAGGGACAGAATAACCGATACAAAGTGGTCTGTAGACAGGTAAAAACGAAGTGTCACAGTGAAGAAATGCTGTAAGAAGAGGAAAGAACAACAAAAGAATGAAAATTGGACGTGGTCCCAAGAAGGTCTTAAAGGGAGGAGAAGAAGAAGAAAAATTAAAGAGCTCTGGTGGTTTATTCCAGGTTTTCGCACAATAATGTCTTGCTTCTTTTTTGATAAACATTGAAAATACTAACATGTTATCCTCTTTATGAGCTCAGCATCTCTTTCATGACTTAGGTATGTTAACTCACTTCGTTCGGCGAGTAAATGAGAAGCTATGGTAGCAAACAGTGGAAGCGAAACATCGTCGCTAACTGTTGATGCCAGTTCATGGTGTGTTTGGTGTTACATTACGAAATACACTCCTGGAAATGGAAAAAAGAACACATTGACACCGGTGTGTCAGACCCACCATACTTTCTCCGGACACTGCGAGAGGGCTGTACAAGCAATGATCACACGCACGGCACAGCGGACACACCAGGACCCGCGGTGTTGGCCGTCGAATGGCGCTAGCTGCGCAGCATTTGTGCACCGCCGCCGTCAGTGTCAGCCAGTTTGCCGTGGCATACGGAGCTCCATCGCAGTCTTTAACACTGGTAGCATGCCGCGACAGCGTGGACGTGAACCGTATGTGCAGTTGACGGACTTTGAGCGAGGGCGTATAGTGGGCATGCGGGAGGCCGGGTGGACGTACCGCCGAATTGCTCAACACGTGGGGCGTGAGGTCTCCACAGTACATCGATGTTGTCGCCAGTGGTCGGCGGAAGGTGCACGTGCCCGTCGACCTGGGACCGGACCGCAGCGACGCACGGATGCACTCCAAGACCGTAGGATCCTACGCAGTGCCGTAGGGGACCGCACCGCCACTTCCCAGCAAATTAGGGACACTGTTGCTCCTAGGGTATCGGCGAGGACCATTCGCAACCGTCTCCATGAAGCTGGGCTACGGTCCCGCACACCGTTAGGCCGTCTTCTGCTCACGCCCCAACATCGTGCAGCCCGCCTCCAGTGGTGTCGCGACAGGCGTGAATGGAGGGACGAATGGAGACGTGTCGTCTTCAGCGATGAGAGTCGCTTCTGCCTTGGTGCCAATGATTGTCGTATGCATGTTTGGCGCCGTGCAGGTGAGCGCCACAATCAGGACTGCATACGACCGAGGCACACAGGGACAACACCCAACATCATGGTGTGGGGAGCGATCTCCTACACTGGCCGTACACCACTGGTCATCGTCGAGGGGACACTGAATAGTGCACGGTACATCCAAACCGTCATCGAACCCATCGTTCTACCATTCCTAGACCGGCAAGGGAACTTGCTGTTCCAACAGGACAATGCACGTCCGCATGTATCCCGTGCCACCCAACGTGCTCTAGAAGGTGTAAGTCAACTACCCTGGCCAGCAAGATCTCCGGATCTGTCCCCCATTGAGCATGTTTGGGACTGGATGAAGCGTCGTCTCACGCGGTCTGCACGTCCAGCACGAACGCTGGTCCAACTGAGGCGCCAGGTGGAAATGGCATGGCAAGCCGTTCCACAGGACTACATCCAGCATCTCTACGATCGTCTCCATGGGAGAATAGCAGCCTGCATTGCTGCGAAAGGTGGATATACACTGTACTAGTGCCGACATTGTGCATGCTCTGTTGCCTGTGTCTATGTGCCTGTGGTTCTGTCAGTGTGATCATGTGATGTATCTGACCCCAGGAATGTGTCAATAAAGTTTCCCCTTCCTGGGACAATGAATTCACGGTGTTCTTATTTCAATTTCCAGGAGTGTAATTTATGTATAGCGTGTGTAGTGCGTGTCGTGATCAACAATGATAAATTAATGAACGATGTGGCACTGCCTTCTAAGATTACTAGGGGCTGTGCACTCTCTAGGGGAGGCTGGAAATTTCTGTTTCTCACTACTACACCCTACATGAGTATTTTCCACAGGTTTCAGATCTTTATAAATTATTTCCTTCATTGGCTGTTCCTTTGACTAAATTGCCTGGGATTCACAGACTTTTCAGGAAGAAGTCACCTAACAAAGCGAAAGGCAGCTGACTAACTGCATGCGTTTTCCTCAAGTACAACTTTGAAGAGTGGAGTTCTCGTGTATGTCCTTTTTAACGTTAGACGCTGTTGCTGTGTTGTTTATAGAGGAGATGGTAGAAACAGGTTGGTGCGGTGTAGTCAGTGACTCCGATGTTTGTTGTTCAATTCGGTGAAATGGAGGAATGGACTGACTCACGGATCAAAGCGGGGCTGACCACCCTGAATATAGTTTGACAGCGTAAGAGGAACTGTATATAAGGGTTATCCAGGTCAGGAGAGACATATTTCCGTGGAAGTGTACGGAGCAATAGCACGTGTGTTTTGGTTCAAATGGCTCTGAGCAGTATGGGACTTAACATCTGAGATCATCAGTCCCCTAGACTTAGAACTACTTAAACCTAACTAACCTAAGGAGATCACACACAGCCATGCCCGAGGCAGGATTCGAACCTGCGACGGTAGCGGTCGCGCGGTTGCAGACTGAAGGGCCTAGAACCACTCGGCCACAGCGACCGGCACGTATGTTTTGTATCGCGCATTGTACGGCGCTAAGAGTTCGTAGACTCCGATGGGGCTACGCGTGGACTACATCTGATGCTACAGAAGATCCGAAGCTGCGGACGACAAGGAATGTTTCGGCCGATACTTTGTAACGGTAAGAAGTATCGTTAGTTGGCCGCAGTTGTCTAGAGGGCAGAGCACTGGACACTGAGTCTGAAGGTACCGGCTTCGACCCTAGAGGGAGGAGGATATTTTTCCTGATCTCAGTCGTCCAGAGCAATCCCAGGACCATTCGGCCTGCTACGAGATGATTAGGGGACGTAGGGTAAAACAGGATACTTCTGATTTACGCAGGTTATTTTCAGTGATCAATAAGTTTGCAAATTACTGTTCTTTAGATATTTAAGTACATGGTACTAGTCCGGTTTCACTTTAAAACAAACCACTCCAGCAAAAAAATAATTAATCTAGTTAGGTACAAAAATCGGTTTTGCCCTACCCATTTAAATCAATAGAACAACTTGAAAACAAGAAACAAGTTTTATTTTAGTGCAAAAAATGCGTGAAAACATGTAGAAATCGTTGAATATATTACCGAGGGATGCGATAAATGTATTCTGAGTAGCATAACTGGTTTTTAACAAATGTGAATTTTGGAAGAATTCAAAATATTTCACTAATATAGGAAAAGTTCTCAATAACCGGCCGTTATCAAAAAAAAGCGAAAACACACTTTATTTAGAACAGGATCCACAGACGAAGTACAGTAGTTGTCTGCTTTTTCAGCACTGGAAGACTGTTGATGAGCTCAGAGACAAGACAGACACTTCTTCAGCATTTCTTTGATAACGAGTATGAATATACGCCCCTATACAATATACACTCCTGGAAATGGAAAAAAGAACACATTGACACCGGTGTGTCAGACCCACCATACTTGCTCCGGACACTGCGAGAGGGCTGTACAAGCAATGATCACACGCACTGCACAGCGGACACACCAGGAACCGCGGTGTTGGCCGTCGAATGGCGCTAGCTGCGCAGCATTTGTGCACCGCCGCCGTCAGTGTCAGCCAGTTTGCCGTCGCATACGGAGCTCCATCGCAGTCTTTAACACGGGTAGCATGCCGCGACAGCGTGGACGTGAACCGTATGTGCAGTTGACGGGCTTTGAGCGAGGGCGTATAGTGGGCATGCGGGAGGCCGGGTGGACGTACCGCCGAATTGCTCAACACGTGGGGCGTGAGGTCTCCACAGTACATCGATGTTGTCGCCAGTGGTCGGCGGAAGGTGCACGTGCCCGTCGACCTGGGACCGGACCGCAGCGACGCACAGATGCACGCCAAGACCGTAGGATCCTACGCAGTGCCGTAGGGGACCGCACCGCCACTTCCCAGCAAATTAGGGACACTGTTGCTCCTGGGGTATCGGCGAGGACCATTCGCAACCGTCTCCATGAAGCTGGGCTACGGTCCCGCACACCGTTAGGCCGTCTTCCGCTCACGCCCCAACATCGTGCAGCCCGCCTCCAGTGGTGTCGCGACAGGCGTGAATGGAGGGACGAATGGAGACGTGTCGTCTTCAGCGATGAGAGTCGCTTCTGCCTTGGTGCCAATGATGGTCGTATGCGTGTTTGGCGCCGTGCAGGTGCGCGCCACAATCAGGACTGCATACGACCGAGGCACACAGGGCCAACACCCGGCATCATGGTGTGGGGAGCGATCTCCTACACTGTGTAACCTCCCCCCTCACTTATCGACCTTAATGACAGTGAAAAATTAAACCGCGTGTACCTAATGGAAATTTGGGAAAAGCAATCGTCACCGAAGTTAATCTATCGGTAAAGAGGGAGGAAAGGGTTACATCTAAATGAAAGGAAAAATGCAAATGAAACTGGTGGAAATTAATTTTGAAAAGGGGTAAAGTTAATAAAGAAAGTAAATGTGCGGCCGTTACGTTAACAATTAACTAGCGGTAATTAGATATTTGAGATTTGGGGGAAATCACGGTCGCCAGTCCTAAGGACAATTACTATAGTAACTGAAAAAGAAAGGTTATTACACATATAATTAACACTAGAAGCGTGGCAACTGAAGGTTGACACGTGTAGTGTGAAAACTGAAAGTTTGTCAGAAGTAATAAATTTCGCTACACTCTGACTTAATTTAGCAAAAGAATTAATAAAACCGGAAAATCGAAAGTTAATTTAGTGGCTGAAGTTAATAGTGAGCTTTCTTTCTGAAGCACATCGACATTCAGTAAAATAAGGTTAGTCTTGGACTACCTCAACAATCATTTCAAAAGCTACTTGAATCAACGCAATTTAGAAATAAGAGAATTAACTTTGAACTTGAATTAAATGATTCTGAACAATTAACAATAGTAAAATTTAGTACGTACCAAGCTGAGCTGCAGTCACAGGTAACTAAAATACGGTAACAAAACTCGCACTCTTAATTTGTGCTTGTGCAATCTAAATATTGGAGCCAGCTACTGAACTTTGAAATTAAAGCAGTGAAATCTAATTATATTATTTTAATGCTGGCGTTTGAATTTCAACGACACTCGGGTTCATTTCGGAAAAGGAAGGGACCCTGCTTGGCAATGCAATTGGGACAATGAGCAACAAAGGTTCATGCTAAGTTGCTGTAATTTTGCGAGGCAAATGGAACAATTTGAAAAGCTGAGGTCTGCCATACAGTTCTGAAACTTTACGTGCTTTTAGTCTTCCTTGTTGGTTGATTGAAGGTTTGAAGCCGTCGATCGAGGAGGTGGCGACAGTCACTCATTGTCGGCCGTCGCTGTTGCAGAAGCTGGATGTTGGCGCGCCTTCTTCTCGACACGGTCACCAGACGAAACGGGCTCTTGATGTGCGCCAGCTAATGCTTCCCGTCCGCGACACCATGTCAGAAACTATCATCGCGAGTCGAGCGCAATTACATGCTGCCAAACCCCGAAAGCGCGGCAACTCGCGGGAGCGTCACACAACACCTGCTCCACTCGCTACTCCCGCCAGACTCTCACTGTTCCGCCCGCGCTCCACGCGGCAGAGTTAACACTACCAAAGATCCTACACACTTTGATTCTTCACACGACCCATCGATGTAATCGTTCGATAGCAGTTTTCCCTAGGCAAGACCCAGCGTAAAAATACAAATAATATTTACGAAACAAACCAATTATACATCGACATAAGTGCATAAATATATATATATATCCAAACAGTAAAGCAATTACAATATATAAAGAGACAGAAATGTCATATCTTGAGGTAACAAAACAAGGAAAAAAATAATAGTACAATAGATGGAAATAGGAGGATATGCATTTCCGGCGTTACAACTGGCCGTACACCACTGGTGATCGTCGAGGGGACACTGAATAGTGCACGGTACATCCAAACCGTCATCGAACCCATCGTTCTACCATTCCTAGACCGGCAAGGGAACTTGCTGTTCCAACAGGACAATGCACGTCCGCATGTATCCCGTGCCACCCAACGTGCTCTAGAAGGTGTAAGTCAACTACCCTGGCCAGCAAGATCTCCGGATCTGTCCCCCATTGAGCATGTTTGGGACTGGATGAAGCGTCGTCTCACGCGGTCTGCACGTCCAGCACGAACGCTGGTCCAACTGAGGCGCCACGTGGAAATGGCATGGCAAGCCGTTCCACAGGACTACATCCAGCATCTCTACGATCGTCTCCATGGGAGAATAGCAGCCTGCATTGCTGCGAAAGGTGGATATACACTGTACTAGTGCCGACATTGTGCATGCTCTGTTGCCTGTGTCTATGTGCCTGTGGTTCTGTCAGTGTGATCATGTGATGTATCTGACCCCAGGAATGTGTCAATAAAGTTTCCCCTTCCTGGGACAATGAATTCACGGTGTTCTTATTTCAATTTCCAGGAGTGTACATTCTTCGTCTGGGTGTTCCTCACCGGTCGAAGAATGTTGATTTCTCATTTATTTATTTATTTATTTTTATTTATTTATTTATTATTATTATTTTTTTTTGAGCTAGTCTGGTCTTTGTAACTGTCGTTTTCTGCTTCTTCGCCTACGTTTCTTCCTCGTCAAAAACTTCTGTTTTCAGATTTTCTTTTCTGGCTTTTTCTTCAGTTTCCAAATCATTGTTGTATAGAGCGGAGGTCAAAATTATTTCTTTGCCCTTTCCTCTACTGATGATTTTTTTTGCACTTTCTACCAAGTCAACCTCGTGAGGCGGCATTAGAAGCTTTTCCAAATCGGGTTTTGCCGCAACCACAGTGCAAGGCTGAACATAACATGGCACTGGAATGTTAGTATTCACATAAGGTCCTTTACACAAACATTGAAATACGCTGAAAAAGCCGGCCGATGTGGCCGAGCGGGTCTAGGCGCTGCAGTCTAGAACCGCGCGACCGCTACGGTCGCAGGTTCGAATCCTGCCTCGGGCATGGATGTGTGTGATGTCCTTAGGTTAGTTAGGTTTAAGTAGTTCTAAGTTCTAGGGGACAGATGACCTGAGCCGTTAAGTTCCATAGTGCTCAGAGCCATTTGAACCATCTGAACGCTGAAAAATGCTTAACTGAAATAGTTACTTATCTATTTTATGAGATGCCAACGGCCTTGTCGTAGTGCTAAGACCATTTCCCATCAGATCAGCAATGTGAAGCCCTGTCGGGCTCGATGAGCACTTGGATGGGTGACCGTCTGGGTCTGCTGAGCGCTGTTGGCAAGGTGGGTGCACTCAATCCTTGTGAGGCCAATTGAGAAGCTGCGTGACAGAGAAATAGCTGCTCCGGTCACGAAAACCGACAACTATCAGGAGCGCGGTGTGTTGACCACACACGTCTCGACTGAGGATGACACGGCGGTTGGGTCTTCCGAGGCCTTTTCGGTCTGAGTACTTTCTTCTTTTCAAGACATTGCTCCAGGAAGCACCAACAGTAATCTGAGCAAACTCTTTAAAACTGCCTACAAGAAACAGCAACAAGTAACCGCCAATGGCGGTTTTTGACATCTTCAGCAATGACGATTGCTAGTAGTATTATGAGACTGATTGTGCAAGGTTGTATTATGAGACTGATGGTAGCAGTAGTCACGGAAATATGAATCTATCCAGCTTGATGCACATATTCGGCTTTACCCTACTGTCCTCTACTAATGGTTTATCCCTGAGGCGAAAGACGACCATGACGATGAGTCCATCACTCTGCCTTACCTATGCTTTTATTTCGTAAACTGTAATACCACATGTCCAACATCCTTGCAAGAGTGATCGGCTTAGGAATAAAACTCCCCCCACTATTGTTGCTGCTGCCATTGCTACTACCCCTACCGCTGCTGCCACCACCACCACCACCACCACCACCACCACCAGAAGAGGTATGAGCATTTGAAACACCGTTATGACCAACGATAGCATGGGACTGTGGAAAAAGTTCGGAAAGTCCTTTGGCCACCCGTCGGTCGACTAAACAATGCCTCATAGGACTGGGAGGTACAACTAAATCTTATGCGAACCTACGTAGGAGGCTCCCCCTAGCCCCTCCCTCCCTCTGCCCTACCCACTATCTCGTATCTCACTACTTTAGACAGCTTACTATTAGAGGCCCCTCCCTCTTCCAGAGTGATGGCAACAATAACAGAGGAGCCCGTTCGCGAACATGGCCGTAATTAGGAGAGTCTGTGCGGATTTTTGCGCTGCGTAATCAACGGCCCCACACCAGTGCCGGCGGCAGCGGCGAGCCTAAGCCGCGACGCACTGGCTCGCAAGTTGGCGCTCCGCCCCCGTGGGGTGCGGGGCAGGGGGTGTTTGCTCCCGCGTCTGAGTTCGCTGCCCTAATGGAAAGAGGAGGCTGCGTAATATTCCGTTTCTGCCCCCACAGGCTGGGGACTGGGGACTGCCTCTGTGGATCCGACAAGTTTCTGCCAAGTCCTTTCGCGGCAGTCGCTTCTCCTAGAGCTCCCCCGCCCCCTTTCCTCTCCGCCTTGCACCCCCAACCATTTCCCCTACTTCGTATTCTGAATAATTTCTCGTAATTCGGATCCTACACAAAGCAGATCTATCCGGCGATAGAAGCGGCGTGCCTCCCGCTATTTCCTCCCTACCCCCTAACCCCCTTCGATATTAGCGGCGGTATTAATTTTGTGCCGCCCGGCGCCTGCCGAAGTGAAGGAAATGATTCTGCAATTAAAACTTCTGTGCGTCGCGTCGAGGGAGGAATTAAGCATCGGCGTACCCGGAGCGACGCCCCGCGTACTGCGCCATCTAACTTACTTCTCTCATTTTGCTTTATTGTTCGCTATTATGTACGCAATTGAGACTGGGAAACGTCACCATTACTTCCCCGCATGTAAAAATTAAATGCTAAGAATTCTGTACAGGACGGCTTGAGAAGCTGATCCAATACCAGGCTGGGGGTTGATCCTATACCAGGCTGGGTTACCGAGAGTACGTCAAAATCCAAGAGAACGACTGCTGCCACTGTCATTATCTGACTTTCGTCTTCTCCAACTTTTAGTGTTCCCATACCAAGAGAACTTGCTTCATACTTCTTTGAAGTATTTCTGAGTTGCCCAGCTTTACCCACAGGACAGGACAGGTAGGTTAGATTGTGGAAAGGGGCCGAAACAAGGGGCTTGTGAGTTACACTCGAGCATACAACTTCATTATTTTATCAAACATTACAAGAGCCCAAAAAAATTTTTGTTTTTCTTTAACACACAGCTTTAACATTTGGGACTTAATTACCGGCTGAAAGCCACTTTAATTTAAAAACGGTTGAAGGCCAATAACTTAAAACGCAAGCATAATCAGAAATTTAAAAGGCAAGCCGTATCTTACAACAGTTCTTTATTTAGGCTGAAGGCCCAAAGAATTTGAGATTTTCAGATCAAATTATTTGAATTCAATATCGGCTGAAAGCCCAACACTTAAAACTCGATAACATTATTAAAAAAAAACCAAGGGCCTTACGTGAAACAGTTCTTTAACTTAGGCTGAAGGTCTTAAGAGCAAAACAACTCAAAATCGGCTGAAGGCCTAATTCTTAAAATTCAACAACATTAAAACCTATAAAATTCCATAGGTCTTACATGAAACAGTTCTTTAAATCAGGCTGAAGGCCTAAAGAATCTTACGCATTAAGGGCAAGAAACCTTAATTTTTTTAAAAAATCGGTTACAAGCCATGCAAGTACAAACCACAAGATCAAAGTAAAAAAACCGTACACCCAAGGGCGCTCAGATGTTAGAGGGTCGGCCTGGAATTCAAACACTAACGCTCCCTTAGGTGAGACACGCAGTCGGCCCAACCATTGTCGATCCGACGACAACCCAACCAATTGTCAACGGAACAAGCGACAGGATAACTTATCTTCGTGTCCGGGATCCGTGAGCCACGGACCGCGTAGCAATGGGATCAGCCCCTTACACTCCGACCGCGCGTGGACGCCGCCAGGTCCCGGCCAGACGCGCGCCACGGAAACTTCCTCGCTGCTCCACGCCAACCGACCAACTGCCCAGGCCGGAAACGGTGGAAGGACTAAATATACGTCGGCCGATGAGACGACCAACCGAACGACCACCCAACGGTCTTCCCGCTCCAATCTCCCTCCGTCGGACAGTTCACGTGTGTCACCAGCAGTCGGCGAGCACTGGCTGTTGGACCCTCAGCGGCGCTCCGTCCCCCGACCTCACTGCTGCTGCGTCCCGACTGCACTGCTGGTCCGTATCCAACTGACTGGTCAGACAAACGACGACCCGGAAATACTATCGGTCGCTCCAGAGATGGTACGACAGTGGTCTTATCGATACGCGCTGCTGCTGCCGCTCACCGGAAAGTTACTGACGCCAGTAAATGGAATAAGAATACGAGGCGGCAGTTCAGTAATAGAAGATGACAAACAATAAATGGTATGAACACGAGCTGTGCACGACTCAATTTCTAATAACAGAGAAGTCAATAGTTAATACAATGCAAAATACAGACTTCATATTCAAAACTGTACCAGGCCGTTACGTGGCACCTAAAAAGTTAATTCCATCCCCAACACTCACATTACAAATGGACACTACAGGCAAAGAGAGAAAGCAACACATTTATTCTCAAATAATGACATGTAACCATTTCTTCATCTGAATACCCCTCTAGTTTACATCTGGTTTGGAAAACTCTTCCTCCCACCTCGAATTAAGATGAATATTTAACAGTCATAAACGTTTCAGCAGACATCGATATTAAATAGCCATTAAGAACTGAGGAATATGAACGTTGGCTGAATTGAATCAAGTGTCGAGAAAAGCCTCGACAAACCTCATGTGTTAGTGAGCTATCTTCGCCCAAAGTTTGCACAGATAGAATTACAAGCGAAAGGGAACTCGTAACCTGAAAATAGATTTAATGCCTAGTATTGCTTCTAGATATCTCAATCACTTTACTAACCCAAGGGCTGCAGAGTACATTGCTAAACTGAAATCACGTACGCAGAACGTACGTGATCGGCATCACGAGATCTCGGGGCCTGTTTTATCAGTTTATATCTTAACTGGCGAGAATAGTGTTTTTATATGCACACTAACTATGCGCCAACCAAGAAATTATTCTGACGAATAACCTGAAGGTTTTTCTTAAATAATTAACGCTGGTATGCGAGGGTAGCTATACACCAAGTCTCTCGCAGCAGTTTAGATAGACCATTTTAGTCGACAGCACAGTCAAAAATCTATTACAAGAGACATAATCGGAAAATGGATTAGCAACAATAGTCTCAAACTAATAAGCTGTACGTACGTGAATACTTGTTAATTTACCTTGTTCCTTAGCAATTATTTATCACTGTATGGTAGTTATATATCACGAGCCCTTAGGCAATAAACCAAACCACAATACAGAAAAATATGCGCAGTTACGAGTACAGCAGAATTTAAGTACTTCTCGCTAGCCCGTTCAGACAAGGAAGTGCTCAGTCATACTGATAACACGATCGTTGCGAGATGAATTCGCATTAACTGTTCAGTATCCTACCAACAACTTATATCAGAAAGAACATATTGTGGGGAAGGCTAGCCAAAGACTGCATTTTATTGGCAGGACACTCAGAATATGTAACAGATCTACTAAAGAGATTGCCTACAATACGCTTGTCCGTCCTCTTTTAGAATACTGCTGCGCGGTGTGGGATCCTTACCGTATAGAACTGACGGAGTACATCAAAAAAGTTCAAAGAAGGTAAGCACGTTTTGTATTATCGAGAAACAGGCGAGAGAGTGACTTGGCGTGGACATTATTAAAACAAAGGCGTTTTTCGTTGTGGCGGAATCTTCTCACGAAATTTCATTCATCAACTTTGTCCTCCGAATGCGAAAATATTTTGTTGACGCCGACCTACATAGGGAGAAGCGTTCACCATTATAAAATATGGGAAATCAGAGCTCGGACGGAAAGATGAAGGTATTCGTTTCTTCCGCTCGTTATACGAGATGGGAATAATAGAGACTGGTGAAGGTGGTTCGATGAACGCTCTGCCAGGAAGTTAAATGTAATTTGCAGAGTATCCATGTAGATGTAGGTGTAGATGTCTTCGACAAGGACGATATTCATTATAATATAAATTTAGTAATCAAGAAAAATTACATTAATGTTCTTCTAAACTTTAATGGATACAACACTTGAGAGAAAACTGAGCTAAATAAATAAGAGCGCATCAAATCTGATCCGCTGTTTTATTACCTTATTCCTGCAAGAGAGGTGAGCGCAGTTCTCCCCTCTGCTGTGCACCGGCACCAACAAAATTGCCGAATGGCAGGAGATGGCACCACTGTTTCTATCTGTAGGGGCAGCGAAGGTGAGTTTGCTTTCAAAAGCTGGAAGGTAAAAAAAAAAAAAAAAGACAGAGCGGTCGTGGATCCGTATTCGTTAAGGGGCATAACCCCCAATTCGTTTTAATGGAAATGTGCCAGGATTTCCCTCCGCGCAGCGATCGATCCGGCGTTTTCTGCCGTGGCCAAAATAGACAAGACTTTTGGAACGAATTGTCCGTCGTCTTACTCGTAGTAACTTTCTTAAATGCTTGAAAGTGAGGTGATAACTGCACGGTAACCGTAAGATCTCTAATTTCTCAAAAGGATAGCGATGTGGCAAGTCGAATGTTAATTCTTTCATCTGGCGCAATATTAGTCTACGAATTATTAACTAAACACACAATCAAAATTCTAAAACAAATAACCTCTCGCTCTATGATTCCATAATCACTCCTAACGATTATCAGTTACCATTCGTGCTTCGTCGTCTACATTACTCAGAGAAATGGGGCTTCATAATGCACATAAATTCCGACCACGCTGCTTTTACAACCTTCTGGCGGAGCGCAACACCTTCTATAGTGCTTTTCCATTGCAGCTAGGTTGACTGTTGACTATTGAAGCTGAATATCATTCCGACGTAAAGGCCGCTTACCTTGCACAACACCTCGAATAGTATGTGATTTATAATAGGGGTCTCGTTCCCTTTTTGTCAAGCCTAGTACGCACAGAAGAAAGAATAATTTTCTTCGCCTCTGTAACACAGATATCGACGCTGATTATGAAGTATGCATATCTGACAAAAAAGAAAAGTATTACTCAACGAACTTGGAGGAGCATTCCATAGAATTGCTGAAGCACTTACATCAGTATGTATATTGTAAGATATGGCTGGTACAGCAATAAAAAACGTCAAACTTTGCTTACTGTCGTTCTGTAATAACATTTGATACCATTTTTTGGGTAACAAGAACGATTCGTTGTGTGATCTCACGAATGTCCAGCATAGGAACTGCGGATACTACAAGCATAGCGGAATAACCAATGCCCAAAACTTCCTTCTTAGAACACATTTTATTTTTAAGAGGTGTAACTATCAATATCAGTCAACATATCTTCTACATGTACTGTTGTTCTAGTTAGTCTTCATCACGTTCTGCGGCATTGTGTAAGAGCATTTTATTCTCTGGTGATAAAAGCTCTTCCCCTGTACTCGAACCCATGTTTTCATTGTATGAATTAGACTCTCGTCATTTTGAAAGTGTATCTAACGCAGAGGATCCTGAAATTTTTCAACCATATAGAAGTCCGTGAGCTCCCCGTGTGGGCTATAGAATGGATGCGGTAGCGATGTCCAGTGTAATTAGTTAAGGATTTCCCAGGTCCTGAAACTTGTGTGTGGTTTTTCATTGCCCTGTTGAAGCAAGATTTCTTTTGGATTCCCGTCTAACCTAACACAATGGAAAAGGGTCTTCGCATAGTCCTCTAAATTAATGGTTGATGCTTTTGTCAAACATCCACGATAATGACCATCCTACGACCACCGACCTACTACAGATATGAACCCGTCCAGGCACTAGCAGCGCCACCTGGCGAGGAATGAGTGCTGGGAAAACACACGCACGGTCGATATAGTATCAGTGAGAATGTGTAGAATGCACGCGATCTGTCTGAGTTTGACATAGTAAAGACTGTGATGGCCTGGAGGCTCGGCATAGGCGTTTTGGAAATGGCATAACTTGTCAGACGTTCGAGGAGAGCTGTGGTGAGTGTCCTAAACATTACTGAAGATGGACACTGTAGGCTGGGCAGACTGGTAAAACAGGACAGGCGGGGAACTAGGGTGGAACTAGCATGTGCCAGCGTCAACCGCAGCTGCGACTGAAGTGGACACGTTACCATCGAGAGTGAGCGTTGGCGATGTGGCAGAGCGTTGCATCGTCTAATGAATCGCAGTACCTTCTTCATCACTCCGATGAAGAACAGGGACAAGCTGGTGGCAGCTCCTTCATTCTCTTGGGAACGTTTACACTGGCATCTATGGGTCCACTGGAGCTCCTGCAAGGGACCATGATTGCCAAAGAATATCGTACACCCCTTCTTCACCATCATGTTTCCCCACAGCAGTGGCATACTTCGGCAACATAATGCGCCATGTTACAAGGCCAGGAGTGTGATGGATTGGTTCGAGGAACACAGTGACGAGTTGCAATTGATGTGCTGGTCCCCCACCTCACCAGAACTGCACCTAATCAAATACATGTGGGATGTGATTGAACGTGGCGTCAGAGCTCATCACCCCACCGCAGAGGGAATCTACCACGAACGATGGACTTACTTTCGAAGGTTATCGTCTTCCTTCCACAGCTGTGGCCTAACGAATACGACATGTGTTTTGACGGATGCAGCTGACTTCGGAAGAGCCTGTTTGTCCCAGAATGAACAAATGGTGTTTTTCTAAAGATAGCAGCTTCATACAACTTGACAGCAAACAAAAGATGCTTTATAAAGTTCCCATTGTTTGTCTCGGAATTTTTTTCGCCCTTACAGCAGCGTTATGTTTCTCAGTCACCTACATCAGGTCTGCTGCAGCTTACTTGAACAAAAAGAAGGCATGTTATTACTGGCTGGTATGGCGTTCTGAGTTCCTGTTGGTCCTCTGCAGAATAGAGGGCGGAGTCTGAAGGTATATAAAGCCCAACCACAACTCCCACCACCCACAACCATCATCAGTCTTTGACAGTGCATGGTCCTAGTTGGGTCCCTGTGATTCTCGCAATACGAAACGGCCAGCGAGTAGAAGTGCCAGAGTCAGTGGTGATGGGAAATGGCCAAACTTGAGGAAATTGCCATTTAAGTGACTATAAGAGAATTTTGAGTTCAAATTTTTATAAAATATCGTCACGAAGTAATCACCTTTTTCGAGATTGTTATACATTATTGTAACAAGCTGTTATAAAAGTTAGTTTTTCGTGCTATTGCAGCAATAATTCCCGAAATGCTGGCTGAATTAGACAATCAGTTGGAAACTGAAAGTCGCCTGCAGCAGGAAGTCGAAGAGGTCATCATGTAAGTACATCTCAAAATTCTGTGTGTGGTAAATTACGTGTTCATAAAACATCTCCGAAAATATTCAAATGGTAACAAGTGCTGATAACATTTCTATGTTGTTCTATCATCAGAGCAGCAACAACTAGATGGTGAAAGTCAACAGCAGCAGAAAGCCGAAGACATCATGCTACCGTCATGTATGTACATCTCCAAATTCAGCGTGATAGTTTACATGCTCAGAAAGCAGCTGATGTATTCAAATTGTAACATGTGTTCATAAAATTTTTGATCTTGCTGTTGAAGTAGTAGAGCGGCACCTGACCGAACTTGAATGGGTTGTTTCTTAAAATCAGTATCTTGTTGCAGTCGACTTTCATGAGATGGATCAGTGGCTCCACAACAACGCCGGCCGGGGTGGCCGAGCAGTTCTAGGCGCTATAGTCTGGAACCGCGCGACCACTACGGTCGCAGGTTCGCATCCTGCCTCGGGCATTGATGTGTGTGGTGTCCTTAGGTTAGTTAGGTTTAAGTAGTTCTAAGTCTAGGGGACTGATGACCTCAGATAGTGCTCAGATCCATTTCAACAATTTTTTTTCCACAACAACAACAATTCCAGCGAGGATGAAATACCAGAGTGTGTAGCTACATGAGATGGCGACTGCTGAAGGTAGTGGTGCCATCTCGCCCTCTTGGATGATGAGGAGGAAATATTTGATTGGGTGGGAGAACTAGCAGAAAGATCGACTGAACTGCTCAGTCCTCGGACCCAGCGTGTAAAAGGTGAATATAATGCAACCGTCGTCGTTACAGCATATAATTATTTTTCTGAAATGTTGCTGAACTTAATTGTTGTTTTCTGCAGCATATATTTTTAATAAAATCTTGAGAGTGGAGAAACGAGTGATGCCAAAGGTTACGCTCCACTTCCTTGGCTCTTTACATTTCATGCAGACTTCACTCCAGAAACTTGTTGTCACTCTACCTCAGGAGGATATACACATCATCCAGTCTGCATACCCTGATGAGAAAAAGTTTCAGATTGTGACTAGGAAAGCCGTATTCCTTTATGAGTATCTGGACAGTAAGGCAAAACTCTACCAAGCTAGGCTGCCCGACATATCTTTATGTACCAGTACTCCGACAGGTGATGCCATATCTAATGCAGATTATAAGCATGTCGTGAAAGCCTGTGGGAAATTCAACATTTCCAATTTGGGCGAACAGATTATACATCGCCACATGTATAGTCCACATCTGTGCTTGGTTCCGAATGTCTTTGGAAAGTTTTGGATTGTATACATATCCATGTGCTCTCTGGACCCCGCCTTTTATTACAAGGCACCTGGGATGTCCTGGCACGCGATGATCAAGAAAACGAGGCGCAGCAACGAACTTATGAATGATGATGATATGTTTCTTTTCTTTGAGCGCAGGTTCTGTGGAGGACTTTGCCAATGTGTCCATAGAAACACCAAGGCAATAATTCATGTATGGGTTCAGGGTTCAACACATCCCACGATTCAAGTTATTTTCTATATTTGGATGTGAATAACTTACATGGACATGCTATGATGCAGCCACTTACGCTTGGTGGGTTTCAATGGGTGCCCAAAACCCCGTTAGAGGGATTAGGTGGAAATATAGTGGAGTGGTGGCTGATATAAGCAGAGTTTACGAAACGTATCAACTTGAGTATGTGTATGCTGGACATCTCCAAACTCCACACATACCACTTCCACTATGAGTTTGCTAAAACCCATTTCATGGAACCAAAGCTCCTTTATATAGATGCTGATAGCTTTAACTATCGTGTGAGGAATTTCCATCCATACGAAGTAATTAGGTGTCCTAGTAATGAATTCGACACATCAGGCTATGCAGCCGATAATCCTTACGTTATTGTTGCTCAGAACAAGAAGTTTATCGGCCTAATGAAAGATGAGACGGTTGGATTGCCGATTGTGGAGTTTGTGGGTCTAAGATCCAATGCGTATGCATAATGTACAATAGATGGGGCCACCCACAGGCGGGCTAAGGGTATGCAACGTGTGTCATCACGTTTCCTCAAGGTCGAAGGCAACCTGCAGTGCCTGTATGGTACTGTTTGCAATGCTCCACCGCAGCCTCCACATTTGGTACAACAAATCAGCATTCGATCATGAGGTCATGAGGTGTATAGTGTGCCGCAATCTAAAGTCGAATTGCCACCTCATGGCGACAAAACAGCCGCTTGTGACGACGGGATCAAAGCCCTCCCGTACTCACACTATTTACTTGAATCGTGAGAGGGGTTGGGGGACTCCGACAGTGTAAGCAAGAGAGGGTAAATGACTGGCTGAGTGAGAGCATGTCTCAAATAGTATGGCTCTTTTATCAAAGTTCAAATATCATATGTATGTAATATACGGTGTGTCTGCACGTGTGATTCCTTATATGTCTATGTGTACGCTTGTGAGTGGATCTGAGTGTGGGTACCTGTGTAAATATGTATGTCTGTGTGAATATATTCTGTTTATTTTTTCCTTAATAGATAGCATACTATGCATGTGTGAATACATAAGCAACACGTCCTGGAAGAAAAATTGTAAATTGAGGAAAAAAACTCGGTTCTACCGTTTTAGTCGCTTTTGCTCTTCATAATGAACATAGTTTTCACTATGAGTTCTACCCAGTTTATTTTAGTGCTTTTGTTTGGTATGAACATTTTAGGGCCATCCACTTCATTGTATTATTAAATTATTTCAGATGCTTGAGGTGGAAAATTTTATGAGCCACCCAGTTCAATGTATAAATTAAGTCTTCTGTTTGGGGAGAATTTCACTAGTAATAGTAATAGTATTAGTAAGAGAAACAGTACCTCTACAATAGCTGGAATTATTACTGCAATGGGAAGTAAAAAAATTTCAACCAGCACTGTTATTTGTAAAACTCAGAACTGGGAATTTAAAAGCAGTGTTACTACATGTGAATGTAAACCTGTATTATTACTGTGAATATTTATGTCTGAATAAATAACTGTTATCGTTACCATACGTCTTTATCTATAATTCACAAATTCCTACACTAACAAATGTATATAAAGGCTGTGCAAGATGCACAAGGTATTAGTTTGAAGCATAAGGGATATGACATTTAAAATGGAGGAAAACAAAATATACCATATGTAATTCGCCTATCATGATGAATATATAGTTTTTTGCGAATAGGCAGCGCGAGATCATGTCTGCTTCCAAGGACATATAGAAAACACGTCTGAAATTGTATCACCTGTGGTTGAACAAAACCACAGATGTAGGATCTGAGCAATGCTACATTCTAAGTGGGAGCTAGGAAGAAAGAAAGAAAAACACAGAATGTCAGGTAAAAATACATTTACTTTCATTGATCCAACATAAAAGTAATTTTACATTTTCATAAGCAGACACAACACTATTTTCACACACCTTCTTCTTGTTGAGCTGATGGATAGTAGGGCACCTGCAGAATTCCAGGTCTTAAATAGATGAAAAGTTGATGATTAGTTGCATCAATGTGATCCTCTCCTCACCTTTGACGTACATCAAGGTATCAGGATGATCGATTATTCGGTGACGTCATCATACCATTAAAAGCAATACCAGGATCGTCCCTACAGAGCCCTCATAGAAACATGTTAATCACTTAGCACTTCTCCGTGTCCTAGCACTATTCACATAATTGAAAGGCCTAGGTGATGCAATTCTTGCAGAAGATTTTTCTGTTAAAGCAGCATCTTCTGTGTATGCTATGAATGCAACATATTTAAATACGAATTGTCTGCACCCATCATTATAGAAACCTTGAATGTTAGCAACGACGTTCAACTCTAAGCTGTCATTATGAAATGCTCTGGGTATGTCACAGCGTATGGTCATTCACACAGCGCGCTCCACAACACTAGTAAGTGGACAACAGTTAATCATACGGCCATGTAGAACTAGAGCACGTGCTGCAGTGCGTTCTGGGAATTTGATGATGATTCGTACATCTAATGGTCCTGATTTATCTATTTCATTCTGCTTAAAACGATCTATTACAATTGTTCCTACCAGCTCTTTGAATTTTCGTGGACTGAGTAGGCATTCTTCCTCTTCAACACCTTCAAAGTAAGAATCACAGAACCTTGAATACTTGTCAAATAATCCTGTATACAGTCTGGCCCCACTGTAGCAGTAAATTGTCATAAGGGTAGATTTCTGAAATCTAGTAGACTCAACAGTCCTATACTCTGTTCAAACTGATGTTAAGAATCCGTAAATTGAATGACTTAATCTGTCGTTGACATATAAGTTCGTTGCAATGGTACATTCAACGCCGATTA
Source organism: Schistocerca piceifrons (assembly GCF_021461385.2). Lineage (NCBI taxonomy): Eukaryota > Metazoa > Arthropoda > Insecta > Orthoptera > Acrididae > Schistocerca > Schistocerca piceifrons. Next base: position 348,889,377 of record NC_060145.1, read on the forward strand.
TACTGACAGGCAGAATATCAAATGTCTGATTAGATTTGTAAAATTTACTGGGGTCCACATTCAAAATCTGTCCCTTTGTGAAACTCAGTTTTGGGCCTGCTTGACGTCAGTCGATGCTTTCGCCGTCCTTCTTTCAGATTTAAGTGTACTGATGTTTGCACAGACTCTCCAGACTGTTATAAAACTTCGTTTAGATCATTAATATCGTATGCACCCGGTTCAATTTCCACAGTTTCGTTAAGGTCAGCACTGCTTTCGGGGCCATTTTTGAAATATCCACCATTTCTTAAATTCCAGCCAAAACTCGAAATTGCCGTCAATGTGTTAGGTGGGGGAAGAAGAAAGGTGTGGGAGGGGGTGGGCACCGACTTGCCAGCTGAGGAAAACTCATGACGTTATGGGGGGTGGGACTGGGGGGGGGGGGGGTGGTTGTTCAATTTAAATACACTCCTGGAAATGGAAAAAAGAACACATTGACACCGGTGTGTCAGACCCACCATACTTGCTCCTGACACTGCGAGAGGGCTGTACAAGCAATGATCACACGCACGGCACAGCGGACACACCAGGAACCGCGGTGTTGGCCGTCGAATGGCGCTAGCTGCGCAGCATTTGTGCACCGCCGCCGTCAGTGTCAGCCAGTTTGCCGTGGCATACGGAGCTCCATCGCAGTCTTTAACACTGGTAGCATGCCGCGACAGCGTGGACGTGAACCGTATGTGCAGTTGACGGACTTTGAGCGAGGGCGTATAGTGGGCATGCGGGAGGCCGGGTGGACGTACCGCCGAATTGCTCAACACGTGGGGCGTGAGGTCTCCACAGTACATCGATGTTGTCGCCAGTGGTCGGCGGAAGGTGCACGTGCCCGTCGACCTGGGACCGGACCGCAGCGACGCACAGATGCACGCCAAGACCGTAGGATCCTACGCAGTGCCGTAGGGGACCGCACCGCCACTTCCCAGCAAATTAGGGACACTGTTGCTCCTGGGGTATCGGCGAGGACCATTCGCAACCGTCTCCATGAAGCTGGGCTACGGTCCCGCACACCGTTAGGCCGTCTTCCGCTCACGCCCCAACATCGTGCAGCCCGCCTCCAGTGGTGTCGCGACAGGCGTGAATGGAGGGACGAATGGAGACGTGTCGTCTTCAGCGATGAGAGTCGCTTCTGCCTTGGTGCCAATGATGGTCGTATGCGTGTTTGGCGCCGTGCAGGTGACCGCCACAATCAGGACTGCATCATGGTGTGGGGAGCGATCTCCTACACTGGCCGTACACCACTGGTGATCGTCGAGGGGACACTGAATAGTGCACGGTACATCCAAACCGTCATCGAACCCATCGTTCTACCATTCCTAGACCGGCAAGGGAACTTGCTGTTCCAACAGGACAATGCACGTCCGCATGTATCCCGTGCCACCCAACGTGCTCTAGAAGGTGTAAGTCAACTACCCTGGCCAGCAAAATCTCCGGATCTGTCCCCCATTGAGCATGTTTGGGACTGGATGAAGCGTCGTCTCACGCGGTCTGCACGTCCAGCACGAACGCTGGTCCAACTGAGGCGCCAGGTGGAAATGGCATGGCAAGCCGTTCCACAGGACTACATCCAGCATCTCTACGATCGTCTCCATGGGAGAATAGCAGCCTGCATTGCTGCGAAAGGTGGATATACACTGTCCTAGTGCCGACATTGTGCATGCTCTGTTGCCTGTGTCTATGTGCCTGTGGTTCTGTCAGTGTGATCATGTGATGTATCTGACCCCAGGAATGTGTCAATAAAGTTTCCCCTTCCTGGGACAATGAATTCACGGTGTTCTTATTTCAATTTCCAGGAGTGTAATTTGTGTATCAATTTTATATGAAAATTGGGGTGGTACTGCCCTTACCCCCCTACTATTGCTGCCATGCCACGATGTGTAGCTGCTGTTATCTATGCTAAAGATGGACTTACCCACTATTAGAGAGCTAGTCATCAGATTCTGTGTAGTCAGCATATCTGAAATGAAAATAGAAAATGAGACGGCTCGTAGAGTGGGTCATAACAATCATATTTCACATAGCAACACAGGTCCGTATTCTCTAGCGCATGGCACTAGGCGTCGTTGAGCAGCGTCGTGTGGCACCAAGAGGGTGAAGCACACAACATGCCACCCGATCCGTTATCGTTGTAGGTTTGCAGCATAAAGTTATCAATGAATTTGTGGCATCAAGGTAAATGAGATGTCAGGGTGAAGCTTTATAACCTTTATTTCGAAACAGAAAAGTGCTCGAAATTACGCTCTCCTGCATGAATGCGAGCCGTGTACGATGCTGGAGAGACTGTCGCACCCTTTCAGTCACTCCCGGCAAAATGGAATTTTGATTAGAGACGCGCTATCAGCTTTTCATGAATCTCAACCGACTCCCAGTACGGGAATCAATGGGAGTCAAGACGGGAAAAGCTGCAGGCCATGCCACATGCCCACCGCGCCCTATCTATTTCTCACTAAAGGTTTAATGTGAACCTGTCTCTCGAAGGGACCTGCAGATCGCAGTAAAGGTACGTGGATCTGGCACTCGACTGTTCAGAAACATTAGGTAGCTTGAGTATTTTCGTCCGCCGCCGCGTAAGCACAGTGCATGTTTGCACTTTCCTCCCAAAACATCTTCCTGTCCGCTCCACACTAACAAACTAAGAGTGTCCCCGCTTGATGCCCGACTGACGCATTGGGAGCCGGCCGATGTGGCAGAGCGGTTCTAGGCGCTTCAGTCTGGAACCGTGCAACCGCTACGGTCGCAGGTTCGAATCATGCCTCGGGCATGGCTGTGTGTGATGTCCTTAGGTTAGTTAGGTTTAAGTAGTTCTAAGTTTTAGGGGACTGATGACTTCAGATGGTAAGTCCCATAGTGCTCAGAGCCATTTGAACCATTTGACGCAGTGGGAACCTGATTTCGCAGGGAGCTCAGCTGCTGCCCTCATGCAGCGCCTATCAAACGGGAATTTGCACAGCCAAAAGCAACGCGTTCACGTCCCAGTAAGGGGCGGAAAACCCGTAGTGTTGTCCCGCCTGAAATATCCGCAACTATATAGACTACAGCGCTTGCAAAAACCCGACGTGTCTTTCACCGTGATGTCACAAATACACTTGAATCGTTGCCCTGGGGACCTGCTAACATAACGGCTCGAATGACTCACTTTTGGCTAATTCACGTTCTACACACGAGTGTCTTAGTAGCTCATATTATGAGAGCGTTATGTAGAGTTTGATTTCTGCAAATATTCAGTGTAGGAATGTCAATAATGTAAAGAAGTGTTGTAAACTGAGTTTACGATGCATGCCTACATTTGCCTAAGAATTATCATATCAACCTTAGCGTATTAACAGATTTGTATGTTTTATGACAAGAATATTATCTGTAAATTGAAAAGATTTGTTAACATTTCACATCTACGAGAACCATTTTACTTAGAATATGTGTAACGAACATTAAACTGTCTCTTATTTTTAAATATGTATTATATATTCTTTTTTATGATACATCCTACTTTTATGTGTATATATCTCGTTACTACAGATCTATGTAACAAAAGGTACATATGATCTAACCTAGAGGATAAGGAAATGGGGTCTTCCTAAGGCAACGCAAATAAAGGATATAATCTCAGATAGAAAGTAATTTGGACTAATTGAATCGGTCGTCTCTAAAAGATAGATTCTCACAATTTTCTTATAAAACTCCTTCCTTGTGATTTTCTGTTCATCGTGGATAGCTACGTCGCACCATGCTACTGCGGCCTCATTACAGTGGTAAATAAGACGTTCTCCAGAAGCTGGTGTAGACACAGGAAGCTGACACAATTTCCAAGGCATTTCTGTAAGGCAACTTTTCCTGTTGTATATCAAAGAATCGTTATTGAAAACTGTACTAAACGAAGTTACCGTGCACATGCTGAATACGGAAGTCATTTTATGTTTTAGTAGGCAGTCGCCGAATTTCTACATGAAACGTATACTGTCACTGAAATCTCGAAGAGAAAAGTTGAACTAGAGCGTAGATTCAATTCTGCTAGCTATTCAGAGTTCAGGCACAAATTAAACAAGCCACATGCGCGCGCGCGCGCGCGTGTGTGTGTGTGTGTGTGTGTGTGTGTGTGTGTGTGTGTGTGTGTGTGTGTGTGTGTGTCCCTCTTTGATTTCATATGCTCAATTTAAAGTAGAGTTTCCACGTAAGTTAGTAAGAACAGAACGTATGAGGCTGCTTTAGTTTCGAAGAAACATAAGAAAATAGAAGAGTAAAAAATCTGCTATATATACCAACAGTCTGTGCAGTAGATGCTTTGTGTCTTTCAAGCATTACTAAATGCGCTGTATATGCCCCTACATAGTAAACACGTACTCAACGTTATTCTAATACCTTAGCGTCTGTATGAATGCCATTAAATATTCGGTACTTACAAAAATGTTTACTGATGTCAATGCCAGAACGCCTGTATTTCGTATAATATAACCACAATCATACTATCTCTCTACCATTCCACTCCCGAATAGCGCGCGCGGGAAAAAAGAACACCTAAACCTTTCTGTTCGAGCTCTGATTTCTCTTATTTCATTTTGATGATCATTCCTACCTATGTAGGTTGGGCTCAACAAAATATCTTCGCATTCGGAAGAGAAAGTTGGTGACTGAAATTTCGTAAATAGATCTCGTCGCGACGAAAAACGTCTTCGCTGTAATGACTTCCATCCCAATTCGCGTATCATATCTGCCACACTCTCTCCCCTACTACGTGATACGAGGTGCATTCAAGTTCTAAGGCCTCCGATTTTTTTTCTCTGGACTGGAAAGAGATAGAAACATGCACATTGTTTTAAAATGAGGCCGCGTTCATTGTCAATACGTCCCAGAGATGGCAGCACCGTACGGCATATGGAATTTTACCGCCAGCAGCGAGAATGAGAACTGTTTTAAATACTTAAAATGGCGACGTTTTCCTTACTTGAACAGCGTCCAATCATTCGTTTTCTGAATTTGCGTGGTGTGAAAACAATTGAAATTCATAGACAGTTGAAGGAGACATGTGGTGATGGAGTTATGGATGTGACGAAAGTGCGTTCGTGGGTGCGACAGTTTAATGAAGGCAGAACATCGTGTGACAACAAACCGAAACAACCTCGGGCTCGCACAGGCCGGTCTGACGACATGATCGAGAAAGTGGAGAGAATTGTTTTGGGGGATCGCCGAATGACTGTTGAACAGATCGCCTCCAGAGTTGGCATTTCTGTGGGTTCTGTGCACACAATCCTGCATGACGACCTGAAAATGCGAAAAGTGTCATCCAGGTGGGTGCCACGAATGCTGACAGACGACCGCATGGCTGCCTGTGTGGCATGTTGCCAAGCAATGTTGACGCGCAACGACAGCACGAATGGGACTATCTTTTCGTCGGTTGTGACAATGGATGAGACGTGGATGCCATTTTTCAATCCAGAAACAAAGCGCCACTCAGCTCTATGGAGGCACACAGATTTACCACCGCCAAAAAAATTTCGGGTAACCGCCAGTGCTGAAAAAATGATTGTGTCCATTTTCTGGGACAGCGAGGGTGTAACCGTTACCCATTGCGTTCCGAAGGGCACTACGGTAACAGGTGTATCCTACGAAAATGTTTTAAAGAACAAATTCCTTCCTGCACTGCAACAAAAACGTCCGGGAAGGGCTGCGCATGTGCTGTTTCACCAAGACAACGCACCCGCACATCGAGCTAACGTTACGCAACAGTTTCTTCGTGATAACAACTTTGAAGTGATTCCTCATGCTCCCTACTCACCTGATCTGGCTCCTAGTGACTTTTGGCATTTTCCAACAATGAAAGACACTCTCCATGGCCGCACATTCACCAGCCCTGCTGCTATTGCCTTAGCGATTTTCCAGTGGTCAAAACAGACTCCTAAAGAAGCCTTCGCCGCTGCCATGGAATCATGGCGTCAGCGTTGTGAAAAATGTGTACGTCTGCAGGGCGATTACGTCGAGAAGTAACGCCAGTTTCATCGATTTCGGGTGAGTAGTTAATTAGAAAAAAAATCGGAGGCCTTAGAACTTCAATGCACCTCGTAATACAAAACGAGCTGCCCTTTTCTTGCACCCTTTCGATATCCTCCGTCAATCCCACCTGGGAAGGATCACACACCGCACAGCAATATTCTAACAGAGGACGAATGAGTGTAGTGTAAGCTGTCTCTTTAGTGGACTTGTTGCATCTTCTAAGTGTCCTGCCAATGAAACGCAACCTTTGGCTCGCCTTCCTCACAATATTATCTATGTGGTCTTTCAAACTGAAGTTGTTCGTAATTTTTACACCCAGGTACTTAGTTGAATTGACAGCCTTGAGAATTGTACTATTTATCGAGTAATCGAATTCCAACGGATTTCTTTTGGAACTGATGTGGATCACCTCACACTTTTCATTATTTAGCGTCAACTGCCACCTGCCACACCATACAGCAATCTTTTCTAAAGCGCTTTGCAACTGATACTGGTCTTCTGATGATCTTACTAGACGGTAAATCACAACCTAAGAGAACTGCTCAGATTGTCACCCAGGTCATTTATTTAGATCAGAACAGCAGGGGTCCCAAGACGCTTCCCTGGGGAACACCTGATATCACTTCAGTTTTACTCGATGATTTGCCGTCTATTACTACGGACTGCGACCTTCCTGACAGGAAATCACGAATCCAGTCGCACAACCGAGACGATACCCCATAGGCCCGCAGCTTGATTACAAGTCGCTTGTGAGGAACGGTGTCAAAAGCTTTCCGGAATCAACTTGAGATCCCCTATCGATAGCGGCCATTAATTCGTGCGAATTTTGGGACTTTCCTAGCAGGTAACTACCACGTGGTGCAAAAATGGTGATTGACTTAATTATAAGAAGATGAACCGAATGACGATTATCTTATGGTCGGTAGTTGGCATATAAAGGAAGAAAACAGAATTGCACAGCATTTTCAACTGGAGTACGTAGCGCGAGAAAGATGTTCAGTTGCGAACATCTGAACCATTGCGCAGTTCGTTCCAGTACGCTGTTTCCTTCGCAACGTTGCCCCCGAAACCCCACAGTTCACAACGTATGCGTAAATTTATCAGAAAACCCGAAAACGAGGGATGCGTGGCGCCAGCAGATAACGCGGATTTTTCGGCGATGCTGTGATTTGCCAACAGTTAGGCAGATCTCCACTGGATAGCATTGCCGTATCAATTCCCATCAATCAGTTCCGTGTTTGACACAGGTCTGCCGTAGCTCTTAATTGAAATATGGCCGCACTAGCTAATTTGGCCGGCATTAATGTGTCCGTGCTGAGTAATTATATTTTAATAGCTCGCACCACTCCCACCTACCGATCCATCAACCTCTTTGTGTTCGTTACACCACGTACAGGTGACGAATTAACAGTATTTTGTGGCATTATGCGGTTGCGTGTTAGGTACTACGACCGGAGAATATTACGAAGCGGTTCTCGGCGTTAAAATGCTACTATAAATGATAGGCGATATTTGTTTTACGTTCTTCGAATTAATGAAAGTATTTATAAAATGTTCCGTCGCCACCTTAGGCATTAGAGACGAGGAATAACGTTAAATGGTGGAGAAGGGAGTCTTCCGTGGTCTGATGAAATGAGTCATCATTCCTTTAGGCAGAGATATATCATCATAATCACTAAAAACCGAGTAAGGAAGGCCGGATGGAAATTAAAGCAGCACATATCAGTCCAGTTCCTTAGCCACAGCGCCATCTTTCTCGACCTTGTAACAAACTGCATTCAGTATTTTCTTGACACTGTTCTTGCGACTAAGATAAGTTCTTTAGTACGCGGATCCATTCTGGCTCTTGTGCTGAAACACATCAAGTTGACAAAATGTACAAAACTAACGGGTATTCAAACAAATTGATGAAGAAAGCAGGCTATAGAAAATCAGTACAAGAAGAAAGGATAATTTAATATATGTTTTCACTAGCACACTAAGGAATACTCCATAAGATACTTCATCAACTTTATGGATAAAATTAAACGAAATAAATAAAAAGTAAATGTAACTGTATGGGCACAAAAATATATGAATATTTTAAGCCCGTTTAAGATGACAGTACGTGTAATAAGATATGCACAATTCTATATTAGAAATTATATTATATAGTACTCTTTGTCAACTACTATAGTCTGTTAAGTAAGATCGTGGTCGAGTTAATCAGTAGAAAAACGTATTTTTACAAGAAACTAAAACATATGCATACGTCACATATGAACAGAAGAAAAATGCAATTACAATTAATACTAAGTCACGTCACCGGTAGTGTCGGTAAAATTGCTTGACATCTCTGAGGCATACTTGAAACAAAGTTTTCCGTATATACACGAAGTAGAGCCCTGTCCCTTCATCTACATCTACATCCATACTCCGCAAGCAACCTGACGGTGTGTGGCGGAGGGTACCTTGAGTATCTGTATCGGCTCTTCCTTCTATTCCAGTCTCGCATTGTTCGTGGAAAGAAGGATTGTCGGTATGCGTGTGGGCTCTAATGTCTCTGATTTTATCCTCATGGTCTCTTCGCGAGATATACGTAGGAGGGAGCAATATACTGCTTGACTCGTCGGTGAAGGTATGTTGTCGAAACTTCAAGAAAAGTCCGTACCGAGCTAGTGAGCGTCTCTCCTGCAGAGTCTTCCATTGGAGTTTATCTATCACCTCCGTAACGCTTTCACGATTACTAAATGATCCTGCAACGAAGCACGCTGCTCTCCGTTGGATCTTCTCTATCTCTTCTATCAACCCTATCTGGTACGGATCCCACACATGTGAGCAGTATTCAAGCAGCGGTCGAACAAGTGTACTGTAACCTACTTCCTTTGTTTTCGGATTGCATTTCCTTAGGATTTTTCCAATAAATCTCAGTCTGGCATCTCATTTACCGACGGGCAACTTTATATGATCATTCCATTTTAAATCACTCCTAATGCCTACTCCCAGATAATTTATGGAATTGACTGCTTCCAGTTGCTGATCTGCTATATGGTAGGTAAATAGAAAGGGATCTTTCTTTCTATGTATCCGCAGCACATTACACTTGTCTACATTGAGATTCAATTGCCATTCCCTGCACCATGCGTCAATTCGCTGCAGATCCTCCTGCATTTCAGTACAATTTTCCATTGTTACAACCTCTCGATATACCACAGCATCATCCGCAAAAAGCCTCAGTGAACTTTCCATGTTATCCACAAGGTCATTTATGTATATTGCGAATAGCAACGGTCCTACGACACTCCCCTGCGGCACACCTGACTTCAGAAGACTTCTCTCCATTGAGAATGACATGCTGCGTTCTGTTATCTAGGAACTCTTCAATCCAATCACATAATTGGTCTGATAGTCCATATGCTCTTACTTTGTTCATTAGACGACTATGGGGAACTGTATCGAACGCCTTGCGGAAGTCAAGAAACACGGCATCTACCTGTGAACCCGTGTCTATGGCCCTCTGAGTCTCGTGGACGAATAGCGCGAGCTGGGTTTCACACGACCGTCTTTTTCGAAACCCATGCTGATTTCTACAGAGTAGATTTCTAGTCTCCATAAAAGTCATTCTACAACTGATGGACGTTCGAGATATAGGTCTATAGTTCTGCACATCTGTCTGACGTCCCTTCTTGAAAACGGGGATGACCTGTGCCCTTTTCCAATCCTTTGGAACGCTACGCTCTTCTAGAGACCTACGGTACACCGCTGCAAGACGGGGGGCAAGTTCCTTCGCGTACTCTGTGTAAAATCGAACTGATATCCCATCAGGTCCAGCGGCCTTTCCTTTTTTAGCGATTTTAAATGTTTCTCTATCCCTCTGTCGCCTATTTCGATATCTACCATTTTGTCATCTGTGCGACAATCTAGAGAAGGAACTACAGTGCAGTCTTCCTCTGTGAAACAGCTTTGGAAAAAGACATTTAGTATTTCGGCCTTTAGTCTGTCATCCTCTGTTTCAGTACCATTTTGGTCACAGAGTGTCTGGACATTTTGTTTTGATCCACCTACCGCTTTGACATAAGACCAAAATATCTTAGGATTTTCTGCCAAGTCGGTACATAGAACTTTACTTTCGAATTCACTGAACGCCTCTCGCATAGCCCTCCTCACACTACATTTCGCTTCGCTTCGGAAGACTTCTCTCAATTGAGAATGACATGCTGCGTTCTGTTATCTAGGAACTCTTCAATCCAATCACATAATTGGTATGATAGTCCATATGCTCTTACTTTGTTCATTAAACAACTGTGGGGAACTGTATCAAACGTCTTGCGGAAGTCAAGGGCGCCGTCGGCGAAGGACGACATGGCGGGCGGGCGGTACCGATGTGCCCGAAAGGCTCTTCGCCTTAGTGTTAATGAGCGATGTGCTGGAGCAGAACATCCACGAATAAATCATGGCGTGTTGTTATTACGGATGTGTTCTTAGAAGAAAATTGCACAGATTGCTCTTCCGCCGCTTTACCTCTCAGGGGCGGAAATGTGAAAGCAGAAGGCGCACAACTAGAGGTGAGGAATGGGAAGGAAGCCCGCGCTTCTCTGATGGCACGGTTTGCGCCCGGGCCGAGCCGAGCTCACGGCTGGTAATTCGTGGGGCCGGACAGTGGCGTGGCGTGCCTGGCCGCCATTAGGTGGCACGTGTTTATTAAAGGGCGCGCTATCTGCCGCTGAGTTACGACCCGAAGATCGCCTTAAGCAAACCGGAGCGCGGATCCAGATAACGGGCCGGCCTCTGCCCGCTGGCCGCTGTCCGCCCACACTCCGTCACACGCGCCTCCTCTCTCTCTCTCTCTCTCTCTCTCTCTCTCTCACACACACACACACACACACACACACACACACAGAGCGCACGCGTGCACCCTCGCAGCCCCGTATCGGGAGCAGCGAAGCGACGCGGGCGTGCACGTGTAGCAGTGGCTGTTCCCAGATATAGAGCGCCCTCGCGACGTGACCGATGACCCAACTAGCAGCGACTCAACTCGAGTGTCGCCCTCTTTGCGCTTTCCTGCAGCTGCGGTCGCTGCAGACGAGCTGTTCTTATTCATAGAGCAGAAACATCTCTGGAGTGACCATTCAGAAGCGCAGAATTGATTTTGTGTTGTCAACATACGTTGCCACAATGGTCACGTGATCTCAGGACGCCCTAGATTTGTCCGACATTTATCCTATAAATTTTGAATGTTTTCATATCGCTAGTAAAGACAGATTCCCTACGTAAGTGCTGTGGATTTAGTATAGATGTTTTGCAGGCACCGTACCAGTTTACGTCTGATATTTGAAATAAATTGGGCTCTTAGCTTTGAAGAGCAAAATCAACGAGCATGACGTCACAGAAGCTTCACGTCAGCATGTATTTACATTGTCTTTCATGTCACATCTCGTCAAGTCGCTTAACACAGTACTGAACGGCGAAACTGGGGTTTTGAGTCACCATCCCTAATATGCATAAAATGTTAATACACTGCTGGCCACTGTAAATGCAACACCCTGACGGAAGCATCCGAAACAAGTAAAATTTACACCATGGGTTTGCAGCGATGAGATATGCAACTGATTAGAATTTCAGCGCAGACGCTCATCACGCGCGCCTGTGGCGCCACCTCATAGCGCCATTTAAGGTTTGGCGATTTCGACGAGTGTACGTTCGGCACGTGTGTTTACCTTGTGGTTGTTTCACAAGACGATCAGTTATGCCTCGTAGACAACAGCGAACATCGTTTGATCAAGTATCCGAGTTCGACAGAGGAAGGATAGTGGCTTACCGAGATTGTGGATTATCATACAGAGAAATCGCTAGTCGTGTTGGACGAAACCAAACAACTGTAATGCGGATATGTGACCGTTGGATGCAGGAGGATACGACGGACCGACGTGGTCGATCGCATTCACCTCGGTGCACCACGGCACGTGCTGATAGGCAAATTGTGCGCATGGCAGTGACGGATCGCTCAGTGACATCCCGAACCATAGCACAGCACATTGCGTCTGTAACGTATCATCCAGTGTCTGCGCGTACCATTCGACGCCGTTTACAGCAGAGTGGTCTGTCCGCAAGACGTCCATTGCTTCGTCTACCATTGACGCAGAACCACAGACGTCTCCGTCGCCAATGGTGTGATGACAGACGGATGTGGACGGCAGAATGGAATGACGTTGTCTTTACTGACGAGGCACGCTTCTGTCTGCAGCACCACGATGGTCGGATTCGAGTGTGGAGACACCGTGGAGAGAGGATGCTGGACAGCTGCATTATGCACCGCCACACTGGTCTTGCACCGGGTATTATGGTATGGGGCGGTATTGGATATTACTCTCGCACGCCTCTAGTACGCAGTGCCGGTACTTTAAATAGCCGGCGCTACATATCCGAGGTGCTGGAGCCAGTTGTCCTTCCTTACCTTCAGGGCTCGACCACAGCCATATTTCAACAGCATAATGCGCGACCACATGTGGCACGAATTGTCCAAAGGTTCTTCGTCAATAACCAGATTGAAGTGCTTCACTGGCCGGCTCGCTCTCCGGATCTTTCGCCGATAGAAAACATGTGGTCCATGGTTGCTCAACGAGTGACCCAGATTACATCCCCAGCTGCCACACCAGATGATCTTTGGCAACGTGTGGAAGCTGCTTGGGCTGCTGTACCCCAGGAACACATCCAACGTCTCTTTGACTCAATGCCGAGACGTGTGGCAGCGGTGATCTCCAACAATGGCGGCTACTCTGGCTACTGATTCTGGCAGGAACCACATGTCACAGACGTCTGTAAACGTAATCATTTGATACTTGGTCAACATGCTATCTACAAAATAAATTTTGTTGTGCTACCTCTTGTCTTTCTTGGTGTTGCATTTACGGTGGCCAGCAGTGTTGTATCAGAACTGAGGAGCTAACAACGACAAAATTTGTCAATGGCCGAAGCAAACTTTATAACCTATGTTCTTGATCAATTATATTTGGTAAATTACTGAGAAGTGAGACAACGTTTCAAAACATCGACAATTATTTGCTAGGGAAAATATGTACGTTCATACACATCAAAAAAAGCTTCAAGCGAATTAATGAAGCCTGTTAAACTTATCCATTATGTTTTTTCTTACGTAATTAATAACGTCATAAATAACTGTATTTGACTCCTTCATTAAAGCTGACTTTTTTGCTTAAAATGTCATATGGTGGAATTTGTTTCGTCTACTTATGTTCTTATACATATACATTGTGGGCGTCAGCGCCGTTGTGTTATCGTAAAACCTAAATAACTTTTCGCCTTCAGATATACGATCTCGGTTGTGTAAGAAAGTGGAAAAAATATCCCAGTCATCATGGAACATCTCCAATTTGTTACTAAAACAAAGCGCTATTATAAAATAAAGATTATGAAGATACAACAGTACAAAATCCACTATTATAAGGAGAATGAGCGCAGCGAAAATAGGTTAACTTAAGATGTTAACAGACTGGTACCATCAAAATTTTCTTCCCGAGAAAACTTGATGTACCGTGAAATGACGTGACGTTCCGTTGACGACCTGTGCGAATGCCTCCATTCGAAAGGTATTGCAGAACGTTTTGGTGTTGTGTGACGAGGCGTGACGTCACCTGATGGCGGACGCGAATTGGCGTTAAACTATCGACGTCGTCCCTAGATCACGTGACAATTCCAGTTTAATGTTGACAACATGGGCAGGACGCAATGCTCACTCCAGAGATATTTCTAACCTATGTTCTTATTACGCTCGGGAGCAGCGTTCTGTGGTATGCGCGTCGCTGAGAGTGTGAATTGCTAAGCCACGGATAGAGTATGTAACCGGTATTAGGGCTTTTGACACTGTACCACACAAGCGCCTCGTAGTAAAATTGCATGCTTATGGAATATCGTCTCAGTTATGTGACTGGATTTGCGATTTCCTTTCGGAGAGGTGACAGTTCGTAGTAATTGACGCAACGTCATCGAGTAAAACAGAAGTGATTTCAGACGTTCCCCAAGGTAGTGTTATAGACCCTTATCTATACAGGGTGGTCCATTGATAGTGACCGGGCCAAATATCTCACGAAATAAGCGTCAAACGAAAAAACTACAAAGAACGAAACTTGCCTAACTTGAAGGGGGAAACCAGATGGCAATATGGTTGGCCCGCTAGATGGCACTGCCATAGGTCAAACGGATATCAACTGCGTTTTTTTAAAATGGGAACCCCCATTTTTTGTTACATATTCGTGTAGTACGTAAAGAAATATAAATGTTTTAGTTGGACCACTTTTTCGCTTTGTGATATATGGCGCTGTAATGGTCACAAACTTATTAGTACGTGGTATCACGTAACATTCCACCAGTGCGGACGGTATTAGCTTCGTGATACATTACCCTTGTTAAAATGGACCGTTTACCAATTGCGGAAAAGGTCGATATCGTGTTGATGTATGGCTATTGTGATCAAAATGCCCAACGGGCGTGTGCTATGTATGCTGCTCGGTATCCTGGACGACATCATCCAAGTGTCCGGACCGATCGCCGGATAGTTAGGTTATTTAAGGAAACGGGAAGTGTTCAGCCATATGTGAAACGTCAACCACGATCTGCAACAAATGATGATGTCCAAGTAGGTGTTTTAGCTGCTGTCGCGGCTAATCCGCACATCAGTAGCAGACAAATTGCGCGAGAATCGGGAATCTAAAAAACGTCGGTGTTGAGAATGATACATCAACATCGATTGCTCCCGTACCATATTTATATGCACCAGGAACTGCATGACGAGGACTTTGATCGTCGTGTACAGTTCTGCCACTGGACACAAGAGACATTACGGGACGATCACAGATTTTTTGCACGCGTTTATTTAGCGACTAAGCGTCATTCACCAACAGCGGTAACGTAAACCGGCATAATATGCGCTATTGGGCAACGGAAAACACACGATGGCTGCAAGAAGTGGAATGTCAGCGTCCTTGGCGGGTTAATATATGATGCGGCATTATGGGAGGAAGGATAATTGACCCCCATTTAATCGATGGCAATCTAAATGGTGCAATGTATGCTCATTTCCTACGTAATATTCTACCGATGTTACTATAAGATGTTTCACTGCATGACAGAATGGCGATGTACTTCCAACATGATGGATGTCCGGCACATAGCTCGCGTGTGGTTGAAGCGGTATTGAATAGCATATTTCATGGCAGGTGGATTGGTCGTACGTTCACCATATCTGACGTCCCCGAATTTCTTTCTGTGGGGAAAGTCGAAGGATATTTGCTATCGTCATGCACCGACAACGCCTGACAACACGCGTCAGCGCATTGTCAATGCATGTGCGAACATTACGGAAGGTGAACTACTCGCTGTTGAGAGGAATGCATTGCGGTTGACGGACATTATTTTGAGCATTTATTGCATTAATGTGGTATTTACAGGTAATCACACTGTAACAGCATGCGTTCTCAGAAATAATAAGTTCACAAAGGTACATGTCTCACATTGAAACAACCGAAATAAAATGTTTAAACGTACCTACGTCCTGTGTTTTAATTTAAAAAACCTACCTGTTACCAACTGTTCGTCTAAAATTGTGAGCCATATGTTTGTGACTATTACAGCGCCATCTTTCACAAAGCGAAAAAAGTGGTCCAAATAAAACATTCATATTTCTTTACGTACTATACGAATCTGTAATAAAAAATGGGGGTCCTATTTAAAAACAACGCAGTTCATATCCATTTTATCTATGGCAGCGCCATCTAGCGGGCCAACCATAGCGCCATCTGGTTTTCCCGTTCAAGCTTTACAAGTTTCGGTCTTTGTAGTTTTCGTTTGACGCTTATTTCGTGAGATATTTGACCCGGTCAGGATCGATGGACCACCCTGTATAAACGATTTGGGAGACAATCTGAGCAGCCGTCTTCGGTTGTTTGCAGATGACGCTGTCGTTTATCGATTAATAAAGTCATCAGAAGATCAAAACAAACTGCAAAACGATTTAGAAAAGATCTTTGAATGGTGCGAAAAGTGGCAGTTGACCCTAAATAAAGAAAAGTGTGAGCTCATCCACATGAGTACTAAAAGGAACTCGTTAAACTTCGGTTGCACCATAAATCAGTCTAATCTAAAAGTAGTAAATTCTACTAAATATCTAGGTATTACAATTACGAACAACTTAAATTGGAAAGAACACATAGAAAATGTTGTGGGGAAGGCTAACCAAAGACTACGTTTTATTGGCAGGACACTTAGAAAATGTAACAGACCTACTAAGGAGACTGCCTACACTACGCTTGTCCGTCCTCTTTTAGAATACTGCTGCGCGGTGTGGGATCCTTACCAGGTAGGAGTGACAGCATACATCGAAAAAGTTCAAAGAAAGGCAGTACGTATTGTATTATCGCGAAATATGGGAGAGAGTCTCACAGAAATGATACTGGATTTGGGCAGGAAATCATTAAAAGAAAGGCGTTTTTCGTTGCGACGGAATCTTCTCACGAAATTCCAATCACCAACTTTCTCCTCCGAATGCGAAAATATTTTGTTGACACCGACCTACATAGGGCTGAACGATCACCATGATAAAATAAGGGTAATCAGAGCTCGTACGGAAAGATGTGTGTATGTGTTCATTCCTTCCGCGCGCTGTACGAGATTGGAATAATAGAGAATTGTGAAGGTGGTTCGATGAACCCTCTGCCAGGCACTTAAATGTGATTTGGAGAGTATCCATGTAGATGTAGATGTAGATGAATTTCAGTGACATCACAAACGATTGTATGGAATGTGTGAATGACCTCCTCATACAGCCTAAACTGTAGCGCGATGGCTTGCGACACAAAATAACACTGATCGATATCACGCGACATACTAACGACCATCAGGTGGTATAGAGGCCATCTTGAGTGTGATTTTCAGGCGTTTTACCACATTCGTTTAGGCAAATGCCGGGATCGTCCCCAAATTCCATGTCAGACAGTAGGAGGGATGTTCAATAAGTAATAAAACACTTCTTTTAATTGGTCGATTTCGGTTGTAAAAATTCGGAATTAGTTGTGGGACATCGTGGAATTCCGGCCTCTTCAGCCCCTACAGTTTCATGAAGATTCGTTAGATGGCGGCTATACATAACCTTCAAAATGGCGTCTCGGATCGCATTCCAAGCAGAGAGTTGTAGGTGAGTTGCTTCTAGCGGAAAAAGCAGAGCATCGGAGATATTCATAGGAGCTTACAATGTGTGTACTCTGACCTGTCTGTGAGCAAAACCACGGTGAGTCGTTGGGCGAGCTGCCTATCATCATCACAACAAGATCGCGCAAAACCGTCCTACCCACCGCGTGTCGGCCAGCAGCACTCAGCTGACTCCTGCAATACTGTAACTTGCGGTCTTCTGGGACTCTGAAGGGGCTAACCTGCTTGATGCACTCCCCCATGGTGCAACGAGGACTTCTGAAGTGTATTACGCTGCCCGCAGGACATACAAGAAGGACCTTGAGCGTGTCCATCGTCACAAAAATGCATGAGAACTGAAGGCTTCAAGCAAGTCTGCGCATGCGAGAGAAGCTTAAAAAAAGTTCATTGGACTGTTCTTCCTCATTCACCCAACAGTACCGATGTCGCTCCTTCCTGTATGGCTCAGTGAGGGATACAATCCGCGGGAAGCAGTCCGTCGATGAAGGAGAGGTTGTTGGTTCAGCAGGATGTTGGTTCTGACGTCGACCTGAAGAATGGTACCATGCGCTCACATGCCCTAACAATAAGGTGGCGTAAGGCAGTCGCACGGAACGGAGATTATGATGAAAAATAGGCTTTTGAATCCAAAAGAGTCGGCAATACACTACTGGCCATTAAAATTGCTACACCAAGAAGAAATGCAGATGATAAACGGGTATTCATTACACAAATATGTTACCCTACAACTGACATGTGATTACATTTTCACACAATTTAGGTGCATAGATACTGAGAAATCAGTTCCCAGAACAACCACCTCTGGCCGTAATAACGGCCTTGATACGCCTAGACATTGGGTCAAACAGAGCTTGAATGACGTGTACAGGTACAGCTGCCCACGCAACTTCATCACGATACCACGGTTCATCAAGAGTAGTGGCTGGCGTATTGTGACGAGCCAGCTTCTCGGCCACCTTTGACCAGACGTTTTCAAGACAGATCTGGAGAGTATGCTGGCCAGGGCAGCAGTCGAACATTTTCTATATCCACAAAGGCCCGTACAGGACCTGCAAAATGCGGGCGTGCATTATCCTGCTGAAATGTAGGGTTTCGCAGGGATCGAATGAAGGGTAGAGCCACGTGTCGTAACACATCTGAAATGAAACGTCCACTGTTCAAAGTGCCGTCAGTGCGAACAAGAAGTGACTGAGACGTGTAACCAATGGCACCCCATACCATGCCGCCGGGTGATACGCCAGTATGGCGATGACGAATACACGCTTCCATTGTGCGTTCACCGCGATGACGCCAAACACGGATTAGACAATCATGATGCTGTAAACAGAATCTGGATTCATCCGAAAAAATGACGTTTTGCCATTCGTGCACCCAGGTTCGTCGTTGAGTACACCATCGCAGGCGCTCCTGCCTGTGATGCAGCGTCAAGGGTAGCCGCAGCCATGGTCTCCGAGCTGATAGTCCATGCTGCTGCAAACGTCGTCGAAGTGTTCGTGCATATGGTTGTTGACGTTCAAACGTGTGCATCTGTTGACTCAGGGATTGAGACGTGACTGCACGATCCGTTACAGCCATGGGGATAAGACGCCTGTCATCTCTAGCGATACGAGGCCGTTGGGATCCAGCACGGCGTTCCGTATTACCCTCCTGAACCCACCGATTCCATATTCTGCTAACAGTCATTGGATCTCGACCAACTCGAGCAGCAATGTCGCGATACGATAAACCGCAATCGTTGTAGGCTACCATCCGACCTTTATCAAAGTCGGAAACGTGATGGTAGGCATTTCTCCTCCTTACACGAGGCATCACAACAACGTTTCACTAGTCAACGACGGTCAACTGCTGTTTGTGTATGAGAAATCGGTTGGAAACTTTCCTCACGTCAGCACGTTGTAGGTGTCGCCACCGGCGCCAACCTTGTGTGAATGCTCTGAAAAGCTAATCACTTGCATATCATAGCATTTTCTTCCTGTCGGTTAAATTTCGCGTCTGTAGCACGTCATCTTTATGGTGTAGCAATTTTAATGTCCAGTGGTGTAATATGGTTTATAGAATCCTGAGGAAAACAACCTGTTTTCAGAAATAACCAATTATTGAACGCCCCTGATACATGAATTTAATCACTCACACATTCGTATCTCACAAAGGTTAGCGAGTAATGATAAGGCAGTATATGAGACGCTGATACCAAATATAATGAAAAATGAGATAAAAATATCAATCCGATTCCCAAAGCGATCTTTCTACCTGGCATGATTAAAATGGACATTATTCGCAGAATAGGCACTTCGCTAAGCACAGTGAAATTAAGTGCATCGTAAGAGCATGAAATGTGGATAAACTAACGCCTTTCAGCCATTTGCGACACGCAAACGTTAGTACGTGCGTGCAATTAATGGAACTTGCCGACACGAATTGTTTGGGGAGGCACGATGGAAATGCTCTTTTGACAGTTGTTCACTGGATTGCCTGTCTGGAAGTGCGAATTACAGTGATGCAGTGCGACAAAGTGGAGTGGACGTTTTGTCGTCATATAGAGACACACTTGCCCATGCTGAGGCACATATTATGAATCGAATCTCGGAGAGATGTTCTGGCCACTGGTACACTTCATATGTATTGTAGTTTTTCGCACAGTCGTCAACCGAAAGTGCAGACGTACTTATCGTTGTGTCCAGACGAAATTACTCTCGTCCGGCCATAACTGCAGGATTTTTGATTGCTCTGGGAGAAGGCTCATCAAACCAGAACGCATGGAAGATTTACGAATATTGACATAGTGCTTTGGACAATATTACTGGTTAATTTTCTACTGTCGTTGACGGCGAAATAATTATTTGATGCACAGATTGTCAAACTGTTCTCTTGCAGTAAAAAAAGCGACATTTACAAAATTCTATTTCACCAGAGACTGTCACAGTCTAATGAGATGATGTTGACTGCTGTAGCTGCTGTATCGAATTGACTGATCTCTTGCTTGCTCGACTCTATGTCGACCTCAGTGCGCGAGCGCTGCTATGCTGAGATGGAGGTGTGGTCTTCTGAAGTGCTTCCCATTTCTCATTGTGGATTGCAGCGAGCCCTCGCTAATGTATCGATTCATGTTCCTTACCCTGTATATTTTTATTATTCTGTACCTCTAATTGTTGCATTGTACAGGGTACTTCAAAAATATTCTTCTGATTTCAAACACCTACACTCCTGGAAATTGAAATAAGAACACCGTGAATTCATTGTCCCAGGAAGGGGAAACTTTATTGACACATTCCTGGGGTCAGATACATCACATGATCACACTGACAGAACCACAGGCACATAGACACAGGCAACAGAGCATGCACAATGTCGGCACTAGTACAGTGTATATCCACCTTTCGCAGCAATGCAGGCTGCTATTCTCCCATGGAGACGATCGTAGACATGCTGCATGTAGTCCTGTGGAACGGCTTGCCTTGCCATTTCCACCTGGCGCCTCAGTTGGACCAGCGTTCGGGCTGGACGTGCGGACCGCGTGAGACGACGCTTCATCCAGTCCCAAACATGCTCAGTGGGGGACAGATCCGGAGATCTTGCTGGCCAGGGTAGCTGACTTACACCTTCTAGAGCACGTTTGGTGGCACGGGATACATGCGGACGTACATTGTCCTGTTGGAACAGCAAGTTCCCTTGCCGGTCTAGGAATGGTAGAACGATGGGTTCGATGACGGTTTGGATGTACCGTGCACTATTCAGTGTCCCCTCGACGATCACCAGTGGTGTACGGCCAGTGTAAGAGATCGCTCCTCACACCATGATACCGGGTGTGGGCCCTGTGTGCCTCGGTCGTATGCAGTCCTGATTGTGGCGCTGACCTGCACGGCGCCAAACACGCATACGACCATCATTGGCACCAAGGCAGAAGCGACTCTCATCGCTGAAGACGACACGTCTCCATTCGTCCCTCCATTCACGCCTGTCACGACACCACTGGAGGCGGGCTGCACGATGTTGGGGCGTGAGCGGAAGACGGCCTAACGGTGTGCGGGACCGTAGCCCAGCTTCATGGAGACGGTTGCGAATGGTCCTCGCCGATACCCCAGGAGCAACAGTGTCCCTAATTTGCTGGGAAGTGGCGGTGCGGTCCCCTACGGCACTGCGTAGGATCCTACGGTCTTGGCGTGCATCCGTGCGTCGCTGCGGTCCGGTCCCAGGTCGACGGGCACGTGCACCTTCCGCCGACCACTGGCGACGACATCGATGTACTGTGGAGACCTCACGCCCCACGTGTTGAGCAATTCGGCGGTACGTCCACCCGGCCTCCCGCATGCCCACTATACGCCCTCGCTCAAAGTCCGTCAACTGCACATACGGTTCACGTCCACGCTGTCGCGGCATGCTACCAGTGTTAAAGACTGCGATGGAGCTCCGTATGCCACGGCAAACTGGCTGACACTGACGGCGGCGGTGCACAAATGCTGCGCAGCTAGCGCCATTCGACGGCCAACACCGCGGTTCCTGGTGTGTCCGCTGTGCCGTGCGTGTGATCATTGCTTGTACAGCCCTCTCGCAGTGTCCGGAGCAAGTATGGTGGGTCTGACACACCGGTGTCAATGTGTTCTTTTTTCCATTTCCAGGAGTGTATATACCGCATGACTAGAGAGAGAATTTATTGTGAATATTAACTTGCCCATTGAAATCAGAAGCTTAGCTTCGAGCCAGTTTTAAGTTGCTGCTTCACGAGGTGTGCGCAACGAGTAAGAGATTTTGTTTCAAACAATAGTATTTTCCCATTCAAAGTAGTTCTCTTCGGCAGGTATACACTGGCGGAGTCGCTACTACCATTCTTTCTAGTAGCGCTGAAACGCTTCAACTGGTCGGGCGTTTAACATCTGTATCACATTATTTTGAATGTTCTTCAGAGTCCCAAACTGACGTCCTTTTGAGACATTTTTCAGTTTCTGGACAAGAAGAAAGTCGCTGGGAGTCAGATCACGTGAATAGCGGGGGGGTGGGGGGGTGGGGGGCGGGTGGAGGGGGGCACGGAGGCTGTGGAACAACGGGAATGTCTTTTGGTCTTTTGAGATAAAAAATTCCGCGATGGATGTGACCATGTGACAAAGACTGTTGTCACGGTGCAGCATCCACTTGCCTGCAATGTTCAGTCTGACTCGAATCACCCTTACCCTGAACCTTTCAAACACATGTTTATAAAACACTTGGTCGGTGTTGTTAAATGTCGGTCTGATCTCACAAGAGCACGTACACGTTGGAAGTTTTCGTTGGTTTCTGAAGATCTCCCTCAGTGAGGTTTACCTTCAACGTGTTCACCGTATTTCAAAAATAACATGTGCCAGCGAAAAACTTGTGCTATTGGTGAAGAAAGTTCCCCATACGCTTGTTTAAACATTTCAGCGGTCACACTCGCGGATTCACCAGTTTAACACGAAACCTGATGACATAACGTTGCTCTGAACTTCGCTGTTCCAGTTTCGTAACACACAAAAAAATCATAACTTTACTGACCGTCCTCATAAAGAGCACGGGCTGGAACTTGGATTGAACATCCGAGAGGGATGCACACACAGGTACACAAAGTGTAACAGCACAGCGTTGACAAATCGCTCGCAGTGTTGTCAATTTCATTGTCATTCTCACACACGTCGTACGAGGCTGTCTGTGGGAATGTCCTTAACCAAGCTCTTCTTCAGTACCCAATGTAACAACATAACAACAACGAGCACTTCGCGTCCTCCATTTCAACATGTTCCGTTTTGAGGCGCAATTGTCGTGGAGAGTTCGACACTGCAACTCCTGCAGCGAACAGTGCGTACAGATCTCGAATTGTACCGTTGGCATCCAACGTCGCATGATCTCAAGGTATGAGATTCTCTTTATGTGTTTTTCCGAAATACTGGTACTCCATCTATTCACCTCCCGTTCCTAAAACTTCGATGGAACTACGACGCCGCAAAACAACAATCATGGGTGCAGTTCTTCCAGACATGCTTGCATTGAGTCGGACCTAGGTTCACTATCATCTGGATGTCTGTTACACGTGCAATGGTGGGAAGAATGACTATTTGTAAATCGATAAAAATGGAACCCTTACAGAGACGCTTTGCTAACTGTCTGGCTATCTGACTGTCTGTCTGACAGTTAAGAACCATTTTTCTCACGAAAGGGAAGCCGTATCAAGTTGAAATTTGTGTCGTATACTAAGGTCTGTGATCCCTCGTCGGTGTGAAAAAATGTAAGCTCCTGATTCAGTGAAACCTAAAGATATGGGCATTTACATCACATATTTACGTACCCGATAACTCACTCATCAAAATCTGTGTATACTTCCTGTTGATCTACAATCATGAAGTTCGTCAAGAAGAAAAGTAAAGAAAAAAATCCGAAAATTGTTTTATTGTAATTGTATCACGCAAAAATTCTTTTTGCCATTAGAACTTATACAGCATTTATTTCCCCCTCAAATGCATACGCCTGATATTTACACTTTGATTCAGCTAAATGTAACATTATTTAATAACGAATTAAAAAAAATTATAATTGTATTTCTTGTAAATAAAAATGAAAAATTACAATAGCAAATGTGGGACTACACAAAAAATTTAAATTTTAAACTTTAAATTACGAGTAAAACATTCTCGGAAGTCGTTGGCTTCCCAGGACCGATACCTTGACAGTAATGATATTGATGATACGCAAAAATCGTCGAGATCCTTGATTCCTGGAATGGACGAAGTCTAAGTACATGATCAAGTCTGAACGGAACCCTCAGAGAGCAAGTGCCACTCGCACTTGACCAATTTTTAGAATTTATTTTCCGTACCTATAATTTATGTTTTTATTTCACTGAGTTAAATTTCATTCTTTTTCGATGCCACAGTCCTATTCCCAATGGCCTTATCTGCCAGGCGCTCAAGCTGCAACATAGCTTCATTACTGGCCACAGTTCGATTTAAATCGACAACATATTCACTCAGGTCGGTGTATATCACGCTACTATTCGATTTTGGTGTAACTGTGGCCGTTGAAGATACTAGGTTGCAGCTTGATCTTGTGGGTGATAATAACAACGAAAAACGCTTGTCAGTGCGACCGCGACCCCGAAACTATCCAGGAAAGGACTACATCTAAAACATTGAACAAAAACAATAAAGTGAAAGAATGTAACTAATGTTTTCGTGTTGTTGTCTCCAGTTCAGAGACTGGTTTGATGCAGCTCTCCATGGAACTCTCACCTGTGCAAGCCTCATTATCTCTGAATAACAACTCCAACCTACATCCTTCTGAATGTGATTTGTGTATTCATCTCTTGATCTCCCTTTACGATTTTTACCCTCCACGCCTCCCTCCAATACTCCATTTCTGATTCCTTGATACTTCAGGACGTGTCCTACCAACGATCCCTTCTTCTAATCAAGTTGTGCCACTAATTCCTCTTCTCCCCAAATCTACTCAGTACCTCCTCATTAGTTACGTATCTATCAACTAAACTTCAGCATTCCTCTGTAGCGCCACATTTATCGTCAGTGTTTCACTTCCAAACACGGCTACACTCCATACAAATACTTTCAGAAAAAACTTCCTAACATTTAAATCTATATTCGATGTTAACAAATTTCTCTACTTCAGAAATGCTTGCCATAGCCAGTCTATGTTTTATATCATATCAACTTCGACCATCATCAGTTATTTTGCTCCCCATGTAGAAAAAATTATCTACTACTTTATGTGTGTCATTTCGTAATCTAATTCCCTCAGCATCACCTGATTTAATTGGATTACATTCCATTATCCTGGTTTTGCTTGTGTTGAGGTTCATCATACACATCCTCAAGACACTATCCGTTCTGCTCAACTGCTCTTCCAGGTCCTCTGCCGTCTCTCGTCTCTGACAGAATTACAGTGTCGTCGTAAAACCTCAGACATTTTATTTCTTCTCCATGGATTTTAAAACCTACTCCGAATTTTTCGTTTGTTTCCTGTACTGCTTGCCCAATATACAGATTGAATAACATCGCGGATAGGCTACAACCCTGTCTCACTCTCTTCTCAATCACTGCTTCCCTTTCATGCTCCTCGACTCTCGTAACTGTCATCTGGTTTCTGTACAATTTGTAAATAGCCTTTCGCTCCCCGTATTTTACACCTACCACCTTCTAAATTTGGAAGACAGTATTCCAGTCAACATTGTCAAAAGCTTTCTCCACAAATGCCAGAAACGTAAATTTGCCTTTCCTTAAATTATCTTCTAAGATAAATCGTAGGGTCAGTAGAGCATCGCGTGTTCCAACTTTTGTACGGAATCCAAACTGATCTTCCTCGAGGTCGGCTTCCACAAGTTTTTCCATTCGTTTGTAAAGAATTCATGTTAGTATTTTGCAAGCGTGACTTATTAAACTAATAGTTCGGTAATTTTCACACGTGTCAACAACTGCTTTCTTCGAGATTAGAATTATTTTCTTCTTCAAGTCTCAAGGTATTTCGCCTGTCTCATACATCTTGCTCACCAGATGGAAGAGTTTTGTCGTGGCTTGCTCTCCCAAGGCTATCAGTTGTTCTAATGGAATGTTGTCTACTCCTGGGGCCTTGTTTCGACTTAGGTCTTTGAGTGCTCTGTCAGAGTCTTCAAGCAGTATCATATGTTCCATTTCATCTTCATCTACGTCCTTTTCCATTACCATTGCCTCAAGTACTGATATTCCCAAAAAATATAAAAAAATAAATAAAATAAAAAATAGAAACTCGGAAAGTGTATTTGTCAGCTATGGTTCTACAAATAAACATCTCCTTCTAAAGTAATGTAGAATATCATAGTAAAAATAATTATAGCTTGTTGGGGGAACCGTAAAATATGGATTAAATGCTATTCTTTCTTTATACCGACTCTGCAGCGAATTCCGATTCCAAAGAAACCAGGTTTTGCAGGTGTGAATATTACCGACCTACCAGTTTAATAAGTTTTAGTTGCTAAATAGTAGCAGAAATTCTTTACAGAAGAATGGAAAAACTGGTGCAAGCCGACCTCACTGAAAATCGGTTGGGATTGCGAAGAAATCCTACGACTTAACTTAGAAGATAGATTAAGGAAAGGGAAACCTACGTTTATAATACCTGTAGAGTTAGAGAATGCTTTTGACAATGTTGACTGAATACTCTCTTTAAAATTTTCAGTGTAGCAGGGGTAAAATTCAGGGTGGTAAGGGATGTTAACAACTTGTTGCAGTAACCAGGCAGCAATAATCTAATAGTAGACGGGCATGAAAGGGAAGCCATGGTTGAGAAGGGAGTGGGACAGGGTTGTAGCCTTTCCCCGGTGTTATTCAATCAGTACATTGAGGAAGCAGGAAAGGAAGCAAAAGAAAAATATGGAGTAGGAATTAAAGTACATGGAGGAGAAATAAAAACTTTGAGGTTTGCCGACGTCATTGTAATTGTGTCAGCGACAGCAAACGAATTGAGAGAGTAGTGGAACGGATTAGACACTGTTTTGAAAGGAGAATAAAAGATGAACAAAAGAAAAACCAGGATAACAGAATGTAGTCGTATTCAATCAGGTTAGGCTGAAGCAATTAGATTAGGAAATGATACAGTTTAAGTAGTAGATGATTTTTTACTATTTGGACAGAACAAACTAATGATGTCCCAAGCAGAAAGGACATAAAATGTAGACTGGCAATGGCAAGAAAAGCAATTCTGAAGAGGAGAAATTTGTTAACAACGAATACAGACTTAACTGTCAGGCAGCCTTCTCTCAAAGTACTGTATGGAGTGTAGGTATGTATCATGATGATAAATAGTTTAGGCAAGAAGAGAATAGAAGCTTCTGAAATGTGTTGCTACAGAAGAATGCTGATGGTAAGGTGGGTAGATATTGTAATTAGTGTAGAGATACTGAATAAAACTGGGGAGAGGACAAATTTGTGCCACAACCTGATTAGGAGAAGCGACGGGTTGATATGACACATTCTGAAACATCAAGGGGTCGCGATCATCGCCAATTTAGTACTGGAGGAAAGTTTGGTTGGAGGGGGGGGGGGGGAGGAGAGGAGAGTAAATATCGTGGAGAGAGACTAAGGGATGAATACAGTAAGCAGATTCAGAAGGATATAAGTTGCAGTAGTTACTCGCAGTTGAAGAGGCTTGCACAGTACAGAATAGCATGAAGAGCTGCATCAATCAGCCTTTGAAGACTACAACAACAACAACCGACTGTAGTCATTCATTAAAATTACCTGTTTCTGATTAAATGAAATAAATTCAGACGTCGGCCGCAATTTGGGACTGAAATGAATTCAGTGGTGGCAAGTGAAACTTTGTGCCAGATCAAGACGCCAACCCGGAGTTCCCGCTTTATGCGAGCAGTCGCGTTAATCGTTTCGGCTATTCGAGCACGCTTTTCCTGCGACCCAGATTCCTAGCTTGTAGCACGCTACTTCGGATTTTTCCGAAAGAACAGACGGACATGTCCGAAAGAACAGACCCATAATGTACAAAGAATTACGTATTTCGCCATTTAACGATGACCTGTCGAACCGTAGGATCTGGGAGAGGATTGTACTTGTCTCCTTTTGTGGTATTGTCGATCACTGTATGTGCAATGTCGTGCGAAGTCAACATAACGTTAAATTTTAACCCTCGTAAATCGGTAGCCTAGCATTTAAGGCGAGAAAAGTAAAACGCTATGGCTTCGACACGAGTATATGGTAACACTCTATCCCTTAAGAGTTAATGATGTATAGTGGAGCGAACTAGCCTTTTCAGAATTATATAAAACGCCAAAATCTTTTCGGAACATGGTGGCTCTGATCACTAGATATCCAGCAGTTACAAGAGAAAAAGAGTAATGTAAACGACAGATTAAGTACTAACAGATTAACAGTTATAACAAATGTGTTCTACTACTACACAACACACAGCAATACATGATGAGATGAGAAGCTTGTTCTGCTCTGTCCCTTAGGTACACACATGGGGCAACATTAATAGTTCATCATAATCAGCAGTATAGATACCTCATGATGAGATTAGGATATAAAGTCTGGGGATTGTTGGGGAGTGAATAAATCTGTAACGCGTCTCGAATGATCACACACAGCACCAAACCGACGGAATTAATATGCGCTGTATCAATAGAGGAAATCTCATTGGTCACAAAAGGCTACACCCGCCAAAAACTTATTTGTTCTGCTAAATTGCCATGTAAGTAAATATTACTATACATACTACACGCACAGGATTTACTTTTGTTCAGGAAATTTAGTACTATGAAATCAGAGATCATTACTGAATTAGCAATCGAGCCCAGAGCCAACTCTCAAAAAGCAGAATAAATTCGATAAAACGCGATGCACTTAAACGTTACTATAAGTATAGGGTTTCGTGCCATATAGTAAATTAGGCTCAATCCAAGAAGGATGTTCCCTAACAGCAAATCACGAATCTGATTACACGTGATGGTCGTTGTCGCACAAAGAACTAGTTAAACCTAGAAGATACGAGAAATTTCACTGGTGTTACCCACTCCAGCGAAATCGACAGTCCGCGCACTAGCATGCATTAATTATTACTCACGGGGGATACATTGAACTTAATCAAACTAGATCTCCTGACCACATGGGCTGATCCGGACTACGCACAAAGCGTAATTACAACGTCGTGCATTATATGCAAGTTTAATTGGAATAAAAAGAGCGGTCGTCATAAAAAAACAATGACTCTTAAACCGATATAAGCGTGCTAATTCCTTCGTAGCAATCCATAAATTAAATTACACAAAACAATCTGCGTAATGAACTATGTTGCAAAGAAGAGAGATATTTCACGTTACTGGATCTATGAGAAGGACACCATGTTGTTGGTACAACCATATTCTGAGAAAACGAAACTTCTCTTACAATTACAGATGTATTTCAAGTCATTCACTCATGCTTCCACAAACCACAGAAAAATATTCAAGGCGTGGGAGACAAAATTAAGTGGTTGCTAATTTGAAAATAAATAAGTAAAAGTCGCTACATCGTACTGCTTTCTAATGTACACGTGAAAAGCACAACTTGAGAGAGAAAAACCATTTGCAAGATTCAGGCAAGAGTAATAAGGCACAAGACTACAAATAACGTGAATTTGGGCTGAAACAAACCCTTTTCATTAGAAAACTTTAATCGTGAACGTAATTGTATAAAGTACCCGAAGCTGTAAGTGGATGCTTGAGGGAGTTATTCCCTTGTGACAGTGGATGGTTTTATGGAAAAAAATATTGCGCTCCAATGTGTAAGTAAATACACCCCAAGTCTCTACATTTATTCATGTAGAAGATATAGTATCGTGAAATGGGAATCAATTTGAAAGTGACTGTATTAAAGGAACTCATATGTTTAATGTATTTCGTTCATGTTTATCAGGTTCCTTTACATGTAATTTTCGCATGAAGCGATGTATTCAGCGCACACATTTGTGTAGCCCAGATGCAATTAGTGAGATCGAGTTTCAGCAAATCTGAATCAAAATGTTGGAGAACTATACATCACAGTCGAAAAGGTGCGTCTACAAGCTCGTAATAATAATAATAATAATTACGCGTTTAATTAAAATCTCATATCTCAGTTTGTCCCAAAAGTGTCTTAAATATGAATGAGGAGTGTATTCGCTGGGGTGTGCATCTAGGAGAAACAGAAAACAAACAACAACAAAATAAACATGTCGCGGCAGTATTTATAATTTATATTTGAGTCCATTTTTTCACGTTTTCCTAGGAAAGTAGGCGTACTGATGTGTTACTACGTCGTATAGAAGAAGCCTCCGTGTCGTTTATTCCATTAACAACTGCACCTTATAATTCTCCAAACACATCAGCGTCTCGATCTATCTAATGGGAAGCTACGATCAACCACATCATAACCATTTCCATGAAGAAACTGTGACAGTTACTCTGGAGCCACATACCAATTTTCGTGTACGGTGCTGCAATTTATGATTTATTGACACGTTTTTTTAACTTGTGAATAATAGATGTGTTTCCAGGACGAAGAAAATGCTCAAGTTTTCGACGATTACTGCTAGAAATTCATAAACTTTTGGGACATCCATTAATAAGAGTAGTGCTTAACTCGTGTTCTAAACTGTATTAAGGCAGTGCTGTAGCATTTTACGATCACAATCAATAAGTGGAAATTAAGTCTACCGAACATATAAGTGTACAAGGTGTGCCTACTAAGAGTCGTCATGCTCGTTTTCTCTGGTCTTTCGACTAATACTTGCAGTTTTTTTGTAATGTACAGATGGAGGCAGTCCAAACATATACTGGTTATCATTCGATGCCCAGTGTCGACGAGAACAGTCGTTTTGCTTTCCGTTACGAAGGAAACTATTTTTTAGTTGAAATTTTACGGGCTTATTCGATTCAGCGGTCCCAAATTAGTGAGATACTTATTTTATCGATAACAGGGACAGCAAAACACCAAGAATAGTCAGTTCTTCAGCAGCGATGGCATCGCCCTGGCCGGCAGTGACTGCTCCCGCCATGCTGCAGCGCTGCTCAGTCGCTGCTGGAGCACCTGTTACGCTTCGCGCTGTAGTGGTAATACATATAGCTAAAACGAGTATCACATTACATTAATCTGGGACAGCTCTCTCTGATGAGACCGTAAATTCCGCTTTAACAATCATTTCGTTAGTAACTGAAAACAAACCGTCGCTTTCCGTCGACACAGGACGTCGCATGTAAGACCTCATGAACAGTAGTTGTTTGGGCAAACTCAGGCTACCCAATGCGGAAACTAAATTGCAAATATCTGCCAAAACGGCAGTG
This sequence comes from Schistocerca piceifrons, assembly GCF_021461385.2. NCBI lineage: Eukaryota > Metazoa > Arthropoda > Insecta > Orthoptera > Acrididae > Schistocerca > Schistocerca piceifrons. The sequence goes on from NC_060145.1 coordinate 348,920,401, forward strand.
AAAATGCGCCTCACGGCTCTTAGTAGAGTCACCCTGCTCATTTTGCCCCAAGCATCTAATCGAATCTCCTGTAACTTCAGATCTGTGTCGAGATGCATGACTAAATGTGTTTTTGTTCACCTGCTACGCAGCGAATAACCATTCGCATGAACCAGTATATTTAAAGAAGTGACAGCACCCATTATGCGCATTCCACATCTCCTTCTAAACCAATGGAGCAGCTTCAGCCAAACTTGGCAAACGTATTACACTGAAGAGCCGAAGAAACCGGATCACCTGGCTAATACCGTGTAGAGCCCCCGCGATCACGTTGAAATGCCGCGACACGACGAGCAATGGACTCGACTAATGTCTGAAGTAGTGCTGGAGGGAACTGACATCATGAATCCTGCAGGGCTGTCCATAAATCCGTAAGAGTATGAGGGGGTGGAGACCTCTCCTGAATTACACGTTGCAAGGCATCCCAGATATGCTCAATAATCTTCATATCTGGGGAGTTTGGTGGCCAGCGGAAATGTTGAAACTCAGAAGAGTATTCCTGGAGCCACCCTGTAGTAATTCTGGATGTCGCATTGTCCTGCTGCAATTGCCCAAGTCCGCCGGAATGCACCATGGACGTAAGTGGATGCAGGTGGTCAGACAGGATACTGACGTATGTGCCACGTGTCAGAGTCGTACCTAAACATATCAGGGGTCCCATATCACTCCAACTGCACACGCCTCACATCATTACAGAGTGTCCACCAGCTCGAACAGCCCCTGCTGGCATGCAGAGTCCATGGATTCATGATGTTGTCTCCATACCCGTAAACGTCCATCCGCTCGATACAATTTGAAACGAGACTCGTCCAACTAGGCAACTGTTTCCAGTCATCAATAGTCCGATGTCGGTGTTGAAGGGCCCAGGCGAGGCTTTGCGTCATGCAGTCATCAAGGGTATACGAGTAGACATTCGGCTCCGAAAGCCCACATCGATGATGTTTCGTTGAATGGTTACCCCAGTATTGAAATCTGCAGCAATTTGCGGAAGAGTTGGACTTCTGTCACGTTAAACGATTCTCTTCAGCCGTCGTTGGTCCCGTTCTTGCAGGGTCTTTTTCCGGCTAGAGCGATGTCGGAGATTTGATGTTTTACCGGATTCCTGATGTTCACGGTACACTCGTGGAATGGCCGTACGGGAAATTTTCCGTTTCATCGCTACCTTGGAAATGCTGTCTTCCATAGCTCGTGTGCCGGCTATAACAGCACGCTCACACTCACCTCCTGTCACTGTAGCAGCGGTAACTGATCTAACAACTGCGCCAGACATTGGAGCCTTATATAGTCGTTCGCGATTGCAATGCCGTATTATGCCTGTTTTCGTATCTCTGTATCTGAATACGCATGCCAATACCAGTTTCTTCGGCGCTTCAGTGTATTTACTATGTAGAAAAGAAAGAAGAGGCATGTGTGGGTCAGCTTTCACCCGTAGGAACTGAGAAGTAGGGATGGCACGTGGGAATAACCAACATGTATGAAGGCCTGGAAAAAGATTTCACCTGAAGCTATGCAACCCACATAACGTAACTGTCGTGATTCGTTCTCCTCGGCAATCCCAGGCCGCACTCTGCAGGGGCAATGAAGATGCTCCTGCAGCGTCGTTGGTGGGAAGTGTTTGATCGCCCACAATACAGCCCGTAATTGGCTACCCCTGAGGTTCATCTCTACTCAAATGAACCGCTGGCTATAAAGACAATATTTTGACACAGACAACCAGCTGAAGTCCAGAGTGGGAAATTGTCGAAGAGCACTAGCGGCTGTCTTTTATAACGAGACAATTGAAAATTTGGTACAACGCTACGACAGATGTCTAAGTCTGAGCGGCGGCTGTGTAGAGAAGTAGCTGGAAAGCGTAGCTAACTGTTACAAATAAAACAGTTTCGATTATCACTGTGACTTCCATTTACCGAACTATCGTTCCTTACTTACCGAATAACACTCGTATAAAAGGGGATGAACAGATGCATAAGTTAAAAAACGTAAAAAGCCTGTGTGTTGACTGATTAAGATAGAGACATACGTACATGAATAAAGTGAGGAGGGACGTAACTGCCAGGAAGAGGGATCGTGATCATGAGAACGTAGGAGTTGGGGTATTAGTGTGTGTGTGTGTGTGTGTGTGTGTGTGTGTGAGTGTGTGTGTGTGTGTGTGTGTCTGTGTGTGTGTGTGTGTGTGTGTGTGTGTGTGTGTGCGTGCGTGCGTGCCTGGAGGGGGTGGTGGCGGATGGTTGGAGGAGGAATTCGGGAGACTAAAGAGGAATGCCACTCTGCAGCAAGCCTTTGGATGTGGGTGGAGGGAAGAGGAAGGGTTTCCTGACCAGGGAATGTGGTGAGGGTTGTTTTCGGACCTGGCAGGATGGGTATATATCAGGGCATATTTCATGGTCGGGTAAGGGAATGCGGAGAGTGTGGAAGGGTTGCGTTGACGGAGTGCGGCGGTAGTTGCGAGGCAGATTACCAGGGTCCATCAGCATTTGTTGAAGAACCTGTAGGACGCTCACCCTCCTATATGGGATGAACAAAATGAAATGACAGTTAAGAAAAAAAAACAAGAACCACCACGAGTGAAGTCAGGTTTCGAGAGCAGCCCCTTGTCCAGCCGACGGGTGCTACTCATCAAATAGGATTGCTCTGAAGGTTCATCGTTAGGGACAGCAGAAGATGGGTCACATTGTGGAAGGATGTAATCCCCATATGCGGCCGATTAGTAGTTTTGGTAATTTTAGCCTATTGTGAACTTTCTGTTGAATGGTTAGTAGATGGAGTTTCCATGTTAGTCGGCGATCAAGTGTTAGTCCGAGGTATTTTAGTACGGAAGCTGCCGGGGGTTCGGCCTATAATTATTGCCTGGCTTTTAGCAGGGTTGATTTTGTGGAGGTAAACTGATTGAGATAGAGATGGAGGGATCGTTTGGATTTCTGGAGGATCGGGAAGAGGACGAGGAATGCGGTGTTATCGGCATACTAGAGGAGATCAACAGGGGGAATTTGACATATCGTCCATGTAGAGGACATAAAAGAGAGGAGAGAGGAGACTCATGTGGTCCTGTAGCCAGCTTGTAAAGTTGCCTGCGGCCGAAAACTGTTGGAACTAGTTGTCTGACATGTGGCGCACGGACGCGAATGGATTCCCTGTTGGTGGTGCCAACGGCTGGTGGCGGCTTCGCCTCCTGGTGGCCGGTTTCAGCAGCGTCCTGGCTGAGACGTGCAGGGGCAGTGGTCGCTGACCGCGTGGTACGGCTGCGCGAAGGGCTGCCGACACAGTAGGCGAGAGGCTCCAACGTGGTAGTGAGATTGATACAATATTGCAGTGCCAGTTTTATTCAGAAATACGATGCAACATTGCGTCGTAATTCGGAATAACACAGGCACTACAATATCGTATTTATCCGCCAACACCTGACAAGTGACTTTCAAGTAAAAATCGCCTATATCGGAATATACGTACTGGGTGTGGACACTTGGTTGACGACAAACAGAAGTTTAGGTCTGGCTGTGAGTCGTTCTCAGACAGCCAGCGATAAGCGGGAAATGCAGGTTAGAATCTCAGTCCGTCACAAATTTTCATTCTCATCATTCCATTATGCAGATGGTGGTGGTCCATATACGCAGCTGTGAATAATGTATGGCAATGAGATGTTATTTTTGGATGTGCATACGTGCACCTGGGAGTGTGCATTTGCGCATGAGGGAAAGTGGCTGTGTGAGAATTATTGGCTGGGTAGGTGGGTGTAAGTAACATACCGTTGGAGAAGTGGTATGTAACGCATCAGATTTGTGTACTTGCTAAAGGAAAATAAATAAAGATAGTGAAATTTTGAATAACTTTCGGAATACATTCAGGTCATCGTCATCATCACTATCATCAATTTTCGCCTCATCCCTTAACACATTGTCCTAGCACCTTTTTTTTTTTTTTTTGTAAGGTCCTCTATTTGCCGTAATATATGTCCCATGCACTACCGTTTTCTAATTTTCAGTACATTCAGCAGTTTTCTCAGCTCTCCCACTCTTCTCAACACCTCCTCATACTTTTCTCTATTCATCCAACATTTATTTCCCATTAGTTGCTACATCCGTATCTTATATCCTCCATCCTTTTTGTAACTTAGTTCCTCATTGCCCACGTTCAGTATCGCACACGAAAACACTAAAAAAACGCATTATCAGTGGTTTCCTCAGATCTTTGTCACAGTGGTGCAGATAGCTTTCCTGTCCTTACAAAATGCTTCTTCCGACACTGCTACTCATCCAGTCAGTCCTGAGGTTTAGGTGTTTAAGATTTTGCACATTTTCTAATCGTTCTCCATTCAGTACTATCTTTACGTTTTATTCTTTTTCTTACTGTCATTACTTTTATTTCTTTTTATTGATTTTCATTCCATAGTTCTTTCTTCTAGCACCACTTGGCTCCAATACTTTTTTTCTCCGCAACTCATGGTCTCGCGGTTGCGTTCTCGCTTCCCGAGCACGGGGTGGCGGGTTCGATTCCCGACGGGGTCGGGGATTTTAACCTGCCACGAGATGATTGGGTGTTTGGGTTGTCCTCATCATTTCATCATCATTCATGAATGTGGCGAGTCTGGGCTGAGCAAAGGTTGGGAATTTATACGGACGCTGATAACCGCGCATATGAGCGCCCCAACAGCATATCCAATATTTTTGTGCAACTCTTCGTTGTATGTTGCTAAAAGAATCATCTCGTTTTTAAATCTCAAACACCGAATTATACAGCATCGAATTTTTCCACTTGTCATCTAGTGGGCACTACACAAATCATTATGGCTGGAAGTAAATTCATAGGCGCATTCTCGTCAAAGTAACTGATGTTAAGCCAGGTAGTCGCCCCGTCATGCTCATGGGTGAACTGCAGCGTGCTATGGTTTCTATCAGCAAATTAAACGTCTGGAAGATTGTTGTCCTGTTGGGCATTATGGGATAGGATGCTGGAATACAAAATTGTCTATTTTGTCATCCGTCAACCGAACTTAGCAATTCCAGAAATGTTATAAAGAACAGTAACTCACATAGGAATATGGGACACTAATTTAATCTTGACATATTGGATTAGAACTGTCCAAACAGTTTGCAGTGGAGATCGAAATCTTTTTAGCCTTCATTGAGTAGACTGTTTGGAGACAACGTTCCGTGACAGAAAATTTGCTTGGCTGTTGTAAACGGATGAGGCGTATTATGTAATGCCATGATCTTCAACGGTCCAGGTTGTCTGCAGTTACATATGTCATGACCCAAAAAGGAAAAAAAAAAAAATCTGCCTCACTCCAGATGGCCAGAGAGTCCCTTTAAGCAGTCTCACTCAGAGCTTCTCTCCAGAGACTCAGTGAATCTACAGACTCATATGAACCTTATTACAGAAGACTGCAGTGAGGAAATTACATCGACGTAGCACAATGCTACTAAAAATTCTACAGGGCAGGGGCTTATCGGTTTGTATCAGCAGTCAAGACTATTTGTTTCTACCAACAACGTTGCTCACATTGCATACAACTGAGTTCTACAAAAGGAGTTTCATCATTTTAAATGTTACGAAGCATATTCCGAATGTAAGGTCTGATCGGTCGCGAAATGGAAACCACACTGAAAATCCGATAAAGCTTTGAATAGGTGTTTGATAGTGTCTCTAATATGCCCGTTGATCGCGTCACGTCTGTCATTTTAGTTCAGAGCGCACAGTGAGCAGGGAAAGATACCTAGAAAACAATGTCTCCTGCCTACTATGATAGATTTCGCCTGATTTGATGCCCACACAACATAACTGTCAGGCATTTCATATTTCATGACAGATCTCGGTGGCACTCTGCAAGGACAATGAGGACGCCCCTGCAGCGCTTTCGATGGGAGGTGTTTGATCACCCGCATACAGCCCGGACTTGGCTCCCTCTGATTTTCATCTATACATACATGAACCGCTGGCTATGAAGTAAACGTTTTTGCACAGACAACGAACTGCAGATCAGCGTAGAGAATCGGCGAAAAGTGCAGGCGACCGCCTTCTATGGTGAGGGTATTGGAATGTTGATACAACGCTACGACAAATGTCTCAGACGGAGTCGCGACTATGTAGAGACGCTGCTGGAAGGTGTGGCTAACTATAGTAAATAAAACACTTTTCATTTTTACTCTGGTTTTCATTTCGCGACCGATCGGACCTTACATTCCTAATACGCCTTGTATGTACATCTCAGTTGTAAAGTATACATGTTGCAAATGAACTTGTTGATCTGTTGTCTTTTCGTATATGTCTGAATGTCTTTATTGGCCACCTCTATTACTCACACACTACATTTCATACTGTATCCCCTCAAACCATGACCGCTTATGTTTGTAACTATTTTTGTGTAACTCTAGGAGCCTCCACCTCACTACCTTACTATTTTAATTTCCCGCTGGTCGTTAACAGAATCCATCCACGCTGTCGTTCACAGTTAGAGTCCAGGTGAAAGGGGCGAAAAGTATACTGGTGGTCTGCCTGCCCGGCTGACATGCTGGTATCGGGCCTGTGAACCAAGAGGTGATGTGTCTCTCACCTTGGGCTGGATGACGGCGCAAACTCGTGTGCGGTTACTTTCTACTGTCAGCATTTCCAAAAGCTATGCGAATAGCCTAGGCGACGGGGAAATTTGGCAGAATAAAATACCATTAAATGTTTGCTAGACTATGTTCCGATACGGAAGTGTTATTTTTCAAATACTACACTACTGAGTATTAAAAGTTGAACACGATTAAGGTGACGTACTACATATTCATAATTGTTTTTTATACGAATTGCATTGGCGTTTCACCATAACCTAACAGAGCAGGTATGAGTAATACCATTTACATTATGTACACCGGGGATCCTGGAAGAATGGACATTACTCATGGATATGGCAGGAATGATCATTTGAAGCAAGAAAGTCTAGTAAATATGGCCTATAAAACGCATACCTTAAGAACTATAAGCACTATTTCATTTCAAGATTGAGAAACAAATATCTGCTACTACAAGCTCTTCGCTTTCCATATTTTTACGGGCAGCAGTGTAGACCAAAACAAGAAAAAAGTTCCAGTAAGCGTGGGATCTGAAGTACGTAGCTGACGAGCTATGAGAACTTGTTCATCTTCGCAACCGCGAAACACATGTCTTCTACTGAACAAGTGCTCATTTCCTTTACCGTGTGAATTTTATAGCCCGTGTTTACTAGAAAATTTATTCTTGATTCGGTCCGTATCACCTCCTCCTATAATAGGGAAAGTAAAGAGACTGCAGTAGAAAAGATTTGTTTCGCAGTACAGAAGACGAAGAAGTGCCCATAGCTTTTAATGTATACATTTTAGAGCACATGTTTAGTGGACTTCTTTGCTCAAAAAAAAAAGTGTTCAGATGTGTGTAAAATCTTATGGGACTTAACTGCTAAGGTCATCAGTCCCTAAGCTCACAGACTACTTAACCTAAATTATCCTAAGGAGAAACACATACACCCATACCCGAGGGTCCATGACTGCTCTGCTAATCCCGCGCGGCAGACTTCTTTCCTCCAAACGATCGTTCCTGCCATATCCCTGAGTAGTGAACATTCCTCCTGGGACATCCTGTATAAGGGAGATTACGTCCCGGGACTTTTATTCAGTAACCTCATTTTAATGTTAGTTGTTTGAGGGAAGATCATCCAGTGCCTTTTGTAAAGATGACTTTTTTTCAGTACATGTCGAAATTGGAAGGCACCAGTCTTAAGACTTGTCGAGGTGACAGTTTGTCATTCAACTACTTTGCTTCTCGCAGTGGTCGGATCTCAAAATCTCGATGCAAATATGGAATACATGGGTTCAGCAGGGTCATACTCACGGACTCATTGTTCGCTTGACTTTGCAGGATGATACAGTCACGTCACATACCTTTTCTTGAAAAAAAGACTTGTTTGCAACAATTAAGTATCCACATGAGGAGTGCGATGACCTCTGTAGTATCATGGGCTGTTTGTACGGCGACCATCTCTGTGGCTTCCTATGATGTTGTAAGGCAGAGCTGCACACCGGCAACGATACTCCTAATGATGATACTGGAAACAGGAACGGCACCACATCGTTTTTTCGTACGAGCCCCATTTTTGCCTGCACCATCAATAAGAACGTACCAATGTGCGGAGGTTTCATGGTTAACAAACGCTGCTAAGTTGCATTCTTCATGAGGCTCAGCACATGATATGACGGTATTCGTCACGAGACAGTCTAGCTCATATAGCCAGTAATTTGTGCAGGGGCTGTTAACTTTTTCACGTGTTCATATCGGTGCCTGTCCTTTATTTTGGAGCTCTCTCAGACAAGATAATTTATGACTGGGCTTCGCCCGAGCTGTCCCGATTACTCCAGTGCTGAGAATGCACGACTGTTGCCCTCGCCATAAGGTTCTCCAGATATCTCGCCAACTGGAATTTTTCTTTTGTATGTCCATCCTTCAGATTGAAAGTTTAAGGGACTTCGGCCATTCTCTTATGTAATAAATTGGAAAACCTAAACCCATCAACCACCAACTCAGTCGTTAGTTGATGGTTGGAGCTAACGTCGTTGTTAAAGGTAGGCTGCGAAATCTAGCTCACAGATTTTGGCCACTGACGAATCGTGTATACGATTGGAGTTAAACCCCTCAGCGTCAGTTAAAGCCTGAAGATGGTGTACTGTAGCAGCGAAACTGGTAACCATACAATAAATAACGTCCTAAGGACGACTGGAGGTGTTCTATTTTATCACGTAGATGAAGGCACGATTTTCTAATGGACTAGAAGTCACAACCCGCCAGGAGCTACGATTTGTGACCTCTTTCATACAACGGAAGCGGTACGGAATGATTTGCCTGTACTTACAAACAAAGCTCGACTATAAGCGCATCAGAGCCATTTTTGCTGCACGTGATGGGAGTTCTGCATACTGGGTACGCCTGAAACATCTGCAGATTTAATTAGTTATTCTTCCCACTAGTGCACACATGCAGCAGGTAAATGTTTGTTATTTATTATCCTTTCTGAGATTGCAGTATTAATGTCCAGTAGTGCAGTTATGACAAACGCTTAACCTCAAAAAGTTCATCACTGTCCGATTCTTTGGCCTCAAGTAAAGCCCGCTTCAAATGCAGAAGTCAGTTGGTTGATTTATAGCGGCCAGTCTACCATCCACATGCACAATTCCTCTGTAGGATCGGTTCTGTGGCTAACTCTTTGGAAATATCGGTATTATATTATGTACCAGTCTGGCAAACAGTAACATTTTTCCATGTCAAATATACCATACAATAAGTTTAATAGTCCATATTTGTTTAACGACATACATAATCAAAAGGTTAAATCCTTGTTGCTGCAACCACTGTATTCTGTAAATGGCTGTTCGTTTCAGATCCATTTAATTGTCACATCCTATCCTCTTCTCGACGCCTTCCAAATACTACGTCGTAGTCATGAAATACATTCGCAGACTGCGAATACGGTACCTCAATAGCAATACTATGTACCGCAACACGAGAAATTTGTACCGGACCAAGACTCCGGATTTACTTCCTGTCGTTAGTGATCTCCAACTACTTCGGCTATCTGACCACGCTCCGAGGACAGACAGTCACCTCCATACTGCTCGCACAATTATGTCTCCCGGACATGCTCGCTTGTCCGAAGCAATATTGCATTGAACTATACAAGCACGGTCAAACATAGACACAGCACTAATGCAATGTAAGTGTCGAGTCTATTGATATGTCCAATGAATTTAATGTTTCTCTTTTCAGTTTCCTTTAATAATCTTCGCTATTTTTTGACTTCATTGAAGACATCCAGACTGGTTTTCCTTTCCGCGTGGCTGTTTGTTGTCAGTTGCCACCATATTTATTTTTTAGCATCTTTCAAATCGATTCCTTTTCAATTTACTATTACTACAACTTTCACTTCCATTTCATATCGTATTTCATGCAAATGATATTGCAAGGGATTTTATATTTATACATGTATACATTTGCTGCATAAAACGTTTTTCTTAGTCATAAATACATTGTTTTCACTTTCATTAAGAATCTGAGGTTCACTGTGATTACATTACCGAGATAATAAAATTCACGTCATCAGTTTTGATATTTCTTTCAATTTCTTCCATATTTTTCGGTCGCACCATTATTCTCATTTTCCTTTTGTGCACTTTTAACTTCAACAGTTTCTGAGTGACTGGTATGATTTGAATTCTATTCATTTATTTTTTAGAGTCTGCAGCTATTACGCCATTAACAAACCTGATGCATCATTTCACTAAAGACTCTTATTTCCTTTGTCTTCTCGTTCACGATCTGAATAGCTCTCTCAGTGAACACATTAGATAAACTTGGAGACACGGGACGTCCTTGTCTAACTTCTTTTCTAATCCTGGTCTCTTCATCTAAACACCTTATTCGTGTTTATTTTTGTGCTTTGGTTCTGAAATCATTGATAAGTCATTTTTCTGTCCTTCCTGTCAGCCATTCAAGACTAATTTTCTACACATTTTTAGAGTAGTTCATACTGTCAAAAGCTTTTTAGTCATCTTTCTCTCCAGCTGTATGCGCTAAGTGAAAACTGCTTCTATTCTTCGTCTGCTTGTATTTAACTGAAAAAAAAAGTGTGCACAAAACGATTCTGGTACTGCAAGCCTACCAGGAAAGCTATGGTTTCTGAAATCACTGGTGTATTTTTTTCAATGATTATTCTGAAAAGGGATGCCATACAAATTCGAAGTACGCAAGATTCAAATTGACACATTTATAACATTTCATTTCTTTTTAGATACATTCTTGCATTTGTATCAGTCAAAACAATTCACATTCCTTTACATTCTATCTTTTTTCTCTTTTAGGTGAGCTGGAGACCGCAGTGTCATTCTTCTCCTTGGCTTCGCATTGTAGTTGCAGAAAACGGCCTGTGAAAACCTGCAACGTGAACTTATCAGTTCGTAAGTAAAATATTTCATGTTCACTTTCGCAATGGCGGGCGTATATTTTCTACAGTATTTGGTCATATCGAAATCGCCTTTCAGTAATAAACGAAACAATACAAGCAACACATAAAACTGTCTATTAATGTTCAACCTTTGGTTGTTGAAATGACGTACTTCAATACAGATATGTTTACAGCATATCTTATCAGCAAGACTTCTTTCTGAGAAAAAGAGAAGCGCGCCTCCCAATTCCCTCCCCCCCCTCCCCCCACATCGATTCGGACAATTTTTTAAAATAATGTTCGTAATGGTTCGAATAATGTTTTTAGGAAACGGAAAATTGGAAAAATCTGACAAATAACAGTAAACGTGAAAGTGCATTTTCGATGGGATATTTGTATGAGCTCAAGACCATAACTCACCATTCGGACGATGGATCTGCTAATCTTCTTCCTCTTTTTTTTCGTAATGGTACTGTAAATGTTTTCAGGTAAAAGATCGATACAATTACATAGAAAACGACAAAAATCCTAATTTGGATATGCATTCTCGATCATAACAAATAACAGAAAAGATGTATTTGGTTGATTCTTTTTTGTTTTGTTCGTTATGGTCCAGGGATGGAAACAACTCAGTTGAATGTTTTTAACTGAAAGAAGGCTGGAACATCTGGAGAAAGATCTTGAAAAAAAGACACACATTCCAGCCTCAATTAAAATAAAATTACATTTTTTACTCTTTTTTCACTATCTGCCCAACAACTGCAGTCATTTTTATTCTGTTCCAGTTCCAGTTTATTTCGATACTTCGTGCGCATATGTCCTTTGACAGCTGAATGTCAAATTGTGAATTAAGCCAGTCAGTTATGTGGTGGCAAATACTGAATTTAGTTGTTTATTGAACCGTTATTGTGTTATATGTTGATCGCAATCGTTTTACGAATTATCTAGAGTCCGTCTCTTTCTATCAAAGAAATTTACTAGTTTACTTACGAAACAGTGTGAGTATTGAGGTGACAAACGGTTATACGATAACAATAAGTGAGCCAATTGTCGATTTTCAGATGAACTGTGATTATTCGCATTTCACGTTGTGTCGCAATCAACACAACTGAATCGAATTGAAAAAACTGGTCACATTGTAGTGCTCCCAATAAGACGGAGCAAATTAGGTCACAGAACTCTCAATGTTAGAAACAAAATGAATTTCGATATAATTGAACTGCATGGGAAATGAAACTGAACGGAATCGATCGTAAAACATACGTACAGCTCGTACAGAAGAAGAATGAGAAAACGGTCACGAAAATCATAGACATCGTATGAGACATCAACGGGCAGTAGAAATCAATCACACGGAATGTATTTGAATAATTGTGCGATAGGAGAAACAAATGTTGCGTCGTATTTTTATCGAGCTGCATTCCGCTATAACGTGACAACTGATTACGGTGCAGACTAATCCATTGCTTCCAAATGACTACATTTGGAAAAGAAAATGTGGTGTGGGACAATTTCATACCCACTTTCCAGGGTACTGCAACACGATCATCGATAACGTCATTCTACACTTTCACGTAACATGATTATTCGACAACAGCATTACTATCATTATTTTATGTATGAAATTGTTGCGTGAGTTCGTAGTGTGTTGGTTTTGCATGTTGGTATTCCGGTTACTATGGGTTTTGTTTATCGATTGTCATTTATCATTTGTAGTTCGATGTTGCCATTTCTGTTTACATATTGTCACTTTGTCATTTGTAGATAGTGAGTGGAGCTGCGGACGCTAGAAAACGGAGTGCCAAGTGGAGAAATGAGAACATTTCCGACATATTCTTTTGTCTGAGTTCAGTAGAGGGGTAACGGCACTGGAGGCAGCCAGAAACATTGGCGCCGTGTATGAGGATAATATCAGTGGACAGAACATGGCAAGAAAATGATTTTCTAGTTTTGACATTAGTGACTCTCTACGTTCAGGGAGGCTTTCAGGGTTGAACGAAGATCGTTTGAATGCATTAATCCGCAATGATCGACGTCATTGCACTTGACAACTATCAAATGTGATGAATTGTGATTAGTCGAACATCGTGTGACATTTGTATACAATGGGAGAGGTTCAAAAATTGTGTGTATGAGTACTGCATGCTGAAAGTCAAAATCATAATAATCAATGGGTGGCCAGTTATGCACCTCTCCTTGATCGTCATCAACTGGCTCTTGAACAACAACGACCAATCTCATCCTTTATCTTTACTGGTGACGAGAAATGGTGTCTTTATGCTAACATAAGGAAAAGAAAGGAATGGCTGAGCACAAAAAGCAGCAACCACACATACCAAAATTTTCGCGCATCCACAAAAGATAATATTATGCATCTGGTGGAACAGCGACGACATTATATACTACGATAGGCGTTTGAAATGTCGGTGCAGAGTTCGAGAGATGGCACCACCGGCGCGTGTCAAAATGGCTCTGAGCACTAAGGGACTTAACTTCTGAGGTCATCAGTCCCCTAGAACTTAGAACTCCTTAAACCTAACTAACCTAAGGACATCACACACATCAATGCCCGAGGCAGGATTCGAACCTGCGACCGTAGCGGTCGCGCGATTCCAGACTGTAGCGCCTAGGACCGCTCGGCCACCCCGACCGGCCGACGCGTATCGAGGTCCAGTTTAGTTAGTAGCATCTTTGGAAAGTACACACACCAAGTTTCAGCCATATTTGTCTTTGTGTTTGGCATTCGTGTGAATCAAGGAAGTCAGGTGATCGTCAAAAAATGGACGAAAAAGGATTTTTGTGCGGTGATTAAACATTATGAAAGGCAAAACGCCTCAGGACACTAAAGAAAAGCTTGATAAACATTGCGGTGACTCTGCAACTTCGATTAGAACAGTGTATAAGTGGTTTCAAAATTTTCGGAGTGGCCATATGGGCACAAGTGATGCTGAACGTTCTGGACGCTCTGTGGAGATTGTGACTCCAGAAATCATTGATAAAATCCATGATATGGTGATGAATGACAGAAGAGTTAAGGTGCATGCGATTGCTAGTGCTGTGGACATCTCGAATGAACGGGTACATAATATTTTGCATAAACATTAGGACATGAGAAAGCGAAGACCATTCCTTCGGCCAGAAAGGCTATGGCGACTGTCTTTTGGGATTCGCAAGGGATAATCCTCATCGATTCTCTGGAAAAGGGTAAAACTATTATTGGTGAATATTATTCATCGTTACTGGACCGTTTGAAAACCGAGCTACAAGAAAAACGCCGGCTATTGGACTGCAAAAATGTCCTTTTCCATCACGGCAATGCACCAGCACACATCTCAGCAGTTGTGGTCGCAAAATTAATGGAAATAGGATTCCAACTCGTTTCACATCACCCCAATTCTCTAAACTTGGTTCCCTCGGACTCCTATTTGTTCCCAAATTTTAAGAAATGGCTGGTGGGACAAAGATTTTATTCAAACTAGGAGGTGATTGCAGTAACTAATAGTTATTTTGCAGACTTGGACAATTCCTATTATTCGGAAGGGATCAACAAATTAGAACAGTTTTGGACGAAGTGTATAAGTCTACAAGGAGACTATGTCGAAAAATAAAAAAGGTTTACCCCAAACACGTTAGTAGTTTTTATTTTTGAACGGACTTTTCAAACGCCTCTCGTACGTATTGCTTCCCCCAGGTGTAATCATCACTGCTGACATTTATTATTAGTAACTGATATTCAAGAACAACGGCCAGAAAGACAGCGTGAAGTAGCGATCCTACACGCTAACGCCCGCAAGCATTTTGCTAGACTAACAAAATGCTATACAGCAATTGTGTTGGGAAGTCATCTTATCTTGCTGCCTCAGATTTTCACCTGTCTCACTCCCTGTCGAACAACGTTCAAGGAACTTTCTTTCCAAATGAAAAAGCGCTCCGAACATGGCTCGACAAGTTCTTCACCTGTAAACCACGTGATTTCTACAGTCGAGGAATCGAAAATTTACCCCAGTCCTGACAGACTGTTGTAAATAATGAAGGAGAATATATTGTTGACTACTGACGTTTCTGATATGTGTATGTGTTATGTTTATTAAATTTATGGAAAAAAGCTATGAACTTATGCACCAACCTAATATCATTAAGCTATTAGAAAATATATATTTATCTTAACATATTCAGGGGAAAATATATCATCTAGTAGGTTCGCTATTGACACCACTGGACGCAGACTATAAATTTCCGCAGATTTATATAATAGTCAGTGTCCAAGAAGTTCATTAGCGTTGTGCACACAACAATTCGATGAAAATACCAATTGTTTAACGACTGCAATTTTTTTCATTAACACAGTGAACTGACTGCATAGTTCTGAACCGCACTGGACTGCATGCCCTGTGATGATCACAAAATTGTAATCACAGTCTATAAGAAGCCTACGGGATAACACGAAAAACGTTTCAATGCGCCAGCAATTGATGAAGTCGCCATTTTCGTCATTGGTGAAAATCTGAAACCCCATGACATCTTTCTACGTCGGCTGAACGTTCGGCTACAACTTATGTACTAAACGCACTGATCATATGATGCGCAATAATACCATGTAAAATTTTGTCAACGTGAAGACGATCATCATTTCTCGATCCAGACGATATATCCACTTACAAGTGAAGAGACACAAAATTTTTTTGTAACAAGGTTAGTTCATTTCATTGACAGAAAAATTCATTTCCAGGCACTAAACAAAAAGAAAAGTCAGTTCAGTGAACTATTCTTTATGTTGACTAATGGTTCGTGAAAATTAGGACAATGACATCATGAAATGTGAATGAATATGTTGTCGATATGTGCGTCAAACCTGAAAATGAGCGATTAACGTTCGTCAGATTGAACCAGACAAAATTCCTTTCCGAAGGGTACATTCGCCTTAGAGATATCTTCAATACTGATGGAAACGCACAGAATGTGGGCCGAATGACAATTCTCCCAACAACGTACGTCAGATGTCCGCGACTTATGTACGAATCTGCTCAGGATGAGATTTTGTATTTTCGCCATTACGGCAAGCGAGATTTTCTTCATCACGTTCTCGTGCAATCCGCAGTGGACATAAATTCGAAATTGAAATCTGGACACGAGAATGTGTGTCGGGTCAGTCGGTTTCTAATAACGTAGGAACAACCACACCTGTTACTCTCTTTTAGCAAGTAAAAGTACTATAACATTTATAAATTAAGTGTTAAAAGGTTGTAATAAATTCTCGGAAGAGCGTAATTGTAAGAGAAACCTCATTTAATTATCCGGTAATGAAAGATTCAGAGAAGAGTAGGGATTAGCAGATGGTTATTTACGCTAGCGGCGACCAGACAAAATGTTGGCGAAGCAAGCAGGAAAATGATACGTCGCACCAAACGAGCTTTCTCATCGACCTCCGAATAAAATACAAACAGACCGACACGTTTATCTGAATGTTAAGTTTCTGTAAAAGGAGAGTGAGATCTGTGGAACATCACTGTCTGGAATAACCACAGGGTGTGCGGTTACTAAATTCTAACGGAAAATCCAATCGACCCATTGTGGATAAAAAAGGATGAAATATTGTATAACGCTTTGAAATATTGTCACACAGAGCCCAGAATCAAGCACCAATAACAAGAGCAGGGTCGTGAAAAAGAACCGACACGTGACACTGAACCACGTTTACTGTGCATGCGGAGTATCCCTGGAGCAAAAAAAAAAAAAAAAAAAAAAAAAAAAAAAAAAAAACTGCTGAGTAGAATGTATTCCACGAATAACTATGCCCTGGAACGTCCACAAATTAGAACTCTTAAACGACAGATAATAGCAGTCGAACGAGTGATTCACACGAAGTCCGCCAAATGTGTAAGTAGGCTGTTTAGGTTTTTTTATTGGTAACGCCACGTAGCGCTCTGTATGAAAATCACTGGCTGTGCTGTGTGCAGTATGTGGCGGGTTTGCATTGTTGTTTGCTATTGTAGTGTTGGGCAGCTGGATTTTAACAGAGCGTAGCGTTGCGCAGTTGGAGGTGAGCCGCCAGCAGTGGTGGATGTGGTGAGAGAGATGGCGGAGTTTTGAGATCAGATGATCTGGACGTGTGTCCATCAGAGACAGTAAATTTGTAAGATTGGATGTCATGAACTGATATATATATATTATGACTTTTGAACTCTATTAAGGTAAATACATTGTTTGTTCTCTATCAAAATCTTTCATTTGCTAACTATGCCTATCAGTAGTTAGTGCCTTCAGTAGTTAGAATCTTTTATTTAGCTGGCAGTATTGGCGCTCGCTGTATTGCAGTAGTTTGAGTAACGAAGATTTTTGTGAGGTAAGTCATTCATGAAAGGTATAGGTTATTGTTAGTAAGGGCCATTCTTTTGTAGGGATTTTTGAAAGTCAGATTGCGTTGCACTAAAAATATTGTGTGTCAGTTTAGTGTTGATCAGAATAAGTAAAGAGAGTAATGTCTGAGTACGTTCAGTTTTGCTCAGCTGTTTGAAAAGCAAATAACATAAGATGTTTATCAGCACAGTAATTCATTAATTTTTCTAAGGGCACGTTGCAAATGTAGAACTACTAGCGGCAAGTAGAGAGAGCAGGTGGTCATCCTATATGGAACGTACGGTGTTACAGGAACTGCTTGAAAGCGGATGTGTAGGGAAGAGGCTATAACGCCCCTATCCCCGCCCCCAGCACATTCAGATACTTTTAAGAGGTCGCAACAGGATAGGGACTGACACAGGTGATTCTTGATTCCCTCTGGCAGTTCATGTCACCTGTACATCCATCAGATTCATCACACAAGATCAGTGTATCGTGGTCCGTTGACTCTGGACTCTTTCTTCTGGCTTTTGATTGCTCACGGATTCGAATAAGTCACACGAACAAGTTTGACTTGCTTTCCATACTTGTATATTTTATCTTCATGTTTTCGACAAGTTATGCAAAAATTTTGTA
Organism: Schistocerca piceifrons; assembly: GCF_021461385.2. NCBI lineage: Eukaryota > Metazoa > Arthropoda > Insecta > Orthoptera > Acrididae > Schistocerca > Schistocerca piceifrons. The sequence goes on from NC_060145.1 coordinate 348,938,357, forward strand.
CTATACTGCAACTTGTCTGTTATACAGGACTGTTGTTTTTCCTCTATTACGTAATACCAAGATTTACCGACGATACGATTTAAGCTTACTGTATACGTTGACACAATGCCTATACCACACAGATATGAGAATGGTTGTGTGAAGAACTACAACTAGCGTTTTCAGTAATGTGTTGTTTGTTATCTATAAAGATAAAAGGTATTGTATAATTTTTTTAATTTTCTGAACATGCCAAACAATATAATTTTGTTATTTTTCAGTTTTCTCACAGTCCATGATTCAATTCAATTCACTGTGCTTCAAATGTACATCCTCAGAAATTACTTCCTCAGATAATGGCTGATGTTTCGTGCTAGTAGGTTTCATTTCGTCAGGAATCCCTTAGTTAGTCTGCTTGTTCTGTCATTCTTACTTTACCTGTCTTGTGTTAGTTTACTTCCAAGGTAGCAGAATTTCTTAACCTTCCGTCCATTCCGTCCCCAGCTTTAATGGTAAGTTTCTCACTATTATCATTTCTGCTGCTCCTCATTATTTTCGTCTTCATTCGCTTTACTCTCAATCCGCAATCTATACGCAGCATTCCGCATTCAATTCAGTATGTCCTGCAATTATTCCCCATTTTCCTCAGTGTAGCAGCATCATTACTAAATATGAAACTTCCTGGCAGATTAAAACTGTGTGCCCGACCGAGACTCGAACTCGGGACCTTTGCCTTTCGCGGGCAAGTGCTCTACCAACTGTGCTACCGAAGCACGACTCACGCCCGGTACTCACAGCTTTACTTCTGCCAGTACCTCGTCTCCGTCGTGCTTCGGTAGCTCAGTTGGTAGAGCACTTGCCCGCGAAAGGCAAAGGTCCCGAGTTCGAGTCTCGGTCGGGCACACAGTTTTAATCTGCCAGGAAGTTTCATATCAGCGCACACTCCGCTGCAGAGTGAAAATCTCATTCTGGGATCATTACTAAAGCTTACCATAGATATCCTTTCACCCTGTATTTTAATCACACCCCTGAACCTCTCTTTTCTTTTCGTTGTTGTATCTTCAGTCTATAGACTGAACAGCGGGGGAAAGACTGCACCCCTGTCTTATATATTTTTCGTTGTGACAATACAATGGTGTCTAAAAGTTCAGCACGAAAGTAGGTATTGCATGATGTGTCACTGCTGAGTAACGAAATTCCGGTGACTTCACTTCAGTTGTTGTCTTTGAATATAAGTGTGAGTTCTGTTCTTCTCTTTACGTATTTTTTTTGATTACCCTTCTATACGATACAGTAGCATATTTTTCTGTGCATAGACCAAGTTTCATCAAGCCATGTTACTTGGCAGTGAAACGTCATTTCAAAGATACTTTCGTCCTTCAGTTTTGCACATTGATGTAGATTACATAGCCAATAGTAAAATATATCATCAGCGTTACTCTTCGTTTATATACAGAACTTAAACACTGTATACAACACTGTATGTAGTATATCTTCAAGTATTATTTTCAAATGTACAGTATGGCTACCTTTTGTCATACTGCAAATGTCTCATTTAAAACCAATTTATTACCAAATCCTATAGAGCGAGCCTTGATTTATGGCAGGACTGCTTGTGTTATCTACTGACACAGCTCGTTGACATTTACCGGAAGCAGAGAAACAGACATTCTGTCTTAAATATAACCCCGTGCACGGAAGTCCATTGTGTTAAATCAGATGATCGTGGTGGCCAGGATATTGTTCTGCCACGTCCAGTCCAAGTCACTACATTCACACGGAGATGCCCAACAACTTCACGATTAGAATGTGGTGGCGTGTCATCTTGCTGGAAAATAAATTCCGTGTTCATAACCAGTTGTAATCGAAGTATTATCTGATGTTCAAGCATGTCTAGGTATGACATGCGAGATACAATGGACTCTGCAAAAAAAGGACCGTAAACCTTGTTACAGCACAAAAAATTACCTTAAGCGAGTCTCCTATATGTTGGATTATGTGATGTGGTTTCTGCTCGCCCCATATCGAAACATTATGCTGCTTCATTTTACCACAGATATGGAAGGTGGCTTCGTCACTGAACACAGTTTATTAGGAAACAATCTCTGGTCTTCATTTTTTAAAAACATTTCCACACAAAACTCACCTCATTTTTCTTTGACTCTTTCTATTAGAGCTTGCAACAGTTCCAGTTTTAGGGTTTGGACGACAGGCTTTTCCGTAATACCTTCTACTTTGTAACACAAGGGATATCCAGTTCTAAGCTGACACATCTGTTTGATGAGTAAAACTGCCGTAATTGTTCGGTTGCTGTGTCACAGACTGCCGGCCGACCCTGACGCGGCGTGCCACGTCATGCACAGGGATTTTGTTTTTGTGGTGGTCGCTCGCGATACTTGGACCTGAATAGTCTCTGAGCTGTAGAAGTGAATTTCGATTCATGAAACCAGCGCACACACTGCACCGTTATACGACACCATGACAGCTGCTGGAGTACCTCATTCGCACATGCCATCTAGAGGAAACCTCGGGAACTAACACCGTTAGGAGGGAATTAAACAGGAGTACACAGGTTTAATCACCTAAAACATGCATCGCAAATATGAGGAAATGGAAAACGCTATTGACGTGAAGGTTTTTACAGTTTGGATTGATAGTCAGAGGCTCGTACTGTCAGCCAGTAAACAGAGTCTAATAATATTTAGAAATTGTATTTTGGTGCAAAATATACATTTCTTTAAATGGAACAATGTCTGTCGACCATGTAAGAGTAGCGTATAATAGCAAATCTGTGGTGTTTATTGTAGGATTGTAGTGCGAGTCATTTACGAAATAAGTATTTGAAAAGTTTCCATGCCGACAATTGTTTGTGCAGATCAAGCTACGTAGTTGCTAGGTACGAAGTTGTTGTATTCTTACAATGTGCTTGTGTGTTCCTTGAGAGCCCTGCGACCTGCAAGTCAGTTTGTGTGCTACAGTCCAAGCAATAAATCGCGAGTGGACGATGGGATTTATAAATCACAGTAGAAAAAGCCGACATACTCATAGTGTATGAAGAGTGTAGGAAGAATGCAGTTTCTTCTTGTACGGTGCATGTGCAAGACACCAAATTGGCGTCAACCTTCTCGGTAATTATTCATCAATCTCTTAAATTATTTACACGCAAGTGATAGTGTAACACCTAGCTAACGTAACAGAACCGTACGAGTGACGACAGAAGATGGGGAAATTAATGTTCTTGCTTCTGTTTGAATTATTCCGCACATTAGCTCCCACGCAATAGCACGAAGAAGTGGCATGAGTCAGGCGAATGTGCTACGCGTTCTCCTTCGACATGGGTCCACCTCTGTTACACCTCCCTCCATCAAGAGCTGCATGGAAACGATTACAGGACTCCTGTTAACTTTTGTACAAGGGCATTAAGATAGAATACTCCGGATTTATCATGTATCTTGTTTAGTAATTAGATCACATTTACCAGTTATGACCAGGTAAACCACCAAAACATGCACCATTACATTTTTCATACTCCCCATTGGCTTCTTTAGGTGTGTATGGAGTGCTGACGTTTTATCTGGGACAGTGAACCATCATAGGGTCATAGGCCCATGTTTCATTGGCGGAACACTGAACTCGTCCATATATCGCAGCCTCGTAACAAATCATCTTCCACGATGCTAGAAGACGTTCATCTGCAGACTAGGAGTGAAATGTGGTACCAACGTGAGTGGACTGGACACCAGGACCGTTACCGTGGCTTGTCCGTTCCCCGAATTTGACACCTGTAGCCTTTATTCCGTGTGGAAAGCTGAAAGACGCTGTCTTTGGGGACATACTAACTACACCCTATGATATGCAACGACGTATTACAGCAGCCTGCTCGGACATCTCCGCTGAAGTGTTAGCACGTGTGCATCAATCGTTTCATACCAGTCTGGAAGCGTTAATGCTGCTGCCGGTGGTGCTTTTGAACACAACCTGTGATGGTCAGTTGTCTCGTTACTGGTCAGAATCCAAAATAACGAGTGGAAATTTGTGGTAAGGTCTTATGGGACCAAACTGCAGAGGGCATCGGTCCCTAAGCCTACACACTACTTAATCTAACTTAAACTAACACTATGGACAACACACACACCAAGGGAGGGCTCGAACCTCCGACGGGGCGAGACGTACGGACCCTGACAAGACGCCTAAGACCACGTGGCTACTCAGCGCGGCACACATAACGAGTGTATGCACTTGTGTTGTTTTTTAGTTTGTGCTATCACAGGTATTGTACAAGTTTTGGTGTGGGAGTTTTACAAAATACGATACCTCGTAAACGTCTCTCGCGAGAATCGTACAAGAAACATCACTTACTTTCTGATATACCCTACTTTTAGTTTGTTAATGTGAAGAGGCAGGCACATTTTCTAAATGGTGTTTTTTTTTTAGTCATCAGTATTCTGAGTGATTTGATGCGATCCGCCACGATTTCTTCTTTTGCGCCAGCCTCCTCATCTCAGCGTAGCACTTGCAACCTATGTATTCAATTACGAGTATTTGTGGATGTATTCCAATCTCTTCCTCTACAGTTTCTGTGATATCGATAGCTACGATGCCACGGCGTAAGTGCAAGTTCTTAGGTTGGCTCTACGACACAGACACCGACGACAGCGCCCTCTAGCCGGCGCTGTGCAGACTACGAGCTCCGCCCCAGATTCAGCCCATTTGATTTCGAGGAGAGGACCTAGCAACATTGTTTCTATTTCATAGTGGGCAAACCACTATTTGCAACTTTGTAACTTGATGTACGGCTTCGCACCTACGTGTTCACCTAAGTGCAAAGTTTTATATTCATCTTCCTGCTAAAGTAAATGTTATTTTAATTCACTCTGCAGTGCCGGAAGTTCTACCCCACCTGCTCCTCCTAGCTTCCTACACTCGGCCTACCCTTCAGTTTTCAGGAGCAGATCCACGCGCCGCCTTCCAGCTGGGATACAAAAACTGGGCTAGAGGGCGCTGTCGTCGGTGTCTGTGTCGTAGTGCCAAATTAAGAACTTGCACCTACGCCGTGGCATCGTAGCTATTGATACCACAGTTTTTGTCCTCTACAGCTTCCTGTAGTTACATGGAACTCATTCTCTCATGCCTTAACAGATGTCCTCTCGTCCTGTCCCTTCTCCTTTTCCAGGTTTTCCTAATATTCCTTTCCTCTTCGATTCTGGGCAAACCTCCTCATTGCTTACCTTGTCAGTTCACCTAATTTTCAACATTCGTCTGTAGCACCACATCTCAAATGCTTCGATTATCTCCTGTTCCGCTTTCCCCAAAGTCCATGTTTCACTACCGTACAATGATGTGCTCCAATTGCACATTCTAATAAATTTCTTCCGCAAAACAAGGAATGCCCCTTTTGCCAGTGCTAGTCTGCTTTTGACGTCCTCCTTGCTCCGTCCGTCATTGGTTATTTTGCTCCCTAGGTCGTAGAATTCCTTAATTTCATCTACTTCGTGACCATCAATCCTGATGTTAAGTTTACCGCTATTCACATTTCTGATATTTCTCATCACTTTCGTCTTTCTTCGATTTACTGTTAATCCATATTGTATACTCGTTCGACTGTTCATTCCGTTCAGCAGATCCTCTAATTCTTCCTCATTTTCACTCAGGATAGCAATGTCATCATCGAATTGTATCACTGATATCCTTTCACACTAAATATGAATTCCATTACTGAACCTTTCTTTTATTTCCATCATTGCTTTTGCGATGTATATAATGCACATTAGATGCGAAAGACTACATTCCTGCCTTATAACCTTTCTATACCGAGCGCTTTGTTCTTGGTCGTCCACACTAATTATTCTCTCTTGGCTCGTGTACATTACACGTGTCTCCCTATAGCCTAGCCCTAGTTTTATCAGAATTTCGAACATCTTGCTCTATTTTACATTATCGAACGCTTTTCCAGCTCGACAAATCCTATTAACGTGACTTGACTTTTCTTGTCTTGCTTGCATTATCAACCGCAACATAAGAATTGCCTCTCTGGTGCCTTTATCTTTCCTAAAGCCAAACTGATGGTCATCTAACACATTCTCAGTTTTCTTTTCCTTTCTTCTGCATATTATTCTTGGCAGCGACTTGGATGCGTGAGCTGTTAAGCTGATTGTGCAATAATTTTCGCACTTGTCAGCTGCTGCAGTCTTCGGAATTGTGTGGATGATATTTTTCCGTAAGTCAGATGGTATGTGCCCACCCGGTTAGCCGTGCGGTCTAACGCACGGCTTTCCGGGCGGGAAGGAGCGCCTGGTCCCCGGCACGAATCCACCCGGCGGACTTGTGTCGAGGTCCGGTGAGCCGGCCAGTCTGTGGATGGTTCTTAAGCGGTTTTCCATCTGCCACGGCGAATGCGGGCTGGTTCCCCTCTTTCCACCTCAGCTACACTATGTGGGCCACTGCGGCTGCGGCGGGGACGGAGCCCCTCCGTCGTTTCTAGGTCCCCGCTTAACATACACTACAATACAATACAGATGGTATGCCGCCAGAGTCATACAGTCTACGCTTCCCGCTTCCCACTATGATTTTAGAAATTCTGATGGAATGTTATCTATCCCTTCTGCCTTATTTGATGTTAAGTCCTGCAAATTCTGATTCTAATACTGGATCCCCTATTACAATCTGTTTATTGGCTAACGACACGAGGTCCTGATTGTTAACCCATTCTGCGAAAACAACTTATCAACAGCATTTTCCATTTCTTCATTATTAGCTGTGCAAGTTTTACTGGATTCATCCTGTGTACTAGTTTCAGTGCTGAATCAAACATTTCAGTAAGTTATTTAGACTTTTCACTGTTAAACTTTACTTTTGTACAATAATTTCTAAACGCTCATTAATACACTTTGGTTTACAGTCGAGTGAAATAAATGCGGAATAAAACATAATACCGAATGCTTAGTAACTGTCTTCCATACGTCTGCCCCAAGACTAGACGTGTGTATAAACCCCTTTACGAGATGTCTGACGCTGGTAGGCAGCGGCGTACTCGCAGAATGCCTCAGCGGTCCGCTTTAAACGAGTCATGTGGCGCGGCGGTCCTCTCCGGCTTAACAGCGGCGCGCGTCTCGCGGCAGCCACTCGCACGTGCCGCGAGGGCCCTCTTGACGTCACACTCTGCGGCCGCCGAAAGCCAGTCGCGTAATTTACTCTGAGAGACCAGCCGGAGCGCCACCTCCCACCGCCCGCCGCGCCCGGAGAGCTCTCCGCGTTAATAACGTGTTACGAGTGTCGGGATGCACGGCTCTCAGGTGGCCGCGTCGCAATGCCTACGGCAGGTAGAGTAACCCAGAGCTGTTGCTTCCGTCTGACGTCTCCACGCCGCACTTCTCTGTACTTGGTTCAGCCCTTTGACACCCAAAAATATAGCAAAAATTTCAGTAGTTTTCGGAAAACTGAGCTTTACCGTCACAGTAAGCAACTAATACGAGAATAAATTGGCGATAAGTAAATAATCAGTCATTTTAAGAAGGTGGTTTCACTTTGGAAGCACTGTGACATACAATTTTCAATGACCCATCAGCCACGCGGGATTAGCCAAGCGGTCTGAGGCGCTGCAGTCATGGGCTGTGCGGTTAGTCCCGGTGGAGGTTAGAGTCCTCCCTCGGGCATGGGTGTGTGTGTTTGTCCGCAGGATAATTTAGGTTAAATAGTGTGTAAGCTTAGGGACTGACGACGTTAGCAGTTAAGTCCCATAAGAGTTCACAAACATTTGAACTTTCAGCCATCATTTCATGTGATATACACTCCAAGACACAAAAAGGTGAAAAAAACGCACCATGAAGTAATTATCCGTATGGACCGGAAATCTGTACGTGTGATGTAGATGTACAAATAAACAAACGATGCCAATCTGTTTCAAGAGAAAGTGCTTCACTAACTGAGCAAGTGAATAACGCGTTGGTCCAACTCTGGTCCTTATGCAAACTGTTGACTGATTACAGAATGAGATTTTTGCTCTGCAGCGGAGTCTGCGCTGATATGAAACCTCCTGGCAGATTAAAACTGTGTGCCAGACCGAGACTTGAACTCGGGACCTCTGCCTTTCGCGGGCAAGTGCTCTACCATCTGATATAACCAAGCACGACTCACGTCCCCTCTTCACAGCTTTAATTCTGCCACTACCTCATCTTATACCTTCCAACCTTCACAGAAGCTCTCCTGCGAACCTAGCAGAACTAGCATTCCTGAAAGAAAGGATACTGCAGAGACATGGCTTAGCCACAGCCTGGGGGATGTTTCCAGAATGAGATTTTCATTCTCCAGCGGATTGTGCGGTGATATGAAACTTCCTGGCAGATTAAAACTGTGATCCGGACCGAGACTCGAACTCAGGACCTTTGCCTTTCTCGGACAAGTGTTCTACCATCTGAGCTATCCAAGCACTACTCACTCCTCCTCCTCACAGCTTTAATTCTGCCAGTACCTCGTCTCTTACCTTCCTGAGTTCGAGTCTCGGTCCGGCACACAGTTTTAATCTGCCAGGAAGTTTCATATCAGCGTACACTCCGCTGAAAAGTGAAAATCTCATTCTGGAAACATCCCCCAGGCTATGGCTAAGTCTTGTCTCCGCAGTATCTTTTCTTCCAGGAGTGCTAATGCTTCAGGGTTCGCAGGAGAGCTTTTGTGAAGTTTGGAAGGTAGGAGACGACGTTCTTGTTGACTGATTGATTGGTAGAGTTGTTGGATGTCCTCCAGAGGCACGTCGTGCCAAATTCTATCCAATTAGCGCGTTAGATCGTTAAAATATCGAAATGGTCGAATGCCCATAATCACTCACAGACCGCAAGTGGCAGCCGTGGAAGTGGGAGGTATACAAAGCGGGCCGGAGGGGGGGGGGGATGGGACATGTAAAACTGTGCATTGTCGTAGTGCGGAAGCAGAGCAATTTATCTGGTGTCCAGAAGTCGTGGACATTGGCTTTCGGGCCGAGAGTGGAAGCGTTTCCAAAAAGGGTAAGTCTGTGAGCATCTCACATGCTTCTCTGATTAAGTATACCGTACACGGAAAAATGGCGCTGTCCAAAACTGGCGCTGAGGCTACTATTGTGCACCACAGACCATGGATGACAGCGGTGAGCAACGGCTGTCGAGATTTGTTTGGGCGAACAGACGTGCAGGCGTTCTGCAACTGACTGACGAAGAGGCTACCACCAGTGTCGTCTCAACAGCCGTTCAGCAAACGTTGCTTCGTATTGGCGTTCGCAATAGACGCCATTTCATGTACCCATGCCGACTGCTCATCATCGCCAATGAAGACTGGAATTTGCAAGCGAGTACCGCAACTTAGCGTCCACGCTGTGGCGTCAGGTGCCTTTTCAGATGAATCATGTTTTATGCTCCATCGACATAAAATGTCTGAAAGCAAACACCCTGCAACAATAGTTGTCGAAATGATACAGGCCGAAGGAGGGATCGTTCTGGTATTGGAAATCTTTTCATGGCATTTCCTGGGTAATGCCACTATTCTGTGAAACTCAGTGAAATAGAAGTTATTCATTTATTGAATATACATTTTTACTTACAAATTTTCGCATTAAATGTTGAAAGTGCCCCCACCCCCTGTTGTTGAATACCCAATTCATTTCGTCTAATCATGTTTCCAAACACAAGCTGTAACATTTCTTCTTTAAAAGAAGCACTGAAAGTGGATGATGTAGTTTTCAGTTCATTGATGGTCTTTATAGACAGTTGCTTTCGCTGCACCCCAGAAGAAAAATTCAGATGGTGTTAGGTCAGACGATTGTGGAGTTAACACATTTCTTACTGACTTTTTCGGACTCATGGACATTTTATCGGAAACATCGAGTAGTTTATCCTCAGACAAAACGCTAGGGCGACTACTTCTCGGTGCACCTGTCACTAAACCCGTACTTTGAAATCTGTGAGTCAAATCTCGCATAGTATCACGATGTGGGAGTGTTGCCTCCGGGAAAAGTGAATTAAATGTTTGACGAACTGAAACTGTGTATTTAGCGCCAGCTTTGAACACTTATTCGACTAAAAACACGTTCTTCAATGGTTAGCATTTTAATAGTGACAAAAACGAAACGAACGAACAAAGGAACTAAACAAACTTTCACGTCAACACGTAACGACTCACACCAACGATACTACTGACGCTGGCTGAGATAAGCGAAACAGTGGAATGTTGGGGGAGTCCACCTGAATGGAAGTAACCCAGGCAAGCGAACAATCATACGGCACGCGTGGCTAAGAATCATGCGGCACTGCGGAGAGACTTTTAGAACGCCCCGTATAGCTATCCTTGAGGACCATATGCACCCTCCATGTAATTTGTTTCTCCTCGGCATGGTAGCATCTACCAGCAGGTCAATGCAACCCTCACACAGTTCGAAGTCTATATGCGTCGTTCGAAGGGTACCAAGATAAGGTTACCGTACTTCCCTGGCCACCAAACTCCTTATATTTAAACCTGATCGAGAATCTGTTAGGCCACGCTGCTCAGGCTGTTCGCACCATCGATGCTTAACCGAGAAACCAAGCGCATCTGACCTCGGCACTGGAGTCGGCATGGCTTCATATCCGTGTTTGTACCTTCCATAACCTCATAGTCTCCCTGCACGTCTTTCAACGGTCTGCGCTACAAAACATGTTTATACAGGCTTTTGACAGGTGATCACAGTGATGTGACTAGAAAGTGTAAATATGATGTATAGTGTCCGTGGCCAGCTACGGAGTGCACCATTCCGAGTTTTGACTAGAAAAATTGTAGTTTTAGCCACTATTGCTCACGAGGAGAAACGTTGTCACTACTGCGTACTATATGACAGGTTTCCCGCTGTTTTTGTTACATGACATCCTAAATTTCATGTTGGCTGAATACCCAGTCCTAAGAGTGTGTGTAATTTTGTCGAATTGCTACTAAATATGCAGCAGTTGGTAGCTTTACCAATTTCTGTGGGAACAGCTGCAGTATAAATCGTGATTAGTTCTTTGAAAGTGTCCGAGATTTCTCACTACTCCTGGGACAATCAGTTCTCGAGTCGCTTCTTACGACCATGGCAGGTCTCTGTCTCTTCAGATGCATAAATACTGCCTGTAGCGTATGGCGTGCTGCAGGACACGGAACTGATACTAAGCTTAAAAATCTTACTTCCGACGAAAGTGGGAGAAACAGCGAAGTCCAATTCTCACTCATTAACAAAATGTGAAGGAAGTCCATGGCGTCGTGATTAGGCCGATTCATTAACAACATTTTTTTGTCGTACACAGCTGTTTACGATTGGAGCGAAACGATAGTGACCTATTCATATAACATTACGCTGGGAGTTGGGAAGAGAGGACACCAACAGGGAATATTAGGAGGGCGTAACCAGTTCCGGTATCCGTTTCATAACGAAAGGAAACCAAGCGGAAACCGAAGACTGAACTGGCGTACAAAATTTTTGTAACAACAGGAAGAACGGTACAAACATTTTTGATCAATGCCAATACGTTTGTTGAATTCAAAAGTTGCTTCCTTGAATACTTTTCTCAACGCGTCGTAGAGAACTCCATTTATCGCACAGACATATTGCCTCTAATAACATTCAACTCATGGAGAAGCCTACAAAGAGCATGTGTAGCAGATTACCAAAAGTTTTATCTCGATGAAAGGACACGCTCGGTACGGAGAAAACGGTCCTGTCTCTTTCAAGAGATGCTGCTATACAATGTTACATTACGAATCGTAATTTTCATTAGCTAGTAGTGCTGGGACGTTGGATATACAATGCACCCCTCATTCCGCGCAGTTATATGTGGGCTTCTCGTAATCGGGGGACTAGAACTGTAATCTTTCCGGATGGATTTAAATGACTTCGGATCACAGTTAACAATTCCGTGTTTTTACAGTTTAAAGTCAATATTAAGTTTAAATTTAAACTTATTTTAGGGCACAGTTCCGAATGGCAGCTATAACTGCTTTATTTATGTAAATGTAACACGGACCCCTCCTGCAAATGATTAATGCCTCGATTTACGGATATATGGTTTTGGGTAAATGATCGTACACAAAATGCGCCGATTTTGATACGTTTACATTATGCAGGCAGTCTCTGACACCTCGAAAATAGTCGGAAAATATGTTACTGACTGAAAATAATTTTACCAAGTTCGACCGCAAAGAACATCTACAGGTATCATATATGACAATGAAAAAGTACGAAAACGTTTGACGTTAATCATAAATGTGAACTAATTGTTGTACACCAATTATTATTTTTACTTAAAAAATGGTTCAAATGGCTCTGAGCACTATGGGACTTAACATCTATGGTTATCAGTTCCCTAGAACTTAGAACTACTTAAACCTAACTAACCTAAGGACATCACACAACACCCACTCATCACGAGGCAGACAAAATCCCTGACCCCGCCGATTTTTACTTAAAATGCCAATCAAATATACTGTTTTGTCAATGATAAAAAACAATCTGTAGGGATCAATGCAGTCGTCACGACTACGGAGAAACAGAAATACAAGCCTAAGAAATCGACAGTAAAATCTTTTTCCTACTGCTCCCAAAAACTCAAAAACGTATATATTAAAAAAATTCAGTATGCGTGTCACAAATATTTAACACTAAATGCTGAGTTTTAGTACCACACTATGAGTATTTTTAACTACAATCGTATATAATCAGCGTACTAGGAAACGCCCACCGTCACTGAGTCATTTTCGTAAGTCGATACCGGGTTTGTTCATAATCAGGGCATTAAAATTTTTAATATGCAAAGATCTACTAATTGCTGCTTGTCATCTAGCTTTAATGTATTCACACTTTTTGAGCATATCACACACGGTACACCATTTCATACCATCAAAATCGTTTATTGTCATCTAACTTTAATATATTCACACTTTTTGAGCATATCACCCACGGTACACCTTTTCATACCATCAAAATCGTTTATTAGAATCTGTGATCTGCATGTAGATATGTTAACGCCAAGAAGAAATTAGTTGGAAACTTATTTTGATGGTTCATAGGTTGGATTTGCTATGTACAGTCATCACGTACAGCTAGTTTCCATCATAAAAATCAAAATGAGGGTTAGAACAGCTATACGAATCTTGATTGGTGTCCTGTGCCTGATCAACGACAGTTAGATGAATGAAACATTGAAGTGAATGTGTAACGGAAAACCATATATTCATTTACATACCACGAGACATCTCCGACGGCGACACATGATCATGGAGTATAGAAGACACAGCACGTCACTAGGCATTTACAAAATATTTTGAAAGAAGGAAATGTTTGTACAAAATCAAAAAAATTACTTATAAAAATTCATGAGAAATGTAATAATAACAATAATAATGTAATAATAATATGAGTTGGCATGTAGCTACTAAGATGATCTTTTTAACAGATTGGTTTTACTGATGTTACAAGCCCTTGACTCTAGGAGCCTTAACTTTTACATATGAACATACAGACAATTGCCGACACATGTCATTTGTAGATAGCTTTACTGACTGATTGCTAATGTAAAGTTAGTTTGTACTTTTGAGGAAGACGGGTTTAAATCCGTCGAAACCACGGTAAGGGTTATTTGAAAACCACCATTTATTCTAACTGGTTGGCTGCCTATTACATCTGCTGTTCTGCAACTGTTGATGTGTAGGGTCGCAAGTTTGTTCCGAGCGATCGTTTGTTTTAGGATAGCTAGCTGCATGTAACTTCTGGGGCTGACATCTTCCAGCCTAACGCGCATCTGTCACTACCTACCGTGGGAATGCTATCCAATGCCTCTTGCTGGACACGTACATTCAGCACTAATATCAACCTAAATAAATTATACTAAACATTGTTCAATCATTTTCAAAATTGGTACACTACCTTCTGACATTCAGGAGAAGATTGTATCCAAATTTCAGCTTTATAGCCATCATAGTTTCAGAGATTAAAAAACATAAACAGAACACGCATGGTGCAGAACTAATTCATTGAGGTTTTTATATTAAATCCTTAATTATTTATCGTAATATAAAAATCATACAAAATTATTATTGGTGTCTAAGATTGTTGTGGGAGTATGTGTGAGTGAATGAGAGTGTGTACGTGGGACATTCGTCAAATTTTAATGTTGTATTATCTTAAGTAACCTGCAAGAGTTATGCAAGCCTGTCGTGGGAAGATGTTCATAGGGTATTTACCCACTTTGCTTATGATGTATGTTTAGGTGTGATTGCTATTGTAACAGAGCAGCAAGAAAGTCAGCTGGAGTTTTATCTGTATCTAAAGGATACTTCCAGACTTATTGCTTTTTCGTTTCCATATATTAAACATTACTTTAATATTTGTGTATCTGAATGACGTAAATGTGTTTGTATGTAAGGACTGGAGCAGGCCAGTCTTAGCGCGAGTATGATCATGATCGAGCATTGTGATTGACAGCGAGTATGGTTAGCCAATCAGAATTGAGACGGTTCCCGCTGGTTACCTGATAGTTATACTTGGAGTGAGGCCACAAGAAGGGAGTCACTCGCTAGCTTTGAACATGGACGACCATATTGCTAGAGAAAGTCAAAATAATGTGTAAAATGAAGGAATATTGAGTTCCTCACATTTGATATGTCTCGCGACAAAGGCTGACGTAGTTACGGATAGTTTTGTGAAGTTCGGAAGTTTTGGAACTGTATTGTTGGAATGATGTTCGCGTGTGAAAAGTCGTCCTTCGTAGTATCCGCGTGGCATGTTTCAGTATTCAACCACCGAGCATTTTTGGCGAGCAATTTTTTTTTTAAATCCACCAGAAGGATCGAATGTAATAACTCATGTTAGTGGTGGAATTAATAACTGTGGAAACGTTGTTTAACTCGGGTCGGACATGGACAGATTTCTTGCTGCTGTGCGTGGGAAATGAGTGTATGAATTGTGAACTTGACGAAAATAACCGATAGTTGTAATGTGGACTGAAAAATACCATTTCTTTGGTGATAAGAACAAAGAAACATTTTTGTGTGCAAATTTCGGACATTATTTTCCAGAAGCCAATCCATTATCTTACCGCCCGATAAATTTTTTACTGACAGTTTTTCTACAGAACTTTATTTTTTTACTAGAGTTGCGCGGCCTCAGTAATTGTAGATATTGGATGGTGTTTTTTTTTATCAACGCTGCTTTTACATCATCTTGTAAGTATCTAAGTTTCCGAGTGAAGGGACATCGAGGAGACGCCGCTCCTGAGGTAGGTGAATTTCTAATTTGCAGCCTTCACATTACACTGAATTTCAAACCCTTCCACGCTTCATACAGCGCAACCATGTTCAAACTATGTAATAATATCTACTATTATTCTTCGTGTTATTGTGAGAGCTATAACAACGAACACTCGGAAGAAAAGTGAAGTTTATTCCACTAATCTTAATATTGAAGACCTAAAGAGGGAGATGTTACCCACAGCCAACCATTATATCTCAATTCGACTTTAACAACGGATTACATGGAAAAACAGTGGAAAATCCATGGAATCACATAAACAACCCAGAATTTACTTTAGCACGAATGGGACTCCAAGCAGCTAGCACTGCAGTTTCTAACAAAAATCAGTGGACTAATACAGAACTGAACTGAACCAACAACAGACACTGATGTAGTTGTGACGTCGTAATATAACGTAAAACCTATGAAATTTCATGTATAATATCGTTAGTTGATGTTATTCTTCTTGGCTATCCGACGGAACATTATGCCACTAGCTGGTCTCTAAGAATAAAGAAAAGTTCTCACAAAGAATGCTGACCATGTTGCACTGTTAAAGGGCTTGTGAGAACTGGAAGACTTTTTATTTCTTATGAAGAGCTTACACTTGCTTATCACGACTGAAGTCGATGCGGAAATCATGTTGAATGATACACTGGTAGGCCGTAGGGACACCAGTCAAAGACTGATATTAAGCAAATCACTACCTATCGATCTGCCAGTCAAAAACTTGTTAAGATCGTTATTAGCCACTGTTGAAATAGAAGGTAGTTTTTATTTTCTAGTATCGCACAAAGGTCTCTGTTTTAAGCCAAAACTCGTTTCTGCTTCATTGGAATTGCCATCAAACTCACGCAATAACCCGATTACTCGCGAGTGCACGCGTTTACGTAATTAACGAACTTCTCGTGCTAGAATGTCGCTGCGACCGGCTTTATTTCTCCGGCCGCCAGCTAATGGGCGGAGTTTTGCTGCTTTCGGCTGACGTCGAGGCCGACACAGCTGAGTGTCCAACTTCTTAACATTCTGTCGTCCATTTACGCCACTGCTCGATGACCGAATTTCCTCGAATATCCTTAAAAGTGAAATGACGATCTCTAGGATCTTTCCAACCGCATCATAACGTGTGATACGAAACTTTTTAGATGTAAAATATGCCGTGAACAACGACAAAGATATTAATTCTGAACAAAAATAAACAATATGTACGAGGACTGAATGAAAAGTAATTCCTCCACCTTCGTTAATTGGGTTTGGATGGGAATATTTTAATATATCAGACGCATAAATGATCCTTAGAATTGGATCTTTAACTACCAATATTCACTTTTCCACATAATCGTCAGCCAACTGGATACATTTCTGTCAAAGAAGAACAACTTTTCTAAAGCCGTCACGGAAGAAGTCGACACTGTTTCCTCAATCACAGTCTCACAGTTCTCTCAATGTCTTCATCAGAAGCGTAATGCTGTCCCATAATTGAATGCAGAAAGACGTCATCTTCATTCTCGTAGCGAGAGAGGAGTTCCTGGCAAATTTCAAGTCTGTGCGCTTTCATTTCAGGCGTCAGCATCCGGGATACCCATCGCACTCAGATCTTCCGATTGCCAAGCAAAGCAATAATATGATCCACACGCTCTTGTGAAATGCCGATTGTGCTTGACATTTCTCTTTGAGTGATACGACGATCGTCCTGAAACAATCTGTCAACATTCTGCTTGTGAAACTCGGTGGCTGCTGTCACAGGACGTCCAACTCTTTTATTTCTCACGCAGGTCAGATGTTCCCGCCTCAACATCTTTAAACTTACTCGCCCAACGACGCACAGTACTCATATCAACACAATCACCATAAACTGCTTTCATTCTCTGGTGAATCTCCTTTGGGGTGACACCTTCTACTGTCAAGAATTCAATGACTGCACGTTGCTTAAATCGCATTGACCGACCGTCTGCGCGGGGTTTCGTACTTTACACTGCAACAAAACAACCGTTCAGTGCTAGGGATTCCCGCCAGCTGGGGCTGTAGACAAGAGGTTACAGAGCAAACCAGTACCTACAGCATACCAATGCTGCCAACTGTTGAAGAGTTACGAAGGTGGAGGCATTACTTTTTAGTCAACCCTCGTATATCTGATATTAATGAAGACATATTATAAACAATATAATAAACACAAACATGCGTTTCCTGGGGAATGAGAGACGTAAGATCTCCAAAGTGAGAAGGAGATGGAAGGCTAATGCTGAAAAAAGTTGGAAACCCATGGCTTTTGAAACGAACGTCTGCACAAGGAGCCAACGGCCTTGCCGCAGTGATGACACTGAAGTTCAGCGCAGTCGGGCTAGGCTAACATCGTCCCCGTCTGCCGAGTGCTGTTGGCAAGCGAAGTGCACTCAACCTGATATGTCTGCGTAAGCAGAAGAAACTAACGATCAAAGCCCGACACAATTTATTGGACTGTTCAACTAACCAAAACAAATACTTCAAGTATAACACCAACACAAAACAGTGATCCGTCTTCGAATCACAACTACATACAAGAATAAGATAGAAAACAACTGAAATAATTTCCTACTAGTCTCCGCCAGAGAATTCTCCCATATACCAAGCCTAATGAGAAGATCCAAGCCGGGCTGCCGGGGCGGCAGCCATCCAAGTCTGCTGGCGGTCGAGGAACGGCCAATGTGCCGGCCTTTAAAGCGCCTCAGCGGATGAGTATCTCCGAACTATTTTCCATCACGTGGTTGACATGCGAAAATAGTTCCGGGATCTGCAGCGACCTTTTCCTTACGTTTATGCTGCCGGTAGTGGCCCCTGGTGTCTTTGCTGTGGTGTTGTTGTGGTGGTTGTTGCTGTGGCCGTTCATCAATATTGCCTGTCGGTTGTATAGTGCTTGGGTGTGCCTGCGAACGCGGGCAACCCGCGGCTGCAGGCTGTCAGTTTGGTTGCTGATACTCTAGGCGCAGTGATGTCTGGTGGAGACGGCCACAACACAACCATTGTGAGGCTAGCTGAGGAGCTACTTGATTGAGAGGTAGCGGCATCTGTCACGAAAACTGACAACGATTGGGAGAGCGGTGTGTTGACCACAGGTCCCTCCATATACGCATCCTCTGACGGTTCAGGGCTGAGAATGACACGGCGGCAGGTAGGTACTGTAGGGCCTTCAGGGCCTGTTCGGACGGTGTTTTTCTGTTTTTTTTTTTTGTGCATAAGGAATGTTTGATTCATTTAATTAGTACACACAAGAGGTTAATGGTGTACAAAGAGCAACAAGTTCAAATGGTTCAAATGGCTCTAAGCGCTATGGGACTTAACATCTGAGGTCATCAGTCCCGTAGACTTAGAACTACTTAAACCCAATTAACCTAAGGACATCATACACATACATGTCCGAGACAGGATTCGAACCTGCGACCGTAGCAGCAGCGTGGTTCCGGACTCAAGCGCCTAGACCCGCTCGGCCACAGCGCCCGGCAGCAACAAGTAATCAAGGACAAAATAAAACGTGCTAATGCATCTGACAACATTTCTTCTCGACAGTATCATAGTGCTGTAAGAAAATGAAATAAAGACAAAGAAGACATAAAAAGATAAATATTCACATAAAAGAAAGGAAAAAAGATTAGGATATACTTCCTCATCGATGTTTAGGACATTACATAGCTCTGTCATGGCTAAAAGACAGGATAGAAACTGGCCTTGTCCATGATAAGGATCTAACCTGCCATTTGGCTTAATTTCTTTACATACCTCATGGAGTCACTACCAAGGACGCTTCTACGTTACCTCCACTACATATATCTGCCATAAGGATATTCCCATTACACACATGCGTGGGGCTGGATAGTCCAGAGAACGTCAGGCGACCTGCTCAGGGATATTATCGTGCCCCAGTTGGGCTCAATGCTAGCCATGCCCACACCTGTTTCATAAGCAAATTAGTCCCTCATCGCCATCTTTAGCGACGTACTGGCTGATAATGATATACAGTGAAGCGTTCCAGTAAAAGTCTGACATTGTTTGTTTGTCAAAAAACAACCAGGAAAGTAACCAGCGATAATTATTAACGTAATGGTCATATTATCGTTCTCTTTTTAACATTAGTGTGTGATGGAAAGACAGCATTAGTTACAGATTTTTTTTAAGTTTATGTAGAGTCAAGTTAGTTGTGGCTCAAATTAGAAGCACAAAAATTTTGCCTGCACAAAGACAACTATGACGCACATTAAGTATAATCCTGAAGCTGATAATCTAATCTTTCCACTTGTTACTGATTTGCAAATGCTATATTCAATTGTAATTATTGTAAGGAATATCTGAAATTAATGGAAATTAGCCTCACATTCTGTATGTGAGTATTATACTACTCTACATCTGCCATCACATAGATTAGCTTCCCAACGTGGGACTGACACGCTGAACGCAACAGGGGTTATAACAATGACTGTTATGTTGTAAATATTGTTTACCACAACTCTCAATTCTCATTTGCAGGGTGTTTATAAATTACTTACACAAAAGTAACCATTACTGTGAAAAGAGTAAATGACCTACAGAAATATTGGAAACAGTGCTGATTTAGTATATCATCAGATCTTACTCCTGCGCAAAACTGTTAGTTCTCGATGCTCCCGCTAGGTGGCATATATGATGAGTTATTCCAACAGTCATCAAGGAGTCGTATAAAAGTGCAGAGCATGTGCAGTGTCATTTATGGTTTCATGAATCAAAATCCGCTTCTACAGTCCAGAGACAATTGAGGGGTATCACAAACCACCACCATAAAGAAAAATTTCTATTAATTGGTACAATCGTTTCACCGAAAAGTGGCTGTGTATCACATAGGATCCCGCCTCAGAGTCGGCCAACAATCTGTGACACAGCAATTGGAGAAGTTTGCCACTCTTACATTCGTAGTCGTAGACGTGCCAGCTCAGAATTTAATACGCCTAGTGCTATAGTATGGAAGGTACTACGGAAAAACCTGACATTCGAATCCCAAAAACTGGAAATTTTGGAAACTTTAAGTGAAAGAAAAACGAGTTTTCTGGAGAAATGTTTAAAGCAGTGCGGACTATAGATGATCTTCTGAATTCAGTTATATTCAGTGACGAAGCGACGTTCCATACTACGGTAATGTGAATCGCCATAATGTTACAATATTGGGTGAGGAGAAATCACGTCACGTAATCGAACATGTACTGGACTTGCCTAAAGCAAATGTTTTTTGCATTGTAAACTGTAACAAGGTCTGCGGTTCGTTCTTTGTAGCCGAGTCAAATATAACAGGCATGCCGTACCTGGACATACTACAACATTATATATTACCCAATTCCAGCAGGACATGCACAGCGAATTTATTTCCCAGCAGGATGGCGCTCCGCCGCATTATCCCGTTGAAGTTATCGCGGATCTCCGTAGGAGTGAGCCGACTTGGATTGGGCGTGGTCGAACAGTATCCTTTCCACTACAATCACCTCTTTCAACCACAATGGATTTCAGTGTACGGGGAATCGGAGCCATTACAGACAAGTGTTTGCTCCTCAGCTTACGAGGAACGTCAACGAACTGCGACAATGGGTAGCACCAGCAGTTGTCACCATACATCAAGACTTGCTTAATAGGATTTTGCAGGAAAATGACTATATACAGGACATTTGTCGTGTCATAAAAGGTGCTCACATGGAACATTTGTAAATAAAAGTTTAAGCTATAAGTATTCAGTGCTGAATCAAACATTCTGTAAGTTATTTGCCGTTTTCACAATTAAACATTACTTTTGTATAAATAATTTATAAGAGTCAGATATTTAGCACAACAGCTGCGATACAAAAAACTATGTTTCAAGGATGATAAAAATAACGTAATGAGAATCCAGTAATTAATTATAATTCTGGTTTCTTAGCGCTGCAATACAATGCTCAGAAGACAACGAGTGCTTTGATTCTAGGGCTGTTAATTAATGTAAATTAAGAAAATCTTATTTTTTAATGGTGGGGTGCGTTTTTCATTTCAGTGTACCGAACTGACCTGTTGCAATATAAAAGGACAAAAGCTGTAATAATGTACACATTATTTTGCGACAGGCTGAGTTAAAAAAAAGTCCTACATCGAACAAAGCCTGATAAATTCTTCCCTCTTGTAAGGGTTCGTTGCTTGTGATTACAACCAGTGGGGATCTCCCTCTTCAGGCAGAGAGGCGGTGAGCTGTAATCAGCCGTGGTGCCGTGTTATTTTCTGATCTATGCGCTCCGTGTAGATCCTTAATTAACTTTGGGCCATTCTGTGTAGCGCGGCTTCCCTGCGCACAGTAATGCGGCCGTGACAAGGGCCGAGGGCCGGGCTGTGCTGTCCTGCGGGCAGCCTACAGAGGCAGGAGAGGGGAGGGGAACCCCCGAGTCCCGGTGTCCCTCAAAGCGCGCACGCCATGTTGGCGGCGAGGGGGTTCCCCTGCAGTGGCACGCTGCCGTACAACTGAAAACTGCCAAAAGCCACACTTATCGACTCGTTTTGTTTCCATAGAACGGAAACAGATAATGAAATGCAAACAAAACCGAACCTTACGAGCAACAGACTGCACAAAACCACATACCATGGCAGAAAGAAAATAAGTTAGACTGTGCAGTAATAATTCGTAGCGTATACATTGCCTGTTGCGTAAATAGATTTTGCAGCGTATATTTCTGCTTTACAAACTGGGGCGTAACGTTAGGGCCTCCAGGGCTTGTAATGCAGGGGCGCCTATTGCTTTAGAGGCCCACAGAAATACAAATATATAGTATTATTGCTATTATTATTAAGATTACAGATGGACAGATAAATCGAAATGTATACAAATATAACTAAAGAAATATGTATCAGATAATTAGTCAAGTCAAATTCCAGCCTGCACAGAAATAGTTTGATCAAAACTGTTTCGTAGAGACGTCAACGATGTACTGAGTATAGCATGGCTGCAAGAGTGTGTAAACAATGTCTTGTTTTGCTTTCTCTCGGATCACTTGGTTTACAGCATAATATTGTTTGGCCATCACAAAAGAGCGCGGATATTATTTATTACAAAACAACGAAATCAATGAAAATGTGCTAAAAGTGTTCAATAAGTAAGGGAACACATTTATTTCTAGATCAATTTGGGATGAAAAAATGCGGAATTTGTTGTGGGACGTCGTGATATATACTCGCTTCATGAAATCCAATAGGCTGCGGCGTTATACCAGCCTTCAGAATGGCATTTGTAACGGAGGTACGTTCCAAGCGCAGCACGTCTACGGACTGCTCGCACTGAAGAAAATCGTGATGAGTCGTTGTGCAAGGTGTCCATCATCATTGCAACAATGTTGCGCAAACCTGTTCCATCTCGAGTGTACAGGCCAGCCACATATAACTGTGACTGCTGCACGTTGGAACGTGAGGGCACTCTCATTCGAAATGATCGACAGATCACAATCAAAGACCTTGCTGCTAAACTGAAGACTCTGTTGGCAGTTCTGACACACTCGTCCACCAGTTGGGATACTCAAAGCTGTGTGGCCGCCAGGTTTCTCGTTGCATTACAAAAGACCATACAGAGCATCTGTTTGTCCCAATGAAGTATGCACTCCATGGGAAGCAGTACTTAGATGCTGAGGAGGTTATTAATGCAGCAATGCGTTGGCTCCGACGTCGCCCAGTAGAGTGGTAGCATACGAACATGCAGGCTCTCCCAGTACGGTGTCGTAAGGCCATAGCAGTGAATGGAGATTATGTCAAAAAAACAGGATTTTGTATCGAAAGAGTGGGAAGTAATATGGTGTATTGGAATCCTGAATAAAACCTATCTACTTTCAGAATCAAATGTGTTACGTCAATTACTGAACGCCCCTCTTACATCACAATAACACATTACGCTACTACATTATTTACTTCTTAATGTGTAATGTACCTGAGATTGCATTATGCACATTTTTTCTACATATTTAACTTCTGTCCCACCTTTATCCGACAACAGTGTCAACAATCCGACAAAAGTTTTCGATGTAGAACGACCATTCAACAGTCAACTCAGTTTCTGACGAGCTGCCTCTGCGGGAACTTAATAATAGGTGTATCGTTAAGAGGTGTGATATTTATCAAACGTGGTTTGAACAGTTCAAAATTTAAGATTTTTCGTATTTACCTGAGTGCTTTACGGAAAAATAAATTTTTTTAAGTAAGAACTTCTAAGTGGTGCAGAAAAATAGAAGAAGAAGCGAAAAATAGAAATAGAAACAAAGAAATTAGTGAGCATAAATAATTATTTTCTAGTGATAGGGCAAGCTTAACGTTTTATACCTGCTGTAAATAAAGTTATGTTAGTTACTGATAGGTTATACATGTTATTATCAGGGGTCCGGATTTTTATTTTTGCAGGCACGCCCACATCGCGTACCGTACATTACACCTCCGTTTACATGATCTGAGATTTACACTGCAGCCTATCAACATTGCAATACCTTGACGACAGCTTGCAATAAATGTCAAACTGCCATGAAGTGTACAACGTGCTTTGATATTCCAATGATCGGAATTTCAGAGCAACTGCTCAAACTAAGTAGGAGTACAATAATCCACATCTTTACATGTTGTAAATTCAGGTCCCCCGCATCGTTTTTATGTCTGCATTTGAAGCTAATCCCAGGAAATACGAAATGATTTTGATACGGTTTCGACTGTTTGACTTACTCACGAGGAAGGATTGTGTATTTAAGGTATTACCGCTACGCCACACAAGTCGTGCTGGGCAGGTTCCAAGGAGCGGGATCGACTTTTCCAAACCATCTGTAATTCTGTACGGTGGTGTTGTTACGGTCCCAGGCATCACATCCTGTAGACACTCAACTTAGCGCGCCCTTGTTTGCGAGTAATCGACGGAAAAGAGTTTCGTGAGAAGCTCTACAGTAGAGGTCGTCAAGCTTCTTTCTCAAGATCCTGCACTGACATTGTGAGGCAGCATCGCGGGCCGCATGTGTACCGATATTAATGTTAATTGGTAATCTACATAAATTAGTATGTTATGAGCCCCCAATAGTCCAGCCATAGTAAGAACGCTGTAGTCCCCCATGTACTGATTATTAACATCCGACACCAATCGTAGCACTTCGCGTCGACTGTTCTCTGTTTCAGTTTCCTGCCATCCTCAGAGACACCAAAATGGTAGCATTGTAATTACCTAACGAAGTATTGTGTCCTCTGTGTGGGAAGATGACCAACAACAGTTATTAGACTCACTTTTCAGTGCATTGTGCAGTATGAAGCAAGATCACAAATATTCACTAAATCTGTTTGCACGTCATTTTTCTTTTATTCACTGCATTGTATTATGAACGTCTTAACTTAATTTCATGTTGCTACAAGTAAGTACCGCAGTTGAAGACGGCTGCCTCTATAATGCTCATTCACGAATCCATATTACTTCCATGTTAGGCACCCACAGTCTCATGCTAACCACACCCTCAAGGTCCTTTAAAAATAAATTACATAAGCAGCATACCATTGCCACAGTTCCAGATAAAGGCAATAGTACTGTCCTGTTGACCAACAGTGATTATGTGGATAAAGTTAATGATTCCATGAATTCCTCATGCTTCGAAGTCCTTCCTAAAAACCCTACCAAATTACTGAGAGATGATATTAAATTTCTAATCAGTTCATGCAAAAGCAAATTTTCTGAATCTGAATTAAATCTGTTAACTAACGTGAACCCAGTGCCTTCTTGACTATACGGGCTTCCTAAAGTACTTAAGCAAGGTGTACCTATCCATGGAGCTGTACCATCACTCACTGTTCCGTCTTACAAACCGGCTAGTAAATTGTACACCTCAGTTAAAAACATAACTAAATCCTAATCAAAGCATATTTCATAATAAGTGGACATTATAAATTAGATAAAATAACTATTTGTCACACACAGTGCTAAATTAGTATCCTTTTATGTCTGCAGTTTGTTTTCCAACATTGCAGTAGGGCAATGTGGTGATATTCGGACAAAGACGATATATGAATCTAGCTACTCAGACATGACAAGCATTCTATTTCCAGTTACAAGGTACTGTGTATGAACAGTTAGGTGGGTCAGTACACTTTGTCCTCTGTTAGTACACTTTTCGCTCAGATATTCATGGATCGTTCTGAACAACTTTTTTTTTATATAGAAGAATCTTTCAGTTCAAATATAAAATACTGTTTCAGACATGTGCACGATGTGCTGTGTAAGTGAACATACATGACAAGACAGCTCACCATATTTTTGCATAACTTAAATAAGCAACATAAAAATATTCAGTTCACCATGAAGACTGGTAACATATCATTAAACTTCCTAGATCTCACCACTGACATCAGTACATAGGAACATAGTTCCAAAATTACAGAAAAGCTACAACTACAGACACTTTACTACTTTTACGACTTTACATTTGCTGGGCATGTACTGAGTGAAGGTCACAACTACGAGCCACAATCCCATGTTCTTCAGTTAGCAAACAAAGGCCAAAAATTCAACCCATAGCAAGCCCCGGAAATCAAAAGACGTCTTGGTCACAGTCCTGATTTAACCGTAAAAGACCAAATACAGCTCAGAAATGCTCCTCTTATAAACTTCAAACAATCCTCTCAGTTTCCCATTGGTTCCCACATTGTCTATTCCTTCTCAGTCCTACGTTTTTCTGTATTTACTCAATTTTTTTTATTTTATTGTGATTCCCTATGTATTCTATGTATTTTGCTGTTGGAACTATTAATTCTACCGAGCTATACAGAGCTGCCGAAGATAAACTGGGACACAAAGTGTACCGGAAACCAACGCACACTAATCGGTACCCGCACACGGAGAGCCACCACGACCCAGGTCAAAAGTATTCTGTTCAGCATACGTTAACTGCCCGAGCCTACCGTATAAGCGACGAAAATAACATCATAGAAGAATTAAAGGAGCTACAACACACGTTTCGTGCCAACGGCTATGATGACAACATCATAAGAAAGGTAGCTAAAACCAAAGGGAGCAGAACACGAGAAGAAGGCAAAGAAGAGATGCTTCCATTGGTACACTTGCGTATGTAAAAG
Source organism: Schistocerca piceifrons (assembly GCF_021461385.2). Classification (NCBI taxonomy): domain Eukaryota; kingdom Metazoa; phylum Arthropoda; class Insecta; order Orthoptera; family Acrididae; genus Schistocerca; species Schistocerca piceifrons. The sequence goes on from NC_060145.1 coordinate 348,964,680, forward strand.
GCGTCAGTGAACGGCTAGGCAACGTCCTCCGCCGACGAGGTTTCAAACCGATTTTTCGAAGTAGTCACAGGATCTACGAAATGATTGGCTCCACCAACGATGTAGTCAACAATCTTAACACTGCAGGCGTTTACGAACTACGGTGTGAGTGCGGAGAAACAGGAAGACCTGTCAGCTTACGGGTAGCAGAACACGAACGCCATGTACGATTACAACAACATAATAAATCGGCGATAGCGGAACACCACCGAGTACTGGTGAAAGAATCGCGGATGCGAGAACGCAAGATACGGGAGGCGGTAGAAATTATTAAGCAGCCTGACAACATCTACAGATATGGCTGCCGGCCATCCCAGTTCAACGGGCCGCGAGCGGTCACGGGGCAGAAGCTACACGGGACACGGATGTATCCGCACAAACAGCTGTAGAGCAACTGTCAGTCCACTTCCACGCACACCAGGAGGAAAACTTGCCGACCAGAAGTCGAACGCTGATTGGCGGACAGCTACCAATCGTTGACGACATGGACTTCCACGAATAGCCTCTTTCTTTCCATCTTCGCTTACGTCATAACTAGCCAATCATATTAGAGGGCCAAATAAAAGTTTTACAACAGTGACGTCAGACATCGATAGTCTGTAATAAATAGAAGCACCTATCCCCATGCAAAACCAGTCGTGCCCTGAGGAAGGCCGTTGCAATTCGGCCGAAACGTCGGTTTTAGTTGAATATTGTTGTTAGTTTTTAGCAATGACGCGGCATAATACCCAGAAGAACTTTAAGCACTATTAATTCTTGTCTTGTATGACTCCGCACAGAACGGTAAGGAGAAGTGGGCTATGGAATGGTGTGGCAGTCGTCACAGAAATGGTAAGCGAACAAGTTAACACAGCTAACAGAAGATTTACTTAACTTGTGTTTCTTAAAGTATACGAAGACTCATTACAGATAATGCAGCAAGAAATGGGGAAGAGACTCCCTGTACTAAAGCATGAATGTTGGTGTCGGTGCTGTAATTAGGCAGTGTCTGCGTAGCACCATGTGGGGAAGTGGCTCCGAGCGCGAGTGTGTTGAGTGGCCACAGCCGGCCGCCCTGTATAATGGTGGCAGAGTGCGCTCCTGATACGGAGTGACTGGAGGTGTGGCTCAGCAGGCGCGTGTACGACTGCATCTGTTAGATCCAGCTCGACCACTGTCAGCGTCCGACAGAAACTTGTCATTCCATTGGCAACCTAACATCGGTGATGTGACAACCAGTTAAAATCTGATTATTGCCTCGTAAACCAAAAACTGGATAACCTGAATGCATTAATCTCCTGTGTAGAACATATGCAACATACAGTAGAATATTTGTTTATGTCCTGGGTGAACTGTCATTCCCAGCACTATTCGTCGATTCTCTGTAGGTCTTCCTGTACTTATTTTTTATCGTTATAACTTGTATGTATTCAACAGCATCTTACGCCAAAAGACTATTACAACTCAAATAGCTGCATATCCACAAACAGACATTTGCCCATATAAGACTTCTGCCTTTTGGACGCGGCGGTGTCGCATAAAAAATATTGCGTACAGCAGTGAACAGACTGGGCGCTTCCGAGATGATGGAGCTGGGAGGCTGCGGACACAAGAGACACCCAGCAGAGGCAGATTCGCGGCCTCCGCTGGCTCCCCTGCGACAATCCGACCATTCAGCTGCCTCCCTCCGGCGCGGGCGGCAATTCGTTTCCATTCACAGGACTGAGCCCTTCCTTTCCTGGGGGCTCGCCGGCGCTCATCTCTTTCGACCCGAACCCACGCTATCCAGCATCGATCGCTTAACGCCCGGCTCCGGTCGTTTGTTTCAGTGGGCTTCCTAATTAAAGCTATTAGCCAGGCCCGTCGCTTTGTGCTCGCATTCAGCGCAAGCTACGCTCCTTTCGTTCGCTCGCTCCCCTCTCCTACCTCGCCCCAATTCCCTGCCCCCTCCCCCCCCCCCCCAATCCTGTCCTTGTTCCAACCGCTGTCTTCCCAACTGCACGCCGGGGAACCCCCTGGCGCATTCCGCGGCGACCGCAGCGCCGCACCGCGGGACGGCGAGGCACGAAGTGCAGCTCCCGGACTAGGGGCCACGCTTTTGTGCGCAGCACGAGGCACACCGAGGGAGATTTGCAGATTTGTCTACCCGCTAGCGGCTCAGGCAGCAGAGCCCTGAACACGGGTTTCACCGATAAATGCGCCACATTTACCACAGCTTGCTCCCCGTTCAGCAACTCCCCAAGCCTTTCACAGCGTGCGGTTCATCCGTAATACTTCACTCTCTCTTTTTTTTATCTCTGTCTCTTAGTATCACAGCAAATTCCACAATGTAAAATTGCGCTCTCTCGTAGCAACTAATCCATGATTACTGAGAAAAAATTAAAGTATTTCAGCGAGTAAAATTCTTCCACTCCATTAAAAATACGAAAATGGTTCAAATGGTTCTGAGCACTATGGGACTTAACAGCTGTGGTCATCAGTCCCTTAGGACTTAGAACTACTTAAACCTAACTAACCTAAGGACATCACACACATCCATGCCCGAGGCAGGATTCGAACCTGCGACCGTAGCAGTCGCGCGGTTCCGGACTGCGCGCCTAGAACCGCGAGACCACCGCGGCCGGCTTAAAAATAGGAATTTGTGCTTTTCTATACATTATGAATAAAGTCGGTATCATTACTCACCAGTAACACATTACAAGTAGGAAAGCAATTTCATGGTGTAAGCATCAACAGAGACGCCAAGGAATGGCGCTATGTGAAGACAGTACCATTGTACATCAACATATGGGGCTGTCTGTATGAACTTTATGGTATAGTCCACTGGTGTCACGAACGATGCCGGTCGAGTTTTTACTTATTCTGCGCACCTGTGTCACACATTCTCAGACAGCCAATGAGCAGTCAGCAGTGTATGGAGCTTTCTGCAGTGAATATCGTGGCAACGCGAGCATTAAATATCATCGTAGCCAATTACGTAGTGAATTTTTACTCCCATTTGCTGTGAGTTGTCGTCGTTGATGCTGGTAGTAAGCGGTACATTGTACAAACGCAAGTGAGGGCGTAAACTGCAGCATATAGTCTTTCTTCAAGGGCAAAACACGTGCATGCGCGCACCCCAACTGTCGCTTGGTACGGGTGACGATGCAGCCTCAGCCATGCCTCGACCTGCGCGAACCGTCAGAGTTCCTGAATCGAATTATGGTCTGTGTTACTTGAGGAATCATAGTGGACACATTTCGTCAATTGTTTATCTACTGCTGGTACGTGTTGTTGTGTGATACACTTTGTCTAAGCAGATTATTTACAGCACTGTATCATACCCTCTACCTGGTAAGTTAATGAATATTTGTCGTTTTTGCTATTCAGTAATTTTTTATATATTCTTTTGTTTTCGCGTAGTAAAAGAACAGAAAATTAATTAATGTTATCTCCAAATATTAATTAGGGACAAAAAAGGTAGGGTACTAAAAAATCAATTTTCTTCAATTTAATGGGTTTACATACTGTTTGTTTAAATTCATTTTTAACTTTCTCTATATGCTTCTCTTGTGCTTGTGATTTTCGTATTTTTTAAGATACCATTAAAAATGTGACTGAAACATTCTGGTTCCCAGATTGAAGGCTTCCATGCCAGTGAGATATCTGACAGCGATATTGCTCAAATATTTGGTGTTTATTTAACTTTGGGTTGAGAGTGATGGTCGTAACGTTAGTGACAGCCACGCAGTTGCATGACCAAAAATTTCACACTCGTGAAGTTGCCTAACGTCTAAATTTCTCAGATGACTAGCAGCAAGGGCAGAAAACCATTGGAAAGACAACCGTAATAGATGTTATTCGAAGATAGTCCGGGGGAAAACGTGCTTATGTCCCTATGTCAGCCCAGAAGGGGAGAGAGAAAGGATGCACATTTTGTTTATAAACGAGTCAGAGCACCTTTTGCTCCAGACTACAGGGTGCAGTCTACAAAATACTGTCATTCATAAACGACTATATAATTTACAGCTTATACGATTTAAGGAAATTTTATTTTTGTTGGCCATCTACCTAAAAATATCTAAACAAATCGAGGAAGCCAGTTTTAAATTTGAAAAAAGTGACCAGGTGCATACTGAGCCCAAAAGCTTAATTATATTACATAACTACAGTGAAGCGCCAAATGGAAATAGAAATGAGCTTTTGGCGTCATTGGCCGGCAGGCCCTTTGCGGGGCAGGTCCGGCCACCTGGGTGCAGGTCTTATTACATTCGACGCCTTATTGGGCGACCTGCCCGCCGGATGGGGATGAAATAATGATGTAGACAACACAACACCCAGTCCCTGAGTGGAGAAAATCACTGACCCTGTCGTAATTGAACCCGGGCCCGTAGGACGGCAATCCGTCACGCTGACCACTCAGATATCGGGGCGGACAGCACCAAAGAAACTGCTATAGGCATGCGTTTTGAAATACAGACTTATGTAAACAGGCAGAATACATAACTGCGTTCGGCAACGCCTATGTAAGAGAACAAGTGTCTGGTGCAGTTGTTAGGTCGGTTACTGCTGCTACAATGGCAGGTTATCAAGATTTAAGCTAGTCTGAACGTGGCGTTATATTCGGGGCACGAGCGATATGACACAGCATCTCCGAGGCAGCAATGAAGTGAGGATTTTCCTGAACGGCCATTTCACGAGAGTACCGTGAATATCTAGAATCCGGAAAAACATCAAATCTCCGACATCGCTGCGCCCGGAAAAAATTCTAGCAAGAACGGGACCAACGACGACTGAAGAGAATCGTTCAACGTGACGGAAGTGCAACGCTTCCGCAAATTACTGCAGATTGCAGTGCTGGGCCATCATCGAGTGTCAGAGTTGTAAACATTCGGCGAAACATCATCGATATGGGCTTTCGGAGCTGAAGGCCCACTCATGTACCCTTGTTGACTACACGACACAAAACTTTACGCCTCGCCTGGGCCCGTCAACGCCGACATTGGACTGTTTATGACTGGAAACATGTGGCCTGGTTGGACGAGTCTGGGTCAGGGATTTTCTCTGCCCCGTGATGACTGGGTGTTGTGTGATGTCCTTAGGTTAGTTAGGTTTAAGTAGTTCTAAGTTCTAGGGGACCGATGACCATAGATGTTAAGTCCCATAGTGCTCAGAGCCATTTGAACCCATTTGGACGAGTCTCGTATCTAATTGTGTCGAGTGGATGGACGTGTACGGGTATGTAGACAACCTCATGAATCCATGAACCCTGCGTGTCAGTAGGGGACTTTTGAAACTGGTGGAGGCTCTGTAATGATGTGGGGCGGGTGCTGTTCGGGTGATATGGAATCCCTGATACGTCTAGATGCGATTCTGACAGATGACACTTACGTATGCACCATCACTGATTACCTGCATCCATTCATGTCCATTGTGCGGACTTCGGCAATTCTAGTAGCACAGTGCGACGCCCCACACGTCCGGAATTGCTACAGAGTGGCTCCAGGAACAGTCTTCTGAGTTTAAACGCTACCGCTGGCCACTAAATTCACCAGATATGAACATTATTGAGCATATCTGGGATTCCTCGCAACGTGCTGTTCTCCACCCCCTCGTACTCTTACTGATTTATGGACAGCCCTGCAGAATTAATGGTGTTTCCTCCAGCACTACTTAGTCATTAGTTGAGTCCATGCCACGTCGTGTTGCGGCACTTGTGCGTGCTCGCGGGGGCCCTACATGATATTAGGCAGGTGTACCAGTTTCCTTGGCTCTTCAGTATATGGCACAGCGATCGAGTCAGGTGCTAAACCGCACGCTGAATGGCTCTATGTAACCTTAAGAAAGCAGCAATTAGACATTTATTTTTCAAGTGGTCGTTGTTTCTAGTGGACGCAAGCGTGGGTAAACGTAATGGCGTGACAGAATGGCAGAAAGGGGAAATCGTTTTTGACCGTACCCATAGCCATAAGGCGTGTAAAGTTGGAGTTTCGAGACTTACTGTTCAAGTGTTTACAAGCACTGGTGTAACACACGTGACCACGAAACACGACGACAGAATTATGGCGGTTAACAGATCCTGACTCAGAGGTGTGGGGAAGCATTTCCCAGGTTGTGAATCAAATCGCTTCCAAACCCGATAGGTACTGGTATAGAGGCAGTGAAAGATGGTCCATCCCCAGCGAGAGATCACTGTGACCGGAACTGCATGCAATTAACATTTGGAGCAGGTCACCACGCAAGAGACATTGGTCATACAGATAGTATAGCCTAGCGGTTCTAGGCGCTCAGTCCGGAACTGCGCGACCGCTACGGTCGCAGGTTCGAATCCTGCCTAGGGCATGGATGTGTTTGATGTCCTTAGGTTAGTTAGGTTTAAGTAGTTCTAAGTTCTAGGGGACTGATGACCACAGCTGTTAAGTCCCATAGTGCTCAGAGCCATTTGAACCATTTGATAGTATAGCTGGACCTTCAATGGGCTATAAATCACCGAACATGGACGACATCTGACGGAGAGAACGTAATGTGATCTGAGGAATCAAGTTTTTGTTTATATTTAAATTACGTACGCCGTCGAGTGCACTTAACGCCACATGAAACATTTCATCCTGAATGCGTGCAAGGTCAAGTGCGATCCAGAGGAGGATCTGTGATGATTTGGGGGTGCTTTTCTTATGATGAATTGGGACCGCACACTGAGGTGACCACTACCATGAATCTGAATTTTATTTCAACATTCTGTTTGATCGGGTGTTGCCTTTCAGCCTACATCCGAATGATGGGAATACTATTGATAACACTATTTTTCAAGACGACGGCAGCAGAGTTCACTCAGGTGGAAGAATATCCGCGTGATTTTCTGAACATTCCTCCACCCAACTACATCTCAACCGGCCTCCAAAGTCGTCTGACTTGAACCGCATAGAAAATCAGCGGGACGTGTTGGACAGTGGCTAAACCACCGACATCAGAATCTTCGCAATATGGAGGAATTTCGCTATCAGCACCTGAGCGAGTGGCTTAAGAGTGGTAGGACGTCAAACGGGCCGACTTGGAGCAGGAGAGGCACCACGGAACATTTTAATTTTCACTGCCTATACTTTTGCAAATAAATGCATAAAACTTTGTCAGCATGACCAGAAAGGACTCAGGATTCATACTCATAGCAGTGCAAAAACATAACAAAATAATTTTTTTGCAAGTGAAATTTCTTCATTTTTTCACTTACTATTGGCTGCATTTGTTGCTATAGGTACACTTTTCTTCATAAGTAAGAGGGATTCTTCGATGAATTTTGCACAGCATACAAACCATACTTAGAGGTGTATTAAAGTCTAGAATTTATTTAATTTATGAAAAAAAGAATGAGCTGTTACATTTTAAACTTCATGTTTAGAAAAACTCGAATTTTATAGCTAAATATCTCAATTTTTACCACAGTTTTTAACAGATTTGAAAAATTGTAAAGTTTCGTACACCTGTAATTATGGTTTGTATGCTGTGAAAAATTCGTCATATAATCTCTCTGACTTTTGAAAAAAAGTGTACCTATAGGAACAAATGCTGCCCACAGTAAGTGAAGAAACGATGAAATTTCACATGTAAAAGAAACTTATTCCGTTGTGTTTTTGAACTACCACTGCTATGAGTGTGAAACTTGAATCCTTCCTGGTCATGCCGACAAATTCTTATGAATTTATTTGCAATAGCGTAGACAGTCGAAATTAAAATGTCCTGTGGTGCCTCTCCTGCTCCAAGTCGGCACGTTTGACATCCTACCCCTCTTAACCGCCATATGATGTACCTGCATTACATTGTGGACTCATTCCTAAGTGAATCCATGGAGTTATGAAGTCCACAGGTGGAATTACACCGTATTAAATTATGCTTGTAATGATTTCTTCAGGAGTGACTAAAATTTTGTCCGGCGAGCTTATGTGTATTCCACCGCTGTATGAAAGAAGTAAGCTATTTTTATTATTTGAAAAATAGTAGTTATTATTCTTCAGTAAATATTATTATTATTATTATTATTACTGTTATTATTATTACTTTGACTTATCGATTAATATTTATTCACACGAGTAACAGTAAAACAGAAGAAAAAACTGTTATTTGAGGACCAGAATATTGACGGCAGTCATATTGGCTACTGGCTGTCCTTCGTGCACGCCTAAACGCCTATCTACTAAAGTTACTTGGTTCAAAAATGGTTCAAATGGCTCTGAGCACTATGGGACTTAACATCGGAGGTCATCAGTCCCCTAGAACTTAGAACTACTTAAACCTAACTAAGGACAGACTGAAGCGCCTAGAACCGCTCGGCCACAGCGGCCGGCAAAGTCAGTTGACGACGCCTCTGATGAAGAATTCATCGACGTGGGACTTCGTCGCTAAGTAACTACTCATTCAACACAATAATTTTACAAAAACAACTCCTTATTTAAATGTGTAACAATTACATGAAATGAAAACCCACCTTTGATCGAAACGGCTCAACATCATGCAAAAGGTGACAATGTGATATCCTGGCTGCTTCAAATGACTTCGTTACTGAGGGGATTTCGAATGACATTTTTATGCAGTTACGGTACGACGGCATCACCTTACGGACTCACAAGTTCAAATGACCCTTATGAAACCCGCCGAGCTGGCCGAGCGGTTCTAGGCGCTACAGTCTGGAGACGTGCGACCGGTACGGTCGCAGGTTCGAATCCTGCCTCGGGCATTGATGAGTGTGATGTCCTTAGGTTAGTTAGGTTTAAGTAGTTCTAAGTTCTATGGGACTGATGACCTCAGAAGTTAAGTCCCATAGTTCTCAGAGCCATTTGAACCATTCTGAACCCTTATGTAGCCACTGGTCGTTATCCAGGCCTTCCTCTGTGTATGCAGTTACAAACGTAGATGAGTAGACCTAATTAACTTGAACTGTCACCAAGTGAAGGCTTTTCTCTGTCACTTCACACACTCACGTCTGTTTCCTACGTTTTACAACTGCAAGTACCCTACTCACTGGCGGTAAACGCACGCCTTCCGGATCGCGCAGGCCTTTGGGCGGAGCGCTGTGTTGGCCGGTTGGGAGGGCGCAGGGCGCTAAGCCGGCAACGAAAGCCGCGCTATTGGCCGTCGGCCTCGCCCAGCCTGTCCGACAATGGATGGCGTTTTTATGCGCACTCACGGCCGCTTCCGAGCTGAGATATGCCCCAACCGAGCGTCGAAAAAATAAAAAATGCTCCTCATTTTCCCTCAAAATCGTTTGCCGGCGTGTCGGGCCCGAAGCGAACGCGCCGCCTGCGGCGGGGGGTGGAAGGGGAACGCTTTATGGAAAAAGGCGGTTTCCTTTCACCATGCGTCATTCGACCGCGCCGCGTTTTTCATTTGTGAACGATTTGAATGTCGGGTATAAACTACCTGTCCCCTCGCGGCTTCCGCCACCTGATGGGAGATATAAATGGCGGCATTATTTTGAAAAACGGCCTGTTGAAAGGTGATTACTTTCCCTCCTTTAAATTGCAAGAACATTTAAGCGGGCGAGCTCTCTTCGCTTGTCCATAAGTCACGTCCGATATTTTCACGGAGACCGCCGACTTCGCAAACGAACTCTTTACGATTCGACTTTAATGTCGGTGTACAGATAGCAGTACGATGCAAGGTACCCACGTGCAAGCAAACCTGAAGAACAAAAGACTGAAAACTAGGAAGCTATTTCTCCAAGTTTTCATGAACACTTTGGCCGAGCGGTTCTAGGCGCTTCAGCCGGAATCGCGCTGCTGCTACGGTCGCTGGTTCGAATCCTGCCTCGGGCATGGATGTGTGTGATGTCCTTAGGTTAGTTAGGTTTAAGTAGTTCTAAGTCTAGGGGACTGATGACCTAAGCTATTAGGTCCCATAGTGCTTGGAGCCATTTGAGCCGGCCGGTGTGGCCGGGGGTTCTAGGCGCTTCAGTTTGGAACTGCGTGACCGCTACGATCGCAGGTTCGAATCCTGCCTCGGGCATGGATCTGTGTGATGTCCTTAGGTTAGTTAGGTTTAGGTAGTTCTAGGTTCTAGGGGACTGATGACCACAGTAGTTAATTCCCATAGTGCTCCGAGCCATTTGAACCATTTTGAGCCATTTGAACCATTTTTTTTTTCGTGAACAAGCGGGACACAAAGGCCACAGAGTGGTCACATAGTCGTTAGAACAGTGAACTATTCGAGATTTAGAGTGTTACAGTTACAGCATGAGATGACGTTAGTAAGAGTTGCTTCAAAAAGTAAGTTACAAGCTATGATGTGAGACGAAATAACTTTTATTGGACGCTGCACTACATTTCAAAGTGGAGTAGACATACAATACTGCCCATTAAAATTGCTACACCACGAAGATGACGAGCTACAGACGCGAAATTTAACTGACAGGAAAAAGATGTTGTGATATGCAAATGATTTGCTTTTCAGAGCATTCACACAAGGTTGGCGCCGGTGGCAACACCAACAATGTGCTGATATGAGGAAAGCTTCCAACCGATTTCTCATACACAAACAGCAGTTGACCGGCGTTGCCTGGTGAAATGTTGTAATGCCTCGTGTAAGGAGGAGAAATGCGTACCATCACGTTTCCGGTCGGATTGTAGCCTATGGCGATTGCGGTTTATCGTATCGCAACATTACTGCTGGCGTTGATCGAGATCCAATGACTGTTACCAGAATATGGAATCAGTGGGCTCAGGAGGGAATACGGAACGCCGTGCTGGATCCCAACGGCCTCGTATCACTAGCAGTCGAGATGACAGGCATCTTATCCGCACGGCTGTAACGGATCGTGCAGCCACGTCTCGATCCCTGAGTCAACAGATGGGGACGTTTGCAAGACAACAACTATCTGCACGAATAGTTCGACGACGTTTGCAGCAGCATGGACTATCAGCTCGGAGACCATGGCTGCGGTTACCCTTGACGCTGCATCACAGACAGGAGCGCCTGCGATGGTGTACTCAACGACGAACCTGGGTGCAGGAATGGCAAAACATTTTTTTCGGATGAATACAGGTTCTGTTTACAGCATCATAATGGTCGCATCCGTGTTTGGCGACATCGCAGTGAACGCACATTGGAAGAGTGTATTCGTCATCGCCATACTGGCGTATCACCCGGCGCGATCGTATGTGGTGCCATTGGTTACACGTCTCGGTCACCTCTTGTTCGCATTGACGGCGCTTTGAACAGTGTACGTTACATTTCAGATGTGTTACGACCCGTGGCTCTACCCTTCATTCGATCCCTACGAAACCCCACATTTCAGTAGGATAATGCACGACCGCATGTTGCAGGTCCTGTACGGGCCTTTCTGGATACATAAAGTGTTCGAATACTGCCCTGGCCAGCACATTCTCCAGATCTCTCATCAATTGAAAACGTCTGGTCAATGGTGGCCGAGCAACTGGCTCATCACAATACGCCAGTCACTACTCTTGATGAACTGTGGTGTCGTGTTGAAGCTGCATGGGCAGCTGTACCTATACACGCCATCCAAGCTCTGTTTGACTCAATGCCCAGGCGTATCAAGGTCGTTATTACGGCCAGAGGTGTCCAATAGTGTATGACATTGTTTCCCAACATAGTCACCCAAGTCTCTGTAGGCGATAGTCGGAACGTTTTTATCAATCATTCAGCTTTTCGAGACGGCCGGAGTGGCCGAGTGGTTCTAGGCGCTTCAGTTTGGAAACGCGCTACCGCTACGGTCACAGGTTCGAATCCTGCCTCGGTCATGGATGTGTGTGATGTCCTTAGGTTAGTTAGGTTTAAGTAGTTCTTAGTTCTACGGGACTGATGACCTCAGCAGTTCAGTCCCATAGTGCTCAGAGCCATCAGCTTTTCGACGGTAAATATCCTCTCCGTGATGATTGAGACCCGCCGTGGGAACGTCCTCATCGTTGGAAAATTGTCGCTCCCGCCCCCCTCTCTCCACCCTGATGTTTTTTTAGCTTTCCGATGATATCTAGATCGCATGGGCTTCCCAATCATATCGATCTTATGTGTGGCATGTTCGCCACAAGTTTGACACCAGTTTACTAAAGCTGGACGCGACACAGCATTTTCTACTTGTACTGCCAGAAGTTCAAGTTGACTCTCAGTGCAGTAGAAGTTTTTCCCATCAGAATGGTAATGTCCCGCCTACTTCACCTTTGGAGTATGTTTCGAGTTGCCACTTCATTTCACTCGAACACACTGGTGCATCTGTTATCGTAGTAGAACTAAGTCTGCAGGAAACACGGAACACGTACTCTCGGCTGACAGTGAACCACTCTTTTTGCACAATGGTCTGACTCACTTTCTGAAGTCCCTGATCTAAATCAAAAAGCTTCCGTTCTAAAGCCGTACATTATAGAATCGATAAGTCAATCAGAAAAAATCGCCGTGTACGAACATAGGGCTCCGCGGCAGACAACGTCTACGTGTTCAAATGCTGGCCCTACGACTTCGTCAATTACTATTGCAGTGGACACGGATTCGTCGAGATTGGGCCGTGGATCAATGGGAACATGTCTCCTCGTCGGATGAATCACGTTTTTGCTTCAACAGGTCGCTGGTCGGCTCCACAAACTCCGTTATTCAGTGTACGACGGTTTAAAATGTGCACCGCAGCAAGGATACAGTCTGGTGGGAGCAGTATTATGCTAAGGGAGGCATTCTGATGCGCTCACATGGGACCTGTGGTAGTAATCGAAGACACGCTGACGTGGACCCCCGGTACCCCTTCGTGCATGGGGCAATTATCCCATCCCACCGGCACACGCAGCGGAAAATGGCCGTTTGGTATAACATCGTGTCGTGCTACGTTAAGAAGTCCGTATCTGCCTGCTGCACTGTCCAAACCCTACCTGTACAGGAACCGTCAACCATTGAGAACCTTTACCAAGAGGTCAAAGACATGGTAATTGCAACGGTGACAGATCAGAACTGGAGGGTGGGTGCTCGAGTGCCTCCTTCCTACGTTTACGTGACTTTTGCGTTACGACGTCTTCGATATGACCACTTGCGTTATCATAAGGCAGCAGCGCCCTGTTTCGCAGTATTACCGGACATTTCGCCTTAACTGCGCGCTCTAATTTTCCAGCGTTGTGTAGTACCGTTCCACAGTGATGGAGACACCACGTTCTTTTAAATCAATAAGCAATGGGCCCCGGTAATCAAAAGAGCAACGTGAGCCGGCTGGTGTGGCCGTGCGGTTCTAGGCGCTTCAGTCTGGAACCGCGTGACCGCTACGGTCGCAGGTTCGAATCCTGCCTCGGGCATGGATGTGTGTGATGTCCTTAGGTTAGTTAGGTTTAATTAGTTCTAAGTTCTAGGCGACTGATGACCTCAGAACTTAAGTCGCATAGTGCTCAGAGCCATTTGAACCATTTTTGAGCAACGTGAGCATCGCACTTCCAGTAGATGGTTCGCTTTTGAACTTGGGACGAGGGTACGATGTATTACACCACTGAAACGTCGACGCTTCGACTCCGGTTCCCAGTGGCGGTACCAGCTGTTGTCACCTGCAACACGTTACCTTCATCACTGATACGCATGAGGTGCTACAGACAAACACCCATCCAATTTGCACACAGTTTTAACCTGCCAGGAAATTTCAATTTGCTTTTTGTTCGGCATTTAACGTCCGCGGTACCCACTGACTTCAGATCTTACGGCGGCTTAATTACTGCCGCGTAATGTGTTGCAGGCTACTGAAACTGATGTTGAGATCTCTGGCTAGTGTACGTTCGCTCTAATTCTATCATCAACTGCTCGCTTGTCGTTGTCCGCAAAAGATGAGGCTGGCCAGCGTCTTCTGTCGAATCGCGACCAGCATGAAAGTTGTATCGTTCCACAGGAGTGGTGTTCGGAAGACATGCTGTCATATTCATTTAGTTGACTCTCCAATTAATGGCCTTCTGCCATTAATAACATACTAACAGAACGTTGGCGCTGTCTGGACGCACTTTATAATCACGTCGCCACAATTCACATTTCCGCATACAGCGGACGCATGTCAGAAAGACACGAATGCCATACTAATCCCTTGCCTAAATCTCGGTGATGAAATACATTCGCATCAGAGTCGCAGTGGGTTGCATATAGGAAGCAGTAACACCCTAAAATGTGAACTTTTTAATCACCACAGAATATATGAGCGTACAAAGAGAAGTGAAATAATTGTTAAAATTCAATCGAGAGAGAAAAACTAATCAGATTCCGAGAAGACTGTACCAAAATACACACATAAAAAAAAGTTTTGCAACAACTCGGTTCAGAGGGTTCCGGAAGATGTACAAATGGTTCAAATGGCTCTGAGCACTATGGGACTCAACTGCTGAGGTCATTAGTCCCCTAGAACTTAGAACTAGTTAAACCTAACTAACCTAAGGACATCACAAACATCCATGCCCGAGGCAGGATTCGAACCTGCGACCGTAGCGGTCTTGCGGTTCCAGACTGCAGCGCCTTTAACCGCACGGCCACTTCGGCCGGCAAGATGTACAGAAAATTGGAACAGAGATCAACATAAACACAATTTCCGCCATTTTAATTGTTCATGAAAACGACACACTGCATGTTGTACCACCATACAGCGAGATCTTCAGAGGTGGTGATCGAGACTGCTGTACACACCGGTACCTCTAATACATAGTAGCACGTCCTCTTGCATTGAAGCATGCCTGTATTCGTTGGGTAATAGTGTCCACAAGTTCATCAAGGCACTGTTGGACCAGTTTGCCCCTCTCCTCAAGGGTGATTCGGCCTAGATCCCTCAGACTGGTTGGTGACTCACGTCGTCCATTAACGACCCCATTCAATCTATGCCAGGCATGCTCGAGAGGGTTCAAGTCTGGAGAAGTGCTGGCCACTCTAGTAGAGCGATGTCGTTATCCTGAAGGAAGTCATTGACAAGATGTGCACGACGGGAGGAGGAACTGTCGTACATGAAGACGAATGCCTCGTCAGTATCCTGCCGGTATGGTTGCACCATCGGTCGGAGGATGGCATTAACGTATCGTACAGCCGTTACGGTGCCTTCCATGACCACCAGCGACGTACGTCGGCCCCACATAATGCCACCACGAAACAGCAGGGAACCTCCACCTTGCTGCACTCGCTGGACAGTGTGTCTAATGCGTTCAGACGCAAACACGTCTCCGAAGATTGTCTGGTTGAAGGCATATGCGACACTCATCGGTGAAGAGAACGTGATGCCAATCCTGAGAGGTCCGTCGGGCATGTTGTTGGGCCCATCTGTACCGCACTGCATGGTGTCATGGTTGCAAAGTTGGACCCGTCCATGGACGACAGGAGTGACGTTGCGCATCATGAGGCCTATTGCGCACAGTTTGGTTCGTAACACGACGTTCCGTGGCTGCACAAAATGCATTATTCAATATGGTGGCGTTGCTGTCAGGGTTCCTCCGAGCCATAATCCGTAGGTAGCGGTCATCCACTGCAGTAGTAGCCGTTGGCCGAGTGAGGCATGTCATCGACAGTTCCTGTCTCTCTGTATCTCCTCCATGTCCGAACAACATTGCTTTGGTTCACTCCGAGGTGCCTGAACACTTCCCTTGTTGGGAGCCCTTCCTGGCACAAAGTAACAATGTGGACGCGATCGAACCGCGCTATTGACCGTCTAGGCGTGGTTAGAGTACAGACAACACGAACCGTTTACCACCTTCCTGGACGAATGACTGGAATTGAAGGGCTGTCGGCCCGTGCGTCTAACAGGTGCTGCTCATGCATGGTTGTTTACGTCTTTGGGACGTGTATGTGATACAATATCCACAGTCAACGTTCATCTTCAGGAGTTCTGGGAACCGAGGTGATGCATACCTCTTTTTGATGTGTGTACATTGCATCGAACATCACCTGTTATCCTCACGAATATTTGGCGAATTGATGCGTGAACTGTGGTTTGCTGCTATACCGTGCGATATCACAGTACATTTTATGTGTGCAAACAATATATGTTTCTCTATACAGCATTGAAAGCAACCATGTAATTGTAAATAGGTGGCATTTGCAGCGTGGGGTAGGTGTATGGACAATTACTGCTTCTCCTGTTTTTACGACGAATAGTAGCTCAGCATGTGTAAATCATCAACTGTAAAATAATAAAATTATTGGATTTCATATAGAAAGCTCTTGTATGCGCCTTACAATCCCTTCCTGGAAATTTATTTACCATGCCAAATTTTTATTTCCTTTGATTTCCATGCCTTTCACGGAAATTTTCAAATGGATCAAATGGCTCTAAGCACTATGGGACTTAACATCTGAGGTCATCAGTCCCCTAGACTTAAGCCTACTTACACCTAACTAACCTAAGGACATCACACACATCCATGTCCGAGGCAGGATTCGAACCTGCGACCCTAGCGGCCACGTTGTTCCGGACTGAAGCGCCTAGAACCGCTCGACCACCATGGCCGGCACGGAAATATTAATAAATGTTGTACACTGAGCTTTTTTTTGTTTGTTGGCAGAGTAAGTGACGTTAAAACTAAAATAAAAAGAGGTTTCTTTGTGGGAAGTGGAACACACAACTTTCAGTTTAGCATTCTGTACTCCTTCCGATGGTGACTATGTTAACCTTGCCTATAAGCTCTTGCCAAGCCCGACCCGCTCCAAAAGCACCTCTTTTTCTAAATGCTTGGCCACTTGTAGTTCCCACTTCAATCAAGCCCTGCATATATCATAAATCTGAACGTAATCGGTGAGGACAAGGGGTCGTCCCTTTGTACGAGAGAGCTTTGTTGTACCACCATTAAGTCGTCTCGTTAGAGACGGCTCACACCCTATGGTGGGATGCGAAGGAGGTGGTTGTTTCGCTATAGAGGAAGTGAGGTAAAATCACGCTTACGATACATACCAAGGCGCCACACTGCTTTGGTCACCCGAAAGTTTTTGTATATTATACGGTACCAACGCTTTTTATTGCGAGTCGCTGTGCGTATTGATTTGTGGGACATATCCAGGTACCCGAAGATGAATACTACGAGAAATTGCATTAGCAATAGATAACATGATATTTCACTGCCGCACGTGTAAACGGCTATGTTTGACAAGTGAAGCTGTAAAATTTTCCACGTGCTGCGCTGTGTTGTGATAGTGAATATGATGATGACGCATGGCTCATGGGGTAGTTTGCCTGCTAGCTTGCCACCGCCGCTGATCACTGCAGTGGTGCTGCCTTCCCTCGTAGGGGGCGCGGTAGCAAATGTGTCGCGTGTCACCGTGGCCCACGCACCGCACCCGGGGCTACACGCTGCTCTGCCAGCGCCGTCTGTCGGGAGGCCGTTCGACATCCGGCATTACTATGTGACCCACAGCCCAGGGAGCTGATAAGCACCGCTCATGTCCGGCCGCGGTGGCGCGATGGTCCAACATTAGCGGCCATCGGCACACAGTACTACCGCGTGGTCGCCAGGGAAACGGCCGCTGACCTCTGCCGCTGCTGGACTGCGCTCGGCCGAGCGGAAAACAGACCGATCCTATACAGGGGGCGCTAAGCAGAGTACAGAGGCATGGCACTGTGAGGAACGACATACCAAAGACAGCTACAAAATCCTGCGGACGTGTTCTCTGCACAGACAATTGCATATGCACTTACAATCATAGGCTACAATTATGTCTTTGAAAATAATATCCTTGACTGCGAACTCCAGTCACTAGATTACATTAGATTAGATTAGATTAGTACTTGTTCCATAGATCACGAATACGACACTTCGTAATGGTGTGGAACGTGTCAGGTTAATAAAAGGTATCTATACAAGATATTACATTACACAAAATATTACATGACACTTAAAATATTTTTAATTTTTTTTTGTGGTAGGTTGGGGAAATTACCCACTTACTACATCCAAAAATTCATCTAATGAGTAGGAGGAGTTGCCATTAAGAAATTCTTTTAATTTCCTTTTAAATGCTTTATGGCTATCTGTCAGACTTTTGATGCTATTAGGTAAGTGTCCAAAGATTTATGTGGCAGCATAATTTACTCACTTCTGAGCCAAAGTTAGATTTAACCTTGAGTAGTGAAGATCACCCTTGCTCCTAGTGTTGTATCCATGTACACTGCTATTACTTCTGAATTCGTTCGGATTGTTAATAACAAATTTCGTAAGTGAATATATATATTGTGGGGCTACAGTGAAGATCTCTAGCTCTTTAAATGTCTGAAGGATGATCTTGGATGAGCTCCAGCAATTATTCTGATTACACGCTTTTGTGCAATGAACACTCTTTTACTCAATGATGAGTTACCCCAGAATATGATGCCATACGAAAGCAGAGAATGAAAATAGGCTTGGTAAGCTAATTTACTCATATATCGCCAAAATTTGCGATGACCCTAATAGCATAAGTAGCTGAACTCAAACGTTTCAGCAGATCCTCAGTTTGTTTTTTTCCAGTTCAACCCTTCATCAGTGCATACACCTAGAAATTTTGAATATTCTACCTTAGCTACCGATTTCCGATCGAAGTCTATATTTATGAATGGTGTCATTCCATTTACTGTGTGGAACTGTATATATTGTATTTTGTCAAAGTTTAATCAAAGACCTTTTGCAGAGGACCACTTAAGGATTTTCTGAAAAACACCGTTTACAATTTAACCAATTAATTCTTGTCTGTTGGGTGTGATAGCTATACTTGTATCATCGGCAAAAAGTACCAGCTTTGCATCTTCGTGAATATAGAATGGCAAGTCATTAATATATATTAAGAACAGCAGAGGACCCAAGACCGAACCTTGCGACACCCATTCTTGATTGTTCCCCAGTTTGAGAAATCACGTTTTTTGCATGTCATGTGAACTGCTTACTTCAACTTTCTGCACTCTTCCAGTTAGATGTGATTTAAACCATTTGAGCACTGTCCCATTCATACCACAGTACTTGAGCTTATCTAGAAGTATTCCATGATTTACACAATCAAAAGCCTTTGACAGATAACAAAATATCCCAACGGGTGACTTTCGGTTACTCAGAGCGTTTAATATTTCATTTGTGAAAGTTATCACTTTGTACATTATTGTTCGTCGGTGGTACTGTCTATCAATATTTGCCCCTACTGCTCGTCAATTGCGTGCTATTTCAACAGACGTGTCTTTTATATGGTTTTCAAACAGACCGGGACATAATCTCATAACCTCAATTACCAACGCATACAGGTTGAGGCAGCTAAGACAGGCTACCCAAACTATAGTCAGAATTAACAGATACGTCGAGGTGCGATTTTCGCCAAGTTAAAGTCACAATATGGCTAATTTACTGACGTTCGCAGATAATTTTTATCGCTTATAGTCCCCAAATTACGACACCGATTATGTTTTGTTTTTCTGTACTCCGCATCTGGAAGAAGCTTCTAAGAGAACTTCAGCGACATAACTTGTATCGTTCTTGACCAAATCGTATCTAGATAACAGCGCCTCAGATCTCTACTCCGCGGTCAGGGGAAGGCATTCCACAAACGTTTATACCAAGCGCAAGCAAACACGTAACTCAGGCTCGGCTCATGTTCCTCTAACACATATGTCATACCAAGTGCTCAAAATGTTGACCATGACCATTGCTGCACGCTGTAAAGCGATTCTGCAGTAACAATACTGCTCGTTATACTTCATCTGAAATTAACGGCAGCACAGCTGTTATAAGACATTTCATCCCTTCGGCAGTCGTTGTTGTTTCCTAATAGCCCTTTTCTTTAACTTTCGCCAGAGATAAAAATACAGAAGTGCTAAGTTTGGTAAATGGTCAGACAGTTTTGCGCTTCCTGAACGACCGTTGCAATGACCTCCAAATGTTCTCTTGAGAGGGTCTGTCATTACACTTGCGGAAAGCGAGGTACATCTGATATACTGTTGAACACTGATTGCCTCATGTCCAGTGGGATGTCTTCAGATGACTGCGGCAGCATATCTTAAGAACTCGAGATACTTGAATGTGTTTAGATTACCGTCAATAAAACAAATGGCTCTGAGAACTATGCGACTTAACTTCTGAGGTCATCAGTCGCCTAGAACTTAGAACTAATTAAACCTAACTAACCTAAGGACATCACACACATCCATGCCCGAGGCAGGATTCGAACCTGCGAACGGAGCGGTCGCTCTGCTCCAGACTGTAGCGCCTAGAACCGCACGGCCACGCCGGCCGGCGTCAATAAAACAGGAACCAATCATGTGAGTCTTGAAAAACACTCACCAAATGTTGATAGACCAAGGGAGCTGTTTTTATCCACCTCTTAGAGTCGGCGTGGAGTTTCAACTGACGATTAGTGCGTATTTCGAAGATTAACTCTTCCACGGACTGTTAATGATGCTTCTTCACTGAACAAAATTCTGCACAGATACGCAGCATCACTTTGAACTTTCGAAAATTGTAAGCGATTTAAGAAGTCACTGCCATGAAGCAGTAAATCCAGCGAAATGTATAGCGGATGAAATGCGATGAAGTGTAATGTCTGCAGATCCCTCTCGCTCATTCGAGATGATTGTAAGTGACATAATCATTGTGTTATTAAAATGTCAGTTTCATTCCTTTCATCAGTTCCTCTTCTGTGTCGTTAGCATATTTTACTGTCCACACTTTCAGTTTCAAGGAGCTCTGTTTGTAATTTTTACGAAGACTGATCCTGAGTACTTGGCACGATCTGGACACTCTTCAGCTTACAATCGCGTCGCTGTTATAATAGTACGGCGATGTTCGCCATTCAACTATTTTAAACACACATCAAAAAAAGTTTTGCGTCACCCCGGTTCCCAGAACACCTGAAGATAGACGTTGACTGTGGATATTGTATCACAGACACAGGCCCTCTGACTGTTCACAGATGTCACAAATCTCGCCAAAAGATGTAAACAACCATGCACGAGCAGCGCCTATTAGACAGAGGGGGTCCGACAGCCGATCAGTTCCAGTTGTTTGACCAGGAGGGAGGTCCACGGCTCATGTTGTCTGTAGTTCAACCATGCCTATGCTTCCGCATTGTTACTTTGTGCCAAGAAGGGGTCTCAGCAAGGGAAGTGTCCAGCCGTCTCGGAGTGAATCAAAGCGATGTTGTTCGTGCATGGAGGAAATAAAGAGAGACAGGAACTGTCGATGACATGCCTCGCTCAGGCCGCCCAAGGGCCACTATTGCAATGGATGACCGCTACCTACGGATTATGGCTGGGAGGAACCCTGGCAGCAACGCCACCATGTTGAATAATGCTTTTCGTGTAGCCACAGGACGCCGTGTTACGACTCAAACTGAGCGCAATAGGCTGCATGAAGCGCAACGTCACCTACGACGTCCCTGGCGAGGTCCATCTTTGCAACCACAACACCTTGCAGAGCGGTACATTTAGGCCCAACACCATGCCGTAGAGATCGCTCAGGATTGGCATCGCGTTCTCTTCACCGATGGCTGTCACATAGGCCTTCAATCACACAATCGTCAGAGACGTGTTTGGATGCCACCCGGTCAGGCTGAACGCCTTATACACTGTCCAGCGAGTGCAGCAAGGTGGAGCTTTCCTGCTGTTTCGGGGTGACATTATGTGGGGCCGACGCACGCCGCTGGTGGTCATGGAAGGCGCCGTCACGGCTGTATGATACGTGAATGCCATCCTCCGACGGATAGTGCAACCATATCGGCAGCACATTGGCAAGGCATTCGTCATGGATGACAATTCACGCCCCCATCGAGCACATATTATGAATGACTTCCTTCAGAATAACGACAACACTGTACTAGAGTGCCCATCATGTTCTCCAGACGTGAACCCTATCGAATACACCTGGGACAGATTTAAAGGGGCTAATAATGGACGACGTGAGCCACCAACCACTATAAGGGATCTACGCCGAATCGCCGTTGAAGGGTGGACAATCTGGGTCAACAGTGCCTTGATGAACTTGTGGCTAGTATGCCACGACGAATACAGGCATGCATTAATACAAGAGGAGGTGCTACTGGGTATTAGAGGTACCGGTGTGTACAGCAGTTTGGACCACAACCTCTGAAGGTCTGGCTGTATGGTGGTACAACATGCAATGTGTGGTTTTCATGTGCAACAAAAGGAGCGAAAATGATATTTATGTTAATGGATTTCAAGCGCACAGGTAAACACAAGAACCGTACCTGTGTTGCGTGTTTGCTTACATATGGTGTAATAAACCAGACATTGTCGAAACGTTCCTTCCTGATGGCGGGACAGTGGTTTGTGACCTTGTTATCTTCATACTATTTGATTCACTACCGTTTTATATCAGTGATGTTCTCTTAGAAGTACGCTCCTAATATTTCGGAAAAAAATATATAGCCCCATTATAAAAAAACAATGTCGGTGAGGTAGTTCGGTGACTGTAAACGAGAAAAAGTGCTTGCTAACGTCAGGAAATTCGCCATATTGTCAGCTGTAACTTGGAGGAAACCGCACCTCGTATTTATTCACTCTTGATGTATTGGGGTAACATGTCTCAGATGCCTCTCCCGTTATATTGGGATTGCTCTTATTTAAGAGCAGCTGTAATTCTACCCATTTCATGCAAAAATGAAATTTATAAAATTTGGGCTAAGCAGAGTAAAGCGCCGGCCATTGTGGCCGAGCGGTCCTAAGCGCTTCAGTCTGGAACCGCGCGACCGCTACGGTCGCAGGTTCGAATCCTGCCTCGGGCATGGATGTGTGTGATGTCCTTAGGTTAGTTAGGTTTAAGTAGTTCTAAGTTCTAGGGGACTGATGACCTCAGATGTTAATTCCCATAGTGCTCAGAGCCATTTGAACCATTTTGAACCAGAGTAAGGCAAAAGGGTGGTCCTAGTGTCTTCAGAACAGGAAAACCAACTTCACAAATCATTATTTCTCGCCTGACTGATTTATAACCACTGCAGACATTTTGCTTGTTTCGAGTTTCCTTAAAATATTATATTTCTCCCAAGTTTCCTTCGAGAATAAGATACTCTCTATGCATTTGCCTCACAACATTGTACATAGTAGACTTTATAGGTTTACCTTAATCCTCCTCCCCCGCTCGTCCCCCCCCCCCTCCCAACACCTCCTGAAGAAAAGGAAAACTGATATATACTGTAAAGGTATGTTTGTAATCCTTGAAATGAGATAATTTTGTAACTGTTGGAGACTTCTTATGTTCTTCTGTTTTTCAGTAATCAGGGTTTGATTTCTTAAAAACGATTTTCTTTTATGTCAAACTTTCCCTCATGGTTCATAGTACAGTTTTGAATTCTTATCGTGTGTGCATTACACCTTGCGCCACCCAAAGCAGCAGCTTTTTCTGACAAAAGTAATTTACAGTCGATTAATTATCTTTAGCAGCTGCATCTGCTGATTTGTATTTGCTTTTGAGAACGTCAGAACTCCCGACACAAAGAAACAGCATGCAACAGATTGTGATTTCCTGCATCTGTAACTGATTCAGTTTGGAAGGTACTTTATATGTTGGTAACACTGCTTGTTTCCAGCATCTGTAAATGATCTTCGTATTAGTAAAGTGTTTTGTTATTTCCTATTGAAACTTTGTTGCCTAAGTGCTACAGATTTCATAGAGTTCCGATGTTCACTAGTGTGCAATAAATACTAGCAATACCACACACAAAGAAAATCGACAAGAGAAAATTCGAGGGTAACTAGTTTACGAACAAAGTAAACCTTTGTATCAGTCATGAAGAGATTATTCAAATTTTTGTGTAATCAGTGATGTTGTTTACAGTGGATCCAAACACTTTCTGCATGTGTGTTGGTCAGTTTCTTTTATGCAATCTACACCATTTCATAGTTTCTATTTCGCTACTTCCTTTTCATCAAAGAAGATGCTTCGATAATCAATAACCAATTATAAAATTATATCTCTATATTCCCATGAATTTTACGCTTAATGACAAAATTGATGTAGCATTCCACTGTTTAAGCAGACATAATTTCTTTTAAGCAAACATATATTGAGTTATGTAAAATATATTTATTTCCCTAGTAATCTCACGCAACAAAAAGAATTTAACAGTCAGTTTTGCAAAAGTATTGGGATATAAATATAATTAATATACATTCACCAAAGAACCAGTAACGACTAAAGAGAATGTCAAGTCGAAGCTTGAAGACCAAGGAATGCAGCGGGATGAAAATTATGCTTCAGTAATTTCATTAACGCCCTGAGCTACGTTTTAATATGATTCAAATCTAATTTAGAAAATTGCCGCAAGTCGCAAGGTGTACTTATCCGAATTCAATTATCTACCTCACCACTGAGCTACTTTTTAGACCTAAATATTACTGCAGGTTCAATTAAATTACAGAGAAATAAATAATTTTATGAGGCAAAATAATGTAAAGATTAAAATACATAGGATACAATATTTTTTATTCTGGATAATGTAGTTGATGTCTGTGGACGAAATAGATCTAGTGTCTCAGCCAAAATGTCGTACATATCTGGTAAAAACTTTGTCTCTCTCACATGTGTATTATTGGATCACATGGTACCTTAATTTGAGGAAGCATTTTAAACAATCTTGTCCATCCCTTTCTAAATTATTGTTTTTCATAAGCAAATATATCTTAAATTGTTCGGATTACTTGCAGTTTGTTTGGAGAGCAATCTGCGGTAAGTGTGATAAACTACAAAGCTAAAAAAATTTACAAAAGAAGTAGTGCATGAAAGAAGTAGATGCTGATTTTCACAAAATATGGATCCGAACTAATACTGTGTGTCCTTACTTTCTTCCTCCACGCCGACTAGGATTGTGCAGTAGAAACCAAACTGGCAACTCGCTAAAACTGCTAGAAATCGGCAGTCGCATACCTCACTAAGAAACATGGGGGTTTCGTTTCGGAATATGACCGCGTCTTGGATAAATGAACAGCAGAAAAGAAGGGAGTATGGGAATTGTAGGTTCAACAAACTAACTTAATCCAATGCCAAACATGAGGAAACAACACTGACGTATTCTTCAGAAAACAATGAGACTGATCAAGGAAGAGAAATACAGCGTTTGCTGTACAAGAAGATACTGCACCTTAATGGTTCACTGGAATCGTGAAGAGAATTTTAGTCACAAACTAAAACCATAGTCTGTCCCTATTGCCAGCAAGGTATTTAGCACAATAATAATTGATCCTTACCCACAGTATATTTTCACCTACTGCTTTTCCTTCACTTGCTTTTCCTACTATCGAATTCCAGCCTCCCGTGACTATTAAATTTTCGTATCCCTCAACTATCTGAGTAATTTCTTTTATCTCATCATATATTTCCACAATCTCCTCCTCATCTGTTCAGCTAGTTGGCATATAAACTTGTACTACTGTCGTGGGTGTGGGCTTCATGTCTGCCTTAGCTACAATAATACATTCTCTATGATGTTCAAAGTAGCTTACCTGCGTTCGTATTTTTTTATTCATTATTAATCATATTTCTGCATTATCCCTATTTGATTTTGTATTTATAACCCTGCAGTCCTGTTCTTCATGCCACCGAACTTCACCAATTCCCACTTTATTTAACTTTAACCTATACATTTCCCTTTGTAAATTTAACCTACTTGCCTGATTAAGATACCTCACATTCTAAGCTCAGATCCGTAGAACGCCACTTTTGTTTCTTCTGATAATGACATCCTTCTGATCTATTAGGCCGAACTCCACACTAATGTTTTCCCAGGATCACACTGTAAAGAGAATTTTACACGATACATTCAGCAGGGTAATTCCTCCTCAATTTCAACAAGGCTTGACTCGTGTCTCATGAATTGGCTAGATTACTAATAAGTTCAACTTTCTGGGAATCTTTCCTGATTCATTACCAAATTGATTAGTTTGTAGATTCACTTATGCAGATCAATTCCCTCACTTTTCAATAGTTCCGTTGTTATTCCCTCAGTTTTATTACATTTCTGGTTGGTTCAAATGGTTCAAATGGCTCTGGGCATTATGGGACTTAACATCTAAGGTCATCAGTCCTCTAGAACTTAGAACTACTTAAATCTAACTACCCTAAGGACATCACAAACATCCATGCCCGAGGCAGGATTCGAACCTGCGATCGTAGCGGTTGCGCGGTTCCAGACTGAAGCGCTTAGAACCGTTTGGCCACAACGGCCGACTCATTTATGGTTGAATTCAACAAAAAACTATTTGACCAGAACACACTTTAACAGAAACTTTCACTTTATTGGAGAACGATCGTAAACACAACGAGGAAATTTTAGCTCATTCCATTCACTTCGCCGCGAGCAGCAGCACGAAATTAACGTTATATTTTTGTTACAACGCACGGCCAATGGTACGAGATTTACAAATAAATTTCCAGCGCAGAATGAGCCGTTGTTTTGAAACTGCTGTGCAGAGTGAAAATTCTGAAAGTTGTTTTTCGCCGTACAGTTTATTTATTTGTAGTTGGTGGTCCATATTTTCGTTCAATACAGCGCGGCGCATGGCCGGCGATATTGTTTCCGCGGGACATCGGTCACCGCGGCGTGTCGCGCAGCTGGAGGCTGGGCAACGCCCACCAGGCCAGCATCTGCCGTGTCCGGAGGCGGTGGCGGTGTTGGTGGGGGGGGGGGGGGATCGGACAGTGCGCGCTACTACATCATTTCTTTGTTTTACGCGCGAGAGGCAGGGGAAGCTACACGAGATATATCGCTTATCGCTTTATAAATGAGAACTGCGACCGAACCTCTCGCTGCGAATATTCCGGAAACGGGGGCGGTGCCGGCTGGTCTCATTCCGCCGCGACCATTCCGTTGATGGCTGCGTCGCCTGCCAATTTTTCAGGATTAGGGCCGCCTCCATGTCCGAGTCTAGCGGCTCGTAGACGCGCTACGCTTTACAAACGTGTCCCTCATTCCTACAATAGCCGTTAACAGTTAAACAGGTGTCGCACGGATCAGTCGTGAGCGTTTTGGAACTGAATCAGTCGATAGCATAATTAGCTCTTCTACGTTAGGTGATCCAGAGACTACTGGTCCTGGATAATCTAAGTGGCACAGATACAAACAGCTCTATGTAGTAAGCAATTGCCCAATACATAGGTGCCACGAGATGCGGATGCAACAGTACTAGACATTTTAAAAAAATCTAGGGATCGGCTACATCGATATTAGAAAAAAGTTATTGTTTTCCATCCATACATCGAATATTGTGTCGATGAAAACATATCGACGTACCTACGTAAAAAATATTGGCTACGCATTGTAAATATACAACTGCTTTTAGATCTGCATATTTAACTACTGACTTATTGTTAGATATTCTGTGCATCAATAAGCTAGTTGCCTGCTTATCCCCCTTAGAGCAAGAACTGAAAGGAAAACGATGCACGTTCTCACTTTACTAACAATGGTACATGCTTTCAAGTGGCATAATAAAAAGTGTCCATTGTGTCCATCGCTCGATTTCCTCACATATCGTATATGTCTGGAACATTTCATCCTGAAATCCCCGTTTTTTTTTTCATTTCTGCAAACACCAGCGATTTGAATGTCCCAGTGTCAAAATTGCGTTGCGAAGTTAAACGTTGCTGCTGGTAGCGCCGAGCACCGATTACGTCAGTATATCCCCCCACACGTCTCCGACCACCACATAACCAAATTTTGTCATTTAGATTATGGTCACTTTCTTCAGCAACTGTTTTTGAAGACCACCGATATAAAGAAATAGCACACAAGTTGCGTTAAAATCTTGTTATTCCATTCACATCGCCCCCGCCCAGTGCAATCAGACTACTTCTTTGTCCCACTTATACTTGCTTCACATAGTCTCAGAGAAAGACCGGACGTGATGGGAGCTCCAAAGAAAATGGTATAGGCATGCGAATTGAAATACAGACATAAGAAAACAGGCAGAATTCGGCGCTATGTCGGCAACGCATATACAAGTTTCGCCAACTGCGCCATGGTCGCGTATATAAACAGTGATCCAATACTGGCAAGTGTATTTTATTCCAGTCTTTGATCGTTATACAAATTCTTTAGACGATGACCGGTTTCAGTCCGTAATGACCATCCTCAGATGGTGTAAAAAAGATCTGAGGATGGTCATTACGGACTGAAACCGGTCATCGTCTAAAGAATTGATATTGTGATCAAACACTGGAATAAAAAACATTTTGCGTATACAAGTGTCTGGTGCAGTTGTTAGATGGGTTACTACTGCTAAAATGGCAGGTTATCAAGATGTAAGTGAGTTTGAACATGGTGATACAGTCGGAGCACGAGCAATGAGACACATCATCTCCGAGGTAGCTATGAAGCGGGAATTTTCCCGTATGTCCATTTCACAATCATACCATGAATATCAGGAATCTGGTAAAACATCAAATCTCAGACATTGCTGAGTCCGGAAAAAAGATCCTGCAAGAACGAAACCAACAATGACTGAAGAGAATCGTTCAACGTCAACGACGTCCAATCCTTCCAGAAATTGTTGCAGATTTCAGTGCTGGGCCATCACCAAGTGCCAGCGGGCGAACCATTTTACGAAACATGATCGATATGGGCTTTCGGAGCCGAAGGCCTACTCGTATATCCTTGATGACTGCACGCCCAAAGCCTTAAGTTTCGCCTGGACCCGCCAACTCCAACATTGGATTGTTGATGACTAGAAACATGTTGCCTGATCAGACGAGTCTCGTTTCAAATTGTATCTAGCGGGTGGATGTGTACGGGTATGGAGACAACCTCATGTACAATGCTTGTCAGCAGGGGACTGTTCAAGCTGGTGGAGTCTCTGTAATGTTGTGGGGCGTCTGCAGTTGGAGTGATTAGGGGCCTTTGGTACGTATAGATACGACTCTGACAGATGACACGTACGTAAGCTTCCTGTCTGATGACCTGCATCCATTCATGTCCACTGTGCATTCCGACGGATTTGGGTGATTTCAGCACGACAATGCTGAATCTCCAAGTCCAAACGTGCTACAGAGTGGCTCTAGGGACACTCGTCTGAGATTAAACACTTCCAATGTCCACCAAGCTCCCCAGACACGAACATTATTGAGCATACCTGGAATGCCTTGCAACGTGCTGTTCAGAAGAGATCTCCATCCCCTCGTATTCTTACGTATTTGTGGACAGCCCTGCCGGATTCTTGGTGTCAGTTCCCTCCAGCAGTACTTCAGACATTAGTCAAGTCTATGCCACGTCATGCTGAGGCACTTCTGCGCGCTCGCGGGTCCCCCACACAATATTAGGTAAGTGTACTAATTTCTTTGGCTCTTCTGTGTAGAATTTGAAACGAAAATTGCGAAAAAATATAATATTAAATAAAATATCGCCACTCAATATTGCCATTTGGATATCGATGTACAGATGAAAAACATGTCACCGATAAATTTCGATGTCTGTTGCGAAAAATATCTATATATCGATATTTTATTAACAGCCAACCAGTACAAAAGGAGGCGGGTAGTGTTGCGTAGACTGTAGAGTTGCAGTTAGTAACAGAATGGTTCGGTCAGGAGAGAACGGCTTGAAACACGGACTAATTGAGTAACAAATCAATCAGAATATTTCAACTCTTCGATAGCTACTGAAATCGACTGCAGCTGATGTGATTGTGAACTGGAAACGTGAAGGCAAGTAAACCAAGACGTGATATACGGACGGACAGTATTGCGGAAGGTGATTGCCAAAAAATCGCATGAAATCAGCGGAAAGAATAATTCGTGGGTTCCAAAGCACCAAAGAGCTCGCGGCAAGCCGCCTTGCACAATTACATTGAGAAGGGAGTTAGAAATAATGGGGTACAGTGGTCCAGCAGCTTTCAAAGCCACATATTTCTGCAGTCAATGTTAAGAGCCGCTTGAGGTGCTGTAAGGAGCGATGCCACTGGAAAGTCAGCAACTGGAAACAAGTAATCTGCAGTAATCAATTACGATACACCCTGTGACAGTAGGAAGGAAGAGTTTGCGTTTGGCAAGTCCAGATCACTCGATCAGCATGAGAGCTCTACCTGTCATGAAGCAGCAACTGCGAGGAATTGGTTTGTGGATAGTAATATCCCGGAAATGGAATTTTGTTCTGTGAACGTCCACAGCCTCAATACGTTTTAAGAAAGGAAACGTAGTACAAACGGCTGTAATATATTTATTGTTTCGTTTTTTTTCTTTTTTTATATTAGAGTGTAGACTATTGACCTGACAGAGCTTGTGATCAATTTCACCAATTAAACTCTCAAATATTACTTTGTTTGTCGTCTTTGTGAATTTTTTAAAATAATAATTTTTTTGTGTGGTTCACGAAAATGTCCGCTAAGGTACCACAAAGACAGTTACCCACAGTAAGTCCTTCAGCTTATGAGTGTATCATATCCCCAAAATTAAAAATAATTGTATTACAGGGTAAAAATGAAATGACCGTATGGCAGCATTGTCCGGGAGACCACCATCTTGGATTTTACGGCCGCCTGGTGCAAGTCTTCTTACTTGACGCTACATCGGTGAACTGCGCGTTTTTAATGATGAAATGATGAGAAGGACAACACCCACGTTGGAAAAACTCAGTATTTTCATGCATCTCTGGTAGGCTGATCCTCTTACATCTTAGTAAATTACAACTAGTAAGTTCTACGGTTTCCCTGACTGGCACGCAAGCGTTCAAATGGTTCAAATGGCTCTGAGCACTATGGGACTTAACAGCTGTGGTCATCAGTCCCCTAGAACTTAGAACTACTTAAACCTAACTAACCTAAGGACATCACACACATCCATGCCCGAGGCAGGATTCGAACCTGCGACCGTAGCAGTCGCACGATGCCGGACTGCGCGCCTAGAACCGCGAGACCACTGCGGCCGGCGCACGCAAGCGTAAATGTTGGATGCGTCGAAGGAGTCACGTTTCCCATTCCCTGATATTTTTATGTCTTTATATGACGGCCGGAGCGGTTCTAGGCGCTTCAGTCTGGAATAGCCCAACCGCTACGGTCGCAGGTTCGTCTCCTGCCTCGGGCGTGGATGTGTGTGATGCCCGCGGGTTGGCTAGGTTTAAGTAGTTCTATGTTCCAGGTGACTGACGACCTCAGCTGTTAAGTCCCATAGTGCTCAGAGCCATCTGAACCATTTGTCTTTATAATTGCGTTCACGACTGCACCTGAATTCTTAAAAGTTGATGATGATGTTTGGTTTGTGGGGCGCCCAACTGCGCCCGTACTAAGTCCCAATCTTTTACGCAGTCCAGTCTCGCAAGTTTCATGAATGAAGGTGAAATGATGAGGACAACACAAACACCCAGTCCCCGCGCTGAGAAAATCGCCAGCCCGGCTGGGAATCGAACTCGGGGCCCCGTAATACAGAGGCAGCAACGCTAGCCACTAGTCCAGGAGCTGCGGGCCGTCTTAAAGGAAAATTTACTCTCGAGTGTATAATATTCTTTGAAGGGAGAATCTAACATTTTACTGAGTTTATAGGCTGGGCTATCTATGCAACTGCATAATTGTCTTTGTGCAGCTGCGGTTGGACCCGTAATTTTGGGCTCTGGGGATTTACGATAATCCACTCCTTGCTATCTCTATTGGAAAGAATGTAATTGCAGCATTGATTTCGTTGGTCGGGTTGATAAATATATTGCAGCATGTCAGGTCCATTTTGTATCTAAAATGGACTAGCCTGCTCAGGGCTCAGATCAGAAACCAATGGAACGGGTTTGGAATGAGCTGAAACATCACCTTCGGTGCAGATCACAGCATCCAACACCACTACGTTTTCTATTTCAGCTCTTGAGGTAGAATGGGATGTCATTCTTCCACAGACGTTCAGACACCTCACTAAAAGTGTGCCGAGCAGGCTTCAGTCATAAAACTAAAGGGTGGACACGCTCCATAATAACGTCCACATAGTTGCATGGATACTTTTGATCAGATATGTATATCCCTCCAAGGGCTGCCGGCTCTTAGTAGGTTCACGGCATACAGCGGTAGGTTCAAGGCATACAGCGGAAGTCCAAATGTGTAACGGTGAAGAGAAACAACTACATGCTGATGAAATGAAAGGAGAAGACAGACATCGTGATGGTCATCACGTTCCATGACGACACATTTTAAGAAGTATACTGAGAGAATGCAATGGTGCAAAAACCAATTGTAGTCATGCATTAAATGCGAAGAAAAATGTGAGATGCCTGAATAGTAGTAGCAACCAGATGCATAGCCACTATTTCAGGAACAGATTGAAAAATACGAGGGCGTGCTGAAAATTAATGTCTCCAATTTTATGTGTGAAACTTTGCCGCTAAAGTGCTCTCAATTGCACCTTGCAACATAGCCATACATAATGTAACTACGACCGTGCGTTAAAAACAGCTCGCCGTAATCCAGTTTCGAATTCGAAGAGTTCCTGCAGACTTGAAGCGGCCTCTCCTTCAGCATAATGCTAGACCACGCACGACCGCTGCATTTGTCATCGGTCATCGTCCATACAGGCCCGACCTGGCTCCATCTGATTTTCATCAGTTACCTATACTTACAGAGCACTATAGAGGATTTTACTTTTATAGTGACGAAGCGGTTCAATCAGACGTGAGGTTGTGACTCCATCAACAATGTCGAACATGGTACAGTCACGTTATCAAATAACTGATCTCTCGTTGGAAGAAACACATTTGTAGTCAGCATAACTGTGTTGTGAAATAAATATGTAGACATTGCATGGGGGCTTAATTAAGTATGATGAAAATACTTTTCAAATTTTTAGTAGCTGTAAGTCCGATTACGCAAGTCTCGTAAACGGTTGGCCCTGACTAGTATTATTACGCTATCTGACTGCATAGAACAACAACAAAGAATGAAATGAAAATTTTCATAAACACAGTTAATTAATTAAGTCCCCAGCAACTATAAAACTCACAAAACCCGAGCACAAGTATCACTGTTCTGTATGTGGAAGTATGACTCAACGCACATCTGGCACGGTTCTTCTTCAACAAGACAAGAATTTTTAAATACCAATTTTACTGACGTGATAAAAGAAAATTACAAATACTATAATCGCTTAATCAAAGCAGAATTACACTCTAATACAAGAACACAAGCCAGATGCTTTGTTGACTGAACCTGTAATGATGCATTATTTCAGACACACAAATAATAAAGAACATAGTGGTTTTTACCTTCATATATATTGACGAAATGCACTCTGATCATTACAATATCTTCATTAGAATAACATCTGCTATCTCTCCCATCAAATAACTCGATAAAACATGGAACAAACACTCCCTACTACTACATATCCACTCCGACTTCACGACAAGCAGAGCCCACCACAACTTCTCGGCAAGAACTGCCTGCCGCTACTTCTCAATAATCACTCTCTGCTACAACATCTCAGCAGGCACTGACTACTACTAGCTCTCTCCAAGCACTGACTGCCACGAGTTCTCAACAGGCACTGACTGCTACGAGTTCTTAACAGGCACTGACTTCTACGAGCTCTGCCCACGCACTGACTTCTACGAGCTCTGCCCACGCACTGACTACTACGAGCTCTCAACAAGCACTGTGGAGGTGGCTTAATAATACTCTTTGGCGCAATCTCTGGCGCAGTGGTTCAGTGTAGCCACCTTTCAACACGAAGACTAAAGAAGCAGAATGTTACTTTAATTGTTTTAACGTACAAAATTCGGAGGTATTAGTTTACCAGAAGCTTTTCCGCCATTTGTTAGACGCTACTTCAATGCAAACGTACTGTAGTGACAAACCTGATGCTCAAAAAAAGCAGACTGGAATTCTTGATTAGTCTCGAGGAACAATTTGTCTCATCTCCTTCACAAAAAGAGTCATCAATTGGCCGCCCGGTGCGAACACCAAAAGCGACTCGTCTTACGCACAGTATTAAGACTGGCTGATTTTACGGACCAGTCACGGAGTGACAGAATGCCCGAATGTTTGTCAAATTACGAACGTATGCGTGCACCCCTGAGAGTATGGTTGTTGTCAGATTCGAAGGGGGAAATGTCCACAGATGGCGAGGTGCATGGCTTCTGTACTGGGGAAGTCTGCGATATTAATCGATGGGAACTAGCCTAGACCTCTAGCTACGCCACAGATCTGCATGTCACCACAACCAAGTTTTCTGCAGGGGGCGGGGGGGGGGGGGGGCGTGGAATATATGACACTCCAGTCAAACGCTTACACATTATATCTCCTTTCCACTTCATAATCAAAGACTAAACAACATCAAAAGGTACCTCCAAGATAAAATATACAGATAGTTTATTTGTTCCCTAACGTCGCATTCCCCGACAGTTAACCACGACAAACCATTTTAAAAGACGTAGTTTGGAGCTTTCTTTGATTCGGTATATGCTAGTTTCGCTGCACGCTTAATGTGTAAGGCGTTTTCAT
Source organism: Schistocerca piceifrons (assembly GCF_021461385.2). NCBI lineage: Eukaryota > Metazoa > Arthropoda > Insecta > Orthoptera > Acrididae > Schistocerca > Schistocerca piceifrons. The sequence continues at coordinate 348,999,028 of NC_060145.1, forward strand.
TTCTAAGCTTCGTACGCGCACAGACCGCGTCGTATGAGTCCGCGTGACGAAACAGTGATGTTTCTGTGACGTCACACGTCTTGTGCTGTGACTGGCTGATATAAGCAACCGCCAAGTTAATTTACCTGCCGTATTTGCCGTACTATTTGTGGTTGTATGTAATGAATTTATGCATTTTATGTGATCGAGCGCATGAAAGATTTCTGCCAAACGTGTAGTTTTTAGAACGGTTTCTTGTGCTAGATTTCGGCAAATCTGACATTTAGCTACACTATGAACGAGGATGCGTTTTGAAAACTGTAACGAAAGTGGCTAAACATTTCACTACCCTTTTATATGCAGTTAACTTCGTTAACACTTAACTGATGGTAACAACCGCCGTGGTCTAGGCATAGCGTCTTTGATTAATAACTCAAGCGTCCTCGGTCCAGCATTCAAAACCCTCCACCCCTGAAGATTTGATTATTAACAGACATCGGCGGCCGAAGACTTCCGGCAGAAGAAGTCACCCTCACTCTGCCAACAGCCTTGTCAAAGAGGGCGGAGGGGAGGGTAGACGTTCAGGGCTCTTTCTTTTCCATGGGGCGGGTAACAAGGATCAACGGCATGAGGATGCGGACGTCAATGGAAACCATGCATTAAAGACAACGTCTATCCACATGACATATGGCCTGTAATTGAAAAAGTTTCACAATGGTCTCTCCATTGGCACAAGAGTCCTGAATATCCCCATTCGGATCTCCGGGAGGGGATAACGAAGGGGGAGGTGACCATGAGAAAAAGATTGAATACCCAACGGAAGGATAACATTCTAAGACTGGAGCCTGGAATTTCAGAAGCTTTAACGCGATAGGAAAGCTAGAAAATCCGAAAAGGGAAATGCAGAGGCTCCATCTACATATAGTAGGGGTCAAATGGATCAGTGTGGTATAATATCAACTGCAGCAGAAAATGGTATAATGAGAGTAGGATTCGTTATGAATAGCAAGGTAGGGTAGATTGTCTGTTACTGTGAACAGTTCACTGAGAGAGCTGTTCTTATGAGAACTCCTGTTCCAGGTTCCAGATTCAGCAAGTGTCCTTATTCACTTGCCCCCACATGTGGAATGTATCAGTGATGTGCCCCCCGGAAGGTATGGGGCACACCCTACAGAGGAGAGCTCCAAGCTGCCTAAAACCCAGGCGCTAGGTAAGGTGAGGTGCTCATAGCAAGGGAAGTGAGAACCACTCAGCCCTTGGAAGAGGCAGTATAAAGAAGGTTGAAGAAGTTGCAGCGCAAAACCACTCATGTTGATGTTCTGCACTTTGAACATTTGCCTCCTGCTAGGATACTTCCCCTACAACTGGAGGATTGCTCACACAGTACCACTATCAAATTCTGGGAAGGACCACCGAAAACCGCAAAACCATCGGCCTGTCAGCCTCCTCCCGACGTCTCCAGGGTATTGAGACGGATCGTACTCCGAAACGGATGTGATACGCCTGGACTAATTCACCATTCAGCACTAATTCTGTTAACTGATCTCCAGCTCCTCCAGGTTACGGAATATATAGCATATCGTATGGATCTTGCCAACTATTCAGTGGCAGTCTTTCTCGATGTTAATAATGTTTGTGATCGTTCATGGAATAATAAGCTGCTCCCCACACTGCATGACGTCCCCACCATCCTGGTCTACCACACCAAGATTATTGACAGCTATTTTCAACATTGACGCTGCTTTCTCCGAATGGACAGTCAGTCCTCCAGCATTCAAGAATTACTGCAGGGCATCCCTGAAGACTTTGTTCTGTCCCCGACTCTATTGGTCTTGTACGTGAATGACTTGCTACTACTTCCGTAAATCGGCCTTGGGCAGTTCGCGAACGATACGACAATAGTTACCAGCAGCCGCAGAGTCGATGATACGATTGGGCGCCTCCAACGTCAACTTACATTTATTAAATTATGGACAGCAACAAACCCCATTATCCTGAATGCTGAGAAAACGCAATCCGTTATGTTTACCATGACTGAAAATTTGTACGTCAGTCTGGTGATTCGACCTCTTGTATTGTCATTCATGAACATTATTCGAGCAGGATGTTTACCAACAGCATAACCCTCGCCCGTGTACCGCTGATGTAAGCCAACATGCTCTACAGAATGTGAACAAGTTGCCTTGGCCTGCTCGTTCATGAGACCTGTCTCCAGTGGAGCACACACGGGACATCATTTGGATTTTAACTCCAGTGTCATCCACAAACTGTGCTAACCGTCCCTGTATAGACCGACCAAGTGCATGGAACTCCATCCCACTGACTGACTTCCGGCACCTGTGGAACACAATGTAAGCGCGTTTTGCATGCCAGCATTCAACATTCTGGCGGCTAATCAGTTATTGATGTACCAGCATTTCACATTTTTCAATGACCTATCTCACGCGTACATCAACGTATGACCTTACAATGTTAATCACTTAAATATTTTGCCTAGATAAATGTTTTTCCCGAAATTTCATCACTCTGCATTAATTATACACACATCAAAAAAAGTCTTGTATCATCTCGGTTCCAAGGGTTCTAGAACCTGTACAGAAGACTGGAATAGCGGTCAACTTAAAAATCATTTTCCGTCCTTTTTATTGCTCATGAAAACCGCACATTGCATGTTGTACCACCCTACAGCGAGACCTTCAGAGGAGGTGGTCCAGATTGCTGTACACACCGATATCTCTAATACCCAGTATCATGTCCTCTTGCATTGACGCATGCCTGTATTCATCAAGGCACTGTTGGTCCAGACTGTCCCACTTCTCAACGGCGATTCGGGGTGGATCCCTCAGAGCGGTTATTGGGTCACGTCGTCCATATACAGCCCTTATTAACCTATCCCAAGCATGTTCGATGCGGTTCATGTCTGGAGAACATGCTGGCCACTCTAGTCGAAGGAAGGAAGGAAGTCAATCACAAGATGTGCACGATGTGGGCGCGAATTGTCGTCCATGAAGACGAATACCTCGCCAGTATGCTGCAAATATGGTTGCACTATCGGTCGGATATCCAACCCGTGGAACAGTCGTGTTCCGGCACTCGGCCATTCCACATCGCGCGGTGACCGGCGGTAGCGCGGGCCGGTGTTTACGTCGCGAGCAGTGCTGAGGTGGAGAGTTGAGCAGCGTGTGCGAGCGCTGTTAACGTTTGTTTCTGTATAACTGTTGTAAGTAAGATGTCGACAATTAACAGAGCGAATAGCGTTCAGTGTGTTTTCGATCGCACTGCCTTTCGACCGACGGCTTTTGAAATTCATGAGTGGATCTTTGAGGATCTGAAATTGCATGAAGATATAGTCGACACGTTCCAGTTGGACTTTGTGCCGTACTCGTTATTTATCAAATTTATTTCGAGTGACACTTATGAGACATTCGTTGAGGAGCATGCTGGTGTGAGACCATTTCGTCATACTGATGGCAGTATTAGTAATGTCCAAATCGTGCCTTCGGGATACGGAGTGAGAACCGTCAGGGTATTTAATGTGCCACCTGAGTGCCCTAATGACCTGATTGCACGTTCTCTGTCACTGTACGGCGCTGTTTTGTCAGGTACAAATGAAAAATGGTCGAGTGCATATCGCTACCAAGTTAACAGCGGGGTGCGAAGTGTACGTGTAGACTTAAAAAAGCATATACTTCGTATGTTAGCATTGGCGGCTGTCGTGCACAGGTAACTTACATTGGACAACCCCCTACCTGTTCGATCTGCCATTCCACAGAACATCTGCGGATGAACTGTACACGTCGACGTCCATTTCAACTTCCACGGGAACGTCCTGCAGACGGTAGTGAAAAGCTTGTTCCGCTATTGAGTGAGGTAGTCGCGGGGACTGTACCACCACCCCGGCAGCCGGAACGTGTTAGCGAGGCGGAGATGCCAGTTCAGGTGGAATGCAGTGCCAAAGACATTCGCGGTAGGGCGGACGTCGATTCGGCACCGTCATCCTCACCGGGGGAGTTACCGCTGGATAGCAGCGATGCGCCAGCCGCCTCTGAAACTAAGCCGTGTGAGATACAGGAGCGGGTGCAGATCAGTTTGCCTGAACCACCCCTATCGGTAGAGACTGCAGCAGAAACGAAGAAAGGCCGCCGAAGGAGAAGCAAAGGGAATAGTAGCAAAGAGGAAAAGTCGGATGATTTGAGACCCGTACAAATGCCAGAAAGTGGCAGCGAGACTGAACCTCAATCTTCTTGCTCCGTGCGCTGCGAGGACACCGCGAGGCAAGAACGCATTCGTGAACAAACCAAACACCTGAAGGCACTACTGAGCGCTGAGGGGGAACAGAGCACCGTAACGGCTAAGAGGAAGAGCGAGCAGAGTAGAGAGCAGCTGCAGCAGCGCTCCCGCAGGAACTCGATGACGTCCGTCGCAGCCCCGCGTGGTGGCCAGGTGGACGCGACCACGTTGACAGACTCAGCCGGCAGTGGCGGGCAGGGCGGCGCGCGCACCGCAGAGCACCCCGACAGCAACGAGCCGTGGTGGTGGCAGGACGAGGAGATGCAGCAGTAGCTGCTCTCGCGCATGTCCATCGCGCTGCGACATTTCCACTCCCTGACCCGTTATTGGTTTTGACATTTCGTTTCGTACTCCAGACGTTCCCAATGTGTTTGGTTCAAAGCCGTCGAGAATGTGCGATAGCCAAACCTACAACGTTACCACACTTAACGTCAATAGAATTCAAAGTGCGGTGAAACTCCGTTCGCTAACTGATTTCTTGTATGGCACCAGCGTAGACATTGCCCTCCTACAGGAGGTAGTCACAGTCTTAGAAGTGCCCGGTTACGTTCTCATTGATAACATCAACCTCCAGGATGCTGTAGGCACTGCCATACTTCTGCGTGACGGTATACCACTTACGGATGTGCAGCGGCTGCCTAGTGGTCGTGGCATTTCTCTTCGAGTGAATGGTGTGCAGATTGTTAACGTGTACGCCCCCTCAGGTAGCACTCATAAGAGGGATCGTTCAAAATTTTAAAAAAACGAGGTTCCCATTCTTCTTAGCGCTTATCGTGCACATCTCATCCTCGGTGGTGACTTCAATTGTGTGCTTAACCACAGAGACCAAACTCCTAACACGAACAGATGTATCGAACTTGAACATTTAATTCATGGCATGCGTCTTCACGATACATGGCAACAACTGCACGGTGAACGGGTAGCGTACACCTTCGTAACCAGCCATTCTGCCAGTCGGCTGGATAGGATCTATGTGTCCGATGCCATCCAGCGACACACTGTGAACTGTGACATAGCTCCTGTCAACATCTCCGACCATTGTGCATATCAGTGTTACCTTAACCTACAACGCCAGCAAATATACCGCGGGAAAGGCTACTAGAAATTGAATGTCAGCCTTTTGCAGGATGCCCAACTTGAAGAGGAGGTGAACATAAAGTGGCAACAGCTCCAGCGGCAACGAAGTCGTTACGATAGCGTTCTCCAGTGGTGGATTCAGTGTGCTAAGCCTAAATTACGCCTCACCCTCATGAGCTACGCCCGACAAAAAAGCTTATGGCAGAAACAGACTATTGAGTTTCATTATCGCTGTTTGAGAGAACTGTACAGTCGCACTAACAATCCTTCTAGCGATATCGACGTAAAGATCAAACGATATAAAGCGAAAATCACGGCGATACACCGCCAACGAATTCAAGGCCTCATCGTGCGAGCCCACCCCAAGGACGTTGCCGCCGAAGAACGGGCCTCTCTGTACCACATCCTGAGAACGACGAAACGGTGTAAAGCCATGTTGATTGAAGCCGTCGTTAATGACGCTGAGAATGCCATCACGAAGCAACGTGACATCATCTCGCACGTCTACGACTATTATAGCCAACTTTACAAGAAGCAATTCGTTGATGAACACTCGTGCGACGATTTTCTTAGGACCTTGAGCTGTCGCTTGTCACAACAGGATAATGCAAATCTGGAATCTCTTTTCACAGTGGACGAAATCCGACTGGCGGTCCACAGTGCAAAGAAAGGGAAGTCACCGGGACGCGACGGTCTCAGCGCTGAGTTTTACCAGCGTTACTGGAACCTCCTCGGTCCGACACTCCTCGAGATAGCGAATGAACTCTGGCACCAGGAAGTTATACCCAAAGCATTTACGGAAGGTATCATCCTGCCCCTACCGAAAAAAGGGAACAGCAGGAAGGTCGAAAACATGCGACCCATCACACTCCTGAATGCCGATTTCAAAATCATCACCAGATCGATTAAGCTAAGGATGCAAACCGTTATGTACAAGGTTTTAGGCAGTTACCAGTACAGTGCTGTGCAAGGCCGAAGTGCAATCTCAGCTGCCTGCGATTTGAGGGACATCATCTGTTCATATGCTGAAACCAAAGGACAGGGCGCTCTGATCTTTCTAGATTTTGAGAAGGCTTATGACCGTGTACGTCATGACTTCCTCTTTAAGAGCATGAAGGAACTAGGATTTGGGCCTCATCTCATATAATTAATTCGCAAACTTACTACAAACGCCTCTTCACGGATTCTCATTAATGGCCATTTTACAAAAGAAGTTTCCATTGAGCAATCCATCCGCCAAGGCTGTCCTCTGTCAATGATTTTGTACGCCATTGCAGTAGAGCCGCTACTGAACAACTTAGCGCATAGCGGGATCGGGATTAGCGTCGAGTCTGTCACTACCCCATGCATTGCGTATGCTGACGATATATGCGTAACTGTGTCATCATCGCAACAACTTCTGTCAGCGGAAACTCTTTTACAAACATTCACATTTCTTTCAGGAGCAATACTAAATAGAACTAAAACCACAGCTTTGCAGATCGGTGGCGGTATCGGAGACGTATCCCATGTTGCCTGGTGCCAGGTCAAGGATTATCACACAACCCTCGGTGTTACCTTTGAGGCCAAACCAGACAAATTCCTGACGAAGAACTGGTCACACATACTTAATAAATTACGTGCTGCTTTGATACTTCACTCCGACCGTGACTTGAACATACTACAGAAAGTTAAGACCATCGAGATCGCCATTACGAGCAAGATGAATTATTTGGCGCAAATTTTTTCAATCTCCGACCATCTAGCCAAGAGTATACAACAAGCGTTATGTTGGTTTCTTTTTAGGGGGCACATTTTCAAAGTTCAATTCGATACCTTACCCTTACCTTCGTTCAAAGGTGGCCTTAACCTCATTAAAGTACACAAAAACTGTGTCACCCTGCTCCTAAATCGCAACAGGAAGGAGTTTCGTACCCGGAGGACCAGTATCATCTCAAACCTCATTCAGCGGTGGAAGCCTCATAGCCTTGACCCACCAGTTAATATCGCCGGCATTCCACTTTCTTACCGACATCGTCGATAACGGAAGCCTGACGAACAGGAAGCTTTATGGCCTTCTCATGACAACAAACCACAGGAATCGTCTCGAAGAAAAACATCCACGTACACATTGGAGTATAGTATGGCGGAATGTGCACAGCGACGTGTTACCGTCACGCGTCATAGCCGACTGGTATCTAACAGTCAACGATAAAGTCGCAACGAATGAAAAGCTACATAAAATAGGCCTTCATCCAACGCCCAACTGTGACGCATGCGGAAGAGTCGATATGCTTATTCATAGGTTCACGTGCGGACATGCAGCAGAAATTACTACATTTCTTCGTCAACGATTGTCGGTGATAGACCGTACGACGCCCTGTGGTATAGGCCTTTTAGAGATAATTCAGCCACAAAAACTGAGATATCCACGAGCAAAAAACAACACTGCAACGTGGATCATGGGCCACACAGCATCGTTTATTATGCAGAATAGGCATACTACTTTCCTCGACTATTATTCTTACATAGAAATTGAACACTTTAAAATGAGCCAACATTGTGACTACAGGAGGATATTTGGAAATATGCTGAAAATCATAATTAACGGTTAAATGCTTCAAATACAATATTTCGGATAGCAGAGGTTGCCAGTGCCCTGTATGTATGAAACCTATTTGCTTACTGGGACTTAAGTTCTTGTCGGAATTTTACGATACTATTCAGATGCTCACCAATGCAGAAGGCATTTTTTTCTTTCCCATTTTCATTTTCACATTTCCCTTCTCTCGCAGAGCAGCGGGTCAACTTTCCTTCAACTATGCAGTGATAGTCTTTTGTGCACCATAAAAATTTCTGTTTACTACTTGCCTAAAAAAAAAAAAAAAAAAAAAAAAGACATTTCATTTCTTGTATTGCGCAACGGCAGCCTAGAAATGATATATACTTTGTTCATTCTATTCTCATTACAAATGGAGCAAATGTTTACTTTCCTTCCTTATGAAGAAAAGTTACGTAACGGTAAGCGTCGCGCTCAAGGAAAAAGAAAATTGATAAAAACTTCTTTAAAAAAAGTGGTCTAGCGATAGCGTCAAAAAAAAAAAAAAAGTGGCTAGGATACCTGGCTTTCACCCAGAAGGCACGTGTTCGATTCCCGGTACCGGAACGGAATTTAAAAAAAAAAGTGGTCTAGGGGTAGCGTCTTTGATTCATAATCAAAACGTCTTCGGTCCCAGGTTCGAACCCCGCCACTGCCTAAATTTTGATAAACAATCAGCATTGGTGGTCGAAGACTTCCGGCATAAGAAGTCAGCCTCATTCTACCAACGGCCTTGTCAAAGAGGGTGGAGGAGCGGATAGAGGTTCAGGGCCTCTCTTGTCCTAGGGGTGGGAAATTGCCCCTAAAGGCGGAAGAATCAGCAATGATCAACGACATGAGGATGCAGAAGGCAATGGAAACCACTGCATTAAAGACACGTAAGGTGTATCCACAGGACATGTGGCCTGTAATTGAAGAAGTGTCATGATGATCTCTCCATTGGCAAAAGATTCCGGAATAGTCCCCCATTCGGATCTCCGGGAGGGGACAGCCAAGGGAGAGGTTACCATGAGAAAAAGATTGAATAATCAACGAAAGGATAACGTTCTACGAGTCGAGGCGTGGAATGTCAGAAGCTTGAACGTGGTAGGGAAACTAGAAAATCTGAAAATGGAAATGCAAAGGCTCAATCTAGATATAGTAGGGCTCAGTGAAGTGAAGTGGAAGGAAGACAAGGATTTCTGGTCAGATGAGTATCGGGTAATATCAACAGCAGCAGAAAATGGTATAACAGGTGTAGGATTCGTTATGAATAGCAAGGTAGGGCAGAGCGTGTGTTACTGTGAACAGTTCAGTGACCGGGTTGTTCTAATCAGAATCGACAGCAGACCAACACCGACAACGATAGTTCAGGTATACATGCCGACGTCGCAAGCAGAAGATGCACAGATAGAGAAAGTGTATGAGAATATTGAAAGGGTAATGCAGTATGTAAAGGGGGAGGAAAATCTAATAGTCATGGGCGACTGGAATGTAGTTGTAGGGGAAGGAGTAGAAGAAAAGGTTACAGGAATGAAAGAGGAGAAGACTAATTGAGTTCTGTAACAAGTTTCAGCTAGTAATAGCGAATACCCTGTTCAAGAATCACAAGAGGAGGAGGTATACTTGGAAAAGGTCGGGAGATACGGGAAGATTTCAATTAGATTACATCATGGTCAGACAGAGATTCCGAAATCAGATACTGGATTGTAAGGCGTACCCAGGAGCAGATATAGACTCAGATCACAATATAGTAGTGATGAAGAGTAGGCTGAAGTTCAAGACATTAGTCAGGAAGGATCAATACGCAAAGAAGTGGGATATGGAAGTACTAAGGAATGACGAGATACGTTTGAAGTTCTCTAACGCTATAGATACAGCAATAAGGAATAGCGCAGTAGGCAGTACAGTTGAAGAGGAATGGACATCTCTAAAAAGGGCCATCACAGAAGTTAGGAAGGAAAACATAGGTACAAAGAAGGTAGCTGCGAAGAAACCATGGGTAACAGAAGAAATACTTCGGTTGATTGATGAAAGGAGGAAGTACAAACATGTTCCGGGAAAATCAGCAATACGGAAATACAAGTCGGTGAGGAATGAAATAAATAGGAAGTACAGGGAAGCTAAGACGAAATGGCTGCAGGAAAAGTGTGAAGACATCGAAAAAGATATGATTGTCGGAAGGACAGACTCAGCATACAGGAAAGTCAAAACAACCTTTGTTGACATTAAAAGCAACGGTGGTAACATTAAGAGTGCAACGGGAATTCCACTGTTAAATGCAGAGGAGAGAGCAGATAGGTGGAAAGAATACATTGAAAGCCTCTATGAGTGTGAAGATTTGTCTGATGTGATAGAAGAAGAAACAGGAGTCGATTTAGAAGAGATAGGGGATCCAGTATTAGAATCGGAATTTAAAAGAGCTTTGGAGGACTTACGGTCAAATAAGGCAGAAGGGATTGATAACATTCCATCAGAATTTCTAAAACCATTGGGGAAGTGGCAACAAAACGACTATTCACGTTGGTGTGTAGAATATATGAGTCTGGCGATATACCATCTGACTTTCGGAAAAGCATCATCCACACAATTCCGAAGACGGCAAGAGCTGACAAGTGCGAGAATTATCGCACAATCAGCTTAACAGCTCATGCATCGAAGCTGCTTACGAGAATAATTTACAGAAGAATGGAAAAGAAAATTGCGACTGCGCTAGGTGACGATCAGTTTGGCTTTAGGAAAAGTAAAGGGACGAGAGAGGCAATTCTGACGTTACGGCTAATAATGGAAGCAAGGCTAAAGAAAAATTAAGACACTTTCATAGGATTTGTCGACCTGGAAAAAGCGTTCGACAATATAAAATGGTGCAAGCTGTTCGAGATTCTGAAAAAAGTAGGGGTAAGCTATAGGGAGAGATGGGTCATATACAATATGTACAACAACCAAGAGGGAATAATAAGAGTGGACGATCAAGAACGAAGTGCTCGTATTAAGAAGAGTGTAAGACAAGGCTGTAGCCTTTCACCCCTACTCTTCAATCTGTACATCGAGGAAGCAATGATTGAAATAAAAGAAAGGTTCAGGAGTGGAATTAAAATACAAGGTGAAAGGATATCAATGATACGATTCGCTGATGACATTGCTATCCTGAGTGAAAGTGAAGAAGAATTAAATGATCTGCTGAACGGAATGAACAGTCTAATGAGTACACAGTGTGGTTTGAGAGTAAATCGGAGAAAGAAGAAGGTAATGAGAAGTATTAGAAATGAGAACAGCGAGAAACTTAACATCAGGATTGATGGTCACGAAGTAAATGAAGTTAAGGAATTCTGCTACCTAGGCAGTAAAATAACCAATGACGGAAGGTGCAAGGAGGACATCAAAAGCAGACTCGCTATGGCAAAAAAGGCATTTCTGGCCAAGAGAAGTCTACTAATATCAAATACCGGCCTTAATTTGAGGAAGAAATTTCTGAGGATGTACGCCTGGAGTACAGCATTGTATGGTAGTGAAACATGGACTGTGGGAAAACCGGAACAGAAGAGAATCGAAGCATTTGAGATGTGGTGCTATAGACGAATGTTGAAAATTAGATGGACTGATAAGGTAAGGAATGAGGAGGTTCTACGCAGAATAGGAGAGGAAAGGAATATGTGGAAAACACTGATAAGGAGAAGGGATAGGATGATAGGACATCTGCTAAGACATGAGGGAATGACTTCCATGGTACTAGAGGGAGCTGTAGAGGGCAAAAACTGTAGAGGAAGACAGAGATTGGAATACGTCAAGCAAATAATTGAGGACGTAGGTTGCAAGTGCTACTCTGAGATGAAGAGGTTAGCACAGGAAAGGAATTTGTGGTGGGCCGCATCAAACCAGTCAGTAGACTGATGACAAAAAAAAAAAAAAAATCGGTCGGAGAGTGGCATTCACGTATCATACAGCCGTTACGGCGCCTTTCATGACCACCAGCGGCGAACGTCGACTTCACATAATGGCACCTCTAAACAGCAGGGAACCCCCACCATGCGGCACTCGCTGGACAGTGTGTCTAAGGCATTCAGCCTGACCGGGTTTCCTCCAAACACGTCTCCGACGATTGTCTGGTTGAAGACATATGTGACACTCATCGGTGAAGAGAACGTGATGTCAATTCTGAGCGGTCAATTCGGCATGTTGTTGAGCCAATCTGTACCGCGCTGCATGGTGTCGTGGTTGCAAAGATGGATCTCGCCATCGACGTCGGGAATGAAGTTGAGCATCATGCAGCCTTTTGCGCACTGTTTGAGGCGTAACACTACGTCCTATGGCTGCACGAAATGCATTATTCAACATGGTGGCGTTGGTATCGGGGTTCCACCGACCAATAATCCGCAGGTAATGGTCATCCACTGCAATAGTAGCACTTGGGCGGCCTGATCGAGGCATGTCGTCGACAATTTCTGTCACTCTGTATCTCCTCCATGTCTGAACAACATCACTTTGGTTCACTCAGAGACGCTTGAAGACTTGCCTTTTTGAGAGCCCTTCCTGAAGGAAAGTAACAAAGCGGACGCGATGGAACCGCATTGACAGTCTAGGCATGGTTGTACTACAGGCAACACGAGTCGCTTACCTCCTTCCTGGTGGAATGACTTGAACTGATGGGCTGTCGGACCCCCTCCGTCTAATAGATTCTGCTCATACATGGTTGTTTACATCTCTGGCAGGTTTAGTAGCATTTCTGAACAGTCAATGGAACTTTGTCTGTGATACAGTATCCACAGTCAACGTTTATCTTCAGAATTTCTGGGAACCGGGGTGAAGCATAACTTTTTTTGGTGTTTGTATTTGATGTTGTGATTTTTTTCCGCCAGTGTACATTGAAGTAAATCACTGTTGGTGGGGAACTGCATGTAGCTTTGAGTGAGCTACCACTGCAGCTCTTCAACTGCCGTTCCGTATTCGCGGTCGTCACGGCAGGCCTGCCCATCCGCCCGGCGCCCGCCATGTTTGCCGGGCGGCTCCCTTCCCTCGAGATGAGGCCGCATCCTGCTGTCCTTTGCGGAGGCCAGTCGCCGCGTACTCGTCCGGGGCGCATTAACATCGAGATAAGGCGGCAAGGGGGAGCTTTTTACGGCGACCATTAAAGTGGCAATTAAGAGCTCTCTGCGAGTACGAGGGCCCGCGCCGGCGCCGGCTAAGCCCGCAGGCCTCTAGCCGCCGCACTGTGACGTCATCCACTCGCCCCGCCGTGCAGCTCTTTTCGGCAGGCGACCTGTGTTCTCGCAATCTCCCTCCCATTTTTACTGCGGCCGCACCGCCCCGGAGCGAGGTGACCCTGCATGCGTGGTGGTCAAGTCATTTAGTAAACCACAGGAGTATACGCGAAGGCGCACTGCCGCAAACATCAGCGCTTACTGTTAAGAATCGTAATTTGCGAATCATTCATTAGAGTTTCCGGCGACCTTGGCGGGTTAATGTATGGTGCGGCATTATGGGAGGAAGGATAATTGGCCCTCATTTTATCGATGGCAATCTAAATAGTGCAATGTATGCTGATTTCCTACATAATGTTCTACCGATGTTACTGCAAGATGTTGTACTCCATGACAGAATGGCGGTGTACTTCCAACAGGATGGATGTCCGGCACATAGTTCGCGTGCGGTTGAAGCGGTATTGAATAGCATATTTCATGACAACGGATTGGTCGTCGAAGCACCATAACATGGCCCGCACGTTCACCGAATCTGACGTCCTCGGATTTCTTTCTGTGGGGAAAGTTGAAGGATATTTGCTATCGTGATCCACCGACAACGCCTGACAACATGCGTCAGCGCATCGTCAATGCATGTGCGAACATTACGGAAGGCGAACTACTCGCTATTGAGAGGAATGTCGTTACACGTATCGCCAAATTCATTTAGGTTGACGGACATCATTTTGAGCATTTATTGCATTAATGTGGTACATTAATGTGGTATTTACAGGTAATCACGCTGTAACAGCATGCTTCCTCAGAAATGAAAAGTTCACAAAGGTACATTGGTTCAAATGGTTCAAATGGCTCTGAGCACTATGGGACTTAACATCTTAGGTCATTAGTCCCGTAGAACTTAGAACTACTTAAACCTAACTAACCTAAGGACAACACACACATCCATGCCCGAGGCAGGATTCGAACCTGCGACCGTAGCAGTCCCGCGGTTCCGGACAGTAGCGCCTAGAACCGCACGGCCACCGCGGCCGGCTAAAGGCGCATTGGAACAACCGAAATAAAATGTTCGAACGTAACTACGTTGTGTATTTTAATTTAAAGAACATACCTGTTACCAACTGCTCGTCTAAAATTATGAGCCATATGTTTGTGACTATTACAGCGCCATCTATCACAAAGCGAAGAAGTGATCCAACTAAAACATCCATATTTCTTTACGTACTACACGAATGTGTAATAATAATGGGAGTTCCTATTTAAAAAAACGCAGTTGATATCCGTGTGACCTATGGCAGCGCCATCTAGCTGGCCTACCATAGCGCCATTTGGTGTCCCGCTTGAAGCTAGGCAAGTTTCTTTTGACGCATATTTCGTGAGAGATTTGGCCCTGTCACGATCAATGGACCACCATATATATATAAGTACAATTATCATTCCGTAGAAATCGATGCACGTACAGTTGTTTGCCCCTGTGTATCAAATGCCACTGATGATCTGTTGTAAACCCGAAAACCGATTTTTACAAATAAAACTATTGTAGTGAAGCTCATGCTGCACTTAAAATGTCTTTCAACAAATATCTGAAAGCTGCGGAGCAAAATGCATTCAAGATTTTTACAACTTTTAGTGTAGTAGTCTAGCTCCCTGAGCATCTCTTGATGTAATTTTACTACATTCTGTAGCCCCTTAAGTTTCCTATAGGCGACATTTTTCTTTCCCATAGTCACGCACGCTTCCACAGTTCTACGTTGCCATTTTGCTCTTATTGTCAATCACATTTATACGTTATTTAGCGTGCGACGTGACGTCTACCAGGATTTTATTCAAACTGTCTTGTACAATGAATACTGCAGAGGCAATAATCTAAGGTACTAGTGATGTACACGAATTATTGCACACTCATTATATTGTATACTAATTGATATGTACTCTGTGTGGCACTCCAAAATTGGCACCTCTTCTGATAGTTACCACATTAGGGCACAAATCATATCATATGCAAACTGATCAAAAAGCAAAACAACTAAGATAAATGGACTACAACAAAATAAAAAGATTTTCTTGAGGGCTGCTCGATGGCCAATCCCTCTGTTAAAGAGGTCTAGCAGTATCAAACAAAACTTTACAAGATCACACACAAAGTTACTTATAATTCTTCCTGATAACATGTTACGTCCCCCGTATCAAGAAATCCTTATACAGTTACACATTTTGTTTCATATTCCGTATGAAAATACTTTAGTTAGCAATCCTTGATATGACAACGAGTCAAATACTTTTAAGAAGTAGCCAAATACTGCATTTACCGTGTATTTTGAACCATGACTTCCAGTAATTAACGTAAGCAGGAGCTGGGATTCACATGACCAATGTTTTCGAAATTGATGCTTGTTGGCATGGAGGAAGTCGTTCTGTTCCAAATACCTTATTACTTTCGAGGACAAAGTATCTTCTGAGATTCTAGAACACAGGATGGCATGGGACTGGACGGTAATGTTGCGGCTCGGTTATACTACCCATCTTGTATACGGCTGTGAACAATAGTTCCTTCCAGCTACTGAGCACTGTTTGTGGTCGAGAGATCTACGGATGTTACGAGTATGTGTGAAATATGCCAGTCTGTTCGTTTCATATAGTTTGATTAAGTTTGTCACTCGCGCGACACGCTTTCTGCTCTGTTTTGAGTCTGCGTTGTCTAATAGCGTTGTTAACGACATTGCTTGTGTCTTAATTTGATGACTTTACTCATTCAAGAGCGAATGTTCATGTGAAATTCATTTAAGTATTCAGACTGACTGTTAAGAACATTAGACATTATTTTTGTTTCCATTTTATATGCACCATTTTGACCAGGTACGGTAAGGACTAAGATCGTAGTAAGCTTTAGCAAGATGGATGTGACCGCCCTCTCTAAAGCTAGAAGTTTCGACACGGTGACTGGACAGCGGGCAACTGCAGCCGAAGGGCACATTCCAGCTTGTGGGGATGGAAATACTGATGCGATCGAATCTCAGTGAAGCAATACAGGTGGAAGATGGGTCAAACAGAACCATGAAAACAATGAGGGAACGGATCTCCACTGAAGGAAGAAAAGGGATAATGGCCCCAAAAAAGGGAAAAAGCGAGCATAAAAATAATTCGTCTTTTCCCGGTAGAGGCAAAATGAATCTCTTAGAAGAGTTCTAACTAACCCTAAGAAAAAAGACGGGCACCTAAAAATGCTAACCCTGGTAGTAACGATGTAATAGCATGTAACTTTCACTTAACATATCGCTGCCCGAAGGGATGCAGTTAAGAGCTATGTTTCAGTTAACATCTCCATCACAAGGTAATAGTAACATGTGAACAGCAACCATTCACTTAGCTAATGATATGTGATAGTAACGTGTAAACAGCAATCTTTCACTTAGATTACTCAACGAGGCTATATCTTAAACAAAAAATTACATCAAATGGTTACCTTTCAAGAAGAGGGATAGCTAAGTGGAAAATTCTGTATAGAAGCTTGTAGGGATACCGGTGGTCTCAGGGGCTTTGTTCAACTATAGCGATTTTACACCTCTTTCAACGTCACTGACAATAATATCCATATCACTAAACTTCCACAGTTCGGCGTGGATTAAACTGGATAAGTTACTCTGGATCATGATTTGCAAAGGAACATAAGCATTGCTAATTTTACTTCGCTACCCTCAATTTCAGTTCGTGTGTCGTTCTTGAATGTGTGAAGATTAACTTTGATGGCACTCGCAGACTTCACATGTGATAAAAATTTCTTTTTACTTTGTGAACGATTACTGGATAAGATTCCGTTACGACCTTTGTTGAAGGTGTCACCTTTCACACATTTTCTCTTTCGCTCTGTGTTTTTATAAGAGCCTACTATTCAGGAGATGTAGTTTCTGTAGAAGTTTCCTTATGCCTCTCTCCTCAATCCAAATTCCCATTCACGTCTCAGCCCACCTAGTATTCCCTGTGAAGTCGAACAGCATTGCAGACGTATTGGAATAACATTTCAGTACCAAACTAAATGGGCGATTCTGCCTGAAACCCAGCCAAACTATATGTTTTCAGAGATTTTCGTTCAAATTCTTATTCGTTATTTCAGTATGCATACATACATCACAGATGCTTTACACTTGAAAAGGTCTAGCAGTTAAATGCACAGAAAAAGAACAATGATATCGTAGAAATTAAAATGTAGTGTTTAAACGTACTACCGATATAGAATATGATAATAGCAGATTGTACACGTAGTCATAAATAAAAAATCCAAGTGCCTTTCTATTTCCAAAATTAGCGATCACCTTGTATATAACTAGTCACAAGTCAGATCACTTAAATGGGATAATAAGTAAATTACCATCTACCGCTGATTCTTTTCCTCCTAGTAGCGTTTTCTTTTTTTTCGTTTCGAAATAAAATCTATCGTTGAAGAATCGTTTTATACCGAATAAATGTCGGTGCATTCAGTGCTTCACAGAGGACGAATGTGACCGACGCCGCATCTGTACTAAATGATGAAGGTATGGAAGCAAATGCATAATTAAAAAGCTCGCTGACAGCGAATAACAGACAATCATTTGATTATTGCGCAGTTCAGAGATGTTACGTTTCACCGTTTGCTTTAATGGGTGGTATCAAATGCGGCTTTGTAGCTATCACAATGCTGCCAAAGGGCAACCACAATGTTAGGCTAGTACCAGACGCAATATGGACATGTTATGCGATATTCTGATGCAGGTATTGTCTCTCTTTTCAAACTTTTTGACGTGAGGCTTTTTCTCTTTTTCTCCCTTGCTTTGCAGCTGTCGGAATTTCACAAACCGGTCAGCTGTCGTTCTTTTTTTTTTTAATTTTATTCTCCAACAGTGCTTCGACCGTCGTTACTGGAAAACAGTTGCTACTTTTCTAAACATGTACAGAAGAGTCGTAATAAAGTGTAAGTTCGGAGAAAAGTTCCTAAGAAGAGACATCGATTAAGAAATCTCAGACATTAGGATTAAAAATTGTATACAGCTTCGTTTGCAAATCTCGTAGATGTGGTTTCTTTCAAATATACTTTAATATTTTATACAAATATAATATTTTATACAAATACTTCCTTGTGCGTCCGCATCGATATTGAATGGCAAAAGTTGTTCGCTACTGAGCCATATATTTAGGATTACTCCATTCCATTCATGGCTGGAGTGTGGGACAACTGCTTGCTTGAGTATTCTTCTGCCCCTTCTGTTCTAATCATATTTTGCGCCATTTACGGTAACGAGACAGAGGCGGCTGAAGAAGTACTGGGTATCAGTTACTCCTGGCAAACAAATAACACTTCTTCATGTAAAACCCAAATATGTTTCAGCACCTTTGTGCCATTGTCAGTATTAATCTCCATTCAGTTCAATAAACTGTAAACTTGTTATACGTAATAATTATTCTAACGAAATAAGGTGTGCCCGCCGTTGTGGCCGAGCGGTCCTAGGCGCTTCAGTTTGGAACCGCGTGACCGCTACGGTCGCAGGTTCGAATCCTGCCTGAGACATGGATGTGTGTGATGTCCTTAGGTTAGTTAGGTTTAAGTAATTCTAAGTTCTAGGGGACTGACGGTCTCAGATGTTAAGTCCCATAGTGCTCAGAGCCAAATAAGGTGTAAACAGTTTTGTCTGTTGTTGTCGTCACCTTAATTTTTCTACACATTGTTGAAAGATGGTATCTTTTCATAAGCAGTTAACTGATTTTACCATTAGTTTGACTGGCGAGTTAACAATTCAGTTTATAAACGTAATTTTGTGGTGCAAAAATATTTCGCGACTATATTTTACGATTACTTACAGCTAGTATCAGAATAAACTTTCTTACCTGCGTATTAGTGTAGTCCATTGTAATCTGTTTCCCTTCTGATAATTCCTTCAGTACGTGGAATTTTCTTCTAGTGAAAGTTCGTGGTGTCAGCTGTGGCTGAATTTTAGAATTTTAAATATTTCCTATTTTAGTTGGCCGATGGTCTTAGTATATAAAGTGGTCGTTAAATGTGCTATGAAAGCGGTTACTTTCTTTAGAGCTACGACGTGTCTGACTGTATGTTTACTCTTCCTGCATGTTTACTCTATAAATATTAATTGAAAAAAGTTCGTACATGCCTGACATGTTGAATTTATATGTTTGGCTCCCCCTGTATTCTGTTTGTTTTCTCGTCTGTACTCTACTTCAAATCCCTGTTTCTTTATAATATTGCCTATTCTGTGAACTATTTTATTATTCTAGGTAAATACTAGGAGAAGATCAATTTGGTTTCAGATCCTGAAAAGGAACTAGAGAGGCAATACTAGCTCTGAGGATCGTATTAGAAAGACGAATTGGAGTTAATAGGAAAACCTACTTTACCTTTATAGATTTACAAAAAGCATTTGACACGGTTAATTGGAAATCTTGATTGGAGGGACAGAAGATTAATCTGGAACCTGTACAAAAGGCAGGAAGCAGATTGAAGTGATTGGTATGAAGAAGAAAGAAAAAATAAGGAGGGGAGTAAGGCAAGGATGCTCATTATCACCATATTCGTTCAATTCATTTATTGAAAAAAAAACATTGAAAAATTGAAAAGCCAAAGGGATTAAAATTAACGGGGAACGAACACACTGTATCCATTTTGCAGATGATATAGTAGTACTGCATCAAACCAGTCTCAGGACTGAAGACCACACCAACAACAACAACAACAACAACAACATAGTAGTACTTGCTGACTCAGTAAAAGAAATGGAGTTTATGTTGCTAAAATTTGCCAAAATCCTAAGACGATTTATTCTAAAATTAAATAAGAAGAAAACAAAAACTATGGTAGTAGGGAAGACCAAATTAAATGGTAAAGTTAATATTAAACTAGAAGATGATGTTCTAGAGCAGATTGAGAACTTCTGTTATTTGGGAAGCACAATCACTGACGGCAATAAATGTATCACAGATATAAAGAGATGAATAGCCTTGGCAAAGCAAGCTCTCCAAAATAAAAGGAATTTACTAACAGACAGTCATATAAGCCTAGAAAGTAGGAAAAAGTTTGCCAAAACGTTTGTCTGGAGTGTCGTAACATACGGATGTGAAGAATGGACTCTGGGAAACGCAGAGAAAAAGAGACTGGAAGCAATGGAAATGTGGATATGGAGAAGAATGACGAAAACAAGCTGGGTAGATAGAAAAAGTAATGAACAGGCCTTAAGGAAGCGAATGAGAACAGAACGCTGCTAAATTATATACGAAGAAGAAAATAAAAAAATGATAGGGCACATAATGAGACACAACCAGATCCTAAGGAATGTATTTGAAGGAAAAGTTTTAGGGAAAAAATCAAGACGCAGGCTAAGAGCAACGTATTTTAATAACATCAAAGAAGATATGGGGATAAAATCGTATGAAGAATTGAAGAGGATGACAATGGAGAGAGGGACATGGTTAAATCGACAAGGCATAGCCTTTAGTTTGTGGTGATGAGGTAAATAGGTGCCATTGGTTTTGTGTGGAGGTTCTTGCTCCGTTGTGTATTGTGTACGGTCGTTGTGTGTAGAGTTGTTCTGTCTTATCAAGTAAGGTCTTGTGTACATATGGCCTATTCATTCCTTGTCCACTTACATGTGTTTTTGTTTGGTTTCTTTGTCATCATAGGGCTATCATTAGGATTCTCCACTGCTAGTTATTTTACTGTATTTTACTCCTGGTTGTACTTCTGTTTCTGTCTCAGTAGGTAGTCTTACTGATTGTTAATGGTGGTGCTACATATTGTTTCTTGTATATTTTGAAGAATATTGTAAACTTGGTGCACAACAGTCGTTCTTTAAAATTTCACGAGTCGGTTTTCGCGAGACATTCGGTGTTTTTCATCCAGTTTTTCCCCCGTTTCTGTCACGATCTCTCACCAGAGAAACAGGACACTGAGTATAAAAGTTGTCCTTCTTAGTCTGTTTTATACCACGTACTTGAACAGTGTTCCACGCTGAGCCACAGAAAAAAAGACCACACTTACGTTTCGCACCCCCTTGAACTGAATATCATCAGTTTTCAAATCAGACTGATATTTAGTTCGATATTCTGTCTCACTAAGAACAAAGCTTCATCTGTGGAATGATACTTCCGTATAGACATTCCACTGCTGACATTTATATCAATGTGTCTGTGGTGTAACGGCATTTCATTCCTCTCCAAGAGCCGAAGCATAGGAGGCAGGGATATTGGACGCTGGAGTGAAGAGAAGTCGATGCTCTGACTCATCCCAAAGGCGTTCCGTTGGTTCATGTCGGCACTCTGGTTAAGCGAGTCCATCCCAGGCAAGTTACTGTCCACAAACCGTTGCCTCACAGATGCCGGTCTTTCACAGGGGGCATTGTCATGCTGATGCAAGTAACCATCGTCTCTGAACTCTTCCTGTACTGTACGCAGTACATAGTGTTATAAAAGAGGTTCGTATGCTGTATTTTGCTGTATTTAGTGGTTTGTTAAGAACAACAAGCGGACGACACCCTAACCACGAAAACCACTACCATAACATCAGCTCCTCCGTATTCACTATTGGTACTACACATGATGGCCGGTTACATTCTCCAGGCACTTGCCAAACCTTCCATCAGATTTTCAGATCATAGCGTGATTCACCACTCCAATTCTTTCGTTTCCAGTCACCTATTATGCGGTAGCGTCGCTCTTCACTCCACCTTAAGTGTCGCTTAATGATTTTTGGAAAAATGTGTGGCTCGTAAGGATATGCTCGACAACTGCAGTCCATTCTTATTAACTCCCTAGACACAGTCCTAGCACCAAGCTGGACGGCCTATAGCATTGGAACTCAGGAGCGATTCCTTCCGCTGATATGCGACTTCTTGCACCTTCTCGACGGTCCCCATTCCTCAGTACACGAAGTCTGTGTGGCTTTGACTGTTCTTTCACGTTTCTGCTTCGAAATCGCCTCACCAGCAATCGACTTGGACAGCATTAGAAAACTTGAAATTTCCTTGGCGGATATGTTACTATGGCGACTAGTCGACGTTCCAAGTCAATAAGTTCTCCTGGCATACGCATTCTGTTCTCATTACTTCTCTCTTGACAACACAACAGTCCATTCTCCCTTTATTTATTTTTTTATTTACACGGCAAGCTCCGTAGAACAAAATTGAGGAGCAAATCTCCAAGGTCATAGAACGTGTCAGTACATAAAATTAAGACGTAAAAGTAATAACACATAAAAAATATTTATGAACCCAAAGTACTTCAAGCCGTAAGTTTAAGTAGACGCAGTCAATAATGCAACATAAGAAACAGCTTAATTCTTCAAGGAACTCCTCGGCATAGTATTAGGTGTTACCCATAAGGAAACCAGTTTCGATTTGAAAGTGCGCGGATTACTGCTACTAAGATCTTTGAATCCTAGTGGTAGCTTACTGAAAATGGATGCAGGAGTATACCGCACACCTTTCCACACAAGAGTTAAGCAAGCCCGATCTAAATGCAGGTTTCATTTCTGCCGAGTATTAACTGAGAGAAAGCTGCTTATTCTTGGGAATAAGCTAATATTGTTAACAAGAACTGACAGCAAGGAATATATATATATTGAGAGGCCAATGTCAAAATACCCAGAATTGTGAACAGGGGTTGACAAGACTTTCGCAAACTTACACCACTTATTGCCAGAACCGCCAGTTTCTGAGCCAAAAATATCCTTTGAGAACCGAAAGAGTTGCACCAAACCATAATACATATGACATAAGCGAATGAAAATAAGAAAAGTAGAGTAGTTTTCGTGTCGAACGATCACTTACTTCACATACCGTTCGAATAATAAAAATGACAGCATTAAGTATTTGAACAATATCCTGAACGTGGGCTTTCCTCGACAGTTTACTAACTATCTGAACACCTAGAAATTTGAACTGTTCAGTTTGACTAGTCATATCCTTGCTAGTCCACCTCTCGTAACATCTAGTGGTCAAGTCCGTGTTTCGTAGAGCTGCCTGGATACTTTTGATCAGAGAGTGTACGTAACATTAATGGCCAAGGGAAGAACAGAATGGTTCAGAAGAGGGAAGAAACTTATAGATGATATTGGGTGAAGACATTGCTGTTCTCTGTGAAGTTAAGAAAGATGTACAGAGCCTATTGAATGGAATGAACAGTGTACTGAACACATTATGTCGACTCTGACTAAACAAAAAAAACAAAACAAAAATGAAAATGTTGAGGAGAGCAGTAATTAAAAAAGGAAAAAAAGTAACATCACAGCCGGTACCATATAGTAATCGAAGTGTAAGTATTCCGTTATCATGGAAACAAAATAACACATTGCGGTCGAAGATGTACTACATTCAAAAACACACTTTAGTATGAGGAAGGAATGCGTGAGAATGTACACCTGGAGTGCAGAACTGAGTGTAACTGAAACATCGACTGTGGGAAACCGGAAAATAAATCTTCAGTATCACACATTCCTCAAAAATCATACTCTTGTGTTTTATATGTAAACTAGGATCACATCACGGAAGTTTTAAATAAAGCCAGTTTTCAATTCGTTTTATTTTAACGTCGCAGGTGTTAATCATGTCTTGTCTCATGTGAGAGAGGTTGAAGATAGGCTGTTTAGGTTTTTATGTTAGTAACACCACGTAGAGCTCTGTATGAAAATCACTGACTATGCTTTGTGCAGTCTGTGGCTGGTTTGCATTGTTGGAATAATTGCTATTGTAGCGTTGGGCAGTTGGATGTGAACAGCGCGTAGCGTTGTGCAGTTGGAGGTGAGCCGCCAGCAGTGGTGGATGTGGGAAGAGAGATGGCAGAGTTTTCAGAGCGGACGATATGGATGTGTGTCCGTCAGAAAAATGAAATTTGTAACACTGGATGTCATAAACTGATATTGAACACTATTAAGGTAAATACATTGTTTGTTCTATATCAAAATCTTTCATTTGCTAACTACTCCTATCAGTAGTTAGTGCCTTCAGTAGTTAGAATCATTTATTTATGTTTGTTTGCAGGCCAACCTTCCGCATCAGTTGTTAAAATCAATTATTATTTCTTTCACTGTCTTAAGATTACTGTAATTGATTAAAGCGAGGTGACGGGAAACTAACAGCGATACAGCGTTAAGAGAGAGTGCAAAAACGCAAAAAACTATCAATGTATATGCACAACGAAGTTTCCTTCGATTTTATACCTCCGCTAATAGAGAAGCAAAACAATGTTTTAAAGAACATGTGAACTAA
Organism: Schistocerca piceifrons; assembly: GCF_021461385.2. NCBI lineage: Eukaryota > Metazoa > Arthropoda > Insecta > Orthoptera > Acrididae > Schistocerca > Schistocerca piceifrons. The sequence continues at coordinate 349,023,366 of NC_060145.1, forward strand.
AGGCAGAAATATAGTAAGTAAAATGCACGGAAACTTTATAAAGAAATGTAGCCTGCAATCTACAAGAACCAAAAGGTACAAACATACCAACATACCTATCCATATTTCCACAACGATCAAAAAATAAAAGCGAGACGCGCCTGGTGAAAAACTCTCCTTAATTAATTGCAGTAAGCTTAACAGTTTGCTATTAGTATTTTCACTAATCCTTACGCTCAAACAATCTGCAAATTTCGGTTATTGGCCAATTAGCCATTACTGAAGGCAACGCTCACTTCTGTAAATATATTGGCGATACTTTCTGGGTTAAAACATGGCAGTATAATTATTAGTTACTTTAGCCCATAATTGTTCAATTATGTAAAAATCCTTTCTCTGTACGATATACCGTGTAAACGGTTCAATACATAAACCTGCTATGCCAAGAGTTAAAATATTGTATTCAGACTTACTGGCCGACCATTTTGTGCTCGCTGCAAATGTCAAAGAATACAATACTATAGAATAGAACCGGTGTTTTAACACATTCCTCAAGAAAATCATTTCTGGACGTAAGACTACATTAAGTGTATTGATATAATGGTTCCACCCAGAAAACTCGCAAGTCCTTTTTAGGATGCAGAGATGCCAATGTATAATTCGCGTGCCATGTCACATGACGATAAACCAGTAACCACGAATAGTTTCTATGCAAACTTCAGTGTTAGGTCAGTAGAGGACCGCAAATAATGATATGGAGCGAGGTACATATCCGTTGTGATTGGCAGGTGACAGCTTACGCCGCTATAGAACATTTCGCAATTGTTCCCCTTAACGTAGTCGAAGAATATTTCTTTTTACAATCCTTTTAAGATCAGCTCCATTTCTGATTACCTTCACAGTTACGAAACGCTAAATTCTAATTTTTTTCCACGTTGTGTTCATTTTGAACCGTATGGAATAAGTAAATAAACAAAAGCAATTACTTCGTTTAGAACGTATCATGTGGAAATGATAACACCGGAGAGATTGGGCGTAGAGCTTCAGAGATTGTTGCTATTCTATAATAATAGCGCAAAGGAAGGAAGAAATGACGAAATTTAACGTTTATGGAGGCGTATCGCATTAGATAAAAGGAATGAGCTGAGTTTAAAATACCATCGAGAAAATCGATTATGCCCGTTGCGAAAGGAATCATAACTCCATTTAATTAATTTATGGGAGCTATAGCAAAAATATTTCCGGGTGGCCGATCAGCTACTTGATGTTTGTCCCTTTCCAACACGATTCCGGAAGACATATGGCGGTGTAACGTAACTCGATGCGATTGTTATTTTCTTTTTCAGCTGGAGTTTAACCAAAAGAGACAGAGGAGACGCAGGTGGTCATATTATTACACTCATCGATATTATGTTTAGAGGTTCATAATGAGGAAATTCGTGCGTGTTATCGGTTTCTCTTTAGTAGGCATAGTAGGAAAACGCCTGTTCTATAGGCGACGTTGGATTTCGATTTAAGTGGGCTATCTAGTAGTAGTAGTAGTAGTAGTAGCAGTAGTAGTAGTAGTCGTAGCGTTATTCATCCGTAGATCTCTTTTTACAAGGATATAAGACATGTCACAGTATTTAGAAGTTTAGACCAATTCAATATAAGCTGTTTCGTATACACATACATTTACAGGCTCTTATCTAGAGACAATCATTAGATTTACTCCTGGTATACAATAATTTTATTTACAAGTAACTTATTAAATAATGTAATGCCACACTGTTCACTCATATCTCACTATCAGTCACTGCACACACTATATACACATTATTTCGCAACACTTCACCCACTACGCACGCACACACACACACACACACACACACACACACACACACACACACACACACAAACACCGGTGACCTCTGGGCCATTTTCTGTACCACAACTTCCCATTTGCTGTCCTGAAAAACTGTGTCAGCATCCCTCTATAATGAGTGAGATGTTGAGCTCAGAAAGAGGAAGAGCTGTTAGTGTTGTGCTGTGCATAGCCTGGGGGTCAGTATCTATAGAAAAGGAGAAAAGAATAAAAAAAACATAGTGTGAAGGTGTTACGTGGAATTTTGGATGTTTTATAATCATTATTATTATTTATTTGTGCAACATTTTTTTTACCAAACCCCTACTCTGTTTTATCCAAGTAATCCTTCAATGTCTAACAAGTACTTTTTAGCTGCCCTTTTTAATAAGTGTATTTTTCCAATTTCTTTATTCTCTTTTGGTAATTTATTGTACAGTTTTATTCCTTGGTAGAAAATGCTGTTTTGAGGTTTATATTTACTTTTTCTTGGTAAATGTAACTTGAGTCTAGCTCTTGTTCCATGGGCATGGACAGAGCTGTTTGTGCAGTAATTACTAATGTTATTTTTGATGTGTACAACTGACTGGTAAATGTATTCACATGGTACAGATAAAATTCATCTACATCTGCATACATACTCCGCAATCCGCGTGCCGGAGGGTACCTCGTACCACAACTAGCATCTTCTCTCCCTGTTCCACTCCCAAACAGAACGAGAGAAAAATGACTGCCTATACGCCTCTGTACGAACCCTAATCTCTCTTATCTTATCTTTGTGGTCTTTCCGAGAAATATAAGTTGGCGGCAGTAAAATTGTACTGCAGTCAGCCTCAGATGCTGGTTCTCTAAATTTCCTCAGTAGCGATTCACGAAAAGAGTGCCTCCTTTCCTCTGGAGACTCCTACCCGAGTTCCTGAAGCATTTCAGTAACACTCGCGTGATGATCAAACCTACCAGTAACAAATCTAGCAGCCCGCCTCTGAATTACTTCTATGCACTCCCTCAATCCGACCTGATAGGGATCCCAAACGCTCGAGCAGTACTCAAGAATAGGTCGTATTAGTGTTTTATAAGCGGTCTCCTTTACAGATGAACCACATCTTCCCAAAATTCTACCAATGAACCAAAGACGACTATCCGCCTTCCCCACAACTGCCATTACATGCTTGTCCCACTTCCAATCGCTCTGCAATGTTACGCCCAAATATTTAATCGACGTGACTGTGTCGAGTGCTACACTACTAATGGTGTATTCAAACATTACGGGATTCTTTTTCCTATTCATCTGAATTTTTTACATTTATCTATATTTAGAGTTAGCTACCATTCTTTACACCAATCACAAATCCTGTCCAAGTCATCTTGTATCCTCCTACAGTCACTCAACGACGACACCTTCCCGTACACCACAGCATCATCAGCAAACAGCCGCACATTGCTATCCACCCCATCCAAAAGATCATTTATCTAGATAGAAAACAACAGCGGACCTACCACACTTCCCTGGGGCACTCCAGATGATATCCTCACCTCCAATGAACACTCACCATCGAGGACAACGTACTGGGTTCTATTACCTAAGAAGTCTTCGAGCCACTCACATATTTGAGAACCAATCCCATATGCTCGTACCTTAGTTAGGACCCTGCAGTGGGGCACCGAGTCAAACGCTTTCCGGAAGTCAAGGAATATGGCATCCGTCTGATACCCTTCATTCATGGTTCGCAAGATATCATGCGAAAAAGGGGCGAGTTGCGTTTCGCAGGAGCGATGCTTTCTAAAGCCGTGCTGATGCATGGAGAGCAACTTCTCTGTCTCAAGGAAATTCATTATATTCGAACTGAGAATATGTTCGAGAATCCTGCGACAAACCGATGTTAAGGATATTGTTCTGTAACTTTGAGGATCCGTCCTTCTACCCTTCTTATATACAGGCGTCACTTGCGCTTTTTTCCAGTCGCTCGGGACTACGTTAGGCAAGAGATTCGCTTAAAATGCAAGCCAAGTAAGGAGCCAGTGCAGTAGAGTACTCTCTGTAAAACCGAATTGGAATCCCATCACGACCTGGCGATTTATTTATAACCCATTCAGCTGCTTAACATTCCCAGGGATGTCTATCACTATGTCCTCCATACGGGAATCTGTACGAGACTCAAGCGGCGGAATGTTTGTGCGATCCTCCTGCGTGAAAGATTTCTCAAATGCTAAATTTAAAATTTCAGCTTTCGTTTTGCTGTCTTCCGTTGCCAGGCCAGACGGATCAGTGAGTGACTGGATGGAAGCGTTCGACCCGCTTACCGATTTTACGTAAGACCAGAATTTCCTTGGGTTTTCAGCAAGATCTTTTGTTAAGGTATGACGATGGTAGTGGTTGTATGCTTCGCGGATCGCTCTTTTACAGCAGCACGAATCTCTACTAACTTTTGCCTGTCCTCATTCTCCCGATCTTTCTTGTATCGCGAGTGCAACTGTCTTTGCTTCCTGAGCATTCTCCGAATTGCGCTGTTGTACCACGGTGGGTCTTTTCCGTCCGTAACCCACTTTTTCGGCAGATACTTTTCTAATGCGTGATTTACAATATGTTTAAGTAGTCGATTCATTTACTAAGTGGGATAAACCTAAATTCACATGGTGCAGAATTCCCTGTTAGTATTTTTAGCAGTGGGCAGAAGCGCGGTGTAGACAATGCCCTCCTAGGCTGAAAGTAGCTTTTACTTTGAATGCATAGAATTTTCTTCACTTGTTCTGACGAAGAAGAACCGCTGCATTAGACGCCAATAACCTTGCCAAATTAGCCCTTCTACAGAACTGAAAACCTTGCAGAATGCTTAGCAGGGCCGATCTACATATTGCCATACTATTATTATAATTTTGTTTTCGTGTATTTTGTTCAGCATGAGTCTGTTGACTAATTTAATGTGACCCATCCACGACTTCTGTGATAATCATGAAATTTGCTTCCTGATGTTTCCAGATACATCCTACCATCCTATTCCATCATACAGAGTATGATACAGCAATGTCCCTGATGTATGTTTTTAGAAATTTCTTCCTCTAATTAAGGCATATATTTGACATTAGTACATTACGTTTACGAGAAATATCCTCTTTCCATAGACTAGTTTGTTCGCATATCCATCTTGATTGTCCTAATGGACTATTTTGCTTCTAAGGTAGCAGAATTCCTTCGCTTCATCTACTGCTCGGCCCTGGCGTTAAGTCTATCGGTAGTCTCACTTCAGTTCTCATTACTTTCTTCCTTCTTTGGTTTACTTTCACTCAATATTCTGTTCTCAGTATACTGTTCATTCACTCAACTGGTCCACTGATTCTTCCACAATTCCTCTAAAAAGCACGAAGACTTCAGCATGTCTTATCACTGGACTTATTTCAGCTGTTTCAGGCAAAGAACGTTCAGAGTTTAGATGCCATGTCGCACCCAATAGGAAACTGACCAAACAGGCACAGTTACGGAAGGGGGAGGTTCATACCTGACCAGGATTTGACAGTAACTGATTCAAAATATGAAAAAAATCGTTCAGAGATTAAGCTAAGAGTCACAAATTTCTGACGACTTCCTTAAATTACACTACTGGAAATTGAAATAAGAAGACCGTGAATTCATTGTCCCAGGAAGGGGAAACTTTATTGACACATTCCTGGGGTCAGATACATCACATGATCACACTGACAGAACCACAGGCACATAGACACAGACAACAGAGCATGCACAATGTCGGCACTAGTACAGTGTATATCCACCTTTCGCAGCAATGCAGGCTGCTATTCTCCCATGGAGACGATCGTAGAGATGCTGGATGTAGTCCTGTGGAACGGCTTGCCATGCCATTTCCACCTGGCGCCTCAGTTGGACCAGCGTTCGTGCTGGACGTGCAGACCGCGTGAGACGACGCTTCATCCAGTCCCAAACATGCTCAATGGGGGACAGATCCGGAGATCTTGCTGGCCAGGGTAGTTGACTTACACCTTCTAGAGCACGTTGGGTGGCACGGGATACATGCGGACGTGCATTGTCCTGTTGGAACAGCAAGTTCCCTTGCCGGTCTAGGAATGGTAGAACGATGGGTTCGATGACGGTTTGGATGTACCGTGCACTATTCAGTGTCCCCTCGACGATCACCAGTGGTGTACGGCCAGTGTAGGAGATCGCTCCCCACACCATGATGCCGGGTGTTGGCCCTGTGTGCCTCGGTCGTATGCAGTCCTGATTGTGGCGCTCACCTGCACGGCGCCAAACACGCATTCGACCATCATTGGCACCAAGGCAGAAGCGACTCTCATCGCTGAAGACGACACGTCTCCATTCGTCCCTCCATTCACGCCTGTCGCGACACCACTGGAGGCGGGCTGCACGATGTTGGGGCGTGAGCGGAAGACGGCCTAACGGTGTGCGGGACCGTAGCCCAGCTTCATGGAGACGGTTGCGAATGGTCCTCGCCGATACCCCAGGAGCAACAGTGTCCCTAATTTGCTGGGAAGTGGGGGTGCGGTCCCCTACGGCACTGCTTAGGATCCTACGGTCTTGGCGTGCATCCGTGCGTCGCTGCGGTCCGGTCCCAGGTCGACGGGCACGTGCACCTTCCGCCGACCACTGGCGACAACATCGATGTACTGTGGAGACCTCACGCCCCACGTGTTGAGCAATTCGGCGGTACGTCCACCCGGCCTCCCGCATGCCCACTATACGCCCTCGCTCAAAGTCCGTCAACTGCACATACGGTTCACGTCCACGCTGTCGCGGCATGCTACCAGTGTTAAAGACTGCGATGGAGCTCCGTATGCCACGGCAAACTGGCTGACACTGACGGCGGCGGTGCACAAATGCTGCGCAGCTAGCGCCATTCGACGGCCAACACCGCGGTTCCTGGTGTGTCCGCTGTGCCGTGCGTGTGATCATTGCTTGTACAGCCCTCTCGCAGTGTCCGGAGCAAGTATGGTGGGTCTGACACACCGGTGTCAATGTGTTCTTTTTTCCATTTCCAGGAGTGTATTTAATGAAGCAACATGTTTCGAGACACGAAGCTAATATTCAGGAAGTACAAAAATACTTAATGAAAGTACATATAGATATTAAAGTTGTTCTTTATTGCCCTCGCATATACTCTGAGCCTCTTGTGAAGGAGGAGAAGGACAACCTAATATCAGGGAATTTGTAACTTGTTTTTTGGTATACTCTTGTCATAAAAATTTACTTGAATAAATAGCCACTTCGTGCATATGAATTGGCGGGCTTCTTGTGGTGCGTTCAGTTACATCCTTTGGTCTTGTTAATTACTCTTTGTAATTCTGAAAAGGAAATTTAAAACAAAATCACATGTTCTGCACAGCAGAAACAATTGCAGGTAAAATCAAAACATATTTTGATGTAACTATTGTTGTGGTAGTCCTGATATTGTGTAGTTAGATGGATACAAACTTTGTTTTGACCAGCATCTTTCTAACGCACGACTGTTTTAAGCGTCCTTTGTTCATTTATAAACAGTGATTTGTTCAAATGTTCAAATATGTGTGAATTCCCAAGGGACCAAACTACTGAGGTCATCGGTCCCTACACACTACTTAAACTAACTTATGGTAAGAACAACACACACACGCATGCCCGAGGCAGGACTCAAACCTCCAGCTGGCGGTACCGCGCAATCCGTGCATGGTGACACAAACTGCGCGGCCACTTCGCGCGGCAAAAACAATGATTTAAGAGTATCCTAGGAGCCATAGCATTGGACGCAACTGAACATACAGAAAAAGACAGCCATATCACATGAACAAAGTCATTGAATATCTTTTTTTTTAAATGTGCGAGCAAGAAATGCGGAAACGGAGCTATTTTATGAAGTGCAACTGGGCACGATCTTTGAATTTCTGGCCAAGGGTAGAAGCGTTTCGGAAACGGTCGAATTTGTGAACTATTTGCGTGCTGCCGTGGTTAAAGTATACTGTGCTCTATCCACAATCGGCACCGAGGATGGCAAGGGTGAATGACGATTGCGGAAACGTGTACGGATGAAAAGACGTGCAACGTTTGAGCAACTGACCACCCAGATGTACCAAGGGGCTACCAATAGTGTCACCTCTGAGACCCTGCAGTGAACGTTGCTGCATATGGCATATGGTCCTCCCTAACCGACGCCTGTTTCATCCACTCAAGACAGGTGGCCTTCTCAGATGAATCACGCCTTATGCTTCATCGGACGAATGACGTCTTATGCTCCATCGGACGGGTCGCCGTTGGTGTGTACGGCATGAAACGTCAGAAGACAAACACCTTGCAACCAACTGAGGCTTCATGGCCTGGGGAATGTTTTCATTGCATTTTCTGGGTGAATCCCGTCATTCTGAAAGGGCAGTGGATCAACACAAATATGAACCTATCCTTGGGGACCATGTCCGTCCCTACACGAGTTCGTTTCTTTTCCTTGGCGTAATGCATTTACCAACAGGGTAATGCAACGTGTCACACAGCTCGGAGTGTAAGTGCTTGGTTCGAACAGCAGCAGGATGAGTTTACCGTACTCCCCTGGTCACAGAACTCCCCGGGTTGAAACCCAATCGAGAAACCTAGCGCAGCTCGCCAAGGCACTGACGTCGGTATGGGGCTCCGCATTCCTGTCGGTATCTTCCACTGAGTCTCTCGCTGTACGCCTCGCAGCAGTCCCCGTCGCAAAGAGTGGTTACTCATGCTTTTTGCTGGTGGTCACGTTAATGTGACTGGACAGTGTATTTGGTTACCGTTCTCATCCTACGTAGAGTGACCGCAGCACACTCCAAGGCCGTAAAGAACAACATTATTATCAGTGTTTGCCTTTCTTAAGTATTTTTCTATTGTCTGAAAATGAGGTTTGTGCCAAGAAAATGTGGCTTTATTATTTAAGTCAAGTTAATTAACTACACTACTGGCCATTAAAATTGCTACACCACGAACATGACGTGCTACAGACGCGAAATTTAACCGACAGGAAGAAGATGGTGTGATAAGCAAATGATTAGCTTTTCAGAGCATTCGCACAATGTTGGCGCCGGTGGCGACACCTACAACATGCTGACATGAGGAAAGTTTCCAACCGATTCCTCATACACAAACAGCAGTTGACCCGCGTTGCCTGTTAAAACGTTGTTGTGATGCCTCGTGTAAGGAGGAGAAATGCGTACCATCACGTTTCCGACTTGGAGAAAGGTCGGATTGTAGCCGATCGCGATTGAGGTTTATCGTATCGCGACATTGCTGCTGGCGTTGGTCGAGGTCCAATGACTGTTAGCAGAATTTGGAATCGGTGGGTTCAGGAGGGTAATACGGAACGCCGTGCTGGATCCCAACGGCCTCGTATCACTAGTAGTCGAGATGACAGGCATCTTATCCGCATGGTTGTAACGGATCGTGCAGCCACGTCTCGATCCCTGAGTCAACAGATGGGGACGTTTGCAAGACAACAACCATCTGCACGAACAGTTCGACGACGTTTGCAGCAGCATGGACTATCAGCTCGGAGACCATGGCTGCGGTTACCCTTGACGCTCCATCACAGACAGGAGCACCTGCGCTGGTGTACTCAACGACGAACCTGGGTGCACGAATGGCAAAATGTCATTTTTTCGGATGAATCCAAGTTCTGTTTGTGGGTACTGATTTCTCAGGATCTGTGCACGCAAATTGCGTGAAAATGTAATCGCATATCAGTGCTAGTATAAGTTATTTGCCTATGAATACCCATTTATCATCTGCATTTCTTTTTGGTGTAGCAATGTTAATGGCCAGTAGTGTAAAATTTGTGATCGGTAGCGGTCTCCGAAATAAACGTTTCCAGTTGTTCGTGATTTATTTATGTCAGCAAGGCCAAATCGTAATTGGCTCAATATTCAGAGCCACAGCCCGTTAACATCCTATATGCAATTTGTCTACGGCAAGTTAATGTGTAGCACGATCTCCTTCTTCCCTTACATACGAGAACTCAAGTAAGTTCTGTATAGCATATCAAAAAAGTAAAGGGAGAGAGAGGTGCGGAGGTGAGAGAAATCGCTTGCTGTATTTAACCAGATATAGAAACGTTTAGTAATACCAAAAAAAAAAGGAACATAACAGAGAGGCCGGAGTTGGAGCCGAATGGCTATCTAGTACAGTTTTGCTTTCGCCGGATTAAATACAGAATGATTTTCCGCACACAGAATCGGCGGGGATTTGAATATCCCAAGCTGTGAAATCGTTAGCGGTGTACGGTGCCATACAGCCAGATTTGCTTCGGGGGCAAAAAATGGAAAAAATGGGAACAAACGCGCGGAAAAAAGAATTATGTGACAACTTTAATTAATAATCGCCCCGGGTGAGGACCAGAAATGAGATTAATTAACTTTATTCGAGAGAAATTCGTTTTTAGTTTCGCTGGGCGTTTACGAGGGATTTAGGACAGTCACGATCTGTGTGTGCCGCACATACTAAAAGGACGCTCAGTGCCACAGGAGGATGGGAAGTTCCGCTTCTTGCGTAAGAGTCCGGTGGGACGAGGGATACTTGCGCTTTCACTATTTTTACAGCGAGGGAAACAAAGTAATTCCACCGTTTTTCCTTCCTTAATGGCTTGACAGAAGAAAAAATGTCACCCTTTAGATGAAATAGATACGAAATATTACGTGAAAAATGTAATTGTGCACTAAGTACACAGTACACATGATGCAGGCTATTAATACTGCTGCTGTTTCCGTCTTCATTTTCCTATCAGGGATTTTCTACCGGTCAGAGACAAATTCCATTAATCGCCACTCAAAGTATTCGGTGTTTTCACTATTTCTATTATCATGAAAAATCAAGGATTTTCCACTATAAAATGTTTTATATATTACTAGCTTCTTATATGGGGCTTTACCCATGCATATGTGTGTCACATACACTGCTCCCTCACTCTGTCCATCTTGTCCTCCATCTGTCTATCTCCTAGTCTCTCTATCTCCTCCTCACCTTCTCTTTGTACTTTCCCCCCTCCGACTATCTCTGCCCGTATCTTCCTCCACCCACCTCTGTCAATTTCCTCCTTCTTCTTCTCTCTGTCCATCTTCTCCTCTCTGCTCTGTCTGTCAATCTCCAACATCTCTTTGCATTCCCTCCTCCCCCGTCTCCATCTGTCCATCTCCACCTCCCTCTCTCTCTGTTCATTTCCACCTCCACCTATATCTGTTCTCTGTGCTCATATCCTCCTCCTCACCCACTCTGTCTGTTCATCTCTTGCTCCTTATCTCTCTTTCTGTCCAATCCTCACCCCTCTCTCTGTCCAACTCTGTCACCCCACCCCAATGATAGCCAGCTGGTACTTGCCCGTATAGTGCATCTTTTCTGACGATAATCAGTATGCGTACCTAAATTGGGTGAAATCGATGCAGTGGTTTGGGAAGGGATGTGAAAAGTAATAAATTTTGTAAATAGAAAAGTTCCTCACATACTAGCAACACAAAAATGCCTGTTACAAAATATTGTCCTGTGCATATTTTGGGCAGTAAAAGGATGTTACAGATTGGCAATCTGGCAACACTGTGATCACATGTACGATAAGTACCTTTGTCAGGATATAGCAGTGGTACTGTGCAGTTGGTGCGCTGGAGAGCGTTTTGGATTAGCATGGAGGAGACCAAGAATTAGAGTATGGATCGAGGCTTATATATTTTTATTTGCTAAAAGTAGTCTGTAGGGTACGGTATTTGGCGTCTTAATCGTCATACTGCGATTACAATGTGTCTTCTACAAAACATTTTCAGTTACGTACTACGAACACAGATGTGGAAATACAATAGTTTTCTTTGATCAGCTTTTAAAGAAATCTTTTGCTCATTGTGGATGCGAATTGTTTCGCATCACTGCATCTACTAGATTCCAAAGTTTTGTGTGTACCTACCCACAATAGTTCCATAGATTAATAACATCAAGTAGGCTATTCTTAGTAAGTTCACGTCCACTATATTTCATTAGAGACTTACTTCACCAGGATTAGTAATGTGCTTTACAAATAATTTTGAGGGGCGATTGGGGGAGGGTACACAGAAGACATGTTTGGAATCTAGTAGATGCAGTGATACGAAATAATTCGGGTCCATCACGTGAAAAAGGGTTATTTAAAAGCTGACCAATGAAAACGATTGTATTTCCATTTTTGTGCTCGTCGTACGTAACTACAATTTTTCGTAGAAGACCCACTATAATTGCTGTATGACGATTAACAAGTCAGATATCGTGCCACAAAGACTACTCTTAGCAAATTAAAACAAATAAGCTTCGAACCTAGACCTCCCACAAGTTAATCCAAAACTTTATCCATTGCACCAACTAGACAACACTGGTCTTTGTGCTGACAGTGGTAGTTACGGTACATGTGACTACATTGTTGCCAGATTGCGTCTTTAACGTTCATTTATAGCCAGAAATATGCGTAGGACGAAATTTTGTGAGAGACATTTTTGTATTTCCAGTATGTGAGGAATCGCACTGCGAAGTACGAGTGCAAGAGTTTTTCTTCACCTGTGTGTGTGTGGGGGGGGGGGGGGGGGGTATTGTGTGTGTGGGTATGTGTGTTTTTCAAAATTTAAAACATTTTTTTTCGTTTACCCTGAAACATCCCCTTAGAAAAATTTATGAATTACTGTGCTGGTAAACCTCGACGTTGTCTGATTTTCAAACAGTTGAGCAAAACTGAACGTACTCAGACATTTCTCTCTTTACTTATTCTGATAATCACTAAACTGACACAATATTTTTAGGTCAACGCAATATAACTTTCAATAGTCCCTATAAAATAATGGCCGTGACTAGCAACAACCTATACCTTTCATGAATCACTTACTTCACAAAAATCTTCGTTATTCGAACTACTGCAATACTCAAAAGGAGCCATTTAGCAGTCTTGCAAAATATATGATTGTGTTTCGGCTGTTTTTTTTAATGCAGAAATTCTTGAGAAAAAACATGAATGAGCATAAAGTGACATAATTAACCATTTAAAACGATATACAGAAAACAAATTTTTTCATCTCGTTTTCATCTCGGGGACACGCAGAAAACCGAGACGCAGGGTTTGTTTTATTTTAATTAATAGCTTAATTCCTTGGTGAAATAAATGTTGTATCATACGGTGCCACAGTCTGAAATCTGTTACGCTTCCATTTCATTTCATTATGCACAAAAGCGAGCTCAGAATTGTAACAACACAGTGTTTTCTAATACCGGCGTACGCAGCACCTTCCAATATTCACTCCCGAGGTGAACAACTTGAGAAAAAGAGGCTGCTGGAGCCCATACATAATTAATAATTACCCCTACAGCGCCTGCGGGGACCGCCGGGCTATTTTGCATGCCGGAGCTGAGAGCTGCGCCGGTGGTGGGTGTCGGAGAGCGGGAGGGAGAAGAGGCGGCGACGAAAAAAACTTTAAATCTGTAAATTTACTCCGGCATTTTCGCCCGAGAGTAAAGCAAACAGCGGGCCATCAGCGGAGGCGAATCTCTCACCGAGCCGATGAATGTTTCACCACGGCGCGTCACCAGCAGCAGGTAGCCCTCCCGACCGGGAACGACGCAAAGTAGGCCCACCCAGCCGAAACATCGAGAGACGTCTCGTGTCAGATTGTCTCGCGGCATGTCGTCAGTGTTTAACAGCACACACACACACACACACACACACACACACACACACACACACTGATATGTGAAACATTGTGGCCACTTCTAGCCGCGATACACAGCGTCGCACTGTGACGCTGTAGGCGCGTTGGTGGGGGAAGCGAAGTATATAAACGGAACAGAGAGGACAATCGTTGCACGAAAAGCTCCTATATAAACTTAGTGCTGGGGGTCTCCATATGAAACGTTTAAGTTATTGGAAACCCACCTCTAATAGAGGAGTCCAAAGGTCGTAGTTCAGTGGCTAGCGTTTCTGCCTCTGGATCACGGGGTCCCGGGTTCGATTACCGGCCGGGATGGGGATTTTCTCTCCCCGGAGATTGGGTGTTTGTGTTGTCCTCATAATTTCATCATCATAATCATTCTTGACGGTAGCTAGATTGGATTGTGTAAAAATTGGACTGTGTCGAAATTGGGGGCTTTGTGCGGACGCTAATGATCGAGTAGTTGAGCGCCCCACAAACCAAACGTCATCATCATCCTTACTTCAGCCGTTCGAGTTGGCGACGCAGCCTCAACGCAGCGAGGAATGCTGCAGCAGTCGGTGTTTGGTCTGGTACTGCGTTCTGCATACACCTCGGACGTATCCCAGATGTCACAAGTGGTATGTAAAGGGATAGAGCTATACAAATGATCTGGAACCAACAGAGGAGTGCCATTTCGGAACCAGGGCACCTCCAAGTCGGTCGCAGCTGGCGAGCGGACTACTAGGGTAGCGACTGCGAAACACTTCTGTGTCTACTGACCACATTTTACGCCGACGCGGGACGCAGCCTGGAGGGGTATTGCAACCCATTTACCACAGCCGGCGGTTGGGACTCATGACACATTCCAGATGCTTAAGCGCGGTGAACAGCAGAAATCAGTGCAAAGAGGTAGTACACTGAGGTGACAAAAGGCATGGAATAACGATATGCACATATACAGGTGAGCGTAGTATCGCGTACACAAGGTATTAAAGGGCAATGCATTGGCGAAACTGTCATTTGTACACAGATCATTCATATGAGAAGGTGTCCGACATGATTATAGCCGCACGGCAGGAATTAATAGAAGTTGAACGCAGAATGGTAGCTGGAGCTAGACGCATGGGGCATTCTGTTCCAGAAATCGTTAACAAATTCAGTATTCCGAGATCTAAAGTGTCAAGAGTGTGGCAACAATACAAAATTTCAGGCATTACTTCTCACCACGGACAACGCAGTGGGTGACGGACTTACTTTACGTCCGAGAGCAGCGGCGTTTGCGTAAAGTTGTCATTGCTAACAGACAAGGAACGCTACGTGAAATAGCATCAGAAATTAATGTTGAATGTACGACGAACGTAACGTATCTGTTAGCACAGGGCGTCGAAATTTGGCTTTAATGGGCTATGGCATCAGGCAACCGACACGGTGCATTTGCTAACATCATGTCTTCGCCTGCAGAGCCTCTCATCGGCTCGTAACCATATCAGTAGGACCGTATACGACTGGAAGACCATGGCCTCGGTGAATGAGTCCTAATTTCAGTTCATAAGAGCTGTTGATAGGATTCGAGTGTGATACAGACACCGCACTGTGGTCAACAATGCACTGTGCATGGTAGGTGTAGCTCCATAATGGTTTGGCCTGTGTTTGCATGGAACTGACTTGGCCCTCTAGTCCAAGTGAACAAATCATTGACTGGGAATGGTTATATTCGACTACCTGGAGACAATTTGCACCCATTCATGGACTTCGTGCTCACAAACGACAATGGAATTTTTGTGAATGGTTCACATGGTTCAAATGGCTCTGAGCACTATGGGACTTAACATCTGAGGTCATCAGTCCCCTAGAACTTAGAACTACTTAAACCTAACAAACCTAAGGACATCACACACATCCATGCCCGAGGCAGGATTCGAACCTGCGACCATAGTGGTCGCGAGGTTCCAGACTGTAGCGCCTAGAACCGCTCGGCCACCCGGCCGGCTTTTGTGGATGACAATGAGCGATGTTACAGGGCCACAGTTGTTTGCGATTGGTTTGAAGAACATTCAGGACAGTTCGAGCGAATGATTTGGCCACTCATATCGCGCGACATCAATCCCATCGAAAATGCATGGGACATAATCGAGATATCAGTTCGTGCACAAAATCATGCACTGGCAACACTTTCGCAATTATGGACGACTGCAGGGGACTTCCATTTACTTCTTGAATCCATGTCACGTCGAGGTACTGCGCTACACCGGGAGAAAGGAGGAGGAAGAAAGGAAGGAAGACCGAGTGTAACGGGCAAAAGGACGTCCATCACTATATTAGAAGGCATCTCATGACTTCTGCAGCCTATGTGTATTTAAGGACGCCCGAAGCATCTAATCTACCTTTACACAGGCGCCGTTCGGTACGTGTCAAAGTATATCCTATACCACTTCTAGTCATTTCCTGTCCTATTCCAATCGCCGATTCAGCAAGAGACAAATGACTGTCCATGTGCCTCCGTATGAGTCCAAATTTCTCCTATGCTATCTGCGTGGTCCTTATGCACTGTGTATGTTGGCGGAAGTAGAATCATTCGGCAGTCAGCTTCAAAAATCCGATCCTCTAAATTTTCTCAACAGTTTTCCTCGAAACGAGCGTCACCTTGAAAGGTGGCTACACTGAGCCACTGCGCCAAAGAGTATTATTAAGCCGCCTACACAGTGCTTGGGGAGAGTTCGTAGGAGTGAGTGCCTGTTAAGAACTCGTGGCAGTCTGTGCTGAGATGTCGTAGTGAAGAGTGTTTGTTGAGATGAGGTAGTAGGCAGTGCTTGCTGAGATGTGATATTGGAGTCTTGTTGAGATGTGGTAGTAGAGAATCGGTGTGGACATATATTGTAAGGATTAGAGTGATTTTCATCAATATAAATGAGGTAACAAACTCCTTTTCTTTTTTTTCTCATTATTTCAATGTCCTGAATAATGCATCATTACAGGTTCAGTCAACAAAGCATCTGGCTTGTGTTCTTGTATTAGAGTGTAATTCTGCTTTCCTTACGCAATTATAGTATTTCTAATTTTCCTTTATCACGTCAATATAATTGGTATTTAAAAATTCTTGTCTTGTTGGAGAAGAACCGTGCCAGATGTGTACGTTGAGTCACACTCCCACACACAGAACAATTACACTTGTGCTTTGGTTTAGTAGGTTTTATAGTTGCTCGGGACTTAATTAATTAACTGTGTTAACGAAAATTTTTTTTATTGTTTGTTGTTATTCTATGCAGTCCGATTGCGTACAAAAACTAGTCGGGGCCAACCGTTTACGAGACTTGCGTAATCGGACAAACAGCCACTAAAAAAAATATTTCCATTTTTTATTTAATTAAGCCCCCATGCACATGGCGACCGCTGCTTCGGATCGTCCCTTGGAATTCTTCTGATTGTAAAAATAGTAGACAGTAGTATTGTTGTAGTAATTTGTAGTTTACTAATTGTAGTTTATATTGCATGTGTAGATTTGGTAATTGGCATTCTTCTAATGGTATTTTTCAAAATTTAATTTTTATTGTCTTGTGTATGGGTTTGACAATTTAGTGCAATTATTTCAATTGTTCGATTAATCGTGTTTGAGGGAAACCTTTCATGTAAATGGTATTGTTGGAGATAAAGAGTCATTGTGTGTAATTTTCGTACAGTGACGAGTTTTGTATGTTTTGTAAATGATTACGCGATCGATGAAGAAGGCAAAAATGATGGATAGTGAGAATGACGAAATTGTTAACATGGCGAACTCGCCAACAGAGGAAAACAGTGTGATGAATAATGAAGTGGAAAACAATGTAATAAGTCGGGAAAATAGTCCGGAACCATTTCAAAATTTTTCTCAATCAGAAAATTCACAGAATACGAGATTAACGATAGAAGATTCTGGAATAGTATCGAACACAGATAGCTTTACAGCTATTACGAAGGAAACTGGTTTTGCGGGAAATGTTAGGGGCGAAAAGAATTTAGAACAAGTTAGTACGGAGGAACAATTAAAACTGAGATGGGAACAATGGGATCACAAATAGGAACAATTAAAACAGAGATAGGAACAATTAAAACCGAGATGGGAACTTTGGGATCTGAATTAAAAACTGATATGGGAACAATGGAAACACAGTTTCGATCTGAATTAAAAACACAGATGGAAACAATGGAAACACGGTTAGACTCACGAATAGGGACATGTTTCAAAAATATGAAAGATGAGTTAAAGAAAGAAATCAGAGAAGAAGTACAACCGATTTTGAATTCTCACAATAATAGATTAATTGCAGTAGAGATTAGACAAAGGGAACAGGATAGAGAACAGGAAGAAAGAGATCGCGTGATAATACAAAAATTTTCAGAGTTAAATTTACAACGTGCACACGATAAGAAAGAAATATTTGAAAGAATCGAGGAATCCGTACCAAATGACAGAATAAATAATCTAACACAACAATATGAACAGTTAACTACCAAATGTGTCAATACTGAAACCCGAGTCGCGACACTTACGGAAGACGTAAATAAACAGAAAGAAAAAATAGGTGATTTAGCGGAAAGAGTTGAGGAGATATCAGATAAATTGACAAATCTTAGTTTACATGGGGACAGAGATTCGGATGATACAGCTCTATTACCATTCGCAGAAACCGAAGAGTACCAGAACATAAATAAACATGTTGAAAATCAGGGAAAATTTAATGAACGCGTTAAAAGGGAAGTTGAGGCATTACGAAAGCAAGTCAAACAGATCGAAGGCGAAATTGTAGGAAAAGACAGCAAAAGAAATTTGGAATCACAGATATCAGAGGGGTTTGAAGAAAATAATTTGTTTCATTTAGGGATGCGACAAGAGAGCGCCAGGCGCGCGAACTTGACAATAATCGTCATTGGGACTGGGACAGACGCGGTAGGTCTTTGTCGCCACGAGGCGAAAGTTTTGACTATAAACACTTTTTGACTGTTCGGAAATTTAAGATCTTCCGCAACTCTAAGAATGACATACATCCATGTTCATGGTTAGATCAATTTATGTACGCACTCCCACCAAATTGGCCACTATGTCACAAACTGGAATTTATGTGTGGATATTTAGAAAACGAAGCGGCGACGCGGATGCGCGCACTCATTAGAGATTGTAATAATTTCTATCGGCATATTGGTCCGAAAACACACAAGACAGAGTCAAACATAGTCTGATTATGCAGCGTAATTTTAAACAGTCTGAGTTCCGCACGCCGGCAGAGTACTTTGAAGACATGATTCGAAAGAATCAGTTCCTGTCCAACCCTTATAGCCCGACTGAATTAATTCGCATTTGTTTAACTAAGCTGCCACAATCCATAAGACAAATTGCTTTAGCCGCAAGATGTAAAGACGACATTGAGACTTTTAAGACTTTGTTGCAAGAACTTGAGTATGACAACGACGACGGGACTTCTTGTAACTTTTCAGTAACAGTATTTACAATAGATTTTCAGAGAAAAGAGATAGTGATCGGAACGGGCGTTATATGAGTAACTTTGAGAATGACAGACGTAACAGACAGGACAATAGATACCAGCCTTATGACAATAACAGACGTTCTAACAGAAATTACACA
Source organism: Schistocerca piceifrons (assembly GCF_021461385.2). Classification (NCBI taxonomy): domain Eukaryota; kingdom Metazoa; phylum Arthropoda; class Insecta; order Orthoptera; family Acrididae; genus Schistocerca; species Schistocerca piceifrons. The sequence continues at coordinate 349,042,445 of NC_060145.1, forward strand.
GACAATTATAATAACGGTAATTCGTACCGGAATGATCAATCATACGGAAACAGTAATCGGTATCATCAGGACAGAAATTATTCATACAGTAATAGAAATTCTTACTACAGAAATAACCAGGGTAGTAGATACAACAATAATTTCAGAAGTGACAGTCGAAATTACACAAGAAGTAGTTATGCAGACAGACAGGAAAACAGAAATTTTAATAACAGACACAGCCAAGAATTTGCATCTAACAGACAGGAAGGACCTAATTGGCATCCTCCACGTGACAGAACTTCAGAGAGACAAGTGCAAATCGTAGAAATTGATCCGCGAAATGACGCGAATACTCAAAGACGTGACGCAAACAATCGACAATGACTTGCAGCTTCGGCTTCTGGCAGCAATATAGACGGTTCAGAAAGTAATGACAATACGACTTTACACTACGTACGCCTGGAAGACATGAGAGACATTTTGTTAGACGAAAAGGAAAATAATGTAGACGCGTTTTTACATCCTGTTATTGAAGTATGTGTGGGTAAGAATAAGTTCACTGCAGTTTTAGATTCTGGGAGCCCACTGAATGTCATTAGTGAATCAGTTTTTCGTATATGTGTAAGAACTATTGCTTGTCCTGTGTTACCTATTTCTAAAACTACAATTCGAGGAGCGATTTCTGGAAAAAGTGTGGAAGTCAAACAACAGACCAATTTAAATTTCATTTGTCAAGGATACGAATTTTCTGCTAATTTTATTATTGTTCCATTACTCAGTACACAAATTATATTAGGTATGGAGTTTCTTAACGCACATAAGGCAATTTTGAACTTTAAAGAAGGAAGTGTGAATTTGACTGTTGCCGGAATGCCGAAATGTTTGAAATTTTTCGCGTGTTTAACAAGATCTGAGTCAGATACAAAATGTTTAAGGTTTCTTACTTCTGATGTTTTCGTTGAGCATTATGACGACAGTGTGTTTATTCATGACAATGACAATAGATACAGAGACGCGATGGATGATATAATTAATAGCGAAGAATTAATTAATGAAAAGGTTAAGAAAGCTGAAGTGCCAGATGACGTTGCAAGAGAAGAGCTGCACCAAATTTTGACTTCACATGCTACAGTGTTTAGTCATCACACAGGAACTATACAAGGCTTACAATATTTATTTAAAGTAAAAGAACACACACCATTTCAGGGGAAAACGTACGCAATTCCTTTGGCTTACAGAGACAAGGTTAAGAATGAACTTCAGTACATGTTAGATCAGGGCATTATTGAGCCTGCAGTCAGTCCTTATACCAGTCCATTACACGTTGTTCTTAAAAAGGATGGGTCAATTCGTTTGGTTCTGGATTCCAGACAGATGAATAATATCATCATTCCTGAAACTGACCGCCCACAAAATTTAGATGAACTTCTTCAACATTTCCATGGAATTAAAGTTTTATCCACGATTGATATGCGCGCAAGTTTTTGGCAAATAGAACTCCACCCTGATTGTAGAAAATATACTGCCTTTTTAGGCTTTGGTAACTGTTACCAGTTTCGGAAATTACCGTTTGGACTTACTGTATCTTCGGCAGCATTCATTCGTAGCTTAAACGAAATTTTACCTGTTTATCTTCGTGACAACATTACTTCATATGTTGACGATATTCTTATTGCTAAACGTTCTTGGAGTGAGCATAACAAAATTTTGGATTCATTATTACGTATTTTTGCAAGAGTTGGCATTACAGTAAACTTAGAAAAATCTGAATTTGGTCGTTCTCAGGTGAAATTTCTCGGTCACATTATTTCTACAGAAGGTATTCTTCCTGACCCAGAGAAATTAGACGCTATTCGTAACTATGCTGTTCCTACCACAAAACGTGATGTTCGTAGTTTCCCAGGTGTCTGTAATTTTATTAGGCGCTTTGTTAGTTTGGACGATTTGGCCACACCTCGTTTTTGCTATCTATCTGGAAAGTTCTTTTTAAACTAAAATCGGTCGACAACTCTGTTTGGTTAGTTTGTATTCCTGATGAGTGGGTTAATAAGCTGATTTGGTATATGCATTTCAGTTATGCACACTTTGGTCCCAGAAAATGCTTTCATAAATTACGGGAGACTTGCTACTTCAGTAATATGGAAAAACGTATTCGATCTGTTCTGGCCAAATGCAAATTATGTCAAAAGGCTAAGCCGCCAACAATTTCTCACAGTGCACCGTTGTTTCCTATGATTCCAGCGAAATTAAAGGAGATGGCTGCAGTTGATTTGTTTGGTCCAGTGGTTCGTTCTACTAATGGTTTTGCGTACATTTTCGTAGCAGTGGAGTTGACATCAAAATATGTGTGTTTTACACCATTACGCAAAGCAACAACTCGTTCAGTATCTAATGCTTTCATCAAACATTTTCTTAAAGAAGTTGGTCATGTTGATAAGGTTATATCAGATAATGGATCACAGTTTCGTTCTAAAATTTGGCTTCGTACTCTACAGCGTCGTAAAATTAAACCAATTTTCATTTCACTTTTTCACCCTCAATCTAACGCTTCAGAGAGATGGATGAAGGAAATCAATAAATTGTGTCGTCTTTATTGTCATCAGAATCACAGAACGTGGGATCAGTATCTTCATATTTTTCAAAACATTCTGAATGAACTCCCTAATGATTCAACTTCTTTACTACCTATATTGATATTAAAAAACAAAGCACCGACAAATCGCATATCTGAAATCGTTCCTTTTCCGCCTTCACGGAAACTGCGGCATTCTGAAGTTGTCAATCTGGTTCTGCAAAGTATTGCATCTGCGGCTGCTAGAAGAGAGAAATCAGCTAAGCGTCCTGGTCGTTTAAAAATCTTGTCAGTTGGTCAGAAGGTGTTAATTAAGTCTCATCGTTTGTCGCACAAAGGAAAAGGCTTGTGTCTCAAATTTTTTCTGCTTTATAACGGTCCATATAGAGTTCGCAAAATTATTCATGATAACACTGTTGAAGTAGAAACTCTTAAATCACGACGCTCTAAGGGAATACATCATATATCTAACGTTAAAATTTTTATGGAATGATATATTTTTGAAAAATTTTTGTGGAATGACATACTTTAGAGAACTAACAGCTACATGTAAACATGCAGAGAATACAAGGATACCGCGCTGTGTTTTGGCGGCGGCATATACTCAAAGCAACAGTCAAGTCTGCGCGCCGCACAAGGCAGTCGTTGACCGCAAACAATTGCTTCCTACGTCACGCGCCTACAGCTGATCGAGCGCTCAGTGCGAATGCACTGACAGCCGTAAACAAATACACAGTTTAATTTCTCCGATTAAATTCAGCATAAAGCTATAGTGAGTTGATGAACTATGTTATTAACGTTCAGTATTTTTCAGGATACGGTTGTATAAAATATTTAAGAACTTCAGGTAAATTCTGTGCGTGTCCGACGTTAAGACGACTTGCTATCGAGAAATTTTCAGGAAGAATGTAATTTCGAAGAAGAAACTAATAAACTAAAAAAGGTAACTATTAATTGAGTTCATTTTTCAGGTAACATATTTCCACTTAGGTACGTACTTTAGACGTAATTTGCTGTTCGCAATTACGTGATTCATACTTTGTGCTAAATTTCATGTTCTATGAAATTCTTGTGAAGCGACGTGCTTGCGTACGTTAACTGATTTTGACAATGATTATTAATGAACTGGGTTGTAACTTGTGTATATTATGCATCGCTTGGCTGCACTGCTTTTTCACTGATGTCATATTTTTCTATTATGTGCCTGCTGTGCTTTCTTATTTAAATTATAATTGTAACCTGATTAATTGTGCTGACTGTGATTATGTATGTAAGTTATACTTTGTGATTTATCTGCTTGCGCCTTCATGTTTACTTATTAAGATGACATATTAACATTTATTTGCTTATGCTGATATGATGCTAATGACCTGTTTATTACGTAAGAGATGTTTACTGCTATGCGTATGGATTGCATATTTATACATTTCTGTTTGTCGTCACAACTACTCTTTAATTTAGTATATAGAAATGCTGATATACTGTGTACAAACATAGAGTTTAGGTCACACTATTGTATTAATTATAGACTGTTCGCTTGGCAGAGCCTCGTTGTAAGAATTGTGCTGCATCCACTTGCTGACATTCTGTTCTCTACTGGTATATTTACTCACTATTGCTTGTTTTGCTTACGCTCAGTGCCTTATATTTTTAAGATAAGAAAATTAACTGCTATAAATCGACGAACGACATTGGTACAAAGAACTTCGTTGAAGTCACATGAGCTGGAGGTTTTATGGAAGCTGTATAAATTTATGCTAATAGGAAGGAAGCTAACGACATGACATACCGAAACTAGGTTTAGACCATTGACAGTTATTACACTGCATTTTTCGTGAGCAATTGAAATAGGAAGTGACACTTGACACGAGAAATACTCCACATGTTTGCTTCTGTTTGCCATAATTCTTGAAGTGGTGTACACACTGTGAAATATTATGATCATTCACACTCCGTAATCGTACTTAATTACTGAGAGTTATTCGAACTAAGTCTGTTAGAGGTCATGTATGCATTTCTTTCGTTTATAATTCATAATGAGTAGAAGATTTGGCTCAGATGGATTACACAAAGGTTGTGTGTTGACAATGTGTCTTCGGATTGTATGGGATGATGGGGTTTGCATTAGGATTTTATCTGTACTTGTTCGAGGAGACTGACTAGAGGAAAGAGTTGTTATGGAAGTGAAATGATATTGGTAATAAGGTTTATATGTATCGACGCATTGAAGAGGTATTATTGAGGTATTATTGAGATTGTGTGAAGTTGATGATTATTGGAGTTTTGGTGGACAAGAGGTAAGGTAAATGCTATTAATGATAAGGATTATATGTATCGACGTAAGAGGTATTATTGAAGTATTGAGATTATGTGATGCTGATGATTACTGGAGTTTTGGTGTATAAGAGGTAAAGTAAGTGAGGCGCATTTTTTTTTTTTTTTTGTTGGTCTATATGGAACAAGGAGGATGAAGATAGCAGACTAGAACACTAAAGTGGAAGGAAGATTGTCTACACACACTTTGTTAAATCAATAAGCAGTACATATTTTTTTTTTTTTTTTTTTTTTTTGGAGAGAGGAAGTATTTGCATATCTTGGCTCACTGACAGTTGTTCAGCAACCGTACATTTTGATCTGGCTTGGCAAACATTGGTCTTGACATGATGACTATGACGTTGAGTTAACTATTATTGACTGTTATACATTGCTGCCACTACTACTTGATACACAAGATGAACATCAAATTTTGACAGAATTGCACTTACACAGTTAACACTATTCAATTACACAGTAGTACTTAATGTGGATGAAAGATGAGTGAGGGTGTTTTGTGTGTTTTCCTTTCCTAATCCTACCCACTTATCCCCTAAATATTATTTTATTTGTTTGTAGTGGCTTGCACTGACACACATAAATATTATAGGTTTACTGATATTTGAGTATTTGTAATAGTTAATATGACAATTATCTGATATCATTTGTGTGTTTATTAGAATTTATATGTCTAGTGTGTAAAAGCATTTGTATGTGCATTCAAACTATTGTTCATGCCTGAACTGTCTGATTAGTGATGGTGAATATTATGAACTGTTACCTGCACCTCTTCAACATAATGGGTGCCACTTAGAAACGTTTAATTTCTGCTGATGAACTGTGTGATCAGTGATAGTGAATATTATGGACTGTTACTTGTACTTTTTCTACATGATTGGTGCCACTAGGACATGTTTAATTTCTGCTTATAAACTTTGATGAACAGTGTCATCAGTGATAGTGAATATTATGGACTGCTCTCTGGACCTATTCAACATTGCTGAGTGCCACTAATGGAACTGATTCCATTGAAATAATGTCACTTGTTGGTGTCTGCACCTACTCAACATTACTGGGTGCCACAGATGGAACTGTTTTTACTGAAATAATGTGACTTGTCGGTGTCTGCACCTCCTCAACATTGCTGGGTGCCACTAATGGAACTGCTTCTGCTGAGAAATGTGACTTGTTGCTGTGTGTACCTGCTCAACTTTACTGGGTGCAACTGATGAACTGCTTCTACTGAAATAATGTCACTTGTTGCTGTGTGTACCTGCTCAACTTTGCTGGGTGCCACTAATGGAACTGCTTCTACTGAAATGAAGTCACTTGTTGGTGTCTGCACCTGCTCAACATTACTGGGTGCACAGATGAAGCTACTTCTATGGAAATGATGTCACTTGCCGGTGTCTGCACCTACTCAACATTCCTGGGTGCCACTGTTAGAACCGTTTCTACTGAAATAATGTCACTTGTTGCTGTCTGCACCTACTCAGCATTGCTGGGTGCCACTAATGGAACTGCTTCTACTGAACTAATGTGACTTGTTGCTGTGTGTACCTCTTCAACATTGCTGGGTGCCACTAATGGAACTGCTTCTACTGAACTAATGTGACTTGTTGCTGTGTGTACCTCTTCAACATTGCTGGGTGCCACTAATGGAACTGCTTCTACTGAACTAATGTGACTTGTTGCTGTGTGTACCTCTTCAACATTGCTGGGTGCCACAGATGGAACTGCTTCTACTGAAATAATGTCACTTGTTGCTGTCTGCACCTACTCTGCATTGCTGGGTGCCACTAATGGAACTGCTTCTACTGAAATGAAGTCACTTGTTGGTGTCTGCACCTGCTCAACATTACTGGGTGCACAGATGAAGCTACTTCTATGGAAATGATGTCACTTGCCGGTGTCTGCACCTACTCAACATTGCTCGGTGCCACTGTTAGAACTGTTTCTACTGAAATGATGTTACTTCTTGCTGTCTGCACCTACTCAACATTGCTGGGTGCCACTGATGGATTGCTTCTACTGAAATGATGTCACTTGTTGGTGTCTACACCTGTAGACCATCGCTGGGTGCTACTACTGGAACTAATCATTGAAAGCATTTTATGTGAACATTTGTATAAACTGATTTTTTGTGTTTTGTGTGAACTATTATGTAAAGTCACATGTATGAAAAGAATTTGTATTGCTTACTGTATTTTATATATTAGGTTATTGAAAGGTCAGTGCAAAGCCAAAATTTTAACTAATTATGTAATATTTAGGTATTAACATTATCTTTTATTTTTGTCTGTATTTTTGTGGACGAATTTGGTGGTATTTTCACCACCAATGCTGGCAAAAATACCATCAAATTCTGGCCTGTGGAGGAGGGGCATATGAAAGGTGGCTACACTGAGCCACTGCGCCAAAGAGTATTATTAAGCCGCCTACACAGTGCTTGGGGAGAGTTCGTAGGAGTGAGTGCCTGTTAAGAACTCGTGGCAGTCTGTGCTGAGATGTCGTAGTGAAGAGTGTTTGTTGAGATGAGGTAGTAGGCAGTGCTTGCTGAGATGTGATATTGGAGAGTCTTGTTGAGATGTGGTAGTAGAGAATCGGTGTGGACATATATTGTAAGGATTAGAGTGATTTTCATCAATATAAATGAGGTAACAAACTCCTTTTCTTTTTTTTCTCATTATTTCAATGTCCTGAATAATGCATCATTACAGGTTCAGTCAACAAAGCATCTGGCTTGTGTTCTTGTATTAGAGTGTAATTCTGCTTTCCTTACGCAATTATAGTATTTCTAATTTTCCTTTATCACGTCAATATAATTGGTATTTAAAAATTCTTGTCTTGTTGGAGAAGAACCGTGCCAGATGTGTACGTTGAGTCACACTCCCACACACAGAACAATTACACTTGTGCTATGGTTTAGTAGGTTTTATAGTTGCTGGGAACTCAATTAATTAACTGTGTTAACGAAAAGTTTCTTTCATTGTTTGTTGTTATTCTATGCAGTCAGATTGCGTACAAAAACTAGTCAGGGCCAACCGTTTACGAGACACAGCGTAATCGGACAAACAGCTACCAAAAATATTTGCATTGTATTTAATTAAGCCCCCATGCAACCTTCCCTCCAGGGATTCTCATTTGAGTCTCTAAAGCATCTCGTAATACTCATGTGTTGTCGAACCTACTGAGACAAATATAGCAGCCCGCCTTTGAACTGTTATGTGTCCAAAATACCCGAGCAGTATTCAAAAACAGGTCGCACCAGCGTCCTATATGCGGTCTCCTTTAAAGATGAATCACACTTTCTCTATATTCCCCCAAGAAACAGAAGTCAACCATTCGCCTACCCTACCTTCTCGTTCCACATCATACCGTTTTGCAGCGTTACGCCTATATATCTAAACGACGATACTGGGTCAAGTAGTACACTACTAATGTTGTATCAGAATATTACAGGTTTATTTTTCCTACTCATCTGAATTGGCTCACATTTAGAGCTAGCTGCCGTTTATCACACCTACTAGAAATTTTGTGTAAGTTATCTTGTTGCAATCCTTGTTCACTAAAGTACGAGCAGCCCTTAGCGGCTCGCCATCTTACTTACAACCATTCATGACGTCGCCTTTCCGGCTTAGATCTTTTTTAATATGTGACTTGTAAGTACTGCATCTTTTTCCAGTCAGTACAAACTTTAATTTTATTAATGTATTATATACCTAATATGTTTTAAAACAGTAGCGTCGAAACCTGGTCAATTTTGACTTAATATTTGTGACCGGGGGCTTATTTGTTCTAATATTATCTTGTATCTTCCTATACTCACTCAGCTTCGCCACCTTACCGCACATCACAGCATCACCAGCAAAACACCGCAGATTGCTGTCAAATCATTTATATAGAGGGAGAACAACAACGGTCCTATCACACTTCCCTGTGGAACTCTTGACGATACCATACGATATGATGAACACTCGCCGCCGAGGACAACATACTGGGTTCTATTAGTTAAGAAGTCTCCGAGCCATTCACATATCTGATAACTTATTCCCTATCCTCGTACCTTCGTTAACTCCCTGTAATGGAGCACCGTGTCAAATGCTTTGTGGAAATGTACAACTATGGAATCTGCCTGTTGCCCTTCAAATGGCTCTGAGCACTATCGGACTTCACATTTGAGGTCATCAGTCCCCTAGAACTTAGAACTACTTAAACCTAACTAACCTAAGGACATCAGACAGGATTCGAGCCTGCGACCGTAGCAGTCACGCGGTCCCGGACTGAAGCGCCTAGAACCGCGCGGCCACCGCTTCCGGCCCTGTTGCCCTTCATCCTTAGATCGAAGTATATCACGTGAGAAAAGGGCCAACTGAGTTTTGCGCGAACGTTTTTTTCTAAGACCATGCTGATTCGTGGACGTAAGCTTCTCACTCTCAAGAAAGTTTATTATATTCCAACTGAGAATATGATCAAGGATTCTGCAGAAAACCGAAGTTACGTATATGGGCCTGTAATTTTGCGGGTCTGTTGTTTTACCCTTCTTATACACAGGAATCACCTACGCTTTCTTCCACTCACTTGGGACTTTATTCTCGATAAATGCAAGCTAATTAAAAGGCCAATCTTTGTAAAATCCATTTGGGATTCCACCCGGACCTGGTGACTTACTTGCTTTCAAATCTTTCAGTTGTTTCTCTACGTCAGGGATGCTTATTACTGTGTCGTCCGTATGGGAGTCTGTCCGATGATCAAATGGCGGTGTATTCGTACGATTCTCTTGCTTGAACGATTTCTTGAAAGTGAAATTTGAAACTTCGGTTTTCGTTTCTCTATGTTCAACTAACACACCAGACTGGTCAACACCGAGCGAGGTAGCGCAGTTGTTAGCACACTGGACTCACGATCGGGAGGACGATGGTTCAATCCCGTGTGCTACCATCCTGATTTAGGTTTTCTGTCATTTTGCTAAATCGTTCAAGTCAAATGCCGGGATGGTTCCTTTGAAAGGGCACAGCTGACTTCCTTTTCCATCCTTCCCTAATCCGAGCTTGTGCTCCGTCTGTAATGACCTCGTTGTCGACGGAACGTTAAACACTAATCTACGCCTCTTCCTACTGGTCAACAGGGGACAATGGAAGCCTGAGACCCGCTTAGGATCAGAATTTGCTCGGATTCTTCGCCAGATCTTGTGCTAAGGTATTGTAGTCGTCGAGCAGATGGACAGTGATATGACGTCGAGCACGTGCTTCTCCGCGCCGCATCGGTGACGCAGACGCGTTTGTCTCCGCCGCGACAAGAACTGCTGTCTGGCGCCTAAGTCTCTGGACGCCAGGGAGTAGCCCCGTACATGGTCGTCATCTCGAGAGTACGACGGGAGTTTCCAGCCAATTCTGCTCTCATCGGGATGCCAACAGAAGACCACTATGCTACGAGCCCAGAAGCGTGACGCACCCCGGTGTCACCATAGCCGCCGCCGCCAGCCACACCCACAAGTGATTGAAGATAAATAAAGAAGTCTTTGCAACCATCATCGGGCTTTCCTCAGTTGTACGACATCTTTTCTTAGCACAGAATCCCATCCCATCAAAGTCATCCTGGTATAGATGCTAGCAGTCTACTCTGTTGACATAGTGATTATCACAAGGAGCAGGGCCGCGCGGAGTAACCGCGCCGTCTGGGGCGTCTTACGATGGTTCGCATGGCTCCCTCCGTCGGAGGTTCGAGTCCTCCCTCGGGCATGGGTATGTGTGTTGTCCTTAGCGTAAGTTAGGTTCGATTAATTAGTGTGTAAACCTAGGGACCGATGGCATCGGAAGTTTGGTCCCCTAGTCCTTACCACAAATTTCCAATTTCCAAGGAGCAGGTGGCGTCAAGCTCTACGCTGAAGACTTCCAAAAGTGTGTCAAACGGTAGAAGCCTGGGAATCACAATGGTTTTTGGCTTCAGCGTCACCAAGAACTACGCCACGAAAATTACAAGACACAACAGAGTAGCCATCCCAGAAGTCCAACTTCTTGGAGAAACGATCAGGTACATTGACACAGTGCGATATGTTGGTGTCGTTCTCGACAGGCAACATACGTGGCAGTAACATATCCAAGATGTTAGAAGCAGCTGCATTTGGAGCTGTACCCAGTCTTTAACGGAAAATCTGAGCTTTCTATCAACAGCCGACAATGTACAGGAAGTTACGGACTACATTTGTATTGTTTGGGGCATGCCGACAAGACCCATACACAGGCTTGTCTGAGAAGCTTATAAGGCTGTGCTGAAAAATAGTTGTTAAGAAAAAAATTCAATACGTTGCGCCGTTTCCGACTGAATTACCAATGAAGTTAGTGAATCAGGTCGTTGCGCGCAAATTCAAGCAGTTTGCCAGTGAGTTTCGCCAAATGTAGCTTTTGCTGGCCTAGCCTAAATTCATCACATCCGAAAACGGTACATTTTAATTTATAGAAAGCATCGGAACAAGGGGTAAGTCACGGACCCATAGATATCTGTGAATCACAGCAGTTTAGTTCGTGCGAGTGCTTGAATTTGCGCCTGCAACGGTCTGAAAGTTAACTTCGATTCTAATTAAAACGGCGCAATGTATCCTTTTTTTTCTTAACAGTTATTTCTCAACACATCCTATCCTGAAACAGCGTTACAATCTTTTCCGGTTGTTTCTGTCCACCCTGAAGAGGCTCCAGGTACTACAAAATAAGGCGCCGTGGTGATTCCAAGTGGCCTACAATTTTCCAGCAAGCTGCTTACGCGAAACCACTGCAGAGCTGTAAACACCAGAAAGATTGAAGAAGACAGTTCTAAAATTCTACAAGCAGACAAGAGCATCAACCAACCAACTTACTTGACAATTAGTAATGCCAGATGACTACCGAGGTCGCTATAAGAGACTGGTGATTGTGCTAAGCATGCAGAAGAGCCCCATCTGAACCAGATTACCAGACAATAGTTCCAACTAAGGGAATAGATGTCCCCTAAAACTATACCTTACCAAACTTTGTAGTAAATGACGCATGGTAAACACGGCACCTAACTCCTTTTAGACAGAAAAAAGCGACCGTATGCGAAGGATCATTCGAGTGGCGATGCAAGCACAAATCGCATATAAATCTCAAGGGTCACTTTTACAACCTTTAATACCCGACGTTAACGCTACACATGACGCATTTCAAAACAATGGCATACACAAAATTCGCTGCTCTGACTGTATGGTGGGCTAAATCGGGTAGCCCGAAATAAATTTAAAAATGCGGCAGCTCACCTTGTATAAGATGGTCATCAGTTGCACTGTATCGAAAATAACCTTGTAATTCTTCATGCAATGAAGAGGGGCTACTTCATCGACATTTTTGAAGAGAGAAATATTTAAGTTCACTTGATAAAAGCCAAGGGAAAGCAGCTTAACGAGTAGTCGACATTAAGGTGCACCAGTCTGTTTCATATCTGCCGCCCGGTTATTGACAGCTTCCATTAAAGATTTTCCGCGAGTTCGCCGCTATAGCTAGTTGTTTGTAAACATACTGTTGTAAGCAGTCGATGTTGCGTCCAAGCTACGCCAGAGCCCTCATCAGTTTCCGGTGGTTAAAATTTTACTCGTTACAGGCCGTACCTTCACGCCCGACGTGGACACTGTTAATTCCCACTAATTTACACTTTTATCAATTCCAAATAATAACTTTCAGCTTTTATTTAAAAAAATGATACCTTTAACTCTGAAACACGCCACAATGAAACTCTTTTAAGCTAAAGCATGTCAACACTATTTCGTATTGTACGTTTTTACAATTAGGGCACCCCCATTTTTCTCATGACGTCATTGGACGCAGGACTTTTTTAAAAATTCACTTGACTTCTATTGTTTTTTTTCATATGACGTTGCTTTTCTACAGCCTAACGTAAGCTCTATATTATTTCTGTATTCGTTCCATACACAAATAAGCATTCTCGTCTGCTATATATATATATATATATATATATATATATATATATATATATATATATATATATATATATATATATAGAGAGAGAGAGAGAGAGAGATCTATATGCCCGTCTTATTAAGCCTTACATTTAGCAGTTTCAGCTACTCTTGCCAGTGGTCTAATATAAAGGGCGAAACTTAATAAAGTTCTAAAAGAAGCAACTGGAGCGGCTTTTCATTAAAGGAGCAGATTTAAGATAATTCTCAGTTATTGTTCCGCAACAGTTGCGCGTTTTAAATTAGATTACTTCTTTCGATCACTCAGGATCATTTTTAGGTCAGTTAGACCAGTGCTGTCTATTCAGAACCACATATCAGAGTACTCTAACAAGGGCAGCTCCCCATCGCAGCACCCTCACATTCAGTGGTAAGAGCGCCCAGTGGGCAGATCAGGCATGAAAAGAGGAAGAAGCTGTATTGAACTGCGAAAAAAAGTAAAATAGAAACAGTGAACGGTCCAAGGACAAGAAGTGCACCATAAAGCGAGCTGAAACATCAAAGGCGTCGTTGTTAACTGGTCACGGTGTTGCACTGTAAAACGGTTAAGCCGTGTTCAAACCTTTTTCTGCATTTTTTTTTCTTTTTCGCTGTTCGCTGCATTCCGATTTGCGCCTGTGTCGTGGTGTAAGAAATGAACCTGTAATGACAGTTGATTCTGCACACCTACTCTATTAGCATCGGAAAGGAAGTGGCTTTCGAATTCGAACCGCCAAACTTTGATGACAATGCAACAAGTCAATCGAATTCTCCACCGGAAAACATGTCTGGTGTGTCACCCAGCATTAGTTACAGTATATGCATCATATAACAGGGATCTCTTACGGACGCATCTAATTTGTACAGCTGGTAAGTGAGTGAGATATGCCTCCTTGCCCGGTTTAGATGTTCGTATGAATGTGAATCTGATCGCTCCCAAGGAAATTATTTGTCACATAAGCTGCAACAAATGAACCCAACAGTTCCACAATCACGCAGTTTCTCTGAAAAAAAAAGTGTAACATAGTTCATTTGTTCACAGTTTATTTTTGGTTTTCACCTCTGTGAGACGTATCTCGCTTGCTCTCACTATTCATCACGTTTATTTGCGACGGTAACGTATTCTTACTACATGACTCATATTCTATAACCAATGTATAGTATGACAACTGCCAAGACTATAGAAAGAAAAGAAACATTTCAATGACCGAACGAACGGTTCATAATGTTGTGACAGAAAAGAAATCATGAAAGTGGTTTCAACAAGGCTCATCCACTTCGCTGTCCAACACACTGACCATGTAACCGCGACGTCACAGCTGTTAGTTCTTCCTCGATATTGCACATGCTAAACTTGTACCATTCAGTGTTCCTATTTTGCTTTTTTTTCACAGTTCAGTACACCTTCTTCCTGTGGTCATGCTTGATATGTGTTCAGTTTTTAACGAGTTATCAACTGGGCAATCTTACCACTAAATCTGAGGGGTTGCGATTGGGAGTTTCCCTTCTGAGTAGACAAGACGGGGTGCAGACCCAACTACTTAGATTTGAAGATGATCCTGAGTGATCGAAATACATAATCTAACTAGAAATGTGTAACTGAGGGGGAACAGCGATTGAGAATTACGTTCAGTATCAGAGAGTTTATGATTCTCAGAAGTCGAATATAGCGGCTGTATTGAAAAAGAGCATATTGTCATGACACGCTGCCTGGCAAGTAACATCTCAGAAACGACGAAACTTGCTGGCTGTTCACATGCTACTCTAGTGAGCATTTACGCGAAGCGATTGAAGAACAGTGAAACCACTCGTTGGCAAAGAGGTACTGGACGTCCTAGCCTCATAAGGAGAACATCCTTAAAGCCACTCTCTCACAAAACGTGGTTTCAGTGCTATACGGTGTCCTGTAGCATGTTCCTTGACTAGATCCAGGTAACAAACCATGGAGAAAGTCTTTCCGACATGCTGTAGTGCACGGCACATGGTCTTCGTGCCAAGCTGTGCTTCGCTCTGGAATCACATAATATAAAAACTATGAGAAATGGTTTTTCTTGACTATAGTTTTTCTTGACATAGTTCCTCAGTATCGATAGCACTCTGAACAAAAAACTTCTTTCTCTGATTTTGTGAAAACTGGTATTTTTGACGTCATGGGAGTGTACAAAATACGAGTTGGTACTTCCAAAGAAGGAAACAGCAATCAGCCACCGTTAATAATGCTGTTTACTCGCACAAATAGAGCTGTTACCAATTTCGCACAGACAGTTTCATCTTCAGACGTCTTTGTATTATAAGGGGCGATCAAAAAGTTTCCTTTCGAAGGTCTTACAGTTCAGAATTGGTATGCCAAAGAACAAAACCGCCGTCAGCATCGGGATACTCATCCCACCGTCGCACCAGGTTGAAGGTATCCGTTTGATAAAACACCGTGTCTTGCCTCTTGAAGAAGTTCGCAGTTGCCTGCTGCTCATCATCTTCCGACAGGAATCGTCCTGCGTTCAAGGTCTTTTCTACGGGACGGAAGGCGTAAAAGTCGCGTGGAGAGAGATTAGTGCAATTGGGTGGGTACTCGAGTGTCTTCCACTTGAGTTGACGTAACCTCTACGTTACGATATTTGCGCTATAGGGACGTGTGTTATCGCGACCAGCACAGAACTTGACGCACCATTCCGCAACGATGGTTTTCGGCAGACACGCTGTTTCACACACATCTTTCATTCTCCGATGGATGTTCTTCGGGATCCAAGTAAAGAATAGCAGCATGTTAGTCCTCTTTTTATGTTTTTGGTAAAAAATTAACCATAGTTCACGTTTCCCCATTTTTCGCACGCATGTCATGCCACAATACTCCCCTCTCTGCACGCAGTTCGTGGTCTTGTGGAAGCGTTCTCGCTTCCTGCGTACGGGGTCCCGGGTTGGATTCCCGGCGGGGTCAAGGATTTTCCTTGCCTCGAGATGGCTGCGTGTTGTTGTGTCTTGTTCATCATTATCATTCATCCCCATCGTGGTCGGAGGCAATGGCAAACCACATCCGCTAGGACCTTGCCTAGTACAGCGGTGCGGGTCTCCCGCATCGTCCCCTACGCTCCTCGGAGTACGGGACATCATCATCATCATCATCATCACTCCCTTGCATACATGTCAATGCTTATATACCCGCATCGGAGTCTCACTACGTTGCATATACGCTATAGAAACTCCCTCTAATGGAAGTATTTTGAGGATCCCACTATAGATCTGTCATCTTTTATTTCAGTTGTAGAAAAAAACAGCCAACAACTAATGTAAACAACATCAACTGTAGTATAAACATCAACAACCACCTGACGCTGAATCTGTCGGTTCTAAACTGATAACAGAATTATTTGAGTAAATAAACAGCATTAATAACAAGGGATGGTTGCTGATTCCTTCTTTGGAAGAACCCATTTGTAAAACTTTTTTTCTGGCACTTAGAACCAGTCAGTTTTCTGGTATGTCACTTGGGTCCTAGTTGATAGGTTGTAATTCAGTCATTTGTCTCGTTATTTTTTTACGCTTATGTAGTGATCAGCATAATTCTGCCGTATCAGAATACCTTCTCCATTTTTTTAAACAGATCAGTTGGGTATAAAAGTAGATACATTGGTCTTCATTCTCCTGATAAATGTCAGATTTGGTAATAAGTTTCCATTTCCAGAATTCGAGTCTTTCGGTGTACGCCGTACATCGCACATGGTTGAACGTGCGGCTCCGCAACAGACAACGCCTACGTGATTCCATGTCAATAATAATATTCAGTTATACAGTTTAATGTAAATAACTAACCATTTCGACGTATTCTGGTGGTCACAAGCTGCTACTCGCTGCCACATACGTTTATTGATATATTTGTTGTGATGCCCAACACGTGGCAGCACTTGTGGGTGATGAAAAGTTTGAACATTGACAAATGTGTACATGTGGTTTACATTGAGGAAAAATATTTCAGTTGCAGTTAAGATACAATAAAAGTTAATGCCCACAATTGTAGCCAGCTTTGTCCGTTATGATGGCAGTGGACGCGGGATGATAAAGACTGGATCGTGGATCACTGGAAATGTGTTGTGTCGTCAGATGAACCGCGATCATCTTCACCATGCCTAGTCTGTCGTATCAGCCATACAGTCACGAAGTTAAAATTCCTGGGCGTAACGCTGCAACGGAACGAGCATGTGAGGACTGTGGTAGGGAAGCCGAATGTTCGATTTCGGTTTATTGGGAGTTTTGTGTTAGCAGAAGAGCCAACACCGTGTTACGAGTGGAGGCCGAAATGCATGCGTTTTAGCTCACGCAGGCTGGCGTGAGGAGGGAAGAACTATACTGACGTGAGGTCTGGAACATGACAAGGAATGAGAATTCAGAAAACGGACGTAATTTGTTGTGGTTTGGCAGGAGAGCCAACCCACTAATGTTGGAGGAAGCCGAAAGGCACGAGTTTAAGCTCACGCAGGCTGGCGTGAGGTCTGGAACAGGACACGGAAATTAGAACTTAGAAAAACGGACGCAGATGGTGGAATACTTAACTTTAATCCATTAATGTTGAACGAAGCTCTTGTCTGTACATTATTTACAATATCAATAGCAACTGATAATGGCGCCTTGCTAGGTCGTAGCAAATGACGTAGCTGAAGGCTATGCTAACTATCGTCTCGGCAAATGAGAGCGTATTTTGTCAGCGAACCATCGCTAGCAAAGTCGGCTGTACAACTGGGGCGAGTGCTAGGAAGTCTCTCTAGACCTGCCATTCGGCGGCGCTCGGTCTGCAATCTCTGATAGTGGCGACACGCGGGTCCGACGTATACTAACGGACCGCGGCCGATTTAAAGGCTACCACCTAGCAAGTGTGGTGTCTGGCGGTGACACCACATAATTAGTTTGATACTTTAATCCATTAATGATGAACGTCGCTCTTGACGGTACATGATTCACAATATTATCTGTTCAGAAGACATATAGTAACTGAATATGGCGCCTTGCTAGGTCGTAGCAAATGACGTAGCTGAAGGCTATGCTAAACTGTCGTCTCTACAAATGAGAGCGTACATAGACAGTGAACCATCGCTAGCAAAGTCGGCTGTACAACTGGGGCGAGTGCTAGGGAGTCTCTAGACTAACCTGCCGTGTGGCGGCGCTCGGTATGCAATCACTGACAGTGGCGACACGCGGGTCCGACGTATACTAACGGACCGCGGCCAATTTAAAGGCTACCACCTGGCAAGTATGGTATCTGGCGGTGACACCACAGGGAGAATTTCAGGAGAGTGTGTTAAAGGAGACCGCATATAAGACACTAGTTCCAACTATTTTTGAGTACTGGGCGAGTGTTTGGGGTCCGTGCAAGGTAGGATTAAAGGAATATATCGAAGTAATTCGTAGGCGCACTGCTAGATTTGTTGCCGGTAGGTTCGATCAGTACGTATTATGAAGAGACTTTGGGAATTCAAATTCGAATCCCTGGAGCGGAGACTACGTTCTTTTCGAGGAACATTACAGAGAAAATTTAGAGAACCGGCATCTGAAGCTGGGTGCAGAACGATTATACGGTTGCCAACATACATTTCGCGTAAGAACCACGAAGATAAGACGCGAGAAATTAAGACTCAAACAAAGGGGTATAGACAGTATTTTTTTCATCATTTTACTTTCGAGTGGAACAAGAAAGAAAAAGAGTAGTTTGGCGCAATGCACCCTCCACCCCCGCCACGCTCCGTACGGTGGTTTGTGGAGTATGTACCTAGATGTGGAAGCAGATAGCATGTTCTTCTAACGCCGCTGTTCTCGTATAGCTTGAGAAGCGCGTAGTCCTAGAACAACATTCGTTACGTCTAAGTATGTACAATAAACGAACGAAAGATGAGTGAAATCGGTGACCCATTGTGTGTGGGCTTCCTGGTGAAAATCGAAGCACTGATAAGTTCATTGGTTTTTGGAAGGCGTAGGCGAACCACGTGGGATGCAAGAGCGGACGATATCATAAAAAAACTATACTTTTCTCCTTTGGCTCAAGCTTTGCTGTTGACTTGCTGTTGACAAAGTCGATACATTTTTATCGCAGTTGGGAGGGAAAAACACAGTTCCACCCCGAAACGCACTGCGTGGGGCGGCAGCAACGGACGAGATAGGCGGTTGTATAAAGATGGGATTTGCATGGCCGGAGTCTGTCCCGGCGTGGCGCCGCGGTAATAAATCGTGTTGACTTTTATGCTCTGAGAACTCCCGCGGCGCCGCGTGGGGCCGGAAGATTTGTCGCCACGGCGCCTAAAGGCCGCCCCCGGCTGCCGCGGCAATCTGGCTGGCGCTAGCCCGCGCTGGCGCCAGGATTTCCTCCCCCAGAGGCGCCCGCCGTGTTGGCGGGATGGCGGGCCGCATTCCGCGGCGGCGGCCAGGGAAAGGATGGGCCAGAGAGCACCACAGCCGCCAGCACTTTCTCTCCGCCGCCAGTCGCCGCAGTAAATGACTTTACGCGCTACAGCATGCCAACTTCAGTAACGCGTGTGAAGTGCTTAAAATTTCGAGAGTAGGTTGTAGCGCGTGGAGATAAGATTCAAGGGGAGGAATAAGAGAGGGCATGTTGTTGTCCTTCATTCCTGAAGTGTTCACAGAGGGCCAGTGCTGCAATCCAAAGAAATGCAGTCTGTAGTTATCCAACAAGGTTCAATTATAGGACTTATGTGTGGAATGGTTTCCCGTGGTGTGTCTACCTACAAGGTCATGTAAATCCCACCTTAAAAATGCTTCTTGTGGTATATCTTTATTGAAAAGTATGCTTTTCCCTGACAGCAGAAAGTATTCTCGTATTTGTAACGAAATCATACAGAATCTTTTCTGGTTACTTGAGTCCACAGTAGTACACTATTTCAGAAACGTCAGGAAAATGATTAAAATGAGGTCGATGTTGGAGCATTACAGACGCTGATACTTACTCTCTGGCCAGAGTTCTACAATTATTCGGAAACATTGAAACGTCCCCTTGGAAAAATTGTACAAGACTGTGCTTAACCTGACACATAATATTTTTAGCGCAACGCAATCTGACTTTCAGAAATCCCTACAAAAGAATGGCCCTGACTAACATTAACCTATGCATTTCACAAATCGCTTACCTCACAAAAAATCTTGGTTACTGGAACTACTGCAATACAGCGAGCGCCACTACTACCAGCTAAATAAAAGATTCAAACTATGGAAGGCACTAACTACTAATAGGCATAGTTAGCAAATGAAAGATTTTAATAGAGAACAAACAATGTATTTACCTTAATAGTCATAACATATATAGCAGTTCATGACAAATTCAAAACTCCGCCATCTCTCTCCCCGCATCCACCACTGCTGGCGGCTCACCTCCAACTGCGCAACGCTACGCTCTGTTCACATCCAGCTGCCGCTGCCCAACACTACAATGGCAGACAACAATGCAAATTAGACACAGACTGCGCACAGCACAGCCAGTGATTTTCATACAGGGCGCTACGTGGCGTTACCAATAAGAAAACATAAACAGCCTACTTACAACATCAGCGAAGTGTTGGGAATGAAGATCATGTGACTACTACCGACATGTGCACTTACACCCTGCTTACTTACTTTGCGCACTACAGCATTCCAACCTCAGCAAAGCATGGGAACTGCTTAAAATTTTATGAGTCGTTTGTAGCGTGTAGACATAGGAAGCAGAGGGAGGAGCAGGAGAGAAGAGATGTGGTAGTACTTCCTTGGTGAGGTATTCACAGTGAAAGGGCACGGCCGATTTCCTTCCCCATCCTTCCCTAACCCGAGCTTGCGCTCCGTCTCTAATGACCTCGTTGTCGACGGGACGTTAAACAACGCTAACCTAACCTAACCCTATTCACAGTGAGTCAATGGCAAAATCCAAAGAAATGCAGCCTGCAGCTGTCCTACAAGGTTCAGTTACGGGACCAACGTTTGAAATGGTTGCAAGTTGTGTGTCTATCTGCTAGGTCATGCAAATTGTGCGTTGGCACATTTATCTTGTGGTACGTCTATATTGAAAAATATGCTTTCACTCGATGGTACATAGGTTCCTCACATTTGGTGCGAAATAATAAATATTATTTTTTTCGTACCAAGTCCACAATCTTACAGCGTTTTAGAAACTTCGAGTGTATGATAATTAACATTACGCTGTGAGCACTACAGGCGCTGTCACTTACTCTCTGCCACCATTTGCTGCAATACATGACTTTACTTGCTACAACATACCAACATCAGTAATGCATGTGAACTGCTTAAAATTTTGTGAGCTGGTTATAGTGTGTGGAGATAAGAAAAGAGGGGAGAACAAGGGAGCGACTAGGTGGTAGTCCTTCATTTGTGAGGCATTCACAGCGTCATTGGCGAAAAGAAATGCAGTCTGCAGGTGTCCCACAAGGCTCAGTTATTTGACAAGGCTGCACATTGTGTCTAGCTGCTAGTCTTTCTCACTGTATATTCATTAATAGAACTTGTGTTGTATTTGCTTTACTTAAGTTGTGTGATCAGTCATACCTGGGCATTGTATTTGAGTTCTGCTTTCTGTATCGATACCAAAGAGTGTTATAACAAAGTGGCTTTCACCATTCCTCACAGAGAGGAAGCTTCAAATGATGTACAAGCGAAAAGTGACACGTGTGAAGGTAGAAGATAATAGAAGTAAAATTTTTGCTTTACATGGGGGTCGCAAACTTGCCATTTGTGAGATAATCGTGAATTTGTTATTAAGGGCCACTACAGACTTCAGTATGAAATATCGTCCTGATTAGTACTGATATGTTTGAAAAGTAACCTTTTAAATTACATCTCCATCTAATTGGGATCGAATTTCACCCAATGTCTACCTTAAGAAGAAATACTAATACTGCTTCAGCACATGATATCGTTTACTGTACACTCGAACCTGTTAATGGCTGTGTTCCACGTGTCGTCCTCGCAAATGCAGACAATATTGCTCTCGTTTCTGAAATAAGTTCCACGTTCATCTACATCCATAGTCTAAAAATCACACTTAAGTGCCTGCCACACGGTTCATCGAAACACCTTCAAAATAATTATCCATTTTTCCAATCTCGAACAGCGCGTCAAAAGGCAAACACCTGTATCTTTCCGAGCGAGCTCTGGTTTCCCTTATTTTATGATGATGATCGTTTCTCCCTATGTAGATGGGCGTGAACAAAATATTTTCGCATTCGGAAAAGAAAGTTGTTGATTGAAATTTCGCGAGAAGATTCTGCCGCAACGAAAAACGTCCTTGCTATAACGAGGTCCACCGCAAATCCTGTTATAATCAGGTCCACCCCAAATCCTGTATAATGTCAGTGACTCTCTCCCTCCTATATCTCGACAGTACAAAACGTGCTGCTCTTCTTTGAACTTTATCAATGTCCTCAGTTAATTGTATTTGGTATGGGTCCAAGACCGCGAAGCAGTACTCCAAAAGAGGACGAACAGGCGTAGTGTTGGCAGTCTCTTTAGTAGATCCGTTACATTTTCTAAGTCCCAATAAAACGCAAACTTAGGTTTGCCTTCTCCACAGTATTTTCTATGTGTTCTTTCCAATTTAAGTTGCTTGTAATTCGTTAGTATTTAATTGTATTTACGGCCGATAGATTTGAGTGATTTATCGTGTAACCGAAGTTTGACGGATTCCCATTAGCACTCATGTGGATGACCGCAAGCATTTCATTCTTTAGGGTCAATTGCCAATTTTCGCACCATACAGATAGCTTTTCTAAATCGTTTTGCAATTTTTTTATGTTCTCATGACTTTACGATAGCGTCATCTGCAAACAACCTAAGACTGGTGCTCGGATTGTCTCCTAAATCGTTTACATGGGTAAGGAACAGCAGAAGGCCTGTAATACTATCTTGGAAAACGTGAGAAATCACTTCTGTTTTATTCGATGACTTTCTGTCAGTTACTACGAACTGTAACCTCTCTGACAGGAAATCACGAACCCAGTCACATAATTGAGACTATATTCCATAAGCACGCAGTTTGATTACAAGCCACTTGTGTAGTACAGTGTCAAAACCCTTCTGGATATCTAGAAATACGGAATCAATTTGAAATCTCTTTCGAATAGCACTCAACAGTTCGTGTGAATACAGAGCTGTCTGTGTTTCACACAATGATGTCTTCTAAATTCGTGTTGGCTGTGTGTCAATAGACCATTCTCTTTAACGTAACACATCATTTTCAATCACAATATATATTCCAGAATCCTGTGCATGTCGACGGTAATGATATGGACCTGTAATTTAGTGAATTGCTCCTAATACACCTCTCTTGAATATACAGCTTTCCAGTCTTCTGGGAACGGATCTTTCGTCGAGCAACCGGTTGCATATGACTGGCGCGTTTGACGCTTTTGCATCAGCATACTCTGAAGGGAACCTAATAGGTGTACAGTCTGCACTGGACGACTTGCATCAGCACTCCGAGAATGTCTATTGTTAAGTTACTCGTGTTGGCAGCTGTTCTTGTTTCAAATTCTCTTAAATTCATCCGGACTATTTCGTAAATCTTGGCGATTCTCTGCTCCAGTTCTTCAACCTTACCAGTGATAGTATGGTAGACTTCACTTAGGATATCACCACAGATAGAAAAAATTATTGAAGACTGAGGTCAGATGATGCTGGAGACAAAGTTACAGCCCCAATCTTGCGCCGTGTTGGCTTGTTGGCTGTCGCCTTGCGTTAGGAGCAACATGTTCCGGTAGCCCGTCATGCAGGTATCAGATTCCTCAACACTGAGCGAAGTAAGATAGGCTCTGGGTGAAGTCTGACAAGGGCATCCCGCCCAATCGTCGTCATCCACTTCATCCAGATTTATGGTGTATGCAGGACTTGGTCAGAAATTGAAATGGCGGTAGTGGGAGCTTTAGGTGCTTCAGACGAGAGTCTCCTCTCGTTAGCAGACACTTCAAATTTCACTTCGGATGTGTTTTCACAATATTAACCACCATTACCTAGTAAT
This sequence comes from Schistocerca piceifrons, assembly GCF_021461385.2. NCBI lineage: Eukaryota > Metazoa > Arthropoda > Insecta > Orthoptera > Acrididae > Schistocerca > Schistocerca piceifrons. The sequence continues at coordinate 349,066,274 of NC_060145.1, forward strand.
CCAGTGGAACTAAATTTGGATCTTGCTTCATTATTTTCTTCATCTGGTTCGCAGTCATCGCTTGACGAAACCTCTCCCTCCACTTCCTTAAATTCACCTCGTTCGTAGACCTCTTCAGAGCAAATCAACTCATCGTCGCCCACAAACATCTAGTACTCTCTTGCGTGTTTTACTTGCAGTCTGAATGTGTTCTACGGTTATTACAGCGGAACTTTCTGGTGGATCACATCGTTTTCACCCAGGAGATGTAAATTATAAGGGGCGTTCAAAAAGAAACGTGCCGGAGGCATAATTACAGAAACCAGTTGCTGTATGTTACAAATTTTGACCCTGGCTGTTGAGATACTTGTCCCATTGTGACACAAGGTGGTGAATGGCTGTCTCATAAAATTCCCGCGATTGCGATGTTAAACAGTTCTGCACGTACAGCTGGACGTCATCGTCCGAGGTGAATCGTTTGCTCCTCAGAGCCTTTTTAAAGGGACCAAAAATGGGGTAATCACAGTGAGAGAGGTCCAGACTGTATGGAGGGTGGCCGAGAACCTCCCATTTGAATTTCTGCAGGAGTGCCGCGACTGTTCTGGCCGTATGAGGCTTTGCATTGTCATTGAGCAGAATGACCCCACGGGTGAGATTGCCTGGTAGTTTTGATTTGACAACTTTGCGTAGGGTGGTCAAGGTTTGCGAGTAACGCTAGGCATTCATTCTTGTGTCACAGAAGAGACAAGTGTCTCAACAGCCAGGGTCAATACTTCTAACATACAGGTACTGGTTTCTGTAATTATGCCTTCTGCCCGTTTCCTTTTGAGCGCCCCTTATATAATCCGACGCTGTTTCCAATAGTTGCTTCAACGTTTCGTTGTGGATGATACAATCATACTGCTCATGTTTTTCTTCCACCGATTTTCGAAACACATCAGTGTTTTCGTTTTTACTGTCAGGTATTTTCGGTCGACTCGGTATATTTCAACATAATCTACTTTCTTTCAATAGTATTGTCAAAAAATTCTCGTCACTTAGTTGAGCTCGGTAGCCGTAGCTAGCGTTAGCAGCAACCACAGACATACTAAAAGTAAGATCGTTAGTGTAGCGATCCAGTTTTGAACACGCTGTTTGCAGGGCGCTTTCGAGTGGAGGCCACGATTTTGAAACCACAGATTTATTTCGAACTTGGTACTCCTTTAGAGCGTCATTAAAACAACATAGAGCACAGTTCGTAAGGTGCACTACTCGGGCAATTCCGAGAAAATCATAAGAGAAGTTTTACACATCAATGGTCTAAGTCATGCATCTGTGCGAAGGTGCCGGTCGATAGAGCTCATGGTCGTCAAGTGGTTGGCGTTCGCGAGTTGCAGGCGGGGTGTTGATCAGCAGGCGTCTCGAATCCTTCTACCACTTACTTTTTAACCTTTATTTTTTTCGTCACTGGTCACATTATTCAATTTATATGACATTTGAGGATATAAAGAAAAAAAACGCACGTTCATTTTCATAAAGCCGTAATAAATTTCATATCTTATTTGACTATTTACTATTTGTAATTAAATTTTTAGTCAACAGCCTTGCCGCAGTGGTAACACTGGGTCGCGTCAGATCACGGAAGTTAACTGCAGTCGAGCTGGGCTAGCACTTGGATGGGTGACCACCCGTACACTGAGCCCTTATGAGGTAAACTGATGAGCTACTTTGCTGAGAAGTAGTGGATCCGGTCTCGTAAACTGACATAGTCTGGGAGAGCGGTTTGCTGACTACACGCCTGTGGTCTGAGGGTGACACGGCAGCCTGTCGCTACCGTTGGGCCTTCATGGCCTGTTCGGGAGGAGTTTGGTTTTAGTTTTTAATTAACTTTTTAAGGACAAGGTGCAGGCCTGGAAAGCCCAAGTGAAGCTTCGGTAAATAATTCTGTGAATGACGTGATTCACAATTAGTAATATGGTAAGTCACAATGTGCCAGACCACCAGAGTAATGTAGAGTTAGTCGTCGGATGTGCTCTCGATATCACACGTTCCCAGGTGGTATTTATCGTACAGACATGGAAAACACAAACTGAAACTTAATTCAAATATACGTGTTTTTTTATTATTTTATCTCTCAAATGTCATATAAATTAAATAATATGAGCAGTGATGAAAAACGTAGATTCATTATTAAGTCTGAGCGAGAGTAGAATCGTCGTCTCATACGAAGCTCGATCGCTGATCACTTGACCACCACGGACTCTAACATCCAGCGACTACGCACGGATGCAAGCCACACAATATACGCGTAAAACTTCTCTTGCGATTTCCTTGGTATTTACAGAGAAGTGAACATTACTACTTGCACATTACGTTGTTTTAATGTCCTACTAAAGGTGTACAAAGTTTGAAGTAAATCTATCCCAAGATAGTGGCCCTCCTTGGTAGTAAATGTCAGTAGTGGAGAAGTACACAACTGCCCATTAAAATTGATACAACACGAAGATGACGTGCTACAGACGCCAAATGTAACCGAAAAGAAGAAGATGCTGTGATAGGCAAACAATTAGCTTTTCAGAGCATTCACACAAAGCTGTCGCCGGTGACGACACCTACAACTTGCTGGTATGAGGGAAGTTTCCACCTATTTCTCATACACAAACAGCAGTTGACCGGCGTTGCCTGGTGAAGCGTTGTTGTGATGCTTCGTGTAGAGAGGAGAAATGCGTACCATGACGTTTCCGACTTTGCCATCTCTTTTAGACAACACTCGGACGAATGTGGTCAAAGTTCTAAAGTTCTGTGCCATGTCAAATGTTTTTACAAAGATTTTAGGATCTTAATTTGCTCACTGTGTGACAAGCTCACCCACATTTTACGGAAGTGGCCAGCCAATGAAAATTTACTGTGGCATTCTTGTTGCTACGTTTTCCCTTTCCTTACGTTCTACTTTCTTATGTAGCATTTTCCTTCTTTTCTTGCTTTCTTTGCGTGTGTGTTTCAGTTTTATTAGGTCTGTCCACATTCGATCCCTTTAATGTGTGTCAGGGCGCTGATGACCTCGACGTTGAGCGCCCATAAGCCCCAACACACACACACACACACACACACACACACACACACACACACACACACACACACACAATGTACTGCTCATTGGGCAAATAGACCATTTTCATGAGGTCACCGTGTCATTGTGGGTCGTGGGACTGCGTGCATTTCAGTCACGTTAAGTGAGGTTGTAATTGCGTCCGCTGTCTGACGAGGGTAACTTATTGCCAGATGCACAATGTAGAGACCATCCCTTCCCGTATTTCATCGTGGTTGGCCACCTCCTCTCAGCAGAGCGTGTGGCTCAATACTCTACCCATGCACGTGAAACATTGTTGCGGGAAACAAGAAATCCTGGACTAAACTCGTCTTCGAGCTTCTTCCTGGTTCCCGATGGTTCCCTGTGCAAAGTCATCCAAATGTTTTCTTCGGGCTATGTTTCGGTGAATGGCACAAACACCAATGTTTCACAGCTATTTGTTTACTCACACGTACTGTACAGGGTAAGCAAAAAGTCTTGCCCTGAATGTAACAATTTATTACGGAATAACCGATCGACATAATGATTTACATTTCATGCCGTTACATAGGTTACTGTTATTACACTACTGCCCATTAAAATTGCTACACCTAGAAGATGACTTGTTACAGACGCGAAATTTAACCGACAGGAAGAAGATACTGTGATATGCAAATGATTAGCTTTTCAGAGCATTCACACCTACAACGTGCTGACATGAGGAAAGTTTCCAACCGATTTCTCGTACACAAACAGTAGTTGACCGCCGTTGTCTGGCGAAACGTTGTTGTGATGCCTCGTGTAAGGAGGAGAAATGTGTACCATTACGTTTCCGACTTTGATAAAGGTCGGATTCTAGCCTATCGCGATTGCGGTTTATCGTATCGCGACATTGCTGCTCGCGTTGGTCGAGATCAAATGTCTGTTAGCAGAATATGGAATCGGTGGGTTCAGGAGGGTAATACGGAACGCCGTGCTGGATCCCAACGGCCTCGTATCACTAGCAGTCGAGATGACGGGCATCTTATCTGCACGACTGTAAGGGATCGTGCAGCCACGTCTCGATCCCTGAGTTAACAGATGGGGTCGTTTGCAAGAGAACAACCATCTGCACGAACAGTTCGACGACGTTTGCAGCGGCATGGACTTTGAGCTCGGAGACCATGGCTGCGGTTACCCTTGACGCTACATCACAGACAGGAGCGCCTGTGATGGTGTACTCAACGACGAACCTTGGTGCACGAATGGCAAAACGTCATTTTTTCGGATGAATCCCTTCATTCGATCCCTGCGAAACCTTACATTTCAGCAGGATAATGCACGACCGCATGTTGCAGGTCCTGTACGGGCCTTTCTGGATACAGAAAATGTTCGACGGCTGCCCTGGCCAGCACATTCTGCCGATTTCTCACCAACTGAAACGTCTGGGCAATGGTGGCCAAGCAACTGGCTCGTCACAACACGCCAGTCACTACTCTCGATGAACTGTGGCATCATGTTCAAGCTGCATGGGCAGCTGTACCTGTACACGCCATCCAAGCTCTTTTTTGACTCAATGGCCAGGCGTATCAAAGCCGTTATTACGGTCGGAGGTGGTTGTTCTGGGTACTGATTTCTTAGGATCTATGCCCCCAAATTGCGTGAAAATGTAATCACATGTCAGTTCTAGTACAATATATTTGTCTAATGAATACCCGTTCATCATCTGGATCTCTTATTGGTGTAGCAATTTTAATGGCCAGTAGTGTATGTTCTCGAAACGGCTCTCCGTGCAGCGCTGGTGGGGGCCTATGCTAGCATCTTGTCGGTACGAGTCTGCGGACGGTATATGTGGTGTCAGGTCGAGTACAATGATTCCACTCCTGTCGCTACATTTGCGGTCCGTCGGTGCACAAACTCACGTTTGTTGCTAAAGGGATGGCCTTCAATGCCTTGTGGCGCCGTTGGGTGACGTTTCCTGATGTGTATTGCTATCCTCCACCACCACTATAAATTGTTCGGAATCATTTAATCGCACCCGGCATCTGACATATCGTAGCTGATCCTGTTTTCCACAAGTAGCGCTCCTTTTTCAAATGTTTCGATCGACTCCTCCGCCCTCTGTCGATCCGCGACCGAATCAGCAGGGAGTCCAATATCAGAGAGACCGTGGCACCGTTGGCTGCGGCCCAACGCCGGTACTGTTCCGGCGAGAAACGACCCCGTCGATAGTTATGGGTGCGAGCGCTCGCACGCTGCGCTGGCACAGTGCGGCGACGGAGCCAGTGCGATCGGGATAATCGCCACAATCTAATTGACATCCTGCGAACGGTCACCGCGACTCGATGTCGCCCGAAATTACTGCTACACGGCCGATAAATAACGGCGACCCGCGTGCGGCGCTGCGGCCGTATTTGCTCACGCCGCGCCGCGGCAGTCTGCGGACGGGGACAGCTACAGGGCGGACACAGGGAAGCTAATGACGGCCGCGCCGGCCGGCATTTACAACGGCGAGTAATTATTTATCGTGGCCGCAATGAGCGCCAGTTTGTTGTGGGCGGGCCGGGTAGTGGTGAACGCGTGTGTTAACAGCGGACCCGCTAATGGAAACTGCGCCCGTAGGCCGCGACGCGCAGCGCGCGGTCCGCACACGCCAAACAGTCGCCCGGGCGGCTGGCTGTTCCGCTTTGAGCGTTGCCTAGCGACGTGATGCGACGCGTTTGCACCGCAGCGTCGGATGACTGCGCGCTCAGTGTCGCGAGTCGCTCTCACAGGCCACATCCTGCAGGCGCGGCGCCACACGGTTAAGGAGGAACAATAGGGTAACAGTCGAAAGAGTTCGGAATTTTTTTTATTACCAATTCAAATGTATATACATTGCAGAATTACGCCCCAAAATATTATGGGCGAACTCCAAAAGGTAACGATTCCGTGAGCACGCCTCGGCGCTAGAGAAACGGTGCCGCTCTCACGCTCCCTTGATCGCGTTAGTGAGATGTGGAGGGCTGACTCTAATGGTGCAGATGTTTACCACTTTCCTGGCTGAGTTAGCGTCAGAGACGAGTGGTTTTATTGTTCGGTGTAAAATGAAAGTCAGTTTTGTTCGGTATTTTTTACATTTAATGCGCGTGGCTTAGGTCCTTCAGATCAAAATCGGCCATGAAACACGCCAATTCTGTCAAAATAGAGACGCCAGCGGCGGTGCGCTTAGCTTATAAGGTCAAAGTACCAGAAAGCGGCCATCCAATGGCCGCGGCGATAGTTATTAGCCGCGCGGGATTAGCCGAGCGGTCTCGCGCGCTGCAGTCATGGACTGTGCGGCTGGTCCCGGCGGAGGTTCGAGTCCTCCCTCGGGCATGGGTGTGTGTGTTTGTCCTTAGGATAATTTAGGTTAAGTAGTGTGTGAGCTTAGGGACTGATAACCTTAGCAGTTAAGTCCCATATGATTTCACACACAATTGAACATTTGATAGTTACTATAGACCCGGCATCGCTCATATCCCGTAGGCTTCAAGCTTTCTCCCTTTTCTTTGTATGACAAATACATGTCAAACTTTAAACTGCGTTTTTCTCGAAACCATTTTTTTCGGCATGGTTGTTGTAGCCCACGCTACAATTTTATTTTTATCCGATTTTAATCATTTTTGTCTCCCTTGAAACAAACTGAATTATCTGCAGTTCATCGTAGCCGATTTTTTTAGTTCATATTTAGTATTTTTTCGCTCAAAAAAGAGGGGTCCACAAATTGGCCATTTTTCAAGTATCTATAACTTCGTAAATTTTTTTTCCTTTTTTGCGAACACCTACGATGAACGAAAATTATATCTGTAAGGGTGATATGTTAATTTCATGTTTCAGATAACCGGAGTTACAGACAATTCGTCGATCCATCTCCTTTCAGAACTGCCTCGGGAAAATCCCGATTACACAGTGAAAATATTAATATTTTTCAATAAAAATGCCAATAAAAACTGTTTTATCCATTGCAGAAAACCCCACTTGTGTATTACATTCCAGTACGGAGAAAAAATTCATGAATTTGAGCAATATTTTCGGCCGTCACACTATCGTTCCATCTTAAACACCGAAGTCCGCTAGAAAAACGGGCTGTGCAGCGTACGTCACAGCACGTGGCATTGCTGGTCTTATGGTACGCTCGCAGGTTCGAATCCTGCCTCGGGCATGGATGTGTGTGATGTCCTTAGATTAGTTAGCTTTAAGTAGTTCCAAGTCTAGAGGACTGATGACCATAGATGTTAAGTCCTATAGTGCTCAGAGCCATTTTAACCATTTTTTTGATGGTCTTACGAGTGCCAGATGACGTTCGTTGCGAGGCCCGTATTTCTCATTGACCCTGATTCTAAACAAGCCATCGTGGTAGAGAACAATCACGAGTGATACACGTTAGACCATACTGATGCTGAGGAACCTGAACTGACATACTGACGAAAAACTTAAATTGTTACAACTTAAATTGCTGTGGGAAAGGCGAACTAAAGACCGCGTTTTATTGCCAGAACACTTTGGAGACGCTAAAGTTCTACTTAAGAGACTGCCTACACTACGCTTGTTCGTTCTATTTTGGAGTCCTACTGAGCGGTGTGGGATTCTTACCAGATAGGATTAACAGAGTACATCATCGACAAAGTTCAAAGAAGAGCAGCACGTTTTGTGTTATCGAAAAATGAGGTACAGAGTGTAACGGACATGATACGGGTTGGGGTGGACATCATTAGAACAAAGGCGTTTTCGCTGCTGCGGGATCTCCTCACGAAAATTCCAATCACTAACTTTCTCCTCCGAAAGCGAAAATATTTTGTTGACGCCGACCAACGTAGAGAGAAACGATCATCATAATAAAATAAGGGAAATAAGGGCTCGCACGTTCGTTTTTTCCCCGCGCTGTTCAAGGTTGGGGTAATAGAGAATTATTATGTAAGTGGTTCGAAGAACCCTCTGCCAGTCACTCAAGTGTGACTTGCAGAGTATCTATGCAGTCGTAGATTTAGATGTACGCCAGTTATTCCTCGAAATAACATTTATAAAGTGTCAAGAATTAGTACTAACGAATCTATACTGTAACTGCCAATGCATTACCCAGGAAATACAAAGGCAATATTAGACTAATTACAGCCAATAATCTTCCTACACTAAGCTTGTTGAACCGTGATTCATTTTTAAAAGATATTCTTAAGAATTTATTTTAATTACTAGCGATTCATCAAGAACATTAACACATTTAATCACACTGTGTAAGAATGGAAGTAGTTACAGGGAGTAACTGATGAAATCATAACCAAATTCCTTTTAACAAATGGGAACTGTATTCACCACATAACCTTAAACAAAGAGTTTTAACAATTTACACAAGCACACAAACTATGCACCCCCCCCCCCCCCCGTAGGAGGGATGGAAATTGTGCAAAACACTAACAATTAAAATATTAACCTTGCCACCGAAGGTGCATCTTGATTTTAACTTCTAACAAAAGTCTTACGGTGAAAGGCTGGCAACATTATATACTAAAATGATCATTTAAATTAAAGCCCATGAAATGCAAGCTTATATAAATTTCTCCAAGGATGGCCAAACAATGGTTAAGACAGATACCGCCTCTCCAGATCATAGGCAATAATATCAAAACATATTTCAGGTACTAGGCCGTTACACTCCAAGCAATAAATTCGTTAACACACCAAATCCGACAAACATGATAGAGGCAGCTACTAACGTACGGTAGATTGATAGGGAGATTACCGAACAACCCGAAACGCAGGTTGCTCTAACCCGCCCCTACTCCACAAGTGAAAAACGGACCATTCAATTTATAAACAACCGCCGACCAATGTGGCTGAGCGGTTCTAGGCGGTGCAGTCTGGAACCGCGCGACCGCTACGGTCGCAGGTTCGAACCCTGCCTCGGGCATGGATGTCTGTGATGTTCTTAGGTTAGTTAGGTTTAAGTAGTTCTAAGTTCTAGGGGACTGATGACCTCAGATGTTTAAGTCCCATAGTGCTCAGAGCCATTTCTTATAAACAACCACCTTCCCGCGGGTGGGCAAACGGAGAAGAATGGTGGGACAACCCCAAAGCAAAACGGCTGGTGACCTCACCAAGAAAACAAGTAGAATTTAACAAGAGTAAATCAAACAACATATCACCAATCACTTAACTTCTAATAAACTACGATTTCTCGAGAAGACCTGGCGCAGCACCCCCAAATCGCTCTCCCGAACGTCCGCTGCCAGCCGCTTCAACAGACGCAGGAAGGCGCGCCAATCTCCCGTCTAACGGCGTCGCAGCTCGCACCGGCCAGTCCGATGTCGTGGGTTGACTCCTGTCGCTCTCAAGTCGACTGCGAAGTCACTACCCCTCGCTGTACGCCGCGGCCCACTGCACTCACGTGGCGACCTCACATGCACCGACGGACAAGTCATCTTGTGTGTCAGTGTGCGACCGACCAACCGATCGATCCAACCGTCAATGACCATTGCTTGAGCAAACTCGGGCGGACTGGCGGCCTAACGCGCAGACTCAGATGCAGGAACTAAGCCCCGACCGGGCGACCACTCGCTGAGTTCTCTTACTGGCGGAGTGGAAAGACTCTCGTTTTGCCGGCTTTAAAGGTTGATCCGAACGACAGACATACTAGCACTCTAAACGATAGACTAACCGCCTAACAAATGCGGACGAGAGGCGGACTAGCAAGCTGGGGACGAGAGACTGACCCAAACTGACTCACTGGTGAACTCGTAGCGCCCCTTAAATGCACGTGAACAGGCAACCTTTCCCCTTTCCCACCAGAGGGAGACACGAAAGCTGCGATTGCCACAGTGGCGCCACCGCCAGAAACGGAGGGCGACTGCTTCACACTGCGAGCTGCGGCGCGCTCTTCAAAACAGCAGTTTGTACCAAGGCTCACTTGTCTGTCCTCTTCGTTTATTTCTGCCCACTACACGACATTTACTACACAGGATCCTTACGTGAAATGTACGTCGGTGCCAGTAAGATCGCACTGCAGTCAGCTTAAATATTGGTTCTCTAAAGTTTCTCAATAGCGTTTCTCTAAACTAACGTCGTCTTCCCGAAGCATCGCCATAATACGCCCGTTTTCAGAAAAAAAATACCTTGAACGACTACTTCATGTTCACAGGGCATGTACATCAGTATGTTGTGCACAAATGATTAGCATTTTAACCATATCGGCCAGCGGGATCAAGGTCAACATTGACATCGCGGCGCGACATCATCTACCGGCAAAACATGCCTGCGGCTCTCGTTGTCGCTGTAAACGGAAGATAATGGATCAGTGTGACCAGAGCAGGCGTGCTGGATCCCTTACACACGTATGCCCGAACCGTACCGTGAAATCAGTGAGCTTGATAGAGGGCGCATTATTGGCGTGAGAGAATGTGATGCATCCATCCGGAAAATTGCTGCTCGTGTGTGACGAAGTGTTAAATCAATGCTACCGGTGTGTACAGAATGGTTCACGGAAGGCTGTAGAACACGACGAGCTGGGTCAGGTCGCACCACCCAGATCAACCTCCTACAGCCCCTCCATCCCCCAACACCACCCGAGAACAGAGATACCACATCTGAATTGCATTGCAGCACAGATCTGCATCCTCCTCGGCCCTGGCGCAACAGTGTAACACATCGTACGTTGTCAGGGGTGGGTTACGGCCGTGTCGTCCACTTCTCCGTTTACATTTGACGAATGTGTAGAAACATGCTAGACGGCAATAGTGTATGGAACGACTTCTCTGGCAACAGGAATGGCAACAGATGATGTTTTCGGACGAATCTCGGTTCTATTTGTTTGAAAAAGATGATCGCATTTTGGTTCACTGCAGACAGGGGGAGTGGCATCACAGGTACTACGTTCGCGCAATACACACATCGCCAGGTCAAAGCCTTGTGATGCGGGGTGGTATTGAGTATAGTCACAAATCACAGTTGGTGCGTGTCCAGTGTGACCTTCGTGAATGACATCTTGCGACCCGTAGCCATACATTTACTAAACCACCCTAGAGGCCATTTTTCAGTAAGACAATGCACGACCAGATGTTGCTGCATGGACAGGTGCCTTCCTGGTGTCACAGGACGTCAGCCATTTGCTGTTGCCCACCAGATCACCAGATTCGTCGACAATCTAAAATGTGTGGGATATGGTGAAATGACAGATGCAGCACTGTGACCCAGTGCCAACCACCACCGATGAATTTTGGAACTACGTGAATGAAACTGGGATGGCTATACCACAGGACGTCATTCGCGCCTTGTATGCGTCGATGCCATCACGCATGGAACAAGTTATCAGGGCCCATGGCGGACCCTGTACCTACTAGGCAACAGGACACATGCTGAACCAAGGTGACTGTAATTTCTGCAGGACTTACTAATGTACACGTCCTATGAATGTAAACGTCCTATCTCTCCTCGCTCAAAGTGTTCCATTTTTTCTTAACTTGAGCGTGTTCATCGAACGTGCCGGTAAGAAATCTACACCCATCTCCGAACTGCTTGGATGTTTTCCTGTAATCCGACCTGGTGGGGCTCTTAAACACTCGATAAGTATTCAAGAAGGGGTTGCACGATTGTTCTACATGGGGCTTCCTTTTAGGTGAACCACGCTTTCCTAAAACTCGTCCAATAAACAGGAATCCCCTCTACAATCCTTACATGCTCGTTTCATTTCTTATGGCTCTGAAACGTTACGCTCATATATCTGATCGACCCGACTACGTCAAGTAGCACATTACTAATTTTGTACTCGAACGTTACAGGATTTTTTTTCCTACTCATGTGTGTTACCTTAAATTTTCTACATTTAGAGCTAGCTGCCATATACAGGGTGAGTCACCTAACATTACCGCTGGATATATTTCGTAAACCACATCAAATACTGACGAATCGATTCCACAGACCGAACGTGAGGAGAGGGGCTAGTGTAATTGGTTAATACAAACCATAAAAAAATGCACGGAAGTATGTTTTTTAACACAAACCTACGTTTTTTTAAATGAAACCCCGTTAGTTTTGTTAGCACATCTGAACATATAAACAAATACGTAATCAGTGCCGTTTGTTGCATTGTAAAATGTTAATTATATCCGGAGATGTTGTAACCTAAAGTTGACGCTTGAGTACCACCCCTCCGCTGTTCGATCGTGTGTATCGGAGAGCACCGAATTACGTAGGGATCCAAAGGGAACGCTGATGGACCTTAGGTACAGAAGAGACTGGAACAGCACATTACGTCTACGTGCTAACACCTTTTTATCGGTCTTTTTCACTGACGCACATGTACATTACCATGAGGGGTGAGGTACACGTATACACGTGGTTTCCGTTTTCAATTACGGAGTGGAATAGAGTGTGTCACGACATGTCAGGCCAATAGATGTTCAATGTGGTGGCCATCATTTGCTGCACACAATTGCAATCTCTGGCGTAATGAATGTCGTACACGCCGCAGTACATCTCGTGTAATATTGCCGCAGGCTGCCACAATACGTTGTTTCATATCCTCTGGGGTTGTAGGCACATCACGGTACACACTCTCCTTTAACGTACCCCACAGAAAGAAGTCCAGAGGTGTAAGATCAGGATAACTAGCTGGCCAATTTATGCGTCCTTCACGTCATATGAAACGCCCGTCGAACATCCTGTCAAGGGTCAGCCCAGTGTTAATTGCGGAATGTGCAGGTGCACCATCATGCTGATACCACATACGTCGACGCGTGACCAGTGGGACATTTTCGAGCAACGTTTGCAGATCATTCTGTAGAAACGCGATGTATGTTGCAGCTGTTTGGGCCCCTGCAATGAAGTGAAGACCAATGAGGTGGTCGCCAATGATTCCGCACCATACATTTACAGTCCACTGTCGCTGTCGCTCTACCTGTCTGAGCCAGCGAGGATTGTCCACGGACCAGTAATGCATGTTCCGTAGATTCACTGCCCCGTGGTTTGTGAAACCCGCTTAATCGGTAACCAGGTACAACTGCAACACATTCTCTGTTAACGCCCATTGACAGAATTGCACTCGATGATTAAAGTCATCACCATGTAAATTGCTGATGTAGCGACACATGAAACAGGTGAAAGCGGTGACGATGCAGTATGCGCAAGACACTACTTTAACTCAGTCCACCGGCTCTCGCAATGTCCCGTGTACTCATGTGTGGGTTCATGGCAACAGCAGCTAACACACCAACTGCACCCGCTTCTCCTGTGACGGGCCTGTTACGGACCCGTTTGCGTGCTATGACCATACCTGTTGCATACAGTTGGCGGTAGATGTTTTGCAATGTGCGGCACGTTGGATGCTCTCTGTCCGGGTACCGTTCTGCATACACCCTGCAGGCTTCAGCTGCGTTTCGTCGACACTCGCCATAGATGAGTATCATCTACGCCTTTTCAGAGTTCGAATACACCATGGTCACAGTTCCTACAACACTACACTATCACAGACGTCTGGTAACACGGTGTACTACAGTTGGTCTGCGTGCGGAGACGAATGCAGAATAACAATAGCAGCAAGCGGTACATGCGGACACTGCGACAGCTAGACCAAACCACAACAATGCACTACAGCCACACTCGTAAACACGATCGTCATCGTAAACATGTCCCTGCAGATGCTGCTCGCCGACCGTGGCCCGTGTTTGTTACAACACGCAACTGAACGTCGGAGGTTTCAAGCGTCAACTTTAGGTTACAATATCTCCGAATATAATTAACATTTTACAATGCAACAAACGGCACTGATTACGTATTTGTTTATATGTTCAGATGTGCTAACAAAACTAACGTGGTTCCATTTTAAAAAAAACTTAGGTTTGTGTTAAAAAACATACTTCCGTGCATTTTTGTATGGTTTGTATTAAACAATTACACTAGCCCCTCTCCTCACGTTCGATCTGTGGAATCAGTTTGTCAGTATTTGATGTGGTTTGCGAAATATATCCAGCGGTAACGTTAGGTGACTCACCCTGTATAATACCAACTAGAAATTTTGTCTACCTCATGTTGTAGCCTCCTATACGCATTCAAGGACGACACCTTCCCATACATTACAGCATCGTCAGAAAACAGCCGCAAATTGCTGGTGCTCACCATGTCAGATCATTTATATATATCGAGAATAACAGTGGTCCTTTCACACTTCTAGACGATACCCTTGTGTCTGATGAGCACTCACCATCCAGGAAAACGTAATGGGTCCTATTACATAATAAGTCTTGGAGCCTCTCACATACCTGGGTGTCTATTTCGTATTCTATTGCCTTCGCTAATACCCTGCAGTGGAGCACTGTGTCAAACGCAATTCGAAAATCTAGGAATATGGAATATGCCTGATACTCTTCATATGAAATTGGCAGGATATCATGTGAGTAAAGGGCAAACTGAGTTTCACTGTACTGATATGTGTTAGGGACGGTACTTATTTAGGCTAATCCGTGCAGGAATGCTACGTATATTGCTACTGTGGTGTAGCGGCTAGCACACCTACATAGTAAGTAAGAGGACACAGGATCAACTTTTAATTCATTTCTTCAGCTTCCACCGTTATCGCAAAAGCTTTTGCGTCTCAAGTAAAATTTATTATGCTCATAAAATACGAGTGTCACTCCAAAAGAAATGCACACAATTTTTTTTTAAATCCATCTTTTATTCCACATGTTTGAAAGTTTTAGAGTGTGTAGATACATCCTTTAGGAACAATATTTTCATTTCTCCACATAATTTCCATCCCTCTCAACTGCCTTACGCCATCTTGGAACCAGCGCCTGTATACCCGCACGGTAGAATTCTGGACCTTCCTGTTGGAACCACTGTTTGGCAGCGTGCACAAGGGAGTCATCATCTTCAAACCTTGTTCCACGAAGAGAGTCTTTCAGTTTCCCAAAGAGAGATGATAGTCACATGGAGCCAGGTCAGGACTGTAAGGCGGGTGTTTCAGTGTTGTCCATCCGAGTTTTGTGATCGCGTCCGTGGTTTCTTGACTGACATGTGGCCGTGCATTGTCGTGCAACAGCAAAACACATTGCTTTTGCCGATGTGGTCGAACACGGCTCATTCGAGCTTGAAGTTTCTTCAGTGTCATCACATATGCATCAGAATTTATGATGCTTCCACTTGGCATGATGTCCACAAGCAGAAGTCCTTCGGAATCGAAAAACACCATAGCCATAACTTTTCCAGCAGAAGGTGTGGTTTCGAATTTTTTGCATGATGCCACTCCACTGATTGCCTCTTCGTCTCTGATGAAAAATGATGGAGCCATGTATTATCAACTGTCACTATTCTTCCAAGAAATTAATCTCCACCATTCTCGTACTGATCCAAAAGTTCGCTGCACACACCGATTTTCTTGTTTCTTTGTGAGCTACTGTCAACATCCTGGGAACCCACCTGGCACAAACATTTTTTAATGCCAACACTTTCAGTATTCTGCAAACACTCCTTCCCCTATCCCAACGTAGCGTGACAATTCGTTCACTGTGATGCGTCGTCAGCAGTCACCAATTCGTTAACTCTCTGCATATTGTCTGGAATGTATGCAATACGAGACCTGCCGCTGCGAGGACAATACTCAATATTGTCGTGCTCGCCTTCATCATCACGTAACCTGCTTGCCCACCGACTAACTGTACTGCGATCGACAGTAGCATTTCCATCCACCTTTTTCAACCTCTTGTGCATGTTTCCCACAGTCTCGTTTTCACAGCACAGGACTTCTATGACAGCACGTTGCTTCTGACGAACGTCAAGTGTAGCAGCCATCTTGAAGACATGCTGTGACGGCGCCACTCACGGGAAGAGGATGAACTACGTTTGAAAACAACCAGGAAGGATGTATCTACACACTGTAAAACTTGCGCACATGCAGAATGAAAACGGTATTTTTACAAAAATAGTGTGTATTTCTTTTGGAGTGACCCTCGTATGTTGAAGAAGCCTGCAGAAAACTGGTGATAATGGTACAGGAAGCATCCTCTCTCGCGTGGGTCCACGCAAAATGAATGTGCTTGATATCGCTTGTGATCACGCTCGTGACGTGACAACGAGTGCTCACAGCAGTGTGCTTGAGACGAAAGTCGCTGTAACATCGCAAACAGCGCAAGGGAAAAGGGTTTGAATTAGGGAAGGAAACAAAGGAGAAGAAGAAGAAGGAGGAGGAGGAGGAGGAGAGTCTCCTTGCAGATGCATATGTTTGTGGGCGTGCCTCGGCGTCTGTTGGAGGGAGAAAGAGGAGGAGGTGAGGCAGGATTAAAAAAGAATAAGGAAGAGCAGGGAGAGATTTATTTGGGCGGCGTCTGCGCGGCTGGCAGGAGATACTGCGGCGCGGGGCGGTAATTTGTTTAGGAAGGGCCTGGCAGGCGGCCAGCAAAGGGGCGCCAAGGTGGGCCGGGCCCTTCCCCGCCCTGCGCAGCCCTTATAACGAGCGAGCGGCTGTCTGCCAGGTGTCACCGTGTCCCAACGTAGCCCAGCTGCGTCACGTCCTACAGCATTTATTTGCTCCCCAGTTTTCTACGTTTATGTATCATAATCTACTGGAAAGTCAAGACGGTTTTAATTTAATATACACTCACGGCTGAAATATTTGCTGTGATAAATGGAAACTTGCTCTAAATGTGAAAAATGTGAGTTAACGTAGACAGGTTGGAAAACAATGCCGTATCGATCGAATGCAGTATTACTGGCGTGGTCGATTAAACGTCCAGAAGTAGCATTATAAGCGATATAAAATGAAACGAGCACGTAAGATAGGTTACAGGAAGGGCGAAAGGTAGTTTATTGGGAGAATTATAGGAAAACTTTGCTCATTTATGAGACGGCATACAGAACATCTGTGCGACCGATTCTTGAGTGCTGCTAGAGTGTTTGCAATCCCCAACCGGTCGGATTAAAGGAAGGCATAGAAGCATTTTAGATTTGTTTGCAGCAGGTTCTGCCAACATTACAGAAGAACTCCGTCAACTAAAATGGGAATCACTGGACTGAAGACGACCTTGTTTTTTCAAAACACTATCGAAAATCTTCAGAGAACTGACATGTGCGACAACTTGCAGAACTGCTCTACTGTCACCCACGAATATCCTAATGTTAAGACAGCGAAGACAAGATGAGAAAGATTCTTAAGGAAACTTACAGACCGTCAGTTTCCCTTTGCTGCACTGGCAAGTGGAACAGAACTAACAGTGATACCCTGCGCCACATGCCCTATGGCGGCTTGAGAAGTAGAGGGGATGGAAAAAAAAGTATGGAAACACAGCAAACACAGCCCAATGCCTTGCCTAATACAGTCTAGGATACTCGTTGACTTCCAAAACAGCTTTTCAGTCGTCTCGGAATGTATAAATACACCGTTCTTCCTGCAAAATAGGGACAAGTTAAGCTGACAATGGTGGAGCTGGACAGAGATCAAGCACATTTTTCTCCCAGATAGCCCACAGGCGCTCAATAACATTAAGATCTGGTGACTGCGGTAGTCAGGGGAGATATTACAATTTATCCCCTTTCTCATAAAACCAGTCGTGGATGATGCGTGCTGTGTGTTCAGGCGTGATCTCAACACAGCATTACCATTGGGAAGGGTGTAGGGCGCCGTGGAGGGGGGGGGGGGGGGAGGGGGGTGAGACGAAAGCAGACATTGTACTGCAGGATGGACCTTATCAGCCAAAATGGTCACACAATCTTTGGCAGTAATGTGACCTTGCAGCGTTATTATGTGGCTACGGAATACCACGACATGACTACACAAATCATCAGCGAAACCACGCCATGCTTCACTCTTGAGACGTAAACTCTGACGGAATTTGGAAACTCTTGGTCCTTAGACTACATGTTTCGGTTGGCTAAAACCATCTTCAGATATGCGGCAAAACACGGGAAATGGAATACAACTAGAGGACAGATAACATCTTAAAACAATACAATAAGCCATAACTCTCATGGATGTGGAAACTCGCGATTAAAATATGATGATTCATAGCTGTTTGATAACTTGTCCTAATATAATAAAGCCACAGTGGCATCGTCACAAAATATACACGAAATCAGCTTATCATCGACGCACATATTTAAAAGTTTGTGTAAACTAGGCGACAGTGCCGGCGGAGTCATACTGTCAATAGCGCTACTGATCACAACTAACTGCGGTACTGTAGCCACAACGGTTTGTGCCGTAAGCTCGTTAGATATCATTACTGTAAGTCAACACATATTAGTTCATTATAAAATTGTATAAATGCCTTAAATGAAGAGTGCCATTGGTAAAATGTATAGTGGGCATATAAAATGTGTATGCCATTACAGTGGTAAAATGTAATAATTAAAAACACGAATTAAGTCAGATTTAAAGTTATTATAAGGAAAGTGGTTACATGATCACATGTGATTCTGAGACGCTTCTGTGGTCATTTTAGGTAAAAATAATAGCATACACGGAAACAAGCTTATGGTGCTAATAAAATAGTATAAAGTAAATAGAATAACTAGGAAAAGAAGCGAAAAGGATGAAAACGAAAGACTAAAATAAGTAATCAGCGGCATTTGTTGACAGCACAGACGAGAAGTCGGACGAACTTAACCTCCAGAAGGCCTCACGTACCGTGCGAGACGCCGGTCCAAGAAAAGTATAATACAATATTGTAACTGTCAATTAATAAGATTACCTTGTTAATGAAACTTATTACATAAACAGGGAAGAGAGAATCAGAGATGCTAAGCTGATTTTATGTAGTTTTGTGACGATGCAACTATGGCTTTATTATATTAGGACATGTTATAAAACAGGTATACCTCGTCATGTTTTAAGCTCATGTTTGCACATACATGAAAACAATGATTTTTCGTTATAACGTACTTCTTTGTTTTTAGATGTAATCCGTCCACTAGTTGTATTACAATTCCTTTGTGTTGCTGCAGATCTGGAGATAGTCATTTCTGACTGAATCCGGTAGCCTAAGGACGAAACGTTTTGTGATCACTGATAAAAATAAAATAAATTTATTCTGCCTGGATCACTATTTTAATCCGCGACCATGTCGCAACTGGTGAAATATGATGGAAACAGCGTGAAACAAAGCTCATCTCACCAAACTATTTTCGTCCATAACTCTATAGTCCAGGTTTCAGGGCTTCGGCACCACGTTTTCTTGTGGCGGTCTTTGCATCACTGATGAGTAGTTTTGGATTCCAGCTCGGGCGTCGAGCTCCCCTGGTGTTGGTTTAGGCCACGGGGCGTGGCCGCACGGTTTGAGGAGTCACGTCACGACGTCACGGATATCGCGGCCCCTCCCGCCGGAGGTTCGAGTCCTCCTGCGGGCATGGGTGTGTGTGTGATGTTCTTAGCGTAAGTTAGTTTAAGTAGTGTGTAAGTCTAGGGACAGATGACATCAGTAGTTTGATTCCTTA
This sequence comes from Schistocerca piceifrons, assembly GCF_021461385.2. Classification (NCBI taxonomy): domain Eukaryota; kingdom Metazoa; phylum Arthropoda; class Insecta; order Orthoptera; family Acrididae; genus Schistocerca; species Schistocerca piceifrons. Next base: position 349,085,712 of record NC_060145.1, read on the forward strand.
GGAAATCACACACATTTGTTGTTTGTTTTGGTGCTGACACGTCTCCCAAGCGCGGCATTCAATTCAACAGAGTCTTTTACACCTGTCGTCCCCTTATTTTTCGTCACAACTCTCTTCGATGACTGTCTGTGTGCTGTCCTTAGGTTAGTTAGGTTTAAGCAGTTCTAAGTTCTAGGGGACTGATGACTATAGATGTTAAGTCCCATAGTGCTCAGAGCCATTTGAACCATTTTTGACTGCCCTTGGCAATCACCCAACATACACTTTCTTCCGCCTTGTAACTTAGCGGCTGATGTTTCTCTGCTTTCACTAGACGCGGTAGAAATCTTCGACACGGTGCCTCCTGCAACGCCATACACTTCGACTACCTTGGTTACGGAAGCACTCATCATACTAGCACCAACAATTTTTAAACTTCCGAAATCACGTAGAACCGACATAATACACTCGCAGCTACACGTAACACTGTTATGATCACCGCTGACCTTGTAACGTATTGAGGACTCTGCGCAGGTCCCGTTCGTGTTCAGATACAACAGCTCAAACTGCACGCTTTGCTTTCATCTGCATTTATTTTCAAGAGTGCATATCTCGCGCTGTTTCCATATTTTTGTCCAGTCCCTGTATATCCGTACATGCAAGTGAAAGAAGTGGGATTCCCCTGGCTTTTCTACGTGTACATATTAACATGTGTGTCTACATGTATACACGACAAACCGTTTTAAAGTGCATGATAGAGGACACGCCCCGGTGTATCGCCTACTAGCGCTTCCTTTCAATATATTCGTGTATTGAGCGTGACAGGAATGATTGCTTGAAACTATTTGTGCTTACTGTAGTTGCACTAATCTATGGGGACGATACGATTCGCTGGTTCGTGAAAGTAGCCGTTCCAGCGATAACTGGTATGTAATTTCAAACATTACTAGTTGAAGTTTATCAGCATCTCCGTGACGCTCTTCCATAGGTAAAACAAACTTGTGACCATTTGTGCAGCCCTTCTTTGTATATGTTCTGGTTTAGTCCTACTAAGAATGGGTTCCACACACTTGGACAATATTCTAGAATGCATCATGTAACTCATTGACTTCGACAAGCACGTGGCAAGGCCACAATACCTTTTCAGACCAGGCCTCACAGCAAAGGAACAGAGAGAAATAAAATTATTCCTTTATTTCTGATCACAGATTCGAACTCCATATGAAATTCACAGGTAACTGGTACCTAACTCCGACCAGTTAAATAATTAACAATTAATCAATCTTGATCATTGTTTTAATGCCACTAAATTAATTTTCCCAAGTCTACAGACACTTCCGAGGGGCAAGATAATTTTAGTATTCCCCGTTTAATTAATATAGAAAACAGCTAAGATGGCGAAATTTACCTTGCTGTCCTGGCCATTATTTCAAATCGCCCGTTTAGCCACGGGGTGGAGGAGGCACACACGATTATCCCACCTGGGATTTCTGACCAGTTCAGCGCACCCAACTTGAGGGGCGGAACTGCCAGAACAGCAGGAACGGTTTCACCTCTAACCCCTTTTAGGTCGACCACGAGAACTTCTTCGAGTAGCAAGGAGGTACACCGTAGCTCATCGAGCGAGCCTTTAAATAACCTGGGGAGCAGCTCTCCAGCCCCATTCTGTTGCAGTTTCTAGAGGAATCACCATCGCGAAGTTCAGTGTACGGCAGTTACTGTCATATAATGGCTAGTGTTTCCCATTGTCCTCGGAACTGCGTAGGTCTTGTCCTCCGTAAATCATTCGTGATGTTTCTGAAGCACTCCGCAATTACGATGGTCGCGACGGCGTTAGTGCTACGTCTGTACGGTAACATACTAGCGCTGCAGACCTACATGTAGGGTAGTGAGCCGTTTTGGGCGGCCCCTGTCGCTGTTAGCGTGACCCATGGTTACTTTCTCTGGTTACAGTGATACCTGCTATTCATTTCTGTGCTCTCTCTTCATACTGAGGACCGGTTTGTTAGTGATCCTGTGTACTATCAACTTGTCCTACAGCAATTATGATCGCCCAGCGGCTACAATCCGTGTGTAACATCTACATATCTACATCTACATTTATACTCCGAAAGCCATCCAACGGTGTGTGGCGGAGGGCACTTTACGTGCCACTGTCATTACCTCCCTTGCCTGTTCCAGTCGCGTATGGTTCGCGGGAAAAACGACTGCCGGAAAGCCTCCGTGCGCCCTCGAATCTCTCTAATTTTGCATTGGTGATCTCCTCGGGAGGTATAAGCAGGGGTAAGCAATATATTCGATACCTCATCCAGAAACGCACCCTCTCGAAACCTGGACAGCAAGATACACCGCGATGCAGAGCGCCTCTCTTGCAAAGTCTGCCACTTGAGTCTGCTAAACATCTCCGTGACGCTATCACGCTTACCAAATAATCATGTGACGAAATGCTCCGGTCTTCTTTGGATCTCTATCTCCTCTGTCAATCCGACCTGGTACGGATCCCACACTGAAGAGCAATACTCAAGACTAGATCGAACAAGTGTTTTGTAAGCCACCTCCTTTTTTGAAGGACTCTCCCAATGAATCTCAACCTGGTACCCGCCTTACCAACAATTAATTTTATATGATCATTCCACTTCAAATCGTTCCGTACGCACACTCCCAGATATTTTACAGAAGTAACTGCTACCAGTGTTTGTTCTGCTATCACATAATCATACAATAAAGGATCCTTCTTTCTACGTATTCGCAATACATTACATTTGTCTATGTTAAGGGTCAGTTGCCACTCCCTGCACCAAGTGCCTATCCGCTGCAGATCCATGTTGATTCCTACAGAGTAGATTCTGGGCTTCCAGAAATGACACAGATTACTGTGACTTTCATTGTCTGTGGTTTCTCTACTGCTCCTTTTGTAAATCAGTTTTCTACTAGGCTTTTAAACACCTGCAGAAGAGACCATATCCGACTCCTGGGACAGAAGGTCCTCAGGTGAGTGATCTCCTGGCGACCTTCTTAAGTTGGAGCTCCATTGCTTATGTGCTAAAGTTACTTCCATCAAAAATCCAAACGCTACACTCACCCGAATGTTCTGTAAGTAATCTTCTTTGTAGACTAATTGTATTCTCCGCGTATCATACGAATGACTCGAATTCTGCCACCTGACTTAGCTACGACGGAGCCTGCCTAAATGCCCGTTGTATTTCTCACTGCTACAAAATTTTACACCCATGTTTTCGTATTTGTACGAGCGGACCGATTCCATTTGTCATTCACTGGTATTGCAGCCTTGACACAATACTTGTCTGCTTTTTGTAAAGTGAAAGTGGCTAACATCTGCGTTGGTGTTAAAAGATGGATTTCTTGCCCAACACCTGTACCTAGGTATGGTGTCAGAGGTAACAAGAGACCTACACTGCGAGACTCTTTCTCCTTACCATCAGTTCCACGCGTTCTTATTCTAACAACAGTGTCCGATACAACCAGGAAGTATGACCAGTTAGTATTTCACAGTTATAATGTATTTAAGCAGAAAAGGAAAATTCGTAGCAAGACCGGGATTCGAACCATGATCTCCTGCTTTTGTCTTGCTTTTTTTTAGATCTTATTTTGTTCTACATTGTTCGTTGAATTTTTTCGAGGCGGACGTCCGATGACACTCGTTCAGGTTGTTCGTTGATCCGTTAACTCAGTTTTTTTTATTACAGAGGGCAGCTAACCCTCTGACCGAGCACGCTGAGCTACCGTGCTGGCAAAAATTTTCATTTTGTTCGCTTTAATTCGTTTAATCTGCTCGGGGCGGACGTTGTAAGACATCCATTTAAGTTCGTTGTTGATCTGTTAACTCAGTTTTTTTATTACAGAGGGCACATTACCCTCTGACCGAACACGCTGAGCTACCGTGTCGGCTATTAAACAAGCGTGTCCAACCAGCAGTCCGCTTGCGGCCCAAAACAAGAATCAAAGCGCCCCAAGAAATAAGCATCTACCAGACGGCGGCAAAAGAATAAAAAATCGATAATATTCAGTTTACATAAATTTATTATAAACTGAATAGTTGCAATATGAAACTCCCGCGTCACGATGCTATTCTCTCATTGATTCAACCCCCTCCTTTTTTCCAGTATTCTTATATAACAGTAGGCGCAAAAATACTTGTCTTCTTCCAATGTGGCCTACGTAAGCTAAAATGCTGTGCACCTTGGTCTAAGCTGTATATATGCAGACTGAAGCGACAGGTGAAAATTTGTACCAAAGCAGCGACTGGAACCTGCGCCTTCCGCTCACAAGGAAGATGCGTTAAGGGCTACGCCATCCTGGCACAGTGTCTTTGCACAACTATCTAGCACACCTCCCTCCTCAACCGAAACTCTCATTCACGCGTTATAACGAGCCACTCTCCTCTAACATTACCTTTATTTTATAGAAATAACCGATACCATGTATATAATGGATTCTTGCTTAGGTTAAAATTATCTCAGCTGTTTCACTAAAAGAACCCATATGATTTTGTATACGATCTATTATATTTCAGGCTAAAATGTATAAAAAGAAATTAACGTGTTACAATCGATACATACTAACAGTTGAAATTACTCTTCTTTTACAAATATTTGAAATTACGAAATTTAGGGCACATTTTTAAAATTCATATAATTAATTGCGCGATCAACGCTAATTATTAAATTTGTTTGAATGCTTTATGAAATAATGAGATAATTTGGTAAAGACTCTTGTCCTGTGGAGAAAGTTTGTAAGCTCTTTGCCTTTGTAAACTCTTTGGAAATTGTGAGTACCGCAGAAAGAAGTTGTGGTGGGCATGCCTCTGACAGAAGCAGATCTTTTTCTAGACTTAAAAACAATGTAATTTTTTGGTGTGATAAAAGCGAAAATTGTAATGTCTGTGGGATTTAGAAGAATAGGATAAAAATACACTCCTGGAAATGGAAAAAAGAACACATTGACACCGGTGTGTCAGACCCACCATGCTTGCTCCGGACACTGCGATAGGGCTGTACAAGCAATGATCACACGCAAGGCACAGCGGACACACCAGGAACCGCGGTGTTGGCCGTCGAATGGCGCTAGCTACGCAGCATTTGTGCACCGCCGCCGTCAGTGTCAGCCAGTTTGCCGTGGCATACGGAGCTCCATCGCAGTCTTTAACACTGGTAGCATGCCGCGACAGCGTGGACGTGAACTGTATGTGCAGTTGACGGACTTAGAGCGAGGGCGTATAGTGGGCATGCGGGAGGCCGGGTGGACGTACCGCCGAACTGCTCAACACGTGGGCGTGAGGTCTCCACAGTACATCGATGTTGTCGCCAGTGCTCGGCGGAAGGTGCACGTGCCCGTCGACCTCGGACCGGACCGCAGCGACTCACGGATGCACGCCAAGACCTTAGGATCCTACGCAGTGCCGTAGGGGACCGCACCGCCAATTCCCAGCAAATTAGGGACACTGTTGCTCCTGGGGTATCGGCGAGGACCATTCGCAACCGTCTCCATGAAGCTGGGCTACGGTCCCGCACACCGTTAGGCCGTCTTCCGCTCACGCCCCAACATCGTGCAGCCCGCCTCCAGTGGTGTCGCGACAGGCGTGAATGGAGGGACGAATGGAGACGTGTCGTCTTCAGCGATGAGAGTCGCTTCTGCCTTGGTGCCAATGATGGTCGTATGCGTGTTTGGCGCCGTGCAGGTGAGCGCCACAATCAGGACTGCATACGACCGAGGCACACAGGGCCAACACCCGGCATCATGGTGTGGGGAGCGATCTCCTACACTGGCCGTACACCACTGGTGATCGTCGAGGGGACACTGAATAGTGCACGGTACATCCAAACCGTCATCGAACCCATCGTTCTGCCATTCCTAGACCGGCAAGGGAACTTGGTGTTCCAACAGGACAATGCACGTCCGCATGTATCCCGTGCCACCCAACGTGCTCTAGAAGGTGTAAGTAAACTACCCTGGCCAGCAAGATCTCCGGATCTGTCCCCCATTGAGCATGTTTGGGACTGGATGAAGCGTCGTCCCACGCGGTCTGCACGTCCAGCATGAACGCTGGTCCAACTGAGGCGCCAGGTGGAAATGGCGTGGCAAGCCGTTCCACAGGACTACATCCAGCATCTCTACGATCGTCCCCATGGGAGAATAGCAGCCTGCATTGGTGCGAAAGGTGGATATACACTGTACTAGTGCCGACATTGTGCATGCTCTGTTGCCTGTGTCTATGTGCCTGTGGTTTTGTCAGTGTGATCATGTGATGTATCTGACCCCAGGAATGTGTCAATAAAGTTTCCCCTTCCTGGGACAATGAATTCACGGTGTTCTTATTTCAATTTCCAGGAGTGTATAATATATTTATAGCAACAGGCAAATCTTCATCAGTTATTTAGCGCAACAAGAAGCCACAACGTTAAATCACAATTTTCAATAGCAAGAATGTACTCCTAGACACAACAAGATTTTGGGCCAGCATCGACAAAAACAACGAGATAATCAAAATATGTAAAAAGTTCTTCTATTGTAATCTTACTCCTCTCGAAGTTTACAAAATTTGTGCAAAGAATGAGAACTTTAATGGTGATGTGTGGGATGGTAAGATTACAGCCTCAACCCACTTGCATTGTAGAGGCACCCCCCCCCCTTCCCAGCTGTATTGGAACAGCACCTCTGCATCGAACGAAAGTAGGAATCCTGAATGGAACTTAGGCATAAGCGCTCTAATCAAATGAAACTATGCGGTTCTGGAGATCTTTACAAGTCTACAACAACCATGATACATATATGCAGACGGAAGCCTTGGCAAAAATTTCCATTCGTCGCTTCAGTATGCATATATACAGCTTAGATAAAGGTGTCCAGCACATTAGCTTACGTGGGCTACATTGGAAGAAGACAAGTCGTTTTGTGCAGACAAATATATACTTAGCACTAGAAAAAAAGAAGGGAGATGTTGAACCAATGAGAGAATATCCTTGTGTGGCGGTATTTTTATACTGAAAACAATTTATGATAAATCTACATGAAGGGGTTGAAAAGGACTCTGGAACCATATAGTTTCATTGATAATATGTACACAGGGCGATCTTTGTAAGTCAGACAACGGATCCTTCCGTAGTCGTATAGGCATAATCATATACAGGATTAAAATTAACTTTGAAATATGTAGTGGGTTGTATGTTTTCTAGAACAGCATCATTTTTAACCTTCAGAAACATTTTATACCCGACAGATTGGTCGTTTGATTTGGACGTGCACAATGTGTCAGGAATGTGATGCTTTTGTTATGGTGCATAAAACTGTTATCGGCTCGACGTCGATATGCACACATTTGTTTGCTTATCCTCTGTATCATAAGCCGCTGAGGATAGCTAATACCAGTCTGGCAAACAAATGTTTTTGATGTGTGTACCTAGTGTGCAACAAAATGTCCTTCGTCAGGTGGACCTAGGATTTTATGACGGAATACTGTTTCTTTTCATTCTTATGATAGAAGAGCGCAAGAATTAGTACTTTAAGACATCGAAGACCCGCGTAAACATTATCATCCTGCAGAGACAGTTGACGATTACCTCATGTTGGTACGGAAGATTACTAAATTCCATTTATGTCAGTGGCGTAAGTGTTCCAGGCGGTGAACTCTTCAACCTTTCGTCCCAATGAAATTACGGAACAACACGTCTGTGCCACTTCAAAGGCGGCACACAGCTTGTAAAACCCGATAATGAGGCACATGGCAGTTTAATGTTACAGCCCCATACAAGATTAACACAGTGCTTTATGAAACTTTAGCTCATAATATGCCAAACATTTAGTTACATGTACTCCTCGGCCTAGGGTTCCACAGAAAATATACTACGTATTCTCTGAAACTTGACGCTTGGAGCTCAGTCTTTAAAGGCGTCCAGTGAAGGAAGGCTGCCTCGTACGAAAACGCCACCTCTGGAGAAAAGAAGGGAAAACTTGGAATCTGAATGTGGCAGCGTACTCGAGCTTCTGGGATGATGACACTTCCTGGCAGATTAAAACTGTGTGCCGCACCGAGACTCGAACTGGGAACCTTTGCCTTTCGCGGGCAAGTGCTTCTGTGAAGTTTAGAAGGTAGGAGACGAGGTACTGCGGAATTAAAGCTGTGAGGACGGGGCGTGAGTCGTGCTTGGGTAGCTCAGTTGGTAGAGCACTTGCCCGCGAAAGGCAAAGGTCCCGAGTTAAAGTCTCGGTCCGGCACACAGTTTTAATATACCAGGAAGTTTCATATCAGCGCACACTCCGCTGCAGAGTTTTCTAGGTAGGGAAGTGTCGCAGATGGCGTAAGATCACACTTACACGGCAGAAATAGAACCTGTTGAGTTAAAGAGAGACGCCGAAGATGCGAAGGTCCGATAGGTCGCAAAAAGGAAACGACGGCGACTATTCGATGAACTCTGCGTAGACGGGTTGGCCAGTGTCTCTAGAGTGCCTAACTCTCGCGTCAAGTCGCTCTTCGTTCTGAGCACACATAGCGCATGTAAAGATGCCTAGAACATTTCGTCTTTCACGACAAGTATGGGTACCTTCTGACAGGTTTCGTCTGATTTCATGCAACCTCAAATAACGCATCTATTCCCTATTTCGTCTGTCAAAGCTACTCATTCTTCTCCTACGGTATTTCCTTCCCCCTTTATTGTCACTCGTTCCCTAATGCTCTCTCTGAAACTCACTACAAACTCTGGTTCTTTCAGTTCCATCGCAACGAAAAACGCCTTTCTTTTAACGATTTCCAGCCAAAATCCTGTATCATTTCTGTGACACTCTCTCCCATATTTCGCGATAGTACAAAACGTGCTGCCTTTCGTTGAATTTTTTCCATATACTCCGTCAGTCCTATCTGGTAAGGATCCCACACCGCGCAGCAGTATTCTAAAAGATGACGGATAAGCGTAGTGTAGGTAGTTTCCTCAGTAGGTCTGTTACATTTTCTAAGTTCAAAAAAATTGCTCTGAGCACTATGAGACTTAGCAGCTGTGGTCATCAGTCCCCTAGAACTTAGAACGACTTAAACCTAACTAACCCAAGGACATCACACACATCCATGCCCGAGGCAGGATTCGAACCAGCGACCGTAGCAGTCGCGCGGTTCCGGACTGCGCGCCTAGAACCGCGAGACCACCGCGGCCGGCATTTTCTAAGTGTCCTGACAATAAAACGCACTCTTTGGTTAGCCTTCCCCACAACATCTTCTATGTGTTCCTTCCAATTTAAGTTGTTCGTAATTATAATACGTAGGTATTTAGTTGCATTTACGGCTTTTAGATTAGACTGATTTATCATGTAACCGAGGTTCAATGAGTTCCTTTTAGCACTCATGTGGGTGACCTCACACTTTTCAATATTCAGGGTCAACTCCCACTTTTCGCACCTTTCAGATATTTTTTTTCTAAATCCTTTTGCAGTTTGTTTTGATCTTCTGATGACTTTATTAGTCGATAAACGACAACGTCATCTGCAAACAGCCGAAGACGGTTGCTCAGATTGTCTCCCAAATCGTTTATGTAGATAAGGAGCAGCAAAGGGCCTATAACACTACCTAGTGGAACGCCAGAAATCACTTCTGTTTTACATGATCACTTTCCGTCAATTACTACGAACTGTGACCTCCCTGACAGGAAATCACAAATCCAGTCACATATCTGAGAAGATATTCCATAAGAACGCAATTTCAATACGAGCCTCTTCTGTGGTACAGTGTCAAAAGCCTTCCGGAAATGCAGAAATACGGAATCGATCACAAATCCCTTGTCAATACCACTCAACACTTCATGTCAATAAAGAGCTAGTTGTGTTTAACAGGAACGATGTTTTCTAAACCCATGTTGACTGTGTGTCAATAGACAGTTTTCTTCGTTGTAATTCATAATGTTCGAACACAATATATGTTCCAAAATCCTGCTATATATCGACGTTAACGATATGGGCCTATAATTTAGTGGATTGATCATACCACCTATCTTGAATATTGGTGTGACATGTGCAACTTTCCAGTCTTTGGGTACAGATCTTTCGTCGAGCGAACCGTTGTGTATGATTGTTAAGTATGGAGCTAATGCATCAGCATACTCCGAAAGAAATCTAATTGGTACCGTCTGGACCAGAAGACTTGCTTTTATTGAGTGATTTAAGTTGCTTCACTACTCCGAGGATATTTACTTCTAGGTTATACATGTTGGCAGCTGTTCTTGATTCGAATTCTGGAATATTTACTTTTGTGAAGGCATTTCTGAAGACTGTGTTTAGTAACTCTGCTTTGGCAGCACTGCCTTCTATAGTATCTCCATTGATATCGCGCAGAGAAGGCATTGATTGTTTCTCGCCGTTAACATACTTCACATACAACCAGAATCTCTTTGGATTTTCTGCCAGGTTTCGAGACAACGTTTCATTGTGGAAACTGTTATAGGCATCTCGCATTGAAGTCCGCGCTAAATTTCGAGCTTCTGTAAAAGATCGCCAATCTTGGAGATTTTGTGCCTGTTTAATTTTGGCATGTTTATTTCGTTGTTTCTGCAACAGTGTTCTAACCCATTTTGTGTACCAAGGAGGCTCAGCTCCGTCATTAGTTAATTTATTTGGTATAAATCTCTCAATTGCTGCCGATACTATTTCTTTGAATCCAAGCCATATCTGGTCTACACTTATATTATTAGTTTGGAATGAGTCAAGTGAATTTTTATCAGCTTTTTTGATAGGTATAATTTTCTTTTATTTTTCGGGGGTTTGGGGATTAAAATATCAATGTGTATTCAATCAATGAATTAATTGCATAGTAGTTCAAACTGTATGACTGTCCGCCGTCTGCAGGCTCCTAGTCGTATGCGGCGCGCTTTCGCTACAGGATTCGCCGCCGGCAGGAGCTGCGTGGGTCCGGCCACTTCGGCGCCTCATCAGTATTCTGCGAGCGGCCGGCGGCAGCGTGTGTGCGCCATCAGTCTCCGGGCTGATCCCGGGGAATTACTGGCCGGCCGCCGACTTTCGGAAGCCTCGAATCCCGCGCCGCAGTCCTCTGGCGCGTGGCGGTGCCGCGTGCGCTGTTCCACACAACATTTCTCTGTACTGCCACACTGCGTATTGCTCCACCCACTGACTTACGACTATCCTAGAGGACAGTAATTTAAAGCCATTATGTAAAATTGCACACATGTTGGATCACGCCTATGTGGCATGTGTTGCTTTGTTTAAAACCTTAGCCGGCTGGGGTGGCCGAGCGGTTCTAGGCGCTACAGTATGGAACCACGCGACTGCTACGGTCGCAGGTTCGAATTCTGCCTCGGCAGGGCTGTGTGTGATGTCCTTAGGTTAGTTAGGTTTAAGTAGTTCTACGTTCTAGGGGACTGATGACCTCAGAAGTTAAGTCCCATAGTGCTCAGAGCCATTTGAACCATTTTCTTAAAAACCTTAATCCCATTATTTGGGCTCGCAATTTCACGAAAACATGCATCATATAGGACGACATGCGTATAAATCAATGATAGTGCGTGGAAATATGGAAGTACCACCGCTTATAAATGGCACATATGTTGCCTGTTCTTACGTACTTTCTGGGTATTTTATGATTACTTGTGTATTGTGTTGTGTACTGAGATAAGTATTTTTTTGTAATATGTAATGAATATGTGTTCTGTATCCTTGAAAGTAACATAAAATTAATATGACAGCACTGTTTTTAAGAAGTATACAATGTATACAAGTTTAATACTACAGATACACGAAATCAGTCCAAGGAGTAGAAGATGTGATAAATTATCTTTAAATAGAAAGTAGAACTTTGCTGTGGTATACAACACAGAGCTTAGTAGTAAAGAACAGATGTAATCATAGGAAAAGTGTAGTATATGTGCCCATTAGCAGATTTACCAATGTAAACCCTTTAGTAAATGTGTATGTAAGCAATATGCTAAAAACATAATATAAAATGGAGCGTAGCACATTTGCAGGGCACACACATAGTACAATGTAAACCTTTATGCACATCATATGAACACATCAGTACGATACTGTTGTGTACATAGTTCCGCGTAGTCAGCATGTACACAACTTTCCCACTAGAGAGCGCCCCGCTAAGCACAACAGTGCAGGCGCAGCGCTCGTCCGTCTCCGCACTACGAGATGGCGCTGCCATAGAGACGGACCAAATTCTGCTTCCGCCGATCCGCATATTAATATGTAACGCAGCCAATGAGATTGCTGCTTACGTAGAACCTTTTATGCTCGCGGATCACACTCGCACAGTGATACATGAACGCGCGTGTTATTATAACGAGAGTACAGACCTCCGATTAGTCAGTTTGCATTTGTCTGTACTAGTCTGCATTAGTCTGTACCAGTCTGTACGAGTTCTACATTTGTCTGTACCAGTCTATAGTCAAGTTTCACTCTGCACCTAATAAGATTACCATATTCCTGTACATAGCCATGAAGATAAATGTATAGACACTTTTGTCAAGTATCAGCGATATATGTGAGAATAAGATTAACGTACCAGTACCAAAGGAACTTCAGATTGTCAATTGTAAATAGCATCCATAACCAAGTGAAGTAATTTTTATGCTCATTATTATTTTAAAGTTGGTCACGGTAAATCTGCTACTGTAAGCGTGCAAGTGGCATTTCTATCGTCTGACCTAATGGCAGAAGATAAACATGCCATGATAAGACCACGAGACATATTGCTGACACTCACCTACTTCATTAGAGCGAAAATTCAAATTATCTGATGGTGTGTGTACTGAAGGTCTTACAGTACACACACCACAGATACGCTGACATCTCTCAAGTTACCATACCATTTTTTGAGAAAGGGAACCTGTTACTTTCTATACTCCTCTACATAATTCTAAATCTCTAACTATCTCTTTCCCATAACCACTACAAATAGATTTCTACCTTATTACTTTTAATCGTTACTCTATATCTAAATTAATTTTGTCTTCACTCTCCTTTGCAGAATCTCATATCCATCTATCGTTATATATCTTCCTTCTCTTACCAAATTTACATTCTTTATTTTTCTAAAGTGATATTGATTTTAATCCACTATGTTCTTATCTTTTTCTTTTTTCTTATTTAATTCGTTTGCTTAAGTTTATTAACATTGTAATACTTTGGAAATGTAACACCAAATCCCGCATGCAGCATGTGATGGCGCAGATCTAGTGCGATTTCTCGTGGCTAGGGACGGAAACGGTGCCGTTACTTGCAAATAAACCATTTGCGAGTGGCTGCAACGGCTAAGAGACTTGCTGCACCCATACTGAATTCAGTAAGCTAACAACCCACCTTAGTTGGTTGTCAAGGCGGTGGGTTTCGCATGTGGTTAAATGAAAAAAAAAGTCTTCGAGGAACAAGATCTTACTCTCCAAAGATACACCTCTCAGCAGCGTTCAAATAGTTTTACTATCCCATCAATGCCACCGCTGTGTCCATTTTCGGCGAGGCTATCAGAGAACAAAGCTAAACAATCGATCGATCGATCACAAAGGATTTATGAGTCGATCTTTCAACCCATTGTCCGAAATCGCTTAAATGAGCTGATATTGTAAAATAACAATAACTGTGAAACGTCCCCTTTCAGCAATTATACATGACTGTGTTTAAACTGACACACAATATTTTTAGCGCAACGCAATCTGACTTTCAAAAATCCCTACAAAAAAAATGGCCCTGTTAACATTAACTTGTACCTTTCACAAATCACTTACCTCACAAAAATCTTCGTTACTCGAACTACTGCAATACAGCGAGCGCCACTACTGCCAACCGAATAAAAGATTCAAACTACGGAAGGCACTAACTACTGATAGGCATAGTTAGCAAATGAAAGATTTTAATAGAGAACAAACAATGTATTTACCTTAATAGTCATAATATATATAGCAGCTCATGACATCCAGTCTTACAAATTTCAAAACTCCGCCATCTCTCTCCCCACATCCACCACTGCTGGCGGCTCACCTCCAACTGCGCAACACTATGAGCTGTTCACATCCAGCTGCCCAACACTACAATGGCAGACAACAATGCAAACTAGCCACAGACTGCACACAGCACAGCCAGTGATTTTCATTCAGAGCGCTACGTGGCGTTACCAATAAGAAAACATAAACAGCCTACTTACATAGCCCTCATGCTCCCCACAAAAAAAATTTACAAATTGTTTTGGGCAGTGGCCAATAATGATTTGATAAAATTTTTCATAATTACAATAACAAAGATATCAAATGCACCCACTTATTGATAAAATGTTGGTCAAAAGCTAAAATTTTCTCACAGTCCATAAAGACAGTCCTGATCATACATCACAGTAAAACTGCCGTTTCTTTTCTCAAAGTCTGAGCAGTAAAAGACAATGCACACGGAAGTAGTGGATTTCCATGCAGTCTTGAAGAAGTAGTCTTTCCAACGGAAAGACAGTCCTGACTCTTGACATGCAGACAGGTAATGGGCCACAACAGAGCAAACCCACAGCAGAGTCATTCGAAGTTTTGAAGAATACTGGTCGGTAGGTCATCACAGAGTAAACCCACTGTAGTCCTGGTAGAGATTACGGTATTGGTGGGCCATCAAAGATGCAGAACCACTATAGTCCTTGTAGAGATAATGGTATTGGTGGGCCATCAAACGTGCAGACCCACTGTAGTCCTTGTAGAAACGGCCAGCAACCATCTGTGGCGACTGTGCAGGTGCACAGTCACCATTAAAGAGTCTTGCAGACAATATAGCAAGTCCATAAACCACCACTAGTGCACTCACAAAAATTTTTTTGTAATGTCTTTAGAACCAGCAATGCTGTTATCCAGTCCCTTGCTGAATTATCAACACACATGCAAACAATAACAGTCCCTACTTCTCATATATTGTACATATACTATGACCAACAGAAACGTGTGCAGTGAAATGTAATGTACTAGTTACTTAATTTGATGAACTGGTGTCAATTACAATTTTATAACATAAGAATACAATAACAAAGGTACAAAATACATCATTAAAGTACATAACAATACAGATAACATTTGTAGTAACACAGGCCTTACAAAAGAATAGAAACAAACATATACATCAGTGTTACAAAAATAATGACATAAGTATGTACATAAAGATCAGAATAACTTTTGAAACATCACCTTCACATATGAGCAACAAAACAGAATAAATAATGTCTAAACATCTTTACAAAGTAAATAACATAATATTAGAAAAATTCTACAATGTAGCTCTCATCAGCTAAACACATAAAGACAGGAAAAACACAAATACACAAGGGTACACAAACGCATAGAGGGATGACACAAAAGGAAAGGACAGGGTTTGTTTTACTGCAGTATTTTGCATGGAGATCTCCCTTCATTCATCATTATTCCTAAAAGTCCTATCTAAGCCTGCTTTCTGTATTCTGTTCACATCCTCTTTCAAAAATAATTTTTCTCCACTGTACACTACTTTTTTTTTTTTTTGCCAAACCATTTTCTTATAGCTTCTCAATGCATTTCTTCCAATTCATCATAGTTAGTTTCTTATATAGTCTACCCCCTCTTAAGCTAACTTAAATCTACTGAGCTCAGATATATATATATCAAGGGATGTGGCAATGCAGCAGCACATAACAAATTAACACAAAGAGCAATGACAAAAATTCAAATTGCCATAGCAAGCAGCATAAATTAGCCAAGCAAATGCAATATTAAAACTAATATAAGGCAATGTGCAGCAAACAAGAAAAATAAATCAGTAGTAAAACTAGCTTAATACAATGTAAAATTCAGTAGGACTATGCCTGGCAAACAGCAGCAGCAAATGCCATAACTTATACCTAAACATGACATAGCTCAAACAGAAAAAATATTACAGTAAAAATGGCCATTTTTAATACCTATGTCACATCTTAACACTAGAGTGATGCATCACGAGAACTTACACTAGCAGATAAGTTACCAAATCGTAAAAAAATTATTTATGCAATTCCTGTGAAGGGAAATGTCTATCTATGTGCCCTCGTTTTCTTGGAAGTAGATCATAAATTTCTTATTGACTGGATCTGTAGGCATAAAATACCTATATTAGTACATCTATCAAATTTTGTTTTAACCAATGCTGCAGTGCAGCTAGAAACTAGATATTAAACAAATTGAGTAAATAAATACATAAAGCAAGCCATATGGCATTTCTCTCAACCAGCAAGACAATAGCCGTGAAATGTTTCTCATCGTTTCATTAGGCATTTTAGTAAATATCATAAATTAAAGGCTCCACAGTGTAATCATATGTTTTCAAGTTTGAGCGTGTCGTATTTGCGATGCTTTCTAAAAAGGAATGTCAATAGCGAGGATAATGGCCTCTTTTTTTTTCACCTGTACCTCTGAAAGGCACACACTAATGGCTTTTTTCCAGGCGTCTGTCGCGCAGCTGGGTGCCAACGACGCATTACGTGAAGGTGGTCACTTAACTTTCTTACTGAAATATTTACGACACCAGTTTGCATTACAGTGACAGTCTCATATAAACAATTTCACAGGTCGAGAATTTGCTTTGCAAATGCGTAGAAACAAAATCCTATGAATATAACATTGTGCAAAAAATTTTCGTCAGCATTGTGATACATTCGCACATTTACACACATTTCATAACTCTTAAAGTACGATTCTTGGTTTACAACATCCTTTTCCACAAGTCAGAGTCCCTAACCACTACTCATTATTCATATACATATTCGTCGACACTTCTTCAATAGTTCATCATAATAAATACGTAGCATGATCAAATTCCTCATATACGGTAGCATAATCTTATTGATTATAAACATACCTCAACAGCATAATACACATCGTCGTTGTAAAAATAACATCATAATACCTCAGTCCAATCTCAAAAACGTCGTAGCTTTCTGCAATAATGTCAAAACCTAGAAAAATTCTCTGCTCATTTCAATAGTGTCATCTACCTCAAACGTACTTTAAAATCATGCTCCCTTACCAAATACATCATTCAAAGCTCTCATAGTATCACAATGGTTCCGAAAAAATACGAACAGTTCACAAAGTACAGACAAAATACAATTTCATAAGTGTGAAGTTACCCAACTGTGTAATTGCGTAAACATGTGTCACTGATGTAGTAAAAAAAATGTTTATCTCTCATTTAAATGATCAGATGGCTGTGCAATTTGTGTGTTAGAACTGATGTAGTAAAAAAAATGTTTATCTCTCAGTTAAATGATCAGATAGCTGTGCAATTTGTGTGTTAGAGAAATATGGTACCGATGTGTAAAGTTGTATAAGCAAATACCATATTAGCTAGGGCTCCTTGTGCTTGCCAAACACATGGTGCACAAAGTAAGCGTGTACCCCCCTGAGGATTAATGTAATTATACCCTCAGGTGTTACAGATTACAGCAATGGAATGAAATGTATCACAGAAAACCTTTGTATCACTGTACTTCAAATATCTTTAAAAATAAATGATTTAAGTACAAAATTAATGACTCAAATACGTGTACTGTAGCGCTAAACTGTGCATCTTGTTGTAAGATAATCTCTGTGGAAGTGTCGTAGTTATCGTCCTCAGAAAGCTAAGTTCTGCAGAAGCCAATGTACTCACCTCATCATAAAAAAGTGAGATGCTTTGCGTATAGATGTCGTAGTTATTATGCTTACTGCCGTGATGAAGAAATTACCCTGCTGTAATGTATTGTTGTGCTACGGAAAAGGCTGTTTCCTTGTAGCTATACCACAAAAGTTACTACTAAAACATGTTTTCCTTTCCAGAAGAATTCAGAAAAACTGTGCAGATATAAAACATATACAGCGCAAAAGCAGTATTGTAAATTGTGTCACATATTAGTAGCGTCGTGATAGAATAGTGTAGCTGTCAAAGAAACCAAATTCTAAGTCATCTTTAATCTCACAGAATGTACTTCAAATCGAGAATGTATTTTCAAGTAAACAAAAGTGTTGCATTAAAATCTCATTAGCAGTACTGGTAAATGTTCTCAGTATGTGAGCCTTATAGTCGTTACATAATCGTGCAACTAACAAGCAAGAATGTACACTCACAATAATACTGTGTCGCCTGTTCACAATAACAATGCATTCGTAATTTCTGTTTAAATAATTTCTCTTGGTTCTTGACTGGACATTTAACTTCAAACATTGTTACATATTAACAGATTCTAAGTCTGACAAAGCATACTACTAATGTAAAGTGAAAAGTTATATGGCGAAGACAAAGTTAAAAAGCAGATTATCTTTCAATAAACGGTTTTACATGTGAAATGTGGTGTAAACCTTTACTCTTCCTAGTACGCAGAGTTTCAGCTTGAACGCAATTATCATGTGGTATACATCAGTAAAGAATACTGGAATTTTTCTGAAGGTTAGCGCCTATGTTATTTTTCTCTGAGCCAGCCGGCGCACGTGGCTGCCTGCGGTGCGAGTCATTGTCTGTCTCTTTGTTGGCGTGTGTCGTTATTAGGATTAGGAGACCTAACTTCTACAAATTCACCTTGTCGAGAGTGCCCTGCTCTATTTGAATCCCGCCAGTTCTGATGGAATTCAGGTCTGTCGTTTTGTCGGTAGTTTACATAGTTTCTTGTTTGTCGGTCATGTGGTGGAGAATTTCTAGCGGGATCGTAACTGCGCGCTGAACTGTTGTGTCTGAAGTTATTCTGTCTCCATTGATAATAATTGTTTTTGTTCCCATATTGTCTGTTTCTATGGTAATCTCTGTCATATTCATTACTACGGAAATGCGATCTTTCTCTGTAACTATTATTACTCTGCCAGTGGTTGTCATATGGGTGGTGTCCGTTTTGGTCACGAGTTATGTTGTAAGAATGGCCTTGTCGTGTATTATTTCTGTCATCGCGGAATTGTGACAGATGTGACCTGTAATTGTTGTGCTCCTGTTTTCGCGTTCCGCAATTGTCAGTGTCAATTTCCAGTTCTTGTAACAGTCCCTGAAAAGCTTCAATGTCGTCTTTGCAACGTCCTACTAAAATAATATGTCGTAAATGTTCAGTCAATTTGATTAAGCAAATGCGGATGAGTTCTGAGAGGCTGTATGGGTTTGAAAGATATTGATTCTTGTGCAACATGTCTTCAAAATATTTCACAAGACTGGAGAATTCAGATTGTTCGAAATGTTTCATCATTATTATGCTATGTTTTACTCGGTCTTGTGTAGCTTGAGACCAATATGCTGAGAGGAAGGCATGATAAAATTCTCCTTCACTGTGACAATCGTGAATGACCGATCACATTCTTACAGCTGGTTCATTCTCTAAGTAGCCACACATAAATTCTAATCTGTGCTGCAATGACCAGTTGAAAACAATGAGAGAATTGATGAAGCCATGCTCGTGAATGAATATCGTTGCCAGAATTCTTAAATGTTTTGAATTTACGTGTAGTAATGAAGAGCTTATAGTCAAAATCATCATGTCGGCGAGTCGCATATCGGTCATTGTTACGTCGTTTCGCCGGTTCCATTTCAAAATTCGGTGCACCTTGCCAATTTCTTTCATAATTTCCGAAATGCCCTGTGTTATTATTTTGTGACTTTTCCGTATTTCTAAGTCCCTCTTCCCGTACTGGAGCGCGAGTGTCCTCTGAAATATGTAATTTTTGTATTACTTGTGCCAACTGATCTTGTACTTCCTGGATTTCTCTCTGATGTTGCGTATTAATTTGATCCTGATTTTGTTTGAATTTCTTAATTTGTTCATACTCTTCTGTGTCAGTGATGTCTACAGGTCTTGTGTCATTCAGATCATCATCTACCTTTGTAGATAAGTTAGTGAACTGATCCGAAAGTTCGGCTACTTTATCTGTTAGTGAAATTATTTCCTCTGTGTGTTTTTCTGAACCAAGTTTCAGAGTGTCCATTTGTGTTGAAATCGTATCTACTGTGTCCTTTAAGTTTTCCTGAGTTTTAGCAAGTTGCATAACCGAATCGGTAGATGCAACTGAGTCAATTTTAGCTTGCAAGGTGTCGTGATTTTCATGAACAATAGTTTGCAGTTCTTTTATGGCTGCTTCGTGATTCTGTAATGCATTTTCATGACGCGAAAAAATTGGTTGGAAATGTTCACAAATTTGTGTTTTTACGTCATTACAGACTTTTTGACATTTCGATTCGATTTTATATAACTTAGTAGTTAAATCTTCACGTGTTTGTTCAAGTGTGGTGTCTAACTTTTGAAGATTTTGTTCCATTGCGTCTAACTGTTGCTATGTTTGTCTCTGGTGTTGTTCCATTGTGTCTAGCTTTGGAAGATTTTGTTCCATTGTGTCTAACTTTTGAAGCTTTTGCTGTGTTTGTCTCTGGTGTTGTTCCATTGTGTCTAACTTTTGAAGCTTTTGCTGTGTTTGTCTCTGATTTTGTTCCATTTGTTGCATTAGCTGTAATAACAATGCATTAGTGTCTGGAATCTGTTCCTCTACGCTTTTCGGCAGTGCATTTGCACCGGCAACATTCACGTTTTGACAAGCAGAAAATGTGTCTTGACTCATTTGAGAAAACGGTGAGGACCCAAAACCTGAGTCAACAGTATTTTCAATATTGTGTTCCGTCATTTCGGATTCCTGAGGAGAGGTGTTGCCGACCGATCGATCGATAATGCTTCCCTGTTCACTAATTGTTTCACTGCCTACACCATTATTTGAAGCCCTCTCCATTTCCCTATGCACAATTACCAAATTACTATGTTAAACACTAGTTAATTCATTACACAGTGGCGCTAACACACAGCTTTCGTCTTCACTGTCATTTCTCTGTTTACTTTGGAGCCTAGTATTACGTTTTTCACACGCCATTATTGTCACAATATTTCACACGACAACACAGAAAAGCACAATTTGAAGAGCAAAATAACAAAACACATTAAGATAGCATTGAAAATAATATCTAGTTAATTGCAAGCGCAGCTGCGAAATACTTGGTGCAAATCTACATGCATACCACAACTGTGTACGACAATGAAAAACTACAACCACAAAGGAAATTCTCTCTATAATTACGCGCTAGCAACAAACAAAAGCTACACTAATTACACAAACTTCAAGAAGAAATCAGAAGATTCCAGTGAGGTATCCTCGACTAAGGGTCGACATTTGAAATGTCCCCTTTTGAAAAATTATGTACGTGACTGGGCTTAAACTGATACACAATATCCTTAGCGCAACGCAATCTGACTTTCAAAAATCCCTACAAAAAAAATGGCCCTGTTAACATTAACTTATACCTTTCACAAATCACTTACCTCACAAAAATCTTCGTTACTCGAACTACTGCAATACAGCGAGCGCCACTACTGCCAGCTAAATAAAAGATTCAAACTACGGAAGGCACTAACTGCTGATAGGCGTAGTTAACACATGAAAGATTTTAATAGAGAACAAACAATGTATTTACCTTAATAGTAATAATATATATAGCAGTTCATGACATCTAGTCTTACAAATTTCAAAACTCCGCCATCTCTCTCTCCACATCCACCACTGCTGGCGGCTCACCTCCAACTGCGCAACGCTACGCGCTGTTCACATCCAGCTGCCCAACACTACAATGGCAGACAACAATGCAAACTAGGCACAGACTGCACACTGCACAGCCAGTGATTTTCGTACAGAGCACTACGTAACGTCGCCAATAAGAAAACATAAACAGCCCACTTACAACTGTTTCGCACAGTATTTGTAGGCGGCAAGTGTAAAAAGACTGTGCCCACCTCTTTCGTCGCTATATCCATTTCACCGCCTTAAACGCTCGCGTCAAGCGACAGTCTTTCCTCCTGCATGGTGGGGTTACTGCTCGCGAGCTGTAACTTGTCGCGTTGTGAGCGGGGATTGCCGTGAACGGAGAGCACGCTCAGGTTTAGATGCGGGAATGAACCTTTAGATAACACAGTCACAGAAATTAAGTGTGAAACACTTTTCCCAAAAGCAATCAGAACTGACAGATCAGCAAACATCATTGGACCAAGAAGCTGCAAAGAAATAAACGGCCAACCTCACAGCACTGAAGACAGAGTATATAAACCGATTTTCAGATTTCAAGGCAATGGAACCTGTTCTAGTTTTCATAGCTCGACTTTCCCAGAAAGTAGATGTGGAAGATACACTGCTCAACAAAACAAGGGGATCATGTGAGATATCATACACAACAGACATATGGTAACGTATTTTATTCAGACATCAGTTACAACTGTAATTTGTGTTGGTACAGTACGATATTTTGCTGCCTCTTTACGTGGCGTTTATGTACAGCGAGGCACCATGGGGCTACTGTGATAGTGAAACAGTCATTCTCGCTGCCCTCTAATATGGTGTGTGGTGACGTCGGACGGGCAATGCAGTTGTAAACCTGCGTGGCGTGGACAGTACGAGGTTATCAATCAGTTCTTGAGGGATATTTGACCACTCTTCCATGAGTGCAAAATCCAGCTCTGCAACCGCTGTGGGATGTGCTGGTCTGGCTGCATTGCGTCTGCCAAGTGAAACCCAGACGCGCTCAATCGTGTTCAAGTCCGGTGAACAATTTGGCCACTCCATTCGCTCAGTTCCCTCAGCTTCAAGCACGTTATCTACCAGCGCAGCTCTGTGGGGACGAGTGTTATCGTCCACCAGAATGAACCCATCTCCTATGGCACCAACGTTGGGCACAAAAAAAGGTCGAAGGATCTCGTCTCTATACCTATGAGCAGTCAAAGCGCCATTCTGAACGGCATAGAGGTCCGTACGTCCGCCAATACTGCCCCCTGCCAATACCATTCGTCTACCACCACGATATGGCGATGTTTCCTCCACACAAGCAGGATTGTTCCGAGTTCCACGTTTTTTCCAACTGAGAGAACGACGATTCTCCGGCTGATCACAAAATCTTGACACATCTGCGAACAGCAGTCGGTGCCATTCGTTACGACTCCAGTTCTCATGGCCGGCCGCGGTGGTCTCGCGGTTCTAGGCGCTCAATCCGGAACCGCGTGACTGCTACGGTCGCAGGTTCGAATCCTGCCTTGGGTATGGATGTGTGTGATGTCCTTATGTTAGTTAGGTTTAAGTAGTTCTAAGTTCTAGGGGACTGATGACCACAGATGTTAAATCCCATAGTGCTCTGAGCCATCCAGTTCTCATGTACCGCCGCCCAGTTTCTGCGGGCTAAACGATGTCGTGGTTTTAATGGGACACACAAAATAGGCTTTCGTACGTAGAGGCCACATTCCCGAAGGCGATCTCGCGCTATTTGTGTTGATACTGCGCCTCCTGTTGCTGCCTGGAGGGTGCGTTGCAGCTGAGTTGAATTCTGTCTCCTGTCTCGACCGGAGATAACGGTCATCTCTTGCTGATGTTACCCGTGGTGGCCTTTGGCCTTGCCTTCTGTTAACTGTTTCTGTTGTCTGAAGTCGCGTCCAGGTCCTGGAAATTACCCTTCGGGGCATTACAATAGCTGCAGCCACCTCCCTCTGTCGTTCTCCAACCGCCGTATGGCTCTCCATACCACAGTTTTTGGTGAGTCACGTTGTTGTTGCATTGCACTACCTGCTCACTACACTATATGAACCCAGCTGCTTACGTAATTCCTTTGGTAAACACACGTCAACACTAAAACATTCTGCACCAACTTTCCGTTATTACCACTATCTCGGTGATCGTAATCTTGTTTCCAATCCGTAGAACCGAAAGAAAGACGTCGAGCCATTTTAGTTCATTCTGCCGATGACAATACATCAGAACCTAGATATCTCAACGAAGCCCCTAATTGTTTTTACCAGTGTATTTCAAATACCTTGAGAACTGCGTACCAGGCCTGCAACTTTTGATGGAGAGAAAATTACCTTTCATGTTTTTCTGAATTAAAATGCTTAATTTTGGATACGGTGCTGCTTTGTGGCTAATCCTTTATCGAATTGTAAATCAGTAGATGTTTAAATGGATTAAGATGCTTGTAGTAAATCTCAAGCCACAAAGCTTGAGCACCCCAGATCTGCATCATTACTTCGCAATTCACGATTAAGTGCCTGGCAGAAGTTCACCGAACCACCTTCAAGCTATGTCTCTGTCGTTCCACTCTCAAAAAGTGCACGGTATACATGATCTCTTAAATCTTAATTCGAGTGCTCTTGACTTCCGTTATTTTATAATAATGATTTCTCCCTATGTAGGTGAGCACCAACAAAATATGCTCGCATTCGGAGGAGAATGACTGTTCCCAACTGCCACAGTGGTGTGGGAGAAATGCAGACCAAAATATTGATACATGATACTTGCGATCTATCAAGCTGGGAAACAGCTCGTAGGTGGAGTTGAAAAGCCACTAAGCCACAGTGCCTGCCCGCTGAACGTGATTTTTAATACCCAGACGCCGCCGGCTTAGTCCAGTATTTCGCTAACATTTTTTTTGGTCGTAGATACTACTAGTAGTCAGGTTGCGCAGTGGTTAGCTCACTGGACTCGCATTCGAGAAGACGGTTCAAATTTGCGTCCGGCCATCTTGATGACGGTGTACCGTGATTTCCCTAGGCAAATGCTAGGATGGTTCCTTTCAAAGGACATGGCCGACTTTCTTCCTCATGCTTCCCTAATCCGATGGGACCGCTGACCTCCTTGTTTGGCCGTCTCCCCAAAATCAGACAACTACCAGCAGTTCTGTAGTCAGGGGGAAAGCGCAGGAGCTCGGAGGCATGAATCCTGCATCGCTGTTCTGAACAAAATCCTGGTAGATACGGTTTTCCATTGCCGTTCCCCGACCAGAATGAAGTGCCAAGTGTGTATCTGCATTGCGTGTATTTCTGTGGTTAGTGCCTGTGCCGTGTAGTTTTAGGTCTGTAGCAGCATGTATCAGGGGAAGGGAAAAGGTGCAACCCGGTGCCAGCATATGACGTACACCTTCGAACGGCACCAAAGGGGCCGCCGAACCTAACGTCCCTGTCGGACAGACGAATCACAATGGACAATGTCAGATCCCCTCGTACCATAAGGCAACGGCCCTGCCGCAGCGGATACACCGGTTCCCGTCAGATCACCGAGTTATGCACTGTCGGGCGAGGCCGACACTTGGATGGGTGACCGTCCAAGCCGTCATGCTCTGTTGCCATTTTTCGGGGTGCATTCAGCCTCGTGCTGACAATTGAACAGCTATTCGACCGAATAGTAGCGGCTCCGGTCAAAGAAAACCATCATAACGACCGGGAGAACGGTGAGCTGACCACACGCCCCTCCTTTCCACAGCCTCAGCTTAGGATGACTCGCCTGTCGGATGGTCCCTATGGATCACTTGTGGCCTGAAGACGGAGTGCTTGCACCATAAGTTCCTCAAAATAGAGTTGGAATTTAATGAAGAATTTTGAACAAAGTACGATGATTAAGAACTTCACGACACACTTTTGCCTCGCTTTACCGGCCAAATAGTAGCAGTGAAAATGTCCCAACACGGGAATTCGAAACGGCGTACCTGCCCATCGAGTGCCAACGTACAAGCGCCAGCCAGCGACCTCGGTTACGGAGGTGGTTCTTCCGTGAGAGTAATTAAAGGAAAAACGAGTTTTGTAAACGTTGTGAAAAACTCTTTTTACACTTAGATATAAACTTAACCCTTATAATTTCGAAAAATTAGTAAGAAAAAAGAGAGTCAACAGTTGATTTTTCATTGTTAAAATTCACTCTGTGTTGGAGATTTTCAATTTGGAAGAGTGAAAGCAAGGGGCTTTTAATATTCAAGTACGGTTATACCCAGAATCTCGCGCGGATCGCATGCGCTGGTATCTTAGCGAAAAGCAACAACAAGTATTCAGTTACAAAATCTTTTTGAAGACAATTATTAATTCTTCAAGAACATCTCTAAACAGTCAGAAGGAAAAATTAGGACTTACATCCTGTCTTGCATATGACCGGTTTCTACTGTTTCATTGTAACATCCTGATCCGGCCAGAAACGCGAATGATTTGGAGAGACTGAAAACACCCTGAAATACACAAGTGGCGATTAAAATCGCAACACCAGGGAGAATAGAAAATCATGAAATTTTATTCATTACGTGTATGTAGGTTTGTTGCTGATTTGGGGCCATACAGGGCGCAGAACGCAGTGTACAGAGTTCCTACCTGTGGCTGCAACCACTATAGCCGGAACCTATCTAAGGCCCAAGCGACTTAAGAGTCCGCTTGAGGTGCCAAGCGGTGAAGGATGGCAGAGGAGCCCAGGTGCGTAATCTGTGTATGCAGGGTGTATCACAATTACTAGCGACATGTGACATACTGGAACTTACGATTTTCCCAGACAGTGCAAATGTATGTCAAATGTAGGAAGGTTTTAAGGAAAGAGATTTTTAGGATTCGTAAATACAGACTTCAAACAAAGTTGGTAAGAACAAGAGCATCTTTGTTTCATAGCGGAATGTCGTAACTTCTTTCACAATCGTCGATTTTGTCCTGCTAAGAATAATATGTCGAATGCTATCTGCTGATCAGTAACTACAAAGGCTTCAACATAATGATTTTATTCGAAAAAAGAATTGTCAGTGGAATTATAGGAAGATTTTATTAATACGTTAATCTCTCTTGTACCACACACAAATCTATTTTATGCTTTTCAGTTGGGTGCGTAAAAGTTTTCATCATGTTTACCAGTTTGCAGCTACTCTCATGAGAAATTTAAAAAGGAAAAACAACCTATTTCCACCATCACAGATGTAGATTTATTGTTAAAGGTTTTACAAACAGCGCATGGAAAGAGCACTGATTCTTTCTTGGGTGGGGGGGGGGGCGATAGGGGTGGAGGAGTCCGAGGAGGAGAGGTGCGTCAAATAATAAGTCACTTATGCGGAAAAATGTTCTCGAACCGGCCCTGGATACAAGCCGGCTGGGCATGGAGTTGTGAGCTTAGATGACCTACACGCGTCCGTCATTCCATGCTGTTCCTGTTGTATGTCTGAGACCATCAACCATTGTGGCTGGCGAGTGGTGGGGTGTCAATCCATAAGCAATATATCTCTAGTTGTTTTTAAGGAATGAGAAATTAGGAAAAGGTGCTGACCAGCACAACACTCGAAGACCCACTGTATCTCGGTAGTTAAGGATTTCACGTGCAGAATCAGTTATCACGAAGACCGCGGCGAATGTCGGGTTTCATAACTGACGTCATAGTGTCAGAAGAGATATCGCTGCCCTCGAAACTACCGGCTATGGGAACCAGAAGTGATCATGTTGCGTACACAAAGGTGCCCTATTACAAACTTCCATGCTGTGGGTATGTTGTTCGATGATGAATAGTATAGCAACCGTCGTTATTCTCGGAGCCTCCACAAATACTAACGTCGATAGTAAAGCTCTGCATATAACCGTAACTCGTCATAAAGACGACTTGGTGCCAGTCCTGTAGCCAGTGCTGCTGGACGAATCACTGTCGACGCAACTCTCAGTGCCGACTCGCCAAAGGAAGTCGTGTCAGTGGTCTGAAGAAGGACTGAAATCAGCCGGTTTCATTTATTTCTTGAGATAGAACCAGTAACATGCAGCTATGAAGAGACTCAAGCAGTCGCCAATACTAAGTAGGAGAGGGTCGGGCAAAGTGGCCTTGGCAGGTAAAGTGGCTATTGGGGCCCTGGGCGCTATAAGTTGCTGGCATCGTGCGGAAAATGTCTTTACGATCTCTCCATGGAAGGTTCAGACACATGAAGTCTAACGTGTTTGCTGCGCCGCTCCTTGAAATTATGGTAATTTTTGTGGTAGCAACCCCGATGTAAGGGAAGTCGTCAGTTTGTGTATTTATTATGGAAAGGTCATTTTGATGAAATTGTGTTGAAAGAGTCATTTCTTGACTACATAAACTTACCTTAGTTACTGAAATTTCGGTCATGCTGTTAGTGGCTATACAGCTTTTGTGTAATGGCGCCAATGCGGGGAATCTGACCATATTGGCGCAGGCTCTGGCCACTTCGCGTATGTTGAAAAAGTAAAAGCAATGGCCGTAGGAAGGGTTCTGCGGCAATACTTGAAGCAAATCCGTATATCAGTGATGTAGAAGCGACACACAACGAAAAAGAAGAAAAAAGTAGAAATGCAAAGAAAAGGAAAGTAGCAGAAGAGAAGAAAGTCAGTAAAAAACAATAATGCGAAGAGCAGGGAACCTAACCCTAGAAGAGTTCATTTTTACAACTATGAAGACACGGAGTACATGTATTACGAAGCAAAATTTTCAGATCCAGGACCAGGAGAGCAATGGATTAAGTACCATTTGTGCTCACTCCGGCCTGAAGAACTCGGTACATGAGTTGAGGAACACAGGTTGATTTTTATTTTCTTTTTTCTTGCTAAAAATATACTTAGTCCTTTGTAAAACAAGTTTTTATCCCACATTTTCAGTTTTAAGCTAAGTGACCACTTTACTAACTCATGTCTGGTAAAGTGTCCATTTTGTCACTTCGTGATAACTGTAGTGTACTTAATTTGATTCCATATTACACTTCAGTAGCGGTAGGTTATAATCACTCATTTCTGTGGATTTATATACGAGTATTTTGCCATTCAGCTTAAAAACATTAATTTTCCAGCCTGGCCGCTTTGCCCAGTTGTCCCAACGCATACGCTTTTTGTAATGCAAAAGTTACAGTATGGTCTGAGAAGCTACAACTTAGCGGGGATAACAAGAAGTCATGTGTTTATAAACAATGCGAATGACAGACATACACGTAATACAGAATGTTTAAATGTCTCCCATATCCTTACAGGAATTAGCACAGGTTAGAAGTAGAAGAAAATGTTCGACTAACCTATGTAGGGAAACAAATACTTCTTGTGATATCATCATTTCAGTTGTGTCCATGGTAGTAAGTGCGCACTGGTACAGGCTGTCGTGCAGATGTCCTTCATTGCCCATTTCTTATTGGTCGAGTTTGCACAGTGATTTGCAGACGCGGAATCACTGTCTATAAGTTCAAGGAAATTCAGTAGTTGTCGCATGGTTTGCACTCCGCATAAGGAAGAGCTAGTGTTAAGACGTACCGAAGCTGGTGTTGAAAAAAGTGTGCGAAGAACTGTAGCTGATCATTGCAAAAACCACGCTATTACGTGGTTAATCTTGTACTGTCAGTTACTTTTTACACACAATTTATAATGCTTACAATCTCCATTGTGTCTGTTTACAGTCCTGACAACAGATTCTATGACCAGTCACTGAAGAACCGTAGATAACATCTTGCCCAGTTGAGATGGCATTGACTCAGAGTGGGGTAAACAACAACGTGTAGACAGACGCAAATTGCTCCACCGATCTTGGGAGCAAGCCATCGGTTTCGCATTAGTATCAATGTGAGTGCAGGAATTTTGCGTGACAGGCTTTAGGGCCACACACTTCAGCACATAACGCACTGATTCGTCAGGTAGGACGTGGCGAGGCCACAGTTTCTGTCCTAATCAACCGTTACAAAGGAACTAAACTCAGCCGAAACACACCATAAAGGTCCAACGGTGCCGACCGGCCGCCTTGTCATCCTCAGCCTAAAGGCGTGACTGGATGCGGATATGGAGGGGCGTGCCGTCAGCACACCGCTCTACCGGCCATATGTCAGTTTACGAGACTGGAACCACTACTTCTCAAACAAGTAGCTCCTCAGTTTGCCTCACAAGGACTGAGTGCATCCCGCTTGTCAACAGCGCTCGGCAGACCGGATGGCCACCCATCCAAGTGCTAGTGGAGCCCGACAGTTCTGAAATCGGTGCTCCGACAGGAACCGCTGTTACCACTGCGGCAGGGCCGTTGGCCATCACAAAGGAAGAGAGAGTAATGAACCTATCCGTTTAATTCTGATCACAGATTCGAATTCCCACTAAAATTCCGCGTAAAATGATGCCATACTCAGACTAGTAGGTTAATTAACTAACAAGTCCTCAGCTAAATTAAACATTTAATACTACTAATCTGATGTTCTCAAGTCCACAGACTCTCTGAGGTATTGTCTACATAGAGCATCGTAGGTTGAAGGGGTCGGGATAATTTTGGCATCCCTCAAATATCTCTCTAAATAAAAGGAATTATCTCACCACCGTCACCAAACCACAACGCATAGAAATTTGAAATTTTTAGAGGGTGTTGATCTTATATTGTACTCATAGTTTCAGAAGAGATTTTTCGAAATTCCACCCCTCCAGAGGAAGAAAGGAGTTTTGTATACAGGGTGGTCCATTGATAGTGACCGGGCCAAATACTCACGAAATAAGCATGAAACGAAAAAACAAAGAACGAAACTCGTCTAGCTTGAAGGGGAAACCAGATGGAGCTATGGGTCGCCCGCTAGACGGCACTGCCATAGGTCAAACGGATATCAACAGCGTTTTTTAAAATAGGAACCCCCATTTTTTATTACATATTGTGTAGTACGTAAAGAAATATGAATGTTTTAGTTGGACCACTTTTTTCGCTTTGTGATAGATGGCTCTGTAAAAGTCACATTCCACCAGCTCGGATGATATTTGCTTCGTGATACATTACCCATGTTAAAATTGACCGTTTACCAATTGCGGAAAAGGTCGATATCCTGTTGATGTATGGCTATTGTGATCAAAATGCCCAATGGGCGTATGCTATGTATGCTGCTTGGTATCCTGGACGAGATCATCCAAGTGTCCGGACCGTTCGCGGGATAGTTACGCCATGTAAGGAAACAGGGAGTGTTCAACCACATGTGAAACGTCAACCACGACTTGCAACAAATGATGATGCCCAAGTAGGTGTTTTAGCTGCTGTCGCGGCTAATCCGCACATCAGTAGCAGACAAATTGCACAAGTATCAGGAATCTCAAAAATGTCGGTGTTGAGAATGCTACATCAACATCGATTGCATATTTCTATGCACCAGGAATTCCATGGCGACGAGTTAGAATGTCGTGTACAGTTCTGCCACTGCGCACAAGAGAAATTACAGGACGATGACATTTTTACCACGCGTTCTATTTAGCGACGAAGCGTCATTCACCAACCGCGGTAACGTAAACAGGCATAATATGCACTATTGGGCAACGGAAAATCCACGATAACTGCGACAAGTGGAACATCAGCGACCTTGGTGGGTTAATGTATGGTGCGCCATTATGGGAGGAAGGCTAATTGGCCCCCATTTTATCGATGGCAATCTAAATGGTGCAATGTCTGCCGATTTCTTACGTAATGTTCTACCGATGTTACTACAAGATGTATTACTGCATGACAGAATGACGATGTACTTCCAACATGATGGATGTCCGGCCCATAGCTCGCGTGCACTTGAAGCTGTATTGAATAGCATATTTCATGACAGGTGGATTGGTCGTCGAAGCACCACACCATGGCCCGCACGTTTACCGGATCTGACGTCCCTGGATTTCTTTCTGTTGGGAAAGTCGAAGGATATTTGCTATCGTGATCTACCGACAACACCTGACAACATGCATCAGCGCATTTTCAATGCATGTGCGAACATTATGGAAGGCGAAATACTCGCTGTTGAGAGGAATGTCTTTACACGTATTGCCAAATGCATTGAGGTTAACGAACATCATTTTGAGCATTTATTGCATTAATGCCGTATTTACAGGTAATCACACTGTAACAGCATGCGTTCTCAGAAATGATAAGTTCACAAAGGTACATGTATCGCATTGGAAGAACCGAAATAAAATGTTCAAACGTATCTATGTTCTGTATTTTAAGAAGCGTACCTGTTACCAACTATTCGTCTAATTTTGTGAGCCACATGTTTGTGACTATTACAGCGCCATCTATCACAAAGCAAAAAAAGTGGTCCAACTAAAATATTCATATTTCTTTACGTACTACACGAATATGTAATAAAAAATGGGGGCACCTTTCTAAAAAAAATGCAGTTGATATCCGTTTGACCTATGGCAGCGCCATCTAGCGGGCCAAACATAGTGCTATCTGGTTTCCCCCTTCAAGCTAGAGAAGTTTCGTTCATTGTAGTTTTTTCGTTTGACGCTTATTTCGTGAGATATTTGGCCCGGTCACGATCAGTGGACCACCTTGTATATGTCGCTATTGAGGGAATGTTTAAGGTAGAACTGCGAAAATTTGTACCCGTTTTCTCGGTCAGAAACAAAATAATACGCATTTCAGGATTTTTGGAAATTCAGCCCCTGGTATGGACTGAGATAGTGAATGAATGTTTTTTTTAATAAATCATTATTAAAGAACTACTGAAGCATTTTTAAAGCTACGTCTATGAAAATTGATATTTAGTTTCTTAGCTAGTGAAACGTCCCCTTTGAACAATTATACATGATTGTGCTTAAACTGACACACAATATTTTTTAGCGCAACGCAATCTGACATTCAATAATCCCTACAAAAGAATGGCCCTGACTAACATTAACCTATACCTTTCACAAATCACTTACCTCACAAAAATTTTCCTTACTCGAACTACTGCAATATAGCGAGCGCCACTACTGCCAGCTAAATAAAAGATTCTAACTACTGAAGGCACTAACTACTGATAGGCATAGTTAGCAAATGAAAGATTTTGATAGAGAACAAATGATGTATTTACCTTAATAGTCATAATATATATAGCAGTTCATGACATCCAGTCTTACAAATTTCAAAACTCCGCCATCTCTCCCCCACATCCACCACTGCCGGCGGCTCACCTCCAACTGCGCAACGCTACGCGCTGTTAACATCCAGCTGCCCAACACTACAATGGCAGATATTCCAACAACAATGTAAACCAGCCACAGACTGCACACAGCACATACAGAGCGCTACGTGGCGTTACCAATATAAAAACTTAAACAGCCTACTTACACTACGAAATTAAAAAATGCGTGTATGAGTGTTTTTCGAAATTCAGCCGATAAAGGGGCGGGGGGTGGGAATAGGGCAGGAAAAGTTTTATGAAAGCATTTCGTTATAAAAGAATTTTTTAAAGCTAAACCTACAAAATTTGAACTTGGATTCTCGGTTATAAATAAAAAACAGGTAATTCCATCTTTTTGGAACTTCGTCACCTAAGGATGTGAAACAGAGGTTGATCGTTTTTTATGGAAGTATTTCATTACGAAAACATGAAATCGCTTTTGAAGCTAATCTATCACGAGTTAAATGTTCTTATAAATTCAGCCTGTAAGTGGGTGAAATAGGGGATGAAAATTTTTATCGGAATAGAAACTTGAAATTTGTTGAAAATGTTGATCTTATAAGCATACATTGTTTAACAAGGTATTTTTCGAAATTCGACCTCTGAAGTGGTGAAATAGGGGATGAAAGGTAACTATTAAGGCAGTACTGAAGCTAGAACTACGGAAACTGGTATGTTGTTTCTCAGCCAGAAATTAAAAATTTTGCATTCCAGCATTTTCTTAAATTCAGCCCTTAGCGGATTGAAATAGTGGATGAAAGTTTTTTTAATAAATCATTATTAAAGAAATTTCTAAAGAATTTTAAAGCTACATCTAGGAAAATTGGTATTTGACTTCTCCTTTAGAAATGATAGAATAGTGTTTGGGGATGAAAGTTTCTATGAAAATACCAGCACAAGGACTCGAAAGGAACAACAAAAATCTCCAAATCTACCAGAATCTGTTATTGGTCAGAAGTACATTCGGGAAAGATCATGCTTCTAGCTTAGTTTGGAAAGTATACAAGGCGCAGTTTGTGAATTTGAAACGTCCCCTTTGAACAATTTATACACGGGACTTCCCCTTTAGAACAATTATACACGACTGTGCTTAACCTGACACACAATATTTTTAGCGCAACGCAATCTGACTTTCAAAATTCCCTACAAAAGAATGGCCCTGACTAACATTAAACTATACCTTTCACAAATCACTTACCTCACAAAAATCTTCGCTGCTCAAGCTACTGCAATACAGCGAGCGCCACTACTGCCAGCTAAATAAAAGATTCAAACTACTGAAGGCACTAACTACTGATAGGGATAGTTAGCAAAATGAAAGATATTAATAGAGAACAAACAATGTATTTACCTTAATATCATCACAAGTCATAATATATATATCAGTTCATGACAAATTGGAAACCTCCGCCATCTCTCTCCCCACATCCACCACTGCTGGCGGCTCACCTCCAACTGCGCAACGCTACGCGCTGTTCGCATCCAGCTGCCGCTGCCCAACACTACAATGGCGAGTATTACAACAATGCAAAGCAGCCACAGACTGCACACAGCACAGCCAGTGATTTTCATATTGAGCGCTACGTAACGTTGCCAATAAGAAAACATAAAAAGCCTACTTACATAGAGAAAACATAAACAGCCTACTTACATAGCCCCCATGCTCCCCACAAAAATTTTTTTACAAATTGGATGGGGCAGTGGCCAATACAGATTTGAAAAAAATTTTTCATAATTACAATAACAAAGAAATCAAATGTACACACTTATTGATACAATGTTGGTCAAAAGCTAAAATTGTCTCACAGTCCATAAAGACAGTCCTAATCGTACATAACAGGAGAATAGCAGTGTTTTTCTCAAAGTCTGAGCAGTAGAAGAAAATGCACACGGAAGTAGTGGATTTCCATGCAGTCTTGAAGAAGTAGTGTTGTCCTTCCAATGGAAAGACAGTGCTGACTCTCGACATGCTGACAGGTAATGGGCCACAACAGAGCAAACCCACAGCAGAGTCATTCGAAGTTTGGAAGAATATTGGTAGGTAGGTCATCACAGAGCAGACCCACTGGAGTCCTGGTAGAGATTGTGGTATTGGTGGGCCACCAGAGGTGCAGACCCACTGCAGTCCTTGTAGAAATAATGGCGTTGGTGGGTCATCATAGATGCAGACCCACTGTAGTCCTTGCAGAGATAATGGTATTGGTGGGCCACCAGAGGTGCAGACCCACTGCAGTCCTTGTAGAAATAGCCAGCAGCCATCTGTTGTGACTGTGCAGGTGCACAATCACCATTGAAGAGTCTTGCGAATAATATAGCAAGTCCATAAACCACCACTTGTGCACTCACAAAGTTTCTGGAATTGTCCTTAGAACCAGCAATGCTGTTATCCAGTCCCTTGCTGAATTATAAACACACGTGCAAACACTAACAGTCCCAACTTCTCACATATTGTCCATATACTATGACCAACAGAAACGTGTGCAGTGAAATGTAACTTACAAGTTAATAATAAGATGATCTGGTGTCAATTACAATTTTATAAATTTACAACATGAAAATACAATTACAAAGGTACAAAATACATCATTAAAGAACATAATAATACAGATAACATTTGTAGTACAGGCTTTACAAAAGAATAGAAATAAACATATACATCAGTGGAATTATGACATGAGTACATACATAAAGGATCACAATAACTTTCGAAACATCAACTTCACACATGAGCATTAAACAGAACGGAATTAACAATATCTAACATCTTTACAAAGTAAATAACATATTATTAATGCCAATTATATTCGAGGATAACAGTATTCCTCATCATAGTGAATGTAGCTTAATTTTAAAAGAGAAAAAAATTCTATGAAACTGTACACCGAGACAGGAAGAAAACAAATACACAAGGGTACACAAACATATAGTGGGATAACACAAAAGGGAAAGGACAGGGTTCATTTTCAGTGTAACATGTGGTACTGCAGTCCAACCCAAAACTTCATATATCTTTCCTCTTATTTCATCCTTTGTTTCCACCCAAAAAATTCTATCTAAGCATGCTTTCTGTATTTATATGTTCATACATTTCTTACCTCAACATTTATTTCCAAGAAAATCCTACCTAAACCTGTTTTCTCAATGCATTTCTTTACCTATTCTCCATAGTCAGTTTCTTACATAGTCTACCCCCTCTTAAGCTAACTTAAATCTACTGAGCTCAGATGCTAAACTAAGGGACGAGGCAATGCAGCAGCACAAAACAATTAACACAAGCAGCAATGACAAAAAATACAGATTGGCAAAGCTAGCAGCATAAATGAGCAAAAGTCAAATTCAATAACACTATGCCTGGCAAACAGCAGCAACTTATACCTAAACATGACATAGCGCAAGCAGAAAAAATATTACACTAAAATGGCCATGTCTAATACCTATGTCACATCTTAACATTAGAGTGATGCATCACAATTTATTCTACAAAAGAAATTACCAAGTTCTTGAAAAGAAAATTATAGATGCAGTTACTGGTATTAGTCCCTTCTTATTGTTCTCTCCATTCCAAGAGCTCCTTTTTCGAAGAATGTGGATCATAAAATAATTATTTAATAGATCTGTTGACAGAAAGTGTTCACATTAGCAAATGCATTTCATTTTATAAAAGCAATGCTGCAACACAGCTGGAAACCAGATATCAAATGAAATAAGCAACTATGAAAAGCAAAGCATAAAAATATCATTCAGTAGTCATGTGACATTTCATAAGTTAGTAGAAATTCTCTCAACTCTCATAGAAAGACGCTTGTCATAATCAGGTGTGCAGATGTACGAATATTTCCCATCAATTCATAAGCATTTCAGTAATTAGCACAAAGTGCGAGTAATCATATGTTTTCAAGTAACGAGGGTGTCGCATTAGCGATGAAAGGCACACCCTAATGGCTTGTTCTCCAGGTGTTTGACACGTCCCACGTCCCCTTTTTTTTTTCTACCTGTGCCGCTGAAAAGGGCTCGCAATAATGGCTTTTTCTCCAGGCGTCTGACACAGCTGGGTGCCCGCGACGCATTACGTGCAGGTGGTCACTTAACTTTCGTACGGAAATATTTACGACAGGAGATTCTGCTACCGTTGCAGTCTCATTTAAAAATATTTCACAGGTCAAGAATTAGCGTTGCAAATCTGTAGAAACAAAATCCTATAAATATAAGTGTCCAAAAAAAAATATTCGTCAGCATTGTGATACAGTCACACATTTCATAACTCTTAAAGTACGTTTCTTGGTTTCCAACATCCTTTTCATAAATCAGAGTCCCTAAACACTACTCATTATTCCTTACCTCATTATACATATACATATTCGTCGACACTTCTTCAATATTTCATCGTGAGAAATACGTAGCATAATAAACATTCCTCAACAACATAATACGCATCGTCGTCGTAATAATAACATCATAACACCTCAGTCAAATCTCAAAATCGTCGTAACTTCCTCCAATAATTTCTGAGCCTAAAAAAATTCTCTGCTCATTTCAATAGTGTCATCTACCTCAAACGTACTTTAAAATCATGCTCCCTTACGAAATACGTCATTCAAAGCTCTCATAGTATCACAATGATTCCGAAAAATATGAGCGTTTCTCAAAGTACAGACAAAATACAGTTTCATAAGTGTGAAGTTACCCAACTGTGTATTGCGTAAACATGTGTCACTGATGTAGTAAAAAGAATGTTTGTTTCTCTGTCAAATAATCAGATAGCTGTGTAATTCTGTGTTAGAGAAATATGGTACCGATGTGTAAAGTTGTATAAGCAAATACCATATTAGCTAGGGTTCCTTGTGGTTGCCACACACATGGTACACAAAGTAAGCGTGTACCCCCCTGAGGATTAATGTAATTATACCCTCAGGTGTTACAGATTACAGCAATGAAATGAAATGTATAACTGAAAACCTTTGTATCATTGTACTTCAAATATCTTTAAAAATAAATGTTTTAAGTACAAAATTAATCACTCAAATGCGTGTCCTGTAGCGCTAAATGTGCGTCTTGCTGTAAGATAATTCTGTGGAAGTGTCGTAATTATCGTCCTCCGAAAGCTAAGTTCTGCAGAAGTCAATGTACTTACCCCATCAGAAACGAAAGTGAAATGCTTTGTGTATAGATATCTTAGTTATTACGCTTATTGCCGTGATGAGGAAAGTACTGTACAGTAACGTATTGTTATGCCACGAAAAAGGCTGTCTCATTGTTGCTATACCACAAAAGTTACTACTAAAACATGTTTTTCTTTCCAGAAGAATTCAGAAAACTGTGCAGATATAAAACAGATACACCGCAAAAGCAACATTGTAAATTGTCACTCATTAGTAGCGTCGTGATAAAGTCGTGTAGCTGTCACATAAACTAACTATTGTCTCATCTGGTATCTCACAGAAAGTACTTTAAATTCAGAATGTATTTTCAAATAAACCAAAATGTTGCATTAAAATCTCATTAGCAGTACTGGTAAATGTTCTAAGTATGTGAGCCTTATAGTCGTTACGTAATCGTGCAACAAACAAGCAAGAATGTACACACACAATAACACTGTGTCGTCTGTCCACAATAACAATGCATTCGTAATTTCTGTTTAAATAATTTCTCTTGGTTCTTGGCTGGATATTTAACTTCAAACATTGTTGCATGGTAACAGTTTCTAAAGCATACTAGTAACGTGAAGTGAAACGTTTTATGGCAAAGACAAAGTTAAAAAGCAGATTATCTTTCAATAAACGGTTTTACATGTGAAATATGGTGTAAACCTTTACTCTTCCTAGTACGCAGAGTTTCAACTTTAACGCAATTATCATGTCGTATACGTCGGATTCTGTAAGGTCCATTGTAAACTAGAAAGAATTTGTGACTCAAGTGTTTCTTCTTATGTGACAATGAATGAGCTTTAATGAGAACTTTCTGACCAATATACAATTTCTTTGTATTTGCTTTACCGTGTAGTTTTCTCCTTTTGTCTGCTGCAGATTTTATATTTTTAAGAGCCAAATCAATTATGTCTTTGTGTCGAAGTTTACGTGTATTTGGGAAAGGTACAAGCTCTCTGATTCTGTTCGGTGGTTCTTCATTCTTTAGTACAAGAGTAGGTGGTAAAGCAGTGGAATCATGAGGCATTTCATTCAGCACATTTTGAAATAAGTGTAAATATCTGTCCCAATGCTCATGCTTTCTGTGACAATAAAGTCTGCAAAGCTTATTGATTTCTTTCATAATCCGTTCAGACGGGTTACAATGTGGTGAGTACAATGAAATAAAAACAGGTTTGATTTTATGGTTGCGAAGCATGCGTGACCAAACAGCAGATCTGAATTGCGGTCCGTTATCTGAAATGACTTTACTAACGTGTCCAACTTCACGTAAGAAATTTTTAACAAAGGCGTTGGATACAGACCGTCCAGTGGCTTTACGTAACGGTGTGAAAGAAACAAATTTTGAAGTAAGTTCAACAGCGACTAGAACGTACGAAAATCCATTAGATGTTCTGACAAGCGGTCCCAAGAGATCAACAGCAGCAAATTCTTTTAATTTAGAAGGAATGATAGGAAACAACGGAGCACGATGTGAGACAGTAGATGGTTTCGCCTTTTGACAAAGTTTACAAATAGACAAGACTCTTCGAATTCGCTTTTCCATATTGTTAAAATAACAAGTCGTTCGAAGAATATGATAACATTTTCGTGGACCAAAATGTGCGTAGCTGAAATGAATGTACCAAATGAGCTTATTAACAAAATCGTCAGGAATGCAAAGTACCCATAGCTTGTCATCAACAGTGCAGCGTTTGAACAGTATGTTGTTTCTAACCAGATAATAATGCCGAATCTGTGTGTGTGTCCTTTCATGCCATTTGCTCTTGATGTCTTTCCAAATCGGATCTTTATCTTGTTCATGAGCAATGTCCTTTAAAGATGTGGTGATGAAGTTTTCAAAGGCGACTTTCTGAATGTAAAGAATACTGAAATTTTTCTCGAGGTTGCCTTCTGTGGTACTTTTCTCAAGCCCAGCCGGTGCGCGTGACAGTGCGTCCGCAACAATGTTCTCCTTGCCGGGAATGTAGACTATTGTGAAGCGGAATTCTTGCAGAAACAATGCCCAACGTTTTAACCTGTCATGATTTAATTTTGAAGACATAAGAAATTGTAATGCACGATGATCACTGTATACTTTTACGTGCTTACCAGAAAGAAAGAAACGGAATTTGTTAAATGCCCAAACGATAGCTAAAGCTTCTAATTCAGTAACGGAATAATTTTTTTCAGATTTGGTTAGCACTCGGCTAGCAAAAGCAATGGTTTTCTGAATGGTAGTGTCATTTTCTATGGCTTCTTGAAATAAATGGGCACCAAGACCGACTTTAGAAGAATCCGTGCTAAGGCAGAAATCTTGTGACAGATCTGGATGAGCTAAGATTGGCGCGTGAAGTAACGCGTCTTTCAAAGAATTGAATTCCAATTGTGCTTGTTCGTCCCAGTTCCAAATAGTATTTTTTCCAGTGAGAGAACAAAGTTTTGGTGTAACAAGAATTTGCATATTCAGAAAACGACGGTAAAAATTTACGAGACCTAGAAAACTGCGGACTTGTCTTTTTGTGGATGGAACTGGAATGGCTCTGATTGCTTCTAACTTTTCAGGATCCGGCTGAATCCCTTCAGAAGAAATAATATGTCCCAAAAACTTCACCTTTGTCCTACCGAATTCAGACTTTTCCAAGTTAACTGTAATTCCAGATTCTGCAAAAATACGTAACAAACTGTTGAGGATGCGATTATGTTGTTCCCATGAAGCTTCTGCTATCAGAATATCGTCCACATACAAGGTGATGTGACGTTTTAAGAACTCAGGTAATATGGAATTTAACCCACGAATGAATGCTGCCGAAGAAATGTTCAAACCAAAAGGAAGTTTCCGAAACTGATAACAAACGCCGAAACAAAGGAAAGCTGTGTATTTTCTACATTCTGGATGAAGTTCGATCTGATAAAAGCTGGATCTGAGATCAATGGAAGACAACACTTTTACACCATTAAAATTTTGAAGAAGTTCTTCTAACGTTTGCGGCCTGTCTGTTTCAGGAATAATGATCGTATTGATTTGTCTCGAATCTAAGACAAGCCTGATCGATCCATTTTTCTTCTCAACAACATGTAATGGATTGTTGTATGAGCTTACTGCAGGCTCAATAATGCCCTCATCGAGCATAGATTGTATTTCTGTTCTAACACGGTCCCTATAATGTGCTGGAATTACATATGGTCTAACACAAAATTTAGTATGCTCACGAACACGAAATTGGTATTGAAATCCCTTGATTGTTCCTGTTTTATGAGTAAAAACTGTGGAATGTGCTTGTAAAATCTCAAAAAGGTCCTGCCTATCAGTGTCATTACAATTCTCAATTGTTTGAATTTTATTCTGAATTAACTTATTAGTGTCAAATGCGCCGTCGATATCATCCCTGTCAGTACTTGCAGAGTGATTGTTAGTGTCTAGTTCCGTAGAAAATTCCGAACTGTTGTCTAACAGAACGTAAAGCCGATTAATTTCCTCATCATGGTTTGAGAGCCAATCTTCAAATTTCAAAGCTATTGACTTACCTTCTTTTTCTAAAGTTATTTCAGCATCGTGAAAGTTTAAGATTGCTTTGTATTCATTCAAAAAGTCTACTCCCAGTATAATTTCCGTCGACAATAATGGAACAATAAGGAAGTTCGTAGAGAAGCTGTGGCTTTGACAAAAGAATTCTAGGTTGGTTTGTTGGCGTACATCTACACTTTTTCCAAAGATTGCACCTTGTAATTTAATCTTACGTAACGGAAGTGTGGGGCAATCGTTCGATTTGTTGCATTTGCTAAAGGCTGTTTCACTGATTACTGAAATGGGACTGCCAGAGTCAAGTACTGCCGTAAATTTTACGTCATTTACTGTAATGCAAATCACAGGATATGCAACGTTGTTATGTTTTACGTTGTGTTCTTGGAGTAAGATGTCCCTAATATCTTCCATTTTTACGTAATTACTAGCTACGGCAGCTGCGTCGTTAGTGTCATAAGAACGTTTTGTGGCTGCCAGCGGTGTGAGTCATTGCCTATTGTCTCTTTGTTGGCGCGCGTCGTTATTGGGGTTTGGAGACCTAACTTCTACAAATTCACCGTGACGAGAGGGCCCTGCTCTGTTTGAATCCCGCCAGTTCTGATGCAATTCAGGTCTGTCGTTACGATCATATCGTCTGTCGTCATGTCGGTAGATTCCATAGTTTCTTTCTTGTCGGTCACATGGTGGAGAATTTCTCCCTGAATCGTAACTGCGCGCTGGTCCGTTGCGTCTAAAGTTATTCTGTC
Organism: Schistocerca piceifrons; assembly: GCF_021461385.2. NCBI lineage: Eukaryota > Metazoa > Arthropoda > Insecta > Orthoptera > Acrididae > Schistocerca > Schistocerca piceifrons. Next base: position 349,127,747 of record NC_060145.1, read on the forward strand.
TCCCTTGATAGTATTTATTTTGGTTCCCATATTGTCTGTTTCTCTTATTGTCTCTGTGATAGTCATTACCACGGAGAGGTGATCTTTCCCTGTAGTTATTACTACTCTGCCAACGGTTGTCATACGGGTGGTGTCTGTTTTGGTCACGATTTGTGTTGTGAGAATAGCCTTGTCGTGTCAAGTTATTACTTCTTTCATCGCGGAATTGCGACGGATGTGACCTGTAATTGTTGTGTTCCTGGTTTCGCGTTCCGCGATTGTCAGTGTCAATTTCTAATTCTTGTAACAGTCCCCGAAATGCTTCAATGTCGTCTTTGCAACGTCCTGCCAAAATAATATGTCGTAAATGTTCAGGCAGTTTGATTAAGCAAATGCGGATGAGTTCTGAGGGGCTGTATGGGTTTGAAAGATACTGATTCTTATGCAACATGTCTTCAAAATATTTCATAAGACTGGAAAATTCAGATTGTTCGAAACGTTTCATCATTATGATGCTATGTTTTACACTGTCTTGTGTGGCTTGAGACCAATATGCTGAGAGGAAGGCATGGTAAAACTCTCCTTCACTGTGGCAATCGTGAATTACCGATCGCATTCTTACAGCTGGTTCATTCTCCAAGTAGCCACACATAAATTCTAATCTGTGTTCCAACGACCAGTTTGGAGGAAAACAATGAGAGAATTGATGGAGCCATGCTTGTGGATGAATGTCGTTGCCAGAATTCTTAAATGTTTTGAATTTACGTGTAGTAATGAACAGCTTATAGTCAAAATCATCATGTCGGCGAGTAGCATATCGGTCATTGTTACGTCGTGTCGGCGGTTCCATATCGAAATTCGGTGCACATTGCCAGTTTCTTTCATAACTTACGAAATGCCCTGTGTTATTATTTTGCGTCTTTTCCGTATTTCTAAGTCCCTCTTCCCGTGTTGGAGCGCGAGTGTCCTCTGAAATACGTAATTCTTGTATTACCTGTGTCAGCTGATCTTGTACTTCCCGGATTTCTCTTTGGTGTTGTGTATTAATTTGATTCTGATTTTGTTTGAATTTTCTTATTTGTTCATACTCTTCTGTGTCAGTGAAGGCTACGGGTCTTGTGTCATTCAGATCATCATCTACCTTTGTAGATAAGTTAGTGACCTGATCCGAAAGTTCGGCTACTTTCTCCGATAGTGTACTTATTTCTTCAGTGTGTTTTTCTGAACCAAGTTTCAGAGTATCTACTGTGTCCTTAAAGTTTTCCTGAGTTTTTGCAAGTTGCGTAACCGAATCGGTAGATGCAACTGAGTCAAATTTAGCTTGCAAGGTCTCATGATTTTCATGAACAATAATTTGCAGTTCTTTTATGGCTGCTTCGTGATTCTGTAATGCATTTTCATGCCGCGAAAAAATAGGTTGGAAATGCTCACAAATTTGTGTTTTTACGTCATTACAGACTTTTTGACATTTCGATTCAATGTTATGTAACTCAGTAGTTAAATCTTCACGTGTTTGTTCAAGTGTTTGTTCCAATGAGTCTAACTTTTTAAGATTTTGTTCCACTGTGTCTAACTTTTTGAGATTTTGTTCCACTGTGTCTAACTGTTGCTGTGTTTGTCTCTGATTTTGTTCCATTTGTTGCATTAATTGCAATAATAATGTATTAGTGTCTGGAATCTGTTTCTCTACGCTTTTCGGCAGTGCATTTGCACCGACAACATTCACATTTTGACAAGCAGAAAATGTGTCTTGACTTATTTGAGAAAACGGTGATGACCCAAAACCTGAATCTACAGTATTTGCGAAATTGTGTCCTGTCATTTCGGATTCCTGAGGCGAGCTGTTGCCGACCGATCGATCGATAATGCGTCCCTCTTCACTAATTGTTTCACTGTCCACGCCATTGTTTGCCGCCTGCTCCATTTCCCTATGAACAGTTACCAAATTACTACTTTGAACATCAGTTAATTCATTACTCGGTGGCGCTAACACACTGCTTTCATTTTCACTGTCATTTCTCAGTTTACTTTGGAGCCTAGTATTACGTTTTTCACACGCCATTATTGTCACAGTATTTCACACGACAACACAGAAAAACACAATTTGAAGAGCAAAAATAAGAGAACACATTAACATAACACTGAAAATAATATCTAGTTAATTACAGCTGCGAAATACTTGGTGCAAATCTACATGCATGCCACAACTGTTTTACTGTACAACAATGAAAAACTACAACTACAAAGGAAATTCTCTCTATGATTACGCGCTACCAATAAACAAAATCTACACTAATTACACAAACTACAAGAAAAAAATCAGAAGATTCCAGTGAGGTATCCTAGGCTAAGGGTCGACATATGAAACGTCCCCTTTGAACAATTTATACACGGGACTTCCCCTTTAGAACAATTATACACGACTGTGCTTAACCTGACACACAATATTTTTAGCGCAACGCAATCTGACTTTCAAAATTCCCTACAAAAGAATGGCCCTGACTAACATTAAACTATACCTTTCACAAATCACTTACCTCACAAAAATCTTCGCTGCTCAAGCTACTGCAATACAGCGAGCGCCACTACTGCCAGCTAAATAAAAGATTCAAACTACTGAAGGCACTAACTACTGATAGGGATAGTTAGCAAAATGAAAGATATTAATAGAGAACAAACAATGTATTTACCTTAATATCATCACAAGTCATAATATATATATCAGTTCATGACAAATTGGAAACCTCCGCCATCTCTCTCCCCACATCCACCACTGCTGGCGGCTCACCTCCAACTGCGCAACGCTACGCGCTGTTCGCATCCAGCTGCCGCTGCCCAACACTACAATGGCGAGTATTACAACAATGCAAAGCAGCCACAGACTGCACACAGCACAGCCAGTGATTTTCATATTGAGCGCTACGTAACGTTGCCAATAAGAAAACATAAAAAGCCTACTTACATAGAGAAAACATAAACAGCCTACTTACAAATTGAAGAAAGCTATTTAATAGTCACCATGAGCAACGAATGTAACAACACACAAATTCGATTGCAGAAAACGAAAATAAAAGTCTGCCGAGACCACACTGTCTATGCGAGCGCGAAGCAGAGGGCGCTAAAATGGTTGATTGTTCAAATGGCTCTAAGCACTATTTGGACTTAACATATGAGTTCACCAAACTGGTTGAACATAGGAAACATTCACGATGGTGAAATCTAGTTTACTGGCAGTTATTTCAAATCGTCGTTGAAGTCACGCGGTGTCGGAGACGCAAAAGTCTTTTGCGTTCTGGGAATCGGCACCAGCTCGGGCCACCTAACTTGATGGCGGGATCTTGATCACTACTGTCGACTTGAACAGCAGGAACGGTCACACCTCCAACTTCTGTTAGGTTGGCTACAAGGACCTGTTCCTATGCAGCGGAGTTGCACTGTAGTTTATCGATCGAGTCTTTTGTAGCCTAAAAGCAGTTCTCCAGCCCATCCCATTGCAAAACGTGTGGGTGAATCCTAAGGATCCAACTGGTGAGGTCATCGGTCCCGAGACTTACATACTACTTAAACCAACTTATGCTAAGAACAACACACACACCCATGCCTATGGGAGGACTCGGACCTCCTGCGGGAGGGGCCGCGCAATCCGTGACATGTCGCCTTAAACCACGCGGCCACATGGCCCGGCTCATCCCGTTGCAGATACTAAAGGTGTCGATTCGCGAGGTTTATCCTGCAGCATTCTGTGGCAAGTGTTGTTTTCCATTACCATGGGAGCAGTGTTGTGTTAGCCATCCGCTATCTGCTCGTGATGTTTAGATATACGAAGCACGCTGCAACCACGATCATTGCGTCTGTACTGTCGCCATCTGGTTATCGGCGCTACAGATCAACATAGTGTGGTCAGCTCTATCGTCCAACCCCTGTTATTGTAACCGTATTCTTGATCCATGGCTAGCTTCTTTCGTTACAATGATTCATGTAAATGCTTTGGTCACTCTCTCTAGAGACTGATTTTTATTTGGCCTGTCCTACAGCAAGTCCATTGCCCGCCCAGCTGCTGTTTTGTTGTGAGTGACAGTTTAGGAAACTTATAGCGGGGCAGGTTCTCATTTTCATATCCATTTGTAAAGAGATGGACTGCCACACTAGACTTTCAACGGTGTGTAGCTTTCCTGGAATCCTTATTTTGTTAGTTAATTATGTATTACGCGAAGAAACACGTACTGTAAGAGACGAAGTCCGACACCTGGAATATAAGATCAGCAGGTTAGTGACATGCTAGGGAACAATGATCACTGGTACGTCTGCTAAAACCATTTATTCCATCTTTCGATAGTCTGTATTGATCTGACTCTTAAGAGGAGAGATGAGAAAGATCCCAGTAAAAGCCACAGCTATTCACGTAACAGTAGGCGCTGTTACCAGACAAATAGGCACAGTCATTTCTGCGTTACAAATTACCTCCGCAGCCGGAAAATGTTACCCATGAAGAAATACAACGAATGTGGTAGGAATGTGGTTTGTGCACGACCGAACAACAGCTTATTTCCTGGACCTCGTGCAACAATACCTATTATGAACGTTTATCGAAAGCTGGATTGGTCGTTTAGGTCCAGTATAATAGCCTCCCAATTTACCTGCCTGAGCTTCGTCAGATTTCCAGAACGTTTAGAAAACTAAATATTCGTGAGGAAGATACGCGGCGGCAACTCATATGCGCGTTAACTGTTTCTACGTATGACGTAAATCCGGTACTCTGTATTTGTTTTACATTCGATGACAAGCTCGTGACGTGGAAAATTAAAAGCCCTGCCGACACCTCCGCGGGTCACTGGGGCCGGGGAACAGAACGGAGAAGCAATTTTCGCTAACGCAGACGTGGCAGAGGCAAAATGAATATAAAAAAAGAAGCGAAAGCGTTACTGCGTGAAAATAACGTGCAGAGGAAGTCCGTGGCAAAAGAGGAGGGAGGGCCGTACATTTCGTGTAATTGCAGCGCGCAAGCGGACGACACTGCCACCGGCGCCGCTTAGGTGGCAGCACCGTCGGGCGGATTCTACAATTAGGCTGCGGGCGGCGAAATGTTTGCGCGCGGCCGCCATTTTGCTAATTGTATTGTTGGCGCGCCGGCCAGCGCGTTAGCTGGTCGTACAGAATTATATAGTGCGCTTAGCGCCGGATTTAAGGTGGCGGCCGCTCATTTGCAGGAATTAAGTTCATTAGGGACCTGTCCGTGTTCGCCCGCGCCGGCGGTGAAGGCAGCCTTGTTATCTGATGAGCGATTGTTAGCGGCGTCGCGCGGAACGCAGCGCGGGCTGCTTCGCTTTCGCAAGCCGAGATCCTTAGCCTGACAAGTGTTAGGTGACGTGCTCGTCACTTCCTTCTCCCTCCTCTGTTTCCAAGCTGAGGAGGAAGCATGTGGGAAACTACGTCTGTAGGAAGTGTTGTTCGTCCCTTTCTTAAATGCAGACGTGTTTTATTTGTTACGGAGTGGTAGGGAAATTTGAAGACGAAAGAAATTTTCGCATCGTACTTCATTGCGAAGCTCGATGGAACTTGGACCAAACGTGTATAGAAATGCCATATTATAGAACATAATGTAACTGAAATAAATCTTCGCTAATTTCATATACAACCGTCGTCCCTGTCTGCCTATTTGAATACGATACTCTCCAAAACTACTAAACAAATTTTCATGGGATCTAGACATGTAACGTGAGCGTAGCTTGGGGCAAGACACAACTTCTATGTCATCAAAATCTGATCACAAAGAGGAAGGCACTGTAATTTAAAGTTAGATAAATGCCAAAGTGTGTTTGTATGTTACCTTTTCAGTATCAAACCGCTGAACAGTTTTCGATGAAATTTGGTGTTGAGACCGCTTGAACGCCGATGATGAACATAGGCTACGTGAGAATGTGTGCAGCGCAAGATATTGGTTGATTCATGTTACAAAAATTAGGGAAATATATCTACTCATTGAAAAAGCTACTTATTCTCTGACTTTTGACTTTAATCATATTTCTGATAATGCTTTTATTGATTGGAGTGTTCTGCACAATACGATTCAACGTAATGAATACAACGCTTATAAAATACGTAGCATATGTATTCTGTCCTGCTGTACTATAGCATAATGAATGTGAACAAAACTAGACACTTAATCAGTTTCGATGATATTTGATATGGGGAACATTTTTAAATTAGTCGACACAAACCATGTCGAAAAAATTTAAAGTTTTTGCGTAATGATCAACTGCCAATGCCTTTACGCATGCAAAATTCAGCTACATCGCTGTATACACTGAACAGAAAAAATATTATGACCACTGCCCACCACGAAGTTGGACACAGGGCGCGAGAAAACTATGTAAGCACAGCAGAGGCGGATGGATCTCACCCCGGCGAAGATATGGGCTGCAAATGGAAAATTCCATTGCGATAAGCGACTTAGTCAAAGGACGGATTATTATTAGGCAAAGCCTGAGAATAAGCATTTCGAAGACGGTGAAGCTGGTCGAATGTTCACGTGCTACTGTCGTGAGCAGCTACGGAAAAAGGTAGAAGGATCGTAAACTAAGCACTAAATGGTTTGACGCTCACGATTATTCGCAGAACGTGTGGTTCAGGGGCTCATCTGTTCTGTAAAGTAGGATGGGTGGTGATCTACGGCTTCTTTGCCGAAAGAGCACAAACCTGGTACACGTACAAGTGTTTCAGAGCACACTGTTCATCATACATTGTTGGACATGGAGTTCCGCAGCAGATCACCCCTACGTATTCACATATTGACCCAAGGACATAGTCAGTCACGATTTCAGTGGGCACGTGACCATCGGGGTTCGGCCGTCGATCAATGAAAAAGTGTCGGCTGTTCGGGTGAATCACATTTTTGCTACACTATGACGATGGTCGTCTCCAAAAACGCCGTAATCGAGGTGAACGGCGGCTCGAAACGTGCAACGCGCCACCACAGACGCAGGTTGGTGGAAGCAGTATTATGCTATCGCAGATATTCTCATGCAGTTAAATGTTACCTGTGGTAGTACCCGAAGGCACGCTTCCAGCTGCAAATCTCCTGCACCCCTTAATGCTTGATGTCTTTCCCGACGGCTATGTCATGTCGCGGCACTATAATTGTCTCTGTCTCGGAGCCAGAACCGTGATGTGAGGAGCTTTATGGTGAACTCACCTGATGTCTCAGCCACAAAAATCGCCTCATGTAAATCCTATAGAACTCATGTGGGTTGTCGTCGCGCACAGTTACCGCGTACGCAGATCAGCGACCAATTACTTAATGCCGCATACATCCGCAACCCTGTCAACAAACTTTGGATCAGTGATACGCAGAATCAGGGATGTATTTCGTTCCAAAGCCGGACAAATAAGCTCTTAATCATGTGGTCATAATGTGGTCATGTGGTCATCAGTGTATACAGCACGTCGTCGTGCGGTAAAGTTGTTGAGAGGTGGGGACCAAGTAAGCATCGCGCTACGCTTACGAGAGCAAGCAGACACTTGGGAGCAAGTCACACTGTTGCACGTACAACAGCTCCCTTACTTACCATCAATCACTATAGTAAAATTATTGATAAGCAAGCCTAGCCGCAGGTAAAAGTTAGTACGAGTAAGTCGACCAGAAATGACACTTTTATTCAAAGAATATAATTACACTGAAGTCGCAGCGATTTATGCTGGTCACCTGAGTATTAAAAACGACGGGATATGGTTTTGAATATGTCTTTAATAAATTATGTGTCCTTTGGAAGTCAGATGTGGAAGCTGGAGAGATCTGGAGAGAACGAATAAGAGTCTCTAATCGTTCTTTCCACCAGCCTGTCGTCTTCTAAAGTTGTGTCCTCAGCGCAGAAGACAGCTCGTCCGTCGTGGCATCTTCTTCGGCAGAGGCTGCTATGCTGTCATCTCGAACCTGTGATTGTGCTTTTTAAGGGATGCTACTTGTCCAGGTTAGCCTCCGTACTTACAGAGGACAAGATGACAGTGATGGTAGGTGACACATCTCATTAATGTATCCTGCTTGGTTATTACTTAAATATCCACACATTATACACTGTCTGTTACAACACTCGACATAGCTTTCTCAATTGTACTGAATCTTCTCTGATAACTTCCAATGTAGAGTACAACATGTCCGTCCCTCCAGAACGCCCGAAGCAGAGTGACTAGTGCAGCCAAAGTACTTCGGCTCCCAGGCGTGCCAAAGCAATCCGAAGGTGTCCGAAGCACTTTGGTTGCAACATCGCTACACTTATATTCATCAAAACTAGTGAAACTTAATAAACAAACTCGTAGGGTAATCATGAGAGATTTTCATACTAAGAGCTACGTTAAATAAAATGAAAAGTATATAAATAATTAATAAGAGAAGTTAGGCGTTTTGGCGCCTAGCGCCAGAATGTATAGACCAATCAGAACCTAGTTCAGTACAATTGGCGGACTCTCCCGTGGGACTGGTACATACTGTACCATATATCGCTTGTATCTCACTCCACTTTTGTACCATATGCTACTTCCGCGTGTATCAAGCTGCATCAAGGCGAGCGCCTAGCAAAATAAAATGCTGGCGCCCACAGCTCGGAATATCACACATCCCAATCCTTCTTGGTTTTCCGGCCTGCCGCTGAGGCCGAGAGGTTCTAGGCCCTTCAGTCCGCTACCTGTTTTTACGCCAGCCTTCCGACACTTGTCTATTGCCTGAATATACGCAGGAGGTTGTTAACCCTACTCTTGTTGAAATGAATTAGCTTCTCCTGTACAAACACAGGAAACTTAACAACTGTTATTTCTACTAACTCAGATTCACGTAAACAATCAGTTGAGTACTGGTTCTATTCGCTGTAGAGCTGAAAGAACTCCTTATAACTATGGCAGCCATTGCTTTCATAGCTCCTAGCTGCAAATATTTCTGTTCTTATACTGTTTTGTGTATTTGTGGACCAGTATTGATTTAATAATGCCCTAACAAACTGTTGGTACGTTTTACATGTGTTACTGGCTCCTGTTCCCCATGATGTTGCGTACCCTTCAAAACGACTGGCTACAAATTTGATTTTCTGCAGTTCTATCATGTTGTCAGATATGATGCCCTCAAATTGAGAAAGCAACAGGATGTATACTACATTTGCTAGAAAAGTTATGAAATTTGTAAGCATTGGCAATACTGACTCCTTCATTAAGATGAGCAACACCCTTACGTTTTTCCTCTTCAACCCACGTTTCCATTGGATTGGGGTTGGTTTGGTCGAAGAGACCAAAGAACGAGGTCAACGGTCTCATCGGGTGAGGGAAGGATGAGGGAGGAAGTCGGCCGTGCCCTTTCAAAGGAACCATCCCGGCATTTTCCTAAAGCAATTTAGAGAAATCACGGGAAACCTAAATAAGGATGTCCGGACGTGGGATTGGACCATCGTCTTCCCGAATGCGAATCCAGTCCGCTACTCACAGAGCCACCTCGCTCGGTGAGCGTTTTTAGTTCCTGTTTTGATGAAACTTCCATATTATCTGTATTTTTACTCACCCCACTTAGTTGAGATATGTTTTCTACCTTCTATTTCTCACAAACGACACTGAATCGTATTTGTATTACCAGTATAAATAGATTCCATTCGTGATACTTTACGGCTAAGGACTGAATTTTCGACTTTTACATCTACGACTTGTTTGTTTTGCTTTACATGGATGTCTTTGCAAGTTTTGTTTATTTTACTCTCACCATCATTCAGTTAAATGACTTCATCTCTAACTGACAATACAAAAGTATCTTGAATTCGCATGAGATTATTTATTTTCACTACATCATCAACTTACGATTAATCTCTTGCTTACACTTATCTAATTTTTGTCCCCATTCTTTACTCTCATGTTCATTTCTTTTCTCACAAGCCTCTATTCCAGTTTCATGAGAATCATCCCTGGTCTCTAAATGTTTAAACTCACGATTAATTTTTTCTTCTATCTCCTCGTTTGTTGCTTCTATGTTATCAACAAGTAACTTTTGCCATTTTTTAAATTCTTTTTGACCCTGTTCTATCTTTTCTTCTGGCCCTAGTTTAATTCATTTTGTCCCTGTTCTATCTCTTCTTCTAGCCCTATTTTTTATTCTTTTTACTCCTGTTCTATTTATTATTCTTGAACACTCAGCGGTCAACATATTGCAACACTGTACTCTTCCCCTTGTTTGCCTTTACAGTTGTGGCTCAAATGGTTCAAATGGCTCTGAGCACTATGGGACTCAACTGCTGAGGTCATTAGTCCCCTATAACTTAGAACTAGTTAAACCTAACTAACCTAAGGACATCACAAACATCCATGCCCGAGGCAGGATTCGAACCTGCGACCGTAGCGGTCTTGCGGTTCCAGACTGCAGCGCCTTTAACCGCACGGCCACTTCGGCCGGCCTTACAGTTGTGTATTCGACCCTGAGTTACTTTTTGTACCCGTGTGACAATGTGCGACCGCACTGTAGAAGATTAGGAAAGCGACAATATTCGGCGAATAGACTGGCCTTCCCGTACCCCCAACTTAAGCCTTTCGAGGACGTGTGGGTACATTTGTGCGACTTACTGCAGCACGTCCACATGTACATGCGACCATCCAGCAGTTGTCACATGCGCTGATGGAGGAAGAGAACTCCCTGGCACAGGAACTTCTTACCCACCTGATGGCCAGCTTGGGAATGCGTTACGGAGCATGCATTGCCGTCCGTGGTGATTAGACGTGTTATATTCCTGGCTGTGGCAGCCAGTATTTTATTTTGCTAGAAGCTCTCCTTGATGCAGGGTGATACACGCAGAAGTAACACATGGTACAAAAGTGGAGTGTGATACAAGCGACAGATGATACAGTATGTACCAGTCACATGGAAGAGTCCGCCAACTCTACTGCACTTGCTTCTGATTGGTCGGCACATACGAGTGCTAGGCGTCAAAACGCCTAACTTCTCTTGTTAATTATTTATATACTCTTCATTGTATTTAACCCAATTTTTAGTATGACAATCTCTCATGGTTACCCTACGAGTCTATCGGTTTTGTTTATTACATTTATTATTTTAAGAAACATAAGAGTAACGATACTTTAACCGAAGTGATTCAGACAACTTCGGGTCGCTTTGGCGCAACAAGTGCTTCAGCTGCGCTAGTCACTCTGTTTCGGGCATTCTGGAGGGACGAACACGGAACTCAGTTTCGGGCGTACTATGGGGACATGACGTACTCTGTATCGGAAGATATCAGAGAATTTACTGTACAATTAAGAAAGTTATGTCTAGTGTTGTAAAAGACAGCGTAAAATGTGTGAATATTTAAATAATAACCAAACACGATGTACAGTATGTGATCAAAAGTATCCGGACACCTGGCTGAAAAATGACTAACAATTTCATGGCGCCCTTCATCGGTAATGCTGGAATTCAATACGGTGTTGGCCCTCCTTTAGCCTTGATGACAGCTTCCACTCTTGCAGGCATACGTTCAATCAGGTGCTGGAAGGTTTCTTGGGTAATGGCAGCCCATTCTTCACGGAGTATAGCATTGAGGAGAGGTATCGATGTCGGTCGGTGCGGCCTGGCACGAAGTCGGCGTTCCAAAACATTCCAAAGATGTTCTATAGGATTCAGGTCAGGACTCTGTGCAAGCCAGTCCATTACAGGAATGTTATTGTAGTGTAACCTCTCCGCCACAGGCTGTGTATTATGAACAGGTGTTCGATCGTGTTGAAAGACGCAATCGTCATCCCCGAATTGCTCTTCGACATTGGAAAGCGAGAAGTTGCTTAAACTTCAATGTAGGCCTGTGCTGTGATAGTGCCACGCAAAACAACAAGAGAGGTGCAAGCCCCCTCCGTGAAAAACACGACCACACCATAACACCACCGCCTCCGAAGTTCACTGTTGGCACTACACACTCTGACATATGACGTTTACCGGGCATCGCCATACCCACACCCTGTCATCTGATCGCCATATTGTGTACCGTGATTCGACACTCCAAACAACGTTTTTCCACTGTTCAATCGTCCATTGTCTACGCACCTTACAGCAGGCGAGGCATCGTTTGGCATTTGGCATATGTGGCTTATGAGCAGCCATGAAATCCGTGTTTTCTCAGTTCCCGCCTAATGTAATAGTACTTGCAGTGGCTCTTGATGCAGTTTGAATTCCGGTGTGACGGTTTGGGTAGATGTCTTCCTATTACACATTACGACTCTCTTCAACTATCGATAGTCTGTCAGTCAGCAGACGAGGTCGGCCTGTATGTTTTTGTGTTGTACGTGTCCCTTCTCGTTTCCACTTCACTATCACATCGGAAACAGTGGACCTAGGGATGTGTAGGAGTGTGGAAATCTCGCATACACACGTATCACACAAGTGACCCCCGATAACCTGACCACGTTCGAAGTCCGTGAGTTCCGCGGAGCGCCACATTCTGCTATTTCACGATGTGTAATGACTATTGGATTCGCTGATGTGGAGTACCTGGCAATGTGGAGTATCTGGCATAGGTGGCAGCACAATGCACCTAATAAGAAAAACGTATTAGTTTGGGGGTGTCTGGATACTTTGGGCAACATAGTGTATTAATTAAAATTGTCGACTACTATTGTTACTTCAGATCGCCCTCTGTAGATACAGAGACTAATCTGATCAAGTGGCATCTCATAAAAAGCACAATCACAGGTTCGATATGACAGCTGAGCAGCCTCCTCCGAATAAGATCCTTCAGCCAACGAGCTTTCTCCTGCGCTGGGGACGCAACCTAAGAAGATAGCCGGTTATAGAAACTTATTCAATATCTACAGATCTATCCAGCTTCCAGATCTGCCTCCCAAAGGACACATAATTTATACATGGCATCCCTTGCAGGGAATTTGTGTTTGAAGGAGAGGCTACTTTCCGTTAACGAGAACTGTGAAATGGCTGAGATGTGAAATCATAGTGAGAACAGTGGACTGTAATGATTATCATAAAAACGCCCGGATCAGTAGAATATGAACAGTGAAAAATATAAAATGCGACACTGTGTGAACGGTGAAATTATGACCTGTTTTAACAGTTAGGCAACAAAATTTATAAATGCAGCTAATTAATCCGCGTCGCGTAGTTGAAAGTGAAAACTCGAAAACGCAAATCGACGTTACAGGTGTGTTTTATTTCACCGCTAAGAGAAACAACGCTTCAGGGAGCCGTTAGCAGAGCAGCGTACAGCAGGGAAGGCGGATGACATGGAAGCAACACCTGTCGCCTCCACCAACTGCAGTCCAACGTTAGCGAGTGGCGAATGGCAGAGATAGGCGTCTGTGGTTGACTGCGGCGGCCAAAGACACCCAACCGACAAAAAGAGTGCGGCGAGCAGCAGAATCGCGCCGGAGAAGAAGGTAGTGCGTACGCTAATCACTCCACAGCTAGTGAGAGGAAGCAAATATTGACAACCATAAGGATTTTTTAAAAATATCGTTGAGTTGTTTTGTAACAGTTTCTTTAATAGGAAAATGTCAGCGGAAAATGAAACGCGGTACAATCTTAGAAGTAGAGAGGCAGTGCAGCCTTAGGGTAATGAAACTGAAGAGTCAAGCCAATTACAGGGCATGCCCGATGAAATTAGTGATGTAAGTAAAGAGGAAAGTGTACAAAATCAAATGGATGATAGCTATTTACCAGAATCATCTAATGTAGAAACTAAGGTTTTCCGAGAGAACATAATTTCAAATTTCGAGAGGTGGATTCTGATGTAGGTGACACGAACGTTAATGATAAGTTAAATAAGGTAGGTAATGATTGCAGAGGTGATGACTCTGACACCGCCACTGCTAATGAATCAGCAAGTACAACAAATAGATTAAGCCGTGGAACAGCATCAGTAGATACATTGCCTATACAAGATAATGATAAAAGTATGGTTGAAATATTAATGGAGTTAGTAGCTGGGCAAACAAGGGTGTTGTAACTGACAGTTCGAAAGTTCTTACAACACAACTTTTATTTATGTGAGTCTACATGGAACCGACTGAATAACAACGAAAAGTCACAATCACAAAGCTAGTAAGAATTTCCTACTAGAGGCAACAAAAGATAACTTCTAAGTTTCCCACAAGAGTCCGTGGTAACACACATAATTCTAAGTCCTATTCCAATGGCGAAGACGTAGTCTTCCATGGAGACGTCCTTGAGGTCGGTATTCGGCGTGAATTGACGTCCGGTGCTGGTTCTACCGTTGAAATAGTATTGGCCAGCCAATCAGATGTTGATGTAGTAATACTTCCTGTAGGCCATCTCGAGCTCCCTCTGCAGGAAGTAGTACGCCGAATGTCTGTTTCCAAAACAGCCGATGTTTACCATTGCTTACGCCTTGGGCGTAGACAACCTGGACTGTACACGACAACATAACTAGTAGTGATCATAATGTCATAACATACACACTAACTCACACTCAGAACACAATGACCAAATCACACACCAGACACTTGCTGTTGCACAAAGCATACTGGTTCAAATTAACGGAAATTATCCACCGACACGATCTAGAAAACATCAATGGAAGTATCGATTATAGGGCACACAAGTTAACACAGGTAATATAACATGCACAAAACACTTCAATACTGACAGCAAAGAACACAAAATGCTTACCAGTACCATGGACCAACGAACTCGCGAAACTCAAACAAGACGCAGGACGCAAACGAAAATTATTTCAAAGGGCGATAGCAGATAGGGACAGACGAATAAGACTTGAAGCATATAGGCATGCACAAGACTTATATAGACAGACCCAATACAACAATGGGAGCTATTTGTAACAACACACATAGAGCAAAATATGTGGGGGCAACAATACAAAACACTGACAGAGAAGATAAAAACCCCGCTAGTTCTGGGAACGCTAAGGCAGGATGACGGCTCGATGACGAGGGGATGGAGGAATACAGCGGAGTTTCTGCTGTATAAACTGCTCCCTGACGACGTTATCGATACAGACACACAATATCGTGCAACACTAAGAGAAAACCTACACACACCGTACAACACTGCAACTGTCACTTGTCCTTTTGCGCAAGAAGAGGTTACGCTGGCATTCTCAGAGCTCAAAAACAAAAAAGCACCTGGACCAGATGGTATCCACCCGGAAACACTGAAAAAACTAGCACCGCAGATCACCCCGTTCCTAACAGCGTTACTGAACGATGCCTTACGGCTGGGCAGGGTACCTACAGTATGGAAAACTTCCAAAGCAGTCATTATTAAGAAATCAGCGGACAGGGATCCTTCAGATCCAAAGACTTACTGGCCAATATGCAATATGCTTAATAATTCAGGAGAAGCTACTGTGTAAGCGTTTGCAAGCAACCAGAGCTCTCAGGGGTATGAGCCAACACCAGTTCGGCTTCAGAACTGGCAGATCAATAGATGATGCCATCAACCTGGCCCTGCTCATAGTTAACACCACAAAACATAAATACGCCATGGCAATAATGATTGACATTGCCGGAGCATCTGATAATCTCTGGTGACCCGCACAGTTTCAGAGGCTAAAACATCTGGAGGTACCGCAGTCACTGTACAACAGTTTTCTAGACTACTGTAAAGACCGAGTAGTCGAATGGCAGATGGACAGCTGGAAAGTAATTAAAAGAATTACCAAAGGCTGTACTCAAGGATCGATCTGCGGCCCCATCTTCTGGGACATAACAATCGAACCCCTCCTACAACTGAAAGGGGATGACAGGTCAGACGGAATTGTCGCCTACGTAGATGACCTATTAGTTGAAGTCACTGCAAACAACAGAGTCCAGTTAGAAGAAAAAGCCAGTGGAATACTCAGTGGTGTCACAACAACAAACTCAGGATAGCCGAAAGCAAAACAACATACACTTTACTGAAAGGATCACTGCAAAGGAATCCTTCGGTTAAAATTGGGGACACAAACATCAAACGAGCACACATTACGCGCTATCTTGAGGTGCACATAGATGAAAAATTGAATTTCCACGAACACATAAGGCTAACAACAGACAAAGCAAAAAAAATACTACACAAACTGGTGAGGCTAAATTCAAAACAGTACAGACTACCTCTACCAGTCATACGTACATACCACTGTGCGCTCTTCGAATCAGTACTCAGCTGGAACCGCGCGGCCGCTACTGTCGCAGGTTGGAATCCTGCCTCGGGCATGGATGTGTGTGATGTCCTTAGGTTAGTTAGGTTTAAGTAGTTCTAGGTTCTAGGGGACTGATGACCTAAGATGTTGAGTCCCATAGTGCTCAGAGCCATTTGAACCAAGTACTCAGCTTCGCAGCTAACACATGGGCACATAGACTGAACGTGGTCTCCAACAAAGCATCCGTCAGACGAGGGCAGAGAAATGTCCTGCTTAGGCTATCTGGAGCCTTCAGTACCACCTCAGCGGATGCACTGTGTGTGGTGCTCGGAATATGCCCCATAGATATCACGATCAAATACAGAGCTGCAAGGAACTAGTTAAAGGTGGGGAGACTAGATAAGGTACACACTATTATCGGTGTGCCGATAGAGACGATATGTCACCTTAAAAGTTGGCGTTTGGATACATGCAAGGTGAGTGGGATGTAAGTGGTAGGGACGTAGTCTGCACGACTTCCTCCCTGACATAAGGGAGCGGTTGAGAATGAGACATATCGATCCCAGCCGCGGTATGGTACATTTCTTAACCGGACACGGACCTTATCCCACGCACTTAAACCGCGTGAGTCTGAGGCAGACACCTACATGCACATGGGAGGAAGAAGGTTCCCCAGAACACACTGTCTTTTTCTGCGGGCAATACGAGAAAAATAGACATACACTGCACTTAGACTGCACAGATACAGACATAGATATATACACAGCAATAAGAGACGGTGAACAATGGGCACAATTAAACGCACTGACAAACAGTATTTCAAAAACAACACATGAAGAGTACATGCGGACACGACATTACAGACATCCCTATGTGCTGCGTAACAACAATCTCCAGAGGATGGACAGCGATACCCACAGTGACAGCGAAAATAGTGACAATGAGGAGGAACAGGAGGAGGAAGCTGCGATGTGACAGTAAATAAGCAAAAGTGCTGGCGATCTAGCCAAGAAAACACCAAATACTGTACATGGATGGGCACCTACAGTAGTTAATACATAGGATTAGTAATAAATAGGATAAGCAACATTATTTCTCTACTAACAACCATTTGTGTGTTTGTGTGTATGTGTGTGTGTGTGTGTGTGTGTGTGTGTGTGACTGGCGGTCAACGGCTCGAAGAAACCATTCCGAGGTATTCACCGTCAGTCACATTCGGTGTTGGTACAAACAAATCTCTCCTCTATCATATCTTCTTTTTATATTCTTCTTAAAAAACAACAAAATTTTATTTATATTTCAACCTTAAATTATTGTTATTTTGAGAAGTATCATTCTTTGTAAATGTTGTAGGTAAAACAAAAGAAAAGAAAACTGTAAAAAGATGAAAAATGAAAATTCTAAGATGTACGACCTGTTTTAAACATCAGATAACAGGTCTATAATTTGTAAATAAATAAAATAAAATAAAAAATAAAAATAGACAACCTCGGTCCTGTGTGGTGTTAGATGTGTTGCCGGCCCGCTGGGGCTACCTCTGGCGACGGCCTAACAAAGGAGGAAGAGTACAGTGTTGCAATAACGTTGACCGCTGAGTGTTCAGATATTTGGGTGTCTATGCGAACACACTCGTGGTCTAGGGGTAGCGTCTTTGATTCATAATCAAAACGTCTTCGGTCCCGCGTTCGATCCCCGCTACTGCCTAAATTTTGATAAATAATCAGCATCGGTGGCCGAAGACTTCCGGCATAAGAAGTTAGCCTCATTCTGCCAACGGTCTTGTCAAAGGGGGCGGAGGAGTGGATAGAGGTTCAGGGCACTCTCTTGTCCTAGGGGTGGTAAATTGCCCCTAAAGGCGGAAGAATCAGCAATGATCAACGACATGAGGATGCAGAAGGAAATGGAAACAGCTGCATTAAAGACACGTAACGTGTATCCACAGGACATGTGGCCTGTAATTAAAGAAGTATCATGATGATCTCTCCATTGGCAAAAGATTCCGGAATAGTCCCCCATTCGGATCTCCGGGAGGGGACTGCCAAGGGGTAGGTTACCATGAGAAAAAGATTGAATAATCAACGAAAGGATAACGTTCTACGAGTCGGGGCATGGAATGTCAGAAGCTTGAACGTGGTAGGGAAACTAGAAAATCTGAAAAGGGAAATGCAAAGGCTCAGTCTAGATATAGTAGGGGTCAGTGAAGTGAAGTGGAAGGAAGACAAGGATTTCTGGTCAGACGAGTATCGGGTAATATCAACAGCAGCAGAAAATGGTATAACAGGTGTAGGATTCGTTATGAATAGGAAGGTAGGGCAGAGCGTGTGTTACTGTGAACAGTTCAGTGACCGGGTTGTTCTAATCAGAATCGACAGCAGACCAACACCGACAACGATAGTTCAGGTATACATGCCGACGTCGCAAGCTGAGGATGAACAAATCGAGAAAGTGTATGAGGATATTGAAAGGGTAATGCAGTGTGTAAAGGGGGACGAAAATCTAATAGTCATGGGCGACTGGAATGCAGTTGTAGGGGAAGGAGTAGAAGAAAAGGTTACAGGAGAATATGGGCTTGGGACGAGGAATGAAAGAGGAGAAAGACTAATTGAGTTCTGTAACACGTTTCAGCTAGAAATAGCGAATACTCAGTTCAAGAATCACAAGAGGAGGAGGTATACTTGGAAAAGGCCGGGAGATACGGGAAGATTTCAATTAGATTACATCATGGTCAGACAGAGATTCCGAAATCAGATACTGGATTGTAAGGCGTACCCAGGAGCAGATATAGACTCAGATCACAATATAGTAGTGATGAAGAGTAGGCTGAAGTTCAAGACATTAGTCAGGAAGAATCAATACGCAAACAAGAGAGATACGGAAGTACTAAGGAATGACGAGATACGTTTGAAGTTCTCTAACGCTATAGATACAGTAATAAGGAATAGCGCAGTAGGCAGTACAGTTGAAGAGGAATGGACATCTCTAAAAAGGGCCATCACAGTAGTTGGGAAGGAAAACATAGTTACAAAGAATGTAGCTGCGAAGAAACCATGGGTAACGGAAGAAATACTTCAGTTGATTGATGAAAGGAGGAAGTACAAACATATTCCGCGAAAATCAGGAATACAGAAATACAAGTCGCTGAGGAATGAAATAAATAGGAAGTGCAGGGAAGCTAAGACGAAATGGCTGCATGAAAAATGTGAGGACATCGAAAAAGATATGATTGTCGGAAGGACAGACTCAGTATACAGGAAAGTCAAAACAACCTATGGTGACATTAAAAGCAACGGTGGTAACATTAAGAGTGCAACGGGAATTCCACTGTTAAATGTAGAGGATAGAGCAGATAGGTGGAAAGAATACATCGAAAGCCTCTATGAAGGTGAAGATTTGTCTGATGTAATAGAAGAAGAAACAGGAGTCGATTTAGAAGAGATAGGGGATCCAGTATTAGAATCGAAATTTAAAAGAGCTTTGGAGGACTTACGGTCAAATCAGGCAGAAGGGATAGATAACATTCCATCAGAATTTCTAAAATCATTGGGGGAAGTGGCAACAAAAGGACTATTCACGTTGGTGTGTAGAATATATGAGTCTGGCAACATACCATTAGACTTTCGGAAAAGCATCATCCACACAATTCCGAAGACGGCAAGAGCTGACAAGTGCGAGAATTATCGCACAATCAGCTTAACAGCTCATGCATCGAAGCTGCTTTCAAAAATAATATACAGAAGAATGGAAAAGAAAATTGAGAATGCGCTAGGTGACGATCAGTTTGGCTTTAGAAAAAGTAAAGGGACGAGAGAGGCAATTCTGACGTTACGGCTAATAATGGAAGCAAGGCTAAAGAAAAATCAAGACACTTCCATAGGATTTGTCGACCTAGAAAAAGCGTTCGACAATATAAAATGGTGCAAGCTGTTCGAGATTCTGAAAAAATTAGGGGTAAGCTATAGGGAGAGATGAGTCTTATACAATATGTACAACAACCAAGAGGGAATAATAATAGTGGACGATCAAGAACGAAGTGCTCGTATTAAGAAAGGTGTAAGACATGGCTGTAGCCTTTCGCCCCTACTCTTCAATCTGTACATCGAGGAAGCAATGATGGAAACGAAAGAAAGATTCAGGAGTGGAATTAAAATACAAGGTGAAAGGATATCAATGATACGATTCGCTGACGACATTGCTATCCTGAGTGAAAGTGATGAAGAATTAAATAATCTGCTGAACGGAATAAACAGTCTAATGAGTACACAGTATGGTTGGAGAGTAAATCGGAGAAAGACGAAGGTAATGAGAAGTAGTAGAAATGAGAACAGCGAGAAACTTAACATCAGGATTGATGGTCACGAAGTCAATGAAGTTAAGGAACTCTGCTACCTAGGCAGTAAAATAACCAATGACGGACGAAGCGAGGAGGACATCAAAAGCAGACTCGCTATGGCAAAAAAGGCATTTCTGGCCAAGAGAAGTCTACTAATATCAAATACCGGCCTTAATTTGAGGAAGAAATTTCTGAGGATGTACGTCTGGAGTGCAGCATTGTATGGTAGTGAAACATGGACTGTGGGAAAACCGGAACAGTAGAGAATCGAAGCAATTGAGATGTGGTGCTATAGACGAACGGTGCAAATTAGGTGGACTGATAAGGTAAGGAATGAGGAGGTTCTACGCAGAATCGGAGAGGAAAGGAATATGTGGAAAACACTGATAAGGAGAAGGGACAGGATGATAGGACATCTGCTAAGACATGAGGGACTGACTTCCATGGTACTAGAGGGAGCTGTAGAGGGCAAAAACTGTAGAGGAAGACAGAGATTGGAATACGTCAAGCAAATAATTGAGGACGTAGGTTGCAAGTGCTACTCTGAGATGAAGAGGTTAGCACAGGAAAGGAATTCGTGGCGGGCCGCATCAAACCAGTCAGTAGACTGATGACCAAAAAAAAAACGAACACACAAAGTCATTCTTCCTCACACCATAACACCTGAGTACGTCGACAATCACTAGTCTGAGTCTGCTCCCATCCGAGAAGATCGCGCAAACTCACCCCTCGTTTGTCCAGTCGCTATGCTCTCGGCGCCATCAGAAACGGTGCCGCTGACGCGCGGGTATCAACGGAACACAACGCACTGGTCATCGTGCCACTGTGAGGCGTGACTTTGCGTGCCTCTCAGTCCTGTTAACTGCTGTTGCAATTGCACCCACTGGTTGATGTCCTTCCGTTCTTGGCTGGTGCACAAGGCAGCGGTCATCTGCTGCTGTAGTTGAGCATCGTGAACCACAGTATTAGTTACTTTATGGGAAGCCCCTCGTGATCATAAAGTCACAGGCGTGCGTAATTTCGGCGAATGACATGATCGGTGATTTTTTTCTCCAGAGTAAGGCTAGTAAGAGAACTGGTAATTCAGTGTGGTTCGCCGAAATAATTCATAACTGTCTTTTACGATAAGTCGCTCTGTTTTCAATGAATGATTACGCACTTTTGCAACAAAATCTGGCTACAAGACACAGCTATCTCAATGAGGGCTGTGAATGTTTTATTGTAGGTCGTTTTATCTCTCGCAATGGAGATATCCCTTGGCCCCATTGCATTTTTCATGATAGTTTTTCAGGATTATGTACCCATCACAAACCGAGACAGGACTCCAACACTGCCAAACACATTGCGAAGAAAATTTTTCAGAATCATTACATTCTGAAATCTTCCCACTTAACTGGTGTCCGCAGCTCGTGGTCGTGTGGTAGCGTGGTCGCTTCCCACGCCCGGGTCCCCGGGTTCGATTCCCGGCGGGGTCAGGGATTTTCTCTGCCTCGTGATGACTGGGTGTTGTGTGATGTCCTTAGGTTAGTTAGGTTTAAGTAGTTCTAAGTTCTAGGGGACTGATGACCATAGCTGTTAAGTCTCATAGTGCTCAGAGCCATTTTGAACTTAACTTGTGAACCTTGTATTTGACCTAGGTAATACAATTGGTCGTGCACACTAAGATGAATGAAGCAGAGTCACGACAGAGATTGCAAGGCGCACTAAATTTTAACTGAAACAACGTGTTATGGCGTTTTCGCTACATCCCTGCCCACGTAACTTTCTTGTTGTTGTCTTTTAATGCACAGAATAGGAAGATTTTGCTACGGGAGGCTAGCGAGTAAGTAGGCTCACAAGGCACACTCATCGAAAGACGAACCAGGTGGTCACATAGGATGAGAACGGCCGAGTGAGCAAGAGCTGTATCTTACTGGAACAGAGAGAGATAATGGTGATTCACCTACAACGCTGGGCATCAACAAGTGAATCTTTTATTACTTATATTTACTGTTTAGATGTAAATATACAGCTACAGCCGTGCTGATGACGCAACTTGCACTGAGAACTTGTTATTAATAATTTCAATACCACTCATTTAATGTGGAAACGCTAATTACATATTTTAGTTACCGTTAGTGCTTATTGATGGAAAGGAAGGACCAATAACAAGTGCGTCCCGAGAGGATAGGCGCCGAACTGATGGCTCACTAGTTGTGTACGATCTGATTGCGAGGTACCGGTGAACCGGTGTATAAAATGTGACCTCATGTAAAGACGGGACAGTTTGCTGAAGAATCGCCTCGGACGAGGTACACGTGCGGTGTTAATCCAAGGTCGTACGACAGGTTTTCGAGGTCGCAACATTGAAATTGGTGTGTACAAATCCAATTAACTGTGAAGGGTGTCTCCGAAAACATGTGTGCGCTAGCACATGTCGATGCTAAAACCGTGTGAAGCGGTTTTGCGGTGCTTGGGAACTGACGATTAATGTCCGAGACTCTATTTCTGAATATTAACGACAGACTGGCTCTAGAAATCGTTTCACTTATTTTGCGACTGGTGAAATAAAACAAGAGCAATTGTTATCCGAACATTATACGATTCTTATTACGCTTAGCATTTAAACCTACCCACTTGTCATTTTGTTATGCACTGCTTGTTGCACATGCGTTACAGTTCGCAGCTGACAGAGAAGAAATAATGGGGGTTGCGTACGAGACGGCAAGCTGACAACTAACCAGTTACGACAAACAGAGGGCGGCCATACTAGACTTTCATCCGTAAATAACACGAAGCATCACTGTGCGTCCCCGTGTACATATTTCGGCAGACGATATTTCGAAGATTCATTCCTCTGCCTGCCGTGATACTGTTACACTTGGTATACCTTGTGTAGGGAAAAATACCTTTAAACAGTGGTTAATTTTAATAGTGTCCAGTACACCCTCGTTATAGTGTCGCAGTATCTTGCTAAATGACATTTTCTTTGGGGCGCTAGCATTAATTGCCAATTTTTTTATATATGTGATTCATATATACTACTTTCTCAAGCTGGATGTCTGAAGTAAGCCGTCACCACTTAAACAGTTTTCAAAGTGTTTCTTACAACTGTATAATTTCGAGTTTATTCACCATACCAGACACACACTCCAATCGACACGACCAATCTCTTATTCTTCTCAGACATCCTTTAAGTGTAAAACAAGTAATGTCACATCTCAGCGTTGATGTAGGCTGTAACGGAAATTCATTTCAATCAGTAATGAACCCCGGTGTGAATCGGTCGTCCATCAGTCTCATGCGAAACTGCGTTGCCTGTGTTATTAAGAATTACGATGCAATGTTTCTTTGGGCATGCATGCATGTCCGAAGAAACAGGCATTACAGCGATAATAGCCGTTAAGAAAAACATGCATCCATGTCCAAAACAAGAGTGCATTGTAATTCTTAATAACGCAGGCCTGCTGATTCAAACTTATTCGTCAATACCAGACCTTTGACTCTCAATAAAAATGTCCTTCCTGGACGGGAATATACGTTATGTACGAGTTAAACTTGTGACACATGGACGGCGACATATCGAGACATGGGCATGGCCGCGATTCGTGGATGGATAGCCGAAGCCATTGAAGCTACTGATCGCGTAAAGCAGGATATCCATGTTCGAGCCTGGTTCGGCGAAAATTTTCACTATCATAATTAGAACATAAGCCGACTGGGGTTCATATTCGCAACTGGTGGACAATGATGTGAAGACAAAGGTAGAAAAAACTACTTGCTGTTCAACAACCTGATAGTCTGTTCTAGCTTAACACACTGTACGTGCAGAAAAACCTTCCGCTTTTATCGCAGATAGGTGACGATCATAATTTAAAACAAATGAGTCGAGCGGAAGAAGACTTACACTCCATAAGGACTCGCAGGTTCGTTGATTTACATATATGAATGATCTGATCATTACTCTGATAGACATTCACAAAGAACATTGTTACAATGTGTGAGATTTTTAGCATTGTAATGTACAGGCTATGCTACACAAGTAAAAGTTGCTATCAAATGATTCAGTTCGCGAAATGAAGAAGCGATGCAAGGTAATGAGATGTAAGGAATTGCCAACGCCTGATGTGAAGTCACGAATACTACTCGTAGAAAGTCACTCAGGACTGGTTCAGAGCGAGTGAAACGACTGTAACTGTGAGTCCCTGCTACATAACTGACACGTGGCACAGCTCAATCCATCTGTCTCCGCACCTGCATCCACTGCCCTGCAAATGTTATCTCAAGAGTCAGTCAACACCACATAACACGCACACAGCACCTGGCAATGAAATGCACAAAGGTATAAACGTAAGAGTCAGTTCTGTTTGTTCCAAAGTAACATCTGGCACCCAGGAATGCGACCCTAAAGTAATTACTAACAGAACGGGCATACAATTGTTCTCATTTTATCTTACTGCATGAGGGAAAGATTTCAGTTGTTTCGGAGTAACTTCAGTAAAGAGGAACTGCTCTCAGATGACCCTTGATCCTGAGAAAGATGAATTTTCTGCAAACGACAGTAATTATAGTGCAGTCCGTTTACACTGCTGCAGCTGGCACACAAAACACATTTGCTTGGTACTGAGTTCAAGTGTACTTCTGAAGTGCATGTTATAATCAACAAATGTGATCATGTGAATAAGTTTCTTAAACTAGATACAGTAATAAATCCATGACTACTACAATGTGCTTCTAGTAACTCCAGCATTTCAAGTTATTTCGCCATTTCAGACGACTTTGTCATCGAAACGGTGTTAATTTTTAAACTTACTACTTTTTTTAATTATTCATCAGTATCTTTTAATTCAAAGAAAAATTTAAAATTAGTGTAATTTCTATGGCCGTTACCCTTTGGAAAGTTTCGTTTTCTAAGTCAGTTATGTAGTTGTTGCACTAAACTCTCCACTGGATAGAAGCTGTAGATGATTATCGAGAGAAGAAATGATATAAGAAAGAGAGAATTTAATGTCGCATCAAGATCTTTGTCGTAAAGAAGCAACTGAAGCGAGTGTTGACAGCGCATTATATACGTTCTGGCTTGGTAGAGGAAAATCATTCTGTAGGTCGCTGGGTTAAGGCAAACTGAGGGAAGCCTATATCTTGATGGCAGCCACGGGCATATAAACTGTGCTCCGCCAGAATATGAAATCAGGCTCTTAACGACAGAGCAGCCTCGCTGGATATCAACGAAGCAGGCTTAACTTTAACGACCCGTCCACGTTATGCGAGATGGAGCTGTAGCTCAGAATGGGGCGGAAATAGGCCGTGATCTCAGCGAAGCAGCCATTACGGAAATCGCCTCTGAGTGATTTAAGGAGACAATGGAAAGTAAACATAGAGCTGACTCACGGATTTTCAGTTCCATGTATCTGATTCGACCTTAGAGTATTAACCATTAAGATTAAGCTTATCTATTGCGAATGCCTTTCCTAGGAAAGACTTCATACCAGACTGCCAACCTCTTCAAGGCCGCAACATAAAACCAGCTTCTTCACCAACAACAAAATAAAGAATAAAGTCATCTACAGTACCGGAATTACTGTACAACAATACCAATAATCGGGTATACAAAAACTCATTTAGAGCTAACGTCCTAGAGTCTACACAGCACAAACTCGTAGAAGCTTATATTCCAGGTAATGTTAATGTAAGAATTGAAATAAGGCAGCAGTTCATTTTTAGCTTCGCTCTTGTTTTCGTAAATGGATAGTACATGTGCATTTTAACAGCCACAATCCTCTGCAAATACTGTACTCCTATTTTATTTTGATTACTTACAATCGGTGTGTATAAATAAATACCCTCTGAAAAGTGAGTAATGCATAACCAGTTCTCAGTCACAATGGAAGTTGATAGATGCATAGTAATATCTAAGCGACCACACAGTCGCGGTAAGTACAGAATTCATTTTTCGGATCCATATTGCCATATAAATAATTCTCATGGAGATACTTTTCTAATTAGTTTTTCATGGATTTGGTGTCCTCGTTCGGTCGGAATTAATGAGCCCCATTCAGGTGTGCAACCGGTTTCACAAGACAAGTAATCTCTTTTAGACGCAAAAGTCAAGTGTCCATTAGCTATCCAGTGAACAAATAAGTACCATTTACTTTTCTCGCGACTGAGACTATATGGTAGTTTCACCTTACGTTTACTTACATCGTATTTTAACTGTGAAAGTAAACGTTTCATGAACTACACTGACCTCAACGTTTAGAATCACTTTTCAGTTTTCACTGTACTGAAATTCACACCCCGCGATAACACACACGTTGCATGTAGTGTTACCAGAGAATCAGTCGTAGTCTAGTCACAATTCCGGTGCGTGAAGGGATATTTACTTCTCCGCCTCTGAATGACTTCTTCCTCAGCGGTAATGTGTTGCGTCTGCTTGTCAATAAACGTTCATATGCGTCGCTAGTCTGACCAGATAACCCTTATGAATTATCCTTTTCAGTTGGCATCGGCGTTACACTAAGAGTAAAGCTCTCGAAAAGAAAAACAGATCGAATGTAACACTTGGCATCCATATTTATTTTCTGGGTATTGTGTTGAAGTCTATCACCATGAACTTCTTTAACGCTCTATTAAGCCGTCGTGCAACACAGTACATCGTAGTGCGTCGTTTCTTGTGATGAATTTGAAGATCACGTCTACTTGCGATACCTGCGTCGTACTTTTTCAATCCATCATTTGTCCACTTACGTTTTATAACATTTTTAGGTGAAACGTGTGATGTGTTTGTAAGGAAACATGGATAGTTAAGGAAAGTAGTCTTCAACGTAGGATGCATTTAAGAAAATACTCTACTCCATTCCTGTCTTCCACTGCTCGGTTCATTTCTGTACCTTGTTTTTTTCCTGAGACTACTCAGGAATTACGCTATAGTTAGCTTCAAGCAGTACACAAGAACATGTCTGTACAGTCTGGATGCTGACACCTCAGATCGTCCATTCTTTTCCACGAAAGCGCAGAAATCACCCAATCACGAATGGCATTTGGGCAGGTGGCAGGAACTATGTTGAGGTGCTTCAAAATTAATGCACTCGTAGTGCAACATTGTAGTCAGTGTCGTCCTTGAAATATTGCCTATATCATCTGTTCCCTACCGTACTACGTCCACAGCGATGTATGGTGCACGTGAATGAAGTGAAGAAACGAAAGCGTGCTACACAGGTTGGCGAATTCGTATGTTCCGTGGAGTGCTTTCAATACTACTGAATGTATATGGGCGGAAATGAACCGATACTGAGACACAAACAACAAATAATACGTTTGTTTGTGTGGCCATCTTCCGTAGCAGCTATTAAAATCTGTTATTATAGCTTATCTGTCTTGAGCTGACTGCAAAGTAATTAAAAAGAACTACACCGCACGCGTTTCGCTTTTATTTAAAAGTCATCTTCCGTGGCATTGGTGTTTCTTTACATAGTCTGCAGCTTCCACTCTTGCTAGCAGTGGCTGATGTCGATAGACTTCATTTCACATCTGAAGTTTTTTTTTCATTTTGCGTTATTTCCTGCGCTCCACTACTTATCGTTGACTTTCTTAACTGTTATACGTTCATCACAGCTGCAGTGATGAACGCAGGAATAGGCAGTAATAGGTAATATGGTATTTATCTGTGGATACCGGACAAGCGGCTTTAACGTAAAACTTCTGACTTGAATGGGAATATACATAATGGATGTACGAGTACAGCTCGTAGACGCATAGTTGATGGCATTTGGAAGTTTGGGTGTAGCCGTGAGTAGTGCACGGACAGCCACATTGTAAGGCGACCGTTCGCGATAAGCGGGAAATCCGGATTTGCTTCCCAGTCTGTCACAAATTACCATTGTCGTCATTGTCTTCTACAGCTGATGGTCGTCCTTATTCGCAACTGCGATTCTATTGACTGTATTTCATAACGGCTTTAGTCGCCGCAGTGCCTGTTCCTTGCATGCATACATGCATGTCCAAAGGAACTTTGCATCGTAATCAGAACAGCACAGGAACTGCAAATATCGTGGAACAAAACGGTGAGCAGCGGTGCAGGTGTCTTTAGACAACTAGCAAAGGACTGAAGATGTTTTGGAAGACTGTATATGTATAATCTGTCTGGAACCGCAAGACCGCTACGGTCGCAGGTTCGAATCCTGCCTCGGGCATGGATGTTTGTGATGTCCTTAGGTTAGTTCGGTTTAACTAGTTCTAAGTTCTAGGGGACTAATGACCTCAGCAGTTGAGTCCCATAGTGCTCAGAGCCATTTTTTTATGTATAATCTGCCCCTCACAACTACAACACACATATGTATATGCAGTGGATGTTACATTTAGGGCAGTCACAGCCTGGATTAATCACTTTGAAGATAAAACCACTTCATCTGTAAGTACGAACTGTTTCGCAGCATTTTAGTTGCACCATAAGGTGCAATAAAATCAAGTCATGTTCTGTTCAAAAAAGAGAACGGGATGACCTAGCGTTCATAGTCAACAACTTTTCGCATTTAACGTCCGCTACAAAGAGAAAAATTGTTGACTACAAACGCTGGGTCATCCCATTACCTTTTTTGATCAGAAGTTTTTATTTTATTACACCTGATGATGCGGCTAAAATGCCGCGAAACTGGTTGTGCTTATGAATAAAGCACTTACAGCCAAAGCTTTTTGATCTTCAAAATGATATGATAATCTTGATGATAAAATCATCTCGAGTTGACAGCCGAGCCAATGCGATGTTCTCCGGCAACGTTCCAGCAAGCTTCTTCCTTGCCATCTTCAGGGAAAGTGTCGGGTTCACGTCTAGGTCGGATCTTTATAACCGCTGGATCACGACGCTGTGGATGCAGAGAAGCCCGTGGACCAGTGGCTGTAAAGATCTGGACGAGACGTGAAACCGACACTTCGCCTGATGATGGCAAGTAAGAAACTTGCTGAAACGTAGCCGGACAACAACGCATTGACTCGGCTGTCTTTGTATCTTCTGTTAATCCAACTAGGTAAGGGTCCTAGGCTAACGAACAATGCTCATGACTCGGCCGAACAAGAGACTTGTAAGCCACTTCTTGTGTGTTCAAAATGGTTCAAACGGCTCTCAGCACTATGGGACTTAACTTCTGAGGTCATCAGTCCCCTAGAACTTTGAGCTACTTAAACCTAACTAACCTAAGGACATCACACACATCCATGCCCGAGGCAGGACTCGAACCTGCGACAGTAGCGATCGCGCGGTTCCAGACTATAGCGCCTAGAACCGTTCGGCCACCCCGGCCGGCACTTCTTGTGTGGATGAAGATGGTATATGTTCTTTCGGACTTGGTGATCTTGCAGCTCTCGAAGAATGAAACTACAATGAAATCCAGATCCCTGTTTGCTAGTATAATTGTCTTAAATGGACCACAAAAAAAAGACTCTAATTTCGATGCTACGCTCCGCACCTTCAAATCCACCTCTTGCAGCTACGAGAAAGTGATGGACACTCTGCCAAATGTGAAAGACGGAAGCGTGTGAATTCGACCCTTTTCCGCAAATGTCCTCTTCACTAGAGTGTGCGCGCAATTTTATGGGACCGTAACTCCAGTCCCTCCTCTTATGAAGACTTTCCAGAAGAAAAAAAATCGTACCACTTTACCTATAAATGCGCGAGCCCTTTTATTAAACACATAAGGAATAGCCGGGGTTCCCTATATTACCCCCGCATGAGCCGAAATGAAACTGTCACCACGCAGAGCTGTTGCCGGTATCAGCGGTGCGGTTCCAAAAATATGGCGACCACTCTGTGCGCCATAGACGGCGGCTGTTAAATCCGCCCCCACGTCTGGGGAAATGCGCCCGGCAATTGCGGGCCTCGGGGGCTGTTGATTTACACCACTCCGCGCCAGCCGCGGAAACAATCGATCGTCTGAGGTGGGACACGCGAATAGCGTTAATTTCCTGCTCTCCGCCTGGTCCCCCAGACGCGGGGACTCTGAGGAATGTCTGGGAATGACAGTGACCCGTACTGCGTGATTTTCTGACAGATTTGGCTACATTAATGTCCAGTGAGTGACTACAGGTTGAACCGGAACTCCACGGTCAAAATATTGAATATTTTCTTAGTATTATACATACTAAAACTGTGGTCTCAGAGGTCACAGGGTACCATGCCACAATCGGTAAAAACAAACCCTTGGACGATAGAGTTTTTGTCCGTCTAACTCTCTGTCGCTCTGTTCAGTCTCCTTTTTCTCAGGACTGGCTAGTCATATCAAGTTGAAATTTATGTCACATACTAACGTTTACAACCCCTTGGGGACGTAACACGCTGAAGCTTTTAAGTCAGTGGAACAAAAAGGTATGGCTATTTATGTCAGGTGTTTTGATATCGGCGAACTCGCCCATCAGAACATGTAGAATTATAACCGTTGGCCTAGAATCATGAAATTTGAAAGAGGCAAAGTTCCATAGTACAAGTAAAGGAAAAGACAGAACCGTCAGTCTCGGTTGCAAACCGGTTTTTTAGTTAGTTAATTTCTCTTTCACAAGAGCACAACAGACATCTGGAGGGGAAAACAAGTTTCGTCACTACAAATTTATCAGCCAGGAATCAGTTATGAAGCTATATTGTGAGTTAAATGAAGCAACTGGGGACCACGATCTGAGTCGTGTGAAAAGAGCGTAACCAGAGACTAACTCACCGAGTAAAAACATTCGAAGACTACTGGCAAGAGTACAGAACGTCCCGCTCACACCGACTTCGTCCAATAAACAAAGATCCACCTACGGAAATAAATAAGAATATATTTTATTTCCGTAGGTGGATGTGTCCTGTGTATTTTATTGGATGACGTGCCATTTTTGCTGTTTTCAGGACTTCCTGTACATTTGCCAGTGGTCCTCGTGTGTTTCTACCCGGTGAGTATGGGTCTGGTTACGCCTTTTTTCACAACTTAGGTCGTGGTTTCCGAGTTTCTTTATTAAAGTGACAACGTAGCTGTAGCTGTATAGCTGAATACTGGCTCATAAATTTGTATTGAG
Organism: Schistocerca piceifrons; assembly: GCF_021461385.2. Taxonomy (NCBI): domain Eukaryota; kingdom Metazoa; phylum Arthropoda; class Insecta; order Orthoptera; family Acrididae; genus Schistocerca; species Schistocerca piceifrons. The sequence goes on from NC_060145.1 coordinate 349,159,193, forward strand.
GAAACTTCACCAAGAAATTATCCCCAGATCTCTGCAGATGCTCCTGTGAGAGTGAAACGAGTCACAGATTAAATATATAAAAAACCATTTTGTAACCGAGACTGCCTATTCTTTGTTGACCATCTCAAGATGTTCCTGTACCGTGGGCCGAAAGATGGATTGGTGTCATTTTCAGTAAAGGAAAAAGTTGAAAGGTTGTCAATTTGTAATCATGTTACACGAACAAAAATTTTTGTCTTTCTCGAGAGTTTTGGAATTACTGTGACCGACATCTTGCCAGTAGCGTATGGATAATAGGGAAAAATCCTCGAGATTCTAGATTCTAGATTCCTGGGATTGATGAACTATCTACATACATGACTAAATTTCAACGGAAACGTGGGTGACGAGTCTCAGTCGTACTTAGTCGGACTTTTTCAATGCCTTTTTCAGTTGAATGTCTGGATGAACATACATTAATGACGACTGACAGGCTACTGAAATTAATTCGAAATCAATTCGCTTAATACGATTATCTTTGCATTTGTGCTAGACCTGTTCTCGTCGCGAGTAATCGCCACAACTACTTTGCCTATACATACGTGGCTCGCAGAGCGACCTAAACTTCCGTATGTCGTACTGTCTACGTCCCTGTACAATAGTCCCCCACATTCATTGCTGGCTACATTACAGCCCCAATGAATGACTACAGTTTGATCCGGACCTCGGCTAACAAAATTTGGATGCTGTTTGGGGATATCTTCTGAGTATTTTGGCATACAGAAACTGTGGTCTCCAATGCCTAGTTTCAAACAAATTCTATTTCTTTTTACTCGCATTTTACTTTGAGTCAGTCTGGAAGGCAATCGCGGGTAGTAGTAGTGGTTAAGGCGACCGTTCGCTGTATGTGGGGAACCAAGAATCGAGTCCCGGTGTGGCACAATTTTTCGTATGTCACTAACATGTAGCATAATGACAATATTACACTAATGGCCATTAAAATTGCTACACCAAGAAGAAATGCAGATGATAAACTGGTATTCATTGGACAAATATATTATACTAGAACTGACATGTGATTACATTTTCACGCAATTTGGGTGCATAGATCCTGAGAAATCAGTACCCAGAACAACCACCTCTGGCCGTAATAATGGCCATGATACGCCTGGGCATTGAGTCAAACACAGCTTGGATCTCGTGTTCAGGTACAGCTACCCATGCAGCTTCAACACGATACCACAGTTCATCAAGAGTAGTGACTGGCGTGTTGTGACGAGCCAGTTGCTCGGCCACCATTGGCCAGACGTTTTCAGTTGGTGAGAGATCTGGAGAATGTGTTGGCCAGGGCAGCAGTCGAACATTTTCTTTATCCAAAAAGGCCCAAACAGGACCTGCAACATGCAGTCGTGCATTATCCTGCTGAAATGTAGGATTTCGCAGGGACTGAATAAAGGGTAGAGCCACGGGTTGTAGCCGGCCAAAGTGGCCGAGCGGTTCTAGGCGCAACAGTCTGGAGCCGCGCAACCGCTACGGTCGCAGGTTCGTTCCTGCCCCGGGCATGGATGTGTGTGATATCCTTAGGTTAGTTAGTTTTAAGTAGTTCTAAGTTTTAGGGGACTGATGACCTCAGCAGTTAAGTCCGATAGTGCTCAGAGCCATTTGAACCACGGCGTGTAACACATCTGAAATGTAACGCCCACTGTTCAAAGTGCCGTCAACGCGAACAAGAGGTGACCGAGACGTGTAACCAATGGCACCCCATACCATAACGCCGGATAATACGCCAGTATGGCTATGACGAATACACGCTTCCAATGTTCGTTCACCGCGATGTCGCCGAACACGGATGCGACCGTCATGATGCTGTAAACAGAACCTGGATTCATCCGAAAAAATGACGTTTTGCCATTCGTGCACCCAGGTTCGTCGTTGAGTACACCATCGCAGGCGCTCCTATCTGTGATGCAGCGTCAAGGATAACAGCAGCCATGGAATCCTAGCTGATAGTCCATGCTGCTGCAAACTTCGTCGAACTGTTCGTGCAGATGGTTGTTTTCTTGCAAACGTCCCCATCTGTTGACTCAGGGATCGAGATGTGGCTGCACGATACGTTACTGCCATGTGGATAAGATGCCTGTCATCTCGAGTGCTTGTGATACGAGGCCGTTGCGATCCAGCACGGCGTTCCGTATTTCCCTCCTGAACCCACCGATTCCATATTTTGGTAACAGTCATTGGATCTCGACCAACGCGAGCAGAAATGTCGCGATACGATAAACCGCAATCGCGATAGGCTACAATCCGACCTTTATCAAAGTCGGTAACGTGATGGTACGCATTTCTCCTCCATACACGAGGCATCACAACAACTTTTGACCAGGCAACGCCGGTCAACTGCAGTTTGTGTATGAGAAATCGGTTGGAAACATTCCTCATGTCAGCAGGTTGTAGATATCGCCACCGGTGCCAACCTTGTGTGAATGCTCTGAAAAACTAATCATTTACATATCACAGCATCTACTTCCTAACGGTTAAATTTCGCGTCTGTAGCACGTCACCTTCGTGGTGTAGCAATTTTAATGGCCAGTAGTGTAAGTATAAGGTAAACTGCTGTGGTATTGGCCAACGAAAGTGCGGCCACACCAAAGTCGGGAACGCACATTGATATCATAGACATCAACGATGTCTTGCTACAATCCGCAGTGATGAGTGGGATAGAGTGAAGAAAATATTTTCTCTCATATCATCGGCACCCTTGCACAGAGGTCAATATAGAGCCGAGCTAGGAAACGCTCAGCTGAAGAAGTCGAAATCATCGAGTAGGACTACATCTCATGTAATAGAGTGAACTAATATTTGGTATGTTGTAGTTCAGATGAGGCGGCTCTTAGAGCAGTCAAAAAACCCGCAGTCGTGGTCGGACGATTGTGGTTTCGTCTGGTCATAACAATTGCTATTCACCACACAGAAGAAATATTGAGGTTCAAAAAGATTCAACAAAGAGCCTGCTGTACATTTTAGCTTTCCTTCTTCTAAAGTAGAAAACACACACACACGCACGCACACACATTCAGAGAAGCACTTCTCACACACACATAAACAACTGTTGCTTGCCACTGTGGCAGTGGCCAGAGAAAAACTCAGTGACTCCAGCCATGAACTAGTCACTGCATGTCATCCGAATAACAAATTCACCATCGTTTCAACCTTTTAAAGAAGCGCAAGCGTACACTCGGTGATGTGATTGTGAAATGAAAACGCGAGGTAACAAACACAGATAAACTAAGGCTATGCGGACGTCATGTACTCACGGAGAAGGACTGTCCGTGGTTCCGGCGGTTGACGATAAATCCGCAAGAAATCCATGGAATGAATCACTCGTGAGTTCAGAAGTGCTGCACACAGTCCAGATAGCATCATGAGTGTAGGTAGTCAATTAAAAGCAGTGGAAAACAGTGATCGAACAACTTCCCATAAGCCACGCATTTCCGTAGCCAGTGCTGAGGGCCCTTGAGGTGGTGTAGAAAACCATCATTGGACAGTGGATGAAAGGAAACATCTGGGATGTCGGATCACACTATACCTTGCGCCAATGGAGCGGAATGTTTTGGGTTTGACAAATCCCGGAACACGTCAGTTGCCATCACGTGTAGTGACAACAGTACGAATCAGGACTGTTTCTCATGGTTAGGGTGTGGTCTCCTTACTAAACACTGAATGCGGAAGAAAATGATTGGACTTCACAGCGCTGTACTCTGCGGGCAGTAGAGGAACGTTACGGAGACGTTGTTTGACTGTATAAGCACGAAAATGCACCCTATAATAAAGCAGCAGCTGTGAGGCAGTGGTCTGTGAACAGTAAAACTACTTAAATGAATTCGCCTGCCCAGAGTGCTGACATGAACCCAGTGGAATACCTTTTGGATGAAAAGTGTCAAATCAAACACCTTTTAGCCGTCTACTTGCTATTTTATTGGGTTACCAGTTTCGGCGATATATTATGCCATCTTCAGGCCCCTGTTTGAAGTGATGACTGTCTCAAAAATGTAGGGATACCAGCGATTGAATGGTGGCTCCTATTTTGACTGGAACAAACGTGGGAATCTTCCTACACTCCGGTCAGGGGCTGAAGATAGCATAATATATCACCGAAACTGGAAGCCCAACAAATTAATAATTTACAAGCTTGAAAGGCGTTTGATCTCTCATTCTGTGCTGAACAGCCGAGGTCCCACAACCGTCTGTGAAAAGATGGACATACAGAGACCTGTTGAATGAGTTGGAACGTCTTCTTCGCTTGAGACTCCAGCGTCGAACATCACTAACTGCTTTGGTTTCGGTTCTTGAGGGGGAATAGCCGCTCTTGCTCCGAATACTCGTACATTCAGACTCTCCATTGATTGTGTCGCCATAAAAGTTCAAGCCGTCATAAGGCGTAAGTTGGACAAACCCAGCATAAATGTCTACTAATAGTTGTCCAGATACTTTGGTTAGGTAGTGTATGTACCTACACTTTCATTTGTGTTTTATATTTTGATTAATGCATATTATGGACTTTTTCGCTATTTTAGTTTACAGAAACAAAGGTAATAGAGGAACAAACCGAACAAAACCTAATTACAGTGGAATGTGTCACGTTGGAATGCTTCATAAAACTATGTACTAAATAGATAGTTTTAGGTCCTATAGCTTACTCTGAACAAGCATAGTACTTCTGGACGAAATACCTGATACGTACTCGGATATTGCTAGAAATAAAACGGAATATTAGCGTTAGGTGACAGCTTGGAATTGTGACACAGTCACCCTTTTCAAGGTAATGTTCCCTTCACGTAATGTGAGTCCTGCGCAGGGTGATAGTAAGAGTATTCCGAAACCTTGTGCGCCAAGCACGTGACATTTTGTGTGCTAAGAAGGCTTTCCGCATTTCAGTAGTTGGCAGTTCTAACAAGTAACTCTTATTCCCGAGAAACTCCCGTTGGGGGTGGGACTGGCTCTGTCGAGTGGTGTCTGGTCTCTGTTGCCGCTGCCACCGGAGGAGTGCAGATATAATTGAAAAATGCCACCAGGCGTTCAGTAATGGTAAACATAGCTCATACTGATTCTTACCAACGGTATAGTGAGCGGGGTAGCGCAGTCTACACGAAAATATAAATATTCACACAAGAATTAAAATCAGCTGATAGATCACTAAATTATTTTGATTTAACGTTGACTATTAAAGATGCTAAAATAGAGTTCAACATATTCCGGAAGGCAACTTATTCAGACAACATCATCCCGGTCGATTCCACCCACCCCCAAGCGCATAAAATGGCATTTTTCTATTCTAGTATCCATCAGGCGATTTCTATTCCATTGTCAGATGTCAACCTCGAAAAAGAATTATAAACTCTCGAGAGTATTTCACAGAATAATGGCTATGATCCAAAGACAGTGAGGCAGTTATATCATAAGAAAACGCGAAAAAGGACAACGACTTTAGTAAACACAAATACTCAAACCCTAGATCAGACCAAGAAATGGTTGTCGGTTCCTTATATAGGTAATGTCTCCTACAAGATAGGGCGCCTGTTGAAAAATTCAGGTTTTAAAATTTCCTACTCGACGAATAATAGTTTAAAGCAAAATTTGGTTCATTCCCTTGGGCTAGACGGTGACAAGTCAGCGAAATCAGGCGTATATATGATTATGTGTGATGATTGCCCATGTTATTACATAGGTCAAACAGGTAGAGCTATAGCAGTAAGGTTTAAAGAACATCTTCCAATAAAGGGCGTAGGAACACGGGGGTCAGCCTTTGCGGAACATCTGGTGAAAATGGCTCATACACCTAAACCTTTACGTGACATAGAGCTACTACATCATGAAGTTAAGGGATATAGACTCAACACGCTTGAGGAACTACAAATTTATGCACACCTAATTACAGATAGAGGCAATTTACTGAACGATCAACTGTATCTAAAACGTAGGGCATATTTCGAAGGCTTCCAGCCTATATTATGTTTACAATAATTCACAATGCATGTGACCATTACAGTTTCTATAATAATAGAACCTTTCTTACAGATGTTCATACGAGATTTGTTGGTCAGTTTATAAGGCTCTCTAGTAGAATGTAAAGCGTAGTGATGCTGAATACTGTAGTTAACTTACAATAGTAAAATATAAAATTAATTCATAGCAAAAAGGTTATCTGACGCGTGCGTAATAAGAGTTTGAATCTATACGTCTCGCGCATGCGCGCTGCCCTCTGTGAGGCAGACCGCGAAGCCCTCGCGGTCCGCAGTCTCTAGTCACACGACGAGGCCCATACAACGGGCTTAAAGTTAATTTGCTACAGCTTGTTTAATAGAGGTGACAAAACCTTATGGTTATGCAATAAGTTTTATAAAGTTGACTCAGGACATGGCCTGTTTTAGGCAAACATTTAAATAATATTTTATGTAAGTACTATACGTTGTATCCTGTAGGATGACCATATCTAATATAATTTACTAGCGCATTATAATATTAACTTGTTGCAGGTTCTGAAGGAGACGTTATTACTAACGTTGAAATCTAGGTAAACGATAAAGTTAACCTGCAACTGTAGGCTGTATATTCTTTATAAACAATAGCAGTTGCTGTCGCTGCATAAAAATGTTAAAAATTATGAAACTCTGTAATGACTATACAGGTTGATTAAAAGAATGAATCACATATTCCTACAGGATGTAGTACTGGTCAAAACTAGAAGACAAGTTCGTATATTGACCTCTCCGGAAACAAGCACTTATTCAAATATGGGCCGTTTCGCCTGAGACGATTAATGTGCAGTATTTGATGTGGATCTAGTCACTTTCAGTATTACTGCAGTACGGACGTCTGAGCTTAGGCAGATCCTCTAGCAATCGTAGAGATGGGTCATGAGGATCGCTTCAACTCATTGTATGAGCAGAAATAGCCGGTGACAGATTCATAGAGTTGTACGCTTCACCAAACAAAGTCTCTGGCAGATTAAAACTGTGCGCAACATTGGCACCTTTATCTTTCACGGAAAATTGCTCTATCGATTGAACTATCGAAGTACAACGCCCCCTCACAGCTTTACTTCCGCCAGTATCTCATCTCCTACCTTCCAATCTCGGAGAAACTGGCGGCCTTAGAGCTGTCACAGCACGTCGTGCGGTGTTCTTCGATATTTTAGTCGGCTGAGCGCTTCCTCCTGAAAGGCAAAGGTCTCAGGTTCCAGTCTCCTCTGATACACAATTTTAGTATGCCAGGAAGTTCCGAATCAGAGCACACTACGTTGTAGAATGAACATTCACTCTGTTTCGCCAAATAGATTAACAGATGTTGTATGTCACCAATTTCGTGCAATGCGTTACGAGCTCTGTTGGATAACTTTACTCTTGCAGAAAGACAAGTAGTGTGCTTTGTACCAGTGGTTGAAAAAACATCGACACATCGATACCTTTTCCAAGAAGCTTCCATACATCGGTCGGCATATCGACATCGAAATGGCAACATTGAGGGACAATATTTTTATTTTATATTTTCTGTGTGAAGGAGTCTTACTGCTTTTTGAGCTTTCATCACGTTCAGTCTTTCTCTTTGTCTCTTTGACCGAGTGAAACAAGTATAGATGGCACAAAGAAGAAGTGCACTATGGGGGCGGGGGGGGTGGGCGGTGGGGGGAGAGGGGGCGAATGGAATAACAATATATCCGACGTGAAAAAAAAAGCAATTTTTAATGCATCGTCATTCTTCAAATACAGTTGCTGAAACTGATGAACAAAGATCTAAATGAGAAGATTGGTCTTTGCAGTTGGCCGAGACGCGTGAGGAGAAATGCTGACATAATCAGCGCTCGGTGCTACCAACAGAAACTGCAACATTTAACTTCTCCGCGCAATTTTGACACTACAACACCTAGGTCGCTGGCGTTTGCAAAAATTAAAAAATAGAGATGTCGACATGAAGTGTTCCAGAAAAATCCGATATATAACGAAACCAAAACGACGGGCGTATCGGACACATTTATTATGCCACTTACCTGCAGTTATCATTGTTGGCAAAGTGGTTATCGCCAAGCGTGAAGGGGAATAAGCAGGCTGCTAGCTTGTTGATGTACAGAATATCTAATAATAAATTAATACTTAAATACACAACTCTAATATTGGCAATATGTTGACAATGTGCAGCCAATATTCTTTTTGCCCCGTACACCAATATCGTTTCCGTCACCGCACCGTTGTCTCGATAATGATATAATATCAAATATCGGATTCTCGATATTTTTTTAAAATATCAACAGTAGTACTATATAAATCAGAGGTACCATCCAATTTTCTACGGATAGTGCGGCCATACCGCACCGCAATGTTCCATGAACGATGACTGGCCGAAGAGGTCCGATAGCATGGCCTCCCCATTCCTCAGACCTCAATCTATTGGATTTGGCCATGACCCGCCAAGGCCCATCGAACATAGGCCGGTGTGAGGTGGAGCGTACACCATTAAGTTATGTAGTGGTTTTGACTTTGTACATATGTACTGTTTGTGTTTTCCTTTTCTTTTTCGTTTATAAATGGTTAGCTATGGTGTTCTTTTAATCATTGACAAAGGTCTTCTTAGGCACTTGCGGGTTTTATTGTTGTTCTGAAGAAGGTGTAGTTATCTACACCGAAACCTGGGTTAACACTTAACACTAGGTGCTTTTTTAGCAATCGAGACGGGTTTTTAGTTTTTTAATATATTAACCAACGATTGCTGACCCGCTGCGATGCTGAAGTTTCTTAGATACCTAACCTATCACCGGCCGCTGTGGCCGAGCGGTTCTAGGCGCTTCAGTCCGGAACCGCGCTGCTGTTACCGTCGCAGGTTCGAATTCTGCCTCGGACATGGATGTGTGTGATGTCCTTAGGTTACTTAAGTTTAAGCAGTTCTAAGTCTAGGAGACTGATGACCTCTGATGTTAAGTCCCATAGTGCTTAGAGCCTTTTTTGAGCCTAACCTATCTGACTACGTTTTTGAACAAGAATCTTCAAGTGATACAGAATCTGACTTTTGCAACGGAATTTACTGGATTAGAGTACATGACATGTGGTGGGTCAGTGTCTCTGTTTTGGCCATACGTTTTGCACTGACCTCTTTAGATGACTGCCTTTTTCCATGTGGTTTACAGCAATTCAAAAAATGGTTCAAATAGCTCTAGGCACTATCGGACTTAATATCTGAGGTCATCAGTTCCCTAGAACTACTTAAACTTAACTAACATCAGACACATCCATGCCCGAGGCAGGATTCGAACCTGCGACCGTAACAGCAGCGCGGTTCCGGACTGTCGCGCCCAGAAACGCTAGAATAAAAAGAAGATTGCTTGGGTCGTGTTAACTACTAAATAACTCGCGAGAAGGGATTTCAAAAATTAAAACTATTTAAAACTTCACAAATCATCATGACCAGTATTAATGATGACAATCACAATTACAATGACATAGGTATCAATAATGGCTGAGTGCCAGACTAAAAAATTATATCAGTTTCTAAGTTTAATTAAGAAGATGTGGAGAATAATAATTATTATTTGGCGGATAAGGAGGCTTCTTTAACTGATAAGCGTGGGATTATTAAAAACTCGCGCTAACAATCACGAGCTTAACCCTGCAATTGATTTTGCACTATGCTTGCGAATTTTACCTTGAACTTCATCTCCAAGCGTAGTTAAGCCATTTGAATCTCTTCTAGCTATATAAATGAAATCAGGCCTTGAGTGCGATAAGATCTGCCGTCACCGACATGAGGGCAACGTGACAAGTCTTCTGTGTCCGAGCTCTCGGCCGACACTACTACTTCCGCTCCCGCACACAGACATCGTCTCACAAAAATGCTTAGAGCCGCGCTCCCATGTTTGGCCCTCAGGTTGTTATTATCGATATCTGAGTGCTCACACAAAGCAAGGAATAGCGTTAAGTTGGCTATACTGTTATCATGGTAACGGAGAGTTGTGACACATTACTTACAGCTTATAATAATAAAATCGATGTTAGATCTTTCTCACTTGTTAGATCTTTTCTGCTCACATTCTGTTCTTAATTCATTGCTTATGCATGTTACATCACAGCGCCAGATTTGCACGGGGTGGCCAGAATTGGAACAAATATTTTCCTAGCTTATATCGGTTCCGAATTAACGTATTAGCATGTCTAACATGTTTTGCTGTCATACGATAATTACAGCGCAGACTAGGGCTGTGAGAAGCTGCGCTTTAGCAATAACCACTCGGTATCATTATATGAACTTTTATTCTAGTTTCGGTCAGTAATACCTCCTTTAGGAATGTCAACGAGGCGTGTTTTTTAAGTAAGTACCGTTTTGAAATTAAAAGAAAACGTGCTAAGATATCTCAATAATTTTATTTTTACATGAAAGCCTGTACCTTAATCTATTTTTCTACATAATTCCGTCAATATTGAGGCACTTGTCATAACGTTGTACCAGTTTTTGAGTACCCTCCTCATAGAAGTCTGTTGCCTGACTTGTTGACCACTACATCACCACTGTTTTGACCTCGTCATCGTCTTGAAGATGCTGACCGCCCAGGTGTTTCTTCAAGTGCAGGAACAGATGGTAGTCATTGGGCGCAAGATCGGACCTTTACGGAGGATGATCTCGAGTTTCCCATGGAAGATATGTGATGAGATCTTTGGTCTGATTCGCCACATGCGGACGGGCATTGTTTTGCAGCAAAACTATGCCCTTGCTCAATTTCCATGGACTGTTGCTTTGATTCTGGTGTGACGTAGGCCACCCATGTTTCATCGCCCGTAACAATTTGACTTAAGAGATCATCACCGTCGTTGTGGTACCGCTCAAGGAAAGTCAATGCACTGTCTACACTTTTGGTTTTGTGCACATTAATCAAAATTTTCGATACCCAAAGTGCGCACAATTTTCGATAATTCAAGTGCTCGGTCACAATACCATACAAAACACTATGAGAAACTTTAGGAAAGTCATCCCGCAAGGAGGAAATCGTAAAGCGTCTGTTTTATCTCACCTTATTGTCCAATTCCTGCACCAAACTTTCATTAACGACCGAAGGACGCCCACTCCTTTGTACATCATGCACATTGGTGCGGCCATCTTTAAATACTCTCACCCACATTCTTACCACGCCATCACTCATAATGTTTTCTCCATAAACTGCACAGACCTCACGGTGAATATCGATCGCTTTTAGGCCTTTAGCACTAATAAATCTTATAACAGCCCGTACTTCACAGTTGGCGGGACTCACGACTATCGGAGGCATCTTAAACACTCAGTACACAACGTAAACAAGGAAAAATCAGACTGTGATGGCGTCAGTGCGTAGATTAAGGTACAGGCTTTCATGTAAAAATAAAATGATTGAGATATCTTAGCGCGTCTTTTTTTTATATTTCAAAACGGCACTTACTTAAAAAAACACGCCTCGTAACAATTTCTTACTATCACCCTGTATCCGATCTGCAACAGGCCTAATAGGAACTGCGCGGGACACGTTGTGTGGTGTGACAGTATCGGAAACCATCGCCAGCCACCAGCCAGAGAGCTGAGTGGGCATTCCTGACGTGGCGTGTGTATCAGCGGTGGCGGTAATGAAATTGTCGTCCAGTGTCACCTGCCCGCCGTGTGCCGTCCCCTGGAGCCCGCCTCCAGCCGGCTCCGGGTGTCTGGAATTTAATAGTCGCTCCAAAGTGCCCGTCCCGGCGCGTCCTGCGGCTGCGGAGATTGGCGGCCGGGGCGGAGCCGCGGGGTGACCGCACGGCCCCAGCCGGGCAGTCGCAGCCGACCGTAGGCGACGCTGCGGCCGGCCCGCCGTGCAATCGGAAATCAAAGTTCCCCCAGCGGTGCGGCTCTCGCGGCGCACAGTGGCCGGCGTTCCGACGGACCTCCGCGCCAAAGCGATTTCCCGCTGCCGTACCCCTGTGTGAGCCGGGCCTCGTAGCAATTAACTCTCGTTTATTCGGAAACAAGATCACCAAAAAAATACCCGGTAGCTGTAATTAAAGTGCAGCTACTCATAGAGCTTCTGTGTAGACTATAAGTATCTCGTGGGAGCAAAGCTTGGTGGATATTCTAATGCGTTATTGCAGAACAGATTTCAGGTGGAAAAATAAATTAGTTCCTATTTCGGCCACCGCTGTGAATGCTAGGAAGACGTGTAGAATTGTTTTCATGTGTAATGGATTAGGATGGGGTGTGATCAGTAGGGTCAAATAAGTGAGAGAGGCATAATTTTAATTTTATTATTAATCACCGCTTACAAAATTTGCTCTGTGTGAGCACCAGAGACATCAAACGAGGTTCTGTAAATCGCCACATTTCCGCCTGGTGGCGAAAATGGTAGCTAGCTTTTTTCCAGCGTAAATCGGTTGCGTAGTAACGCATTAGCACATTTGCCAAGTTTTGCTGCCATACCATAATTACGGACCAAACTTGGACCTTCGCTAGTAGGTTCACTTTAGTTATAACCACCGGTATCAGCTCTGTAGACGATTTGGAACTGGTGTCAAGCGGCCATGTGCCCTCAACTACTAACGTGACATGGCAGAGAAAGTGTGTGCATGTGCCAGCCCTTTGTGTGGAATTAGTGCAGTAAGGCAGGTCGACAGGGAGACATGTCACAATGGCAGAGAGGAATAATGGTATTTGGACATGACCGAGAATGAAGTGTTGTGGCCACATGTAGGTTCCAATGGTTCAAATGGCTCTCAGCACTATGGGACTTAACTTCTGTGGTCATCAGTCTCCTAGAACTTAGAACTACTTAAACCTAACTAACCTAAGGACATCACACACATCCATGCCCGAGGCAGGATTCGAACTTGCGACCGTAGCGGTCACGCGGTTCCAGACTGAAGCGCCTTTAACCGCACGGCCACATCGGCCGGCGACACATGTAGTAAGCGTTGCTTCACGCAGTGGAGAATGGCAAAACAGAAGCAGCCAGCGACCGAGGCGTTGTGATGTAAGTGCGGCACAGATATCCTTGCTGACAGTAGCAGTCTACCAAACAGGCTGACGCAAGGACACACTCAGGCGGAGAAGCCTGGAGAGTGCTGAGTAAGGGAAGGCCAGCACGTTAAGTTACGCTCCAATATACTGCGGGAGTAATAACAAAAAGATACCACCGAGGGTAAAAAACGTCCTCTTGCCGGATATAAATAGTGGAGCGTAGGCAGCAACGGACAGAAGCCATTAGGAAGCAGTTCGGATCTGAGGACGGACGTGGTCCGTGTCCGAATGTTCAATCTTCGTAGGTGACGATTCCGGAAGTCTGTTCCAGCTCGCAGGAGTCATCCGTTCGCCGCCAGATGTCAACTTCGGCTCTGGGGGTCGGCCCGAGTTCGGTCGGCACCATGGCTACAGCGAGAACTTCCAGCAGGACCGGCCGCAGCGCGATTTTGGTCACAGGCGCAGCCGAGGACTGACGCCCGGCCCGGCCACGCCGCGTGGTCCGTCCATGACGGGGCCTCGCATATACTGCGACTGACGGCTTCCCAGCCGCCGGTGCAGCAGGCGTCGGCAGCTGACCTCACGGCGACGCGGCTGCCGAGCGACGACGAGTTCATCTCAGCCGCAGGGCATCCTGACTTCAGCGGAGCACTGGTAGCATGAGGCTACCGAGTGCGATCGGCGGCGCGCCTTGTCGGAGAATCTACACAGCAGCAGCCAGGCGGAGGGATCCGCAGAGCTGGGCGGCGACGACGAGGGAAAAATTGTACAGAAAGTTCAATAAATAATTGTTAAACTCCACGCCGTCTCAGTCTTTGGCGCAGCCACTGTGTCTGCTGCTGACAAGTAGCAAACGGCCGTAACAAGAGCTGCAAAAGTCGTAACAAGGATCATCTGCCATAACAGAAGTTGTGCGATCCGTTGTTTATTAACTCGGACTGTCCAACGCGTCTACAAGAAATGGTGTAACACTCACGGCCATGTAACACGGCGTAAGAACAGTGGTACTGAAAAGATACTAACCGGGACTGAAGGCAAGTGTCGCGTATCGTCAATGGTCATCTTAAATCCGACGTATTTAGATCTATATATACTTACAGGGGTTGGACAAAAGCATGGAAACACCAAAACCACAGTGTAGGAAACCCGCTGTTATTCAAAACAGCATCCAGTCGTTTTGGATAGGATCAATAGAGGGCATTTATGCTTCTCAATGAAATCTTTTGTTCCTGCAAAACGGTAGCATATTGATGTTACGATGGTGTAAGTGGCACTCTTAGACCACAAAGGCTCAATAACATCGAGATCTGGTGACAGCAGAGACATAGGGAGATTCAACAATTCATCGTCGTACTCACAAAACCAGTCGTGGATCATGTGGGCTTTGGAAATAAAGATCCTGTCGACTGAGATTAATGAATCATCACTGAGGATGAACTCTGGACCATGGGATGGAACTGGTCACCCAAAAGGGTCAAATAAACATTGGCAGTAATGTGACCTTGCAGAGTGCCATGGCCCCTATGACCATGATATGGTTGTCTAATTCATCAACGAACTCCCGTCGCGTTTTACTCTTGCGACGTGAATTCGGACAAGTTGGAAACAATGTCAAGCATGAGTCATACAACCAAATGACATTCTTTCATTGCTCCATGATTCAAGTTTTATGGCTTCTGCAATACGTCTCCCTGTTGGGGGCAGTTTAATCGCTGAGGAGTGGCTTTGTAATTACGCATCATCCTGCAATCCCCTGCTTATGAAGCTACCTCTCGTGTTGCTTTGGTACTACCGAGGTTCGCAAATGTGACATTCAATTCAGCAGTGACTTCTACAAGTGTCGCAATTCTCTTCGACGACCTCCTGCGGCGAGCACTCAACACCACTCAATTCCGTCCGCGTTCTGACTTAGCGGGTGATGTTTCCGTACGAGCTCTGATTTCTCTTATCTGGTCTTCATGTTCCATAAGCGAAATGTAGGATGGTAAGAGTAGAATCGTTCTGCAGTGAGCCGCAAATTCCGGTTCCTCTACATTTTCCTGATAGCGTTTCTCGGAAGGAACGTCGTTTTCCCGCCAGAGATTCCCATCTGAGGCAGCGTCTCCGAGATACTAGCATGTTGATGGAACGTACCGGAAAAAAATCTAGCAACATGCTTCCGAACTGCTTCCACGTCTTCCTTTATACGACCTGCTGGGGTTCCCAAACACTTGATCAGTACTCAAGAATGGGTCGCACTAATGTTCTATACGGATTCTCCTTTCTAGGTGAGCTAAAATTTCCTAAAATCCTCCCAGTAAAGAGAAGGCGATCATCCATCTTAGTAACTCATGCCATATCATACCTTGTTGGAACAAAAAAGCTAGAATTCTCCAATGGGGCAAAAAGAAAAAAAACAGAAATTGGACAATAGAATGAAGTAGTGTAGACCAACGAGTTGCAATGTTGCCCTTTTTTTTGGGCAAGGCAACGAATGCACCGCTGGTTAATGGGGCGTCCTATCCGCGGCATGATGTACGTAGTTCAAGAGGTTCTGTGACATCTCGCGGCTTTATTTGCACCCACCGTTTCAGGTTAGTGTGAACATAAACCAGGATGTTTGTTTCAACATTCATGCTGACTAAGTGTTGGCCTTGGTTCTACAGCTTGCAATGGGTTCTCTATTTACGTGACCATTACGGCACTCCAACCCCAGTTCTCGATGCCAGTAATATCGTACTACTTTTCTGCGACGTAACAGATATATTTTTGTGACAATATTCACATTTGGTTTTATTAATGTATATCGGTACTCCGATGCATCGATATATTACAGTGATATAGTTCTTGTGTGTATTCATTTCTGTGAGACTGTCATAATCTTTGACTTACTTGTAACCGTTTTGGCGCGAATGCGCACAGAGCAGACTTTGTTTCACTTTGCAGAAGTTGTTATTTCGCTTTGTAAAACAACAGTCAAGTCTTTTGTTTGCTTAAAGTGGGAATTAAATATATGAAGATTGATACAAAACTGTTTTCTTGATGATGTGACAATTAAGAAGAAGTATATGTGAATTTACAAGAAGTTTAATAAAAATGTGGATCGTGAACACCAAGTCAAAAATTATTTCTACCATACCATTGTTCTGATCTGGGATTGTTTGATCATTAAGAATTTCCTGAAAAATGCGTTTGTTAGGTCTTCAAATATTGCTAAAATACAGATCTGGACCTTCTAGCCGTCAAAGTGGAATCGCCCTAGAATCAACAAGATGAGATATAACAACTTCGACGAAATCTACGTGGGAATCCATTCAAGATAAGTGCCCAAAATTAATGACTTTTTTACAGTGACTTCATTATTTCCATTCTGACGATACCAACCATAGTCAATAACTTTGTTGTTGCCCGATAAAGCGAACATATGCTACGTGAGCAACAGTATTAGTCTGATTTATAACCTAGTTTGCAAGTGGTGGTATTGTTAGAAGCTTCATAATGATTGTGCTGCGCATACACACACCATCGTACATGACAACAGTCGTATTCACAGAGCTGTACGCATAGCCTCCATGGTTGACGAACGCTCATTGACTATATCGCACCTGGACTGATGCGCAACATCACCCGATGTTAATTCTGTAGAAAATGCATCACGACTATAAAGCACAGCTACCCTGCCCCTTTTCGAAAGCTTTACCACCTGCTAAAGTAATATGCGCTTCTGCAGCTTCTCTCTCTCTCCCCCAACAGTTCTGGTGCGACAAATGTTCCGTTGATTATCCACTTTAATTTTTCCTTAAAATTATTCTGCGTTGTAGACGGTGTCATCATGTAAATTCGACCAGTGCTGCAAGTGACCTTCACCAGGGTTCGTAATACTATCAAGAGTTAGTACACTCAAGTATGTGTCGAAAGAGAGTTTTGTAAGATACTTCGTTTGTGGGTGGGCTACCTGTCCAAACGATTCTTTCAATGAATACTCGCCCAAAGTGAAACTTCAATTATTTGCTTTACTGTTTCGATACGAATCCATTAACATATCTCAGAGACTGGTAATTCAACTTTCCGAGATAAACACGTTTTTATAGGACGAGCTGCGCAACGCTTGGTTGCGGACATCAGCACAGTCATTGTGTTGGTGCTCCGTTAAATGTGTCTGCAGTTCTCAACGTACCATTAAGTGGTTCGAGTCGTGTTGTAAGCTACGTTAGTTTCCATCGTGTTTGTGTTTCTTATTGTAGAGTACTGTCAACACTGGCTGTGCATCATGGTGTTTTACCTTCTTCGAAACACGGGTTCACTTACGTGTTTATTGTCATTGCGTCATTTGTACGTACAAATGGAGTTCTACATTTACATTTTCTCTCCTCCACTACTTGCTATCGATAGTAGCCTACTAATCGTGAAGTTAAATGGCGGATATCATGTTCTGCTAAGCGGAAAAATATATACATCACGTGAGTACCCTCTGATTAGCTGTTCGACAGACTTTTCCATCGTGTGGGGAACACAGGTACCCTTGCACCTTAGAATACTGACAGTAGAAGGTCTCACACAGTCTGTAGCCCTGACGTGGGAGGAGAAAGTGCTGCATTCGCTGAGAAAAACCCTGGGGCTAGCGTGCGACTGTCAGCAGCAGAAGTCGTGTCGCACTCTCTTTTGCGGGGAGTACTCCACGAACAATAGTCGTGGTAGACGGCGGTTCTGTCAATCGCTGTTGCACGAGCGTGCCGCAAATCCATTTTTCACATTCAATATGTTATTTACTGAGGAGTCAGGGTTCACAAAACATGTGTTGGGGCTTTATATAACCAGAATGTATGGGCAGGTGTGAATCCTCAAGCAATTCAGGGAAGAGGGCATTAACACCTGTTCGCAATCAACGTATGGGCAGGCGCATTTACCGATAGATTAACTGGGTCATATGTGCTACGACAAAGGTTAACTGGGGTGCATTATCTGTACATTCTCATTAACGTATTGCCTACCTTGCTAGAGGTCACAGTGTGCGCGGTCATCTGACGCACACATTTCAGGACCGCTGGATTGAACGGTAAGGGGGGGGGGGGGGGCAAGGGGGCGCGAAACACTGGCGTGCTCGTTCCGTAAATCCCAGTCCTCTAGACTTTTGCTTGTGGGGACCCTTAAAGGAATTGGTCTATGCCATGCCTATCAACGATAATGCGGACGCTATAGGGTCCCGTCTTCAATGCGTGCTCACAGGTAGAACAACGACCTGATATACTTCAAAGGGTGCGCCATTCCTTACACCGGAGGACAGAGGGATGTAATGTCGCCGGCCGAAGTGGCCGAGCGGTTAAAGGCGCTACAGTCTGGAACCGCACGACCGCTACGGTCGCAGGTTCGAATCCTGCCTCGGGCATGGATGTGTGTGATGTCCTTAGGTTAGTTAGGTTTAAGTAGTTCTAAGCTCTAGGGGACTTATGACCACAGCAGTTGAGTCCCATAGTGCTCAGAGCCATTTGAACCATTTTGATGTATTGTCGTGATTGCTCGCCACGTTGAACACCTTCTGTAAACACCTGTTTATTGCAGAAGGAATGCATTTCTGTACCCATGTTTATTGGACTTGCTTTTCTTATTCCGATGAGTGCTACCACCTCGCAAAGTATTCGGCACCTTTTTAACGCCGACTGACATTCTGTGGGCATATGCATAGAATAAACAACAGACTCGTAAAGAGGATTTTTGGTATAGTAAATAGTTCAATTAAAAAATTTGTTTCGAGAAATAGAGGAAAACCTAATACAAGCAGGTATCCGTATAGAAATGATAAATAAAAGAGAAAAAATCAGAAACAAAATCATGAACACGAAATTTGAAGCAAGAGAAAGGAATAAAACAGGCAAAATGTGGACAAAGGAAAGGAAACAGGAACACAGCCAAAGAATGAAGAAGTTTTGGGAAGACAAAGAGAAGAAGGAACCAAGAAAAAAAAGAATAATCATGTAACTTCAAGTCAATCACCATCCTATAGACAAAACTGTGTAATAATAATTATTACACAGGCCCGCCAGAAATACACATATCTGGCATAAATCTGTATAGAATTATTGATCGCATAATATTATGAAAGCCACCGATAAAGCAATCGGATATATGCAGAATTTCTTTATTTTTGAAAACCATTTGCCTAGCTACCACATCAACCATTACCAAATAAAAGTGCGATTAAATGGGATTTTTTTTTTTTGTCATCAGTCTACTGACTGGTTTGATGCGGCCCGCCACGAATTCCTTTCCTGTGCTAACCTCTTCATCTCAGAGTAGCACTTGCAACCTACGTCCTCAATTATTTGCTTGACGTATTCCAATCTCTGTCTTCCTCTACAGTTTTTGCCCTCTACAGCTCCCTCTAGTAACATGGAAGTCATTCCCTCATGTCTTAGCAGATGTCCTATCATCCTGTCCCTTCTCCTTATCAGTGTTTTCCACATATTCCTTTCCTCTCCGATTCTGCGTAGAACCTCCTCATTCCTTACCTTATCAGTCCACCTAATTTTCAACATTCGTCTATAGCACCACATCTCAAATGCTTCGATTCTCTTCTGTTCCGGTTTTCCCACAGTCCATGTTTCACTACCATACAATGCTGTACCCCAGACGTACATCCTCAGAAATTTCTTCCTCAAATTAAGGCCGGTATTTGATATTAGTAGACTTCTCTTGGCCAGAAATGCCTTTTTTGCCATAGCGAGTCTGCTTTTGATGTCCTCCTTGCTCCGTCCGTCATTGGTTATTTTACTGCCTAGGTAGCAGAATTCCGTAACTTCATTGACTTCGTGACCATCAATCCTGATGTTAAGTTTCCCGCTGTTCTCATTTCTACTACTTCTCATTACCTTCGTCTTTCTCCGATTTACTCTCAAACCATACAGTGTACTCATTAGACTGTTCATTCTTCTTCACTTTCACTCAGGATAGCAATGTCATCAGCGAATCGTATCATTGATATCCTTTCGCCTTGTATTTTAATTCCACTGCTGAACCTTTCTTTTATTTCCATCATTGCTTCCTCGATGTACAGATTGAAGAGTAGGGGCGAAAGGCTACAGCCTTGTCTTACACCCTTCTTAATACGAGCACTTCGTTCTTGATCGTCCACTCTTATTATTCCCTCTTGGTTGTTGTACATATTGTATATGACCCGTCTCTCCCTATAGCTTACCCCTACTTTTTTCAGAATCTCGAACAGCTTGCACCATTTTATATTGTCGAACTCTCTTTCCAGGTCGACAAATCCTATGAAAGTGTCTTGATTTTTCTTTAGCCTTGCTTCCATTATTAGCCGTAACGTCAGAATTGCCTCTCGTCCCTTTACTTTTCCTAAAGCCAAACTGATCGTCACCTAGCGCAGTCTCAATTTTCTTTTCCATTCTTCTGTATATTATTCTTGGAAGCAGCTTCGATGCATGAGCTGTTAAGCTGAATGTGCGATAATTCTCGCACTTGTCAGCTCTTGCCGTCTTCGGAATTGTGTGGATGATGCTTTTCCGAAAGTGAGATGGTACATCACTAGACTCATATATTCTACACACCAACGTGAATAGTCGTTTTGTTGCCACTTCCCCCAATGATTTTAGAAATTCTGAGAGAATGTTATCTATCCCTTCTGCCTTAATTGACCGTAAGTCCTCCAAAACTCTTTTAAATTCCGATTCTAATACTGGATCCTCTATCTCTTCTAAATCGACTCCTATTTCTTCTTCTGTCACATCCGACAAATCTTCACCCTCATAGAGGCTTTCAATGTATTCTTTCCACCAATCTGCTCTCTCCTCTGCATTTAACAGTGGAATTCCCGTTGCACTCTTAATGTTACCACCGTTGCTTTTAATGTCACCAAAGGTTGTTTTCACTTTCCTGTATGCTGAGTCTGTCCTTCCGACAATTATATCTTTTTCGATGTCTTCACATTTTTCCTGCAGCCATTTCGTCTTAGCTTCCCTGCACTTCCTATTTATTTCATTCCTCAGCGACATGTATTTCTGTATTCCTGATTTTCGCGGAACATGTTTGTACTTCCTCCTTTCATCAATCAACTGAAGTATTTCTTCTGTTACCCATGGTTTCTTCGCAGCTACCTTCTTTGTACCTATGTTTTCCTTCCCAACTTTGTGATGGCCCTTTTTAGAGATGTCCATTCCTCTTCAACTGTACTGCGTTCTGCGCTATTCCTTATTGCTGTATCTATGGTGATAGAGAACTTCAAACGTATCTCGTCATTCCTTAGTACTTCCGTATCCCACTTGTTTGCGTATTGATTCTTCCTGACTAATATCTTGAACTTCAGCCTACTCTTCATCACTACTATATTGTGATCTGAGTCTATATCTGCTCCTGGGTACGCCTTACAATCCAGTATCTGATTTCGGAATCTCTGTCTGACCATGATGTAATCTAATTGAAATCTTCCCGTATCTCCCGGCCTTTTCCAAGTTTACCTCCTCCTCTTGTGATTCTTGAACAGGGTATTCGCTATTTCTAGCTGAAACTTGTTACAGAACTCAATTAGTCTTTCTCCTCTTTCATTCCTCGTCCCAAGCCCATATTCTCCTTTAAACTTTTCTTCTACTCCTTCCCCTACAACTGCATTCCAGTCGCCCATGACTATTAGATTTTCGTCCCCCTTTACATACTGCATTACCCTTTCAATATCCTCATACACTTTCTCTATCAGTTCATCTTCAGCTTGCGACGTCGGCATGTATACCTGAACTATCGTTGTTGGTGTTGGTCTGCTGTCGATTCTGATTAGAACAACCCGGTCACTGAACTGTTCACAGTAACACACGCTCTGCCCTACCTTCCTATTCATAACGAATCCTACACCTTTTACACCATTTTCTGCTGCTGCTGATATTACCCGATACTCATATGACCAGAAATCCTTGTCTTCTTTCCACTTCACTTCACTGACCCCTACTATATCTAGATTGAGCCTATGCATTTCTCTTTTCAGATTTTCTAGTTTCCCTACCACGTTCAAGCTTCTGACATTCCACGCCCCGACTCGTAGAACGTTATCCTTTCGTAGATTATTCAATCTTTTTCTCATGGTAACCTCCCCCTTGGCAGTCCCCTGCCGGAGATCCGAATGGGGGACTATTCCGGAATCTTTTGCCGATGGAGAGATCATCATGACACTTCTTCAATTACAGGTCACATGTCCTGTGGATAAAAGCTACGTGTCTTTAATGCACTGGTTTCCATTTCCTTCTGCATCCTCACGTCGTTGATCATTGCTGATTCTTCCGCGTTTAGGGGCAATTTCCCACCCCTAGGACAAGAGAGTGCCCTGAACCTCTATCCGCTCCTCCGCCCTCTTTGACAAGGCTATTGGCAGAATGAGGGTGACTTCTTAGGCTGAAGTTTTCGGCCGCCAATGCTGATTATTTATCAAAATTTAGGCAGTGTCGGGGATCGAACCCGGGACCAAAGACGTTTTTGATTATAGATCAATGACGCTACCCCTAGACCACGAGCAAAATTTGTGACTGGTTGAAGAATTCTCGGTTAGAGAACACCACACGTTATTTTGAATGGAGAGTCAGCAACAGAAGAAACTTGCTTTTTGTTCATGCTGTATAGTAATGACGAGACGATAACATTAACAGTAACCTCAGATTTCTTGCATATCTTGCAGTTACCTATAAACAAGTACTATCTGGAAAAGGTACGGGAAATACCATTCTGATCTTGATACTATTTTTCCATGTAAAATTTGCGAAAAGATATTGCCGCCATTTGAGTAGACATTGTAACGTTCCTATTACACTATATAAATTTTGGCCTTAGGCCATTTTCAAGTGTTACGTCAAAAATCGTCCGACTTGTGTGAAACCAGACCGAAATGTAATAAACACTTTATATACTGTTGCATGGCGGAAATATCTTTTCAAAAATTACATTGATGTTAATTTAAAGTTTATATAGATTGACAGCTTGCTTCAATTGGCCATGAATTTAAAGCTGAGCCTGTGACAAAATGTATAATAGTGGTATTCTATGACTGCAACGTCAGTGAGTCACAGAATCAATCGACTACTGCATTTACATGGGCGTAATATGTGGTAGGAAAATAGAATGCGACGATACATATGAAGGGTAGTGAAATGAAAACCGTACGACAGGATTCTGACAGCCTGTGGCCAAATGGCAGAGTCAGCAGTAGAAACATCCCGCAATCCCCCGACGAAGAAATCCAAAATTGTTCAAAGAAGTTCCGGTAAGGTCATGACGACGTTCTTCTTCGACTGTAGGGGTCATCTACTTGTCGAGTTCGTCGATAGTGGAACCACAACCAATGCGGAGCGCTATGAAGACACTTCGCAGGAACTGCGATTAGCCATAAAAGCCCAGGAACACTGTCGGACTGAATCACCCTGTAGACTGATAACGCCGGCCCCTACATTGCGGTTAGGACCAAGGCTATGCTTCAGGATTATCCTTCAGCTATCTGGTTGGGAAACACTGCAAATCCTTCGTGCAGCAAGGACCTATGGCTTCGTGAAAAAAGACACCCATTGACTGGGGTTCCATTCGGACGAGGAAGTGCTGGAGTGGATACGGTTGTGGATCTGTCAGCAGCCGACCGGGTTCTGCGAAACAGGAATTGATCATATCGCCTCCCACTGGAATTAACATCTCAACGCGTGTAGTGATGACTTGTGAGTGGAACCGTTCCACGGCCCCGTTATGGCATGTTTCCGGTTTTCATTTGACTGCTCCTTACAGTTTCAGTCGTACGTGGGTCGCCGGCCGAAGTGGCCGTGCGGTTAAAGGCGCTGCAGTCTGGAACCGCAAGACCGCTACGGTCGCAGGTTCGAATCCTGCCTCGGGCATGGATGTTTGTGATGTCCTTAGATTAGTTAGGTTTAACTAGTTCTAAGTTCTAGGGGACTAATGACCTCAGCAGTTGAGTCCCAAAGTGCTCAGAGCCATTTGAACCATTTGAACGTACATGGGTCGCAAAATAAGTGGTACAAATTTTTTATCTACTGCGACATAAATAGAGGGTGGTAAATTATCGTTAACATCTTTACCCTGTAGCAGCCAACCTGAAATTTAACAGGAAGGGTTTTCAAGGAGCTTTTCTTCTACAGTAACGAGTTTGCAGAGTCTTGAACTGAATTCCGCGCTGAATTACTGAAGATTATCATTCCCGACTGCATGGATCTTTTGATATTCTAATACGAAGGTCGAGCAGTATTTCAGGTGCACGTACGAAGTCTCTGTCCTTTAGAAAGTCCCAAAAGAAGTAACCATAGGGACTGAGATCGGAACTGCAAGGGGTCCATTCTAAATCGTGTCCAGCGGCTTCAGCATGTGGATTCACAGTTCCCCACTGAAGCTGATTGAGTTTGTTGACTTCCCCATGCGGATGGAAGCATGTCTCATGACTACACCTGATTCTTAACAACTGTTCCATTTTCAAACGTCTGAATCTCTTACCTAGAAAAGAATATCGCTGCTCCACGTCGCTGTCCTTCAAAGTTTAGTTTGGCATAGTTCAATTTTGTTAGTGAAAAAGCTAAATTTCTGTTTCATTATCTTCATGAGTGGCTGTCGTGACATTTCGAGGCGCTGTGCTGAATGTCTTTTGGGTACAGTGTGCTGCCTATTGAATAGCGTAGCCACTCGTTCTACATTCTCCTGTGTTTCCGAGGTTTCCTTTGGTCATGTCGAGAACCAGTCTTTTCATAAGGTTTAAGCAAACCTTTACGAAAAATATTAAACAAAATTCGTACCAGAGGATGCTTTAATTTTTATCATAACAACTGGACTTCGTTTCAGCACTGTAATTACTCGGAGAAATAGTCATTGTAAACGGTGCCGTTTGATGTAAGGCGCTGTTGAATGCGCGTCTCACCATAACAATGCGACCAGAATTCGTGTAAAATACCTTTTGCGGTAAACAGTCGTTGTTCCAATGTTCCTGCTTCCATTTTCAAAAGTGAATTGAGACATTATCGAGGAGTCTATAGAATTTTGAGAACTAAAAATGTGAATATCACAATGGCACCCACTTATGATATACAATTAAACTGCAATAAACACTTTCTAACACCTGTTTTGCGACAACCTGTAGGTAAAGCAATTAACTGGCTCATTCGCAGGATACTGGGAAACTAAAGTCAATCTACAAAGGAGATTGCTTACAAACACTCGAGCAATCATTCCTTGACTACTGATGTAGTGTGTGGGGTTAATGCCAAACAGGAGTAACAAGGGACATTGAAGGTATATAAACAAGGGAGGCACGATTGCTGAGTGGTTTCACTCATTGCAGAAACTAACGGAAATGTAGAAAAACTCGAAGTGGCGGACGCTTCAAAATATACGCCAACTGTCCCGCAAAAGCATACTTACAGAATTTCAAGAACGTATTGAGTGAACAATTTAGAGATTTTCTTCATCCCCGTATGGTTCCCTCTCGTAGGGAGCATAAGGGCAGATTAGGCTTGTTACAGCATGCACAAAAGCATTTAGGTAGTCCATAGGCGATTGAAGCGGGGGAAAACCCTCAACATGTGGTATAATGCCAAGTACCTTCTGCCATTTAAATCACAGTAGTTTGCACTGTAGTGTACGGAGACAATTAAAAAACCAACGCTGGATTCGGACTAAATGCAGTACTGCCGTCTTCAACGAGTCTGGCTCAAGTATGTGGATGTTCATTCCACTGTACGTGTTATTATTTTTGAATTATTACAGGAATGTGGACGCGGTTGAATAAAAAATAATCCCCTGTTAGGGAAAAGTGGATCAGACGAGTTCACATTAAAATCCAATGTTGCTGATGCAGTCACTGCAATGTCGCAGGACGTTTACCTTATTATAGTTCATTTTGCAGTGCGATAAAATGATAGCTGGTTTCGTGTCTATGGTTTTGTGCCCATGGATTGGCGTGCCTGAATTTCGCCAACTAAGTCATCTGCCGCCCCAACATAGCATTCTCTGCAAATGCGAAGCAGGATTATAAGGGAGATGATGGGCCCTGAATGTTTGCCTTTATGCGCCGCGAACCGCCCCGCCTGTTCCGTGTGGTGAGCGTCGGTCACAGGTCAAGGGAACGGCGCGCGGATCTGATTCACGGCATGCAAGAAAAGAATTGAGAGCGCGCCATGCCGCGACGAGCGTGCGCACGGATTCGACCTCGCCGGCCGAAGCATTCATTTTCCTCAGACCTATCGCCTGCCACTAAAGGGCAGCTGCCAACGCCCTGCTACACTGCACGTCGGTAGAGGGCACAGGATTTTAACAGGACACTTACACATCATTCCGCTGAGAAAACATTATCACGATTACATGTAAACATTGTGGAACGCTGTGGCAGTTCTTTAAGTGAACACATCAATAATATTTCATAACCGAATAAAAAATATACAGCAGTTTACGAGCCGATACAAGTCCTATTTTTTGATCTCGCCGCCATATCGAGTGTGCCAAGATGATGTGATGACCCTAATCCAACTCTCCACATAAATTGACGAAAAAAATCGCAACACCAAAAAAATGAAATTTCTGGAATACATTTGTGTAAGTAACATATTTAAGCGATTAAGATTGCAAGGCTACAGGTTAATGTAAGCGCGAGATAAAACATTGCATTTGCGAACTGCTGGTACATTAACAATCGATGCAACCGCCAGAATGTTGAATGCAAGAATACAAACGTGCACGCATTACGTTGTGCCGGACGTCATTTTGTGGGATGCAGTTCCATGCCTGTTGCAGCTGGTCGGACAATACAGGGACGATTAATGCCGGTTGGAGATGATGCCGGAGTTGTAGTCCCATGATGTCCGGCATGCGCTCGATTGGATGCATATATGGTGATCGAGCAGGCCAACGCAACATGCAGACACTCTGTAAAGCGGGTTGGGTTACAACAGCGGTACGTGGGCGAGCGTTATCCTGTTGGAAACCACACCTGGAATGCTGTTCATGAATGGCCGCACAACAGGTTGATTCGTCAGGTTGATGTACAAAGTTACAGTCAGGGTGTTTCGATACCCACGACAGCGCTCCAGTTGATATACGAAATCGCACCCCAGACATTAATTCCAGATGTAGGTCCAGTGTATCTAGCAATAAACAGGTTGGTTGCAAACCCTCAACTGGCCTCATGTAACCAAAACACGGCCATCATTGACACCGAGGCAGAACCAGTTTTTATCATAAAACGCAACCGACTTTCACCCCGCCCTTCTATGAGCTCTCGTTTCACACGACTGAAGTCACAAAGTGTAGTGGTTTGGGGTTAGTGGAGTGCACGTTATATGGCCTCTGGCTCGGAGCTGTCCTTGAAGTGAACGACTTGTAATAGTTTCTTGTGTCGCTGTGGTGTCAAATGCTGCTCAGATTGCTGGTGCGACAGAGTCATACGCCGAATACGTAGGGCCAGGTGGTTGCCAGGAGTCCAGTCTTCTTGTGACCTTACGTTCCCTTGACCACCGCCGCCAGTAATAATGTAGAGTGGCTTCAGTGCCAAAGAAATTTGCAACACCACAGAAGAAACATCCAGCTTCATGTAGTCCTGCGTGGCGTCTTTGTCACCATACAGGTATTACTGACGAACATCAACCCACTACGCCCAATCTCAAAGGTAACTAACACTCACTACTGTTACAGCGGGTACCTAAAGCTAACTTGATACGCCTTGTCATAGTGGCGTTACTAGCGCAATTGTTATGAGACTGGCGGAAAATGTTAACAGAGGTCATGACTCTGATAACGCCTACCAACTTTAGTTTACGTCGCACAACTCCATTTTGGTGCTGCGATTTTTTTCCGAACGCTTACATATAAATCGGTTGGTTATAATGAAAGTTCAGCAACTCATAGAGGTGCAATGTGGGCTGTAAGTATCGTATGGCAGCGAAACTTTATAGATACTCTAGTACATTAATGTAGAACCGATTTTCGCTGCAAAAATGGAGTTCCAGTTTTGGAAACCAGGTGCAAATCCCGCGCTGTGAATGCAAGAAAGATATACGGTAATGGTTCCATATCCAACGGATTAATAACAAGTCAAACAAGTGAGAAAGGTGTAACATTGAGTTTATTATTAACCGCCGCCTACACAGTTTGTTCAGTATGAGCAACTGAGACGTTTACAAGAGGCTGCAGCCGTAAAACGACGTGATAAACACTGCCCACGGCAGGTCCTGTGTAGTGGCCTTCGGAACAGGTAGAGACCGAACGTGTACTGGAAAAGCGTTCTGTTAGATATACCAATAATCAAAATCACCAGGCCACGCATCGGGAAAA
The DNA here is from genome assembly GCF_021461385.2 of Schistocerca piceifrons. NCBI lineage: Eukaryota > Metazoa > Arthropoda > Insecta > Orthoptera > Acrididae > Schistocerca > Schistocerca piceifrons. The sequence goes on from NC_060145.1 coordinate 349,187,444, forward strand.
CCTCTGAATATGACACGTTCGTGGCAGGTTGTGTTAAAAATGATCTTTCACTCGGCGAGCAACACGAGATTTTTCCCCATCTTGCATGAAAACACTGGTTTTCTGCTCTTGCAGAGCTGGAATCACGTGCTGCAGAAGGAGGTCTCGATAACGTGCAGACGTCACGTTACGCCTGACAGTCCTTCTGCATGTATTTTCCTGAAAGAAGAACGAACCGAGAATAAAAGTATATGTGAACCCTCATCACACAATCACTTAACGGGGAGCCCTGTGACTCTTCATGCACAATACGCGGTTTAAAAGCACCCTAAATTCGGCGGTTCTGTGTATTCGCTGCGCCCTGTTGTGGAAAACATTCCACGTCACTCCGCAGAGTATTATCCGGGCAGATGTCGTCGACTTCGATCCTTGCCAGAAACTGAAGAGAAAATTAAGAATGCTGCTACGGGTCATTACGTTTCTGTTGCTACAACGTCAGGATTTTGTACGGGTATCAGTGTAAAACTGACCGCAAAATTTTCCGTACTGTCGACCACGGGATGGAAAATTCTTGTGACACCACACAAGCACTGGCATTACCCGGGACACGTGGTGCATGGTCAGTTACAACAAAAGCAACCTCATCGACAAAACTTCCACCGGGATAGGACGCCTTCCTCGTCTAAGTGCCACACGAAGTTCACCCGGGTTGTCGAATTTCATTATCATCTTCTCTAAACCATTTAATAACATCGGGCCTATCATCAGACCTTTCAGGCGGCAATGATCTCTCAATGCAGCACTTTAACTGCTGTCGTTCAAATAGCTTCACTAACAGCACTCGGTCTCTCTTCTCGACTGCTTATTCATCACTCACGTTACGGGTTGTCAAGTGGCAGCACGGATGTCATACTGTCATACAAACAGCGTACAGTACCAGATTTGTACCAGGTGGCCACAGTGCGAACTGATTTGTTCTCCAGCTTAAATCGGTTCCGCAGTAACGCATTAGTGCATCTGCTAACATTCGCTGCCATACGATAATTATATTCCAGAATGGACCTCCGTCAATAGCTGCCCTTTAGTTATACCATCCCAGTATGTACAACGAATCTTTTTGGTCCACAGAACTCCACCGGCAAGTAGTTCAGGGATACCTTCTGCGTATTTTGTTATAAGGGCTCCACCGTCTCTTGTGGCTAGGTACAGACTTCTTGCATTTCGTTTGATTTCTTCGCCCATTTAGCTTTGTGTCTGTATTTCACTAAAAACAGTGCACAACAATGCAAATGTCGATGATATGTGCTGTGTGTCATGTTTCCATTAGCTCAATGTACCTGGTGTTGGAAATACTAATGCCCCTAATAACTCGCTTTCAAGATTGCACTCAGTACTGCTCTGTTCTGTCTATGGTTCTATTTTCCAACAGAGTTAGTTGTGCGTTAACAGAGATAAACAGCACTTCTATGGAAACTTCTACTGATGAAGAGTTGGGCGATATACAACGCGTTTATGTGTTCCCATCTACATTTACATGTTTGCTGAATACAATGTAATAGCCGCACAACGTGGCTACGCTGATACGCTGCGCAGCGACAGCATGCACATCAGAGTCCTTTTACATCTGTACATACATATCTACGTGAAACTAAAGCATTCCGTGGTATTTCCAGAATGAAATTTTCACTCTGCAGCGGAGTGTGCGCTGATATGAAACTTCCCGGCAGATTAAAACTATGTGCTGGACCGAGACTCGAACCTTTCGCGGGCAATTGCTGTACCAAGCGTCTGTGAGGTGTGGAACGTAGGAGTCGAGGTACTGTCAGAATTGAAGCTTTTTTTTTTTTTTCTTTTTCGTGTGACTAGGGCCTCCCGTCGGGTAGACCGTTCGCCGGGTGCATGTGTTTCGATTTGACGCCACTTCGGCGACTTGCGCGTCGATGGAGATGAAATGACGATGATTAGGACAACACATCACCCAGTCATTGAGCGGAGAAAATCTCCGACCCAGCCGGGAATCGAACCCGGGCCCTTAGGATTGACATTATGTCGCGCTGACCACTCAGCTACCGGGGGCGGACAGAATTGAAGCTGTGAGGGCGGGTCGTGAGTCGTGTTTCGGTAGCTCTGTCGGTAGAGCATTTGCCCGTGAAAGCCGAAGGTCCCAAGTTCGAGTCTCGGTCCGGCACACAGTTTTAATCTGCGGGAAGTGTCATTCCGTGCTATGTTTGGCGATTGCACATGGAAGTAGTTTTCACCCTTGTGAAGGTATTTTGACAGGAACAAATGAGAATGCGGTAACAAAACTCATAAATAATCATTACAAAACGAACCACCAGAGACCGTGTGTACTTCGTACCAAAACAGGAAGTATTATTGAACAGTCTGTAAAAGTTTGTTTGTGAAGCTGTTCAGATGCGTGTGAATTCCTAGGAGACCAAACTGCTGAGATCATCGGTTCGTAGACTTCCACACTACTTAAACTAACTTATGCTAAGAACAACACACATACTGACACCCATGTCCCAGGGAGGATTATAACCTCTGACGGGAGGGTCCGTGCAAACCGTGACAGGGTGCCTCTAACCGCGCGGCCACTCCGCGCGCGTTTGTGGAGCTCTGGTTCATTCTGTATATACGAGGGTGTGCTGAAATGTAATGTCTCTGAATATTTTATGTGAAATTGCTTATGGATTTTGAAATAAAGCAAACGTTGTTAAGATTCTACATCTCTATTCTTCATGTTTACATATTTGCAGATCTCTGCCGCTAGAGGACTCCGAATTGTAGTGTGTAACATAACGTTGTATAACATTGTCGGTGTATGGGAAACGGCGTGCAGTAATTGAGCTTCGAATTCGAAGAGTCCGTCCTCACAGGAATCACCCTCTCCTTTAATGCCAGACCATACAAGAGTGCCGCAACATCTGCAACAATCCGACGCCTTCCGTTCATTGTCATCGATCATTATCCATACAGTGCCTACTTGGCCCCATCCGATTTTAGTCTGTTCCCAAAAATTAAAGAATGTCTAGGAGAGCTACAATTTGATAGTGAAGTACGGTGCAAGCTGAGATGCGGTTATGGCCCCGTCAAAAAAAGTAAGACATTCTACAATGACGGTATCAACAAACTAGGCTCTCTTCTGGAGAAATGAGTTCGTCGTCAGGGTGACTATGTTGAGAAATAAATATGCGACAGCATCGCCCTGGCCCGCACTGACTGCTATCGTCATGCAGCGACGCTGCTCAATTGTTGCTGGGGTACTGGTTTTTCTTCGTGTTTTATTTATCCTGTTAATACATATTGATAAAAAATTATAAAACTAGACAAATGTGGGACAGCTCTATTGAATGGGTTCTTAAAACTCCACTTTAAAAAGCATTTTGCTTTCCGTCGTCGCTATGAATGACGAGTAGTACTTGTCTGGGCTGACTCCAGCTATATCCCGCAAGAATAAAATCGCTGGACTGACTCCAGTTATATACTGCAAGAATAAAATAGCGCCTACATGTCAAAACACTACAGAAAATGTGCCTGACAACTCATAGGAGGGGCACCTGTATGTGGATGGCAAATGATAGTACGTAGAGCGACGCGTAATTTGGTTATCTGTTCAACCGTCTTGACTCTTGTATTATCCGAGGAGTTTAAGGAAAAGGATTCTCCTTGTTTTTAAATGGAACTGTGTACTTTATTTGACCGATATTCAAAAACTCTTAAACAGGAGTGCAGAGATATAACGTTCGTTAAAGTTAGCGATGAAATTTTTCCAAAATGTATCAAAGACGGCTTCTAAAATTGGAAGGCAAAGTGGCCGAAATCCACTACGACAATGTAAATTCAAGTACGGCCAAGCCGGGCTCTATTGACATACTCCATTGTTGTATCAAATCTTTTCCATAACAGCTGCTCGCTAACGCATGAGTACGTATGTACATTTGATTTAGTTTTCCTAACGTTAGTCAGACACGCTGGGAGATAGAATGTAGTTTAATTTCAGCAATAGTAGTTGACCCTGTATCTGCGTCGTATAAGATGGGACCAAAAGAAAATCTGTTTCCTCTAAGCTGCGTACTTTCCCCTTGCTGCATCTAACGAAAGCGCGTGCCGTGAGGAACCGATCCGGCAGTGTTTACAACGCAACAGCCAGTTCCTGCCGCGTCCCGTTTAAGCTTTAGCTTCTCCCAATACTCTCAAATGCTGACATCTGCAGGTGTTGTTTATGCGCCTATCTGCAAGGCATAGCTGCTATTCAACTGATTACGTGGAACGAAATTTGGGAAGACTATAGTCCTTGGTATCGATAGGTCTAGTGTTTACTATCCTTGCCAGTTGCACAGCGTCACACATTCATCCATCGGCCTCCAAAGTTTACAGTTTTGCATTTTTCGTAGATACGTGTATGAACATGAATTTGTGACGAATTTGCGTAACTTCTCCGTGGTATGTCGTTTTACTTGTCGTAGAGTGTATATCGAAATTCTACGATTCACGTAATACGGATTTTCTAGTCAAATCAACGGCAAGTTTTAATTGCTACATTTGGATTTCGACATAGAGGCCTTTACATACTAAATTAGAATTAATCACTGCCTGACCATCCGTGGTTCTCATTTCTCGGAGTTGTGAAAAATTATCTGTCACTAAATAAACAAACGAAGCAATCAAATCTCCATTTTAAACAACGTTTGTCGACCAGCCTTGTTGCGTCTCGTGCCCGAAGTTGATATGCTACTATGTGCAGAGGTATTTGACAAGTGCTCTCAGTGCCAGCGTTGACATGTCAAGCGTTCTTTCGGTCTCGAAAAATATAAAGGGACGTCTAGAACTGCATGAATAACGACGTGTTGCCTCAAAGGGCCGCTCTCCTCCCCCCCCCCCCCCCCCCCCAGGAGAATTCCAATAAAGTAACATTGGGAAAGCCTATAAGGCCGTTCGGTTTATTTAAGAGACCTGCATGGAACGCGACTCATGGCGGAGCTGCAGGGACAAAGGAGCTGTAGAGTTCTAATAAAACCGAGGCTGCCCTCTTTCGCGAAATAGCCGTCGGGAATGCTTGCCCCGCCAGTGTCAACCGAAAGATTTCATCAGACTGGATTCCGCTGCATGTGGGCATGTGCCTATCACGACCTCCAAACTTCTTGCTGAAAAAATCCTATACTTTAAATTTCATTGCGTTTACACCGTGTTTCAAAACGACTCATCCGAGTACACAAGATATATCTTACACGTGAATAAAGATGAACATTTGGGGTGAATTTCAACTAAATTACCGAAAGATAAAGTTTGCCTTGTCGCCTGTTGTGAGTTTTATATTCATGTGGTTGTGGATGATGGTCTCCCTAGCATAGATAGCTCGCTCACTCCTTCATTGCCCAATGTGCTGTGGCATCCCGGCACAGGTAATATCGCCGCCTTGAGCGAAGGTGTGGCGAGCGGAGTTTAACCATAACGTTGACGACAGTGTGCACTAATGTCCGCTAAGCCGGCTGTAAAGGTGTGAGAGGGAGAAAGTCTCCTAGGATGGTTAGCACAGGTGATTCTGAAACGGAGAGAAGAATTCGTGATTCCTAGGAAGTGATTAAGGGTGCAATTATTTAAGGATTAGAGTCAAGAACAATTTATTTTCACAACAGTTTAATCTTATTCGGGGAGATGTCTTACAAAGGATGTATGTCTTCGCAAATCTACATCTACATCTACATTTATACTCCGCAAGCCACCCAACGGTGTGTGGCGGAGGGCACTTTACGTGCCATTGTCATTACCTCCCTTTCCTGTTCCAGTCGCGTATGGTTCGCGGGAGGAACGACTGCCGGAAAGCCTCCGTGCGCGCTCGAATCTCTCTAATTTTACATTCGTGATCTCCTCGGGAGGTATAAGTAGGGGGAAGCAATATATTCGATACCTCATCCAGAAACGCAGCCTCTCGAAACCTGGCGAGCAAGCTACACCGCGATGCAGAGCGCCTCTCTTGCAGAGTCTGCCACTTGAGTTTGTTAAACATCTCCGTAACGCTATCACGGTTACCAAATAACCCTGTGACGAAACGCGCCGCTCTTCTTTGGATCTTCTCTATCTCCTCCGTCAACCCGATCTGGTACGGATCCCACACTGATGAGCAATACTCAAGTATAGGTCGAACGAGTGTTTTGTAAGCCACCTCCTTTGTTGATGGACTACATTTTCTAAGGACTCTCCCAATGAGTCTCAACCTGGTACCCGCCTTACCAACAATTAATTTTATATGTTCATTCCACTTCAAATCGTTCCGCACGCATACTCCCAAATATTACAGCTTACCGCACTGTATGTTCGGCCCTTCCAGCAACTTCCGGTTCCTGAGTTGTATCTTTAACTATTACAGATGACCATTCTGATTGCAACTCGTTGAAATAATACACAAACCAGCTCAATTGCGGACAGGTGTGAGACAAGTTCACTTGTGCCTCTTCAGAGGAAAACAGATTCCGCTATTGTTTCTCACACGGAAACTTTATTTTAAAAAAAAGAAAAGAAATACACCATGGCATCATGAAGTAGTAACCTTTCACTATTTTTTCGACGTAATGGCAACCGATATTGAGACATTTTTCGTAGCGTACAATCAGTTTGAAGGAATCACTACTGCAAAACACGGTACCCTGCAATGCAGGGAAGTGTTGTACAGACTGTTCCATCTCAGCACTGGTTCAGCAGTGACTTCCCCGAGACAACGGGTTTCAATCCGGAGAACAGGTGAGAGACCAATGGGACAAGATCGGGGCTGTAGCCAGCGTTACCCAATCTCACCCATCGGAAGTGGCGAATCTGATCCTGTGTGAACATTGACGTCCAGTGGCAAAACACTTTCACTCAAGAGCCTCAGTTTCTCCTGTGAAGAGTTTCGCTGTAACGTCCCGCAGTAGTGGTCCCTTGCTGGAGAAAATCAACGAGAATCACACCATGTTCTGTAGTATAGCACTGTTTTGTAATTAATGGATCTGTAGGGACGCCCACTTCGATCTTTATCCTCCACACTCTGCCTACCCTCTCTGAACATGCAACACAAGCGTCCAGCCATGTGAGAAGACATGACCTTTTCACCACACACGTGGATGATGGACGCATCAGTCCCACGTGTCCATTCCTACCAGATAAACGGAATGCATTTCCATTGACAACAATCTTCTCAACAGACATCCGTCTGTCATCGTCATGTCCACTCGAATAATATCGGGCACCCCCGGTGGTTTGCTGCTACTCTCTCTCCTGCGGTGCTCCCCTCCACTGACGCCCATCCCGTCGTTCAATCAGCAACGGATGTGGATTCATATGCCCTCTGTTTGTGACACCTGGTGTACTATCTTCTCTTTCAAAAACAATGACGAGGCCTACTTTCGAAACATCCCTCCTATGCTGCCGGACAGAAAGTGTTAACTACTACTTACTTAGAACTACTTACTCAGAACTTACTCAGAAGACCGCCAGCACTACTGATATACAACCTCTTCTAGGATATTGCTGAGTAGTGTGCGATCATTACATGTTCGAAATTGAAGAAGGACATTCAGAACGTTGAAAGAAGGCATTTGATTTTGTAATATAACGAATTAGGGGAGAGAGTGTAGCGGATTTTAAAAATTTTTTTTTTTTACTTTTTTCATTGCGTTTTGGGAGGAGAAGCCAGGGCGTCACATTGGGGACACAATATTAAAACAAACGCGGTTTCACTGCGACATATTGTTTCCATGATATTTCAACTACCATCGTTCTCTTCCGAATGCAAACAGTTTTTGTTATCACTGCAGTACAAAGCATATTATTAGAACTGTAATAACACGAGAGAAATTAGAACTCACACAAAAAGATTCTGATTTTCGTTTTCCCCGAACTTCGTACATGGGTGGAATGGTCGAGAAATTGAAGTGATTCTGTGAACCCTTTACGAAACACTTAACTATCAGTTATAGAGTAATCGTGTATCAAAGGGATGTAAATGAAACGCTTCAGCAGAAAGCAATTCCACCATAAAGCAGTTACTGTTTCGAAACGATCGCACTTGAAATAATACAGCTTGACTTTATCGATAGCACTCACTCCATTGAGGGCACAGGTGTTTCGAATTGCCACCACTGCTTCCAACTTTTTATTAAACACAAAGAGAACACATTGTCACAAATGTTAAGCGTCACTTCGTTTCCGTTTTTTAATACATAAACTACGCTCCTCATAACGTAAAAAACGAGAAATATTCAAGTTGTCATGGCACGAGCTATGCTACAAAGCTGAACAAAGCAAGACCGTATTTAAATACGCTTATAGCAACATGCCTTAAAAAAAACCATGGAGACTGCACAAACACAGTATTATATCGTACACAACGTTTCATAATGTTATACTTGCTAACTGGAGTGCAGAAAAGTCTGCTCGAGATCGTAGGCTTTATGTCCAGTGCGTCGCGATCGCTTGGACGGACACCGGTCTGCATCAAGCGACCACTGGATGATGGCGCTAAAATTGGTCTTAACGTGACAGACAGTTATGAGTGCTTTCACAAATATGTTTCAGCAAGATTTTGCTATTGCTGTCTGGTTACAAAATGAACGGAACTGTCTGTGTAATTTTGTCACTCTGATGCTCTTAGAAGACAGATAGAATGCTGCTTAAAAAAGAAAGCAAAAGTATGGGAATAGTATGAAGGCTTTGCGTTCTCTCTTCGTGCCGTTGACTTCTATACCACTTACATGCTTTTTACAACAACAGATCAAGTGTAAGTCAACAGTTCTCGTACAGTGTACCCCATTATGACAAAAATGTGATGCAAACACATGTGAAATTAGGTGGTTGTTGGACTGAGGGTAGCTTTTAATGGCTGAAGTGCTGCTTCGATTCTCGCGGGGGGTACCAGCTTTTAACAGCCACATACATCTCCCTTAACCTCCACTAACGCCAAGTAAAGACTGCAGCACTGTACCGTATTTCCAAATCAATATTAAGGAAGTCCATTCGCTACTGGCTGGAATGGAGTAGGATTACTTTTAGCTGTCAAAGGCGGAAAGCCGCTGGTTGCAGAAACTCTGTCTCTGGTAGGCTTTCTTACAGTAGTAATGTTATTTTAGTTCACGAACCAATCGTCGTGTAGGGTCATAGGACATCCATTATTTAAGTGACCTTGAGATTTTGAAATTATTGCCACCTTACTAGGATTCGAGCTCCGATTCTAAGTTGTCTCTGGATTCGAAGTCTTCGAGATGATAATGTCGCATCATTTAGTTGTTTTCTAACGATCTCAAACCCATCCAGGTCTACGGCGTGATCCTTGTTAGTTGTGAAAGAGAATTTGATAGTTGACACCCCTTCACCGTGGGGTCAACAACGGTCAATGCACACGGTTGGAATGCTAGGCAGCACAGAACTGTTCGTTGTGTTCTCTCTAGCTGAACATGTGCACATCTCGCTACTGGTGAAGAAACAGTAAATATTTCGTGTCTGTTCGTAGCTATAGGGCAATAGCGAAAGTTTCTGAGTTAGAATCCCTGCAAGGCAAACCTCATACGTATTGTCGTTTCAGGTTCGATATCACGCTATTGGAGACCATATTTAATATCTGGTATCTGACTGTATTTACTTAACAATTCATATAGGTAATGGGCTCTACTCCCCGCCCGCCACCACAACTGTACTGAATGGCGTTTAACACTTGTGCATCGCACTTTATTACATGCCGTTCGTGGTTACTTCTCAGGGGCAATATACGCTTCCGGCATAAGAAGTCAGCCTCATTCTGCCAACGGCCTTGTCAAAGAGGGCGGAGGAGCGGATAGAGATTCAGGGCACTCTCTTGTCCTAGGAGTGGGAAATGGCCCCTACAGGCGGAAGAATCAGCAATCATCAACGACATGAGGATGCAGAAGGCAATGGAAACCAGTGCATTAAAGACACGTAACTTGTGAATCCATAGGACATGGGACCTGTAATTGAAGAAGTGTCATGATGATCTCTCCATCGGCAAAAGATTCCGGAATAGTCCCCCATTCGGATCTCCGGCAGGGGACTGCCAAGGGGGAGGTTACCATGAGAAAAAGATTGAATAATCTACGAAAGGATAACGTTCTACGAGTCGGTGCGTGGAATGTCAGAAGCTTGAACGTGGTAGGGAAACTAGAAAATCTGAAAAGAGAAATGCATAGGGTCAATCTAGAAATAGTAGGGGTCAGTGAAGTGAAGTGGAAAGAAGACAAGGATTTCTGGTCATATGAGTATCGGGTAATATCAGCAGCAGCAGAAAATGGTGTAACAGGTGTAGGATTCGTTATGAATAGGAAGGTAGGGCAGAGGGTGTGTTACTGTGAACAATTCAGTGACCGGGTTGTTCTAATCAGAATCGACAGCAGACCAACACCGACAACGATAGTTCAGGTATACATTCCGACGTCGCAAGCTGAAGATGAACAGATAGAGAAAGTGTATGAGGATGCTGAAAGGGTAATGCAGTATGTAAAGGGGGACGAAAATCTAATAATCATGGGCGACTGGAATGCAGTTGTAGGGGAAGGAGTAGAAGAAAAGGTTACAGGAGAATATGGGCTTGGGGCGAGGAATGAAAGAGGAGAAAGACTAATTGAGTTCTGTAACAAGTTTCAGCTAGAAATAGCGAATACCGTGTTCAAGAATCACAAGAGGAGGAGGTATACTTGGAAAAGGCCGGGTGATACGGGAAGATTTCAATTAGATTATATCATGGTCAGACAGAGATTGCGAAATCAGATACTGGATTGTAAGGCGTACCCAGGAACAGATATAGACTCAGCTCACAATATAGTAGTGATGAAGAGTAGGCTGAAGTTCAAGACATTAGTCAGGAAGAATCAATACGCAAAGAAGTGGGATACGGAAGTACTAAGGAATGACGAGATACGTTTGAAGTTCTCTAATGCTATAGATACAGCAATAAGGAATAGCGCAGAACGCAGTACAGTTGAAGAGGAATCTCTAAAAAGGGCCATCACAGAAGTTGGGAATGAAAACATAGGTACAAAGAAGGTAGCTGCGAGGAAACCATGGGTAACAGAAGAAATACTTCAGTTGATTGATGAAAGGAGGAAGTACAAACATGTTCCGCAAAAATCAGGAATACAGAAATACAAGTCGCTGAGGAATGAAATAAATAGGAAGTGCAGGGAAGCTAAGAAGAAATGGCTGCAGGAAAAATGTGAGGACATCGAAAAAGATATAATTGTCGGAAGGACAGACTCAGCATACAGGAGAGTCAAAACAACCTTTGGTGACATTAAAAGCAACGGTGGTAACATTAAGAGTGCAAGAGGAATTCCACTGTTAAATACAGAGGAGAGAGCAGATAGGTGGAAAGAATACACTGAAAGCCTCTATGAGGGTGAAGATTTGTCTGATGTGATAGAAGAAGAAACAGGAGTCGATTTAGAAGAGATAGGGGATCCAGTATTAGAATCGGAATTTAAAAGAGCTTTGGAGGACTTATGGTCAAATAAGGCAGAAGGGATAGATAACATTCCATCAGAATTTCTAAAATCATTGGGGGAAGTGACAACAAAACGACTATTCACGTTGGTGTGTAGAATATATGAGTCTGGCGATATACCATCTGACTTTCAGAAAAGCATCATCCACGCAATTCCGAAGACGGAAAGAGCTGACAAGTGCGAGAATTATCGCACAATCAGCTTAACAGTTTATCCATCGAAGCTGGTTACAAGAATAATATACAGAAGAATGGAAAAGAAAATTGAGACTGCGCTAGGTGACGATCAGTTTGGCTTTAGGAAAAGTAAAGGGACGAGAGAGGCAATTCTGACGTTACGGCTAATAATGGAAGCAAGGCTAAAGGAAAATCAAGACACTTTCATAGGATTTGTCGACCTGGAAAAAGCGTTCGACAATATAAAATGGTGCAAGCTGTTCGAGATTCTGAAGAAAGTGGGGGTAAGCTATAGGGAGAAACGGGTCATATACAATATGTACAACAACCAAGACAAAAGGGAATAATAAGAGTGGACGATCAAGAACGAAGTGCTCGTATTAAGAAGGGTGTAGGACAAGGCTGTAGCCTTTCGCCCCTACTCTTCAATCTGTACATCGAGGAAGCAATGATGGAAATAAAAGAAAGGTTCAGCAGTGGAATTAAAATACAAGGTGAAAGGATATCAATGATACGATTCGCTGATGACATTGCTATCCTGAGTGAAAGTGAAGAAGAATTAAATGATCTGCTGAACGGAATGAACAGTCTAATGAGTACACAGTATGGTTTGAGAGTAAATCGAAGAAAGACGAAGGTAATGAGAAGTAGTAGAAATGAGAACAGCGAGAAACATAACATCAGGTTTGATGGTCACGAAGTCAATGAAGTTAAGGAATTCTGCTACCTAGGCACTAAAATAACCAATGACGGACGGAGCAAGAAGGACATCAAAAGCAGACTCACTACGGCAAAAAAGAGGCATTTCTGGCTAAGAGAAGTCTACTAATATCAAATGAAATGAGAACAGCGAGAAACATAACATCAGGTTTGATGGTCACGAAGTCAATGAAGTTAAGGAATTCTGCTACCTAGGCACTAAAATAACCAATGACGGACGGAGCAAGAAGGACATCAAAAGCAGACTCACTATGGCAAAAAAGGCATTTCTGGCCAAGAGAAGTCTACTAATATCAAATACCGGCCTTAATTTGAGGAAGAAATTTCTGAGGATGTACGTCTGGAGCTCAGCATTGTATAGTAGTGAAACATGGACTGTGGGAACACCGGAACAGAGGAGAATCGAAGCATTTGAGATGTGGTACTATAGACGAATGTTGAAAATTAAGTGGACTGATAAGGTTAGGAATGAGAAGGTTCTACGCAGAATCGGAGAGGAAAGGAATATGTGCAAAACACTGATAAGGAGAAGGGACAGGATGACAGGACATCTGATAAGACATGAGGGAATGACTTCCACGGTACTAGAGGGAGCTGTAGAGGGCAAAAACTGTAGAGGAAGACAGAGATTGGAATACGACAAGCAAATAATTGAGGCCGTAGGTTGCAAGTGCTACTCTGAGATGAAGAGGAATTCGTGGCGGGCCGCATCAAGCCAGTCAGTAGACTGATGACCAGAAAAAAAAAAAAAAACAAAAAAAGGGGTTCTTGATGCTTGCTAAATGTTTCGTCAGATATTTCCAGGATCGGACACCCGGAATTGTAAGCTTGTATTGGTGAAAACTTCGATACCTCATGGCTCTTTATACATAGTGGAGAGTCGATCTGACACACGAACTTTCTTTGGTTAACAGTAGGTTCAGTTCAGAACAAGAACAAAAACTCTTCATGCCATTAAAGGTGTTTAATGAGGCTCCCGAGCCCGCCCGGCTAGCCGTGCGGTCTAACGCACTGCTTTCCGAACGGAAGGCATGCAGGTCACCGTGACGAATCCGCCCGGCGAATTAGTGTCGAGGTCCGATGTGCCGGGCAGCCAGTTGATGATTTTAATGCGGTTTTCCATCTGCCTCGACGAATGCGGCTGATTCTCCTTATTCCGCCTCATTTACACTATGTCGACGATTGCTGCGCAAACAGACTCCACATACGCGTACACCATAATTACGCTACCACCCAAACATTGGGGTTCCACTCGCCTGGAAAGAGACGTTCTCGGGGGAAGGAGCGGGGGTCTGGGGGGGAGGGGGTCCACTGGAGGCCGAACCGCACAATAACCGTGGGTTCGGTGTGGGGCGGCGATGGGGTGAGTAGACTGCTGTGGCCTGTTGTGGGGTTGTGTACCACTGAGGGATACGGCGGGGACGAAGCCGCTCCGTCATTTCTAGGTCCCCAGTTCAATACATCTATACCTACAAGGCTTCCGAAATGTCAGTTATTATAATGAAATTTAATTTACAAGCATTAGGGACTGTCTCAGCCCTAATAATATGTTTTCCACTATTTTTCGTATCAAATGGTTCAAATGGCTCTGAGCACTATGGAACTTAACATCTGAGGTCATCAGTCCCCTAGAACTTAGAACTACTTAAACCTAACTAACCTAAGAGCATCACACACATCCATGCCCGAGGCAGGATTCGAACCTGCGACCGTAGCAGTAGCGCGGTTCCGGACTGAAGTTTTTCGTATCACAATATTAGTTTACAGCTGGGCTGACTGCCATAATGGGCAGTCGTCTGTAGTGGTATCTTGTGGTAACCGTTTTGTATAGTCAAAGGACTGTACCCTACAGTTTTCCTGCGTTTAGTGGACCTGCGACACAGTCACGTTATGTTGGCTGAATTTAGTAGTGGCCCTTTTTTTCTGTGAAGTGCACAGTTTTAATGTGCTCAACATTGATCAGTGGTAGGCACTCAGGGTGTTGCGCAACTAGTTTAAACTTCACAGAGATGCTAATGCACAAGATGCAGCACTCCTTACGGCAACCAATATTGTTGTAGTCTGAACATTGAGAGAGTCGAGTTTGCCGTTTGTCTGTGTGCAAAGTCAACTGCTTCATTTAGTGAATCGATTAACTTTTATTTGCAGTTTCTTTAGAGAAATACAAATTAAACATGCATACTTAGTGTTTAGCGTTTAATTGCATGAATCGGCGTGATAGGTGCTAACGTAGAGATGGATAACAAACGTGAAATGGGACCAACTATTTCGAACTATAGCGAGATGCAACTGCTCAAACAATTTTGAAGAGAAATATACTTACGACACAAACGATAAGCGACGCTTTTTGTCCAAGACAATCCCAACTGTCCTTAAATTTCAACATTTTACAAAAACCATGATGAAGTCCCACAACCAGAGCCCAGAAAGTGAACTTCGACAATTTGGTCAATAATATTCTTAAGGAGTCAACAGTAGCGCATAATAAGTCCACAATTTAATAATTAAATACACCTTCTACATATTTTCGTAGTAAGAAAAATATCCGTTCTACTACCTAGCCACAACACATTTCGAAGTTTACTTCATAATCTGCAGGCGGTACCTGCTCATTTTGTACTGATTTATGTTCAATTTGCAAACAACAAGAGGTCATCCTTGGTGGGCGAAAATATATTGAGTCCTCTTGTGGTGTTACTTACATAGGCATGTTATTGCATATTTCGACTAAAACTTTTCGTAGTGCTGCCAGTGTACACAGAAATCACCGCTGTTTATTGCTTCTTGAGAAAAAATAAAGGTAGGATTAGCTAATTAAAGGTAGTCAAAGTCAATTACAAAAGGCGCAAAGAGGGGGGGGGGGGCGGAGGGAGGGAGTGTTCGAGGGGCACAGCGAACGATACTCTTGAGTACAGGTAAAATGACAGGATTCAATTTGCTTCAGATACGGCGGACGTATAGCCACTGTATGAAATTTAAGCTCGTTGGAAGGGGATGGGCTGGAGGGGGGGGGGGGAGGTGCGCGGGTGGTAGGGGGGTCGGTGAGGGACCGCTGCCGAATTATGTATCAGGTATGAATGTGGTAGGCGGGTCGGTGACGCACCATTTGCCGTTTTATGTATCAGGTATGAATGTGGTAGGGGGGTCAGTGAGGCACCATTTGCCATTTTATGAATCAGGTATGAATGTGGTAGGGGGTCGGTGAGGGAGCGTTTGCCGTAATATGGCTCAGGTATGACTGTGGTAGGGGGGTCAGTGAAGTATCATTTGCCATTTTATGTATCAGGTATGAATGTGGTAGGGGGGTCGGTGAGGAACTGCTTGCCGTTTTATGTATCAGGTATGAATGTGGTAGAGGGGTCAGTGAGGGACCATTTGCCGTATTATGTATCAGGTATGAATGTGGTAGGGGGGTCATCGAGGCACCATATGCCGTTTTATGTATCAGGTATGAATGTGGTAGGGGGGTCGTTGAGGGACCGTTTGCTGTATTATGTATAAGGTATGACTGAGGTAGGAGGGTCAGTGAAGCATCATTTGCCATTTTATGTATCAGGTATGAATGTGGAAGGGGGGTCGGTGAGGGACCATTTGCCGTATTGTGTATCAGGTATGAATGTGGTAGGGGGGTCAGTGAGGCACCATTTGCCGTTTAATGTATCAGGTATGAATGCGGTAGGGGGGTTGGTGAGGCACCGTTTGACATATTCTGTATCAGGTATGAATGTGGTAGGGGGGTCGGTGAGGGACCGTTTGCCGTAATATGTATCAGGTATGAATGTGGTAGGGGGGTCATCGAGACACCATTTGCCGTTTTATGTATCAGGTATGGATGTGGTATGGGGTCATCGAAGCACCATTTGCAGCTTTATGTATCAGGTATCAATGTGGTAGGGGGGCCGGTGAGGAACTGTTTGCTGTTTTATGTATCAGGTATGAATGTGGTACCGGGGTCAGTGAAGCATCATTTGCCATTTTATGTATCAGGTATGAATGTGGAAGGGAGGTCGGTGAGGGACCGTTTGCCGTATTGTGTATCAGGTATGAATGTGGTAGGGGGGTCAGTGAGGCACCATTTGCCGTTTCATGTATCAGGTATGAATGTGGTAGGGGGGTCATCGAAGCACCATTTGCAGCTTTATGTATCAGGTATGAATGTGGTGGGGGGTCGGTGACGCACCGTTTGCCGTATTATGTATCAGGTATGAATGTGGTACCGGGGTCAGTGAGGCACCATTTGCCGTTTTATGTATCAGGTATGAATGTGGTATGGGGGTCGGTGAGGGACCGTTTGCCATATTATGAATCAGGTATGAATGTGATAGGGGGGTCAGTGAGGCACCATTTGCCGTTTTATGTATCAGGTATGAATGTGGTAGGGGTGTCGGTGAGGTACCATTTGCCATTTTATGTATCAGGTATGAATGTGGTAGGGGGGTCGGTGAGGGACCGTTCGACGTTTTATGTATCAGGTATGAATGTGGTAGGTGGGTCGGTGAGGCACCATTTGCCGTTTTATGTATCAGGTATGAATGTGGTAGGGGGGTCGATGAGGGACCGTTTGCCGTTTTATGTATCAGGTATGAATGTGGTAGGGGGGTCGGTGAGGGACCGTTTGCCGTTTTATGTATCAGGTAAAAACGTCGCCCTCCCTCCGCCTCTGCCCCCATGACACGCCACAGGAGGGTGCGAATCAGAAGAACTGAAAAAGCATAACCACCCTTTGCTACTTCGCTTCACGTTCAGATTTCGTCGAATAGGTTGAACGTTCCCTAATAGTTCCACGCTGTACACCAGAGCAAAAATTGCGGCCGTGCTATACTCCAAAGTTTTGCAGTCACGTTCACGTTCACAAAATAAATGCGCAACAGCTTGATAGTGTTTCTGTAAAATATCTAGTTGATATATAACAAATCACCCATTATCTTTCAGTATACCTGCGGACTTACAACCCATAATCACACAATCGAGTACGAAGGTAGGTATCGTCAACTAACGTGCGTGCTAAACAGCACCACGAAGTCCTTAGACAAGGGTTGAATCATCTGGTGTATGACCCGTGTCAAAGGTCGTCAAGAACATCGTCATGGTTAGTGCAATGTGAACTGTCGGCTTAGACAAAAATATAAAGTTGACATACTTTATGCCACCCTTGAGGCCTTTTCGCATCGATACCGAGCAACGGTGAGTCTTAAACGATTTCCTCGGCAGCCCATACGAAAAATACGTGATTACAACGTTGGGTGTCGCGGTTCTGACCTCCATCGAAGAGGCGTCATAAGACAGAGTGAAATGTAAGATGGTGGAGGCAGGGTGTTTGACGGACTTCTCAGCGTGTGGCACATCCACGATGGTGTTGGGGAGAATTGTGGTGAAATTCGGTAAAAATGTAACATCATTAACCCACCTTACACCTCACATGAACTCCTGAGCTCAAGTGTTTCTTCGAATGTGTCGCGCTCTCGCTGTTTGGAGCGTCGCCGAACCCGAGAGTGACGTCATAAATACGGAGTTAAGTTGCAGGCACTTTTCAATCGGATTTCAAACTTATGAGAGAGAATTACGAGGTTTCGAGAAAATGATACCTCAGATGTGTTGCGCAGTGTATGTTAGCGATCAGCCAGCCATCGTTCTTGATTTTCATCTCTGTGGCTTTCCTGCTTTGATGACAATACTTAGATAAATGCAACTGCCGACTTTCTCACTGTATTCCAGTGATGAATTCTTCTCGGGCGATCATCCGAATGGTGGCGTCGTGTTGTCGCAACGTTTCAATAAGTTTCGTACCCACCATCCTCAAGAGAGGACCTCGTTTGAGGATGATGGACACGAAACTCAGCGAAACGTTGCGACAAGACGACGCCAGCACTCGGCCGATCACCCGAGAAGAGTTCATCAATATTTTGATAGTGCATCTTGTATCGGTTTGCACTTTTGTTTACTTTAGAGTGATGTGTGCACAAATGTGAGGAAGAGTGCGAATTAGCGGATGTTACCTTATGTAGTATTTTAACGTGTCTACATTTTCCATGTTTTATCCCTACTGATCTCATACGGTAATTGTAATGATTCTGCTATGTTTTTGAGCGCTATAAACAACAACAACCTTCTTTTCTTGCATCGCATTATGATTAATATGCAACGCATTTTTTAAGACATTATTTTTATTTGCCATAAATTTCGACTGGTAAAGGCAATATTATTTTATTTTATTTTGCGAATTGTATGTTTTAGATAACGATATTCAGTGTCACTTATTTGCAGATTCCTACCTTATATTTGTCTGGTTCTCTAACTTACGTAAGCCGAGCATGCTTCAGCATACTCTAGTAATATAGTTGATACCACGGTTATAAGCGCAACGCAGAACACGAATAGCAGATTATATGTTGTGACCATTACAGTGACACGTTACTCTGTAACACGCTCATTATGTTTCCTCCAATGAGGGTACACTTCTTTATTTCACTATAACAGTTTACAATCTGTCTTTTCTGTTCCATAACTCTGGTGATGGATGCGTTGTACTTGAAACTGGTGAACCTGTCATCAATTTCTGCAGTCACGACACTTTCTGTGCAAACCTTTGAGAATTGTATTACCTAGTACGATAACACAGGTCTGCAAAAAAATATTTTTTGGAAGTTGTTTTAAATTTGATAAATGACTTTTCTGTACTTTTCAGCGCTGATTTCAAAAATGCAATCCATTTTTTCTATCACGTATGGTTTTCTCACAAAGACGGAGTATTTTTGAGTATAATAACAAAATTTAAGCAATTTGTGACATTTTTCCAACGTTATAAAATTTTGTTTATAGCTACATTTGCAGTACACTTCCAATTCTCTTTAAGCTCATAAGTCCTTATAATAACGCTTTCGGTTTCTGTCGAAGCATCTTTTATTGCTTTTCCGGTTGTGGACTCGTTGAGGATCATCTCTTTTTATCATTCAGCAGAAGTCCGCTATCATGTAGACGTTCCATCTTCCTTGACATCTTCTTTCCATTTCTTTGATGTATTGGTGGAATCATTCGCCCTGTTCTTCACTTACATCACCAAGGTTTGCAGGGAAGTAAATGTGAGTGGAGTAAATGAACTCTAATGCTCGTTACAGTCCAGCTTCTTAAAGTTGTCGAGCACGTCTGCGACGATTGTCTTGTAGTTTGGATCTCTTTTGCTTCTTAGGAAACCGGTAACTAATTTAAAAGAAGTCCATGCTGCCTTTTTCTTTTGTTTCCATTTCGTCCACAAAGTTGGGATCTGTCATTAGTTTTCTAATGTCTGGTCCGACAAAGATTCCTTCCTTTAGCTTTGCCTCGGATAAACAAGAAAACTGTCCACAAAGATATCTGAAACACTCCCCGTCGTTTGGCAGTGCCTTAAAAAATTGTTTCATCAGCCCCAACATAATATGAAGTGGTGGAAGTAACACCTTTTTGGGATCCACAAGGCTTTTCCTCTCAACATTTTTCACCCCTGTCTACAGGGTGTTACAAAAAGGTACGGCCAAACTTTCAGGAAACATTCCTCACATACAAAGAAAGAAAATATGTTATGTGGACATGTTTCCGGAAACGCTTACTTTCCATGTTAGAGCTCATTTTATTACTTCTCTTCAAATCACATTAATCATGGAATGGAAACACACAGCAACAGAACGTACCAGCGTGACTTCAAACACTTTGTTACAGGAAATGTTCAAAATGTCCTCCGTTAGCGAGGACACATGCATCCACCCTCCGTCGCATGGAATCCCTGATGTGCTGATGCAGCCCTGGAGAATGGCGTATTGTATCACAGCCATCCACAATACGAGCACGAAGATTTCTACATTTGGTACCGGGATTGCGTAGACAAGAGCTTTCAAATGCCCCCATAAATGAACGTCAAGAGGGCTGAGGTCAGGAGAGCGTGGAGGCCATGGAATTGGGCCGCCTCTACCAATCCATCGGTCACCGAATCTGTTGTTGAGAAGCGTACGAACACTTCGACTGAAATGTGCAGGAGCTCCATCGTGCATGAACCACATGTTGTGTCGTACTTGTAAAGGCACTTGTTCTAGCGGCACAGGTAGAGTATCCCGTCTGAAATCATGGTAACGTGCTCCATTGAGCGTAGGTGGAAGAACATACTGACGAAACTAAAATGAGCGCTAACATGGAAATTAAGCGTTTCCGGACACATGTCCACATAACATCTTTTCTTTATTTGTGTGTGAGGAATGTTTCCTGAAAGTTTGGCCGTACCTTTTTGTAACATCCTGTAAAAGGTTTTCCTCAAGGGCGAAGCTTTTTTCATGTAGTGTTGCTTTCTGTCTCTGCTGTCGCATTCACAGAGAAAGCAAGGGAACTTCGTATAGCCACTTTGTTGACCAAGCAGCATTAAAATCACTTTTAAATCACCACATTGTGTCCATCTGTGGTCTGAATAGCAGAGGTTGCTTAAAACCACAAATGTAGCAGAAGCAGTCTGGCTAATTCATACATCCTCTGGTAGCCACTGTCCATAAAACAACTTCACAACACAAGAAAACAGTCACTACTTTAAAGCACTAGTAACAACTGCACGTGAACAGCACAAAGTGAAGAGGTACTGTGAACTGATGGACAACAGCAGAAGGTCACTGCTTGGTGATGGCGGGGGAAGGGGAAGCGCTACAGTCAGGCACTGACATGAAAATGCTGCTGGTTTCTGCTACTTACTCTTTATTTTACGTATATCTAATATAACAGTTTACTGAGATCCTAAAAACCAAAATTCAAACTCACTAGAGCGCTGAAATATCGAAAAAACCTAAAACTATGCAAGCAGTTTGTGAAATAACTGTACGTGATGGAATTTTTTCACAATTTTTCCCGAAATCAGTATTGAAAACACTATAAAAATCACTTAATAAATTTGAAACAATTTTTATGTCGCAGACCTGTGTAATGTATAAGCAGAAAACATTTGAAAGTAATAACTGGGGTAAGTGATTAATAAGGGCTGACAAGGACAACTACAATGAACTCACAGATAAGGAAATAATGGATCGCACCGAGTGTCGTCTCAACGACAGGAATCAGGATCAGGCATAAGGCACGAGGATCAGGCGGTACCGGTGGTGTAACGACACTGGTGCGCGTTATTCTGCTGTCCAAATGCAGGTAGCCGCTGAAGTCAGCAACCAGAGCCGAGACACAGGATGGCCAGGAATTTTAATAAACAGTGCGGCGGTCTGCGGTCTGCGTAGCGAAATCGCGTCGCCAGGTGCTCCACACACGCACGTTAAATTCCTGTAACAGACGCTGTCTGTCACCGCTCGAATACACGTCTCGTTCCAGCTACATCTCTGTCTGTCGTTTACTGCAGAGATACCACTCCTTTCGTCAAACATCTTTAAACTGAAAACACATTCAGAACTGCTCAACGGGATTGAATATTTCTGTGTTGTGCCACTCATTTCACCGACTGTTTTTGTCATTTTCGTCAAGCGTTGCAAACTGCGTAAACTCTAACCAGAAGACAGGTCGTCAGTTTTATTGCGCATCCGAAAATAAAGCGTCTGTCAGACGCTCGTAAAATTTCAACTACCAGACGTATGGACTTTTAGGAATTTTTCGAGATATAAAAAGAGACCTGTCGCTTTCTTTGCAGTACAATGACCTCCCATTAGTGGGAAACATATTTGGGTTACTTTGTACACCCACAATGTCAGCAGCTTATTTTTCGGTTTTACAAGCCGTCATTACTTCGACTGTATTCCGTAGTTATTTCATCTTGATAATATCTAAATACTGCGTTCAAATGTTATTACTCCTGTTATCCTCAATTAGCTTTTGCTTCCTTCCTTCCTTCTCTCGTGGCCGTTACATAAACGGAGATGATCACTTTTCCTACTTCTTTTTATTGCTCTACTTTCCTATGGATAATTTCAAAAGTTGATAGAATGCCAGCCTTCCGTCGACTAACTGATATTTTTTCAAGAGCACTCTACAGAATACACTTCTCGGTTAGTGCTCTTTCGGAATTAATCGGAGAAAGATTTCACACCAGAAACAAAAATAAAGCTGCACATGAATTTTTACTTTCTCTGATATATAATGCTAACATATACGACGAGACACAAACGAAACTTATTTATTGTCCTTAGTGCATGTAACACGGACGAAATGTCGAACATAATGTCAAAAAATAGAAACAAAATTTAAGTTAAACACAATATTTTGTATTGACTGAGGAGTTGTGGCATCAAACATTTCGGGAGAAAATTTCACCATGGGCCCCAAGAAAGGAGAAAAATAAGAATTTACATACTGAAAGTAAATATGACACCATAGTTTTCGCGAGTGCATTGTATGAACTTAATATTGTGTCTCATATCTACATAAAAATGCGGCAGACCAAACACGTAAGGTGGTGACGGCCCACGACATGTATGTAAAGTGAAGCAACGAAATGGAATTTGTACCAATGGCGTAATTTGAACCCCTGCTCATTATTCAAATACATCTCCTCAGTCCAGCATTGTCATGCTGTTTGAGTTTACGGGGAATACCAGTGTGCTGAGGCTTGAGTGGTAATTTTGAATGAGGAGCAATGCCTGTTAGGGTAATTCGTGCATTTGTGCTAAGTCACTGTGTACCCAGTGGTGTAAAGTTTACCACATCTTCCTAGTGAGATGGATACTCTGATTAGAGCCCAGGACTCTCCATATTTCAACAGAAAGACTTCGAAACGCAGTAAGTCTCATGGTAAATTACGAACTTAGTTTCTTACTACACTACAGGCCATTAAAATTGCTACACCACGAAGATGACGTGCTGCAGACGCGAAATTTAACCGACAGGAAGAAGATGCTGTGATATGCAAATGATTAGCATTTCAGATCATTCACACAAGGTTGGCGCCTGTGGCGACACCTACAACCTGCTGACATGAGAAAAGTTTCCAACCGATATCTCATACACAAACAGCAATTGACCGGCGTTGCCTGGTGAAACGTTGTTGTGATTGGTGTAAGGAGGAGAAATGCGTACCATCACGTTTCCGAGTTTGATAAAGGTCGGATTGTAGAATATCGCGATTGCGGTTTATCGTATCGCGACATTGCTGCTCGCGTTGGTCGAGATCTAATGACTGTTAGCAGAATATGGAATCGGTGGGTTCAGGACGGTAATACGGAAAGCCGTGCTGGATCCCAACGGCCTCGTGTCACTAGCAGTCGAGATAACAGGCATCTTATCCTCATGGATAAACGGATCGTGCCACCACGTCTCGATCCCTCAGTCAACAGATGGGGACGTTTGCAAGACAACAACCATCTGCACGAGCAGTTTGACGACGTTTGCAGCAGCATGGACTATCAGCTCGGAGACCATGGCTGCGGTTTCCCTTGACGCTGCATCACATACAGGAGCGCCTGCGATAGTGTACTCAACGACGAACCTGGGTGCACGAATGGCAATACGTCATTTTTTGGGATGAATCCAGGTTCTGTTTACAGCATCATGATGATCGCATTCGTGTTTGGCGACATCGCAATGAACGCACATTGGAAGCGTGTATTCGTCATCGCCATATTGGCGTATCACCTGTTGTGATGGTATGGGGTGCCATTGGTTACACGTCTCGGTCACCTCTCGTTCGCATTGACGGCACTTTGAACAGTGGACGTTACGTTTCAGATGTGTTACGACCCGTAGTTCTACCCTTCATTCGATCCCTGCGAAACCCTACATTTCAACAGGATAGTGCACGACCGCATGTTGCAAGTCCTGTACGGGCCTTTCTGGATACAGAAAATGTTCGATAGCTGCCCTGGCCAGCACATTCTCCACATCTCTCACCAATTGAAAACGTCTGCTCAATGGTGGCCGAGCAACTGGGTCGTCACAATACGCCAGTCACTACTCTTGATGAAAAGTGGTATCGCGTTGAAGCTGCATGGGCAGCTGTACCGGTACACGCCATCCAAGCTCTGTTTGACTCAATGCCCAGGCGTATCAAGGCGGTTATTACGGCCAGAGGTGTTTGTTCTGGGTACTCATATCTCAGGATTTATGTAACCAAATTGCGTGCAAATGTAATCACATGCCAGTTCTAGTGTAATATATTTGTCCAATGAATACCCGTTTATCTTGTGCATTTCTTCTTGGTGTAGCAATTTTAATGGCCAGTAGTGTGTAGATATGGCATCAGGAATACCCTTCGTAACTAAAGTACCAAATGACGATAATACACTCCTGCAAATGGAAAAAAGAACACATTGACACCGGTGTGTCAGACCCACCATACTTGCTCCGGACACTGCGAGAGGGCTGTACAAGCAATGATCACACGCACGGCACAGCGGACACACCAGGAACCGCGGTGTTGGCCGTCGAATGGCGCTAGCTGCGCAGCATTTGTGCACCGCCGCCGTCAGTGTCAGCCAGTAAGCCGTGGCATACGGAGCTCCATCGCAGTCTTTAACACTGGTAGCATGCCGCGACAGCGTGGACGTGAACCGTATGTGCAGTTGACGGACTTTGAGCGAGGGGCGTATAGTGGGCATGCGGGAGGCCGGGAGGACGTACCGCCGAATTGCTCAACACGTGGGGCGTGAGGTCTCCACAGTACATCGATGTTGTCGCCAGTGGTCGGCGGAAGGTGCACGTGCCCGTCGACCTGGGACCGGACCGCAGCGACGCACGGATGCACGCCAAGACCGTAGGATCCTACGCAGTGCCGTAGGGGACCGCACCGCCACTTCCCAGCAAATTAGGGACACTGTTGCTCCTGGGGTATCGGCGAGGACCATTCGCAACCGTCTCCATGAAGCTGGGCTACGGTCCCGCACACCGTTAGGCCGTCTTCCGCCCACGCCCCAACATCGTGCAGCCCGCCTCCAGTGGTGTCGCGACAGGCGTGAATGGAGGGACGAATGGAGACGTGTCGTCTTCAGCGATGAGAGTCGCTTCTGCCTTGGTGCCAATGATGGTCGTATGCGTGTTTGGCGCCGTGCAGGTGAGCGCCACAATCAGGACTGCATACGACCGAGGCACACAGGGCCAACACCCGGCATCATGGTGTGGGGAGCGATCTCCTACACTGGCCGTACACCACTGGTGATCGTCGAGGGGACACTGAATAGTGCACGGTACATCCAAACCGTCATCGAACCCATCGTTCTACCATTCCTAGACCGGCAAGGGAACTTGCTGTTCCAACAGAACAATGCACGTCCGCATGTATCCCGTGCCACCCAACGTGCTGTAGAAGGTGTAAGTCAACTACCCTGGCCAGCAAAATCTTCGGATCTGTCCCCCATTGAGCATGTTTGAAGCGTCGTCTCACGCGGTCTGCACGTCCAGCACGAACGCTGGTCCAACTGAGGCGCCAGGTGGAAATGGCATGACAAGCCGTTCCACAGGACTACATCCAGCATCTCTACGATCGTCTCCATGGGAGAATAGCAGCCTGCATTGCTGCGAAAGGTGGATATACACTGTACTAGTGCCGACATTGTGCATGCTCTGTTGCCTGTGTCTATGTGCCTGTGGTTCTGTCAGTGTGATCATGTGATGTATCTGACCCCAGGAATGTGTCAATAAAGTTTCCCCTTCCTGGGACAATGAATTCACGGTGTTCTTATTTCAATTTCCAGGAGTGTACTAGACCTCATACTGCAGTTAACGCGAAAATTGCCTTGAAGAATTTGCGGATACTTGAGCGGGCTACCCAGTTTCTGATTTGTCAATATAATATTATGACTCAGGTGTGATTTGTCGGCGTATATTTCAACATCTAGCGGGCAGTCTTAATGAACTGACACGCGGTATGTGTCACACGTGGCAAGAAATTTCTCAGGATGTATTTGGAGACTTTCTACAGTATCACGAAGATACTGTCCTATCAGACTAACGATGATGGGCTATAGTGGGTTGAAACGAGACGGAAGTTTCATCATTTAGTACTTTTTTGTGGTGAATATCTCCACAAAAGACTGATAAATATTGTATATGGCGTTAACACTTCCATCTGCCTCATCTTCAGCTCAGTGGTTCATCTGTTTACAGCAGGGATGGTAAAGAATTCGCCTCATGAACCGCGTCCTGGCATGGGTGCCATAGCACTCTGACTGGTTGTCACATTTCCTCCCGCGCCACGCCAACTCTCTCAGCACGAAGAGAGGGAAACTGCGAATGCGCCACATTTAAATTTCAATGTAGTTGCATTCACGCTTCTCAACAAAATAGATAAGAAACAAACCCAATTTTTAGTATTACTGTATTCTTTTTGGCGTGCTAAGACATAATTTTTATATGGTATAAACTGTCGCCATGCAGGTAAATGCAGAATATGTCATAGATTTTACCACTCATGTTGCCACGGAATCACGACGGACGTAGTTTCATAATCGAAGAAACTTCTTTCACACATATGTCGGTCGAAATGTTATAGAACTTTTGCACCATCGTTGTGGATGCAAACTAAATGAGGAAAGTAATTTAGACGTCCTGGACTGTATTAATGTTAAAGCGATTTGTCTTTGAAACGGGATTTACCTTGCAGATGAGGTAGCACATCTGGACATCTACAGTGGCAATTTCATCTGAAATAGCAAACGGCCTCGACAGCACCTCGGAAACTCATGTAAGATTGCCAGCGTGCTCAAACCGTTAGCGTAACTATCCATGTAATCTTTCAAGACCGCAATGAACTGCTGCAGCCCGGCGTTTTCTTTAACGCTAGTGAGCTTATGGAACTGGATTGCGTTTCTCAGAACGTGTCCCCTCTAGAAAGCGATTTTCTTTTCAATGCATCCCTATCAAGTCAGAGAGATGTTGTTTCTCACCCTGCGTTGTCTTACTGCGGACAGTGTGCAATCGAGTCGCCTTAAAATACGAGCTCTGTAAACCATTACAGATGCTTTCATTTTTGTTACTGCACTCCTTTTTTCTTCATAAATTCTACAACAGCGAGCTTTAAACCGATAAATTGTTCCAGACGCGCCCCTTGACTTAATTAACGTTCCCTGCAATAATATATAAAGTATCCATATTATTCCCTCACGTCCATAGAAAACTGTTACAACTGATACCCTACATGCAACTTCAGAAATTTTACTATTTGTGCTAACAATTTTTTCACGTGCTCCATGCCTGAAAATTCAGCACTATGTCTTTTTTGATGTACAATAGAAATCCCGCCTGTTGAGAGTTATAATTTTTTACCAACTAAACATTTAAATTCTTTTGTGCATGGTACTGTAATGTCGTTTCAGAGCAAATTTGGATTACCCGTTGCTTATGCGACAGGATAGTGTAGAGAGTGATTATACCTCTCTTGCGGCTTTCGCATTATTTTTAAAGGCTTGAGACGACAGATCGCTAGACTGCCACTTTTCGTGCAAACAGCCACTGCAACTCTGAATGTCCATATCAAGAACAGAGAGCGAAGGAGGAATAGCTCTGACACCTCTATTCTGCTGAACTGAAGAGAGTTGTGGCGACCCAAATTTCCCAGACAGCGATAGTAAATGAAATGTCGCGCAGTTCCAGGTACTTCCGGAAAGGAAGCCGTGAACCGCAAGTCTCTAGAGGAACGGAAGGTTCCAAATGATTGGAAAAAGACCACAGGTAGTTCCAGTTTTCAAGAAGGGTCGTCGACCAGATGCGCAAAAATATAGACCTATATCTCTGACGTCGATCTGTTGTAGAATTTTAGAACGTTTTTTGCTCGAGTATCATGTCGTTTCTGGAAACTCAGAAGCTACTATGTAGGAATCAACATGGATTCAGGAAACAGCGATCGTGTGAGACCCAACTCGCATTATCTGTTCATCAGACCCCGAAAATATTAGATACAGGCTCCCAGGTAGATGCCATTTTCCTTGACTTCCGGAAGGCGTTCGAAACAGTTCCGCACTGTCGCCTGATAAACAAAGTAAGAGCCTACGGAATATCAGACCAGCTGTGTGGCTGAAGAGTTTTTAGCAAACAGAATACAGCATGTTGTTCTCAAAGTAAAGTAACATCTGGCGTGCCACAGGGGAGTATTATGGGACCATTGCTTTTCACAATATATACAAAAATGACCTCGTAGATAGTGTCGGAAGTTCCATGCGGTTTTCGCGGATGATGCTGTAGTATACAGAGAAGATGCAGCATTAGAAAATTGTAGCGAAATGCAGGAAGATCTGTAGCGGATAGGCACTTGGTGCAGGGAGTTGCAACTGACCCTTAACATAGACAAATGTAACGTATTGCGAATACATAGAAAGAAGGATCCTTTATTACATGATTATATGATAGCGGAATAAACACTGGTAGCAGTTACTTCTGTATAATATCTGGGAGTATGCGTACGGAACGATTTCAAGTGGAATGATCATATAAAATTAATTGTTGGTAAGGCGGGTACCAGCTGAGATTCACTGGGATAGTCCTTAGAAAATGTAGTCCATCAACAAAGGAGGTGGCTTACAAAACACTCGTTCGACCTATACTTGAGTATTGCTTATCAGTGTGGGATCCGTACCAGATCGGGTTGACGGGGAGATAGAGAAGATCCAAAGAAGAGCAGTGCGTTTCGTCACAGGGTTATTTGGTAACCGTGATAGCGTTACGGAGATGTTTAACAAACTCAAGTGGCAGACTCTGCAAGAGAGGCGCTCTGCATCGCGGTGTAGCTTGCTCGCCAGGTTTCGAGAGGGTGCGATTCTGGATGAGGTATCGAATATATTGCTTCCCCTCTACTTATATCTCTCGAGGAGATCACGAATGTGAAATTAGAGAGATTCGAGCGCGCACGGAGGCTTTCCGGCAGTCGTTCCTCCCGCGAACCATACGCGACTGGAACAGGAAAGGGAGGTAATGGCAGTGGCACGTAAAGTGCCCTCCGCCACACACCGGTGGGTGGCTTGCGGTGTATAAATGCTGACGTAGATGTAAAAGGAACGAGGAAGCCGAGACAGACCGGGTATTGGCCGGCCCGCGGTCCGCACACCCTCCACGCCGTGGCCGGACATGCTTACATTGTCTTCTCCCGCTTAGCAGACACGTGGCCCCTCTCAGCCTGCAGCTGTGCCGTGCCGCTGCGCACTCCGTCAGCTGCAGCCGGTCAGCGGCTGTGCTAGCCGCCGTGTCTGGCCAGCGTCTGGCGGGAGGTGGCGGTGCTGTGATGCTGGTGTCGGCGGCGCACGCGACCGCTAATGTAATGAAGCAGCCCCGCCTGTACTCTGCCGGCTCGCCTCATAAGCGTGCCGTGACAGCCAACACTTACCACCTGCCTCAGCCAGTCTGCGGACGAGCCGATCCTGCCGCCGTATTGCTGCTGGTCGATACTGAATTCCAGCGCAACGTTACGAAGCACAACTTAGTTAAAATAACCAACAGTAGCCACGATTGGTATACTGAGAGACAAAACAAAAAGAGACAGGTTCCTTAACACATAAACAGATGATACTGGCATGGCGCTAAAATGTATGATGGACGAAACAATAACTCCCACTTGAATGGCTGCAGCAGTTCTGACGTTTGGCGAGCCAAGTGCGGTGTTGCGTTATCGTGCAACAAAATCAGTCTGGCGCTTGACTTTCCCCGCCGCTTTTCGTAAATTGTCATACGCAACCGGTGAAATATGCCAATATAAAATCAACCAGGCCAAAACATAAATAAATCAAAGTAATAAAAAAACGTCTTCAGCCCACGAGTGGCCAACCAGGACCATCTGACCGCCGTGACACCCTCAGTGGATGCGGGTAGGAGGGGTGTGGGGTCAGCACACCGCTCTCCCGGTAGTTATGATGGTATTTTTGACCGAAGCCGCTACTATTCGGTCGAGTTGCTCCTCAATTGACATCACGAGGCTGAGTGCATCCCGAAAAATGGCAACAGCGCATGGCGGCGTGAATGGTCACACATCCAAGCGCCGACCACGCCTGACAGCGCTTAACTTTGGTGATCTCACGGGAACCGGTGTATCCATCGCGGCAAGGCCGTTGCCAAATCAAAGCAATAAACTGATGAAAAATATTTATAAGCTAAGAAATATGTAAACAACAACTATAGTATGTAAGAAAAATGTTCTGTAAAATTTATTTAAGTTCGTTGCATATCGATAGTGACAGTGAAGTATCCGCACCAAGCTCTTTGCTGACGGGAGAGCCCGCGGATTGATACAAAGGGTGCGCGGAGAGAAGCGCTCATCATTGTCGATAGAACACTCTTTGAAACGTCCCCTTTGAACAATTTATACAGGACTGTGCTTAACCTGACGCACAATATTTTGTTAGCGCAACGCAATCTGACTTACAATAATTCGTACAAAAGAATGGGCCCTGACTAACATTAACCTATACCTTTCACAAATCACTTACCTCACAAAAATCTTCGCTGCTCAAGCTACTGCAATACAGCGAGCGCCACTACTGCCAGCTAAATAAAAGATTCAAACTACTGAAGGCACTAACTACTGATAGGGATAGTTAGCAAATGAAAGATATTAATAGAGAACAAACAATGTATTTACCTTAATATCATCACAAGTCATAGTATATATATCAGTTCATGACAAATTACAAATCTCCGCCATCTATCTCCCCACATCCACCACTGCTGGCGGCTCACCTCCAACTGCGCAACGCTACGCGCTGTTCACAGCCAGCTGCCGCTGCCCAACACTACAATGGCAGACAACAATGCAAACTAGCCACAGACTGCACACAGCACAGCCAGTGATTTTCATATTGAGCGCTACGTAACGTTGCCAATAAGAAAACATAAACAGCCTACTTACATAGAGAAAACATAAACAGCCTACTTACATAGCCCCCATGCTCCCCACAAAAATTTTTACAAATTGGTTTGGGCAGTGCCCAATACAGATTTGAAAAAAATTTTTCATAATTACAATAACAAAGATATCAAATGCACACACTTATTGATACAACGTTGGTCAAAAGCTAAAATTTTGTCACAGTCCATAAAGACAGTCCTGATTCATCACAGTAAAATAGCAGTGTTTTTCTCAAAGTCTAAGCAGTAAAAGAAAATGCACACAGAAGTAGTGGATTTCCATGCAGTCTTGAAGAAGTAGTGTTGTCCTTCCAACGGAAAGACAGTGCTGGCTCTTGACATGCTGACAGGTAATGGGCCACAACAGAGCAAACCCACAGCAGAGTCAGTCGAAGTTTTGATGAATATTGGTAGGTAAGTCATCACAGAGCGGACCCACTGTAGTCCTGGTAGAGAGTATGGTATTGGTGGGCCACCAGAGGTGCAGACCCACTGCAGTCCTTGTAGAAATAATGGTATTGATGGATCATCAAAGATGTAGACCCACTGTAGTCCTTGAAGAGATGGCCAGCAGCCATCTGTTGTGACTGTGCAGGTGCACAATCACCATTGAAGAGTCTTGCGGATAATATAGCAAGTCCATAAACCACCACTTGTGCACTCACAAAGTTTTTGAAATTGTCCTTAGAACCAGCAATGCTGTTATCCAGTCCCTTGCTGAGTTATTAACACACGTGCAAACACTAACAGTCCCTACTTCTCATATATTGTCCACATACTATGACCAACAGAAACGTGTGCAGTGAAATGTAACTAACAAGTTAATAATGTCATGAACTGGTGACAATTACAATTTTATAACATAAGAATACAATTACAAAGGTACAAAATACATCATTAAAAACATAATAATACAGATAACATTTGTAGTACAGGCTTTACAAAAGAATAGAAATAAACATATACATGAGTGTTACAAAAATAGTGACATAAGTACATACATAAAATAATGAGAATAGTTTTCGAAACATTAATTTCACACATGAACATTGAAACAGAACAGAATTGTAAACAACTTTACAAAGAAAATAACATATTATTAATGCAACTTATATTTGAGGATAACAGTATTCCTTCTCATAGTGAATATAGCTTAGTATTAGAAGAGAAAAAAATTCTATGAAACAGTACACAGAGACAGGCAGAAAACAAATACTCAAGGGTACACAAACACATAGTGGGATAACACCAATAGGAAAGGACAGGGTTCGTTTTCAGTGTAACATTTGGTACTGCAGTCCAACCCAAAACTTCATATATCTTTCCTCTTATTTCATCCTTTGTTTCCACCAAAAAAATCCTATCCAAGCATGCTTTCTGTGTTTATATGTTCACACATTTCTTACCTCAACATTTATTTCCAAGAAAATCCTACCTAAACCTGTTTTCTCAATGCATTTCTTCCAATTCATCGCAACTCATTCTCTTAGAGGCTACCCCCTCTTAAGCTAACTTAAATCTACTGAGCTCAGATGCTAAACTAAGGGACGAGGCAATGCAGCATCAAAAAACAATTAATATAAACAGCAATGAAAAAAATGGAAAATTGCAAAGCAAGCTACAGTATAAATTAGCAAAAGTCAAATTCAATAACACTATGCCTGGCAAACAGCAGCAACTTATACCTAAACATGACATAGCGCAAGCAGAAGAAATATTACAGTAAAAACAACAATGCAGATAAGGGAAATGTGTATTCACATCTTAATATCTATGTAATTAAAGTGGTGCACCACAACAACTGATTGTAAAAAGAAATATTACCATGTACTTGAAAAGAAAATTATGTGTTACTGTTACTAGATCCTTCTTATTGTTCTTTCCTTTCCAAGTGCTCCTTTTTTAAAGAATGTGGATCATAAAATAATTATTTAATAGATCTGTTGACAGAAAGTGTTCACATTAGCAAATGCATTTTATTTTATAAAAGCAATGCTGCAACACAGCTGGAAAACAGATGTCAAATGAAATAAGCAACTATGAAAAGCAAAGCATAAAAATATCATTCAGTAGTCATGTGACATTTCATAAGTTAGTAGCTCTCAACTCTCGTAGAAAGACGCTTGTCGTAATCAGGTGTGCAGATGTAAAAATATTTCTTGTCATTTTATTAGGCATTTCAGTAAATATCGTAAATTAAGAGCTAGTGTAATCATATGTTTTCAAGTTCGACCGTGTCGTTTTTGCGATGCTTTCTCTAAAGGGATGACAATGGCCAGGATAATGGCCTTCCCTTTCCTTTTTTTTCTTTCTTCCTGTGCTCTGAAAGGCACGCGCTAATGACTTTTTCTCCAGGCGTCTGACACAGCTGGGTGCCCGCGACGCATTACGTGCAGGTGGTCACTTAACTTTCGTACGGAAATATTTACGACAGCAATTTTCGCTAAAGTGACAGTCTCACATAAAAATACTTCACAGGTCAAGAATTAGCGTTGCAAATCTGTAGAAACAAAATCCTATGAATATAACAGTGTCCAAAAAATGTTCAGTGGCATTGTGATACATTCACACATGATTCACACATGTCATAACTCTTAAAGTACGATTCTTGGTTTCCAACATCCTTTTTCACAAGTCAAGAGTCCCTACCCACTATTCATTACTCCTTACCTCATTATACATATACATATTCGTCGACACTTCTTCAATATTTCATCGTGAGAAATACGTAGCATAATAAACATTCCTCAACAACATAATACACATCATCGTCGTAATAATATCATAAAACTTCAGTCAAATCTCAAAATCGTCGTAACTTCCTCCAATAATTTCTAAGCCTAAAAAGAATTCTCTGCTCATTTAAATAATGTCATCTACCTCAAACGTACTTTAAAAATCATGAATCCATACCAAATACATCATTCAAAACTCTCATAGTATCACAATGGTTCCAAAAAAATATGAACAGTTTCACAAAGTACAGACAAAATACAGTTTCATAAGTGTGAAGTTATCCAGCTGTGTAATTACGTAAACATCTGTCACTGATATAGTAAAAACGTTTGTCTGTCTCAGTTAAATGATCAGATAGCTGTGTAATTATGTGTTGGAGAAATATGGTACCGATGTGTAAAGTTGTATAAGCAAATACCATATTAGCTAGGGTTCCTTGTGGTTGCCACACACATGGTACACAAAGTAAGCGTGTACCCCCCTGAGGATAAATGTAATTATGCCCTCAGGTGTTACAAATTACAGCAATGGAATGAAATGTATCACGGAAAACTTCCTTTGTAATTAAAAAATCTTTAAAAATAAATGTTTCAAGTACAAAATTAATCACTCAAATACGTGTACTGTAGCGCTAAATGTGCGTCTTGTTGCAACATAATCTGTGTGGAAGTGTCGTAGTTATCGTCCTCTGAAAGCTAAGTTCTGCAGAAGCCAATGTACTTACCTCATGATAAACAAAAGTGAAATGCTTTGCGTAGAGATATCTTAGTTATTACGCTTATTGTTGTGATGATGAAAGTACTGTGCTGTAACGTATTGTTGTGCTACAGAAAAGGCAGTCTCCTTGTAGCTATACCACAAAAGTTACTAATAAAACATGTTTTGATTTCCAGAAGAATTCAGAAAACTGTGCAGATATAAAACAGATACACCGCAAAAGCAACATTGTAAATTGTCACTCATTAGTAGCGTCGTGATAAAAATCGTGTAGCTGTCACATAAACTAACCTCTGTGTCATCTGGTATCTCTCAGAAAGCACTTTAAATTCAGAATGTATTTTCAAATAAACCAAAATGTTGCATTAAAATCTCATTAGCAGTACTGGTAAATGTTCTAAGTATGTGAGCCTTATAGTCGTTACGTAATCGTGCAACAAACAAGCAAGAATGTACACACACAATAACACTGTGACGTCTGTTCACTATAACAATGCATTCGTCATTTCTGTTTAAATAAGTTCTCTTGGTTCTTGACTGGATATTTCACTTCAAACATTGTTGTATGTTAACAGATTCTAAGTCTGACAAAGCATACTAGCAACGTAAAGTGAAAAGTTATATGGCAAAGACAAAGGTAAAAAGCAGATTATCTCTCAATAAACGGTTTTACATGTGAAATGTGGTGTAAACCTTTACTCTTCATAGTACTCAGAGTTTCAACATCAACCCAGTTATCGCGCGGTATACGTCGGTAAAGAATACTGGAATATTTCTCAAGGTTAGCGTCTTATGTTATTTTTCTCGGAGCCAGCGGGCGCACGCGGCTGCCTGCTGTGCGAGTCATTGTCTGTCTCTTTGTTGTATTAATTGTAATAACAATGCATTGGTGTCTGAAACATGTTCCTCAGTGCTTTTCGGCAGTGAATTTACACCGGAAACATTCACATTTTGACAAGCAGAAAATGTGTCTTGACTTATTCGAGAAAACGGCGAGGATCCAAAACCTGAATCGACAGTATTTGCGAGATCGTGTCGTGTCATTTCGGCTTCCTGAGGCGAGCTATTGCCGACCGGTCGATCGATAATACTTCCCTCTTCACTAATTGTTTCACTGTCCACGCCATTGTTTGACGCCCGCTCCATTTCCCTGTGCACAGTTACCAAATTACTACTTTGAACATTAGTAAATTCATTACTCGGCGTCTCTGATAAGCTACGCTCGTCATCACTATTATTTCTCAGTTTAGTTTGGAGCCTAGTGTTACGTTTTTCACACGCCATTATTGTCACAGTATTTCACACGATAACAAAGAAAAGCACAATTTGAAGATCAAAAATAAGAGAACACATTAAAATAGCACTGAAAATAATATCTAGTTAATTGCACCTGCGAAATACTTGGTGCAAATCTACATGCATGCCAAAACTGTTTTACTGTACAACAATGAAAGACTGCAACTACAAAGGAGATTTTCTCTACAATTACGCGCTAGCAATAAACAAAAGCTACACTAAATACACAAATTACAAGAAAAAATCAGAAGATTCCAGTGAGGTATCCTAGGCTAAGGGTCGACATATGAAACGTCCCCTTTGAACAATTTATACAGGACTGTGCTTAACCTGACACACAATATTTTGTTAGCGCAACGCAATCTGACTTACAATAATTCGTACAAAAGAATGGGCCCTGACTAACATTAACCTATACCTTTCACAAATCACTTACCTCACAAAAATCTTCGCTGCTCAAGCTACTGCAATACAGCGAGCGCCACTACTGCCAGCTAAATAAAAGATTCAAACTACTGAAGGCACTAACTACTGATAGGGATAGTTAGCAAATGAAAGATATTAATAGAGAACAAACAATGTATTTACCTTAATATCATCACAAGTCATAATATATATATCAGTTCATGACAAA
This sequence comes from Schistocerca piceifrons, assembly GCF_021461385.2. NCBI lineage: Eukaryota > Metazoa > Arthropoda > Insecta > Orthoptera > Acrididae > Schistocerca > Schistocerca piceifrons. The sequence goes on from NC_060145.1 coordinate 349,223,950, forward strand.
TTACAAATCTCCGCCATCTCTCTCCCCACATCCACCACTGCTGGCGGCTCACCTCCAACTGCGCAACGCTACGCGCTGTTCACAGCCAGCTGCCGCTGCCCAACACTACAATGGCAGACAACAATGCAAACTAGCCACAGACTGCACACAGCACAGCCAGTGATTTTCATATTGAGCGCTACGTAACGTTGCCAATAAGAAAACATAAACAGCCTACTTACATAGAGAAAACATAAACAGCCTACTTACATCTTGAGTAATCCTTTGTGCAGTGAATTTGTGTGTAGCAACAGAGCGGTGTGCCTGTTCGCCACCAGCTATGTATTACCTGAAGAATGCTATAATTATATAATTCCTAATTATTCATGAATTTTAAAAAATCGACGTGATGAAAACATCAAAGGTATTTATGGACTAAATGCATATTCTAGGAACCGAGCAGCCGCTACGGTCGTAGGTTCGAATCCTGCCTCTGGCATGGATGTGTGTGATGTCCTTAGGTTAGTTAGGTTTAATTAGTTCTAAGTTCTAGGCGACTGATGACCTCAGAAGTTAAGTCGCATAGTGCTCAGAGCCATTTGAACCTTTTTTTTGCGTATTCTAAGTTCACTGTTACATTTTTAATGTGTTTTATACAAACGATCCCCAAACTAAAGCTTTATAAATTGAATCATTATAAAGAGTTAAAAATTTATATTCAGTCATTTTCAGAATAGATCAGTTTATCTCAGTCAATATCGTATTATTTTTCATTTAACCCAGTAACCACAAGATTTAACTTTTGTTGACTTTCCTCAATTTTTTTATTTAATAATGACATTGAATTTGGCACCAGTAACTTCAATCAAATAAGCAAATGAATAATAAGTACACCTTTAGCTCACATATTTGCAATCCTAGTAAATGAATGCCAACCCAAATAATTATCAACAATAGATCAGAGTGAGTATATTCAGACATGCAGTCACATGACGTTATCCAGAGGCGACCCAGTAAAATAAAGAGTAAGGAAAATATATATATGCATGTTTTCAGGTTCACTCCATAGACAACCAGTACTAAGGGCCACAGCGTAAACTTATGTGTTCACGTCGAAATAATCTTCTTTTGATCAGTCACATTAATATTGTTAGCAATCAAGGCACAAGGCATACAACACTGTGTACGCTAAAGACTATCAGATCAGACACGTTGTCAAAAGCAAGTCCACACAGGAAAGCTGCAAGGCAAAAAAGTTCAATTGTTTTTCTTTCTTTCATTAGACGGAGAGTAAGTTAAATTATTTTATTCTAGACGGGAAGGTTATCGTCTACACGCATTAAGTTGAATCATTATTCTTTTTATTCGTTCGACGGGAAGGTTTCACCGGTGCAACGTTTGACAGCACGAAGCAGAGTTGATTGTCGTACCTTTCGGCACAGATTCCACGGGCACCGCCATAATGTCAAAGAACACTGTCGCCATCACATTTCCTACTGTCGGTTGGACCTTCCCCTTCTTTCGTTGTGATGTTGTGGTATGCACCCATTCCATCGACGATTCCTTTGTTTCGGGGGTGAAGTGGTGGATCCACGTTTCACCCCCTGTATAGTACCCGTGGTCTAGGGATAGCCGGCACGGTGGCTCAGCGTGTTCGGTCAGAGGGTTACGTACCGTCTGTAATAAAAAAACTGAGTTAATAGATCATCAACGAACTTAATCGGATGTCTTACGACGTCCGTCCCGAGCAGATACAACGAACACAAGCGAACAAAATGAGATTAAAAAAAAGGGGTAGCGTTTTTGATTCATAATCAAAACGTCTTCGGTCCCGGGTTCGATCCCCGACACTGCCTAAATTTTGATAAATAGTCATCATTGGCGGCCGAAGACTTGCGACATAAGAAGTCAGCCTCATTCTGCCAGCGGTCTTGTCGAAGAGGGCGGAGGAGCGGATAGAGGTTCAGGGCACTCTCTTGTCCTAGGGATGGGAAATTGCCCCTAAAGGCGGAAGAATCAGCAATGATCAACGACATGAGGATGCAGAAGACAATGGAAACCACTGCATTAAAGATACGTAACGTGTATCCACAGGACATGTGGCCTGTATTTGAAGAAGTGTCATGATGATCTCTCCATTGGCAAAAGATTCCGGAATAGTCCCCCCTTCGGATCTCCGGGAGGGGACTGCCAAGGCGGAGGTTACCATGAGAAAAAGATTGAATAATCAACGAAAGGATAACGTTCTACGAGTCGAGGCGTGGAATGTCAGAAGCTTGAACGTGGTAGGGAAACTACAAAATCTGAAAAGGGAAATGCAAAGGCTCAATCTAGATATAGTAGGGGTCAGTGAAGTGAACTGGAAGGAAGACAAGGATTTCTGGTCAGATGAGTATCGGGTAATATCAACAACAGCAGAAAATGGTGTAACAGGTGTAGGATTCGTTATGAATAGGAAGGTAAGGCAGAGGGTATGTTACTGTGAACAGTTCAGTGACCGGGTTGTTCTAATCAGAATCGACAGCAGACCAACACAGACAACGATAGTTCAGGTATACATGCCGACGTCGCAAGCTGAAGATGAACAGATAGAGAAAGTGTATGAGGATATTGAAAGGGTAATGCAGTATGTAAAGGGGGACGAAAATCTAATAGTCATGGGCGACTGGAATGCAGTTGTAGGGGAAGAAGAAAAAAATGTTACAGGAGAATATGAGCTTAAGACAAGGAATGAAAGAGGAGAAAGACTAATTGAGTTCTGTAACAAGTTTCAGCTAGTAATAGCGAATACCCTGTTCAAGAATCACAAGAGGAGGTGGTATACTTGGAAAAGGCCGGGAGATACGGGAAGATTTCAATTAGATTTCATCATGGTCAGACAGAGATTCCGAAAGCAGATACTGGATTGTAAGGCGTACCCAGGAGCAGATATAGACTCAGCTCACAATATAGTAGTGATGAAGAGTAGGCTGAAGTTCAAGACATTAGTCAGGAAGAATCAATCCGCTAAGAAGTGGAATACGGAAGTACTAAGGAATGACGAGATACGTTTGAAGTTCTCTAACGCTATAGATACAGCAATAAGGAATAGCGCAGTAGGCAGTACAGTTGAAGAGAAATGGACATCTCTAAAAAGGGCCATCACAGAAGTTGGGACGGAAAACATAGGTACAAAGAAGGTAGCTGCGAAGAAACCATGGGTAACAGAAGAAATACTTCAGTTGATTGATGAAAGGAGGAAGTACAAACATGTTCCGCGAAAATCAGCAATACGGAAATACAAGTCGCTGAGGAATGAAATAAATAGGAAGTGCAGGGAAGCTAAGAAGAAATGGCTGCAGGAAAAATGTGAGGACATCGAAAAAGATATGATTGTCGGAAGGACAGACTCAGCATACAGGAAAGTCAAAACAACCTTTGGTAACATTAAAAGCAACGGTGGTAACATTAAGAGTGCAACGGGAGTTCCACTGGTAAATGCAGAGGAGAGAGCAGATAGGTGGAAAGAATACGTTGAAAGCCTCTATGAGGCTGAAGATTTGTCTGATGTGATAGAAGAAGAAACGGGAGTCGATTTAGAAGAGATAGGGGATCCAGTATTATAATCGGAATTTAAAAGAGCTTTGGAGGACTTACGGTCAAATAAGGCACAAGGGATAGATAACATTCCATCAGAATTTCTAAAATCATTGGGGGAAGTGGCAACAAGACGACTATTCACGTTGGTGTCTAGCGGTATACCATCTGACTTTCGGAAAAGCATCATCCACACAATTCCGAAGACGGCAAGAGCTGACAAGTGCGAGAATTATCGCACATTCAGCTTAACAGCTCATGCATCGAAGCTGCTTACAAGAATAATACACAGAAGAATAGAAAAGAAAATTGAGAATGCGCTAGGTGACGATCAGTTTGGCTTTAGGAAAAGTAAAGGGACAAGAGAGGCAATTCTGACGTTACGGCTAATAATAGAAGCAAGGCTAAAGAAAAATCAAGACACTTTCATAGGATTTGTCGACCTGGAAAAAGCGTTCGACAATATAAAATTGTGCAAGCTGTTCGAGATTCTGAAAAAAGTAGGGGTAAGCTATAGGGAGAGACGGGTCATATACAATATGTACAACATCCAAGAGGGAATAATAAGAGTGGACCATCAAGAACGAAGTGCTCGTATTAAGAAGGGTGTAAGACAAGGCTGTAGTCTTTCGCCCTACTCTTCAATCTGTACATCGAGGAAGCAATGATGGAAATAAAAGAAAGGTTCAGGAGTGGAATTAAAATACAAGGTGAAAGGATATCAATGATACGATTCGCTGATGACATTGCTATCCTGAGTGAAAGTGAAGAAGAATTAAATAATCTGCTGAACGGAATGAACAGTCTAATGAGTACACAGTATGGTTTGAGAGTAAATCGGAGAAAGACGAAGGTAATGAGAAGTAGTAGAAATGAGAACAGCGAGAAACTTAACATCAGGATTGATGGTCACGAAGTCAATGAAGTTCGGGAATTCTGCTACGTAGGCAGTAAAATAACAAATGACGGACGGAGCAAGGAGGACATCAAAAGCAGACTCGCTATGGCAAAAAAGGCATTTCTGGCCAAGAGAAGTCTACTAATATCAAATACCGGCCTTAATTTGAGGAAGAAATTTCTGAGGATGTACGTCTGGAGTACAGCATTGCATGGTAGTGAATCGTGGACTGTGAGAAAACTGGAACAGAAGAGATTCGAAGCATTTGAGATGTGGTGCTATAGACGAATGTTGAAAATTAGGTGGACTGAAAAGGAATGAGGAGGTTCTACGCAGAATCGGAGAGGAAAGGAATATGTGGAAAACACTGATAAGGAGAAGGGACAGGATGATAGGACATCTGCTAAGAAACGAGGGAATGACTTCCATGGTACTAGAGGGAGCTGTAGAGGGCAAAAACTGTAGAGGAAGACAGAGATTGGAATACGTCAAGCAAATAATAGAGGACGTAGGTTGCAAGTGCTACTCTGAGATGAAGAGGTTAGCACAGGAAAGGAATTCGTGGCGGGCCGCATCAGTAGACTGATGACCAAAAAAAAAAAAAAAAAAATGATTCACCGCAGAAACTAGTTCCCCTCCACAGAATACTGTTCCAAAGTTGGCAGTGAATCAACAAAGGAGGTGGCTTCCAAAACACCCGTTCGACCTATACTTGAGTATTTCTCATCAGTGTGGGATCCGTACCAGATCGGGTTGACGGAGGAGATAAAGAAGATCCAAAGAAGAGCGGCGCGTTTCGTCACAGGGTTATTTGGTAACCGTGATAGCGTTACGGAGATGTTTAGCTAACTCAAGAACTCAAGTGGCAGACTCTGCAAGAGGGGCGCTCTGCACCGCGGTGTAGCTTGATCGCCAGGTATCGAGAGTGTGCGTTTCTGGATGAGGTATCGAATATAATGCTTCCACCTACTTATAAATCCCGAGGTGATCACGAATGTAAAATTAGAGAGATTCGAGTGCGCACGGAGGCTTTCAGACTGTCGTTCTTCCTGCCAACCATACGCGACTGGAACAGAAAAGGGAGGTAATGACAGCGGCACGTAAAGTGCCCTCCGCCACACACCGTTGGGTGGCTGCGGAGTATAAATGTAGATGTAGATGTAGAATGTGTCGAAATAGGTGTGTTTTCCTGAGTCAAGTCACGAAACGTTTCTACGAGAGCGTGCTGAAAAGTAACGCCTCCAAATTTCTTATGTGAAAACTTTAAGAGCTTTTAAACAAACCAAACGTTATTAACATTCTACAACTTCATTCTTCATGTATACGTATTCGTTTCTCAACATACTCACCCTGGTGACGAACACGTTCGTCCCAACGAGAGATCAGTTTGTTGATACCTTCACTGTGAATGTTTGACTTCGTTGACGGATGTACAGCCTCACCTCTACCTGGAGAACTTTATCACTATCAGAACGAAGCCCTTGAAGCTGTTCCTTAAGTTTTGAAAAGAAATGAAAATCGTCTGATCCATTTGTTGACATTGTTTCTTGTCGCCCACCGGTCGAGATTTATAAAAAAGAAAAAATGTAGCGGTTGGTTCACCCCAGTTCATTCCCTAACTCCATTATAGTCATCACGGTTAAATTTGATGTGACTCGGTGCTTTCATATGACCACATTGAGAGATATAATTATCTTTCTTGGCGAAGCCGTACAAGTTATACGGGTATCGGCCACCTACTGTTAAGTAATGTAGCATGTATTCTCCGGGATTTGCATGTCCAGAGCGACGCACACGCGAATGTTCAGGAAAATTTTGTGGATTCCTTGGCCCGTTTCACTTGATTACAGTTCAGTGAAAGCACGTCGCACAACACTTGGCCCTGCACATAGCACCAGAAAAACTAGCAGCGTTATAAACGTACACGGAACGTCATCGGTTTCGGCATCGGCAGCCGGAAGTCGTAAAGCTACAGAGCGGTGTGACTGCGCCTAGCGGCGGGACTGCGGCACTCAATCCGCCGTGCGCACACCACCCTCCGCCCCTCACCACGGGTCCTTGCCTTCAGTGGTTTATGGCGCTCTTTGTTCAACACTTTCCACCATGACATTTACTGACAGGAAACGTGCGGCCTCATAAATCCCTACAGCGAACAGCCAAATTGTTGCGGGAGCGAGTAGCTACCACCGCGGCCATTCTCTGTTCAGCATTAATTCTGTGCGAGGTGCAACCGGAGTATGTTGACACAAACACACACTTATGCCTACACGTATACATCCATATTCCGTAAGCCACTTTCCGGACCGTGGTAGAGTGTATCTCTGGAATTCGAATTTTTCTCTCCTTCTCTGTTTCATTCAAGAATGATGCGTGGATAATTATTGACGGTTACAATGTCTGTGCTTATAAACTGTCTGCATCTTCAGATTACAATGTCTGTCAGAGATGACACTTCCTAGGAGATTGACACTATGTGCAGGACCGGGATTCGAACTCGTGACATTTGCCTTTTTCGGGCATGTCGTGCGTCGTGCTCGGGTAGATCAGTTGGTAGAACACTTGTCCGGACAAGGCAAAGATCCCGAGTTCGAGTCTCGGTCCGACACACAGTTTTAATCTGCTAGGAAGTTTCATATCACCGCTCACTCCGTTGCAGAGTGAAAATTTCATGCAAGCATGCCTGAAGGAACAGATACTGTTCTGGCAAATATTCTGAAACTGATTCGCATTTTTGCGAATCCGGATTGACGTCATCTGTTTATGACAGATGAAAATCTGTGACGGACTGGGTCTCGAACACAGATTTCCCGCTTATCGAGAACGGCCCATCTTACAACTTGGATTATCCGAGCGTACCTCCAGGACTGATACAAACTTCCCAACCCTCACGCTCGCGAATTTCGAGATTCCCACACAGGGAGAGATAAATATTTTATCTTCATTTAATCCGTCGAGGCACGGATAGATCATACATGGTTCCACTGTCTGTTTTTAGGGATGCCTGGAGAACACGTTAATGTTATAATGTGAAGATACAAACACTGCACAAACACAGATATTTTGACCATCAGTGATGTATCCATACCACGAAGGGCTAAAATGACCACAAAATATTTGTCTCTCCCTGTGCGGATATCACGAAATGTACGAGTGTAAGGGTTGCGAACTCCATGACATCAGGAAGTGTGGGTAGGCCTTTGGGCATGCTCGGATAGCCGATATGGTTAAGGTGACCGCTCGCGGTAGGTGGGAAATCATGGTTCGGCAAAGTTTCCCATTTGTCACAAAGATGTCCATTCACAAATGCGAACCAATTTCGTAATAATGCGTGGGAAGAACAACTGTCGATAAACCACCGAATGAGCTCTAATTTCCCTGACTTCTTCATCGTTGTCATTTTGCAAGACGTGTTTAGGAAGAAGTGATATGTTTCTGGACTCTGCTTGCAACGTAAGCTCTCGAAATTTGAAATAATAAACCACTCCGTGATGCACAACGCTTCTCTAGCAGCGTCAGCCATTGTAATTTTTCTATTAATCTCCAAAATGCTCTCGAAGCTGTCTGAAAGGTCCCATGTTGAAACGCGTCGCTGTTCGTTGGGTCTTCTCGATATCCTCTGTCTTTCCAACTTGGTAATGAATCCAGTCTGATAATCAGTATTCAGGAGCTGTACTAAAGAGTATTTCGTAGGCCATTTCTTTACTGGATGAATTACGTTCCCTCAAGATTCTTCGATTGTCGGCCTGGCATATGCTTTTGCTACTATTTCTTTCTTGACCCTGCTACCCTAAGTCACTCGGGATGGTTATGCTGAAGTATTTTACAGCAGTTACTGTATCCACTGCTTTGTTGCATATAGCACAATCGAAGAGTAAAGCATGTCTGCATCTATTTTTGCGCAAAAGGTTAAATTTATCTACAGTCAGTGCTTACAACAACAGTTATTCCTCTGCAGATCTCGCCGCGTTTCACAACAGTCTTGAACAGTTTCACCCCTCCTCCAGACGACAGCATCGTCCGCAAATTCACGATGCCCCAGTGTTAACTACTATATCATTAGTAAAAACGGTAAATAGTAACGGCCGTATAACGTTACTATGAGTACTCCTGAAAATTACCTTTATACCCGTGTTTTACTTCCATTAACGACAAAATGTCTAGTTTTACCTACAAGGAAGCCTTGATTAATGACAAATTTATTCCAGCACGCGGTAAGTTCGTATTTCGTTCTCTAAATAACAGTGAAGAACTGTGTAGAATACTCCATGGAAGTCAAGGATCACATCTCACAAGGGTGCCTTTGTACGCTGTGCCCTGAATCTCTTAAAGTAAAAGAGCGAGATGAGTTTCGGTATATCTCTTCTTGCGGAATCCATGTTCCTTTTTACAGATGAGATTTTAGCTTCCAGATACATTATATTGCATGAGCATCCGAAATGTTCCATAATTCGAAAAGAGATTCATGTCAGCGGTATAGGCCTGAAATTACCTGCATCGATCGAATGTGCCATTCTGAAATCTTCAAACTAAAACGTCAAACAGGCAACTTGAAGTATTGATGGAGGTATGTGATAGGAGTATGAAATCTCTATATGTAAAAGGACGTATCTTGACTGACTGACTAACTAATTCATCATCGCGCAGCGCAAACCGCTAAAGATAGAAACTTGACAATTGGAGAGGGTATGATCTTATATTGTAGGCGATTTATTGATATTCCGCTCCTGAAAGGGTCAAATAGGGGATGAAAGGTTTTTGAAAATATGTCACTATTAAAACAATTTTGAAACTATAACCACGAAAATTGGTATTTGGTTTCTCGGTCTAGAGACAAAGAAATATGAGATTTCATATTTTTGGAAATTTAATACCTAAGGGGTGAGTGAGTGGGTGAATTCTTTTTGTAAATAACTCATTATAAAAAGAACTACTACAGCATTTTTAAAGCTACATCTATGAAAATTGCTATAACTTCTCGTTTGCAAACGAAAAGAAAAATACGTGTTTCATTGTTTTTGGAAATTCAACCATTATGAGGCTGAAATAGGGGGCGAATTTTTATGAAAATATTTCATTGTAAAAGCATTTTAAAGCTAAATTTGTATCTAGTTTCTCAGTTAGAAATTAAAAAAATACGTCTTACGGTGTTTTTGGAAATTAAACCACTAAGGGCATAAGCTCCGTCTCAAGCGCTCGTCTGGAAGCACTACTCAAATTATAACTTCCTTCTCTGTTAATAGGAATATCTACCCGTTCTTTTATTATGCATCCCAGTAAGACGATGTAAGGGAAAGGAACTTCCTTTTCTCAAAACTGTTGTTGTGCCCTTCCGTAAGGATATATTCCGCAGTCGCTAATTTCTCCAGATTTCTGTACCTGACGTGCCGTCTAGGATCAGCAGACATAGCAGAAGCTCAGATTACGAGAGGATGGGAAAGGAATTCAATCCTATCCTTTTCGAAGGAACCATCCCGGAATGTGAGTCCAGTGTGCTAACCACTTGTCTTGGTGTTTATGTTCGCTGCAGCACTCGGCTACGAAGCGAATTGTCTGACCTATGTAACATTCCCTAGATTCGCGTGGTTTTTTTGTAGACACTTATGACGAAGTACATGATGTTAATCTTCGAAAGCTCCAGATTTAACACTGATTTGACGCCGTTTGGACACCTAAAAGATATTATGCTATGGTGTCGAACCACGATGAACTTCGATCTTATATCGGAGGACTGTTACTTTTAATTTATTTTCCTGATATTATGTCCGGGATAAAAATACAAACACCATGCGTATTTGAATATCTGCATGTATAAGAGCAGTCTCTAGTCTATGGTTACATGTCATCGGTACCTCTTGTTTATATTCGAATGATTAGTCGCATGTTGTTGTTGGTGTGGTCTTCAGTCCTGAGACTGGTTTGATGCAGCTCTCCATGCTACTCTATCCTGTGCAAGCTTCTTCATCTCCCAGTACCTACTGCAACCTACATCCTTCTGAATCTGCTTAGTGTATTCATCTCTTGGTCTCCCCCTATGATTTTTATCCTCCACGCTGCCCTCCAATACTAAATTGGTGATCCCTTGATGCCTCAGAACATGTCCTACCAACCGATCCCTTCTTCTGGTCAAGTTGTGCCACAAACTTCTCTTCTCCCCAATCCTATTCAATACTTCCTCATTAGTTATGTGATCTACCCATCTAATCTTCAGCATTCTTCTGTAGCACCACATTTCAAAAGCTTCTATTCTCTTCTTGTCCAAACTATTTACCGTCCATGTTTCAATTCCATACATGGCTACACTCCATACAAATACTTTCAGAAATAACTTCCTGAGACTTAAATCTATACTCGATGTTAACAAATTTCTCTTCTTCCGAAACGCTTTCCTTGCCATTGCCAGTCTACATTTTATATCCTCTCTACTTCGTCCATCATCAGTTATTTTGCTCCCCAAATAGCAATACTCATTTACTACTTTAAGTGTCTCATTTCCTAATCTAATACCCTCAGCATCACCCGACTTAATTCGACTACATTCCATTATCCTCGTTTTGCTTTTGTTGATGTTCATCTTATATCTTCCCTTCAAGACACCATCCATTCCGTTCAACTGCTCTTCCAAGTCCTTTGCTGTCTGTGACAGAATTACAATGTCATCGGCGAACCTCAAAGTTTTTACTTCTTCTCCATGGGTTTTAATACCTACTCCAAATTTTTCTTTTGTTTCCTTTACTGCTTGCTCAATATAGAGATTGAATAACATCGGGGAGAGGCTACAACCCTGTCTTACTCCCTTCCCAACCACTGCTTCCCTTTCATGTCCCTCAACTCTTATAACTACCATCTGGTTTCTGTACAAGTTGTAAATAGCATTTCGCTCCCTGTATTTTACCCCTGCCACCTTTAGAATTTGAAAGAGAGTATTCCAGTCAACATTGTCAAAAGCTTTCTCTAAGTCTACAAATGCTAGAAACGTAGATTTGCCTTTCCTTAACCTTTCTTCTAAGGTAAGTCGTAAGGTCAGTATTGCCTCACGTGTTCCAGTATTTCTACGGAATCCAAACTGATATTCCCCGAGGTCGGCTTATACTAGTTTTTCCATTCGTCTGTAAAGAATTCGTGTTAGTACTTTGCAGCTGTGGCTTATTAAACTGATTGTTCGGTAATTTTCACATCTGTCAACACCTGCTTTCTTTGGGATTGGGATTATTATATTCTTCTTGAAGTCTGAGGGTATTTCGCCTGTCTCATACATCTTGCTCACCAGATGGTAGAGTTTTGTCAGGACTGGCTCTCCCAAGGCCGTCAGTAGTTCCAATGGAATGTTGTCTACTCCGGGGGCCTTGTTTCGACTCAGGTCCTTCAGTGCTCTGTCAAACTCTTCACGCAGTATCGTATCTCCCATTTCATCTTCATCTACATCCTCTTCCATTTCCATAATATTGTCCTCAAGTGCATCACCCTTGTATAGACCCTCTATATACTCCTTCCACCTTTCTGCTTTCCCTTCCTTGCTTAGAACTGGGTTTCCATCTGAGCTCTTGAAGTTCATACATGTGGTTCTCTTATCTCCAAAGGTCTCTTTAATTTTCCTGTAGGCAGTATCTATCTTACCCCTAGTGAGATATGCCCCTACATCCTTACATTTGTCCTCTAGCCATCCCTGCTTAGCCATTTTGCACTTCCTGTTGATCTCATTTTTGAGACGTTTGTATTCCTTTTTGCCTGCTTCATTTACTGCATTTTTATATTTTCTCCTTTCATCAATTAAATTCAATATTTCTTCTGTTACCCAAGGATTTCTACTAACCCTCTTCTTTTTACCTACTTGATCGTCTGCTACCTTCACTACTTCATCCCTCAGAGCTACCCATTCTTCTTCTACTGTATTTCTGTCCTCCATTCCTTTCAATTGTTCCCTTATGCTCTGCCTGAAACTCTGTACAACCTCTGGTTCTTTTAGTTTATCCAGGTCCCATCTCCTTAAATTCCCACCTTTTTGCAGTTTCTTCAGTTTTAATCTACAGGTCATAACCAATAGATTGTGGTCAGAGTCCACATCTGCCCCTGGAAATGTCTTACAATTTAAAACCTGGTTCCAAAATCCCTGTCTTACCATTATATAATCTATCTGATACCTTTTAGTATCTCCAGGGCTCTTCCACGTATACAACCTTCTATCATGATTCTTAAACCAAGTGTTAGCTATGATTAAGTTGTGCTCTGTGCAAAATTCTATCAGGCGGCTTCCTCTTTCATTTCTTAGCCCCAATCCATATTCACCTACTACGTTTCCTTCTCTCCCTTTTCCTACACTCGAATTCCAGTCACCCATGACTATTAAATTTTCGTCTCCCTTCACTATCTCAATAATTTCTTTTAGTCGCATGTAAAGAGAGCAAACGACAGAGGTCGACTTGAGAACAGCCAAGTAGGTGATGATTTGAAAAAATAGAGCATCTAGGTTGAGAGAATATATATAAATGACCTAGTAGATAGTGTCGGAAGTTCCACGCGGCTTTTCGCGGATGATGCTGTAGTATACAGAGAAGCTGCAGCATTAGAAAATTGCAGCGAAATGCAGGAAGTTCTGCAGCGGATAAGCACTTCGTGCAGGGAGTGGACACTGACCCTTAAGATAGACAAATGTAATGTATTGCGAATACATAGAAAGAAGGATCCTTTATTATATGATTATATGATAGCGGAAAAAAACTGGTAGCAGTTACTTCTGTAAAATATCTGGGAGTATGCGTACGGAACGATTTGAAGTGGAATAATCATATAAAATTAATTGTTGGTAAGGCGGGAGCCAGGTTGAGATTCATTGGAATAGTCCTTAGAAAATGTAGTCCATCAACAAAGGGGGTGGCTTACAAAACACTCGTTCGAACTATTCTTGAGTATTGCTCATCAGTGTGGGATCCGTACCAGGTCGGGTTGACAGAGGAGATAGAGAAGGTCCAAAGAAGAGCGGCGCGTTTCGTCACAGGGTTATTTGGTAAGCGTGATAGCGTTACGGAGGTGTTTACCAAACTCAAGTGGCAGACTCTGCAAGAGAGGCGCTCTGCGTTGCGGTGTAGCTTGCTGTCCAGGTTTCCAGAGGATGCGTTTCTGGATGAGGTATCGAATATATTGCTTTCCCCTACTTATACCTCCCGAGGACATCACGAATGTAAAATTAGAGAGATTCGAGCGCGCACGGAGACTTTCCGGCAGTCGTTCTTCCCGCAAACCATACGCGACTGGAACAGGAAAGGGAGCTATTGACAGTGGCACGTAAAGTGCCCTCCGCCACACACCGTTGTGTGGCTTGCGGAGCATAAATGTAGATGTAGATGTAGATGTAGATGTACATGGCAGAAGGCGTGTTGCACCGCTAATTTCCATTCCCTATCGTGTATCACTCACAAGTTGAGCGGGGTAGAAAAAATTGTCTATAAGTCTCCGTGCGAACCCTAATTTCTCTTTCGCGGTCCTTAGGGAAAATGTACGTTGGTGGCAATAGAATCGTTCTCTGGTCAGCCACAATTGCCGGTTCCCTAAAATCTGTCAATAGCTTTTCACGAAAAGAATGTCGCCTTCCGTCCACTGATTCCGATTTGAATTTACGAAGAATTTCCGTACTACCCGTTTACTGATCGAATCTACCGGTAACAAACCTAGGAACACTGTGTAAGGTGGTCATATCGTTTTGGTTTATGTATGTTATCGATGTGGACGTCAGAGAGAGAGAGAGAGAAAGAGAGAGAGAGAGAGAGAGAGAGAGAGAGAGAGAGCAGGTTACGTTATTGTTAAACAATCTTTGGTCTTGTTGCGGCACATTCTTTCCCTCTGCGCAGAACCATTCTTAGTTGAAGTGTGGTAAGCGATGGACGTATTCTGTAGCACTGTGTTAACTTGTGATTGTATCTGTAAGTTGGAGAAAGATTGATTGCAAAGGACAGCCAGTATGAATAAGATAAATATATTAAAAAGCGACGAGAATATAAATTTTGTATAATGTTATTGCTTTCTGAAGAGAAAATGTCTGAGGTATCACTGCTGCACTGTACGGCTAGTTTGCAGAATAATTATTGTCAGCTACTTAACGTGCTCAGAGCTGAGAGAAAGTCCAACCCACTTCCCTAAATCATGCATTAACATATGAACTGATTAAGCTATTTGATTTTTATAGAAATTCTATGTTAATATTGTACCCTTTATAAATCACTTTTCACTTTGGTAAGTATAGTATTGTTGAGACCAATGTTATGTGTGATGATCACGCGGAGTTTTACATTGTCTTCTTGAACTTATGCTTCATTTTAAATCGTTGTCTTGGAATAACATTCATTCCACAGTTTATCATTACGCATTACCACGTTTCACAGTTTGAATATAGTTTTGAAATTTCATTTAGAAACAGAAATGTATATTAGCGGCTGACTGCTTGCCGTTTGCTGTTGTGTTCTCGAGAAATCTGCAACAATGTTGTCAAGAAGCGAGGTAAGTGGAAATTTTGATTGTGGGTAGATAACTGTTGTGCTTGAGCTGAGCGTCTAATATAAAGACAAGTTACATTCAGAACTGCAGTTAAGTACATATTACAGGGTGTCTACGACCCGGGACAACCGGGAGATCCGGGAAAAACCCGGGAATTTTTTCATCCGGGAGAAAACAGGGAAAAACCAGGGAATTTTTTTAGAATTCCGGGAGTTTATTATTGTTTTAGTTTTCAGTTAAATTTTTGTGATTTTGACTGGTAAGAATCAATACTCCAACAAAGGATATTACTCTATCCCGCTTCTGCAGAATAATACTGCAGCAACAAAACATGAACGAGAAGGGAAAAAAAACGAAAATTACTTAAGTCGTCAAGGAAATGTGCCATGTACAACAGCAAAACATAGTGCTCATACAAGCGTCTGCCAACAGCAAAGTGTGTCAAAGGCTCTAGGAAGACTATGTAATGTTTCCTAACAACAAATTACCTCCGATGGGCGTGAGGTGACAGATAGTACTGGTACTCAAGAAAATTTACATTCAAATCTGGACATACGAATGTGCACTTTAAGCCGAATTATGCATTTTAGTATGGTTCACGAAATTCCGATACTCTTTGAAGTATCCTCTGATGTCTTGTTTCTTTTGTTACATAGTGCAAGATCTTTTAATGTTTTACACGTACGAACATATCAGCTTCCTGCGTCATCGTAGCTGCGCATGAGCAGTGGCGCCTGTTACCTGGCGCTCTCTGGCAACTGCTGAAACGAATCAGTTTCTAACAGGTCACAGGATAATATTGCGAATGGTTGTTTGAAAAGCGTTACTTTCAAAGTAAATTTACTTTTACACAAGATCAATAATGTGCGAGAATGTACGATGAATTTCTGAAATGACACAGCGTTTGACCCTCAATTAAAAATCAACTCTTTGAGGACGACCATCTAGAAGAATTTCGAGCCCAAAAGATCAGAAATTTACGTCGTTATTAAAATTTTTGCTAGTACATTTGTGTGATATATCTGAAAGTGTGACACGCGCAAAAGAGATCAACATTATATGTGGAAGCTTAGCGTCTCTTGCAGCTTATTAATCTTCGAGACGACGATTATATGTGAAAGCTCTGTTTTTCTTGTTGCAACACTATGTATATTAATTTAAACCATTAACTTTTCCTATATGTGTTTTCGCGCTACTTAAGAGTGATCTTGCTATTGGCTGACTACATCACGTGTCCTATGCTGTCTTCGGCTGGCGAGATCACGTGACATGAGCTATGACTGGATTACAAAAGCGCGTCGCAATCTTGAATTCAGTGCTTTGGAAAGTGACATGCGGTGTATGGTGGAATTCGAATTTATACCTTCATAACACGAAAATATGCAGCGTACATGTTGCTGCAGATCGAAGATCTTTCCAAAACGTGTTTTATTCCCCCTTAGTTTCGTTTCCTAAAGTGCCGGAAAATTCTACGTCGGCACATAAAACCATAAACATTCAAAGGACTGATAAGTTTTACAGTGCCGAGGAAAACTATACTATTACTTAACACGGGAAAAGTGTATCTTCACCCGGGAGAAAGTGTATTTTCAACCGGGAAATCCGGGAAAAATCCGGGAAATTTTTTCCTTGTCCCTGTATACACCCTGATTATGTTCTGTTAACTCCCAGTTCAGCATGTGAGTTTAAGGTGGATAACAGTTTATGGGGACATAGTTTTGGTAATACTTAGACTTTTATGGAATGGGTAGTAGGGTTGGACTAAATTTCATACAGAAACAAATATAATGGGAAGGTTACAGTGACTCTGAATTGCTTCAATTTCTTCTTTTAATCCGACCTGGTGGCGATCCCAAACGCTCGAACAGTACTCAAGAATGGGCCGCGAAACTGTTCGTCACATGGGATGCTTTAATTGCTTTATAGATGAGAAACAGCTTCCTACAATTCACATTCCCTACTACCTATCTTACGAACTCTCTCCATTTTATACCGCTTGTAAGTTGGCTGTTCAGGTTTTTATGTTGATAACGCCACGTAGCGCTCTTATGTAAGTAGGCTGTTTAGGATTTTATGTTGGTAATGGCACGTAGTGCTCTGTATGAAAATCACTGACTGTGCTTTGTGCAGTCTGTGGCTAGTTGGACTCATTGTTGAAATATTCACTAGTGTAGTGTTGGCCAGTTGGATGTGAACAGCGCGTAGCGTTGTGCAGTTGTAGGTGAGCCGCCAGCAGTGCTGGATGTGGAGAGAAAGATGCCAGAGTTTTGAGGACGGACGATCTGGACGTGTGTCCGCCATAAAAATGAAATTTGTAAAGATGGATATGATGAATTGATAGATGTATATATATGATGACTTTTGAACATTATTAAGGTAAATACATTGTTTATTCTCTATCAAAATCTTTTATTTGCTAACTGTGCCTTTCAGCAGTTAGTGCCTTCAGTAGCTAGACTCTTTTATTTAGCAGGCAGTATTGGCGCTCGCTGCATTGCAGTAGTTCGAGTAACGAAGATTTTTGTGAGGTGAGTGATTCATGAAAGGTAAAGGTTATTGTTAGTCAGGGCCATTCTTTTGTGGGGATTACTGAAAATCAGACTGCGTTGCGCTACAAAACATATTGTGTGTCAGTTTAGTGTTGGTCAGAATAAGTAAAGAGAGAAATGTTCAAATGGTTCACATGGCTCTGAGCACTATGGGACTTAACAGCTATGGTCATCAGTCCCCTAGAACTTAGAACTACTTAAACCTAACTAACCTAAGGACTTCACACAACACCCAGTCATCACGAGGCAGAGAGAAATGTCTGAGTACGTTCAGTTTGGCTCAGCTGTTTGAAAATCAAATAACGTAGAGCTTTTCCAGCACTGTCATTTATAAATTTTTCCAAGGGGAAGTTTCACCCTTTGCAGTGTTGGGCCTAGATAATTAACGGACACGAGTGAAGCAGTACAGCTGTAACAACATTTCGAGCATTAAAGAAATGTTATCCGCATTAACTGAAATAATAATGAAGATGCTGGATATTCTTAAGCCCGGACTGCTTGCTTTAGGTCACGTCTGGAGCGGTATGAGTGCGGGGCGACATCTCGCTATCGGCTGGAGGCGGCGGAGCGCAGAGGTCGCGCGCGCGGCGCTTCTCTTTGCGCCGCTAATGGAATCAAGGGCAGGGCTGACAGTTCGCTGGATCAAGGCGGCGCATTCCCCACCCTCCAGGCACCGCCTCCAGCTCCGAGACCACTCTCTGGCGTTTCCGGCGCGCGTCGCGACTCCCTTTCTCCAGTGGAAGCGCCCGCCCCCTCGTCCCCCCTTTTCTGCCGCGCGGCTGTATCTGACGTTTCTCCAGATTCCTCCTTCCGCTACTCGTGCCGCCTCCAGTGGGCGGGGTGGGGCGCCGCTATCTGCGCTGCTCGGCCGCCTGGAGCCCATATTTCAGCAGGTCGCATTTTAATATCCGCCGGCAGGAACGCGAGATCCGCCGCCGCTGTGTGCTGCGCGCTGTGAGGACTGCATTCGCGTGGCGCGCGCCGGGGCCAGTCGATCAGCCACCTATGTGAGCGCCGGGGCTCCCTAGCGACGCGCTGCCGTCATTGTCTGGCGATAACCTGTCGGCGGGCACTCCGCTGCAGGGACAGAAACCTCTCAGCTTCTCTGCACGCCTCGCTGTTCTCTACTTTCAGCAGACTCCTGCACTTCTCTCCACGTCAATGATCTATAGATGGTGTTAGCGATACAAGTGCCGATATTTCTCTTGCTGACTGAGGACAGTGTCTGCACAACATTAAGTCATTATTTACTTCATTGGCGGACTAATATTTATAGCTACAACTAGTACTGTAGTTTAAGGTCGAATCGTACCTCCAAGAAAACACGGCACAAACAAGCCGTTAAGATTTATTTTTCCCTGGACAGCAGAGCAGGCATTGAAGTCTGAACATGTGGATACAGAACAGTCTTTAGTGACAGCGTAGTCCACTCCACAGTGCAGTTACGACCGTGCAGAAAACATTAGGGTTTTAATTATGTGATGTGCTTGCGGCAAGACTGTGAGATGCGGAGAAAAAATATAATGAAGTTCATCAGTAAACACTTCGCGGGCTAAGTTGCCGTGGTCGATCTGTAGAACTTCTTCTCCCTGACGTCGTTGACTCACCTCGGAAGATGTTCTCCGTAGTTGAGAACGAAACGTCAGTAAACGGAAGTGTTTACTGATGAAGACGCCGGCCGTGAAAGCCTACATGGAATGATAATGAAGTTCGTATATACGCTACTCATGATCATCATCATTTAAGACTGATTATGCCTTTCAGCGTTCAGTCTGGAGCATAGCCCCCCTTATAAAATTCCTCCATGATCCCCTACTCAGTGCTAATATTGGTGCCTCTTCTGATGTTAAGCCTACTACTTCAAAATCATTTTTAACCGAATCCAGGTACCTTCTCCTTGGTCTGCCCCGACTCCTCCTACCCTCTACTGCTGAACCCATGAGTCTCTTGGGTAACCTTGCTTCTCCCATACGTGTAACATGACCCCACCATCTAAGCCTGTTCGCCCTGACTGCTACATCTATAGAGTTCATTCCCAGTTTTTCTTTGATTTCCTCATTGTGGACACCCTCCTGCCATTGTTCCCATCTACTAGTACCTGCAATCATCCTAGCTACTTTCATATCCGTAACCTCAACCTTATTCATAATGTAACCTGAATCCACCCAGCTTTTGCTCCCAAAGTTGGTCGAAAGATTGAACGGTGCACAGATAACTTAGTCTTGGTACTGACTTCCTTCTTGCAGAACAGAGTAGATCGTAGCTGAGCGCTCACTGCATTAGCTTTGCTACACCTCGCTTCCAGTTCTTTCACTATGTTGCTATCCTGTGAGAACACACATCCTAAGTACTTGAAACCGTCCACCTGTTCTAACTTTGTTCCTCCTATTTGGCACTCAATCCGTTTATATCTCTTTCCCACTGACATTACTTTCGTTTTGGAGATGCTAATCTTCATACCATAGTCCTTACATTTCTGATCTAGCTCTGAAATATTACTTTGCAAACTTTCAATCGAATCTGCCATCACAATTAAGTCATCCCCAAGACTGCTTGTTTTGTGTTCACATATCTTAATCTCACCCAGCCAGTCTATTGTTTTCAACATATGATCCATAAATAATATGAACAACAGTGGAGACAGGTTGCAGCTTTGTCTTACTCCTGAAACTACTCTGAACCATGAACTCAATTTACCGTCAACTCTAACTGCTGCCTGACTATCCATGTAAAGACCTTTAATTGCTTGCAAAAGTTTGCCTCCTATTCCATAATCTCGTAGAACAGACAATATCGTTCTCCTAGGAACCCGGTCATATGCCTTTTCTAGATCTATAAAGCATAGATACAATTCCCTGTTCCACTCATAATACTTCTCCATTATTTGCCGTAAGCTAAAGACCTGGTCCAGACAACATCTAAGAGGCCTAAACCCACACTGATTTTCATCCAATTGGTCCTCAACTAATACTCGCACTTTCCTTTCAACAATACCTGAGAAGATTTTACTCACAACACTGATTAAAGAGATACCTCTGTAGTTGTTACAATCTTTTCTGTTTCCATGTTTAAAGATTGGTGTGATTACTGCTTTTGTCCAGTCTGATGGAACCTGTCCCGACTCCCAGGCCATTTCAATTATCCTGTGTAGCCATTTAAGACCTGACATTCCACTGTATTTGAAGAGTTCTGACTTAATTTCATCCACCTCACCTGCTTTATTGCACTGCTATCTACTGATCATTTTCTCCAGTTCCTCAAATGTGATCATATTTACATCATCATTCCTATCCCATTGTACATCGAAATCTGAAACATTACTGATCGTATTTTCACCTACATTGAGCAACTCTTCGCCGGCCGAAGTGGCCGCGCGGTTCTGGCGCTGCAGTCTGGAACCGCGAGACCGCTACCGTCGCAGGTTCGAATCCTGCCTCGGGCATGGATGTGTGTGATGTCCTTAGGTTAGTTAGGTTTAACTAGTTCTAAGTTCTAGGGGACTAATGACCTCAGCAGTTGAGTCCCATAGTGCTCAGAGCCATTTGAACCATTTTTTTGAGCAACTCTTCAAAATATTCCCTCCATCTGCCCAAGGAATCCACAGGATTCACCAGCAGTTTTCCTGACCTGTCCAAAATACTTGTCATTTCCTTCTTACCTCCCTTTCGAAGACTGCTAATTACACTCCAGAATAGTTTTCTAGCAGCTTGACCCAAAGTCTCCAACCTGTTTCCAAAGTCTTCCCAAGATTTCTTCTTGGATGCTGCAATTATCTGTTTGGCTTTGTTTCTTTCTTCAGCACAACTTTCTCTGTCTACCAGAGTTCTAGTATGTAGCCATTTTTGATACGCCTTCTTTTTCCTTTTACAGGCTGCCTTGACTGTGTCATTCCACCACGCTGTTTGCTTCATCCTACCTTTACACACTACTGTTCCAAGATATTCTTTAGCCACTTCTAGTACTGTGTCCCTGTTCCTTGTCCATCCATTTTCCAATGACTGTAATTGACTACATTCAACTAACTGGTACCTTTCCGAGATCACTCTTATGTACTTGTACCTGACTTCCTTATCCTGAAGTTTCTCCACTCTTATCCTCCTACATATGGACCTGACCTCCTGCACTTTCGGCCTCACAATCCCTATTTCACTGCAGATTAAATAATGATCAGTGTCATCAAAGAATTCCCTGAATACACGTGTGTCCCTCACAGCCTTCCTGAATTCCTGATGTGTTATTATATAATCAATGACAGATCTGGTTCCCCTGCCTTCCCAAGTATACCAGTGAATGTTCTTATGTTTAAAAAAGGAGTTTGTGATTACTAAGCCCATACTGGCACAGAAATCCAAGAGTAGTTTCCCCCCGTTCCTGTTGGCCTCCATATCCTCTCCAAATTTACCCATAACCTTTTCATACCCTTCTCTTCGATTTCCAATCCTGGCATTAAAAACACCCATGAGCAGAACACTGTCCTTGTCCTTTACTCTAACAACTACATCACTGAGTGCCTCATAAAAAATATCCATCTTATCTTGATCTGTCCCTTCACAATGCGAATATACTGACACAATCCTAATTTTCTTGCTAGACACTGTCAAATCTATCCACATCAGTCGTTCGTTTACATACCTTATTGCAACTACGCTGGGTTCCATTTCTTTCCTGATGTAAAGCCCTACTCCCCATTGTGCTATTCCTGCTTTGACTCCTGACAGGTAGACCTTGTATTCTCCCACTTCCTCTTCTTTCTCACCCCTTACCCGAATGTCACTAACAGCTAAAACGTCCAGCCCCATCTAACTTGCAGCCTCTGCCAGCTCTACCTTCTTCCCAGAGTAGCCCCCATTGATATTAATAGCTTCCCATCTCATTGCCATTTGTTTTCCAAGTCGTATCTTAGGAGTCCCTGGTTTTTCAGTTAGAGGTGGGACTCCGTCACCTCCAAAGGTCCGAGGCATTTTGCTCTGATTGTTGCCAGCATCATATTTAAAGTACCAGGGAAACAGGTTGCTAGCCTTACTTGCCCCGAGTTCCATTGAGGTTTACCCCTAACGGTTGAGGGACTAACCGGTGGATCTGGTAGTCTTTGCCGTATGAGCATAAAGGTGACCACGACTCAGAATATGTCCGAGATGCCCAGCCTTATCCCAAAGTAACTGGTATCCCGACTGTCGGGACCACTTACTTGGCCACTCATACGTTGCCCGTGCTTCATGAACTAGGCCATGAGTACAGGAACCTACACCATGAACCACAACGCTACTGGCCATTAAAATTGCTACACCACGAAGATGACTTGCTACAGACGCGAAATTTAACCGACAGGAAAAAGATGTTGTGATATGCAAATGATTAGCTTTCCAATGCATTCACACAAGGTTAGCGCCGGTGGCGACACCTACAGCGTGCTGATATGAGGAAAATTTCCAACTGATTTTTCATACATAAACAGCAGTTGACCAGCGTTGCCTGGTGAAACTTTTGTGTGATGCCTCGCGGAAGGAGGAGAAATGCGTACCGTCATCACTTTGATAAAGGTCGGATTGTAGCCTATCGCGATTGCGGTTTATCGTATCGCGACATTGCTGCTCGCGTTGGTCGAGATCCAATGACTGTTAGCAAATTATGGAATCGGTGGTTTCAGGAGGGTAATACGGAACGACGTGCTGGATCCCAACGCCTCATATCACTACCAGTCGAGATGACAGGCATCTTATCTTCATGGCTGTAATGGATCGTGCAGCCACGTCTCGATCCCTGAGTCAACAGTTGGGGACGTTCGCAAGACAACAACCATCTGCACGAACAGTTCGACGACGTTTGCAGCAACATCGATTATCAGCTCGGAGACCATGGCTGCGGTTACTCTTGACGCTGCATCACAGACAGGAGCTCCTGCGATGGTGTACTCAACGACGAACCTGGGTGCAGGAATGGCAAAGCGTAATTTTTTGGGATGAATCCAGGTTCTGTTTACAGCATCATGATGGTCGCATCTGTGTTTGGCGACACCGCGGTGAGCGCACATTGGAAGTGTGTATTCGTCATCGCCATACTGGCGTATCACGCAACGTGATGGTATTGGGTGCCATTGGCTACACGTCTCGGTCACCTCTTGTTCGCATTGACGGCAGTTTGAACAGTGGACGTCACATTTCAGATGTGTTACGACCAGTGGCTCTACCCTTCATTCGATCCCTGCGAAAACCTACATTTCAGCAGCATAAAGCACGACCGCATGTTGCAGGTCTTGTACGGGCCTTTCTGGATACAGAAAATGTTCGACTGCTGCCCTGGCCAGCACACTCTCCAGATCTCTCACCACTTGAAAACGTCTGGTCAATGGTGGCCAAGCAACTGGCTCGTCACAATACGTCAGTCACTACTCTTGATGAACTGTGGTATCGTGTTGAAGCTGCTTGGGCAGGTGTACCTGTACACGCCATCCAAGCTCTGTTTGACTCAATGTCCAGGCGTATCAAGGTCGTTATTACGGGCAGAGTTGGTTGTTCTGGGCACTGATTTCTTAGGATCTGTGCACCCAAATTGGGTGAAAATGTAATCACATGTCAGTTCTAGTGTATTTGTCCAATGAATACCGGTTTACCATCTGCATTTCTTCATGGTGTAGTAATTTTAATGGCCAGTAGTGTATTATGGTATCAATGATCACATCCGCAGTCCTGTCTGACACACTGTACATTTAATTTGTATTCCTCTGCATCGACCTGTCACAATCAGAATTAATATCAAATGTGCACTTACATGCGGAAAATAAATAGGGTGGCCCATGATGTAGAATCTGTACACGGTAGCGAGAGTGCAGGCCATTGGTAGCTCAAGGAAGCAATATGAGAATGTTAAACATTTTGTTGAGAGTCGTGTTACTACACTGGTAGCAGTGCGGCACGGTAGCCACGTCCCCTTTAGCTCATGGCGTGGTTGACTCATGGTTTGCTGCTGTGCCAGCTGTCGGTCAAGAGGCCGGTCTTGACCTCTGCGGCCAGTAATGCTGACACACAGAAGCCCCCTCAGCAACTGGTGCCGCACTTTGGTGCGGCGTTGCTGCTCGTGCAAGGCGTCAGTGATGCGGGAGCCAGTTAGAACTCTCGTACAGAATGACAGCCTCCGGGAGTGAAACTCGCCTCTGCAAGCAAAGGCTTGAAGCGCCACGTTTTCCCCACCAGTGAAGAAGGTGACATACTCCTGTTATTCAGTGAGCCTGGATGTAACGCCATGTATAGAGAGGAGGACTTGGTGCTAGAAGATGGTCCATCGCTGGAGGGGGCCTAAACTTGTGCCAGCTACTTACTGAGCCATAGAGCACTGCGAATACCTCTACTAGAATTGACGCCTATTTATACTGGTTAACACCTTATTTGTTGTGCCGCTGTACTGTTACTAGCCATGTACAGAGTAGTAAATCCGTGGGTTGACGGTGTAGGTCTTTCTACTGCATCGACAGAATTGAGTTTTTGATTTCGCCTGCCTCCCAGTGCATAAACAGCCATGTTGCTGCAACTGGCACGCGGATGCCTTGACACCCGCCATCTGCTTATGGGTTCTTCAATTGATGGAGCTGAGCTGCCATTTTCCACAGTATCGCCAAAATTAGTGACGTTACTTCATCACCCTTATTTCCATAGGTAAGTACATAACTATGTCACATAGATCTGCGACATCTTCTGGAAAGCAAAAATGTAGAGTTGTGCCTTTCTGGCCTCATGTGATCCAACCGGGATCAACAGACCGCCACGTTATCATCAACCAATGGCGTCATTTGGGTGTGGTACGGAGATGCTTAGGGTCAACACATCACTCTTCCAGCTGTTTTCGGCTTTGAAGACCTTGGAGCTTCTCATTTAAGTCGCTTCTCAGCTGACATCACATGGCTGATTGGACACCTTTCCAATACTCTCATCAAGTAAAAACCGCTGGAAGAACCGGGCACAGAATTTAGGTCATACACGGGGCATGCAGTCACCCTGACCACTTTGTTACAGATGTGGACGCACAGCGTAAAGTAACTGAAAAAAATTGTGTAGGTTTTTCTACATGATTAGTTTAGAACTGTTTCAGGTGCTAAATAATTACCAGAAATCACTACATCTCGAGAGAGAGCGAAATCGGCAATCACTCACTTATGTCCAAACAAATTTCCAACGTGAATTTCCAAGGGAGCTACCAGATTTTAAAACTGTTGGGTTTTTCCGAAACCCAGGTGCTTACGTTTTGGTTGTTAGCCTTCGCGTCTGTGCAGAAGGTTCCTTCGTCAGAGAACAGAGAAATAATTAAATATTTGCGATATTACCCGATACAGTCTAAATGTCGACAGAAAATTCATGGCTACGCTGCAAGTTGTATCGCTTCTATACTGGTATGATTGCAGCTTTTTGCTAGCAACATCGTTCAAGCAGCACCTTGTGAACAACTGAGCGCTTGATGTTTACCTGTCATGACGCTCGGCGAACTGACTTTGATGGGCTTTTCGAGAGATGTCTCTCATCTTCTCTACCGTTTCATCAAACATGTGTTTCCTGCAAAATCACACTGTCTATTTACACTCCCAGTGATTCAAATGGCTCTGAGCACTATGGGACTAACCTTCTGAGGTCATCAGTCCCCTAGAACTTAGAACTACTTAAACCTAACTAATCCAAGTACATCACACACATCCATGTCCGAGGCAGGATTCGAACCTGCGACCGTAGAGGTAGCGTGGTTCCACACTAGCGCCTAGAACCGCTCGGCCACCCCGGCCGGCCACTCCCAGTGGCTAGGAACTTCCGATTAAACTACCAACAACATTTCAGCCAGTCAGCATCTAGAGAAGCACTTTTCCTCCTACCGGCATTCCCACGAAAAGTGCTGCATTCTGGCAGGATTTTTGCAACTGTATTTCCAGTAGATGTTGGGAAACGGCCAACGGCCTTGCCGCACTGGTAACACCGGTTCCCGTCAGATCACCGAAGTTAAGCGCTGTCAGGCTGGGCTAGCACTGGGATGGGTGACCATCCGGTCTGCCGAGAGCTGCTGGCAACTGAGGTGCACTCAGCCCTTGTGAGGCAAACTGAGGAGCTACTTGACTGAGAAGTAGAGGCTCCGGTCTCGGAAACTGACATACGGCCAGGAGAGCGGTGTGCTGACCACATGCCCCTCCACATCCGCATCCGTTGACGCCTGTGGTCTGTGGTCGGTGCCTTTGGGCCTTCATGGCCTGTTCGGGAGGAGTTTAGTTTAGGTTTCAGTTGGGAAACAACGCCCACACGGGAAAGGTCATTAATCATTAGACTTGTAGGCTCCAAGCACCAGTTTATACGTTTTAGAGAAAGACTACTATATCGGCTCCACATTGGACACAACCCCTTTCTGACACATCCTGGACGGCTGCTCCTGCGTCTCTACCAGCAAAGCTGATAACCCGGCGACTTGACCAGGAGCGATATACAGTTATACACAACTGTGCAAGGAGCAGTCAAGGTTTTAACTACCTACTTGAAAAAAATGTGCACCATCAGACCTGGTGTCAATCCTTCCCCAAATATTCACTCCTCGATGCGGCCCATTTTTCTCAGTGGTGAATGACTTAGCGGAGAACTTTGTTTTGGACTGGACACTAGCAATCCAGGAATCGTTCCACCTTGAAAGTCACGACGTCGTCACTCTGGAAATGACTGCAATCAAATTTTTCTTCATGTGAGGACAGAACTATGACACTGTTTCCCATCTTAGGAGACTGTGGGGCGATGTAAAATTTGAAAGGCCAAAGAAGCAATATGTGAGAAATTGTTCCAGGCGAAATATGCTATGTTGTTGTCGAGCAAAAACAGCACTTTGTACACTTTCCCGCTTCGTCTGGATAGCCCGCCTTAGCCTCATCAGGAGGTTTTTAGTAGTGTGCTCCAGTGATGGTCTGTCCCTTACAAATATAATCTGTTAGCAACTCCATGGCAGCGCTAAAAAACTACTCAGTATCACATTGAGTCCTTGTCTTTCAGGGTGATGGTGAACTCACATTTTTTCCACTACTTGCTTTGCTCCTTGGTATCAGGGTCGTATTGATACATCTATAGTCGAGACGATTTAAGAAGAGCCCTAATACATTTGCAGTGGCTTGGACGCGTCTGCTTTGCGCACTTACCTCAACCAACCACACAACGCGATTTTGTAACCGTCTCTATAGCAACGCCTCGCTGTTGTCGGAGCAGTGTAGGCGGCTATTGTTTCCGGCTGCAGCCTTTTGCGCTGCCTACTTGAAAGCTGGCAACAGCGATGGCAGCTGTCAGAGTGCCCTCTGCCAGGCACTTAAATGTGATTTGCAGAGTATCCGTGTAGTTGGAGATGTAGATCTTACGCAACACTGGAGATCTCGTGTCTAGAAAAGTCGTCTTCTTTGGTCTGACACAACAGAAATTTATCCGCTGCTGTATTAGTACGGTGAGACCTCTGAATGGGTGTAATTTTTGCCTTTACATCTACATACATACTACCGTACGCTGCATGGCGGCGTGAACATTATACCACTACTAGTCATTTCCCTTATTGTTCCACTCGCTAACAGAGCGAGGCAAGAAACGCCGTCTACGTGCCTCTGTATGGGACCTAAATTCTCTCATCTTCGTCGTCCTTACGCGAAACGTACATTGACGGTACTAGGGTCCTTCTGCAGTCAGCTTGAAATGCCGGTTCTCTAAATTTTCTCAATAACGTTCCTCGAAAAGAACCTCGCGTTCCCTCTAGGGACTCACAATTAATTTCCCGAAGTCTCTCCGCCATACTAGCGCGTTGATCGACCCGGACGGTACCAAATGAAGCAGGCCACCTATGAACTGGTTCGATGTCTTCCTTCAAACCGACCTGGTAGGCTTCCAAATACTCGAGTAGTAATCGATCGCTCCAAAACTCGCCCAATAAACCGAAGTCTACCATTCGCTTCCTCACTACAATACTTACGTCGCTTTGCAAAGTTACGCGTATATCCAGAATGAGATTTTCACTCTGCAGCGGAGTGTGCGCTGATATGAAACTTCCTGGCAGATTAAAACTGTGTGCCCGACCGAGACTCGAACTCGGGACCTTTGCCTTTCGCGGGCAAGTGCTCTACCAACCGCACTTGCCCGCGAAAGGCAAAGGTCCCGAGTTCGAGTCTCGGTCGGGCACACAGTTTTAATCTGCCAGGAAGTTTCATATCAGCGCACACTCCGCTGCAGAGTGAAAATCTCATTCTGGAAACATCCCACAGGCTGTGACTAAGCCATGTCTCCGCTATATCCTTTCTTTCAGGAGTGCTAGTTCTGCAAGGTTCGCAGGAGAGCTTCTGTAAAGTTTGGAAAGTAGGAGACGAGATACTGGCAGAAGTAAAGCTGTGAGTAGCGGGCGTGAGTCGTGCTTCGGTAGCTCAGTTGGTAGAGCACTTGCCCGCGAAAGGCAAAGGTCACGAGTTCGAGTCTCGGTCGGGCACACAGTTTTAATCTGCCAGGAAGTTTCTTACGCGTATATATTTATTCGATGTGACTGTGTCAAGCAGTATACTGCCACTGTTGTGTTCGAATTACGTGATTGGTTTTCCAATTACTTTGTATCAGCTTACATTTTTCTACCTGCAGAAATATTGCCGTTTATCACACCGACTAGAAATTTTGTCTAGTCCTAGCAGCCTTTCATGAGGCACTCCTGGCGGTCCCTGATGAACACCGATCGTCGGCGAAGAGATACTCGTTCCTGTTGCTTAAGTTTCCTAACTGTGTAAGTTTGGACCTTCGTTAACAGTTTGCCGTGGGCTCACTGTGTCAAATGCTTTTCAGAAATATAGAAATATAAGGATATGGAATGTGCCTGTTGCCCTTCATCCATAGCTCGCGGGATATCATGTGAGAAAAGGGCAGGCTGAGTTTCATAGAAGCAACGCTTTGTAAGTCCGTGCTGATTTGAGGACGTCAGCTTTACCGTCTCAAGGAAATTTATTGTATTCGAACTGACAATATGTTCAAGAAGTCTGCATCAGCTCTATTGTCGACGATATCTGTGAATAATTTTGTGGGTCAGTTCTTTTACTCTTCTTTTATAAAGGTGTCACCTGATCTTTTCTCCTGTTGCTTGGTGCTTCGCGTTGGGCGAGAGCTTCGTAAGGGTTCCGTGCCGTAGATTACTCTTAGTAAAACTAAACTGAGAATCCATACGGAGCTGGTGACTTATTTGTTTTCAACTCTTTCAGTTATTTCTCCACGTCAAGGACGCGTATTACTATATTCTCCGTGCGACAGTCAAACAACGGTATGTTTCTACAATATTCCTGAGTGAACGGTGTCTTAACCATGAAATTCAAGGATTCAGCTTTCCTTTTACAATCGTCTATTGCCACACCAGATAACGGAGCTTCGTTGGTGGAGACCTTGTCTTGTTCAAAATGTCGTCCAAGATGTTGAAAATTGATCTATGACTAATTTTTACTTTTTCCAAGATCGTCACGATTGAGTGCCGGGTTTCGAGCACCAGGACCTCCACTTCTGTTGAAGTTCTCTGTTCTTCACAAAGACGTGATCTTTACGTTCTCAATGCAGACTTGTTGGACTACAGTGGAAGCATATGCGCCGCTGAATCACTGTGTCATTGGTGCCGTGCCACAGCAGCGACTAACAAGGATTATTGCAGAGTTGTTCACCTTCAAATGTGGAAAACTAATTACTGCACGATATGCACAACTTGTCGTGGGGTCAATATACGCTTATGATTAAGTGTTAATACTGACAGTGAGAAGAAAGTTGTTGATGCATTAATTGCTCTGTGTCTCGCACTTTATACAGCTAAGGGGGAACCGAAACCTCCCTTTGCCCAAAGACCGATCACTGATTCTTTGAAGAACGCAGCTCCCTCATGTAAAATATTATATGTGCCGAGCTGTTTGCCTGACAATCATACAATTTTGCAGATACATTTAGTGGTAATGTGGATACTGTCTGCAAAAATGTGTAGCATATAAAGTTAGATGCAAAGAGTTAGTAGATTAAAACGTCATGTGTGACACTGAAGTCTTTACTACATGAAGGGCGAAAATTAAGTGAGCGACAAATATTTTTCCGTTTCATCTTTTTATAGCGAGAGTAAGCAAAAAAAGTTTAGAAATTAGGAATTATGTGTTAAGCTCTTTGGAATACGCTAAATGCTGTAATTATCAGATACCGTACTGGTTGAATATGTTTAAAGTTTTGCTTAAGTGACAACCAACAGACGTTAAGTACTTGAGAAAATGCCTTATTAACCATCAGCTGTATAATATAAACCTATATGTCTGCCGGTTTCGATCGCAGACCATCGTCACAGAACATCTGTCAACATCAAAACTGAATACATATAACGTGCACGAAAATAATATAATATGACCAGGTACATGAGCTTTCAAGGTGAAAACAGATCAGGTGAAAGACGTATGTCATATTCCTTATAGGTCCAAACAACGTCGAAGCTATCATAGTGAAAGTCCACAATCAGCAGTCAAATATAGCACTTGCAGCAGTAACACAGTGATTCATACCACAGTCACGAAAGGTGAGGAGGGAGATACATGCATGAAAGGATCAAACACATTCGTGTATTAGCTGTCTGTAATTAGTTCTCAAGGCATCTGATAAGATATGTTCAACAGAGATGTCCCACTTACCTCTTTCCAAGCGATACAATATTTCTCAGTAACAATGTCAAGTTCTTACCGCTAGTGGATGTATGACATGCATCACCATTTGTGACTATACATAGACGGTTGTCTTTGTTTCGTGTACATGTGTTCTTCCATGCATTCCTCACTTTTGCGCTAATCACTATGATGCTATGTTACTAGTGCTGTATTTCAGTACTGATCGTGGACGTTCACTATGACAAATGAGATGTTGTATGAGCCTATAAGTAACATGAAATAAGCTTTCACATCTATTTTCACCTTGTAATTACATAAAGGGTGTAGCGTGTATAAGTGATGAAGGAAGACGTACTGAACAACTAAATCTCAGTATTTGTGTAATCTGCAGACTAATAATTATAGCTACCACAAATCACATATTTTTAGATTGTGTAGTACCTCCAAGTACTTGTGCCCAGAGCAAGCCATTAATGCTTATTTTCCCGTGTGTAGCAGATCAGGTGTTGAAGTGAGGATGCGTGAACGCAAAATGCTTACAAGGAAACCTCCCCATGGCACCCCCCTCAGATTTAGTTGTAATTTGTCACAATGGATAGGCCTTGAAAAACTGAACACAGATCAGTCGAGAAAAAAGGAAGAAGTTGTGTGGAACTATGAAAAAATAAGCAAAATATACAAACTGAGTAGTCCATGGACAACAAAGGTAACATCAAGGATGCCCTGGGCACAGGACCGCCGTGGTCTCGTGGTTAGCGTGAGCAGCTGCGGAGCGAGAGGTCGTTGGTTCAAGTCTACCCTCTAGCGAAAAGTTTACTTACTTCATTTTTGCAAAGTTATGATCTGTCCATTCGTTCATTGACGCCTCTCTTCACTGTAATAAGTTTAGTGTCTGTGTTTTGCGACTGCACCGCAAAACTGTGCGATTAGTAGACGAAAGGACGTGCCTCTCCAATGGGAACCGAAAACATTTGAGCCAGGAAAACACGTCTGATATATTCTATACGACACTGGTGACGGCATGTGCGTCACATGACAGGAATATGTTGTCGACCCACCTAACTTGCGCAGCGAATGAGTAAAAAGATTCTTCTACCTTGCCCGATTTAGGTTTTCTTGTGGATGTGATAATCATTCCCAAAAAAGTGATGAAAACATAAGAATGTGTCACATAAACTGCAACAAATGAATGCAAGTCTCACAGTCGCGCAGTTTTCTCTGTGCTCTGTCAAAACATATGTTTTTAACGTTTTCAAATTTTTCCGTGTGAAGACCATCAAATCCTGCATATGTCTAAGCAAATCTGAATATGTCCTGGAATTTTGAAGAGCGAAATTGATTATGTGTGAGTGCCTGAACTCTGATAATTGTCTGAAAATAAAAATTTAAACTTTATACAGGAGAGATGACTTGAACCAAGGACCTCTTATTCCGCAGCTGCTCACGCTAACCACGGGAACACGGCGCTCCTGAGCTCACAGTTTCCTTGATGTTGCCTATGTTGCCCATGGACTACTCAGTTTGTATATTTTGCTTATTTTTTCATAGTTCCACACAACTTCTTCCTCTTTCCTCGATTGATCATTGTTCAGTTTTTCAAGGCCTATCCACTGTGCCAAATTATAACTAAATCTGAGGGGGGTGCGATGGGGAGGTTCCCTTGTTAGTATATAATGAGAGTTACAGCCAACTTAGTGATACAATTAAGACCGTGCAAAAAACACCGCATCATGAATTTCGTGGGAAGACTGTTTGATACATGCAAAAAACAAGCAACAAACTGATGTGTGTTCATATCAAATTACAACATATAAAAATATCTGCGTTTATATGCTTCACAACTTATATACATAGGTCCCGAGTTCGAGTCTGGGTCCGGCGCACCTTTTTAATCTGCCAGGAAATTTCATATCAGCGCTCACTCCGCTGCAGAGTGAAAATCGCAGTCTTAGATGGTAGAGCACTTGCCGCCAAAGGCAAAGGTCCCGAGTTCGAGCCTCGGTCTGGCACACAGTTTTAGTATGCCATGAAGTTTCAACTTGTATACATTTTTGTCATGTTATATTACCGTCCTGCACGTTACAGGTATTCAGTTTTGTTGTTGACAGATGTCCTATGATGATGGTCTATAGCCAAAAACGGTAGACGTATAGATTTATAATAAATAGCTGACGGTTCATAATGCATTTTCTAAAGGATGAATGTAGTCTGGGTAATTAACGCGCTGTGAGTTACACTTCCCCAAAACATATATAGTTCCTAACTTTAGCACATGATTTGTTGGTTCAAATGGTTCAAATGGCTCTGAGCACTATGGGAAAAAAATGGTTCAAATGGTTCTGAGCACTATGGGACTCAACTGCTGAGGTCATCAGTCCCGTAGAACTTACAACTAGTTAAACCTAACTAACCTAAGGACATCACAAACATCCATGCCCGAGGCAGGATTCGAACCTGCGACCGTAGCGGTCTTGCGGTTCCAGACTGCGGCGCCTTTAACCGCACGGCCACTTCGGACGGCCGTGATTTGTTGTGCTAAACCTTTAACGTAAGATCATACTTCTTAATAAGCAAATTATGACACCACGTTGAATTTTTAAATTTGTTTAATAATTGTATTAAACATGAAAATAAAATTATTTCGACCGTGGAAGCCATTAAATTGGCAAGCTATAACTGAAATCCTGGACTGCGTACCGTGCACAATTTTACCCGTCTGGTAATGTGGATAGGATTTATTAGGGAGAATTATTCTGGAGGTTTCAGATAACACTGCCCGGGCGTGGGACTCTCTGCGCGAAGGTGATATTACTTATTAGTTTGCACGGCCGGACGGTACGACACGATCCAAATAGAGGAAGGCCGGCTGGGAAGAGTTGCAGAGCAAGGCTGGGCCCGTGTAGCCGGCCATAAGGCCTGAACGGCACACGTGCGCTCCGACGCTCCCCATGTTTACCCGGAGGCCGCCCCGCCCACACCTGTTTGCGGCGCCGCCGACGATGGCCACTCATCCGCCAGAGTCGCGCGCCGTTGTGTCAACAATGCTCACCCGTCGCCTTGGAAACACAGCGGGCCCGCCCACAAAGCGCGCCAAACTCCCAGCTGGAGAACGTAACTCCGCAGTCGAAATTCTTTCGCGCGCTCAACTGCCCCTAGCTGCGTCAAAGGACTTGATGTCACTCCAGATGGGACACAATCTTGAGAAATGGTTCCCGACGAATTTATTTGTTTTGTATTGCCATCAATCACATTACTTACAGAATTTTTAAGCAATTAATCTAGGATACTTTAGAATTCGTTACATATCCTCTCGGGTTACCATGCACGCTTAAGTACCATTTCCGGGACGGGGAGGTGCACCGGCTCCGGACAGAATTCACCAGACATTAACGGTGACGATCGGTGTGGCGGCCATATGTGGTTTTTAGGCGGTGTTTCATATCCCAGTAGGTGAATATCGGTCTGGCACCGAAGTCCCGCCTCACTTACACAGCCAACATTTAGGAAATTTACGCTCTCTTTCACACACATACTTAACATTGGACGCAAGCATTGGAGTCCTGACACTCAGTACCGGATGGTAATGGAGTGGCGGCGGGAAGGGCATTCGGCCACCTTGTAAACTAACCATGCCGACCTGAGAATAACAACGAAGAGGTGGAAGACTAAAAACGAAGTATTCGGATTAGGAAGGATACAAAACAAGGACGTAGTCTTTCGCCCCTGTTGTTCAAACTACACATCGAATAAAAGCAATAACGGATATCAGTAAGTTACGCGGATGACATTACTGTCCTCAGTGAAAGACAAAAAGAATTGCTGGAAGTGTAGAGTAGAATGAACAACCTAATAAAACACACTATATATTAGAGCAGGGATGCACAGACAGTGACCTGATGTTGATCTGACGGCAGCTCACCCTCAACGTTAGTTCTTGTAATTTTTGTTTTCCCTCCCAGAAAGATGTTCGGCCCTCTAGAACTCATTTCTTCTAATCCGCGTCTGTCCAGCAGGCATTGTGACCGGACGATCCTTGGAAATCAATAGAGTGTCATGTTTCAAATTAAACTGTGTAAATAATGTTTCTGTGAACATTCTTTGTTGACATTATATTTGTTAAATTAAATGTTTTGTAGTCACTGTGAGAGGTCTGCGGCCCATGGTATCAGAATGTATGTACAACGCTAATTCAGAGTAAACCTAAGCAGGACGAAAGTAACGTTCTGAAGCAGAAATGATATTAACAATAGACTTAACATCAAAATTGGGAACCACGAAGTAGACGGAATGAAAGAATTCTGCAGCCACAGAAGCAGAATAGTACTTGTGGAATAGTCGGGTCTATTGCCGGATGTTTGTGTCGCTCTGGCACAATATTTCGGCCACGTAACTCGTTGCCTTCTTCAGGTGCTACCTGAGACTGCCGTGTTGCCGGTCCGCTTCTTCAGAGTGTCGTCAACTTAGGAAAGGTAGTTTGTACCAAGGAGGCATTTACTACTAACAGCAGATTACAAGAAGGAAAGAAGGTGCTTCACGTTTATTTATATGTCATCATGCTGGCGGTAGAGAAAGGAGAATTACAAGAAGAGAGCGCTACTTAGCAAGTTAGCGAGTAAGTAGCGCGCTGGGCCGCTTGTAGCGGTCTCTGTCATGAGATGGAGTACCAAGGCTCCGGATGAGAGGATTCGCAGAGTCTGCAGAAGAATGATACAGTTGTCGTGCTTGGCGTTGGAAACGGGTGATGACGTAGTCCTCTTGGGCCGGCTCGTGGAGATAGTGAGACGGGAACGTGTCAGGAACATGAAAAATACGGCGGAGAGCCTTGTTCTGTAGCTGCTGAAGGCGATGAATGTGCTTGTTGGCTGCATTTCCCCAGACAGCGCTTGCATAATCCATCACTGGGCGTATAACGAGGCGGTAGACCAGAAGACCGTTCTTCACGGAGAGTGAAGAGCGTTCGTTGAGGAGGGGCTATAAGGCCCCCAGACGTTGATGCACTTTAAGGCGGACAGCCGCTGCTTGCTGTTGCCACGTCAGCTGACGGTCCATGATGACACCCAGGTAGGTGGCGGCGTCGCTCCACGCAATGTTCACACCAAACAGGCGGATCGGTGGGACCGGCGGCGAGGGTCTCCTGGTGAAGATGACGGCCTGGCTCTTGAGGGCATTAAAGGAGACACGCCATCGCGTCGCCCACGCCTCGAGGTCAGAGCAAGCATCCTGCAACCGACGGTGGAGAGCTGCTGGCCATCGGCTACGGGTGTAGAGAAGGGTGTCATCAGCGTAGAAAGCCCTCTCGACGCGTGGAGATCGAGGGAGGTCGGACGTGTAGAGAGAATAGAGCGTGAGGCCCAGGACTGAGCCCTGCAGAACGCCCGCCGTTATCAGCCTGGTCGAGGACAGGGCGTCGCCGATCCGCACCTGAAAGCGGCGTCCCCGCAAGTACGAGGCGAGGAGATGAACGATCTTCTTGGGGAAGGCCATATCCTTGAGCTTGTACAACAGCCCGCAATGCCACACACTATCAAACGCCTTCGAGACATCTAGGAAGATGGCGCCGCAGAATTCCCTATTGTTGAAGGCGAGGGTGATTTCCTCCACCACACGGATCAACTGGAGGCAGGTGGAATGCCCCTTCCGAAAGCCAAACTGCTCAGGCGGAAGAAGACGTCGGTGGTCCAGGAAGTCCCGTAAGCGGTGCAGCAGGAGCCTCTCGAAGACCTTGCTAAGGTGCGGCAGCAGGCTGATAGGCCGGTAGTTGCGAGGATCCTGACGGGGTTTACCCGGTTTAGGAACAGCCACAACAATCGCACGCCGCCAAGCCGCAGGGTAAGTGCACGTCCTGATGATACTGTTGATAATGGTGGCGAGTATCACGAGAGCGATGGGCGGCAATTCCTTCAGGACCCTCACAGGGATGTCATCAGCACCCGGCGCTTTGGTGGAAGATAAAGCTGCAACGGTGGACTTGACTTCCGTCGGAGTAATGGGAACGAGCAGATCGTCCTCTTCGCCAACGTCTTCCGCCAGGTACGTGGCCATGGTCTCTTCCACGAGGTGAACATGCTGTAGGTCGATAGGGTCAGCGATGGGGCGAAAGTTCGCTTCACAGACGTCGGCCAACGCGTTGGCCTTGTCCAAAGGCGCATAAGCGACGCCGGCAGGAACGTCCAGAGGAGGAACGGAGGCCTTCCGTTTGGTGAAAAATCGCACAGCGTCCCAGGAATGAGCATCCGGTGTAAAGGAGGCGAGCTGCGACGCCCATTGTCGATTCTTGTGTTCAATGATGGCGGACTTGATGGTACGGCGGAGAAAGTTGACGTGCCGCTTCAGGTGACGATCCCTTGTAAGCCGCCAGTCCTTGGAAATCCGATTTCGCTCACGAATAAGATCGAGGATGTCCGGCGGGAGGCCAGGCCGCGGTGGTGGAGATCGCCGAGGGCGCGGCGTGGAGGAATCCAAGGCATTCCCCACAGCGGCGGTGAATTCATCAATCGCCCAATCCACGGCGTGAGCGTCGTCCTCAGGGTGAAGATGTACAGAATGAGAGAGGCGGGCACGGAAACGGTCCCAGTCCGTCCTCTTGAGGTCCCGACGATCGGGCTGCGACGACGGGGAGACGGCAAGCCGGAAAAGGACAGGGATGTGATCCGAATTTAGAGCGTGGATCGACTCCGCTGTGAGAAACTGCCGCAGTCCTTTGGTGATAGCAAAGTCCAGAACATCCGGAGCACCCCTGGATGGAAAACAGGTGGGGGTATCCGGCCCACAGGCATACGCATCCACCTGGTCCAGCACTCGAAGAAGGCGGCGGCCATTATGCGTCGTGGTGATGGAGTTCCACGCAGTATGCTTGGCGTTGACATCGCCAGCGACGAAGAGCCTGCCACGAACATGGAGCAGCGCACGGGCTTCATCCATGTTGAGAGGTCCACGTGGCGGACGATAAGCCGCGATGAACGTCACGAGGCCGACAGATGTCTCGACAGCGACTGCCGTCGTTTCGAAGGTCCGGAGCGGCGGCGTTGGTGCAGCATAGTGACGAATAATGGCTTTGACATAGATGGCAGTGCCGCCCCCGGCCGTCAACCGGTCGGTACGGTAGCACCGATAGTTAGCAATGTTGGCCCGGAGGGCGGGCTTGAGATGGGTCTCCGTGACAAGGCAGAGATCCACATCGTGGTCGAGAAGGAACTGCCGCAGGTCCAAGAGGTCGTGGTACAGTCCGTTGGCATTGTAAGTAACAATGCATAGGTCCTCCAGACGTCTAATCCCGGCCATGCTGGGTAGAGGGTGCCTCGCGGGTTGCACTGAGTGCTCCTCGAACGGTCGCCTCGACCGCGGCGGCAATAGTAGCAGGGAGTGCCTGAATGGCCTTGGTCATCTCCGCAAGTGTAGCAAGCATCGTGTGAAGAAGGGTCTTCACGTCACAGTCAGCATCGAGGGGTTGACCCCTGGAGAGGGGCTGCCGGCCAGCGTCCGGAAGGCGTCGCGGTGGCAACGCTGGAAACGAGGTCTGCGACAGGTCCAACCCAGGAGCAGGAGCGGGAGCCTGAACCCCACCCCTGGCGACATCGGCAGCCGTTGGGCGCTGCAGGACGTAGGCACGGCGGCGCTCCATCAGGGTAGGCGGCTGTGAGCGAGAGGCGGCTGCAGCCCGCGTAGATGCAATGGTGTTCCTGGAGGTGCCGCGGGGTGAACGACGCTTGGCGTTCAACGGTGGAAGTCCGCGTTGGCGGCGACTGGCCTCCTTGTGCTTTGGGCAAGCACGGTAGTTGGCCGGGTGGTTGCCGCCACAGAGGCCACATTTTGCAGGCTCCTGCCGTGGGTGAGCGCAGGCTTTACTCTCATGACCACCGCCGCATCGAACACACATTGCCGGCATGGTGCAATGACGAGCGACGTGGTTGAAGCCCTGGCAGCGGAAACACTGCAGGACTCCACGTGACTTCCGAAGCTTCTCCACCGTCACGGCCAGGGCACAGAGCCTGGTCAGTTGGAAAATTTCACGATGGCGGTCCGTATCAGGCAGCACGACGACACGCAGACCCAACTTCTTGTTCGTGCCAGGGATCTTGTGGTAGTCCACGACTGTGGCCACGAAGCCAAGCTCCTCCAGCGACTCCTTCACGTAGTCATTTTGAAGTGAGTTTAGAATTCCTCGGATGACAACTGTCAGAACTGGCGGCCGTACCATCGGGAAGGTATAACATGCGATACTCCGGGAGCCAACCATATCCATGACGGTTTTGCAGAGCGATCGCGTCATCAGGAACTTCCTGTCGATTTCGCGCCACTTTCTTCTTGGGTGGGCGGACAAACCCTTCCTCGTCGATTTGCGATGTGGAAGGACGTTGGCGTCCCTTGCCTCGCTGGCGTCTGTCACTCCTACGCAGGTTGGAAATGAACTGCTGTTCTGCGTCGTCTTCGACCGACGCGTCCGTAGAATAGTCCGCTGCAAAGTCCAGTGCACGTGCCGTGGTCGTCAATAGATCATTACCCGTCCTCCTTTGCCGTGTCGTCTTCGTTGGAGTGACTGACGGGACCGGCGGTAGGGCAAGCCCCACCGCACGGCGGTCAGTCCCCTCCTGAGCGCAGCTAACGTGGTCTGTACGCGTCGACATCCCCGTAGCGAATGACTGCCGTGTTGGAGGATCTTGTCCAGTATTTATGCCCAGAGGGCGCTGGGTGCTCTCTTTGCCATCCGCGTCCGCCTGGCGCTGCTTGTAATGTGTTGTCTCTTCCCCGGTGCTCCCTCGGACGTACGCGCCCGACTTCTGCGCCATCTGTGGCAGCTCTCTGAGGCCTGTCCTGTGTCGGGCGTTCCGTTCGCGGTCCGCGCCCGCCAGGTGCTGCTCCTGAGGTTTTGGCCCCTCCATGGTGCCAGAGCGACACAAACATCCGGCAGTAGTCCCGATTATTCCACATGTCAAGATCTTGCCGGGAAAGCCTGAAGAGTTACATCAGTATAGTACTTGTCGGACGGGAGGAAACAAAAAGCAGACTAATACAGTCAAAGAAAGCATTCCTAGCCCAAAGAACTCTAATAGCATCAACCATGTCCTGATTCGAGAAAGACATTTTTGGGAATGAACGTTTTAAGCACAGCATTATATGGCAGTGAAACACAGACGTTGGAAAAACCGAAACAGAAGAGAATCGAATGTTGAAAATTAGGTGAACTGACAAGGTCAGAAATGAGAAAGTTCTCAGTAGTATTGGCGAGATGAGGAACATATAAACACTGACAAGAAGGCAGAAAACGATAGGATAAACAGGTTTTAAGGCATCACAGAATTGCTTCCACAGTTTCTGATGGAGCCATTGAGTATAAAAACTGTAGGAAAGACAGAACATGTCCACCAATGTTACAATAACTTACAGGACTGCAGCAGGGTGATGTCGTCGACAGTAGTAGGCTGATGGCGGCATGAGGACACTTTTTTATCGAATTGTTGGCAAATTAACTAAACTGATCAATTAACTACTCCCCCACCCCCATCCCTTGATGACACCATGTGTTTTATTTAGCTGACATATGGATCCCTGGTCCCTCCCCCTCCCTATCTCTCCCTCTCCCTCCCAAGACTATCCTAATATCGAATTTTGGCGCTAATTTCGAATTTTAGCGGGAAATTAAAAAAAATGGCGGGAATTTCTTCGTTCCAGGGCTGTGCTGATGACCCACCTTCTCCCAATCCCCTCCCATAGAAATTGGCAGGAAATTCAAAATGGCAGTACCCTTTCTGGGACTTGAACCCTGGTCCTTTTGGACAGAAAGCCCAAGTGCACCCAGCCAACACAGCGAAACTATCCAGCTGCAGGTGAAGGAGGTTAGGTTAATATACTTTATTTATTTTGGTTGGGAA
The DNA here is from genome assembly GCF_021461385.2 of Schistocerca piceifrons. NCBI lineage: Eukaryota > Metazoa > Arthropoda > Insecta > Orthoptera > Acrididae > Schistocerca > Schistocerca piceifrons. Next base: position 349,264,939 of record NC_060145.1, read on the forward strand.
ACTGAGTTAAAGATCAATCCTAATTATGTAATTAATCATGAAGATCAGGCCTAATTACACATCTACATGCATAGTGGTACACAAGGAGCGTCTAAAATCGCAATACAGCTCAAAAATTGATGATTTCATAATACTGATGTTATCATATTGGGGAAAAATTCCGCAATACCACTTGAATCTAGTGGCAGATGTACTCAAACTCTGTGTAGCTTGATCCTTTCACTTACACACTGGTGGGAAAAAGGCTGGAGTGAAAATTATTATCTTTATTATTGGCAGGAATTGTATTCAACTGACAAGGTACTGATATTTGAGAAAGAAGAGGTTAATTAGTGTATTACCTGTAAGCACAGAGATGATAACTTTGTTTATCACTGTTTGATGTCAGTGGTCGGTACAGTAGCCTCCTGCTGCGTTGCTCGACTATCACCCAGCACCCCAAGTGGTCAAAATTCAGGAATGCCCAATACATGCTACCACAGTGCTCCACTGTTCTAATTACATGCCGATATTGTCATTAAAAATACCAACATTCATAGACAATGGACCATAATGCAATATACGTGATGAGGATTAGGAAAAATCATCATCCCAAAAGATTGCATCAGAAGAGAGGCGCGGCACATGCACGTGTGTTCTCCTTGATGTGCGGTCACGAACTAACCAATTTAGAGCCACCATAGGTAAGGATACAAGCCTGTTCTACCTGTTCGCCAATGGTCCACAAAGAGATCCGTTTGATGCTAGTGACATACTATCTTCGGTCTGCGAAACTCAATCACATGGACGCGTCCTGGAGTCTGTTAAAAAGTCTATTAGCCAACATAAAATGCCACGACGCCGATGAGTCACGGAACAAAGCGAGGTAAATGATGGCTGTCCTGACTGTAAACTGTTTGTCAGCTGCTACCTCCTTTAGAACACCGATGACCTCAGCAGTTTGGTCCAGTAGGCTCTTACGACAAATTTCCAAATTTTCCTTTGGAACATTAACCACGCCTCCAGCATACCGCCTCCACAAGCTCTCGCCATTCTGTGGTCAAAAACACTTCACTGTAACAATGGTATTTAACGTCAAAACACCTCTAACAGGCAACATCCTTTAAAAAAGAAAATACAGTCGCAGTGATAATAAATGCCCTGTTTCCATGAAAACAGGTACAGTCCATTTTCTTTTGGTTTTATGAGCAAAATCGTTATAGTTTTTTTTTACATCTCTCTCCCTCCCCCCCCCCCCCCCGTCCCCCTCCTCCACACAGGTCTCCCGTTGTGTTGCGACGTCCATCAAAGTGAAAAACAGCTCCAGCAGTACCACTGATCACAGATCACAAAACTGCAGTGGTCGGTGCTTCATAGCGACAAATTTGACAGATGTATTAACTCATCTTACACTTCCCATATAAGCCTACCCTGGAAAAATAAAATAAAAAATCTTCTACTATTTTGCTGCAAAGACTACTAATCACTGCAGAACGTTCGTGTTATTTTGAAACTGTCATCAGAGTAAAGAAAAAGCGAGAATTTAAACTCCAAAGAAAAAAAACACGTATTTCAAGCGATTTCTTTCAGTTTGACAGACAAAATCAAATGGCATGAGAGCGTCCCTAGCATTCAAATCAGTGTCTGTAAATATATTGTGATGCGTGCGTCTATTACAAACATTTCAGACACATAAAATAACATTACAGATTATAGTCTTGCACGCCATTTGTTCACGTGTTGGGAGAAACGCAATCTTCTACATTTGGCAACAACATGCTGTAATTTGGCGTTCTGGAAAGGGGAGAAAAGATACAAAAGGAAAAATTGTATGACCATGTCTTGTAACAGAAGCTCCTAACTTCACCTAGTAGAGAACACTACAAGATTCCTCCAATACAACGAAAACAAATACTGCTGACATCTGACATTTCCCCCACAACTCTCCTCTACTGACCTGAGTGTTATGTTTCAATCACCCGTACTTGAAGAAGTAGTCCACATCCAGCAGACTATCATACCCTATAGCAGCAGATTCTTGTTCAATTGTGTGTGAATTCCTAAGGGACCAAACTGCTGAGGTCACCGGTCCCTAGACTTACTCACCACTTAAACTAACTTAAACTATCTTATGCTAAGAACAACACACACACGCTTGCCCAAGGGAGGACTTGAGCCTCCGTCGGGAGGGACCACGCAATCCGTGACATAGCGCCTCAAACCGTGCAGTCACTGCATGCGGCTTAGCAGATTCTTGCATTGTACTTTTGTAAGTAATTTGATCATCACAGAACATCCTCTTTCACACAATCTGCTCAAATGTACAGGAAAACAATATCATTTTTAGGTTCCACCATGTGCTATAATCCAAATACTGTCTACTTTATAATTAGAGGTTATCAAGTACGAAATAACACAGGACTTTTGATAATACAGATGCGTAAACATACAATCATTACGATAACAATAATAAGAACAGTCAGGATTATATGAGAATAGATGCAGTCGATTTCCATAAGTTTTATGAGCAAAATCATGGTAATTTGAGAGCAGTCTGCATGTTAGAATTACAAATATTCATGCATTCGGGCATTACATTCATTTCAGATATATGAAATACTGATACTGATCAGCATCTATACAGTCATTTAGTACATTTGGGAGCACTTCCCATCGTTATTTTGTAACATCGAGAGTAAGTAAAAGCTACAAACCATCTGCATCCAGAATTTAACCAGTCATACCACTCCTTGTAATATAACCTCCTATAAGATTTTACCATGTATCTCTCCTCCAACAAATAGAAAAACAAATACTGTTTGTGTGTTAACGTCAAGAATATTATATATGGATGTACTGACCCACTGGAGCAGGTAGCAAGTGATTGATGTCGCTTGCGCAGACCTGTATAAAGTTTTCTCACCTGTAGGGGAGGAGGACCATATCCCACAGACTATCAATCATAAGAGATGATTCCTTTGTTGCCCTGTCATACGCACTTTAATAAATTGTTTTTCCGCTGTAACACATCCAAGCTGCATACGATTACAGCTTTGTACACTGTCATACATTTTGTTTTTCCACCATGACTTGGAGGTCTGTGTCAGCTGCTAAACCAACACTAACACCTTTGGATGCATTGGATCTCACAGAAAGTTGGACACCACGTAGTGAAACTGGAAGAGGCTTTCCAAACATCTGTCTGAAGGTAATGTTCTATACAGTTAATCTCATCTTCCACAGTGATTAAGTAGTTAGATGTCTTGGTATTCCATTTTGAAGAGCATTGTTCCCTCATTTTGCGGCCATTTACATGATCGCTATTTCGGTGTTGACCAACTCTGGAAGGGGGGTAGTGGAAATTAAAAGAGGTACTGCTAGCCTACTGGTGAAAAAAATAAGTGGAGATCACCGTAGCATATGGAAGTAGGACGAGTGTGAGCCGTTGAGGAACGCTCCCAAACATCTGTCTGAAGGTTGGCCGCACACAGCTACGACTCGTGCAGTGTTGGAACGTACGGTTATTCGCATTCGAGGCTACCAATGCATCACAGACACCTCGCTGCACACCTGGACGTCTCTGTTGGTAGTGTTGACACACGTGTCCTTCAGTTGCGGTAATGAAAGGAGTGTGACCACTGTGTTACTCACTGCCTCACAGAAGACCATAAAGAGCAATGACATACCGTCAGTGCGAAATTGCGTGCGTGTTGTCATTGTGGTCATGGCAATATTTTGCTAAAAATCTTCACAGGCGTTGAAACGTGGGTGCATCAATCCGAACCGGAAACAAAACAGCAGTCCATAGAGGGGCATCACACCACATCTCCTACGAAGAAAAAGTTCAAAGCTGCACACTCAGCCGGTAAAATTATGGCGACGGTCGTCTGGAAATCTGAAGGGGTTGTTCTGTTTGATGTTCTCCATCGTGGAGATGTACTGTCCTACTCGCAGAAACGTCAAGGAAGGACATCAGGGTCTCATAAGTCTGAGTACACGAGAGTAGCTCAGAAAACTTCACTGGACTGTTCTTCCTCATGTACTCACGATGTCGTCTGACTGCCTGTTTTGCCTACTGTATAGGTATCTGTCTAATTCCAGTGCTTACGTGGTATTATAGAGGATAATGATCTCATGATACAGATGCATCAGGGCATAAAGAAGAGCTTTTTGCATAGTCATTTGCTCACCTCTCATCATTGTATTTCGCTTAGGTGGCATAAATTTCTTACCCTGTCACTGATGATCCTCTCATAAGCACACCGGTCTGAGTCCTGCATCACAACACCACGAGCAGCAATAGTAGCTAACATACTAGACTGTCACTTTCTCAACCACCTCCACCCCTCCACATACGTAGTGTAAATGATAACTGTTTACACTGTACTACTGTGGTGTAGGTGAAGTCTAGATAAAAAAAAATTGATAGAGGGCACTTGTGGACTATCAATCTGGGAAAGAGCATCAAATTGGCCTACAAAAGTCGCCCAAACTACGGAACACGCAAGATTTCAGCACTTGCATATGAAAAGCTCCTTGTTCTTACATGTGCAAAGTTACTTTTGCGTAAATTTTATCCCAAAATATTACGAATTTAAAAGCAAAAAATTAACAATTAAATCGTTTTATTTCTCTGTCATTATTACGTAAGTATTGTGTTTGGTTGACGTTAGATCGAGTTGTGAACGTAATTACTTGTTTTTCCTTTCATTACCCTTATGGGAAAGTTAAAATTAACAATGTTTCCGAAATAGCCGACTAAGCCGATGTTATACGAGAGCGAGAGGATATTGAAAAGTCTGGCGCGGCGCGTTACCGCTGTAGCGTAGGCGGCTTTTGTAGGCTAATGTAAGGTTATTTCCCGGCTTGAAAGGCCACAAAAGTACTGTATGAAACTGTTCGTCTCAACTTCCTCTACACCACTGTGTACATTGTGTACACAACTTTCCCCCAAAACCGCTTGCGTCAACATTAAATTGGACGTAATTTAAACATTACCATAATGTAAGTCTTAGATTAAATCTTGTTGTACTGGAACTGCCCATACTTTCATTCCGCAATCGCATATATGCTAAACAAATTTATACAGTTTTAACATAAAAAAATGTGACGTGCAGTTAGTTTAAGTTAGAGCACTTAACTGAAAACCAAATTTGTAATCTACATTCTTCTATTCTTCCTCTCGGTCCTGTGAACAAGTGAGGGGCTAGCGTCAAAGGAATCGGATTCCCATTCTCCCCTTGGAAATTAAGAGTTCAGTCTGTATACATTTTACGTTTGTCACATTTCTCGCTTGATTTCTATATGAGGGGTGTCTGCTGTTTCGGACATATTCTAAAGAATGGACACCATTTTTTTAAATTACATTCATAACGTTCCCCCAAAGAAGCTCGAAATTTATCACGGACTTCAATGTGAGACACTTTTAATAGTTTCCACAACGAAAGTTTGTCTCGAATCCTAACAGAAAACCCAAAGAGATTCTGGTCGTATGTAAAGTATGCTACTGGCAGGACAAAATCAATGGCTTCTCCGCGAGATAGCAATAGAAGTACTATCGACGACAGTGCTGCTAAAGCAGTGTTACTAAACACAGTCTTCTGAACTTAATTCACCAAAGAAGACGAAATAAATATTCCATAATTTGAATCAAGAACAGCTGCCAACATGAATAACTTAGAAATATACAGGGTGGTCCATTGATCGTGACTAGGCCAAATATCTCACGAAATAAGCGTCAAACGAAAAAAACTACAAAGAACAAAACTTGTCTAGCTCGAAGGGGGAAACAAGATGGCGCTATGGTCGGCTCGCTAGATGGCGCTTCCATAGGTCAAACGGATATCAATTGCGTTTTTTTAAATGGGAACCATCATTTTTATTACATTTTCGTGCAGTACGTAAAGAAATATGAATGTTTTAGTTGGACCACTCTTTCAGCTTTGTGATAGGTGGCGCTGTAATAGTCACAAACATATGGCTCACAATTTTAGACGAACAGTTGGTAACAGGTAGGTATTTTAAATTAAAATACAAAACGTAGGTACGTTTGTACATTTTATTTCGGTTGTTCCAATGTGATACATGTACCTTTGTGAACTTATCATTTCTGAGAACGCATGCTGTTACAGCGTGATTACCTGTAAATACCACATTAATGCAATAAATGCCCAAAATGATGTCCGTCACCCTCAATAGCTAAATGGCTCTGAGCACTATGCGACTTAACTTCTGAGGTCATCAGTCGCTTAGAACTTAGAACTAATTAAACCTAACTAACCTAAGGACATCACACACATCCATGCCCGAGGCAGGATTCTAACCTGCGACCGCAGCGGTCACGCGGTTCCAGACTGAAGCGCCTTTAACCGCACGGCCACACCGGCCGGCCAACCTCAATGCATTTGGCAATACGTGTAATGACATTCCTCTCAACAGCGAGTAGTTCGCCTTCTGTAATGTTCGCACATGCATTGACAATGCGCTGACGCATGTTGTCAGGCGTTGTCGGTGGATCACGATAGCAAATAAAGTTCAACTTTCCCCACAGAAATAAATCCGGGGATGTCAGATACGATGAACGTGCGGGCCATGGTATGGTGCTTCGACGGACGACCAATCCACCTGTCATGAAATATGCCATTCAACACTGCTTTAACCGCACGCGAGCTATGTGCCAGACATTCATCAAGTTGGAAGTACATCGCCATTCTGTCATGCAGTGAAACGTCTTGTAGTAACACCGGTAGAACATTACGTAGGAAATTAGCATACATTGCACCACTTAGATTGCCATCGATAAAATGGGGGCCAATTATCCTTCTTCCCATAGTGCCGCACCATACATTAACCCGCCAAGGTCGCTGATTTTCCACTTGTCGCAGCCATTGTGGATTTTCCGTTGCCAAATAGTGCATATTATGCCGGTTTACGTTACCGCTGTTGGTGAATGACGCTTCGTCGCTAAATAGAACGCGTGCAAAAAAATGTCATCGTCCCGTAATTTCTCTTGTGCCCAGTGGCAGAACGGTACACGACGTTCCAAGTCGTCGCCATGCAATTCCTGGTGCATAGCAATATGGTACGGGTGCAATCGATGTTGATGTAGCATTCTCAAAACCGACTTTTTTGAGATTCCCGATACTCGCGCAATTTGTTTGCTACTGATGTGCGAATTAGCCGCGACAGCAGCTGAAACACCTACTTGGGCATCATCATTTGTTGCAGGTCGTGGTTGATGTTTCACATGTGGCTGAACACTTCCTGTTTCCTTAAATAACGTAACTATCCGGCGAACGGTTCGGACACTTGGATGATCTCGTCCAGAATACCGAGCAGCATACATAGCACACGCCCGTTGGGCATTTTGATCACAATACCCATAAAACAACACGGTATCGACCTTTTCCGCAATTGGTAAATGGTCCATTTTAACACGGGTAATGTATCACGAAGCAAATACCGTCCGCACTGGCGGAATGCTACGTGATACCACGTACTTATACGTTTGTGACTATTACAGTGCCATCTATCACAAAGCGAAAAAAGTGGCCCAACTAAAACATTCATATTTCTTTACGTACTACACGAATATGTAGTAAAAAACCGGAGTTCCTATTTAAAAATAACGCAGTTGATATCCGTTTGACCAATGGCAACGCCATCTAGTGGGACAACCATAGCGCCATCTGGTTTCCCCCTTCAGGCTAGACAAGTTTCGTTCTTTGTAGTTTTTTCGTTTGGCGCTTATTTCGTGAGATATTTGGTCCGGTCACGATCAATAGACCACCCTGTATATCCTCGGCATAGTGACTCAGCGTCAGTCACTTAATAAAGGCAAGTCTTCCGGTCCAGACTGTATACCAATTAGGCTGATGCAGTAGCTACCTGCTTAACAGCCTCTCGCTAGATGGAAGATCCGTTCCCAGACACTGTAAAGTTGCATAGGTCACACCAGTATTCAAAAAATGTAGTAGGAGTAATCCGCTAAATCACAGGTTCATATCATTAACGTCAGTATGCAGCAGAATTTTGGAACATATATTGTGTTCGAACATTATGAATTACCTCGAACAGAACGGTCTATTGACACATAATCAACACGGATTTACAAAACATCGTTGTTGTAAAACACAACTAGCTCTTTATTCAAACGAAGTGTAGAGTGCTAGTGGCAAGGAATTTCAAAATGAATCCTTATTCATAGATTTCCAGAAGGCTTTTAACACTGTACCACATGAGCGGCTTGTAGTGAAAGTGCTTGCTTATGGAATATCGTCTCAGTGATGTGACTGCATTCGTAATTTCCTGTCAGAGGCCACAGTTCGTAGTAATTGACGGAAAGTCATCGGGTAAAACAGAAGTGACTTCCGGCGTTCCACAAGATGGTGCTGAAGGCCGGCTACTATTCCTTATTTGTATAAACGATTTAGGAGACAATCTGAGTAGTCGTCTTAGGTTTTTTGCAGATGACGCTGTCGTTTGTCGTCGAGTAGAGTCATCAGAAGATCAAAGCAAGTTCCAAAACGATTTAGAAAAGATATCTGTATGGTAAAAAAAAATTGGAAATTGACCCTAAATAACGAAATGTGTGAGGTCATACACAAGGGTGCTAAAAGGAATCCGTTACTCTTCGGTTACACTATAAATCAACCAAATCTAAAAGCCGTAAATTCAACAAAATAACTAGGAATTACAATTATTAACAGCTTAAAAAAATACATAGAAAATGATGTGATGTGGGGAAGGCAAACCTAAGACAGTGTTTATTGGCAGAACACTTTGGAGATGCACAAGGTCTACCAAGGAGACTGCCCACACTACGCTTGTCCGTCCTCTTTTGGAGTACTGATGCGCGATCTGGGATCCTTACCAGATAGCCGCATCTCGTGGTCGTGCGGTAGCGTTCTCGCTTCCCACGCCCGGGTTCCCGGGTTCGATTCCCGGCGGGGTCAGGGATTTTCTCTGCCTCGTGATGGCTGGGTGTTGTGTGATGTCCTTAGGTTAGTTAGGTTTAAGTAGTTCTAAGTTCTAGGGGACTGACGACCATTGATGTTAAGTCCCATAGTGCTCAGAGCCAGAACACCAGAACACCTTACCAGATAGGATTAACGGAGTACATCGAGAAAGGTCAAAGAAGAGCAGCACGTTTTCTATTACTCCGAAAGAGGGAAAAGAGGGAAGAGAGTGTCAATGACATTATACAGGATTTGGGGTGGACATCATTAAAAGAAAGGCTTTTTTTTTTTTTTTTTTTTTTTTTTTTTGCAGCGGTATCTTCTCACGAAATTTCAATCACCAACTTTCTCCTTCGAATGCGAAAATATTTTGTTAACGTTTATCTACTTTGGGAGAAACGATCATCATAGTACAGTAAGGGAAATCAGAGCGCTCATCAAAAGATATAGGTGTTCGTTTTCTTTGCGCAGTTGGAGGTAGGATGATAGAGAATTATTGTGAAGGTGGTAGGTGGTTCGATGAACGCTCTGCCATGCACTTAAGCGTGATTTGCAGAGTTTCCATATAAATGCAGATGTAGGTAAGAAAATCCCACAACGTGTTAATAACGCTAAAATGAAAAATATTTGCATGTGACGAGATGTGAACCTATATCATTCGCCTCCAGAAACCATGATGTTACCCTTGTTTTGTGCCGGTCTGGGGTATAAAAGAGGTGATCAGGGGCAGAGTGGACAGGGTAGGAACCCCTAAGTCTGACCACGGTGTTCTCGTCAAACCTTGGTGAAAAGGGAAAGTACGTGAGAAATCAAAGACTAATATATTAATTTACAGCCATAGAGCAACAATTCTGTTATAGCTTTAGGACAAGGTGCTGACAAACGTTTATAGTGTGCTGAGTCTTATCCACTTGGCATATTGTGCACTCATGCTTAGCGTAAAATGAACATGTATTAGTAAGAAAAAAATGTTTAAACCCTGAAGATGACAGCTAAGACTCTTGAAACGGTTGTCTTGAATAAAAGCCATCTTGTCTTTTGAATTGTTTTTAACTGCTACTTGTAATTCGTCTGGCCGCTCAGCAATTCTGATCGATAAAATCTTCACGTTCTACTTGAGGATTAAAATAACTTCTTGGTTGTTATTCTAGGCGAACAGTCACACAGTGCTCCCATGCAAGCTCAGGTAAATAAGCATTATACTGATATGTGGAATAATCGGGTCTACTGCCGGATGTTTGTGTCGCTCTGGCACAATATTTCGGCCACGTAACTCGTTGCCTTCTTCAGGTGCTACCTGCGTTATTGGAGGATCCTGTCCAGTATTTATGCCCAGAGATCGCCTGGATGATGGCGTATCGAGGCACGACCATCGATGTAGCGTAATGAAAAAATGTGATACAGACGACCACGCGACACGTTTCCATTGGCCCACAGTCCAATCTCGATGACCCCGTGTCAACTGCAATCGTAATTGACGATATTGTCGGGTCAACTGGGGATCACCTGCTGCGCAATGCAGCAATGTGCGCTGAAAGGCCTGCTCCGGAACACTTGTGTCTGCAGCAGAGCCGTAACTTGTCGGCAGATCTACAACAGTTCGCCGCCTATTCTGCTTTACAGAGATAACAAGACTCCTACCTCCACGTTCTGGAACTATCAACATATGAAATATTAGCTCACTTTATTATGTGAATGAATACATTTACTTAACTTGATGTAATCCTTTGCCACAGAAGTACTTTTTAATTTACAACTGGCATTGACTATTTAATCATCCCTTGATGTATACAGTCACAAACTCTTCTCTTGAGGTACAATTTGCAATATTTAAGAAAATACCTTCTCGTCTCTTACTTGAATAAGTCTTCAACGCTACTCGATTATGTTGATTGCTTCAGCTGAGGTCACGAACTGGGGCAAAGCGTTTCCATGCTCAGCTCTATATTGACCTCTGTGCGAGGGCGCCGCTAAGCTGGTAGAGAGGACATGTCTTCTTTAGCCTCTCCCATTCGTCGCTGTGGATTGAAGAGAGACATCGCTAATGTCTATAGTACCGATGCGCGTTGCCGACTATATAGCGGCACGAATCCACATTCATTCCTACTTTCCTTTCCACCTCGCATGCTCGTAATACCACCAGGTGGCATTCATTCTCACAGTGAGTAACGGTCAATATGTTTTAGCGTATCAGTGTATGCTGAATGATTGATTTTGGCTTAGGTATCTCGCAATGGTGCAAGCATATATATATATATATATATATATATATATATATATATATATATATATATATATATATATATATGTACATTAGTAGCCATGAAAGCAACTTTGGCTCCTGAAGACCACCAGATATTTTTATTTATTTTTTTTTTTTTGCGTCATCAGTCTTCTGATAGGTTTCATGCGGTCTACAACAAATTCCTCTTCCGTGTCGACCCCTTCATCTCAGAGTAGCTGCTGGAATCTATATTCTATACGAGATGCTGGATATATTCCACTCTCTATCTTCCTCTACAGGTTTTACCCTTGACAGCTCCCTCTAGTAATACGGAAGTTATGTACTATGTCTTAATAGGTATCCTATCATCCTGTCTCTTGGTCTTGTCAATCTCTTCCTAATGTTCCTTTTATCACCAATCCTGCAGAGAAACTCATAAATAAGTAAAACTCATAAAGAAGTAAACGAATGAAAAAAATATTTCAAATTTTTTTCAGTGACAGTTGCTGTAGTGTATATTGATTCATAATCAATTGCAAGTACCAGTTTTTGGCAAAATGATCCGTTGTGGCTGGTTTCTCGCAAACGTATTGCCAATGCATGAAATGTTCATCAGTGTTAACATAAGAGTGAGATACATATAAAAAAATGTATCTGTGGTGTAACCGCCTTTGCCCGACGAAGGTGGTGTTCGGAAATACTATGTCTCGAATATTTCTACGATCGATATCATTCAAGGGAATACAGCAAATCTTCCTGTAGAATAAACGTAAAAATAAAATATAAGAATTAATATGAGAACTGATACTACAATGGAACATAACTTAATAAGAAGCGTTTGTATAGTAATCTTTTACAGACATGGATAGCGAAATTAATAATGTGAAATAAAATAAAAAACAGAACAATAATCGGTTTTCAAACATGGTCCTCTGAACTACCATTTCGTCTGAGATGAGAGCGACCAAGAAGGCATCTCAGTTACGACGTAAACTTTGACGGTTTTCTCGGAAACGGTGGAGTACCTACTGATCTACATCTACATCTACATCCATACTCCGCAAGCCATCTGACGGTGTGTGGCGGAGGGTACTTAGAGTAGCTCTATTGGTTCTCCCTTCTATTCCAGTCTCGTATTGTTCGTGGAAAGAAAGATTGGCGGTGTACCTCTGAGTGGGCTCTAATCTCTCTGATTTTATCCTCATGGTCTCTTCGCGAGATATACGTAAGAAGGAGCAATATACTGCTTGACACCTCGGTGAAGGTATGTTCTCGAAACTTCAACAAAAGCCCGTACCGAGCTACTGAGCATCTCTCCTGCAGAGTCTTCCACTGGAGTTTATCTATCATCTCCGTAACGCTTTCGTGATTACTAAATGATCCTGTAGCGAAGCGCGCTGCTCTCCGTTGGATCTTCTCTGTCTCTTCTGTCAACCCTATCTGGTACGGATCCCACACCGGTGAGTAATATTCAAGCAGTGGGCGAATAAATGTACTGTAATCTACTTCCTTTGTTTTCGGATTGCATTTCCTTAAGATTGTTCCAATGAATCTCAGTCTGGCATCTGCTTTACCGAAAATCAACTTCATATGATCATTCCATTTTAAATCACTCCTAATGCGTACTTCCAGATAATTTATGGAATTACCTGCCTCCAGTTGCTGACCTGCTATATTGTAACTAAATGTTAAGGGATCTTTCTTTCTATGTATTCGCAGCACATTACACTTGTCTACATTGAGATTCAATTGCCATTCCCTGCACCATCGTCAATTCGTTGCAGATCCTCCTGCATTTCAGTACAATTTTCCATTGTTACAACCTCCCTATATACTACAGCATCATCCGTAAAAAGCCTCAGGTCATTCACGTATATTGTAAATAGCAACGGTCCTACGACACTCCCCTGCGGCACACCTGAAATCACCCTTACTTCGGAAGACTTTCCATTGAGCATGACATGCTGCGTTCTGTTATCTAGGAACTCTTCAATCCAATCACAGAATTGGTCTGATAGTCCATATGCTCTTACTTTGTTTATTAAACGTCTGCGGGGAACTGTATCGATCGCATTGCGGAAGTCAAGAAACACGCCATTTACCTGCGAACCCGTGTCTATGGCCCTCTGAGTCTCGTGGACGAATAGCGCGTGCTGGGTTTCACACGATCGTCTTTTTGGAAACCCATGCTGATTCCTACAGAGCAGATTTCTAGTCTTCTGAAAAGTCATTATATTCGAACATAATACGTGTTCCAACAACCGATCGACGTTAGAGATATAGGTCTATAGTTCTGTACATCTGTTCGACGTCCCTTATTGAAAACTGGGATGACCTGTGCCCTTTAATAATCTTTTGGAACGCTACGCGCTTCTAGAGACCTACGGTACACCGCTGCAAGAAGAGGGGCAAGTTCCTTCGCGTACTCTGTGTACAATCGAACTGGTATCACATCAGGTCCAGCGGCCTTTCCTCTTTTGAGCGATTTTAATTGTTTTTCTATCCCTCTGTCATCTATTTCGATATCTATCATTTTGTCATCTGTGAGACAATCAAACAGAGACACGTGTTCGAGTGTTTCGACTCCTCTTCCAATGGGCAAATTTTCTGGGAAATCAGATTATGGCTCCTCCTTTGTTCTCCTCGTGAGTAATTAGTTGCTTCATTGCTGTTTAACTTCAAGTATGTAGCATTATCTAACCTAGGTAATGATGAAGTTCTACCGTCGTCCCTCGAGATTAAGGCTAATATATCCGCCGTCCGCGGATAGGAAAATCTCAGAGTGTGAGTTATAGCGTTTTTATTTAAACTTAAGTCTTTCTTCAAAATTTACAAAAGAATATTCGTGGGGTAGGACTGATCCTCCAAGCCTACCAATAACTAAATCAGAGATTCTTCCAAACATAAACTGTCTGTAGTAACCATACAATTTCACCAAACCAAGCCTCGGGCGTCTCGTAAAGAGCGGCGTGGAGTCCACGTTGGCATCATCTGAGTCCGAGGACGAGTAGAGGCTCTGCGAGGATGGCTCCGGTACGCTGGCGACGGTGGACGACGACGCGGCGGCTACGATGACACCAGTGGGCTCGCTCGGCGTAAATTGCCTCTCCAGGCTCCTGCGCCAGCCTAGATACTGCTTGGCGCATGATATGGCTGGATCTATTTGAAGTCACGTGTCGAGCGGAAGGAAAAAGGTCCGCGGCTGTAGCGACCAATTGCGGCGCCGTGGACGCCTCCTGGTGGTCTCTGGGAAGCGTCTGTGTTTCCGGGACGACCGGTCAGGCTCTACTATCACATCTACATCTACATGATTACTCTGCAATTCACATTTAAGTGCTTGGCAGAGGGTTCATCGAACCACAATCATACTATCTCTCTACCATTCCACTCCCGAACAGCGCGCGGGAAAAACGAACACCTAAACTTTTCTGTTCGAGCTCTGATTTCTCTTATTTTATTTTCATGATCATTCCTACCTATGTAGGTTGGGCTCAACAAAATACTTTCGCATTCGGAAGAGAAAGTTGGTGACTGAAATTTCGTAAATAGATCTCGCCGCGACGAAAAACGTCTTTGCTTTAATGACTTCCATCCAAACTCGCATATCATATCTGCCACATTATTACGTGATAATACAAAACTTGCTGCCCTTTCTTGCAGCCTTTCAGTGTCCTCCGTCAATCCCACCTGGTAAGGATCCCACACCGCACAGCAATATTCTAACAGAGGACGAACGAGTGTAGTGTAAGCTGTCTCTGTAGTGGACTTGTTGCATCTTCTGAGTGTCCTGCCAATGAAACGCAACTTTTGGCTCGCCTTCCCTACTCGGTCCGCGGCCCGCTGAACCGGTCTGCTTCGCGGGAAGCGAGAGTTGCAGGCGCTTAGTCTGGACACAGTAAACGCATCGCAAGCACAGCCCACTAATAGTGTAGGTACGGTGTCTAGGAGTAACGTCCCTTGCGTTCCCTTGTCTCGGAGTTCCCTGCTGGTGTGCGCAGACTTCAGTGAAACGGCACCCGTGACTCGATGCTGCGACGGCAAGGGGGTTCCCCGTGCATCCATCGGTAGCCCCGTGTGCCGCGGGCTGCGACAGGGCGGCTTCTAGCCGCGGGGTAAGGCGGGGGAGGTGACGAGGGGGCGCAGAATCCGGCAGGAGGGGGACGGGGCTGAATAAAACACGAGCCTCATTGCTGGCCGCCCGCGCGCCTTACGACCGACTGGGCCGCATTAACAATGGAGACGGCCGGGCCGGCAGGCGCCCGCTGCAGCCGCGCTATTCACGTCCCGAGCAGCCAGCTACCGGAGATCGGCAGGTCTGCAGGGTAGGCTGTGGCTGCGCTACAGCTGCTGCTCCCCTCCAGGATCGATCCTCATCGCCAGATACGACTGCTGTGGTGGAAACAGGTACATTCACCGAAAATGAGCAATGATCAGCTGTCATTAGCCAAACGAAAGAACGCTTTCCCACATATACTCCTGCAGCACATGTTCATACACGCTAAACGAATGTGTGTTTTAGTTCTGATGTTGTGTTAACGTCATGTGTAAATGTGTATGATGTCTATCTGTCTTCTTCTATCTTGTACACTACTGGCCATTAAACTTGCTACACCAAGATGATAAACGGGTATTCATTGGACAATTACATTATACTAGAACTGACATGTGATTACATTTTCACGCAATTTGGATACATAGATCCTGAGAAATCAGTACCCAGAACAACCACCTCTGGCCGTAATAACGGCCTTGAGTTGCCTGGGCATTGACTCAAAAAGTGCTTGGATGGTGCGTACATTTACAACAGCCCATGCACGATACCACAGTTCATCAAGAGTAATGACTGACGCATTATGACGAGCAAGTTGCTCGGCCACCATTGACCAGACGTTTTCAAATGGTGAGAGATCTGGAGAATGTAATGGACAGGGCAACATTTTCTGTATCCAGAAAGGCCCATACAGGACCGGCAACAGGCGGTCGTGCATTATCTTGCTGAAATGTAGAGTTTGGCAGGGATCGAA
This sequence comes from Schistocerca piceifrons, assembly GCF_021461385.2. Taxonomy (NCBI): domain Eukaryota; kingdom Metazoa; phylum Arthropoda; class Insecta; order Orthoptera; family Acrididae; genus Schistocerca; species Schistocerca piceifrons. The sequence goes on from NC_060145.1 coordinate 349,281,123, forward strand.
TGAGGGGTAGAGCCACGGGTCGTAACACATCTGAAATGTAACGTCCACTGTTCACACTGCCGTCAATTTGAACAAGAGGTGACCGAGACGTGTAACCAATGGCACCCCATACCATCAAGCCGGGTGATACGCCAGTATGGTGATGACGAATACACGCTTCCAATGTGCGTTCACCGCGATGTCGCCAAACTCGGATGCGACCATCATGATGCTGTAAACAGAACCTGGATTCATCTGAAAAACTGACGTTTTGCCATTCGTGCACCCAGGTTCGTCGTTGAGTACACCATCGCAGGCGCTCCTGTCTGTGATGCAGCGTCAAGGGTAACCGCAACCATGGTATCCGAGCTGATAGTCCATGCTGCTGCAAACATCGTCGAACTGTTCGTGAAGATGGTTGTTGTCTTGCAAACGTCCCAATCTGTTGACTCAGGGATCGAGACGTGGCTGCACGATCCGTTACAGTCATCCTGATAAGATGCCTGTCATCTCGACTGCTTGTGATACGAGGCCGTTGGGATCCAGCACGGCGTTCCGTATTACCCTCCTGAACTCACCGATTCCATATTCTGCTAACAGTCACTGGTTCTCGACCAGCGCGAGCAGCAATGTCGCGATACGATAAACCGAAGTCGCGATAGGTTACAATCTGACCTTTATCAAAGTCGGAAACGTGGTGGTATGCATTTCTCCTCCTTACACGAGGCATCACAAGAACTTTTTACCAGGTAACGCCGGCCAACTGCCGCTTGTGTATGAGAAATCGGTTGGAAACTTTCCTTATGTCAGCACGTTGTAGGTATCGCCACCGGCGCCAACCTTGTGTGAATGCTCTGAGAAGCTAATCATTTGCATATCACAGCATCTTCTTCCTTTCGGTTAAATTTCGCGTCTGTAGCACGTCATCTTTCTGGTGTAGCAATTTTAATGCTCAATAGTGTATCTTCGTCCCCACTCATGTAGATTAAAGTTCTCTGCACCAGTATGTGTCTGCTTGTTTGGCTAATGTCAGAAACTACAGCAAAGATTTTGATATGATTTTCACTAATAGATAGACTCACTTATGAGCTATGTCATCAGATGCAGTATGGTGGTACATGGGAGCAGCACATAACACTCATGGTTTTCTCCGAAATTGCGACCTTGGAGCCACTGCCTCACTGTCAGATAGCTCTCCTCTTTTGGCATCAAGAAGCTGAGTGCATCCAGTCCAGTCTTCCCACAAAGGGAAAATTCCTGGCAGTACCAAGGATCGACCCAGCTCTCTGCATAATTAAATGCAAATTCACAGATCTGTTATAAATTAATCTGCCACAGTACGTGTCTGATCATCCCAGTGCTGGAAATCAAGGAGTTGGTGGGTTATAAGACACAGGGAAAAAAATGCTGAGAAGCACACGTAACGTTTAAGTAACTCCTTTATACTAGAGTAACGAGTCCCGAATGCAATCCATTGCGTCTCATTGAAATTGACAGATTTGTCGCACACAATAGCAACAGAGGCTAACTACCAAAGCTTCGAGTACACAGATGGAGCTTGACCAATGGACAGACTAACCCAGAGAGGCGCAGCTTCCTTTTAAGTCTACTGTTGGTGGCGCTGGCGCTGTGTGCAGAGAAGGGTATGTCATGCACCCAGCTGCAGACTGGCCATGCTATTTATAGACACGAACTGCATGGCACGGTATCGATAGCACACTGTGCCACTGCCATTGACATCAGGCGGTGAATGGCAGAAGTCCTTGGAATAACACATACATATTATGAGGCCACCTAACTGCAGTGCCATGCTCGTACAAGTTACTGCTACCAGGAGGAGTGCATGAGGTACCACCGACCGCCTAAACGACCTGTTGCTTTAGATGTTATCAGTTAATAACCTGACACAAAGAAGTTTTCTGCTACAGAGCTAATGTTTAAGAGGCATGAATGGAAATGCGAGGAAAGGTCATGTGGAAACTGTAGCTCATGCCGGACTAGCACTGAAGACATGCCTGTCAGCACGAACTATTGCTTATGGGTGGATGATGTGAGCTACTGTCGACCTAAGGGACCTGTGATGCACAATGTATAACATGTCAAGTTCACAATGTGAAATGTGAAATCACAATGTGAAATCACCTGGATGCGACAGGCACCCGTTGGAGTTTTACAGTACTTTCCAATGGCACTTGATGCAGTGTTGGACTGAGGTTGGTGGCTAATTATTGTCCCCCAATATGTGCCCACCTGAGCCTTTCCTCAATGGTCTGATAGTGCCAGTAGACAAAACTAAAGAACTGAACATGACGCACCAATCTTTGATGCTGCTTAACAATGAGTTGAAAATTTTCACATGAACGCTGGGAAACTGTATATAATGTTCAATCCACCACGTCATCTCCACGGACCAAACTCCCTTCAGGAATCCATACAATATCAGATCTGCTCTGTGCCAATACAAGGACTCAATCCCCATAGCTCATATTCAGAGCCTCCCATGTGCGCTGCCCTCAATTCACTGCAGTCAGGAGTTTGATCAAGTTTACCATATGTATCTCATTTCAGTGGTAAGCAATATGCGATACCCAGACAGCTTCATTGATATGATCATGCACCTCCTACACGGCAACCATCATGGGTACTCATCATGACTATATAAAACGTCCTGGCAGATTAAAACAGTGTGCTGGACCGACACTCGAACTCGGGACCTTTGCCTTTCGCAGGCAAGTGCTCTACCAACAGAGCTATCCAAGCACGACTCACGACCCGTTCTCACAGCTTTACTTCCGCCAGTACCTGGTCTCCTACCTTCCTAACTTCACAGAAGCTCTCCTGCGAAACTTACAGCACTAAAACTCCTGGAAAAAAGGATATTGTGGAGACATGGCTTAGCCACAGCTTGGGGGATGTGTTCAGAGTGAGATATTCACTCTGCAGTGGAGTGTGCGCTGATATCAAACTTCCTGACAGATTAAAACTGTGTGTCGGTCCGAGACTCGAACTCGGGACCTTTGCCTTTCGCGGACAAGTGCTCTACCATCTGAGCTACACAAGCACGACTCACGCTCCGTCCTCACTGGCGGAAGTAAAGCTGTGAGGGTGAATATCTCATTCTGGAAACATCCCCCATTCTGTGGCTAAGCCATGTCTCCGCAATATCCTATCTTCCAGGAGTGCTAGTTCTGCAAGTTTCGCAGGAGAGTTTCTGTGAAGCTTGGAAGGAAGGAGACGAGGTACTGGCGGAATTAAAGCTGTGAGGACGGGGCGTGAGTCGTGCTTGGGTAGCTCAGATGGTAGGGCACTTGCCTGCGAAAGGCAAAGTTCCCGAGTTCGAGTCTCGGTCCGGCACACAGTCTTAATCTGCCAAGAAGTTTCATATCAGCGCACACTCCGCTGCAGAGCGGATATCTCATTCCAGTTACTCTACATATCAACCATTTGGTGCATAAGAACTGTCCTTTATCTATGATGATTTATGTTTATGTCTTCGAAAATCTACTGTGTGGTTTCCTCGAACGATTAACATGAATTCGATTTGGTGGTCGAGCTTGCCAGTGCATAGCTTACATCAATGATGTGATACTCTTTGTCCATGGAGCCTCTGACATGACAGCGGCCATGTATTGGATTGCGATATACGGAACGGCATCGGCGTCGGCGTCGGATTTGTCTAAGAGAACGTTGCTCCCTTTTGGCTTACCAACGCTCTATGATGCCTAAGATTGGACTTTGCAGCCGACATGCAACGCATGATAACAATGAACTACAAACGCCTATTGCAACAGACATAGGATAGTATAGTGGGTCAATGCCTATGTTCCCTCAATAACGTACAGCGAGCATATGTAACGTGGTTTCCACACGTCGCACAAATTCTACCCATCACGCACCCACTGTCTCGCAGCATTATGGCTGCTTATGGCTCCTTTGTTAGCAAAAGTATGTTGCTTGAAATTAGATACGACTCTCCCATCCTAACCAAGAATAGAGAGGGGATTCGGGCTCTTCAGTGTCTATGACAGGGCGGTGGTCGTTTACATCGGTGCCTACCTAACGATACAGCGTGGATGCCCACTGAGCCTTACGAGTTCGTTAATGATCGCATTGGAACCGGCCTCTCTCAACCCACCGATTTTGTTAGGAGATATCCTGACGTTTCGGTTCGGACTAGTTATCTACGATAAGTGAGCTAGAGCCAACTTCTGTCGACAGGGAAACTACTCTACGGTGAACTACAGCGGTACCGCCGGCCTAACGCGGTGGAGATTGGTGTGGAGAATGGAACACCATCACTTACCTAACCCTGACGCACAAGCCGCGTGGTATGTGACAGTATATGACATACGAAATCCTTTATAAGAATTTTATATGAATGCACCCTCTTGCCCGACACCGTCGAACACAGTCTTAGCTGTGGAGACTTAGGGCAGATTTGGTACCTTGTGCGCCATGTTTTTTGCGTATATCCTACGTGCAACGCCGCTCCATATAAACGCATACATGATAATTCTACCGGATGAAACCTGTCCCAGAGGTCGGAGGAATGCAATCTTGTGTATTCGTAACCAGGGCGTGAAATATCTCTACTGTGACGACCCCCAACCATGTTTTTGATTCCTGATGTTATCTTCCTGTGAGGCACCACGCTATTGTTAGCCACCCACAATACGGTCAACATTTTTTAAATTACCTTCGGAGTGTCTTGCACCATCCACTGAGTTCATCCCCGGGAGAGAAATCGTTATGACTGATCATATACTTCAGAGAACGAACGTGGCACAACACGGACTGAAACGAGAAGACAGGCCACGTGACCTGGCGTCACGTACGATGTTGCATTACTTCAACTCTGTCTGTTACTATTTTCTTTTTCGTCTTTCTCCTCAATGTCTACCACGTGCTAGAGGCGTCATTTAATTCTCTTCCTCCGACTTAGCATTGCGTGCCATAGGTCTTCCTGTTTGGTTCCTCGTGTATACATCAAAATATTAATAGCTTTCCCAAGAAACTTCTGTAGCTCATGTCCAATATATTGTTCATAAAACAATAGAAGTACTGTGATATAGCTTGAAAGTAATCACAAACATCGTAAGTTGGTTACTATTCGGAATTAAAAACTATTCTTAGAGAACTGAGATTTTTACTGTTTCTGTGTAGCCACTAACTTTAAGCTGAGACAGTGTGGCGAAGAAGATTTCAGTCAGAATCATAATTACGATTGTCCGTAGCGTATTCACTGGGGACTTATCTTAGGCCACTACCACTGGTCATCGCATCTGGAACGTACTTTGTATTCCTTGCATGCCCAGTTCCATAATTCACCTCCCGATAGACAGACCGTCGCATTGGTGACGTTTTCTGCCGGGATGGCTCTGGCAACTAACTGAATTTGGTAGCATTAGTGTATGACAACTGAGTAGGTGATCGGTGACGCTCGTAGCTTCATTCAACTACACGGCGTTACGAGTGCACCATGACAATGTGGATTATGCGGCCATTATTGCAGATCAGCTGCATCCCTTCATGCTTGAGGTCTTCCCTAGTGGCGATGGCATCTTCCAGCAAAATATCTGTCCGTGTCACAAGATCAGACTCGTAGTCCGAGGAGAATGTTTGTGATGTTGTCGTGTAGATAGCTTGGCCACGAAATTTGCCCCATTTGAAACCTGGTGGAATACATCTGGGACGCTATTTGGCGCCTCATCAAGTCTTCCAAGGACTTGTCTATGCTATGCAGAATCATTTTGGTATCGCATTCTAAAGGTAGCCCTAGACACTATTAACTATGTTGTCATACTCTTTTTATCTCATCTGTATCAGCTGTACAGTGAAATTATGTAGTTTTTTGCTAAACTATTACGTATTATAATTTAGAAGTGGTGTTTACCACTCATAGAAAATATTTAGAAAGAACCATTTCTAAATATTAGTGACTTCGTCACCTGAACACTGCTGCGTCATTTGACTGGCAGATTATAGTATCACGAACTGAATGAGAACGAGCATTTTCTATCTCAAAACGCGTCACTGAAGATTCCCGAAAGAGATCTTAGTTAATTATTTTTATCCGTATGGTTAAATTAGCCAAGTAACATAGTTCTTTCTAGAAGATCTGCCGCCGTTCCGAGTAAATCAAACACTCATATCAACATTTCAATACAGGCATTCAACACGGTTACCGTTACCATTGCCAAATTATGTTGAAAGCTCCTTCGAAACAGATTCATACAGCCTTCTTTAACAACAATGTGCAATGTTTCTTCCTTATAGGCTCTTAATATCCTTAGCTAGACGTACAACCCCCTCTTATCCTGCAGTGCCACGCGAAGCCTCCCAAATGCAGTATTTATTTCTTCTTATAAGCCGCGGGTAATTTTTACCTCCGCAAAGTAATTAGAGCGTGTCAGGGGCAGGCCGCAAGGGAATTGGCCCATGCCAGCCGCAGGTTCTGCAGAAATTATTGTTCTCCGCTTCTTTCTCTCGCTGCCACCGGCTGCATTTCTCATTCCGGGACGCCTGGAAACCTGCTAATTATGTCCATGTTATCATGCTTCAACCATAGCGATCCAGGTTCCTACGGCTCTGATTTTCTTTCGTCACCAGTTTAAATGTGTCGAGTTCATCTTGGAATAGCAAAAAAACCCTTACGTAGGTACGACTGCAACATACGTATATTGATCTCAAAGTTTAATGGAAAATTGTATCATGTGTCTTACAACAGGGTCTGTGCTCAGCTTCATTGCCACAACATGCCCTGGACGCTATGTCCAAGGGCGTGGCTTACAGCGAGCATCATCACATCCTAGCTCCCTGTCCTGGCAGTTACCTATAACAACATACTCTAATCCTTTTGCAGGCTTAATTCGTCTTGGCTTCACACTTCGACACGATGCTTTCCGCCAAACACGATTAAAATTGAGGACAACAGGTGGCGACACAACTTCTGCTTAAAGAAGAGTCGACTACAGACTTAATTGAAATAATATTCTGTTCCATCAAGATCCGTAAATACAATTAATAACTTAGAGAGCAGTGAAATAAGTGGACAAGGTAAAGTTACGGAAGTGAGTCGATAGTTAAGGGATTGGAAGATCGCGCACGGTCGGTAAGGAAACACAAAACAGAAGAAAACAGAAACATTGGGTCTAGTGATGTCATACAACAGTAGCACCTTAGCGGTTGATTAGGCATCTGTGGTCCTGATACCATTGTAAATACGATTGCCGTCGTAAATTCGGCATATCTGTTTTACCAGTTTGTAGAGTGCATTGCTCGATAAAACCAGCAGTGATTCCTAAAACTGTAAGACCTTTGGCACTCGGTGCCTAAGACGTTAGTCTATGCAGCCGAGAGGATTACTGTGCTATGCTTTGTCTCAAAATGAGACCATCCAGTAGCTTTGAGCGCTGTTTATAAACCACAGCACTGAAGGGACACAGTCGACTGTCTTGAACGTGCTACTCTTTACAACCAAGCTAACAGAGGTCATTTTCACAGATTTAGGGTCATTGCTCAAACCCATTACGATGCCGGACACTGATGTCTTCTGACGGCCTCCCTCGTGCATCATTTGCAAGGGCCGCGATAGGTGCTATAAGAGGCAAATCATGTTAGTTTCACGGTGAGCGACGAACTACTTTTGAAATGTCATGGCAAATGGCTACAGGTATACGTTAGGGCATTAGATCGATTATGATCGCTTCTACACTTTATTGTCGGCCAAAATGTGTTGCAGCGCCCCCTAGGTGGCGTGGCGGCGCGCTACGAAGATATTATTCCATGTCACAGGCGGAGGGTCTCTTATACTCGCGACCGGCAATGAGTCAGTGACTTAAGACAATTCTGATTGCCAACATGTGTTTAACGGTGCCACAGTGAGATCGCATGTTTGCAAGTTGCGTAGTGACGATTTTGACTGGAGTTGCCACAAGTCTGTCAGATGTGGTGGTAAAGCTCTGTAGACTACTACCTACAGAGGGTTAATCAGTTTTAACTGAGGTATAGATCCGTCTACCAGGCATCATTTAATGTTTTGTGTGATACGACTGACTGCAATGAAGCGAAGCAAGCTGCAATCGGTGCAGCGATTTGACGCCATTTACGAACTGCAGCATTGGCACGAAGTAATCTAATTGTATTGCAGAAGTCACTTGGCTACATTCATAAAGGTGAGCATCGCATATGTTTGATGCATCGGCGTGTCGGTACTGTTACCAAAACTTAATGCTTTAGCCGAGACACATTCCATTAGATACAATTCTTTCAACTATTTAATGGTCCCTTTTAATGGCCCCTTTAAAAAAAAAAAAAAAAAAAAAAAAAAAAAAAAAAAAAAAAAAAAAAAAGGTAACGAGCCATATTATCACGATTTCTCTTGCAAACGGTTATAAGGCATATTTAATGTAAATAGTTTATTGCAGTCACTAGCTGCTAAGCTACCTGTTGCGCTTCCTGTTGGGCTAAAACAAAAAAGATAAGATTTATAAAACAGTTTTGAGCGTTGAGCTGTCAGTTTCACAAGTTTTATTGTAAATCATTTTAACATTTTTAATAATTTACTGTTTTTAACTTTTGGTGTAACGATTTGTGTTTAGCCACATGCTGATTAGAGAAGATACATGAAAATGAAAGCACTTTTCTATTGGGTAAAGACTCAGTTTGCAAGTGATTGACTTAATGTGTGGACTGCTTTGCTCCATGTTCGCCAGCATTAATAAGTTGTATCTTGTGACTATTTTACAGTGTAGTCTTTGCTATGCCTTACTTGTATTATCAGCTATATCCAACTATCTCAATATTTGTGCCCGCGAGCAGAGGTGAAGACGGAACTGGCTTCCGAACTGATATGATGAAAGCTTCTTAAATTGCTAAATTCAATACGTGCAAGAATTCAGATTAACGTCTTTACTATTACGCTTGGTTATTTCTAATTCTCAAGACAGCTTGGTCGTGTAGATGATGCAAGTTTAACGATATTTGCTATTATTTGTGAAGTTTCCTAAATTAAAAGTGAAATAATGTTTGTGCAATTTGTTCTAAGTTAATTACTTTGTGACCTGGTACCTTCCGCTCACACAAAGCTCGCTCTCATCCCGTGAAGTTTCCATTATGTTTCCTCCTCCTCGGTGTTTCACATTTTTGTGATGCCGTCTAGTAAGCTTAGATATTTTTCTAATGCAATTATCTGTAATGAAATACCATCACGAAAAAATTTGTACAATATTCAAACACATCTTGAACATATTTCAAAGTGCTGCAAACACTGCTTTAAACGTTCAGAAATGCCAAATTGTACACTGCTCAAAACGCACTCTATTACTACAATATCAACTGGAAACGGAATAATTACCCAAACCGAAAAGTGATTTCATTTTAATGTATCTCCTACAATCAGTATATCATACTGCAATGTCAGTGAGTCATAACTGACGCAATTGAAATGGTGCACACATCTGGATCTAACAATATGTAGGGATATGAAATGAAATTATCAGATAGGCTAAGTCGATATTAAGACAGGCGTCAGCCGTCTAAGCATGTTTCTGTACTCTTCAAGTCATTGTCAAGTGCACAGAAGAATAGTCCCTACTGGACCACGTGTGACTGCTTAAACGAGTCGGTGCGCGCTTGACGTACTGTAATCCTGTCTTCGCGATCCATAAGATAGCGAAACGTAGGGTGTTGTAACAAATTCCCAGATCCTTCGCCAAAGATTGGTTTGAATTTACTTACTAGTTCCTCGCAAGATTGTTGGCGTCCGTCTTCAAGTGTCTGCCAGTTAAGGTTCTTCAGCATCTCCGTGATGTTGTCCCACAGGTCAAACCTACCGGTGATTTTCGTGCTTTCCTTTATTCTGTACGTTCAGCATACCCACTTAGTCTTATTTGGTGTGGGTCCCGTACACATCATCAGTATTCTACACGTTGGCATTCAAAGTAGCCTCCAGTCGTCTCGGAATGTCAGGTCCTGTATGGTTTTCAAGGGAATCTTATACCACTGTTCTTCGAAAATAGTGGTACATTCAGGTACCGATGATGTAGTTGGACAGCGATCACACACCCTTCTCTCCAAAGGAGACCACAAAGGCCCAAAAATACCGAATCTGGTGGCGAGAGGAGATCAGACAGTTCATCTTCGAGCTCACAAAAAAGTTCTGGACGATTCGAGCTGCGTCAACATGGGCCCTGTCGTCATGGAAACAGAATCACCATTGGGAAGCAAACATTGTACCATGGGATTGATCTGATTAGCTGAAACGGTCACATAACCCTTGACATTAATGCTAACTTGCAGAGCAAATATGGGGCACATGGAATACCACAATATGGCTGCCCAAATAATCACCGAACCCCCGACCTGTTTCATTTTTAGGAAGTAAACTCGGCCATAAGGTGATAAAAGTGTGAAACAAGACGATCCGACCAAGTGACATACTTCCATTACTGCAGAGTCCTGGTTTTATGGCTTCCTCTTACGAGAATTTGCATCAGTTATGTAAGGTTTAAGAATTCCAGCTCGCTTCGCAGTTACTGTTTATGGAGCTCTCTTCGTGTTCCTTTTTTGCTAGCATTCAGTCCTGTATCGACTCTTGACACTTCGTCCTCTTATTTTTGATCACAAAATTCGTCAATGGCAGTCCGTCTCGGCCACTCACGGCCTCTTGAAACACCAAACACTTGAGCTGCCTTTCTTACGGAAGCACCCACCACATAAAAACCAACAATGTTCGCACGCTCTGATTCACACAGTTCCAAAATAGTGCACTCACAAATACACAGAACACTGTTCTGACCACGAATGACACTTCCACAGGTTCCGTTCATAGTCAAATACAACAATACCATTTGCAGGTTAGGCTAGTAAATGCATTTATGTTCAAGCATTCAATTCTCGCGTTGTTTTCATATTTTTGTCCAACACCTGTAGAATGCATTGCACGAATATTATGTGTGACGTCTCGTTCCTCAACTGACCGCATTTTTTCAGTATCCTACCAGTGACCCGAAGTTTGCAACTTTCTTTATCTACGATTGAGGAAATGAGATCGATACATTTGAAATCTCTCAAGTTCCTTCACCTAGGTATTTATACAACTTGACTTCTTCCAGTTGAAACTTGTTACTACTATAGTTACAGGGTACATAAACATGTCGAACTACACTGAGGTGGCAAATGTCACTGGATACCTCCTACTATCGTGCCGGACTCCATTTGCCCGACGTAGTGAAGCAACACGACGTGGGATGGACTCAACCACTTTGTGCGCGAACTGTCTTCTCGATTATGTCCCATATGTGTTGGAAGGGATTCACGTTGCGCCATCTGTATGGCCAGATCATGTTCTCGAATCGTCCAGAATGTTCTCCAAACCATTCGCGAACAATTGTGGCGTGTCAGCACGACACCTTGTCATAGGAACACGAAGTCCATGAATGGCTGCAAATGGTCTCCAAGTAGCCGTACATAACTGTTTGCAGTCAGTGATAGGTTCAGTTAGACCAGAGGTTTTAGTCCATCCCACGTCAACACTACCCACACCATTATGGAGCCACCAACAGCTTGCACAGTGCCTTATTGACAACCTGTATCCATGGCTTGATGGGGGTCTGCACCACACTTGGACTCTGCTATTAGCTCTTATCAATAAAAATCGGGACTCATCTGATTAAGCTACGATTTTCCAGCAACCTGGAGACCAATCGATATTGTTAAGACCCTATGAGTGGAGCTGCAGGAGATTCGTGGTGTCAGAACGGCACTCGCGTTGGTCATCTACTGACATATTCCATTAACGCCGCATTTCGCAGCACTGTCCTAAAGGATACGTTCTTCGTAGTCACACAATCACTTCTGCGGTTATTTAGTATATTGTTGCTTGTCTGTTAGCACTTACAATTCTACGTAAATGCCATTCTCTTGATCGTTAAGCGCAGTTCGTCGGCTATAGCATTGTCCGTAGAGAGAGGTAATGCCTGAAATTTCATATTCTCGGTACACTCTTGACACTGTGGATCTCAGAATACTGAATCCTCTAACGATTTCCGAAACAGAAAGCGTCTTACTTCAACTACCATTACGTGTTCATTAACTCCCGTCCTGCGGACACAATCAAGTCGGAAACGTTTTCACATGAATCACCTGATTACAAATGATAGCTCCGCCAATGCACTGCCCTTTTACCATTTGTACGCGATATTACCGCTATCTGTATATTGATATCCCATGACATTTGTCACCTCAGTGTAAATTGTCTTCATCTTGCTTCAAATTCTGCTGGCACCGTTGAACCTACACACTTGTTTCCGTCAACTGGCTTGCACAACCACCTCGTGTTGTATGTTCGTGAGTACTGCAGAATGTTAATCGGCGTCCTGGCGGAACTTGGCGCCAGGCAGCAGAGCACTGGGCGGTTTGCAGTTATTGTGGCAACAACGTAAAAACACGTCGTCGATATTCATACGCATTTCAGGATGTCGTTGGATGAACATGGGTAGTTACCGCTCATCTGTCGACAATGTATCTTATTTTAAAATCCCTTCCCGTCGGTCCTATACATGTATCACACGATGTGCGCTTTATCTTGTGCACCTCACATTTGTCGTACTCATAGGAACAATTTTTTTATGTTGCCAAGCCAAATTTTAATATTATACAGTTAAAAATCGTTTGGACCACTTTGGAATCTCATTAAGATGTGACTAATTATCTTTTCAGCTTTTTCAGACATCAATTCATTTTTTTCTGATAGGATGTTTTCCTTTAAAAGAGATTGAATTTGTCTTCTTTTCTGAAATCGCCAGATGGTACTCTCCACAAATCTTACATAATAAATCTTACATAACAAATGTATTTCCCTTCCTAGATCATCTTCATTCTCCAACAGTAATGTGGTGTCGTCTCAGTGTAGAAGACAATTCAAAAGGGAATTCCCCTCCTAAAAACTTATTTCCATTTACGGATTGCATCATCTATATCGCAGCATAGATGAAATTCCGCACTCTTGAATGTGTTAGTCTAGTCTGTGTTAGAGTACATTTATATGTAAAACGATTACAATGAGTTGTGGATGTCCTCTTCTCCTCACATTTCTACACACATTCTCTCCAGAAACACTATCGGATGGCTTAATGAAATCAATGAATGCTTATGAGTTTCCCTACAACCCTCTCTCTCTCTCTCTCTCTCTCTCTCTCTCTCTCTCTGGTTCTCATAATGTTTGGTGGCCGATGGATTAGTATGTGGCGCTGTAGCGCGGTTTCACAGCATAGTTTGCAAGTACAGTGAACAGGGTCATGTCTATCCCAGGGCGTAAAGTCTTTACGAATTTTATTCTCTGTACTGAGTTCGATACTAACTATGCCTCGCAAACAGGCGCGTGGATGGTATACGCAGATTTCAACATTTGAGAGAGGATTTGTAGCTGGTCTCAAAGAAGCCGCTTGGGGCAACTAGAAAAATGGTTCAAATGTCTCTGAGCACTATGGGACTTAACATCTGAGGTCATCGGTCCCCTAGAAAGAACTAATTAAACCTAACTAATCTAACGACATCACACACATCCACGCCCGAGGCATGATTCGAACCTGCGACCGTAGCGGTAGCGCGGTTCCAGACTGTAGCGCCTAGAACCGCTCGGTCACAGCGGCCGGCGCAACTAGAAAACCGCTCGATAGTTGAATAGGAGCGATGCCACTATTCGACAATCTTGGCAGGAGTGGGTGAACTATGACCGAACATAGCGTCAAGAAGAAGCGACAGACCTAGAGAGGCGACAGAACATGAGAACCGATCAGTCTTTATAGAGGCACTCAGGGCCCTTCAGTCATTATCATCACCAATCTGCCGTACAACTTGTGCTTTGGTGACCACAAGGAGTATAAATAGGTGACTTATAGAAAGAGAGCTGAGCTCATGGCACCCCTGGCACCTATTACTCCTGACCTCAGTTCACCAACAAGACGCCCGACCCCGGTAGCTGAGTGGTCAGCGCGACAGATTGTCAATCCTAAGGGCCCGGGTTCGATTCCCGGCTGCGTCGGAGATTTTCTCCGCTCAGGGACCGGGTGCTGCCGGCCTGTGTGGCCGAGCGGTTCTAGGCGCTACAGTCTGGAGCCGCGCAACCGCTACAGTCGCAAGTTCGAATCCTGCCTCGGGCATGGATGTGTGTGATAGGTTAGTTAGGTTTAAGTAGTTCTAAGTTCTAGGGGACTGTTGACCTCAGAAGTTAAGTCGCACAGTGCCCACAGCCATTTGAACCATTTTTTGACTGGATGTTGGGTTGACCTAATAGTCATCATTTCATCTCAATCGACGCGCAAGTCGCCGAAGTGGGGTCAAATCGAAAGACTTGCACCCGACGGGAGGCCCTAGTCACACGAAATGGTCAAATGGCTGTGACCACTGTGGGATTTAACATCGGAGGTCATCAGTCCCCTAGAACTTAGAACTCCCTAAACCTAACTAACCTAAGGACGTCACACACATCCATGGCCGAGGCAGGATTTGAACCTGCGACCGTAGCATCACCGCGGTTCCGGACTGAAGCGCCTAGAACCGCTCGGCCACAGTGGCGGCTAGTCACACGAGATTTACATTTACCGACAAGACCTTTTGCAGTGGTGTCGGACACATTCGGCATGGAAACTCATTGAATAAAGTGGAACTTTGCGCACTGACTGGCGCCGCTTGGAAATGAACCCCGACGACCAGCGAAGACGTGTCTGGCGACGCAACGAAACGGCGGTGCGATACCAACATGAGTGTTGCCCGCCATACGGCACGGTACCCAGGAGTGATAGCCTGAGATGCTGTTTCATATCATAGCAGGACCGCTTTGGCTTTGGTTATCATCCGCGGCAGCCGTACAGTACAGCGGGACATCAACCATATTCTACGCCCCGATTTTTGCCCTTCATGGCAAGCCATACCGTGCTTATGTTTCAGCAAGGCGACAGTTTCTGCTGCTTGTCTTCGTGCTCGCTAAACCTTACCTTGGCCAGCAGGGACGCCGAAACTCTCCCCAGTTAAAAAAAAAAAAGGGAAAATTATTTGGACAATATCCCTCAGGAGGACATTCAAAAGCCTATTAATCAGTGCCAAGTGGAATAACTGCTTCCATAGATCATACGTGCACCTTACTGACATGCTCAATTTGTGAAGTTCTTGAATAAATGAGCCGTTTTGAAATTGTAGTTATTTGCTTGTCTGTGCATGTACGTCACATATACCGATTTCCGTCCCATTCAGATAAATCCTTCATGGGGCGGTTTTTTTTTTTTTGCCATTTCTACATCCGCTGATGACCCAGCATGATCCGCTGCGTTTTCCGTACAAAGAAATCCTCAATCTAATGGCGAATTTCCGTTAATAATTTGGGGAGACATGTCGCTGCACTGCCTTAGACTCTTTAATTCTGATAAAGAGGAGAAAATTAAACACTGGAAGCGCTACTACACACTGCTAGGAACAACGATTGCATTTTCCGTCCAAAAAGCGATGCGCGTCGTGTGGAGAGCTGCATAGGATACGAAGTGTTCCCTGCAAAGCGTCACGCACGCTGCCACTTTAAACTCGTCTCTCCTGTAAAATACATAATTTTGCAGCGACGATGTGAGATTTACGCGGCTGAAATTGCGCTTCCCGGTGCCCGGCCGCTCGTAGCCAGCGGACCGGTCAGGTTATCCGCGCGTGCCACTCCGAGCCCGGCGCACGGCGCCAGGCCGCTTCTATTTGCGCTCCGGATTTAAGGCTTACGGCCGGCTAGTATTTGCACAAGACTAAGTGCCCCGGATCTCCACCTCTTTCCCTTTTTTGCTCTCGTCGCCCTAAAACCGCCATTGCAAACACGAAACAGTGCCGAGCACATGTTGCAGAGTAACTAATCCCTCTCCCAGACTGCAGCCGGAACGGCGGGGCGAAGCGGAAAGAGGCGAAGATCAGCGCTCGCGTCTGTCGCTCTCCGTTGACTCTGCCTCACCTACGGCTGTAACGTCGCAAGGATTCCGCAGCTTACAGACTGACTCGTTTTGTAATCACCACTCTTCCCACTCCCCTGATGATCGCGCCTGTTCCCCTCTATCGTTGAACCGTAAAATTACTACTAGTTCACCAAAGGTTATTAATCTCAATCAATACACAAAATGTAAAGTGGAAGTAGGTGCCAAGGAATAACTGCTGAAATTATACACAATTTTCAGTAACACACTTTATTTAAATTTGGTGCAAGACTTTACCATATTTTAAAGGAAAAACGAACAATCACTGAACAAATAAGTCACAATTTACGATAGGAAAGGACTTTTAAATTACAAAAAATTATAAAAAATTTCACGCCAGTAAAAGGCAAGTACAAGCAAGCAATTTAACGTATACAACGCGACGCTGTATGATATTTCAAGCTCAGCTAAATTACAGGTGAATTTCACTCAATTCATTAAATGGCGCAGAATCTAACTTGTCTGCAACATATAAAGACAATCCTGTTTACAAAAGTTCTCAAAATAGAAAAACAAAAACGCATGAGTCATGCACACGGGAGGACACTCACAGTTAATAAGATTAACATTTCCAAAATGTATAAAAAACAAATTTTACAAATTTCTGCCAGTTAACTTACAGCAAACACACACGCTCGCCAGGTAGAACTTGTGAACTTTTACAACATTCTCCTTTCAAGGCAACAATATCTACCCGCAATGAAATGGCAAACTTTTGCATGGCAAGAAAACTCACTAATAACCAACTACCTGTATAAAACACATAAGCACGTTGAGTAAAAGCCTTAAAAGGTATTGAATTGGAAAAACACACACCAGTTTTTGCTGACTAGAAACAATATTAAAAAAAATCCACTATGGCGTACATGAACAACCTTGCTTAATTATAGCCAAATATACATAAACACAAATTTACGTAAGTTACAGCTTCCAGATGAGCAGGAATTCGTTATGCAACTGACTAGTTCTTACCACGAGGAAAAAGGAATTTTTCTTCTTTCTTAAAGTACCTAGTAATGCAAGTTATGGCAGGCGAGAGAATGGATCAGGTCTTAGTGCCTTGCATTTAAACAGTACAGTCATTGGTGCCTTAGATTTTCACAGACATGGCAGAGGCTAACACTCGAATAAAGCCGTAGGTAAGCCGGGAAGCAATTCGAACCACAGATTTACTCCCCCCCCCCCCCCCTTTCGTCCTCAAAAGGCGACAAACGGACCACCTTCTCTAATATTACCACCTTCTCGCGGGTGGGCGTTCGAGAATGAATGGCGGGAACCTCCCCCCCACCCCCCAAAAAAATTACGGCTGGTATAATTAACAAGAATAAGTACATTGAATTCAATTAAACTTCATAAAATCTGTTAACACTCAATACTCAACTCCCAGGACTGAAACAACGCAGCACCTCCAAATGCTCTGATGAGCCGCCTGCTGTCAGCCGTTTCAACGGATTTTCAGAACCTCCTCGCCGGTCGACAGCATACGGCCGAACTGCAGATTAGGCCCCTTACGGACCCTCGCTCAGGAAGATTCCTTTCGCGACGAGCAGTTAACGCCCCATACCACGGAACCGCTACTTGCGTCGCTTACGCTGATGCCGCGGTCTGCATGCTGTCCCTCTAGCACCGGCAGAGAAGTCGCTTCTTGATGCCCCGACTGCCAACGCCCACCAGACTATACAGCCACTTCTTAAACACACGCGAACAGCCCACTTCTCCCTTTTCCCGCTAGAGGGAGACACCGAAGCCTTCAATTGCGACAAAGGCGCCACCGCCAGCAAACGGAGGGTGACTGCTTCACACCATGCGCTGCGGCGCGCTTTTCAAAGCTAACTTTACTGCGGCTCAGTCGTGTCTCAACCTCCATCTACACATACTTCTACATAAGCTCCACAAGCAATTATGCAATCCATGGCGGAGGATACATAGTAGCAATATTATCGGTTTTCAATTCTGTTCCACTCGCACACTGATTGATTTGAAAGTGACGGTCGATATACGTACGTAGACGCATCTGTCTTCCATACTTCATTCTTATGGTTCCTATGTGAGGTGCACGTATCAAATAAACTCAGACACTTGCCCTTTTTCATCATCAATACTCTGATACTTCCCGTCACGAAATTCTCTGCTGTGCCTAACTTTTCATCTCACAGTAGCAATCGCAACATACGTCCTCAGTTAATTGCTGGCTGTATTCCAATTTGTGTCTTCCTCTACCGTATTTACCCTCTGCAGTGTCCATTAATCCCACGGAAGTTATTCCCTCGTTTCTTAACAGATGTCCTATGTTCTGTCCCTTCTTCTTGTCATCTCTCTTCTGTTCCGGTTTCCCACAGTCCATATTTCACAACAACATAACGCTGTCCGCCAAAGGTACATTCTCAGAAATTTCTTCCTCAAATTAAGCCCTATGTTTCATACTAATAGACTTCTCTTGGCTAGGAATGCACTTTTTGTCTGTCTTAGTATGCTTTTTATGTTCTCCTTGCATCATAGGTTACTGTGCAGCATAGGTAGCAGAATTTCTTAACTTCATCCTACCTCGTGATTACCTTAAGCAGTTTAGGTTGCTCTACAGGCTGAGTAACTACGTTCCTATAGGTTCGAAACACACTGTACATTCCTCCAATATTAACATGACAATTGCTTTTGCTACAAGGAACTCAACAATAGCAGCACCACAAAGAATGAACAGACAAGAAATAGAGAAAAGAATGAAGACAGTCTTCCGTACTGGACTGGAATCTGGCACTATATAGTCAGTAGCAAAATGAGAGTTGTAATTTGGTGTAACACCAGCATTTCATATTCCGGTCAACACAGTCAGAAGTTTTCTCTAAATCTACAAATGCTATGAACGTAAGTTTGCCTACTTCTATCGACTTACGAAGATAGTGCATGGAGTTAGCAATCCCGTAACTGTCCCTACACCTTTGAGAAACCTTATTGCTCTTCATGTGTCAGCTTCACCTACATTTTCTACTTTTTTTATTTTTGGGAACAAAGTTCTGACTGCAAAACGAGTGCACAAAGCAAGTGTAACTACGGCGGAATTAGTGTGAAGTGAACTAGTAAGATATTTTATGAGATTAAGAGTGCAAGAAAATCTATTGTAAAAACAGAAAATTGAGTTCACAAGTGAAAAAAATGAAATAATCACTGAGCAGACGCCAACGGATTTAAAAAAATGTGAAATGGAGGATCAGAGGCCAGTCAACACATATGATACATTACAAATGAAAACGGAACTCTTCTGATGAAAATCCCGTTAATTTTTTGGATGTGTAAATCAGAGAAAGAAACTTAACTGATGCTAAGGAAGATGTCTAACCAGAGAAACATATTAAAAACAAACGAGGATCGACTAGTTTTCAAAGACACTTCAGGCGATTGTACGGCCGATATGCACAATGGAAATACTCACTTACACTGAGATGACAAAAGTCATAGGATACCTCCTAATAGCGTTTCGAACCTTTTTTTGCACGGCATGGGGTTGAAGTTCGACGTGGCGTGGCCTCAAGAAGTCGTTGGACGTCCAATACAGAAATACTGAACCATGCTCTCTCTACACCCGTCCAAGATTTCGAATGTGTTGCTGGTGCAGGATTTTGTGCACAAACTGACCTCTCGATTATATTCTATAAATGTTCGGTGGGATTCATGCCGGGCGATCTGGATGGCCAAACCATTCGCTCGAACTCTTCAGAATATTCTTCAAACCGGGTGCAATGGTGCATTATCAGCCACAAAAATTCCATTGTTGTTTGGAGATATGACGTTCATGAATAGCTGCAAATGGCCTCCAGGTAGCCAAACATAACCATTTCCAGTCAATATTTGGTTTAGTTGGACCAGAGGGCTGAGTGCATTCCCTGTAAACATAGTATGTACGATCATGGAACCATCACCAGCTTGCACATTGTCTTGTTGACAACTTGGATCCATGGCTTCATAGGGCCTGCAACACACACGAATCCTACCGTCAACTCTTACCAACTGAAATCGGGACTCATTTGGCCATGTGACGTTTTTGCAGTCGTCTAGGCTCCAACCATTATGACCACGAGCCAGGAGAGGCGCTGCAGGCGATGTCGTGCTGTCTGCTGCCCTAGCCCATTAATGCCAAATTTCGCCGCGCTGTCCTAACGGGTACCTTCGTCGGACGTCCCACATCGATTTCTTCAATTATTATAAACAGTCTTACTTGTCTATTAGCACTAACAACTATATGCAAACGCCGCTGCTCTCTGTCGTTAATCGAAAGCTATCAGCCACTGCGTTAACCGCGGTGAGAGGTAATGCCTGAAATTTGGTAATCTCGGCACACTCTTGACACTGTGGATCTCGGAATATTGAATTCCCTAACGATTTCCGAAATGAAATGTCCCATGCGACTATCTCCATCTACCATTCCACGTTCGAAGTCTGTTATTTTCGTCATGGCCATAATCATGTCGAAAACCTCTCCAAATGAACCACCTGAGTACTACTGATAGCTCCGAAAATGCACTGCCCTTTTATAACTTGTGTACGCGATACTGCAGCCACCTGTTTACGTTGATATCGCTATCCCATGATTTCTGTCATCTCAGTGTGCTGGGAAAATGAACTCCCCCTCCTTTCCTGCCCGTATGTCCACAGTGACGTTCCTACACAGTGAAATACTTACCTGATGCTAGCTTAAATCACAATTATATAATTGCATTAAACTTCCTGATAGTCACAGAAAGGATCTGAAGGCTTACCCTAACTAATAACATGGGCAATTGCTTATTGACAAATACGGTGAAATGTTCTAAGGAGCAGAAATAATGGCCTTTCGGCCTGTAAAAGTCACACCTGTTCCCACCCCCACAACCATGCCAGACTGCAGATATGAAGCACAAAATAGTAAGGATTGCTGAAAAGTATACGCTCCGAAATTTTTATGTGAAAACTCTCACAGTTTTTCAAATAAAACGGACTTTATTAACATTCTACATTTTTATTATGTCTACCTGTATATTTATTTCTGAACATAGTCACCCCGGCAGCGAACACATTTCTCCCAACGAGAGACCAGTTTGTTGATTATGTCACCGCAGAACATTGACTTTCTTGACGGAGCCACAACCTCACCGTTAATTGCACCGCTACATCACTACCAAAGTGAAGTCCTCGACGGTATTCTTTAAGTTTGAGAAAGAGACAAAAATTGGATGGGGCCAAATCGGGGTTGTATGGAGGATTACCGATGAAAGTGAACGCAAGGTGTCAGATTGTTGTTGGAACGCCTTTGTGTAGTCTGGCATTGTAATGCTGATGGACAGCGTGGTCCACGTGTGTAGGAAGCCGTCGAATTCGAAGCTCGATTACAGCGCACTATTTCTCATGCGCCGACATAGTTACGTTACACACCGCGATATTACAAGCTACAGTTCGGAGCCCTCTAGCAGCAGAGGGCTGCAGATACATAGACACATAGAATAAAGACGAAGATAGTCAATAACGTTTGTTTTATTCAATAATCTTTAAGAATTTCCACATAAAAAAATCGGAGGCATTAATTTTCAGTGAGCCCTCGTATCTCATGAGATGCACAGAAAATTCTACCACAATATGAGACCGATTGGTCGAAATTGCAACGCCAAGTGAATCAGTAAACAAGTATGTTCATACTACTCAACTACAGATACAGTATGTATGTAAATGTATGGCGGGCCAACAGGGGTCAGTGCTGTTGAAAGTTAACTGCTCAACACACATACGTCTGCTTGCTGCAGCGTCCAGAAAAAAGACTCATATTAGAATGATGTGGACGTCGTCTCTATTCGCCGGAAGTCGTGGCATCACATCACGTTGGACGCTGGTTAACGGAACTAAGGATTGGGGGTGCAAGCCTTTTCGGGTAACAGTTCTTTCGGTTAAGCCATGAGCATTTAATAGGTGCGACAGTGTTTTGTATTGTAATTACAGTAGTACTGAAAAGTTTCGAAGGTGAAACGAAATCTCTTTGTAGGTTATATTTAAAGAGTGACAATTATTAACCTATTAAAAAAAAGAAAACATGAAATAATTACAGACTACAGCGTGCACAAACTTTGTTCAACATGTAAACGTCCCTGCAGATATTCGGATTTAGGTTATGACATTGTCGACGTGCCTGCCACCATTGGTGCTGATGTGGCGCAGACATATAGCGATATATCGATGCTGTCGATGACCTCTTTAATGGCTGTTTTCGGTTCAGAAATGGTTTTGGGGCTATTGTTGTACGTCTTGTCTTTCATATTGCCCCACAAAAAGAAGCCATATGAGTTCATATTCGGGGAATTTGATGACCAATCGAGGCCCATGCCAGTGGCCTTTAGGTACCCCAGAGCCAGAATGCGGTCCCTAAAGTGCTCCTCCAGGACATCAAACACTCTCCTGCCTCGATGGGGTCGAGCTCCGTCTTGCATGAGCGGCATCTTGTCGAAACCAGGGTCGCTTTGGATAATGTGGATGAAATCCCCTTCCAGAACCTTTGCACACCGTTCGGTAGTCGCCGTGCCATCAAGGAATATTGCACCGATTATTCCGTGACTGGACATTGCGCACCACACAGTCACCCGTTGAGGGTGAAGAGATTTCTAGATCCCGAAATGCGGATTCTCAGTCCCCCAAATGCACTAACTTTGCTTATTGGCGAATCCATCCAAAGGAAAGTGGGCTTCGTCGCTTAACCAAACCATGCATGCGCATACTAATACTGTCATGCCCCGCTGGCAACCCTGCAGTTTTAACGTTCTAAGACAAACCGTTCAGAAGTTATGGCGATTTTATTTCATTTAGTTCAATAATTGTCATCCTGTATTTTCTTGATTAAAGCTAAAGTGAGACTTTTTAAGATTCCTGTACAATAATGTACAGCACTCTACATCTAACAGTTTGTAACATATGAATTACTCATTCTAAAAACTCACTAATTTTTTATTGTTTCTTATGTCCCTCTATTCGTGTTCGAGCCTCGATGATCCTCTATCGTTTCATTAGATGTACGTCAGCCTTCGTTGACTCACTGCATATTCAACAAATCTTAGAGCAACCTATAATAACAAGAACACAAGTACAGTAATTTCTGTGTCATACTATGTCCTGTTGGCCTCTGAAACATAAATTCCTGATATAGCTTCATCTGTAGTGCTCGAAAACCTTGGTCACTCTGTCACTCGAGTCACCTACTTCGGGCTCTTCGATAGCATCAGCATTTGACTATAACACTGTTTATTCGATTTCTTGGTTCTTAAAATCTTGAAAATAGTCTGCGAGAGCTCACTCATCCAACTCACACGTATCCATGTCTTCACATTCGGAAATTCTTTTAACCATACCTGTGAAGTTCCCAAAATTTTCTGTTCCATTTTCTTCAAGCCCATCACACAGATTTTTCGAACTTCTTTGACGATTTTCTACTTTCACTTTACTCCAGGCTTGCGCACCCTAATTGATTTTGTGGTTCATATTTACTGCATTTAGTTCATCATACATGTTTTTCTGTGGCATGTCAGCACATTCCAGGATTATCTGTGAATTATTGAACTAAAATCACTCGGAAAATTTCAAATTTGTTTTTCTTTAGAATGTGAGTTGCATGGATCTGAGCGGAAAGACTGGTTTTTAAGTTCTGAACTTCGCGTGCGGTTACCTTGTTAGACTTGTGGGTCAGTTGGTGGCAAAGAAAGTCTAGGCCTCGCGTTCACCTCTTCCCGCTAACCAGAGCCCAGCACATCTTCGACTCGAATTATTTCTGTACAGTACTGGTTTCTGAATTATTTTTGTGCTGTTTTCGGAAGCATTTCAGATAACACTGGTTACGGTTGACCCGAGTTCGATTTCCCGGGTTTTTCTTGCACTTCATATCATTGTCGATATAGTCACTAGCGACTGACACAGTGTGCACTAAATTTGCCCAGTAACGTACCGTTTCCGAGCTACAGCCGTTTGAAAACATGTTTGCTGGGTAGATTTGCAAAAGGTAGTCGTGGGGGACGGTGGGCGGGGGAGGGGGGAGTGGGGTTAGTACTTACGTCGGATCGGCTGACGTCATTTGACGTCAACCCTACCTATCTGACCCAGTTCCAGTTTCATTCACGTGCCTGTCAGTGTCAGAGCAACATGGTTGACTACAAGTTTTCAGAAGACACCGACATGATTCTTCTGTATGACGAAGCTCAGGGTAATGCAAGAACTGCCCGTAGCCTTTATCAATATCGCTATTCACAATGTCCATCGCATACCATTTTCGCCACACTACGCAACGACTGCTACCACGCTTGACTGTGGTACTCCAAGGAGAGGCCTTACAACCAAATTGGGAGAGACAATACTGCATCACGTTGAAGAAAATCCGTGAACGAATACCCGAGGAATTGCGCATGCAATGGATGTTGCTCCCAACGTCGTCTGGTATGTTCTACATGACCAACAACTACATCCATACCACCTCCAAGGGATACAGCTACCAGTGCCAGCCGATTTTGCACCATATGTTGTTCCGTTCGCAGTTTCTGCTCCTCTGCTTCAATAAGCCCCAAGTTTTTTCACGGCGCATTCTCTTCACAGATGAATGTAAATTTACTAGGGATTGTGTTCTCAGCTCTCGAAATACCAAAGTCTGGGCACACGAGAAGCTACATGGCACGCATGTCCAGGGTTTCCAACACAGATCTGTTATCAAAGTGTGGGCAGGTAGTTTGGACGGTCATATGACTGGACAGCACATGTTTCCACCCAAGCCCACGAGTCTCATCTACTTGACCTTCCTGTAAAAAGTATTGGGCATGTTATTGCATGCTGTGCCGTTGAATGTCCACCCAGACATGTGGCAGGTAGTTTGGATGGTCATATGACTGGACAGCACATGCTTCCACCCAAGCTCGCGAGTCTCATCTACTTGACCTTCCTATAACAAGTATTGGGCATGTTGTTGCATGCTGTGCCGTTGAATGCCCATCAAGACATGTTGCTTCAGCAGTATGCGTCAGTGATTTGGACACAGATAGAGAGGCCGAAGTAGTCCAGTCGCATGACCTCCACTGTCATAGGGTTTGACTCCATTGGACATTTTCCTCGGGGGGACGAATGAAGGGTTGGCTTATGAGACTCCTGTAGGCGCAGGGGAGGATCTGGCTGTACGAGACGAGGTCACTGCAGGACAGATTGCAGAGACGCCAGGTGTGTGCAACATCATTAGTAGATACAGGGTGTGGACAGAACTTGGTGCTCGCCACATCGAGCCTTACCTGTATGTTAAAGGGGGCTTAAGTTAAGCTGTAACCAATAGCGTTGGTTGATTAAGTTCCTTATTTTGCTTTGTGACGTAAGAGGGATCACGACACCAATGCAACCGCTCCGGAGGATGTGCTAAAGAATAATTCAGATACCTCAACGAATCTATCTCTGAAATATACAACACGATATACTGACCATTGGATGTACTACAGAATGATTTTACGTCACTTTAACGAATCTATCTCTGATATGTACTAAGGAATGATTTAACGTCTCTTTAGCTCGCTACACAAATACACCAACTCTTAGGCGATAAATTGTAAAGTACGGATATATATCGCATTCCACCAGCGAAAGAGATCCGTTGACTCTATGAATTGTAGCTGCTCGTTGGAGAGTTAAACCTAAAGCAATACGGAAAAGTGCATGACACCCTGTTACGGTACGCGATCGAGAATAGACTTGTACAGACCTTGAACAAAATTGTAATTCATTGTTTTCCTACATTAATGGCAAATTTATTTTACTTTGTTATCATGACGACTGTGTTAAAAGTATTCAAAAGGACAGACTGTGATTTTCGTCAAGGATATAACAAAGTATTGAAAAGATATTTAAATAAGTTTCATTTTATAAATGAAGCTTTTCCAAGAGTGAACATACGAGCAAGGCATCTGTAGGACCTTCAGACATTTGGTTCGTGATATTTGCTGACGAATCTGCATCACGGTCTTAGCATACACCGGGAAGTGTTTTTACGGGTGACTGAAATACTCTGCTGTCCGGCTACGCGTCGTCGAACAAAATGATAACCGAATTGGGCTCCATACAAAGTTCTAAATTTGACCAGAGCGGTGGATTCCTGTAGCTGCTCCCACGCAACGATATCGTCGAGCACCGTTAATTACTGTCTTGCTGTTCTTGGCAGAGACTATTGAATTTTCAACGACATTCAGAAAGGAGTCTAATCAAGAGCATTCTGGACAGCAAAGCGAATTTGTATTTTCTCTGAACAGATAATAACGAACGATGATGACCTTCCCTCTCATGGAATAATTTAAATTCATGGAGGTTGCATATGACGAGGGTCACTCCAAAAGAAATGCACACTACTTTTTTTAAATCCATCATTTATTCTACATATTTGAAAGTTTTATAGTGTGTAGATACATCATTTAGGAACAATATTTTCATTTCTCCACATAATTTCCATCCCTCTCAACTGCGTTACGCCATCTTGGAACCAGCGGCTGTATATCCGCACGGTAAAATTCCGGACCAACCTGTTGGAGCCACTGTTTCGCAGCGTGCACAAGGGAGTCATCATCATCTTCAAACCTTCTTCCATGAAGAGAGTCTTTCAGTTTCCCAGAGAGATGATAGTCACATGGAGCCAGGTCAGGACTGTAAGGCGGGTGTTTTAGTGTTGTCTATCCGAGTATAGTGATTGCTTCCATGGTTTTTTGACTGACATGTGGCCGTGCATTGTCGTGCAACAGCAAAACATCCTGCTTTTGCCGATGTGGTCGAACACGACTCAGTCGAGCTTGAACTTTCTTCAGTGTCGTCACATATGCATCAGAATTTATGGTGGTTCCACTTGGCATGTTGTGCACAAGCAAGAGTCCTTCGTAGCCATAACGTTTCCAGCAGAAGGTGTGGTTCTGAATTTTTTTTCTTGGGTGAATTTTAATTATGACGCTCCATTGATTGCCTCTTCGTCTCTGGTGAAAAATGATAGAGCCATTTGACAATTCTTCCAAGGAATTCATCTCCACAGTTTTCGTACTGTTCCAAAAGTTCGCTGCATACCGTTTTTCTTGTTTCTTTGTGAGCGACTGTCAATATCCTGGGAACCGACCTGGCACAAACCTTTTTTAACGCCAACACTTTCAGTATTCGTTTTCGCTGCACAGGAATTCTATGACAGCACGTTGCTTCTGACGAGCGTCAAGTGTAGCAGCCATCTTGAAGACATGAAGTGACGGCGCCACTCACGGGAACAGGTTGAACTAAGTTTGAAAACAAGCGGGAAGGATGTATCTACATAGGGTGACCAGACGTCCGGATTAATACGTACATGTCCTCCTTTTTAGCTCTTTGTCCGGGGTCTGGGCGGATTTTTACAGTGTCCGGTTTTTTCGCAAAGTTAAGCGTAATACAGTTAAATTTACAGTTCGTTCCGTTCTATTGCTATTTTCTTAAATACTTTAAGAATTGGCACAACCTTCGTGATAAGCACGCGCGAAGGCGGTGTTAGTAGGTGGCACCAGGATCGTCGATGTTATCGTTGATCTACCTACAAGCGAATGCAAATATCGATTATTTAAAATTTTCGTTTCGTATCTTCGCTTTGTATTGGCTTGGTTTCCTGTAGTGCAAGTGTGATTGGTGAGTGTAATTTTTAGCCGAGTGAGTTACGTAAAATATTTGGCTATGCCTAAACGAAAGAGTACATTTTCTGATGTCCTTTCCTGCAAATATCCGGCTTTAAGAAAGGGAGAAATGAATTTGAAGCGGAATGTAAGATGTGTGGAGCTGGTTTGTACGTCTCAGTGGCCAATAAAGGTAAGAAATAACTCGACAGATTAACTGTTATGGTTTTGTATCATTGTTTCATAGTCATTCAATTTATCTGTATTCGGAAGGTTAAAGTGCAATTTACATGTCGCCAGCTTCTGCTTGAATTGTAGATGTTGGTAGCAGTGTGTCGAATGAAGGGAGGTAAATGGTCTTACGTTTTTCGCTTTGTAAACACTTCCGTGTTGTTGACATAACAAAACAATTGACGCCACACTGTCACCACAATCAATGTTTTTAATTTTTTCATATTGCTCATTTAACCACCACCTGACCGTCAGTAACAATTAACTACTAGTTTTACCGGTAATTCCCGGCAGTCACATGAGTTGCCCAAAGCTGACGGGTGGTATCCTCATCTGCAGTTGACCCGTTTGATGTGTCTTCTTTTTTGTTCCTTTGTCCTCCTTTTTGAAGCTGTTAGTCCTCCTTTTTAAACAATTGCATCTGGTCACCCTATATATACACACTGTAAGATTTTCACACATGCACAATGGAACTGTTTTTTACAAAAATAGTGTTCATTTCAATTGGAGTGACCCTCGTAGTTAACTTCGAAATTACTTACTTCAGTCCATTATTTCCTTCAGGTATAGGAGTAATGATTCAACTGACAACAGTTGATTATTTATCTAATCCTCCGGCAAGCTTTGAACTAAAATTAAAGGTATATTTTCCAAGATGTTTTCGAATCGCTTCTGTACTAAAACGGTACCTTTCCGGACATGGGTTCCAATTCAAACTCCTGAAAGTTTGTCAGGGGAATTCTAGAGTCCCCTGCACAAACTGTCTACGAATAATTTACACTATGTGGATGGATGAGGAGCGTGTATACACGCACACCATTCGAAGTACCTGGTGATCAAAAAGTCAATATAAATTTGAATATTTAATAAACCACGGAATAAAGTAGATAGAGAGGTAAAAATTGACATACTTGCTTGGAATGACATGGGGTTTTTTTAGAACAAAGAAAAACACCCCATATTGCTAGACGCGTGAAAGATCTCTTGCGCGCGTCGTTTGGTGCTGATCGTGTGATCAGCCGGCACTTTCGTCATGCTTGGCCTCCCAGGTCCCCAGACCTCAGTCCGTGCGATTATTGACTTTGGGGTTACCTGAAGTCCAAGTGTATCGTGATCGACCGACGTCTCTAAGAATGCTGAAAGACAACATCCGACGCCGATGTCTAACCATAACTCCGGACATGCTTTACAGTGCTGTTCACAACATTATTCCTCGACTACAGCTATTGCTGAGGAATGATGGTGGACATATTGAGAATTTCCTGTAAAGAACATCATCTTTGCTTTATCTTACTTTGTTATGCCAATTATTGCTATTCTGATCAGTTGAAGCGCCATCTGTCGGACATTTTTTGAACTTTTGTATTTTTTTTTTGTTCTAATAAAACCCCATGTCATTCCAAGCAGGTGTGACAATTTGTACCTCTCTATCTACATTATTCCATGATTTATTCAGTTTTCAAATTTATACTAACTTTTTGATCACCCGGTATAACACTCGGCTACTCTGCCGAACGAGCATTTGGCGGTCCCTTTTAAGCGCTGACTCGGAGCGGAGAGCGGGAAGACGTGGGGCGCCCTGCGACTACCGGCGGGCCCACAGCGGTCGGAGGTGAATAGCGGCGGCGGCCTCGTGTTTCCGACGTGCTGCGTTATCAGCGCCGGTGGCAGCGCGGCGTCGACGTCTGCGGCATCAGCGGGTGACGGGGGCGGCCCGCGTTATCGGCCGGCCGGCGCGCTGCCACACTGCCGCTGACAGCAAAGGGCGCGCCGCCTGCCCCACGCTGATAACGCACTGCCGCACCCAGTCGGGACCGGCGCGCCTACCCTAGGTGGCCGGCGAGAGGCGGCCGCACGCGTCTTACCGCGCGGCGCTCTCTCAGGGGCACCGCACAGTGTCAACACAGGCACGTTCTGCTGTGCTTCAGCTTTGTGCAGGCGTTGTCGCTGAACTTGGCTGTTCGTTACGTCCGCGCTAAAGGCGTTTCTAGCCTCACAAGTCGCAAAAATCCCCGCGGGGATGAATTGCCCTCAAAAAAGAAAAAAAATTTGGCAGGGCACCTCTTTAAGATCCAACCTCTAAATGTTTGTGTACAAAGTTCAAAGTTAAATGGATAACGTGAAAAGTGCGGCCCTAGGCATAACTCTTAAAGTGCTCCCTACCACTATAAAAAAAAAAAATGGTTCAAATGGCTCTGCGCACTGTGGGACTTAACATCTATGGTCATCAGCCCCCTAGAACTTAGAACTACTTAAACCTAACTAACCTAAGGACGTCACACAACACCCAGTCATCACGAGGCAGAGAAAATCGCTGATCCCGCCGGGAATCGAACCCGGGAACCCGGGCGCGGGAAGCGAGAACGCTACCGCACGACCCTACCACTATCTAAGAGGCGTAATATGTTTGTGATGGTCTTGAGCTGATTGTATACTGATGGTAAGAAATTACAAAACCAAGGAGCTGAGCGACATAGACGATAGTTGGTAGGTGTGCTTCTACATCTGAAAGATGACTATTCCAGTTTCACGTCAGTACGAGGATGAATTTCCCTTAACCACCATAAAAAAATTTAAAAAATCGTGGGCAGGCCACCTCTTTAAGATCTAATCTCTAAACGCTTGTGTACAAAGTTAATTGGATAACGCGAAAATTGTGGCCCTAGGCATAAGTCCTCCCTACCGCTATCTGCGAGGCGTAATATGTTTGTGATGGTTTTGAACTGATTGTGTACTGATAGTAAAAAACTGCAAATCCAAGGAGCTGAGTGACATAGACCATAGTTGGTAGGCGTTTACATCTGGAAGATGACTATTCCAGTTTCACCTCAGTCGCCTAATAGTGGCGCTAGCAGTCCCACTGTGAGTATGCAAATCATATTTACTTTAAACATACTCTGTAACGATCACGATCGTCAGTTGCCTTTCAGATTGGACATGGTGAGTTGATCTTAGTCAAGAATGTCTTTAAGGTTGTATGACGTGTATATTTCTATTGCCTATTGTCAAACCACAATTTATGTTAGTCTGTGTCGCCTGGCCACCAAGAGCTGTTGCAGGACGATTGATTCACGGATCCAGTTATACGGCTCCTTTCGTGTACAGCGATTTTACGACTATGACGAATGGGGCCTGAAGATGGCATCAATGTAATACCGAAACTGGTAGCACATAGAAGTTCATAAAATAAAATAAATTTCTATAAGACACACGGCTGTTGGTAATTTTTGCAATAAGAAATTTATGGAAGATATTTAGATTTTATTAATAAGATTAAGTAGGAATAATTAATATTTGACACTTTGGAAATAATTGTGGTAGCAGGGAATGTCTGCACCAAAGTATTGTTGGCGGGAGAGACCGCACATTGATATAATTTTAAGAAGGGCGGGAGAGACAGCGTATGGATACATTTTAAGAAAAGAGCGGGAAGGACCGCGCATTGATACATTTTGTAATGGTAGCAGGGATTGTCTGCACCAGAAAGAATTGTTGGCGGAAGAGACCGCACGTTAGCGTTCGTAGGAAGTCAGTAGTAAGTGAGATGTGAAGCGAGTCGGTAGCAGGTCTGAAGCGAGAGGTTGAGAGGAGCGGTGTGCCTGCCAGCCAGCAGCTATGAATTACAAGAAATTATAAACGGATGTACAGAGACAACTATTAACATCAGAAGAACTAATATTATTGAATGCCGGCCGGGGTGGCCGAGCGGTTCTAGGCGCTACAGTCTGGAACCGCGCCACCGCTACGGTCGCAGGTTCGAATCCTGCCTCGGGCATGGATGTGTATAATGTCCTTAGGTTAGTTAGGTTTAAGTAGTTCTGAGTTCTAGGGGACTGATGACCTCAGATGTTAAGTCCAATAGTGCTCAGAGCCATTTGAACCATTTTATTATTGAATTGTTTTTTGTAGAAACTCAAGACTACTGAAGGTATGTTTGCGCAATGCTAGTTGTAAGATTATTGTAAAAAGTAAGACACATTTGAACGTTTGTAAAATCATTTCATTGCCAACAGTAAATATTTGCAGAATCATTTTCAGAATATAATTCATTTTTACCAGCAATATTGCATTACTGATTATAATCCATCCTAAAAACCATCAACGTAAAACTTTGCAAAATTTTATTGTTGTCAAGACAAAGTTTACTATGAATTACGTAATTACAATCAAATTAATTGAAGAATAACGTCAGCTTTGCTATGAAAGAATAACGTCAGCTTTGGTAATAAATACAGCCACTTATTATGACAGCCCATCAGCAGCTAATAGAGTATAGTAAAACAGGGTAAGTATATTCATGTAGCAGTTCGATGTAGCAGTCAGATGGCTATCCAGTAACAGTAAAAAAGGTAACGTAAAGTTTTCGGTTACTGCAGGTAACGACTGAGGGCCACGACGACGACATATTCTATGTTTCGTCGAAATAATCAGCAAATCACTTTTAATAAGCAGCATTTAAATTTGTATGCGAAGATTTCACTTATCATTATTGAGAAAGAGAATTAATTTTAAACGGAAGATTTCATTTGTTGTTATTAAGCAAGAGATAGAAATCCTAAGGGAAGGCTTCATAGGTTATTGTAGAAGAGAAGGTTGCGTAACAAAAGAGATGTAGAGGAGACGGGAAGGTTTCAAGGTGACAAAATCTCCATTATAAACACCTCACTGAGTTTGAGTGAGATCGTGTAGCACGGCTGCGTGAAGCTGAATGTTGCTGTTGTGATATTGCAGAAAGATTTGGCAGGAGTGTAGCCACTGTACATAATTGTTGGCAGCGGTTGCCACGGGAACCCAGTACGTTGTCCTCAATGGTGAGTGTTCATCAGAGATGAGGGTAGCATCTGGAGTGCCCCAGGGAAGTGTGGTAGGTCCGCTGTTGTTTTCTATCTACATAAATGATCTTTTGGGTAGGGTGGATAGCAATGTGTGGCTGTTTGCTGATGATGCTGTGGTGTACGGGAAAGTGTCGTCGTTGAGTGACTGTAGGAGGATACAAGATGACTTGGACAGGATTAGTGATTGGTTTAAAGTAAGGCAGCTAACTCTAAATATAGATAAATGTAAATTAATGCAGATAAATAGCAAAAAGAATCCCGTAATGTTTGAATACTCCATTAGTAGTGGAGCGCTTGACACAGTCACGTCGATTAAATATTTGGGTGTAACATTGCAGAGCGATATGAAGTGGGACAAGCATGTAATGGCAGTTTTGAGGAAGGCGGATAGACGTCTTAAGTTCGTTGGTAGAATTTTGGGAAGATGTGGTTCATCTGTAAAGGAGACAGCACATAAAACACTAATACAACCTATTCTTGAGTACTGCTCGAGCGTCTGGGATCCCTATCAGGTCGGATTGAGGGAGGACATAGAAGCAATAGAAGCAATTCAGAGGCAGGCTGCTAGATTTGTTACGGAAATGCTTCAGGAACTAGGGTGGGAGTCTCTGGAGGAAAGGAGGCGTTCTTTTCGTGAATCGCTACTGAGGCAATTTAGAGAACCAGCATTTGAGGCTGACTGCAGTACAATTTTACTGCCGCCAACTTATATTTCGCGGAAAGACCACAAAGATAAGATAAGAGAGATTAGGGCTCGTACAGAGGCATATAGGCAGTCATTTTTCTCTCGTTCTCTTTGGGAGTGGAACAGGGAGAGAAGATGCTAGTTGTGGTACGAGGTACCCTCCGCCATGCACCGTATTGTGGATTGCGGAGTATGTATGTAGATGTGGGAAATACCGTCGTAAGGCCGGGTGCCGGACGGCTACGTGGATTTACCGACAGGGAAGAGAATTGTGTCTGGCGTATGGCCTTGGCGCATCGTACTGCATCTGTAGCAGCAAATTGAACAGCGGTTGGCACCAAGTGACACAACCAGTTTGTTACAAATAGGTGACTTGAAGGATAGCTCCGAGCCAGACGCGCTGTAGCGTGCATTCCACTGGCCCCAAACCACCACGATCTGCGACTTCAGTGGTGTCAAGTGAAATCTCATTGGAGGGCAGGGTAGAGGTCTGTTGTTTTGTGATGGAAGCTGGTCCAGCCTTGGTGCCAGTGGTGGAAGTGTGCTGGTTAGAAGAAGACTTTTTGAGGGCCTGCAACTAACTTGTCTGCATGCGAAGCACACTGGACCTACACCTGGGGCTATGGTCTGGGGTGCGGTTCCTTTTGACAGCATTCCGTTTGAACATTATTCCAGGGGGTGTTTTGCGACATGATAACGCTTGCCCACATGTCACTGTTTTAACCTAACATGCTCTACAGAGTGGCGACATGCTGCCCTGGTCTGTTCGGTCTGTCTCCAACCGAGGACGTATGGAACTCCATCGACCAGAATTCCATTGACATTCACAAATTGTTTTAGCCGTCTCTGTAGTGACTGATCAAGTACAACACGCATGGAACTCAATCCCACCAATTGACATTCGGCAAGCCGGCCGCTGTGGTCGAGCGGTTTTAGGTGCTTCAGCCCAGAACCGCGCTGCTGCCACGGTCGCAGGATCGAATCCTGCCTCGGGTATGGATGTGTGTGATGTCCTTAGGTTAGTTAGGTATAAGCGATTCTACATCTAGGGGACTGATGACCTCAGATGTTAAGTACCATAGTGCTTAGAGCCATTTGAACCATTTTGACATTCGCTACCTGTACAATACAATGAATGCACGTTAGATTGCTTGAATTCAACCTTCTGGCGGTTATACCGATTTTTAATGTACCAGCATTTCACATTTCCAATTAATCTCGCACTTATAGTAACCTGTCATCTTGTAATGTTAATCACTTAAATATGTAACCTACAAAAACGTATTCCCGAATAACATTGCTGTACATTAATTATTTTTTGGTCTTGCGATTTTTTTTCCGTCAGTATATCTCCCACGATATAGTATGGATTGCAAGCCTATAACTTAATGAATGTGAAACGATCGAATGGAAACAATAACTCAATAGTGACGTATATTAATGAACACATTCATGGTATCAACATATTAAGGAATAATCAAACTCTGCGATAGTTAACTCTGTTCGAATTTATATAAAGAGTGACTGTGTGTCTACTCTATCAGTTATTAACTCTTGCCCTTCTAAGAATTAACTCCCTCTAGATGTTTAGTATTAACTGGAAATTGGTGACTACAATTCAGAAGACTACACGTTAATTACCATGGCAAAGGAGATGACACGGGTGATCGTTATGGATTCCACATGTGTGAAATCACTCTAACTTCTCCTCTGGTGCTGAGCAAGCAAGAATGAGATGTGCTGAGCTACGCAGCGCAAACGTGCAGTCCCCTTTCGCGAAGGCAGAATCGTCAGACCTGAGTAAGACTCCAGTAGGCGACACCCTCTACCGTGCTGTTGCGCCAATTCGATCCAGACACTTTCGCGTCGTACGCGCAAGAGCTCCTCCGAAGCGGACACCTTTGTGTTCTGCCCGCCAGTCCTTCTCATACGACTCTCGCTTACGTCCTGCTTATTTCTTGCTACAAAAACGGTGTCAATCACCAACTGCATAAATTACGTAACACTGCGGTTCAACCACGATTCCTGAGAATCTCGCCAAAAATAGCGCTTCTTTTCCAGTCTCCGATGTCAACATGAAGACTCTCCGCTACCATCAACAACATTCATTTCAGCGCTGCGATTTGAAGTCACACTTCTTTACACCAACTACATATTTTCCCGTTAATGTTCTGAACCTCGCAACGGGGCTCGAGAAGTTCAGAGAGGGGCGTTATGAGGCTAGAGTTTTCGGTAGCCTGCGCTTTCTATGAGCGGTATTTGATAATCCTCAAAAGAAGTTAGAAAACATGAGCAATGCCCCTGACTCCTTCACACGGCGCCCTACTGCAGTGACTAGATCTTAGCCGCCAGCAGTCATTGTGAAAGGAAAACAACCTGCCGCCCCCTGGGGCTTTCTGCTCGTCCTCACTTCCTGGAATCTCACATCACTCAGTTGCAATCCCGTCCACCAGCAACCAAACTGCTCTCCAAAGCATTTCCTGTAGAGTGTTTGCACATTCGCACGCGCCACAAACATACATAACCCACTAAAAACCATCACCAAGTTAATGAAGAGAGACATTAAAATAACACAAGGCACCTTATTGCCAGTTATCATATTTTATAGCTTCAGTAACATTCTGCATGCCGAATTTCCCTGTTGCTTTCCTCAAAGTGATAGATAAAATATAATCAAATTATTAATGGAACCAGCACACGAAAGGCTTGCTGCGTTTCAAGGTAACAAATGTACGAGCGCGTACGACACATACCTTGCTATAGTAGCGTTACCTTCCAAGTAAACCAAAAAAATATGCTGTGTGTAAACAGCGACCGCACGTTGTAAGTACTAAATACCAGAGACTTTCACCAGCTGCGACATAGTCGCGTATGTCAACTGTGATCCAGAACTGTCAAATGTTTTTTATTCCAGTTTTTGATCACAATATCAGCTGATTTGACGATGACCGATTTCAGTCAGTAATTTCCATTCCCAGATCCATACTACACCATGCCCTAAAGCGATAAGGCCGTAATATGATTTGACGATGCCATTATGGCCTTATCACTTTAGAAAATAGTGTAGAAAAGATCTGAGGATGGTCATTGCTGACTGAAACGGGTCATCGCCAAAAGAATTGATATTGTAATCAAAGACT
Source organism: Schistocerca piceifrons (assembly GCF_021461385.2). Classification (NCBI taxonomy): domain Eukaryota; kingdom Metazoa; phylum Arthropoda; class Insecta; order Orthoptera; family Acrididae; genus Schistocerca; species Schistocerca piceifrons. The sequence continues at coordinate 349,317,627 of NC_060145.1, forward strand.
GGAACAAAAAACATCTACCAGAGACTGTGACTATTAGTTGACTTGCCTTGTCAGAGGGATTGGTTTCACATCCATGATTTACTGCCCGTGCATATTGGTTATGTGACTGTTCCTCTTTTTTCCAGAACTGCCCCGAAACTAATATAAAATCAGAATATAAAGACCCATTAGAGCCGAATAATGAATCAGTACTGAGAGTTGAAATACATGTTAGTACCAGTGACTGTCAGCAGTAAATTAATTTCAATTTTATTCATATTTTCACGATGTATAAGTATGAAACCATTTGGAAGCACACTGGTCGAGCAACGAGGCAATGTAGCCGTATAGAGGGACCATACCGCAGGTGTCTTCTCAGAACAGCGTGCCCGATGAGCCTTACGTCAATCTCGCTCACTTCATCAGACCTTCCTTTCCAGCTGCCGCAGCCGGACGCTGGGTACTCCATAGGCGACATAGATAAGATCTCCCACCTCCCAGCAGCGACTGTTTTAGACTTGAAGGTTGAAACAGACGAAATGCTGTTTTTAGCGAGCGCCAGGAAAGGCACTATTGTGAACAAATCGTAGACAGCTGTGTTTCTCTGGAACGTCCCAGATAACACCTGGAAAATTGGGATAAGGGTCATAGTTTGAAACCTCTTTGTAAGCATGGGACACCGCAGGAAGTTAGGTGCCCAAAAACGAAATCTTTGCGCAGTATAAGAACTGCCAAGATTGTTTAATATAAATAAACTGGAAGTCAGAGGAAGAAACTCGACTATGCGGCTGAGGTCCCACCTCACTGGTCACAGAAAGAGAGAGAAAGAGAGAGAGAGAGAGAGAGAGAAAGAGAGAGGCCCTTTTTCAGCACTAATTGATAGCATTGCTGGATAGCCGCCTGAAGAGGAACTCAGGGAAGGGGCAAGCGTCTTTTCAGGAATCGCTTTACCGGTCAGCAATCGGAATATCCGTAGCCCAACTACACCGAACAGAGTAAAGAACACCAAATTAAAAAAATACAAGTTTTCCTTTTAAGAATCAGTTCGTAGAAATTCATTCCATTCTCCGCTTTCTACTCTTCGACTAAGAAAAATCTCTGGGAGTCTTCACCAAAATATTTCTCCTCCACTGGCCTGCGATGCCGCCAGTGTCCATCTGCGAGCAGATGAGCAGAAGGACTCAGAAAGATTTCGGGCCGACTCAAATTTAGTTGCAGGAAAGGGATGTTGGTGCGCCGCCAATGACTGATTGTTCAACCACTTCAGTCTCTACAAACAGAGCGATATGGTGAGATTGAGCCGCAACGCCGAGATTTTCTGTAAGAGCAGTGAAACGTCCCCTTAGAAAAATTATGCATGACTGTGCTTAAACTGGCGCAACATTTTTAGTTGAACAGAATCTGACTTTCAATAATCCCTACAAAAGACTGGCCCTGACTAACATTAACCTATACCTTTCACAAATCACTTACCTCACAAAATTCTTCGTTACTCAAGCTACTGCAATACAGCGAACGCCACTACTGCCAGCTAAATAAAAGATTCAAACTACTGAAGGCACTAACTACTGATAGGCATAGTTAGCAAATGAAAGATTTTGATAGAGAACAAACAATGTATTTACCTTCATATTGTTCAAAAGTCATAATATATATAGCAGTTCATGACATCTAGTCTTACAAATTTACTGTCTCTGTCCAGATCATCCGCACTCAAAACTCCGCCATCTCACTCCCCACATCCACCACTGCTGGCGGCTCACCTCCAACTGCTCAGTGCTATGCGCTGTTAACAGCCAACTGCCCAACACTACAATAGCGAATATTACAACAATGCTAATGAGCCACAGACTGCACACAGCACAGTCAGTGATTTTCATATAGAGCGCTACATGGCGTTACCAACATAAAAACCTAAACAGCCTACTTACATAGCCCCCATGCTCCCCACAAAACTATTTACAAATTGTTTTGGGCAGTGGCCAATACAGATTTGAAAAAAATTTTCACAATTACGATAACAAAAAATCAAATGCACACACTTATTGATACAATGTTGGTCAAAAGCTAAAATTTTCTCACAGTCCATAAAGACAGTACTGATCATTCATCACAGTAAAATTGCAGTGTTTTGTTTTTTTTTGTCAATGTCTGAGCAGTAAAAGAAAATGCACACGGAATATGTAAGTAGGCTGTTTAGGTTTTTATGTTGGTAACGCCATGTAGCGCTCTATATGAAAATCACTGACTGTGCTGTGTGCAGTCTATGGCTCGTTAGCGTTGTTGTAATATTCGCTATTGTAGTGTTGGGCAGTTGGCTGTTAACAGCGCGTAGCGTTGCGCAGTTGGGGGTGAGTTTCCGCCCCAACAACACATATTACTTTAACAGCATTTATGGACTATAATAACTGACGGATTTAAATGTAATATGTAAATAACGTATAGCAAATGACATTCACAATAAGATTACATGCCATTTAATGGAGTACAGTTAAGGGTTAACGGCTTGCCTTGCGTCTGAATTCATTTAAATTTATAAAAATGCATATGGAAACAGGAACAACATCCAGTCGCATTCCAAACCAAGTCAAACTGGCTGGCGCACCTTCACTTCCACTCGGAGACATACACGGCACTAAAATACATTGCAGAATTCTTTAGTGTAGAAAAAGCGGTTCTGTCCGTCGCTCAGCTACGTGTTCACGTTGCTACACATGCAAAGTCAACTAAATAAGATTCATCGACTAGTCCTCATTAAATATTAGTCGGCTGTGTGTACTAGGAATTGATAGCTGTCTTTGAAATTTTTACTTCTCTTTCATGCATCTCGTAGTGGCTAACGAGCGAGTGCTATTCAATGACGTTGCGTCTGTTGAATTGAAAGATCGAGAAATCACATTATGTTTTTCGACACTCTCAGTAACGCAGCGAATACCACTGAAAACTAAAACACTACATTGATGGAAAAAATCGCAACACCAAGAAGGAATTGTGCGGCATAAACGGAAGTTGGTTGGCGTGTTCCTACATCTGAAAGATGGCGTCTGTTCAAATTTCGCGCCAGTCACATTAGTGTGGCGCTAGTAGCGCCATTATGAGGATACAAATAAGGTTTGCTTTAAATATACGGTGTAACGGGCGTGAGTGTTACTTTGAGATTGACGTGGCGAACTGATGTTAGTCGAGAATGTCCTTGAGGTGACAAAGACGCCATTATCAACACCTCACCATTATTAACATCCCACTGAGTTTGAACGATGTCGTGTAATAGGGCTGCGAGCAACTGGATATTCCTCATGCGATACCGCAGAAAGACTTGGCAGGAATGTAGCTACTGTACATGACTGATGGCAGCGGTGGTCGCAATAACGCACCGTCGCAAGAAGAGCGTGATCGGGACGGCCACGTTGTCGAGAGGGAAGACCATCGTCTACTGCATTGGGTTGGTTTTGGGGAAGAGACCAAACAGCGAGGTCATCGGTCTCATTGGATTAGGGAAAGAAGGGGAAGGAAGACGGCCGTGCTCTGTCAAAGGAACCATCCCGGTATCTTCCTGAAGCGATTTAGGGAAATCAAGGAAAAACTAAATCACGATGGCCGGACGCGGGATTGATCCGTCACCCTCCCGGATGCGAGTCCAGAGTGCTAACCATTGCGCCATCTCACTCGGTAGAGGAGAAGACCATCGCGCTCGGCGTATGGCTCTGGCGCATGGTATAGCTTCTGCAGCAGCATTTGAGCAGCAGTTGGCACCACTGTGACACATCGAACTGTTGCAAATTAGTTACTTCAAAGACATCTCCGAACCAGACACCCTGTAGCGTACATTTGCGACTTCAATAGTGTCAAGCGAGAGCTCGTAGGAGGGCAGGAGCCGGCCGGAGTGGCCGTGAGGTTCTAGGCGCTACAGTCTGGAGTCGAGCGATCGCTACGGTCGCAGGTTCGAATCCTGCCTCGGGCATGGATGTGTGTGATGTCCTTAGGTTAGTTAGGTTTAATTAGTTCTAAGTTCTAGGCGACTGATGACCTCTGAAGTTAAGTCGCATAGTGCTCAGAGCCATCTGAACCATTTGGAGGGCAGGATGGAGGTCTGCTGCGTTTTCTGAAGAAAGCTGGTTCTGCCGAGGTGCCACCGATTGCCGTGTTTTGATTAGAAGGAGGCCAGCTGGGAGCCTGCAGCAAACTTTTCCGCGTGCTAGACACACTGGACCTGCACCTAGGGCGATTTTGTATGACAGCAGGAGCACTCTCGTGATTATCCCACGTACCCCGACTGTAAATTTATACGTCAGACCGGTGATTCTACCTGCTGTGCTGCCATTCGTGAAGAACATGTTTTCCAACAGGATAACGGTAAACCACATGCTGCTGTTGTACCCAGACATGCTCTACAGAGTGTCGACATGTTGTCTTGCTGTTCTCGATCAACTCTAGCGTCATCCACAAACAGTGTTAACCGTCCTTCTATTAACCGAACGAGTGCAACAGGTATGGTACTCCCACAAACTAACATCCGGCACCTGTACAGCACAATGCATGCACTTTTACACGCTTGTATTCAACATTATGGTGGTTACTCCTGTTATTAATGTACCAGCATTCACGTTTGCAATGCATTATCTAACGCTTACAGTAACCCGGGATCTTACAGTGTTAACTGTGTTACCAAGACAAATACACTACTGGCCATTAAAATTGCTACACCGCGAAGATTTTGTGCTACAGACGAGAAATTTAACCGAAAGGAAGAAGATGCTGTGATATGCAAATGATAAGCTTTTCAGAGCATTCACACAAGGTTGGCGCCGGTGGCGACACCTACAGCGTGCTGACATGAGGAAACATTCCAACCGATTTCTCATACACAAACAGCAGTTGACCGGCGTTGCCTGGTGAAACGTTGTTGTGATGCTTCGTGTAAGGAGGAGAAATGCGTACCATCAAGTTTCAGATTTTGATAAAAGTCGGATTGTAGCCTATCGCGATTGCGGTTTATCGTATCGCGACATGGCTGCTCGCGTTGGTCGAGATCCAATGACTGTTAGCAGAATATGGAATCGGTGGGTTCAGGAGGGTAATAAGGAACGCCGTGCTGGATCCCATCAGCCTCGTATCACTAGCAGTCGAGATGACAGCCATCTTATCCGCATGGCTGTAACGGATCGTGCAGCCACGTCTCATTCCCTGAGTCAACATATGGGAACGTTTGCAAGACAACAACCGTCTGCATCAACAGTTCGACGACGTTTGTACAGCATAGGCTATCAGCTCGGAGACCATGGCTGCGGTTACCCTTGACACTGCATCACAGACAGGAGCGCCTGCTATAGTGTACTGAACGACGAGCCTGGGTGCACGAATGGCAAAACGTAATTTTTTCGGGTGAGTCCAGGTTCTGTTCACAGCATCATGATGATCGCATCCGTGTTTGGCGACACCACGGTGAACGCATATTGGAAGCGTGTATTCGTCATCGCCATACTGGCGTATCACCCGGCCTGACGGTATGGGGTGCCATTGATTATACGTCTCGGTCACCTCTTGTTAGCGTTGACGGCACTTTGAACAGTGGACGTTACATTTCAGATGTGTTACGACCCGTGGCTCTACCCTTCATTCGATCCCTGCGAAAGCCTACATTTAAGCAGGATAACGCAAGAGCGCATGTTGCACGTCCCGTACGCGCCTTTCTGGATACAGAAAATGTTCGACTGCTGCCCTGGCCAGCACATTCTCCAGATCTCTCACCAATTGGAAACTTCTGGTCAATGGTGGCCGAGCAACTGGCTCGTCACAATACGCCAGTCACTACTCTTGATGAACTGTGGTATCGTGTTGAAACTGAATGGGCAGCTGTACCTGTACACGCCATCCAAGCTCTGTTTGACTCAATGCCCAGGCGTATCAAGGCCGTCATTACGGCCAGAGGTGGTTGTTCTAGGTACTGATTTCTCAGGATCTATGGATCCAAATTGCGTGAAAATGTCATCACATGTCAGTTCTAGTATAATATATTTGTCCAACGAATACCCGTTGATAATCTGCATTTCTTCTTGGTGTAGCAATTTTAATGGCCAGTAGTGTATATTCCCCAAAATTCGTTACTCTACATTAATTATGTTTTGGTGTTGCGATTTTTTTCCGCCAGTGTGTACAGGTTCTCGTTGCAAAACTAATCGAAACATCGTCCTCTAGCAGTCGCTGAGGGAGTTTTGGAAGTGTGATTAAAGTTCCGCAGTGGCGATATGACCCATATTTTGTGTTCTGCTGCTGTTAATAAAATGTATTTAACGCCCGTTAAAGAAACTGGGTCTAATGCGGAGCAGTACTGGCGGAGTTATGGAACTAATTATGGAGATTCTTCGGGCGGAAGCGGCGTGCGGGCGAACTTTTGTGATTACGGGACGGTTGCTGATGAGTGCGGGCCCTGATTAACGCACCGCCTACACAACTGGCCCCGGCTTTCTTCAGCTGCGCTCGCCGAACTTCGCCATGTTGCAGCAATAAAAGAAGGACGCTGCGGATTACACGCTCTTAAGTGGATTACAGAAAATCATAACGCTAGGAGCAATGCGGGATGGCATTTCAGCTTCCGGGAATCCGATATTGCCTGCGCTGTTCTGAGTATGTGATAAACAGACATTAATGCGGTACTTTGTAGAGGTCACGTATTTTCCTCGGAGCGCCTTGCATACAATATTGTGTAGCACTTGAGGCAGTTCAAAAAAGAAGGAGAAACTATTGGGTGTCGTGTACTACATGAGTTGGAACCCTAACGTTCACTCAGTTCACAGATTTCCTTCTTTATACAAATCATGGTAGGTTTCGGGCCTTTCTATTCTAAATGGCCACATTTGCTTGTTGAACGGTGAATGGCACAGCGTATGGTATGCTGATGTGGTGCAGTCTAGTTTTCGACAAAGGACTTTTGATTTTTTCAAAAGGCTTTCTTTTGCTGGAAGACACACCAAGTGGCAAGTCCAATCGAGCTATGTTTTTATAGAGCCGGCAAGTCGCGAACGCTAAGAAGTATATGATTCACTGGACAAAACGTGGTCATAGGTATGTGAAGATGAAATAAAGAACCTGTCAGGATTTAAACAAAAATTATTAACTTAGTGACTGTTGGCTCTTCATCATACCATCGTAAATAATTGATTCGATTCATCAACATGGAAAATATTGGCAGTTTATTAGTTTTTTGTCGTACTAACTGTAATCGACGACTTTGGGCTAACTCTAATTGACAACTATAATTTTTGTTGGAAGAAGTAACGAATGAGGGTCAGTGCTTAATGTCGTGTCGGCGTTGAGATCATTAAGAGACAGAGAACGTATTCGGATTGGGGGAGGATGAGAAAGGACATCGGCCGTGTTCTTTCGAAGGAAGTTGTTTTGCATTTGCCTTGAGAGAAATCGCGGAAAATATAGCCTGCATGGTCAGACGGGATTTGAACATGTCGTTCCGAAGGACAGTCGCGGTACCTCGCTCTTCAGTTCACAGGCCTTAGCTTGAGAAAGAATTTCTGAAATTGTATATCTCGACAATAGCATTTTGTAAAAGTGAATCATAAACTTTTGCAGAACCGAAAATGAAGAGGAGCGAAATATTTGATATTTGGTTTTACAGAAGAATGCTGAAAATTGGTTGATAAGACGACAGATAAAATTCTTCGCACTACAGGCGAGGGAGGGAAACATATGGACACACTAGCTTGACGACATAACATGATAATAGCATATATATTAAACATAGGGCCATAACATCCATGTTACTGTAGCTAATCTGACTGGTTTGACATGGCCCACCACGACTTCCCTTTCTCTGTCAGTTTCTTCACCTCACAGTAACATTTACGTTTAACGTCCTCGGTTATTTGTTCTACTGATCTGTATGAATCAGGAGCAGTAAAACACGAAGAATAACCACTACTCGAGCAGCGATAGTACCGTCACGGCCTGCGGTGACACTCAGCAGCGCTGCTCAGGCGCTGTGGGAGTACTAGTTATCTTTCGGTTTTTCTGTCCCTCTTAATACACGTCGATGAAATGAATACCGCTCTGTACCAATTTTGGCGGACACGCCAACGTCCGCTGGAAATATTATTATTTTCTCTTTTTTAACGGGAAAAAAGCGACGCTTTCCGTAGACAATGGGCGCCGTATGAAAGACGTGATAAATAGTTTTTGTTCGAGCTGACTCTAGCTATATATTGCAAAAACAAAATTACAAATATCTCCAAAAATGTAAGAAGAAAGGCGTCTAACGGCCCTCAGGTGGGACGCCAATATGTATCTATTTAAATAGTGCTTAATATGTAAAACGGAAAAGAGGTTCCGCTACTGTGACCTTCCAGAGTGTTTCTTTTTATAAATTGAGACGTCTTAAAATGTTACTTGTGTGTGTGTGTGTGTGTGTGTGTGTGTGTGTGTGTGTGTGTGCCTCTGTACGGTGAAACAACGTAGGCGGAACGTGTGTTGTTCGTTGTACGGTGATCGCGAACGATTCGCAGAATTGGAGAACGTTGAGGCCGCGCAGAGTCGCCGCGAGGTCTCAGGCGCCATGCCACGGATTGCGCGGCCCCTCCCGTCGGAGGTTCGAGTCCTACTCCGGGTACGGTTGTGCGTGTTGTCCTCAGCGCAATTTAGTTTAAGTAGTGTAGGGACCGATGACCTCAGCAGTTTGGTCCCTTGGGAATTCACGCACATTTGAACATTTGAGAACCTGGAGCTAGCTGTTGCGTAGACACACCTTGTCTCCTATGATGGCGATGTTCTGTTATCTTGGTGGATGATGATTTCAGATACGGGTTTCTACATGCAGTTTATACCGAAAAATATTGGAGATTTTAAAGTTTTTCAGGAGAAAAATAAACTGTGGATGGAATGGAAAGCCGTGTCTGAAAGAATCATTCCCCATGGCAACATAGCATCGCGTTCATACTAGTCAAGGTCTTTCTACACAGCAGGTAGCTCCATCGTCTACATGGTGGCAATCAGCTACCATCACTGAATGACAAACAAGGTTGGCAGACATTTCGCCTACGGTCCATCAGCGTACAAACCCAAGCTTCTTGCCAAAGTGGTGACCTAGTGGCAAGCGCCGATGCCTGTAACTTTAAAGCTCTTTAGCGTCGTTGGATGAAGTTTCCGGACACGAGTTCCGTTCTCGATTTGATCCTCAAGACATCCTCCACAACCCATTGAATTTTGTTGCAACATTTCTGGGACACCGTATGCGACTCTTCATCCAGATTCACGACAAAAGTTTATCTTGCAAAATCACATCGAATGCATTTTGAAAACACATATAGGAAAGCGTGGAGGTGGAAACAATGTACCGTGCAGCGCATAAGTATGTACAGACGGACGTGAATCACGCCGTACTGCCGTACCAGCAGTCGTAGCTCCATGAGTAGACTATGGGGACATCAAAACCACATCCATCATAGTGCCATGCTGCGAATCCTCGTCAGGTTCCTTTCTTTAAATTTTAGACGTCCGTCCCCTAGTTCTCATCGTTTATAAGGAGGAAATTATTTTCTCATATAATAACAACCTGTCACAGGACAGTGGGACCCATTAAACTGCAGGCGTATGTCTAACAACCGCGCACTGCACAACCATAAGTGGTCCTGTCAAGTTCACGTAAGGGGGCTCCCAGACGTAGTGCACAAACTATATGAATACGTCAGCGTGCTCTTAGTGCTGCGTGCATCCGATAACGAAGCTGCTGCTGCTACTGCTCGTGCGAATGCTGCCCGGTCCCTCAACGGTTCCATCTCGATAAGAATGCTTATCCTCGCCTGGAGCTACACCTTTGAGGAAACGGGTAATCTTTGTCCACAAGTAATGGGCAGAGGTAGGAGTAGAATTGTTGCACAAAAAGAGGACACGATTCTTGAAACCGTTCTCCAATACCCTCGGCGAAGCACTCCTGATATTTCAAGGCAGTTTCAGATATCTCGAAGACTGGTTGTTGCGGTGCTGTATGATGAACTGCATTCATATCATTACACGTTAACTCAACAATAGCGGCCAGAAGATCGCATTCGACAAATATAGGTTGCTGAATGGCTTGATTACTGAAGATCTAATTCAAATGGCTCTGAGCACTCATCACGAGGCAGAAGATCTAATTAATCCCTAGTGTTCACCTCTCTCTTTACACACTCCTGTGCGTAAAACAAACCTATGATAATTCATGATGCTCTTCTTTGAATATGTTCAGTAGTCCTATTTAATATGGGGCCCACATGCTTGAACATTATTCGAAGATGGAACGGGGATGTTCGTTGTAAGCAGGCTGCTTTGAAGGCTATTTGCCCAGTATCTTGATAATGAATCAGTCTCCCGCCTAATTTACATGATTCAAGTTTTGTGTCATGGCAATTTTAGTTAGAGCATAAAACTTTTCTGCGTTTAGCAAATTGCACATTTCCTCATTTTATACATTTAAAGCAAATCGCCATTCTTTAGCCGCATTGAAACCTTATCAACATCAAATATTCAAATGTATGTGAAATCTTATGGGAATTAACTGCTAAGGTCATCAGTCCCTAAGCTTACACACTACTTAACCTAAATTATCCTAAGGACAAACACACACACCCATGCCCGAGGGAGGACCCGAACCATCGCCGGGACCAGCCGCACAGTCCATGACTGCAGCGCCCTAGACCGCTCGGCTAATCCCGCGCGGCTTGGCAACATCCGACTGGATATTTTTGTTCACTTTTTTTAGACCATGCTTCATTATGATTAACTATATTGTCTGAAAAAACCGAAATAGCTGTTAATAACGTCTTACAGGTCATTAATGTTCTACCAGACGAAAATACAGTCGTCGGTACTACGGTGGGTTTCGTTACGTTGCTCTGGGAGGAGACACAGTGAATACTATAACAAATAAAATATCAGTTTACTTTATTACATATGCGATCCATTCGCGCGGTAACCTCACGAGTATTTACAACTGTCCCTAAAAATAGCGTATCACATGGTACAGATAAAATAGGAGTCTCTCACTCAGAGTACAGTAAACAAAAACATTCACGTATGTTTTGCCTAATACAATGATCACACAGCTGGCGTAAGAGAATACGATGCTGTAGTCTTATATTGTATTGTATAGAATTGTATTGTATTGTATGTTAACCGGGAGCCGGCCGCGGTGGCCGAGCGGTTGTAGGCGCTTCAGTCCGGAACCGCGCGACTGCTACGATCGCAGATTCGAATCCTGCCTCGATCATGGATGTATGTGATGTCCTTAGGTTAGTTAGGTTTAAGTAGTTCTAAGTTCTAGGGGACTGATGACCTCAGATATTAAGTCCCATAGTGCTCAGAGCCATGTGAAGCACTTGTTAACCGCGGGCCTAGAAACGACGGAGAGGGTCCGTCCCCGCCGCAGCCACAGTGGTCCACAACCCCACGACGATTACCTCAGTCCACTTTACCCTTCCGCCGGCCCACATCAAACCACTCTTTCGCGGTTACTATGCGGTTCTGCCACCGGTGGACCCCCCCCAGGGAACGTCTCACACCAGACGAGTGTAACCCCTATGCGTGGTAAACTAATGGTGGTGTACGCGTACGTGGACAACTTGTTTGCGCAGCAATCGCCAACGTAGTGTAGCTGAGGTGGAATAAGGGGAACCAGCCCGCATTCACCAAGCCAGATGGAAAACCGCCTAAAACTATCCACAAACTGGCCGGTTCACCGAAACGCAACCCAAGTCCGCCGGCGAGTTCGTGCCGGGGACCACGGTTAACTGGGCGGGCTTATGCTGTAGTCTCAGTCGATGATAATGGACTGAGCTGAGCGGTACTGTCGTCGGCTGTAAGTAGAATACCCGTTGCGGTGACGTAGCTAAGCGTGTCTGGGCATAGATACGCCGGTGTTGTTCATACGTTAAGGTAGCTTGCAGTCACTATTTTTCCTTGTACAATAAATTTATTCGCAGCTGCGGATATGGATTACCATCAGCTGTATAATGGAATGACGACAATGGAAATTAGTGCCGGACTGGGCCTAGGACCGGATTTCCCCCTTATCGCGAGCGGTCGCCTTACCATTTGGTTATCCGTGCACGACTCACGGGCAGACTCAGACTTCCGCATGTCGTCAACATGCATGGATGTCCAAAGGAACTTTGTATCGTAATTCGTATAAAAGGGGCATTGCAAAATCGTATATATCTTTCCTTGTGGTTGCTTTGCGAGGTACCAACCTTGCTTTGGCACTTCGCTCTCCGGAGCCACCACAATTACCATGCAAAATTCAACAGCAAGAATCATAACACACTCGCCTGGGACACACCTAATGTTACTTCTTCTTCTGATGATAACTCTCTATCGATAACATACTGCGTCCTCTCATACTCCATCCAGCCATTAATTCCGTTTGCTGCAGAGATTAACGTATCATTGTCAATAAAACGTTTGTATGGGTCTTCTCTCTTGCCTTTTGCGAAACAAACGTTTTTCCCGAATTACTTCAATTATTGCTTTCTATTCTTCTGATCAGTACCTTACACCTTGACTTGTTAGGTTATTAAGACAGTTTTCTCACGTATCCACAAGTGTCTTCTCTGTCAACATTATTGTACTATAATTGAAAAAGTAATATAGAGATAAGCAATTGAAAAAAAAATAGCCAAATCACGAGCGTTCGTGGAAGACATATAAAAGAATGAAGCAGTTGTACGACTGGATTCTTGATTTCCTGTCAGAAAGGTCACGGTTCGTAGTAAGAGACGGAAAGACATCGAGTAAAACAGAAGTAATATCCGGCGTTCCACCCACCTACATAGGGAGAATAAATCATCAGTGAAAAATAAGAGAAATCAGGGCTCGCACAGACAATTCTAAGTGCTCGTTTTTCCCGCGTATCGTTCGAGGGTGAAATGGTAGAGAGACAGCTTGAAGGTGGTTCATTGAACCCTCTGCCAGGCACTTTATTGTGAATAGCTGAGTAATCACGTAGATGTAGATGTAGGAACATTCCAAAACAACGAAAACATCATTCCGATGATAATGATGGCGATGTTTACAAATAGTTGAAATGGAATATGTCATGATCCTCGAATCGGACCTCGGCAGAAATTATTTAAATTTTATGACTTGTTTCGTTGTCGTTGCTCTCTTATTAGCAGGGCACGAAATATCATGTCAGGATCTACTCGCTATTGGTCCTACGATTTATGGATTAGAGTAGTTCATTTCGGTTGTGATCGGCCACATTTGTAATTGATAAACAAAAACATCCATACAATCATCTTGTTTGTTGGAAGGATAAGAAGTGCGTCTTCACGTCGTTAATACACTCCTGGAAATGGAAAAAAGAACACATTGACACCGGTGTGTCAGACCCACCATACTTGCTCCGGACACTGCGAGAGGGCTGTACAAGCAATGATCACACGCACGGCACAGCGGACACACCAGGAACCGCGGTGTTGGCCGTCGAATGGCGCTAGCTGCGCAGCATTTGTGCACCGCCGCCGTCAGTGTCAGCCAGTTTGCCGTGGCATACGGAGCTCCATCGCAGTCTTTAACACTGGTAGCACGCCGCGACAGCGTGGACGTGAACCGTATGTGCAGTTGACGGACTTTGAGCGAGGGCGTATAGTGGGCATGCGGGAGGCCGGGTGGACGTACCGCCGAATTGCTCAACACGTGGGGCGTGAGGTCTCCACAGTACATCGATGTTGTCGCCAGAGGTCGGCGGAAGGTGCACGTGCCCGTCGACCTGGGACCGGACCGCAGCGACGAACGGATGCACGCCAAGACCGTAGGATCCTACGCAGTGCCGTAGGGGACCGCACCGCCACTTCCCAGCAAATTAGGGACACTGTTGCTCCTGGGGTATCGGCGAGGACCATTCGCAACCGTCTCCATGAAGCTGGGCTACGGTCCCGCACACCGTTAGGCCGTCTTCCGCTCACGCCCCAACATCGTGCAGCCCGCCTCCAGTGGTGTCGCGACAGGCGTGAATGGAGGGACGAATGGAGACGTGTCGTCTTCAGCGATGAGAGTCGCTTCTGCCTTGGTGCCAATGATGGTCGTATGCGTGTTTGGCGCCGTGCAGGTGAGCGCCACAATCAGGACTGCATACGTCCGAGGCACACAGGGCCAACACCCGGTATCATGGTGTGGGGAGCGATCTCCTACACTGGCCGTACACCACTGGTGATCGTCGAGGGGACACTGAATAGTGCACGGTACATCCAAACCGTCATCGAACCCATCGTTCTACCATTTCTAGACCGGCAAGGGAACTTGCTGTTCCAACAGGACAATGCACGTCCGCATGTATCCCGTGCCACCCAACGTGCTCTAGAAGGTGTAAGTCAACTACCCTGGCCAGCAAGATCTCCGGATCTGTCCCCCATTGAGCATGTTTGGGACTGGATGAAGCGTCGTCTCACGCGGTCTGCACGTCCAGCACGAACGCTGGTCCAACTGAGGCGCCAGGTGGAAATGGCATGGCAAGCCGTTCCACAGGACTACATCCAGCATCTCTACGATCGTCTCCATGGGAGAATAGCAGCCTGCATTGCTGCGAAAGGTGGATATACACTGTACTAGTGCCGACATTGTGCATGCTCTGTTGCCTGTGTCTACGTGCCTGTGGTTCTGTCAGTGTGATCATGTGATGTCTCTGACCCCAGGAATGTGTCAATAAAGTTTCCCCTTCCTGGGACAATGAATTCACGGTGTTCTTATTTCAATTTCCAGGAGTGTATGTCCCCTAGCGCTAGAACACAGAGATGCATCCGTCTATCACAGCAACCAGAATGCCAGAGAGAGACAGTTCTGTCAGAATCCCCGTTCCTTTTAAGTTATGTGGAGTATTCTACCAGTAGCTGAGTAGACTACCCGGCGTTATCCAGGTACCTCTCTTTTCCTGTGCATCTCCTCTGCCCCCCCCTTCTCTGCCCCCCTTCTCTGCCCATTTCCTTCTCCCCGGCTGGCCTGGCCGGAGTGGCCGTGCGGTTCTAGGCGCTACAGTCTGGAACTGGGCGACCGCTACGGTCGCAGGTTCGAATCCTGCCTCAGGCATGGATGTTTGTGATGTTCTTAGGTTAGTTCTAAGTTATAGGGGACTGATGACCTCAGAAGTTAAGTCGCATAGTGCTCAGAGCCATTTTCCCTTCTCCCCCGCCGTCTGTCACCCTTCTCAACTCTCCACTCCTCTATCTCATCCTACCCCTCTGTCTATCTGCTACTCCCTGTCTCGCTGACCATCTCCTCGTCCCTTTCTTTGTCCATCTCCTCCTCCCTCTCTCTGTGCCATACCGTGATATAATTTGGCAGGTACATTCGGCGGCATACGTGTATGTGGATACTGTCTGCTAAACGATCTGCGGATAGAGTTAGTATCAAAGATGTAACGAATTCACATGTTATCGACGACGCAGCAGTTTTTCACGCATCGTAGTGTTTATGACGTCATATCTTCTGAATTATGTGGCGTTAAATGATGTAATCATGTACGTATATTCGGCGCTATATGTGAACGCCGTCTACAAATTGCGTTGTGAATGAAGCTGGTAATAAATAAGTCGTAAGTTAAAACGTCATGCCTGTCGCAGCAATTTTACTGCATCAACAGTGAAAATGTAGTAACCGATAAACTTTTTTCATTTCACGTTATGTGGGGGGATGTCAGCGAGAACAAGTTCCGTAAAACTTTGAAACTATATGTAAGTTTGTTGCAACTCACTTAGTGCTCACGTTCTCAAATAATGAATGAATAAAATCTAGATATTCGACAGTCGTGGCCAACACTTGTTTTTCACCAATACACTTACCCGTTCATACCCCCACAGCGATTCTCTCAAGACAGTATGCAGTAACCGTGCCAAGATTAGTTGAGATCGGTCTAGTGATGCGGAGATGAGGAACATACATTTATTTTTATAGTATGCATGAAAATCTTTTTTTTCCTTATGATCCGATTTTGATGACATATGTCCTATACGGTTTCCATACCTACCCTGAAGTTACCAGTAAAAACTCCATGAAAATCTGTCAAGTAGTTTTCAAGCTTAGCGTTTTCATACAGACAGACAGTCAAGAGAATCTTTATAAAAATTTAAATCACGATATCTTTTCATCCGTGATTCGATTTTGATGAACTAAAACCTGTACGGTACCCCAAGCGACGTGCAAAAATTCGTCTAGCAGTTTCGAAGATCAATGTGTTCAAAGACGAACAGACAAACCCAACAGTTTTACAGATTTATTATTAGTAGATATACTGTCGTAAAATATTCATATTGCAGATGACGGCTGCTCCATTTATGTCTTTGTTCAGTATGTACTAAATGAAAGTTCTTAGTAATAGCAGTCAGCCTTCTGGGGATGTGACAAATTAGATTACTGGAGGCAAGATAAGACCGTTCAAGAAGGCCACTGGAAATGTGAATAGGATGCCGCAGTACCACTTCATCTGCACTATGTGTGACTAGCGCACTGTTCAACATTAGACTGCCAGTAGGTCACATTCACTAAGAATGGAAGGGGATGTTCTTTAGCAAGGCAATGGTTTGGACACACGGGACAACGACGGGCACGACGTAGCTTGTACAAAGTTTTCCTTTTGTCAAACGTAGTAAGTTTCCAAGTCCTACATGTGTGTTCCTAGTCGACAGTTCGGCCATCGTTGACTGTTACGGCGAGACGTGACGTGTAAGTAGTGCGCGTGTTACAACAATGCGGGCTGAGGGCCGCCCACTGGAAGATGGTATTGCGAGGGGCCGCGTGCAGCGAGCTCGGTAATGGCCGCAGTAGGAGCCAAAGGCGGCCCCAGAACCGTGTAAGGCTGTAGGCAGTCCGTCTGGCGGCGCTTTGTGTGCGCACGTGGTGCCTTCCCTGAATGCCGGCCCCAGTACAGCACGAGCTGGCGCAGCGCCAGGCTGCCTCGGCGACGCATTTAGCCGTGATTTGTCGAGAGCGGGGGGACGCGAGCGCACACAGGATACAGTGCGTGCTGCGCCCCCATCCTGCTTGTCTCTACACAGCCCGACATTCTGATACACCCAATCACCCGCCCACCGACTACGAGTGACGTTGCCAACATCGAGTGCATACGTTCACTCCCTCTCTCTCTCTCTCTCTCTCTCTCTCTCACACACACACACACACACACACACACACACACACACACATATATATACACACAGACAAAACAGAGTAGAAGGGGGGAGACATCTAATGCAGAATTAGAGAGGAGTGCGCAGTGGTGATAAAGGAGACATTGGGATACGAATACAGGAAGACAACAACTTTCGACAGGGGCATAGAAACAGGGATGAGGAGCGGTCAGCAGGTATGATTTACCTCTCTCAAATAGCTCTTTTCTTAACACCGTCCGGCTCTTTACGGAGCTCTCTTGGGAAAAAATATTTGTCCAAGTGCAAGTAGGCCCACGCTTATGATTCCGTACAAACTTAATTAATTTAATTATCTTTACACTGAAGTGACAAAAGCCGTGGGATACCTCCTAATACCGCATCGGGCCTCCTCTTGGCCGGAGTAGTGCAGCAACTTGACGTTGCATGGACTCAACAAGTCGTTGGAAATACCCTGCAGAAATATTGACCCATGCTGTCTCTATAGCCGTCCGTAATTGCGAGCCGCGCGCGATTAGCCGAGCGGTCTTAGGCTCTGCAGTCATGGACTGTGCGGCTGCTCCCGGCGGAGGTTCGAGTCCTCCCTCGGGCATGGGTGTGTGTGTTTGCCCTTAGGATAATTTAGGTTAAGTAGTGTGCAAGCTTAGGGACTGATGACATTAGCAGTTAAGTCACACAAGATTTCACACACATTTGAACATTTTCTTCGTAATTGCAAAATTGTTGCCGTTGCAGGATTTTGTACACGAACGGACCCCTTCAATTAAGTACCATAATGCAGCTGCTCTCGGTCGTAAAGCCTGTCGGCCACTGCAATGCTGTGGTGAGAGGGATTGCCCGAAATTTGTTGTATTCTCGGCCCTCTCTTGACACTGTGGATTCCGGAACATTTCCTAACGATTTTCAAAATGGTAAGTCCATGCGTCTAGCTCTGACAACCGTTCCGCGTGCAAAGTCTGTAAGTTCCTCTCGTGCTGCCTTAATCACGTCGGAAAACTTTTCACATGAATCACCTGCGTAAAAATGACAGCTCCACCAATTCACTGTCGTTTTATATCTTCTGTGACCGAGACTACCGCTAAGTGTACATCTGCATATCGCTATCTTGTGACTTCTGTCACCTCATCGTATAGATAATTCAACCATTTCTAGATCGAAAGTCTCCTCGATTTTTGACTTTTTTCGACGTCGATACAGGCATGATATCTGTCCTGGGAATTTAAAGACAGTATCAAAATCTCTACAGTAGGTCCTGGGACAAGCCCAGAACACAAACAGAAGTGGACAGGAGACATCAGTTTTTACGTGTAGAGACAGAAAAGTTGACTACAACATACTTTCTATGTTTGCAAACAGTGATACGTTTGTGTTATGCTTTTGACGGATAATGAATATAATATAAGAGCTGATGAAAAAATAATTATTTCTGTGATATAATTAAAATTTAACACTTCTCGAATTCTTCCTTTACTTCTACTGTGAAACGTCGATCCCTGCCAAATTTCTCATTTCAAGCTCAAAGTTTTCCATGAGTGAATGTGCGTGTATTAAAATATGTGACAAAACTGCCCACATCTTGTAGCTGCGTTGACTTGGAACCTTAAATTTTTATAGCGCTAAGAGATCATGGACCTTAGCATGTAACATAAATTTCAGTTTGATACGACCACCCGTTCCTGAGAAAATGGTTCTTAACAGTCTGACTGATAGGCAAGCAGACAGACCGACAACGAAGAAATTCCATGTAAGGGTCGAAAATTTACAGACTGAGGTAAGGAACCTCGAAAGCATGCCATGTTCATCTTAATATGAAGAGTGGGAGTGGAAATGGAAAATGTTGTAAGTGCCACTTTTTTTCTAAAACTCGTTTTATTCATTCTGCCCAAACATTCCTGGTAGCAGATAACTTAATGCCGAATGTTGCTCAATAACAGGTTTTAAGGTGCAATATTTGTGGTTTTTTCTAGGATTGAAGAGAACTGTGTAAGTTGAAATGACATGTTTAGTGTCGCAATATTAGCACAATTCATGCTTTAACACAGTTTTCAATGTGACAACAAAGACAGTTGTCCGGTAAACGTATCTCGTCAACATAAAAAAGTGAAATAATCCTAAACACAACAATAATAAATATTAACTCTCAGAAGGTTAAATTGTCCTAAACACGACAATGTTAAAGTTTAACTAGAAGTTTCTTTACAAAAATGTTCCTACACTTACGTTATGATCTTGGTCAGTACTATGAAAATCGTCCAATTCCGGTTAAAAGTTCGGTACTATATTTAAGATGACAATCAAGTCTACGGTGGATGGTTAACTATGTGACAAATTGAGCAATAGGTTACCCAAGGTCGCTCGAATTTACAGTGGATGCAAGCTGGTGAACAAATAAGTTTACGCCTCTGCACGAGATATTTACCTTAAGCTGCGCTGAGCTGTCGCCTGCTAGGCTGCTCTCTTCCGCTGAAATTCCTATAAAACGAATTACACCATTCCATCAGAAACATTCCCTATGTTTCTCGTTATGCGAGAGAACATGTACTCATATCTAGTCTTAGAATGTGGCGATATACACGCGCATGTTTGGAGCAGCGTGCACATTATAATGCAGTCTCAGTTCTCGCAAGAACAATTAACTAATTAGCTGGTTCGTTTCTCCACAGTTGGGGCTAAACGATGCTACAGCTAATTCCTAGCTGGATATCAGCCGCTGTGAACGCAGTGTTCACACAAATTACTCCTCTTCGTCGTATAGAGCGTTATGCGCTCCGTTGTGCACATGACGCCAGTTAAGAGAAGAGTCCCACCAAAATTTCCTTTTTGTCTAACTCATAGCCGAACTATCTCCCCACCTGGGTTATTTCGTTCTTAACGTCACGGCTTTTTTTCGACCAATACGAGCGTTCCTCTTATTTTGTGGAAACTCTCTCTAACAATCGCAAGGCCCCTACCATTATATTTCGTCGAAACTTTGGTTGTTTTTTTCCTTCCTAGCACATTTCCGCCAATCAGACGTTTTGTGGACGTTCCAGACGCCTTAATGCACATATTGACTCTCTCATGTGTGTAACACTCTCTGCACACATACGCGCTATTATTTATTAAACAGCTGGCCGGAGTGGCCGTGTGGTTCTAGGCGCTACAATCTGGGGCCGAGCGACCGCTACGGTCGCTGGTTCGAATTCTGCCTCGGGCATGGATGTGTGTGATGTCCTTAGGTTAATTAGGTTTAAGTAGTTCTACTAGGGGACTGATGACCTCAAATGTTAAGTCACATGGTGCTCAGAGCCATTTGAAGTTATGTCCAGAAATGCATGGTTTCCATGCTAGAGACCATTTATTTAGTCACACATTATTATTGTTACAGAGCCAAAGATCTAATACGCATTGTACCAGGCAGCCACAGTTACAGTATGTGGCGAAAATGGTTTCAATGTGCCCCAACGCATGCGTGTGCGCACCGTAGCATGTTCTGTCTACACATGCACATCGGCCAGGCTGCATTCGAACAGTGTTAAAGGCAGCATGAATGTTCTGCTCCAGTGTCTCCACATCTAGAATTGGCTCTGCATACACGATACTTTTGAGATGGTCTCATAACCAGACATCGCACGGGTCAAGATCCGGTGAACGAGCGGGCCCTGCAGCTGGAAACCCTCGTCCGATACATCGACCAGGGAAGACACGACTGAGATGCGTCCGGACGTTACAGACGAAGTGGTCTGAAGCACCATCATGTAACAGGCACATAACCCTACGAGTCATCAGTGGCACCTCTTCAAGCAAGGGAATCAAAGTTCCCCACAAGAACGCCTATAGTTCCGGCCTGCTAGCCGACGTGGAAGGACCACTGGTCCCAAAATAAATTTGAACAATCTGTGAATAAGGTGGATGCCACAAATCCCGGAATCGTGGTCGCCTGGTGCAGAAACCAGTGACAAAACTGCTCCCAATGTGAAAATCTATCGCCAGTGAGTCCTGCACACGCTGTTGCCATGGAAACGTTCCACACGGTCGTTTGGTGTATCCTGTACTGCCTCGAACTGACAAGGCGGTCGCCTTCCTCAGTGTTATTTCCATCTTGCTCAAAGTCTGGTTTCTGAACGTACCGGGAACGTCTTTCACGATTTCCTGCTACGTGAAACGATTCTGTCTCAGACAAACGGCGAAATACTGTTGCAGACATTGAATGCAGGGATAGATCTCGTGATACAACCTTGCTGCCCGCCGCCCATTGTCATGTCGGCAAGCTCGAGATTCGAATACGGAACCATTGCGTACAACGCTGTATCATATCCACTACAAGGTGAGACAGCAAGAGAAGTGAATCGGACACTGCCACTTACTATGGCAGGAGGGGGCACTAGGACAGGACGTATGAGGAAGGGTACCACCCTCTAGGAGGAAACCACGCATACTGTAACTGTGGCTGCGCGGTACAGCACGTATTAGACCGCAGTCTCTGAAACAATGTATGATCGAGTAAGTGGTCTCTAGCATGGCAACCATCCGGACGTAAGTTAATTAGACCATTTTTGTTCCGCTTCCTCTCGTCGATCAGTCTCTAGAGTTTCTACACAGTGGAAAAAATCACCCTGTATATCATTTGTGCGGTCACAAGCTACATATTTTTACTATATATGGTAAAGAAATAAGTACAGAATAATTGCGTGATAATGCTGCAAACTTTCGAGGACGATGGAGACTGGTGACTGTAGTGGTGAAATAGCGCCGGCCGCCAAAGTTTACCATTTTGCATTTTCCGTAGATAGCTGTATGAATACCAATTTGTGACCTATTTGTAAAGCTCATTCGTAGTGCGCCTTTTTTGCTTAGAGTGTAATTTTGGTTTCGGATCTGGCACTGTTTCGCAGTAATTTTCATTATATTTTCTCTGGTGCTGTAATGAATAAGGTGCGGATCTTTCATTTTCAGTTTTTGCTGTCGGCGAAGATTCATGTTTCCACACTCTGTCAATTTTCTGTGGTTCGTAGTGATGAATCCACGGCTCATCAACGCTTTCTACGAAACGGAGAAAGACATCTCCATCCTCTTCAAAACGACTGAAATGAAATTTAGACAGACGTAGGTCTCTCACCTCACGTAGTATCTAACGAGCATGAATTTTGCGATACTTCCGAGATTCATGGATGATTGTAGGTAGGGATTTCAAAAAGTAAGTTACACATGTAGCCCTATGGTAAGATCTTTTGCGCAATAGAAATGACGCTTTGTCAGTACGTGTTCCGGGATCCACGTAGATGCAATTGTTTTGTTGCAGTTCCGTTAATAGGAGCATCGCAGGTTGCCCACTAGAATTGTAATACAAATTTGAAGTACGCGGGATAGTACGATTCCTATGGAGTAAATTAAGTAAAGGGACTACTCTCCTACACGATGATGCACGGTGCGCACAAGCTTTGCTTCCACTTTTCGATGGCAGCCCTTGTACCATGGTACTTTCATCTCTTGGCAAGCTGGAACAACATCTGAGGTAAAGATATTTTCCGATTATGACACTCATACGGTGGTTCTCGAATGACTTCATGGCCAATCAGCGAATGTCTATCGTCGAGGAACTGAACTGAACTGGGTAGAACGTTCCAGCTGTTGTTTACAGAGAGTTCGCGACTTTGTGGAAAATCAGTGTCATGTTTCAGTTTGAAGTGTACTGCAGCATTTAAAGACGGTTACTGTCCCTGTCTTAAAATGTGTAACTTACTTTTTGAAGTCCCCTCGCACCCGTGTTTTTGGGGTCAATAAGTATATGCGTCTGTATCTTGTAGTCATCCTACCGTTCACACTGTTAGAGTCATCAATTATTTCGATAGCCACTTTCATTCTTTTTTTTCTGCTTCATCCCTTGTTTCCGAGTAAACAAACGTGGTTCTTGAAAATTAACGGATCTGCCAGAGTCCTCACGATGTAACAATACCGCTGATTTGTCGTGTTGTCCCAGTCGCAGTTAACACACGACTGCCAGTCGGTCTCCCGGTTTCACCAACGTCAACGTCACCGCATTCTCATCGGAGTTCGTAGACCTCTGCAGTGTGAAGAGCACGTACGAAATCAGTCGTGCGCATCTGACCTGCTGCCGCTATTGAATATTTGTTTAATCTCTCAATGGCGCAGCACCTTGCCTACATGGTCACTGATATCTCTCACAAAAGATAAGCGAGCAACAGAAAGAGGTTATTCTGCTACTTTGTCTGTGATATTTTCATTGTACCTTACGGCTCGTTGCATATTACTGTTGATGTATACATTTGTACGGCATGCTGTTCGGAGCTCGCGTATTTTATGTTGACGGCTCTCACTGTCGCTAATACAGTGAACGCGGGCAGCCAGCTACGTAGTGCAGTGCTCTTTTGTGCTGGGTGGTGGTGCAATCAATAGTTATCTCTAATTTTAATTGTCCAGTTACATCCAGAATGAAACATAGGTAGCCACCAGATAACCGGAAAAATACAATACGCAAAGGTAGAAAAAATTTCTTTTATTTCCGCCAATGATCACAAAACTTTTTAACTCTTAAACTGCCGGTTTTGGTCAGAAGTGACTATCTTCAGATCTGCAGCAAAACATGGGAAGATAAATACTAATGGATAGTTCACATCTTAAAATAATAAAATGTGCCATGATGAAATGTATTACTTTCATAGATGTGGAAACATATGCTGAAAATACATACCTGTCTTACAGCATGTCCTGATATAATGAAGCCATAGTAGTATTCTTAAAAAAATACACACGAAATCTGTTTAGCTTCGTCACACACATTTAAAATGTAGTGTAGACTAGGTGACAATGCCGACAGAGTCATCCTGTTAACAGCGCTAATGTCACTAAGAAATTGAAGTACAGCGTCATATGCTCACTAGATGTCGTTACGGGAAGCTGATACGCGTTCGTCAATTTTCTAATTGTACAAACTGCAGTAAATGCCTATGCCTACGCTGCAACCTGGCGGCTACGCTAACAGAGGGCGACTTCAGTCTGTTCCATCGATTCGTCTTCTTTATCTACCTATTTCATAGATAATTTTAATTTTTCTATATCTCTGAGCTCATTCTTGTCTAAATTATATTTTTTACGCAAAATCACAGCAAATGTGTCTCAGAATCACATATTGTCATTTTTCCGTCCTAACAGCTTTAAAGTTTTACTTCATTTATATTTTAATATGTTACATGTTATAATTGTAATAATTTATACACCTTATGAGCAGACTGTAGACTTTAACTAGTGCGTTTTTCTGTTTATTGCATTTTGTACAGTCATAAAATTAACTAATATGAATAAGCTTACATCTAACAAAGCTATGACACATATTTTTTGGCTATCGTACCTTAGTTTGTCTTGAACAATAGCATTGTCAACGGGGTGACTCCGCTGGCACTATGGACTAATTTGCACAATATTTTAAGTATGTACGACGTCGCTAAGCTGATTTTGCGCGTATTTCTTGACGATGCCATTGTGGTTTAATTTTATTACGACATGTTATAAAACAGCTGTGCCTCTCCATATTTTAACTGCATGTTTCCACATGTATATATATAATACATTCCAGTAAGGCATACTTTATTATTTTATAATGTAAACTGTCCACTACTTGTATTCGGTCTCCCATGTTTGGCTGGAGACTTGCAAATATGGCCGAAACCGGAAGTATAAGGACCTGAAAGTTAAGTGATAATTGATGGAAATAAAAGTAATTTATCCTACACTTCCTGAATTACTAATTCACGACTATCGCAGCTTGTTGGAATATATAGGGAAAGATTACCACTACAATCCAGCAATTAGTCGCACTGAAGAGGACTGCGTCGAAGTTATTTTATTCCTCCATAGTGACGCAGCCTAATACCCAATTGACATTGGTCGTGGGTGCCTACGATCTTAGATTAGCTATATTTTGACTTACTACTAAGATCCAATTTTATAAAACAATTTTATCTGGGTATAATGAAATTAGTTCGAGTGGCAGAATGTCGATGTAGTGCATGTTGGTCAACTTCAACGAAACTGAAGCCACATAAATGTCCGGGAAGGTGAAGGTGTCGTCCAACTGGTGGGACGGCAGCGTCCTCTGCAGTGCCCGCTGTACCTCCTCCCCACTCCCTCTGGTAACCAGCACGCCCCCTTCCACCCCCCCCCCCCCCCCCCTCGCTACTGTGGGCTGGCAGGCAGCCCAGCAGCAGCGGCCGCAGCGGTTACCGCGGCCTCCCACGCAGCTATCGACCGCCGGCGCCCTTCCGCCCTTCCTAATGTTGAGGGCCGTGTGTCGAAACACACTGCGACTCTCCCGCAACAGCTTATGTGTGTGTGTGTCTGTGTGTGTGTGTGTGTGTGTGTGTGTGTGTGTGTTGCTAGGAAAATTAGAAAGAGATGGAGCGTCTGCCTATCTTAGATACACTACTGGCCATTAAAAGTATCTACACCAAGAAGAAATGCAGATGATGAACGGGAATTCATTGGACAAATATATTACACTAGAACTGATATGTGATTACATTTTCACGCAATTTGGGCATTGAGTCAAACAGAGCTTGGATGGTGTATACCAGCTGTCCATGCAGCTTCAACACGATACCACAGTTCATCAAGAATAGTGAATGGCGTATTGTGACGAGCCAGTAGCTCGGCCACCATTGACCAGACGCTTTCAGTTGCTGAGACATCTAGAGAATGTGCTGACCAGGGCAGCAGTCGAACATTTTCTGGATCCAAAAAGGCCCGTACAGGACCTGCAACATGCGGTCGTGCATTATCCTGCTGAAATGCAGGGTTTCGCAGGAATCGAATGAAGGGTAGAGCCACGGGTCGTTACACATCTGAAATGTAACGTCCACTGTTCAAAGTGCTGTCAATGCGGACAAGAGGTGACCGAGACTTGTGACCAGTGGCACCCCACACCATCATGCCGGGTGACGTGCCAGTATGGCGATGACGAATACACGCTTCCAATGTGCGTTCACCGCAATGTCGCCAAACACGGATGCGACCATCATGATCCTGTAAACAGAACCTGGGTTCATCCGAAAAAATGACGTTTTGCCATTCGTGCACCCAAGTTCGTCGTTGAGTACACCATCGCAGGCACTTCTGTCTGTGATGCAGTGTCAAGGGCAACCGCAGTCATGGTCTCAGAGCTGATAGTCCATGCTGCTGCAAACGTCGTCGAACTGTTCGTGCAGATGGTTGTTATCTTGCAAACGTTCCCACCTATTGTCTCAAGGATCGAGACGTGGCTGAATGATCCGTTACAGCCATGCGGGTAAGATGCCTGTCATCTCAACTGCTAGTGATACGAGGCCGTTGGGATCCAGCACGGCGTTCCTTATTACCCTCCTGAACCTACCGATTCCATATACTGCTAATAGTCATTGGATCTCGACCAACGCGACCAGCAATGTTCCGATACAATAAACCGCAATCGCGATAGGCCACAATCCGACCTTTATCAAGGTCGGAAACGTGATGGTACATATTTCTCCTCCTTACACGAGGCATCACAACAACGTTTCACCAGGCAACGCCGGTCATCTGCTGTTTGTGTATGGAAATCGGTTGGAAACTTTCCTCACGTCAGCACGTTGTAATTGTCGCCACCGGCGCCAACCTTGCGTGAATGCTCTGAAAAGCTGATCATTTGCATATCACAGCATCTTCTTCCTGTCGGTTAAATTTCGCGTCTGCAGCACGTCATCTTCGTGGTGTAGCAATTTTAATGGCCAGTAGTGTAGGTTACGACGACAGATCATACCAAAATCAGACACTACCAGGAATGTACGCTCTTTTGGCAAATCATGTACGCTGGCTGCAACTTCTCATCTACATCTAAATGTAAATGTTCTATAATAACTGATCCCAAAAGTTGATGTTTTCACCATCTATGTTAAATCATGAATTTATAGAGTGACTTCAAAAGCAACATATAGATGATTCTATATATTTATCGATCAATAAATATAGCAATAATTGACATTAAATAACATACACAATTTTGTCTATAGACTGTAAATACAACATTTTTCAGAGAAATTTCCCCTTCACTCAATTACGTTCTTGACAGAGACATGCTTCTGATTACACTCTTTCGCAAGCTGAAAATGTGACTTCACAGTTTGTCCAAGAAATGTTTCGAGAAACTTAGAAGGGCTGTAGAGGGTGTCTTGACGGACGAATCGAGGGTAGGAACTCGTGTCCGGAACCGTCATCCAACGACGCTACAGAGCGTCGAAGTTCCTGGGCCCCAGTGCCTGTCATTAGGTTACCTCTTCGCCAGCAAGCGTTTGTGTGTGTACGCTGACGGACCGTAGCCGCAAAGTCTCCCACGTTCATCATCTACGTGATTACTCTGCTATTCACAATAAAGTGCATGGCAGAGGGTTTAGTGAATCACCTTCAAGCTGTCTCTCTACCGTTCCGCTCGCGGACGGCCCGAGGTAAAAATGAGCACTAAAATTTTTTGTACGAGCCCTTATTTCTCTTATTTTACCGTGATGATCATTTCTCCTTATCTAGGTGGGTGCCAACAGAATGTTTTCGCAATCGGAGGAGACAACTGTTGATTGAAATTTCATGAGAAGATCCCGTCGCAACGAAAAACGCCTTTATTTTAATGATTGCCACTCCAATTCACGCCACGCGGGATTAGCCGAGCGGTCTCAGGTGCTGCAGTCATGGACTGTGCGGCAGGTCCCGGCGGAGGTTCGAGTCCTCCCTCGGGCATGGGTGTGTGTCGAAGTCCTTAGGATAATTTACGTTAAGTAGTGCGTAAGCTTAGGGACTGAAGACCTTAGCAGTTAAGTCCCATAAGATTTCACACACATGTGAACATTTTTTTCCAATTCACGCATCACGTCTGTGGCACTTGTTTGTTACTCAGTGAAAGCGAATGATCGTCACAATAGCCAGTGCTGAAGAAGGAGCTAGCGGCTGCGTAGGCCAGCCTTCTTCCCTATGAATGCATTGCTCTGTTATCTCGGTGGACGACGCTTTCGGACACTGGTTTCCATCTATAATTTATTTTTCTCCTGTATACTGAAAAAACATAGATTTTAGAGGATTACAGATGAAAAATAAACTGCGGATGCAAACTCCTCTCCAAAACCATCATCCATCGAGGCAACAGAGCATCGCTTTCATAGCAGGCAAGGCCTTTCTACGCAGCATTTAACATCTTCACTGTCTATCACGATCACTGAACAAAAAAGAACAAGAGAAAAGCTCCGCAAACGAAGAAAGAAGGCTAGCGATTAATGTCCCGTCGACATCGAGGTCAATGGAGACAGAGCAGAAGCTCGGATTGATTCACGCACGGGGAAAGAAGTCGGCCATGCTCTTTCAAAGGAACCATACTGTCATTTACTTGGAGCGATTTAAGAAAGTCACGGGAAACCTAAATTTGGATGGCTGGAACCGGACTTGAACCGTCGTTCTCCAGAATAGAGGAAGTATGAGAACTTAACTGGGCAGGAACTTAAACTGGAGACAGCACGAAAAATCACTTTGTGTTGGACGTAATTTTCGTGTTCGTTCTTGACGAGACTTCAATAAACTCTACGAAAGCAATCAAGCAAGTTATAAGAATTGGAAAATTCGGTAGCGACTGTGTTAGACTCAGATTTGAAATAGTCTTAGAAATCAATCAGTTATTAGTAGGTTGAAATAAACTTAGAAATCAGTTAGTAATTAGCAGGTTGAAAGGCAGACAATAAACTATGGAATTAACACGTAGTTTGAGGAACGGTAAATCGAAAAGTATGCACGCGACGAAATGAATCACTAAGAGAATAAGAATGGTTAGCAATTGATTTGGGTAGCTGAATGCAATTGTACGTTTCTAGAAATTCTGAAATGCAAGGTCACTGATGAAAGCGGTACTGACAACTCTAATTCATGGTAATGGGACACCGAATGAAACTGTGACAATTATAAAACACTATTTCCCAGACATGCAACATAAATAAGTAAGTTGCCAGGGACGATAGGAAAAATGAAGAAGTAGAAAAGGCTAAGAGAACCCTCAGGAAATTAAAACGGAAAATACCGGCACATTAAGCACGATAAATTGATGCAAAACAGAACAAGAAATTTCTTATGAATTTCTTCTGATGAGAAATGACATTGACGATGACAAAAAGGAATAATGATTATCAATATATGGACGTATTCAGAGCCCAGTCAGAAACTAAGAGCTAAAAATGGTAATATCTAAAGAGGGTGGGACAAAGCTTTTACCTACCAGTACATGAATCACGGCTGATGAAGAAGACCATAAGTGTAAATAACTCTTCTAACTCAGTTTCATAAATAAATTTATGAAACAAACTTGATGAAATACTACGGCTCACATTTACAATGCTAGTTCTCACCACTAATCAGATCCGATGTCGGATTTACTGTTTGACGTTCAAGTACACCTACAGAATTGCAGAGCTTTTTTTCTTGGGTAGAATATGTTTTTACACAAATTAAGCAGTATATTATAACACTTTTATGCATTTAAATGGGGAAAATTGTGATTATTCACAAAATTCGCAATTCGTTTCATAAGTAGTTCATATTTATTTCATTTGGTTATTACAATAAATCTGAATTACAAATATAAACTGCGTCATTGTGTGTCATTAATCATTTCTAGCTTACAAATTCTCCGCATCTCAAGCACAGAGATTAATTAGCCGTAACAACAGAAATGCGACACTTTGCAAGCGCACATTGCCAGTTGTTCCACACCAAACGAATAAAAATATCTATAACATTAAACCGATCGTACTTTTGTGGAAAAAATACAGGCGGGAGAAGACAAATTCAGCAGAATCGGAAGACATGTTGGAATCCGAATCAGTATATGATTAACTGCGGGTGTTGTGTTTGGTTCCAACACTACCAAGAAAGGAGACGTAAGTCTAAATGAGAACCTATTTGTTTTTCAATTACCAACATCTGCGAGATATTTCCTACAAAACCGTGGCATAAAAATCTCGATCTCGACTTGTTAGTGGAAGCGCCACCACACTAGCTTGGTGTAAAATGGTAAACTGGAGTATGACACTTCATTGTTTGATTTGGACAAGATGCACTGAACACAGGATGGCGAAATAAGCTACATCCGTGCTCCCATATTTCTGTTTTAGCGTTCCGTACCTTCTTCGGCAAAAACGAAACCCGTATACTGTAACTTTGATGCTCGTCCTTCCGTTTGTCTGTCTGTATGACTGACTGTTAAAACCCATTTTATCCAGGAACGGATTTTCATATCGAGATGTCTGTCACATAATAAGAACTACTTATCCTTGGCGTTGAAAAAATTGAAGCTTCTAAGTCGACGCAATCAAAAGATACGGCCATTTATGTCACATTTTTCATACCCGCAAAGTCACTGATCAAAACATATAGAGTATTTGCCGTTAACTTTAGAATCATTAAATTTGGCAATAACAAAGGTTTGACAGTAAAACTGAAGGAAAAAATCCAAAATTGTTAATCTGTAATTATGTCATTTGGTTTCGACTGTTTGTCTCTCCGGTCGTCTGTTAAGAAGCCTTTTGCTCAAGGACGAGTAGGTGTACTTTGTTGAAATTTTTGTCACATACTAAGGACTATGGTCCGTTGGCGGTGTAAAGAAGTTAAGCTTCTAAGTCAATGAAATAAAAAATTACGGCTATTTATGTCGCATTTGTAGACAGTCGCAAACTCATGCATTAAAACCTGTGGAGTACTCCCCATTGACTATGAAATTTGGAAGAAGCGAGGTTTTACAGTACAAGTAAAGGAAAATTTTCACAAAATTGTTAGTAATTATATCATACGAAAAAATATTTCTTTAATAATTTGTTATTTGACTTCAAACGTAAAGTCTAAAAATTCCCGAAATTCTTGGAATTCCCTGGCGATATCTTGGCAGTATCAATGTCGATAACAGGAAAAATTCGTAGAGATTCTCGATTCCCTGGGATGGATGAACTATCGGTACACATAATTAAATATGTACGAAACCTCCAGAGCGCGAGACCTACTTGCAACTGGCTAAGTTTTATTTACGTTTATTCCCACTGACGGCAGCTCATGACCAATATTCAGCCAATAGCATTTATAAAATATCGAAGCCTCTTTTCCTAAAAAATTTAAAATGATACAATATTTACACGTCTTTTAAAATTATTAAAAAGGTCTTTTCTACAACACAGATTCTATACAAATGAAAATTTTCTTTATAAGAAACAGAACACTTCACTGCAGTAAATTGTAGGACGTGAGCACGATTGTGGAGGAGTTGATATGGGAAAGTATTTAGAAAAGCATACGGGACTGGAAGATGGGGAGGAGGACCCTGAAGGAAGCTTTTGGAATGGGAAGAGGAAAAGGAAATTGGAAAGATGGGCAAATCTCTGGGAAAATTTGGTGTCCACTAGCGGGAGGGGTTAAAGTTTTGTTGGTATGTGATTTGGAAACTGTCTGTAGGTGTATGTCTGGGGAGTGGTGGGGTTAGGTGGGCTGGAGTGAGGTGTAGTTGGTACAAGCACAGCAAAGTTAGAAGACTGGCTATTGGAGATAAAACGATAGGAGGGTTGTTCTCAAGTTTGCGGGATGTGTGGGAAAACCGAATGTGTTCATTGCGAGAGAGGAGACGAAGACAAACGAAAACAATATGAAGGCATTTGTAAGCAAAGCGATGTGTTTACTGAGACCACTCCGACATTTAGCAAGAAGCCAGTTCACAGTTTCATTGGCTGTAACGCTACACTGTGGCAATGTCTTGCCGCACCTTACGATGCGAACTTCGCCCACGCTAGTGGGGGCCATAGAGGGATGTGATGAGCCACCTGTTACCGAATGGCACAAAGTTGGCGCAGCACAGCGCATTCTATTTCCGAGAACAAGGAACAGGCCATACCGTGAATAAGCACATCTATTGCTACTATGCGCCACTATCTGCTTGTTCAAATCTATTATCAGTTCCCAGAAGTAGAGCCATTGGATAGACGCCCGCCGGTCCTGTCTATCACGTCAATGGCTAATTTTCCCTCATGATCACACCTTCACGCGAGTAAGAAAATGTGTTCAACCATCGTACTTCCAAATAGATATACCGCACATATCGAGCAAGTCTTTACCTTTAATCTACAACATACATTAATAGAGACACAAAGTCGCACTATGCCTTCATATCACTGAAGTGAACATTATCCCAGATAATAATTAAACATGGCTTCAAAGCCGATCAAATTTTTTGTGAAATTTCTCTTGGCTGTAAGATATTCGAATTCCCACTCAAATATGCCCATTTGCGAACCATCTCATCCCTGCCAACAGGCCAGGTGTTTGCCAGAAAAGAACGACGCTCTACAAAAGGTCCGATTTTGAAGAGCCTGCATTTCCTTCAGGGTAGAGAATGAAACTTATATGCATACATTATACAAAAATGTATGTACGTATACATGTATGTCTGTCCGTGCGTCTGTATGTCCTATACCACCGAACCGTTTTCAGCCAGACTTACCAAGCGAGGTGGCGCAGTGGTTAGCACACTGGACTCGAATTCGGAAGGACGATGGTTCAATCCCGCGTCCGGCCATCCTGATTTAGGTTTTCCGTGATTTCCCTAAATCGCTCCAGGCAAATGCCGGGATGGTTCCTTTGAAAGGGCACGACCGACTTCCTTCCCCATCCCTCCCTACTCCTATGAGACCGATAACCTCGCTGTTTGGTCACTTCCGCCAAACAAACAACCAACCAACCAGCCAGCCGGACTTGCTACTCATATCCCTTAATGTCAGCTAACTGTCACTGTCGGCTTAAGAGCCGGCTACCTATCATAGGTCAGGTGACATGACGTCATACACAATGAGGCACGTGAAAAATTCCGCATCGTGCATGTCGTTTAAATTTAATACTTTCTGTGCTAATAATTCTATTCGCAAAAAGTTTCGCAGAGTTATCGACATATGCCGTCAAATGCACTTACAAAATTATATCATGGTACCACATATAATTGAGGAGATGTGACGTCGTAAATACTGAGCAGCATGAAAAACTGTCGCATCATGGATGACATTTAAAATTATTACTTCTTTGCTGCCGGCCGCGGTGGCCGAGCGGTTCTAGGCGCTTCAGTTCGGAACCGCGCGACTGCTACGGTCGCAGGTTCGAATCCTGCCTCGGGCATGGATGTGTGTGATGTCCTTAGGTTAGTTAGGTTTAAGTAGTTATAAGTTCTAGGGGACTGATGACCTCCGATGTTAAGTCCCATAGTGCTCAGAGCCATTTGAACCATTTACTCCTTTGCTACCGATTCTGTTTATATTTCGCAGACAGTATCCACATGTACCACTGAATGCATCTACACAGATAAATCATTGTAAGAGACACATGACGTCATAAACACTGAGATGCGTAAAAAAGTTTTGCATCATGCATGAGCTTTTAGTAAATTTATTCTGTACTCCTAAGATACTCCTATAATCGAGGCAAATTAAAGAAACCTGACAGCGCTTTTGACAACTGCGAAGCGCAAATGGCTGAGGCGAAAGCAGTAGCCGTCTATAAAACTGTGAAGAGGCGTTGCAATAGAGACGTCGCCGACATAGTGTAGCTCAGGCAGAGTAAGGGGAACCAGCCCTCGTTCGCCGAGGCAGATGGAAAACCGCCTAAAATCCATCCCTGACTGGCCAGCTCACCGGATCTCGGCACAAGTCCGTCGGGCTGATTCGTGCCGGGGACCAGGCACTCCTTCCCAGTCCGGAAATCCTTCCGGAAAGCCGTGGCAGGCCGGCCTAGAGTGAAGTTACTGCCACATCATCTCACCAATGAAGTCCATAATTTAACTCAGACCTGTAACCAGTGCTGATAGCGATGTCTTGCACGTCTGCTGCTCGCGAGGGCCTAGGAACAAGTGTCGTTTTCGAGCGGTATCGCCTCCAGATTGCCTTTCAGAACGAGTTCTTGTGTCAGGCAGTTATCAACCGGTACTTCCTTCCACGCTGCCTGAGATTTTAATACAATTTTATCGGCTTGCAAAAATAAGTAATCTTCCCAGATGACTTCGCCAGAGCCAGACCCTCTTTGCCCATATGTTTCGAATATTTTAAAAACAGTTCAAAGCAAACAGGACATACACACTTTCCTGGCAGATTAAAACTGTGAAACTGTGTACCGAACCGAGACTCGAACTTGGGACATTTGCCTTTCGCGGCAAGTGCTCTACAATCTTTTTTTTTGTATTCTATTTGGATACAAAATTAGGCAGTTCACAAACACTAAATGAAACGCATCCTCTGAAAAAAAATCATTGTAAAACAAATCCCAAATTTAAAGGAACAGGGATGTTGTTTTTATTTTATTTATTTACTTATTTTCAATAAAGATCACTCTGTTAACAGGAACATGTAGATCATTTCATGGTATAGTATGTGCATTACATATTGAGTGGTGAGAGAAGCGTGAGGTTCATTATCAGCTGTCAAATGTGCACACCGACTGCACCCGGCACATCCCAACTGCGTGGTGGGTCGAGGAAGACTGCCTGAAGATAGATGGCAAAGGTTTTCCGATAGCGTGACCACCTATGAACCTCATTGTGGGCTTGCTGCAAGAAATACCAAAAGTCAAGTCGCCACTTGGCAGCATCCCCATAGAGGTACGCGATCGTCCAACCTTTGACCCAGGTGATCGACTGTGATTTAGTCGCTGAAAGTAGTCACTCTCCGGATGTAAGCAGAAAGCAGGTGTAATATGTTGCGGGGTCAACGGAGGTAGCAAGCTACCATCTGTCTTCCTAGGAGCCAGACGTCCTCCGCCGTGATACAAGTTAAGCGGTGATGGTCGTCATCCACTTGGCGACATTTCGGGCATAGTGGAGTGTCCACTAGTCCAATTGCATGGAGCCGTTGGTTGGTGTTGAACTTGCCACAGGCGACAGAGAACCACAGTGCCCAAACGAAGGTAGGAAGGAATTTTTGGTGCACATGTCTCCAAATCTTGGGCCAATGCAACCTGGGGTGTTTGAGTTCAATGACATTACGACTTATCCGTCGTAGCAGCCAAACATAAAAATCCTTCGCACATGGCGGTCTCGTGCGCTGAAGCTCGTCTCCGATATAACTAAGTTCCACGATAAATGTTGATACATGCGCAAAATGTGGCGTAATGTTGCCCACCACCACCGGAGGTGTGAGGGACGCTGGAACCAGGAGATCCAGTAGGCGGGATGTAAGGGAATCACCCCCGCTACGCCGTTGCTTGTATATCGTGGCTAGAAGGAGCGCCGTCGCCAGGCAGTGAACATTCCTAAGTCCGAGTACCCCCTTGTCCGTAAGGAGTGAGAGCGTTGCGTATCGCACCTTGAGGGGCGGTCCAATCATCACAAAATAGCCTAGTGCTGATTGAAGTCGTACCATCTGAGCTACCCAAGCACGACTAAAGCCCCTCCTCACAGCTTTACTTCCGCCAGTACCTCGTCTCCTACATTACAAACAGTTTTAATCTGCCAGGAAAGTTTCATAACAGCGCACACTGCGCTGCAGCGTGAAAATCTCATTCTGAGGACATACACAGTTTAGCTGTAGGGATGTGAGTCGATTATTTCGATTTATGCTGGTCCAGTGTTCTAGGCGCACAAGATAACCCGCG
The DNA here is from genome assembly GCF_021461385.2 of Schistocerca piceifrons. NCBI lineage: Eukaryota > Metazoa > Arthropoda > Insecta > Orthoptera > Acrididae > Schistocerca > Schistocerca piceifrons. The sequence goes on from NC_060145.1 coordinate 349,353,386, forward strand.
GCACCACGGGAGTCAGGGTGCCGGCCGGTCGGAGGAATTCCGCCGTGGCGCATCCCTCCATGTCTTTCACAAAAGGCTTTTGTCACTGTCTACGGCTTCGCCAAGTCTGGCGAGCTACTTTCTTTCGGTCTCCGCCCGAACGTTGATTTAAAACATCCTCACAGCACCTGACACTAGACCACCTGTCTATTTCTTTACTCTGTCTCATTGCAAATTTGCAGTGTAAGTAGATATGCAGTTTGGGACGAACAAGAGGAGTGTCCACCCCATTCTTCTGTCCATGCAATAGTTTATTCCTCGCAGGCCATTTTTTCCCAAACTAAGGTTTACTTTTCCTGTCTCTGCCATCCCACCCCTACAGAATGCAGCACTTCTTTGTGTATTCGAGCTGCATGCCCAGGAGAACTACAAGTACTATCAGATCCTTAAGAAGCACTCTTTCAGTCTAATTTTCCTGGAATCTACGAACAAGCTGCATTCGTTTACACTGAAGTCAAGGTCAAGAGTTTACATGGGGAACTCGATATCATTACACAAAACCATGTCACCATTCTTGCAGAAATATTCAGGAAACACAGCAAGGCGGTCACGACAGGAACTCACTTCCGTATCGCGCGGAAGAAGATTTGATCCTTAAAATAATGAAGCAATAAACTCAGCCTGTTCCTTCAGCAAATTTCACTCACAAACAAGATCGCTGAGACTCTCTTCACACAAAATGTGTGCGTTGTTTAATGCATCCTACCAATCCTAGTGTTGGGTCGGCACGTATTTATCCGTGGCATGGTTGTCACTGCTTTTGTTTTTACTCACTGACACGTTCTCAGGAGGCACCGGTATCGGCAGTTCTTCACTGTGACATACAGACCTTGTAACACATGGTAAATTAGGATATTACATAGTTTTCCTTTTTTTCGAAGTGATTCCATCTACTATCTTGAGACAAAACATTCCGTTCTGTGGACCGTTGGTTCACTCCAAATCATGGAAGCAGCTAAGAACATATGATAATTTTTGAACCAGCTTGTTTTAGTGTAGTACATGACGAGCAACCTAAGTCTGAGGGAGGGGAGTGTCCAATTTTGGTCCTGCTTGTCATTCTTAGATCCGAAATAATGTTCTTAGCATTTCTTAGGAGAGGATTAAATTTCCATTTTTGTGACTTCAATGTTAAATCCCCATAGATATACAATAAAGGTTTTGGGCGATTTACACAGATACAAAGCTCACAACAACAAGCGATCATTTCCGACAACTGTCAGTGCTCCCAACGCTGAGAATGCAGCTGACAACAAAAATAAAGGGTGTTAAAACTTCACTCGTTGACAGTGCTGTAAAACCACCTTCAGTTTCTGGAGGTGCATTTTTGGAAATTAGCTTTACAGGTTTGTATTAGATTTCGGGGGTTAAAAATGGTTCAAATGGCTCTGAGCACTATGGGACTTAACATCGGAGGTCATCAGTCCCCTAGACCTTAAAACTACTTAAACCTAACTAACCTAAGGACATCACACATATCCATGCCCGAGGCAGGATTCGAACCTGCGACCGTAGTAGTCACGCGGTTCCGAACTGAAGCGCCTAGAACCGCTCGGCCACCGCGGCCGGCTTCAGGAGTTAAATTGGTATAATTTTTACGCTAAGTCACAGGAGAGTAACCAACATGGTGACGTTTCCTATGATTCTGATAGACAGAGGGCAGTGTGCTGCAGGAAAACATATCCTGATAGCCAAAAAATTATTTCATTTCCGAATTCAGACTCTACGACCTAGCAAATAACACAATTGACATATTTTGTACCTTACCTGTCGTTGCCCAGTGGAATAAACTGAAGACATTTGTAGGAAGTGGAAACTTCCAAGCGGGAATTGATAGTACTAGGGGGACTATACTACTTCTTGTGTCAAAGGAGAAGATAATCAGAATATTTTTTCTCTTGTTATGGAGTGAATAAACCTGTATTTAGCGACGGTGGAAGTGTGTAGTGCGGGAGAGGCATGAGATAACAGCCGGGTTATCTGAGGTTTTTGTCGAGACCTTAATGAAAAACTGACCTGCTTCAGCTCCCGGTAATTATATTCTAAACCTGTGAGCAGGTCTTCGCCAGCTAGAATGCACGCACCGGCCTGTTGGGATAGCGGGCTAAGGAGTAACCAGCTCGCGATCTGAAACGGGAGACAAATCCGTGACCGAGAGCTGCCGCAAGCGGATGAAGCTATTTGCGAGAGCAGAGGGCGCCTGCTATCTGTATCCGAGCAGGCGGCGATTTGCCTTTCGCCTAAGGTGCATTTAATGTCGGGCCCCGATAGCGAATTCAATTTACGAGATAGCTTCATGAGCGGGCGATCAATTTCGCCGGGGGCCCATTACCGCGAGGACCGCTCTATCAGCCTTTCTTCAAAAAGCCGTAAATTTTGTACAGTGCCGGGAAAGACTCTGCTGAGAGGCAGGGCGCCCGGGCTCACTGAAAACTGCGCGGCTGTCACCGCATCTGTAGTCGGGCTAGGCGCCAGTAAATAACGCTCGTATGGTGCCGTCTGCACTGATGGTGTTACTTGTTGGAGCTTAATAATATGTACTTACTTGTACTGCACATATACAGCAGCCTAATTCAAATGTGTTCCGTTCAGCGTCCTCAATACTTGGATACATTACAATCTCCGTCTTCCCCTAGAGATTTAACACTCCACAGCTCCATCTAGTACCATGATAACTATTTTCTGATGTCTGAACACACGTCCTGTAAATTCTGTCTCTTCTGTTGTCAATGTTTCCCACATATTCCTTTCCTCCCCGATTTCGTGGATAACTTACTCACTACAATTTTGTCGAATAAAGACATGATTGAGACCGTTGGTGACATATGATATAAATTGAAACTTCCTGGCAGATTAAAACTGTGTGGCGACCGAGACTCGAACTCGGGACCTTTGCCTTTCGCGGGAAAGTGCTCTACCATCTGAGCTACCGAAGCACGACTCACGCCCGGTACTCACAGCTGTACTTCTGCAAGTATCTCGTCTCCTACCTTCCAAACTTTACAGAAGCTCTCCTGCGAACCTTCGCAGTGAGTACCGGGCGTGAGTCGTGCTGCGGTAGCTCAGATGGTAGAGCACTTGCTCGCGAAAGGCAAAGGTCCCAAAATCGAGTCTCGGTCGGGCACACAGTTTTAATCTGCTAGGAAGTTTCATATCAGCGCACACTCTGCTGCAGAGTGAAAAATCTCATTATGATATAAACTGTTGATGGTGCACAGCAATCGGTCTTATTCAAAAAGTACCGTTACCGGTCTCGAATTTACACAATTCATCAGCAGACGACTTTCATGCTTTCGTTAAAACAAATGACACATCGATTTATTGGTAAGTTGCCCGAGGATAAAGAATTATTCACAGTTACAAATATGTAACGATTTTTGGTACCATTTTTTTAAAGGAACACACGGCCATTTGACTGTACATCTTGTAACAGATCAGTAAATAATCATGATGGCACGTCACATTTAGAAAAAATATTTTTTGTTTACTAATGTAAGGCTGTTTTCCTTAAATATGACGTCATCCAACGATTATGTACTGATCTGTTACAAGAGGGTGATTTTATATCTGGCATTTCTTGGGGGAGGAAGGGGGCAATATTTTTTCTCAATTTATGGTCAACTTTGAGCTTGTCAACACATTAGGTATTCTGCAATATACATTAAAGACATAAAATCAAATACTTAAAACTGCCATAAAACGCCGAAACCTGAGCTGTACTTAAATAAATAATAAATCAGTCAAATGGCAGTGTGCTCCTTTAAAATATATTGTATGACTGTTGCTCAGCAACATAAAAAACGGTTTGTTACAAATGTATTGTGCTACAAATGTTTTTCTTGTAACAAAAGTATAGCCATTTTTGTTACACATTTCAAAGATTCAATTATTGTTTACCCCAGAGCAATTCATCAGTAAACCAACATATTATTTGTTTCGATGAAAGCGTGAAAGCCGTCTAATGACGAACTATGTAAATTCGAAATCGGTAACGGTACTTTTTGAATAAAGTAATCTAAAACCAATTGTGGCTGGCTGCAGTACAGTATCAACAATTTAACTTCCTCATTTCTTATCGTGTCTGGCTACATAATTTTCAACACCCTAATATACACTCCTGGAAATGGAAATAAGAACACCGTGAATTCATTGTCCCAGGAAGGGGAAACTTTATTGACACATTCCTGGGGTCAGATACATCACATGATCACACTGACAGAACCACAGGCACATAGACACAGGCAAAAGAGCATGCACAATGTCGGCACTAGTACAGTGTATATCCACCTTTCGCAGCAATGCAGGCTGCTATTCTCCCATGGAGACGATCGTAGAGATGCTGGATGTAGTCCTGTGGAACGGCTTGCCATGCCATTTCCACCTGGCGCCTCAGTTGGACCAGCGTTCGTGCTGGACGTGCAGACCGCGTGAGACGACGCTTCATCCAGTCCCAAACATGCTCAATGGGGGACAGATCCGGAGATCTTGCTGGCCAGGGTAGTTGACTTACACCTTCTAGAGCACGTTGGGTGGCACGGGATACATGCGGACGTGCATTGTCCTGTTGGAACAGCAAGTTCCCTTGCCGGTCTGGGAATGGTAGAACGATGGGTTCGATGACGGTTTGGATGTACCGTGCACTATTCAGTGTCCCCTCGACGATCACCAGTGGTGTACGGCCAGTGTAGGAGATCGCTCCCCACACCATGATGCCGAGTGTTGGCCCTGTGTGCCTCGGTCGTATGCAGTCCTGATTGTGGCGCTCACCTGCACGGCGCCAAACACGCATACGGCCATCATTGGCACCAAGGCAGAAGCGACTCTCATCGCTGAAGACGACACGTCTCCATTCGTCCCTCCATTCACGCGTGTCGCGACACCACTGGAGGCGGGCTGCACGATGTTGGGGCGTGAGCGGAAGACGGTGTGCGGGACCGTAGCCCAGCTTCATGGAGACGGTTGCGAATGGTCCTCGCCGATATCCCAGGAGCAACAGTGTCCCTAATTTGCTGGGAAGTGGCGGTGCGGTCCCCTACGGCACTGCGTAGGATCCTACGGTCTTGGCGTGCATCCGTGCGTCGCTGCGGTCCGGTCCCAGGTCGACGGGCACGTGCACCTTCCGCCGACCACTGGCGACAACATCGATGTACTGTGGAGACCTCACGCCCCACGTGTTGAGCAATTCGGCGGTACGTCCACCCGGCCTCCCGCATGCCCACTATACGCCCTCGCTCAAAGTCCGTCAACTGCACATACGGTTCACGTCCACGCTGTCGCGGCATGCTACCAGTGTTAAAGACTGCGATGGAGCTCCGTATGCCACGGCAAACTGGCTGACACTGACGGCGGCGGTGCACAAATGCTGCGCAGCTAGCGCCATTCGACGGCCAACACCGCGGTTCCTGGTGTGTCCGCTGTGCCGTGCGTGTGATCATTGCTTGTACAGCCCTCTCGCAGTGTCCGGAGCAAGTATGGTGGGTCTGACACACCGATGTCAATGTGTTCTCTTTTCCATTTCCAGGAGTGTAGCACCATACACCGAACGCATCAATTCTCTACTTTTCCGCTTTTTAAACATTCCGTTATGAACTTTCATATGGTGCTCTATTCCAAACGTAAATTTTTAGAAGTTTATTCATCAACCTAAGGTCTATGTTCAATACTAATAGATTTTTTTTTAGCGAAGATAGCCCCTCTAAGCCTATAATAGTGTGTTTCTTCTATCCTCCTTGCTTCGTCCGTTATTAGTGATTTTGCTTCCAAGGAAGCAGAATTCCTGGAACAACACACAACTTCATTTTTGCCTAAACTTCATAGAAGTTCATCATGAAGTAAGGATATTAAGAAGAAATGGCTTGGTTGCAAGGCATGGATTGTTTTCAAAGTGAGTCCTTCTCCATGCAGCAGAATGTCTTAGCAAATTAAAAGTTGTATAAAAGACCACTTTTGTGAAGTTTTGGGAATAGGAGAGAGGTACTGCCAAAACTGAAGCTGCGATGAAGAGCTGTCAGCCCTGCCCGGGTACCTCAGCTGGCAAGAGTCATTTCAGTGAAAGGAAATGTTCTGTGTAAGGGACCCTGTCCAGTACATAATTTTAATCCTATTCCAAAACAATGCACAGACTGTTGCATACCGATACACTCATTCTGCAAACAATGCATTAAGCTGTGGCTAAGGCATTTCTCCCCGATATGCTTTCTTGCAGTCCCGCAACGTATGTAAGAGAGCTAATGTGAAACTTTGGAGACAGGAGAACGGTACTGTCAGAATTGGAGCTGCGAGGAAAGGCTGCTATTACTGAACATTTAACTCATTGACTGATCCGTAAAGTAATTACACGTTTGAAGTTGTTTAATAGACGGGAGTTCGAGTCTGAAAATGAAAGGTGTACACTAGCCGCAATAAGTGTAATATTTATTACGACAGCTGTTTCGGTTTTGTTGGCATTCGCTGATGACCTGCCAGTACAACATAGGCGAGACTACGTACATATGTGGTGTTTGTCCCCGTGGATAATTACACAGTGCGCGGGCCGCGGTGGCCGAGCGGTTATACGCGCTTTAGTCCGGAGCCGCGCGACTGCTACGGTCGCTGGTTCGAATCCTGCCTCGGGCATGGGTGTGTGTGATGTCCTTAGGTTAGTTAAGGTTTAAGTAGTTCTAAGTTCTATGGGACTGATGCCATAGTGCTCAGAGCCATTTGAGCCATTTGAATTACACAGTACAATTTCACATTGTTACGTTAGTTCGGTTTGACGTCCATATTGCAGCAATAGTACACTGTCACCGTGTAATTTACAATAATTATGCGCCATATAGCAACCATAAACGTTTCCACACGTATTTTGTAATTTGCTTACTGAAAATAATATTTGACGTTTATTTGACTATTCGTTTAGTAAGATTCTCTATAATTAATTAAACAACGATAATGTTATATTTACCTGACTGGATATTACTGTGAATTTATCTTAGATTTGAGTATATGTCTTGTAAAATGTACTATCCCTTTTCGTGGTCCAGTATGTCAATAAAGTGAAGATAATATATAAAATCTGTGTGTTCGTTTAGTATATCGTGTGTATAGTTTCTCGTATGTATGAACAATGGACATTACCGTCGGTGGGGTACCTTGAGTGCTGCAACGATACAGATAGCCGTACCGTAAATGCAACCACAATAGAGAGGTAGCTGTTGAGAGGCCAGACAAGCCTATGGCTCCTGAAGAGGGGCAGCAGCCTTTTCAGTAGTTGCAGGGGCAAAAGTCTTGATGATTGACTGAACGTCCGTAAAATAGTCCCCTCCCCTTCGGACCTGGGGGGGGGGGGAATGGGGGGGGGGGAATTACTCAGGAGGCTGTCGTCATTACGAGAAATAAAAGTGGCAGTCTACGGATCGGAGAGCGGAATGTTAAGTCCCCTAATCGGGTAGGCAAGTTAGAAAAATTAAAAAGGGAAATGGATCAGGTGTAGGTAGATATGATGGGAATTAGCGAAGTTCGGAGACAGGAGGATCAGGACTTCTGGTCAAGTGAATACAGGGTTTAAAATACAAACTCGAGTATAGTAACGCAGAAGTAGTGTAATAATGAATAAGGAAATAGAAATGATGGTCAGATACTATGAACTCATAGTGAACACATTAATGTAGCCAAGGCGGGCACGAGGACCACACCCACCACAGCAGTACAAGTTTATCTGCCAACTAGCTCCGCAGATGCTAAAGAGATTGAAATATGACGAGGTAAAAGAAATCTTTCACGCAGAAGGATCGTACAAACATACCACCGTTTGAGTCTCGTACAGATTCCTGTAAGGAGGACATAGTGATAGACATCCCTGGGAATGTTAAGCAGCTGAATGGGTTATAAATAAATCGCCAGGTCGTGATGGGATTCAAATTCGGTTTTACAGAGAGTACTCTCCTGCATTGGCTCCTTACTTAGCTTGCATTTATCGCGAATCTTTTGCCCAACGTAAAGTCCCGAGCGACTGGAAAAAAGCGCAGGTGACGCCTGTATATAAGAAGGGTAGAAGGACGGATCCTCAAAACTACAGACCAATATCCTTAACATCGGTTTGTTGCAGGATTCTCCAACATATTCTCCGTTCGAATATAATGAATTTCCTTGAGACAGAGAAGTTGCTGTCCATGCATCAGCACGGCTTTAGAAAGCATTGCTCCTGCGAAACGCAACTCGCCCCTATTTCACATGATATCTTGCGAACCATGGATGAAGGGTAATAGACGGATGCCATATTCCTTGACTTCCGGAAAGAGTTTGACTCGGTGCCCCACTGCAGACTCCTAACTAAGGTACGAGCATATGGGAATGGTTCCCAGATATGTGAGTGGCTCGAAGACTTCTTAAGTAATAGAACATAGTACGTTGTCCTCGATGGTGAGTGTTCATCGGAGGTGAGGGTATCATCTGGAGTGCCCCAGGGAAGTCGCCGGCCGGCGTGGCCGTGCGGTTAAAGGCGCTTCAGTCTGGAACTGCGTGACCGCTACGGTCGCAGGTTCGAATCCTGCCTCGGGCATGGATGTGTGTGATGTCCTTAGGTTCGTTAGGTTTAAGTAGATCTAAGTTCTAGGGGACCGATGACCACAGAAGTTAAGTCCCATAGTGCTCAGACCCATTTGAACCCAGGGAAGTGTGGTAGATCCGCTGTTGTTTTCTATCTACACAAATGATCTTTTGGATAGGGTGGAGAGCAATGTGCGGCTGTTTGCCGATGATGCTGTGGTGTACGGGAAGATTTCGTCGTTGAGTGACTGTAGGAGGATACAAGATGACTTGGACAGGATTTGTGATTGGTGTAAAGAATGGCAGATAACTCCAAATATAGATAAATGTAAATTAATGCAGATGAATAGGAAAAGGAATCCCTTAATGTTTAAATACTCCATTAGTAGTGTAGCGCTTGACACAGTCACGTCGATTAAATATTTGGGCGTAACACTGCAGAGCGATATGAAGTGGGACTAGCATGTAATGGCAGTTGTGGGGAAGGCGGATAGTCGTCTTCGGTTCATTGGTAGAATTTTGGGAAGATGCGGTTCATCTGTAAAGGAGACGGCTTATAAAACACTAATACGACTTATTCTTGAGTACTGGGATCCCTATCAGGTCGGATTGAGGGAGGACATAGAAGCAAATCAGAGGCGGGCTGCTAGATTTGTTACTGGTAGGTTTAATCATCACGCGAGTGTTACGGAAATGCTTCAGGAATTCGGGTGGGAGTCTTGGAGGAAGGAGGCGCCCTTTTCGTGAATCGCTACTGCGGAAATTTAGAGAACCAGCATTTGAGGCCGACTGCAGTACAATTTTACTGCCGCCATTTCACGGAACGACCACAAAGATAAGATAGATTAGGGCTCGTACAGAGGCATATAGTCAGTCATTTATCCCTCGTTCTGTTTGGGAGTGAAGATGCTAGTTGTGGTACGAGGTACCCCCGCCACGCACCGTTTGGTGGATTGCGGAGTATGTATGTAGATTTAGATGTTAATGTGGGGGACACGAAAATTTAATAGTGGTTGGGGACTACTAGAATTCGATAGTAGGAAAAGGAAGAGAAGGAAAATATGAAGTCAATATGAACTGGAGGAAAGGAATGAAAGATGAAGCTGTCTGGTAGAGTTTTGCACAGGGAATAATTTAATCATCGTTAACACTTGGTTTAAGAATCATAGAAAAAGGTGGGAGAGATCTGAAGATGTCGGAAGGTTTCAGACTGATTATATAATGGCAAGACAGGGATTTAGAAACACATTTTTTCAATCGTAAAACATTTCCAGTGTCAGGTATGGACTCTGACCACAATTTATTGGTTATGAACTCTAGATTAAAACTGAAGAAATTGGAAAATGTAGACAATGAAGAAGATTGGGCCTGGATAAGTTGAAAGAACCACAGGATTCTGACAGTTTCAGAGGGAGCAGTAGGCAACAGTTAACTTGGACAGGGGAAAGGAATATAGAAAACGAATCGGTAGCTTTAAGAAATAAAGTAGTGAAGGCAGGAGAGGATCAAATAGATAAAAGAGACAAGATATGGTAGGAATCCTTGGATAACACAAGAGATACTGAATTTAAATGATAAAACGTGAAAATTAAAAAATGTAGCAAATGAAACAGCCGAAGGCGAATACAAACGTTTAAAATATGAGATAGACAGGAAGGGCAAAAACGCTAAGCAGGAATGACATGGGGATAGATGTAAAGATTTAGAAGCCTATTTCATTAGGGGAAAGGTATATACCTCTTACAGCAAAATGTAAGAGGGCCTTTGTAGAAAAGAGGAGCAGTTGTATGAATATCAAGAGCTCAGAGGAGGAGTCAGTCCTAAGCAAAGAAGGGAAAGCTGAAAGGTGCAAGAAGTATATCGAGGGCCTGTACAAGGGAGATAAACTTGAAGGCAATGTTATAGAAAGGGAAGTGGACGTAGATAAGGATGAGATGGGAGATATGATACTGTGAGAAGAATCTGACTGAGCTATGAAAGACCCAAGGCTCCGGGAGTAGACGATATTCCGTGAGAATTACAGATAGCCTTGTGAGAGCCAGCCATAACAAAGCTCTTCCATGAAAATTAGTTCTGCAAGGTTCGCAGAACAGCTTGTGTGAAGTATGGAAGGTAGGAGACGAGGTACTGGCGGAATTAAAGTTGTGAGGACGGGTCGAGAGTCGTGGTTGAGTAGCTCCGTTGGTAGAGCACTTGCCCGCGAAAGGCAAAGGTTCCAAATTCGAGTCTTAGTACGACACACAGTTTTAATGTGCCAGGAAGTTTCATATCAGTGCACACTCCACTGCAGAGTGAAATCTCTAAACCACGTCTCTGCAGTACCGTTTCCTCCAGGAATGCTAGTTCTGCAGGGTTCGCAGGAGAGCTTCTGTGAAGTTTGGAAGGTAGGAGACGAGCTACTGGCGGAATTAAAGCTGTGAGGAGCACTTGCCCGCGAAAGGCAAAGGTCCCGAGTTCGAGTCTCGGTTCGGCAAACAGTTTTAATCTGTCAGGAAGTTTCATATCAGCGCACCAGCGCATACAGCGCTGCAGAGTGAAATCTCATTCTGTCCCAGGCATGTTCGACGGGGTTCATGTCCGAAGAAAATGCTGGTCACTCTCGTCGAGCGATGTCGTTTCCTGAAGGAAGTGATTCACAAGATATGCATGATAGGGAGGCGAATTGTCGTCCATGAAGATGAATGCCTCGTCAATAGGCTGCCGTTATGGTTGCACTATCTGTCAGAGGATGGCATTCACATATCGTACAGCCGTTACGGCACTATCCATGACCACCAGCGGCGTACGTCGGCCCACATCATGCCACCCCAAAACAGCAGGGAACCTCCACCTTCCTGCAGTCGCTGGGCAGTGTGTCTAAGTCATTCAGCTTCACCGGGTTTCCTGCAAACACGTCTCCGACGATCGTCTGGTTGAATGCATATGTGACACTCATCGGTGAAGAGAACGTGATTCCAATTTCGAGAGGTCCATTCGGCATGTTGTTGGGCCCATCTGTCCCGCGTTGCACGGTGTAGTGGTTGCAAAGGTGGATCTCGAAATGGACGTCGGGAGGTGAAGTTGCGCATCATGCAGGCTATTGCGCACTGTTTGAGTCGTAACACGACGTCCTGTGGCTGCACGAAGAGCATTATTTAACATTGTGGCGTTGTTGTCAGGGTTCATCCGAGCCATAATCCGTAGGTAGCGGTCATCCACTGCAGTAGTATCCCTAGGGTGGCCCGAGCGAGGCATGTCATCAACAGTTCCTGTCTCTCTGTGGATCTCTTCCATGTCCGAACAACATCGCTGGTTCGCTCCGAGACGCCTGGATACTTTCCTTGTTGAGAGCCCTTCCTGGCGCAAAGACAGACGTGATTGTATAGACATGGTTGAACTACAGACAACACGAGCCGTGTTCCTCCTTCCTGGTGGAATTACTGGAACTGATCGGCTGTCGGACCCCCTCCGTCTAATGGGCACTGCTCATGCATGGTTGTTTACATCTTTGGGTGGGTTTCGTGTCTGTGATACATTGTCGACAGTCAACGTCTATCTTCAGCAGTTCTGGGAACCTGAGTGATGCAAATCTTTTTTAGCTGTGTGACCTAAGAAGATTCAGAAGGATGTGTGTTGAAATGGTTATTCGGTGATGAAGAGGCTCACACGGGATACAGTAACATGGAGAGCTGCATCAAACCAGTCTTCGGACTGAAGACCACTGCAATATATAAAATGCGGCTGCGCGCGCGTGCGAGTGTGTGTGTGTGTGAGTGTGTGTGTGTGTGTGTGTGTGTGTGTGTGTGTGTGTGTGTGTGTGTGTGTGTGTGTGTGTGTGTGTCCATTTTCAAAAGTATCTTCATAGTGAGTCCTCGTGGTAGTCTGTGTGGTATTTGTAATGGAGCTTTTGTTTTCGCGGCTGTGTTGTGTTAGTTTTTCAGAAGTAAAAAGAAGCTAGATTGATTATTTTGGCCGTTTCTAGTATGTTCTGTGAATCTGATACTGAAATTTCGTCCTGTTTGGCCGATACAAAAATTCTTAAAATTGTCACAAGTGATCTAGTATACACCTGGATTGGTAATTTCTGAGATTTTGGTCTTTCCTGAATACAATTTGGTTATGTGGTTGTTATTGGTACTGACGGCCAGTTGGATGTGCGTGGCTTTCAATAGTTCATTGATATTGTTTGATATTTGTTCTAGGTAAACTGTAAGTGCTCCAAGAATAGAAACTATCGACACGGAATACTAACCGAACACTAATATTATCTCGAAAACTTTATTGATTTGCTGGAACACGAAAGGAGATAGTACATTTGATGACGACACCTACTCAGTCAAAGATAAGTTCACAGTTAAATGCAGTCAGTGAAATACAACATAAACGTTGCTTAACTAATTATTACTTTGTAAGTACAGAGCATCTCAGTAACCGGACTGTCAAAAATGATAAATGATAATGTATAGTAAACGAACTGTCAAATATGTGTGGAAATGTATTCCATACATTTTATGCTACTATAAGAGATTTCGGAAATTCCCATTACAAACTACAACAACTTGTAAACGGAGGTGAGTACGTAATATTTTGAGTAGGAACCCATGTCTGGAAGGGTACGATTTCCTTCGTAAGATGTTTTCAGTTCAGATGTTCAACTCATCCACTTCTGCACTTCTGTTGAGAAATCGAATTAGGCGTGGCGCAATACAATTACTAGTTAACGACTGGAGTGGAAACATAACAATACATGCATTTATCATTTTAGCACATTTGTTTGTGTTAAAACGTAAACATCACGTGATTAAATTATTTCAAAACAAAAAAGAACACAGCCTACTGCACGTACAGGACAGTACTGAGGGCATTACAACCGCGGCTAGATATGGTGGCCACCAACGAAGCATGTTCTACCCTCTCCATTCCACCTGCTGTCTCTTCAGTTTCTAGTGCTGCGGCCAGAACTCGTGCTGCAGATATTCCTTTGTCTCTACAGGAGCCTCATAAATTAAGCTTCGCAAGGCAGACGCTAAGTGCCATCAGGTGACCGTCTGACGTAACACGCGTCAAAAAAAAAAAAAAAAAAAAAAAGGCTCTGAGCACTATGGGACTTAACTTCTGAGGTCATCAGTCTCCTAGAACTTTAAACTACTTAAACCTAACTAACCTAAGGACATTACACACATCCATGCCCGAAGCAGGATTCGAACCTGCGGCCGTTGCGGTAGCGCAGTTCCAGACTGTAACGCCTAGAACCACTCGGCCATCCCGGCCGGCTAACACGCGTCATCCTGTCTACCCTACTGCATACGAAGGCAATCAATTCTGAGACTCTTCTCTTTCCTTCAGCAGACGTGCTACAGTCGAACCACGCGACCACTACGGTCGCAGGTTCGAATACTGCCTCGGACATGGATGTGTGTGATGTCCTTAGTTAGGTTTAAGTAGTTCTAAGTTCTAAGGGACTGATGACCTCATAAGTTAAGTTCCATAGTGCTCAGAGCCACTTGAACCATTTTTGTAATCATTACGAATTAGACAGTGACTGTTTTTGTAGATGCAATATGTTCGTCAAATCAAAGTAGACGTAATGTACAATCACTGTCTAAAATTATTCACCCGGCCAACCACTGCATCTGTAAATAGCCTCACTTATGTTGTTTTCGCAGGTTACTTGAGAATGGCGTAAAAACCGAAACAGCTGTCGTCAAGGATGTTAAAGTTATTGCAACTAGTCTAGAGTTCCCATTTTCAACATGTTGTAGTATGACGTGTACTGTGCTGCCAGCCTCAATCGAACGTGAAAATATAAAGCCGCGCGGGATTAGCCGAGCGGTCTGCGGCGCTGCAGTCATGAACTGTGCGGCTGATCCCGGCGGAGGTTCGAGTCCTCCCTCGGGCATGGGTGTGTGTGTTCGTCCTTAGGATAATGTAAGATAAGTAATGTGTAAGCTTAGGGACTGATGACCTTAGCAGTTAAGTCCCATAAGATATCACACACATTTGAACATTAGAAAATAAAAAAAAAAGATTTAGTTCTTTAAAGACTCGGCTTTCCGAGGGATTACTTTTTGTACAGGAGTGCCGGCGAAATGCCTTCTGCGGCACTGAGAGAGGAGAAAGAGACGCTACGTAAATATTAACACTGTACGGCTTTAAAATATCCCGCTACTAAAAACGTCACGCTAAAGAGTACACACAAAGGCATGAGGTGGTTTCTCGTGATTCATTTAGGCGGCCCGCATACGCAGGTGTTGCTAGACGGGCGCCTTTCTACGGCGTTACCCTCTCGCTGTCTGCCACGCGTGTATATTTCGAGCCGCGTGTAATTTCGCTTCTGCGCTCGCATTCTGCTCAATCGAGCGACGAGGTCGGTGCACGCCCACGGCTCCCTCTGACTGCGAGCAGTGGGCGCTATCCGACCTTTGCGTCGCCTGGACCGTAGAGCAGTTCCGCGCAGCGAAACCCCTCCCTTTGAACCTGGCGAGGGTCGCCAGAGAAAGAAACGGACGAATAGGACCGACCGGCCGGCTAAAAAACAACGTAATCTCCGTTCACTCGACCATTGTCGCAGCAGTAAGGAGCAAAGAAAAATATATTCGCAAACAGACCGCGGAAAAATTTCAATGAGACAGGCAAGAAAGGGAGAAATTTTCTTTCTTTTTTGTAAGATTTATCCAGCAAGGGAGCGAACGACTTTCTTTCCTTCTCCCTGCTTTTGTCGCCGACTTTCGCTCGGCGTATTTAACATTTTTTTCGCTTACCGTCATAACTTGGGATACGTATATTCAAATGAGCAGTGCGTAAAAAAAATATCGCTTCCATAAATTGAGGTGTTAAAAGGCGGCGAGAGGGAGGGGTTGGCTGCACCGTAAGGCCGGGTGAAGAGGGCGCGGCGCGACAGAAATATAGCGGGGCTACGCGGCCGTCACGGAATTTGGACGCACACAGGGCCGCGCCGGCAGTGACAGCGACTGCCTCGGCGCTGATATTACGTCGCACGCCTGAAATACTGTAGCCTTGCATGCGCGCGGCCCACTGCCGCGCCGAGCCCGGCCGGAACTGCGACGCCGTCGTTTCACGGCTCGGTGGTGCCGCACCGACAGCGTTAGATCCGTCCAAAACACCTCACTTCACTTCGCAATACGTAAAGTAACATTGTGCTTGTTTTCGTTGTACGAGGGGCGATCAAAGAATTTCAGTTTGTGAGCGTTGCTGCAGCGGATATGCAACGTAGCGTGACTCTAATGCGTTTACATGAGCACCATCATGTATGCAAGGGATTAGTAAGTTTTTCCGACGAGAGTGTGATAAATGCGGAAACGAGATGGAAAAATGAAAATATCATGCCAGTATCGACATCGAAAACAATCAAAAATCGAGGAGACTCACTATACCGGGATGGTTGATTTATATAGTGGGATGACAGAAGTCAAGGGATACTGATATGCACATGTACACATCGCTGTAGCATCACGTACACAAGCTAAGAAAGGACAGTGCATTGGCGGAACTGTCATTTGTACTCAAGTGATTCATGTGGAAAGTTTCTGATGCAAAGCGGGAATTGTTGTTGTTGTTGTGGTCTACAGTCCTGAGACTGGTCTGATGCAGCTCTCCATGCTACTCTATCCTGTGCAAGCTGCTTCATCTCCCAGTAGGTACTGCAGCCTACACCCTTCTGAATCTGCTTAGTGTATTTATCTCTCTACGATTTTTACCCTCCATGCTGCCCTCCAATACTAAATTGGTGATCCTTTGATGCCTCAGAACATGTCCTACCAACCGATCCCTTCTTCTAGTCAAGTTGTGCCACAAATTCCTCCCCAATTCTATTCAATATCTCCTCATTACTTGTGTGATCTACCCGTCTATTCTTCAGCATTATTCTGTAGCACCACATTTCAAAAGCTTCTATTTTTTTCTTGTTCAAACTATTTAACGTCCATGTTTCACTTCCATACATGGCTACACTCCATACAAATACTTTCAGAAACGACTTCCTGACACTCGATGTTAACAAATTGCTCTTCTTCAGAAACGCTTTCCTTGCCATTTTATATCCTTTCTACTTCGACCATCATCAGTTATTTTGCACCCCAAATAGCAAAACTCCTTTACTACTTTAAGTGCCTCATTTCCTAATCTAATTCCGTCAGCGTCACCCGACTTCAAGCTGCATGCCCTCGAGAAAAATTACGGCTGTAGATTTTTAATGCGGAATGGAGCTAGGCGGATGGAACTCTCCATTTCGGAACTCGTTAGGGAATTCAATACTCTGCGATCCATGGTGTCAAGAGTGTGCCGAGAATACCAGATTTCAGGAATTACCTCTCACTAGGGACAACACAGTGGCGGACGGCTTTCACGAAACGGCTGAGAGCAGCTGCGTTTGTGTAGAGTTTTCAGTGCTCACAGACAAGCAACATTGTGTAAAATAACCCCAAAAATGAATGGGGGGAGTTACGGTGAATGTATCCGTTAGGACACTCCGAGGATGTTTAGTGCGGCAGACGGCCGAAGCAAGTGCCTTTGCTAACAGCACGACATCGCCTGCAGCGCCTCTCCCGTACTCGTGCTCATGTCGGTTAGACCCTAGACGACTGGGAAACAGTGGCCGGGTCAGGTGAGTCCCGATTTCAGTTAGTAAAATCTGATGGGAGGGTTCCAGTTTGGCGCAGACTCCATGAAGCCATGGAGACAAGTTGTCAGCACGGCACTGTGAGAGCCGGTAGCGGCTCCATAACGATGTGGGCTGTGTTTACATGGAATGGAATGGAATGGGTCCTCTGGTCCAAATGAACCGATCTTTGATTGAAAATGGTTCTGTTCGGCTACTTGGAGACCATATGCAGCCATTCATCAACTTCTTGCTCGCTTACTACTAAGGTATATACGACTGACATTGCGCCATGTCACCGGCCACAGTGTTCGAGACTCGTTTGAAAAACATTCTGGACAATTCAAGTGAATGATTTGGCCACTCAGATCGCCCGTCGTGAATGCCATAGTGAGACATAATCGAGTTGTCAGTTCGTTCACAAAATCCTGCTCCAGCAATACCTTCGCTATTATGGATGGGCATGGCTTAATATTTCTGCAGGGGACTTCCAGCCACGTCGAAATGCTGAACTGCGACGGGCGGAAGGAGGTCCGACATGATATTAGGAGGTATCCAATGACTCCTGTCGTCTCAGTGTAAGCGCACTGTGTATGCGTCCAACCAACATACTATTATTCTTTTCTTGGCTGCCGAAGGACAAACATTGGTAAACATCCATCGGAGAATAAACATTGCGCTTGGGACAGCATGTCTGTCGGAAACCACCGTCGTGAAAAAGTGCGCGAAGTACGGCGTTGGTCGCAGGTTCTTCACGAGACGCTGGTCGATCTGAGAGGAAAGCCTTATTTTACGCCAAATCGAGTAATCAAGTGGAAGACACTGGAGCACCCGCCCTATAGTCCCGACGTCTCCCCATGCGATTATTACGCCTTTGGTACCGTAGAAAACGCCTTTGGTCAACGATTCCTGTCGAACAAGGATGGGAAGCAGACAGTTATGGACAAGTCTTTTCCTGCTGGAAGGATTCCACATATGTTATCTCCCTGACAGCTTCATCTCTCATTATTCTTCATTTTTGTTACACCTGTCCGAATACTCAAAAACCACAATTTTCTTGCTCGCATATTACTTTTTTTTACATTTTGTTTGGTGACCTAGGTTCCGTAGCATACAAGAGAAATGGCAACTACTCTAAGACAAAAGAAATGTCGCATCACGTGGAAATTACACGAATGGGACGGAAATCGCTAGATATGATGCACAGCCGTAAAAAAAAAAAACGAGCGAGACCCCTCGCCTCTTCGTTATGCTGATCCGCACAGCTTTAAAGTCTGCTACACAGTATAACAGGCAAGGCGACGAAGTGTTACCAACATACTATGCACAGGCGTGAAATTGACAAACCATCCGAACTTTGTCAGACTGCTTTCAGTCATAGAAGGGTTGGAGCTTAAATAGTGGCAACTATTTATTCACAACCGATACAAAAGAGTTACGTATTTGCGCCTGTAACTGTCCTTTAAAGTAGTCACCAGCGCTGTGTAGAGCCCGCTGCCAGCGATGTGGAAGGCTTAGTAAACCGTTAGCAGAACCTGTTCTGTTGATGGTGCGAATGGAGCGGTCTACTGCCTGTCGAATCTCTAGAACAGTTCTGAAGCGAAAGCCACGAAGTGGTTCCTTCATCTTCGCTATCAATTCAAAGTCACAAGGGCTTTTGATGGTACAGTATTTCCGAGACCCATCGACCGAAAAGAGCAGCCACAGCTTGTGCTGTATGCACCCGCGCATTGTGGTGCAAAATTATGGGTGGGTTGCGCAGAAAGTGTCGCAGTTTCTTTCGTAAAGCCGGTCTCAGGTGATGCTCCAAAGACGAACAGTAATACTGTGCATTGACGGTCTGGCGTGGAGGAACGTTATGTGTTAGGATAACATCATCACAGTCGTACACGATAATCAACATAACTTAAGACCGCTCCATTCGCACCATCAGCAGAACAGGCTCTGCTAACGGTATACTACGCCTTCCACATCGATGGCAACGAGTTCTACACAACGCTGGTGACTACTTTGAAGGACAGTAACAGGTGCAAACAAGTAATTCTTTTGTATTGGTTTTGAATAAACAGTTGCCACTATTTAAGTTCCAATCTTCGTATTAATGATGATTGGTGTGTTAAACACAACACGTAAATATAATATCTAAATGAAAGAAGAAACGCTAATTAGTATGAACTGTACTAATAAAAATGAATTTCAGCTTATCGAGATAACACAACTGTTCTAGTAAGACAAAGTACCCCAGATGGTTACGAAATAGCAAAATATGCGCATTCGCCCACGAAACGGTTTGTGTCAACGTTCAGACCAGTCATAGTGGATTGCCTCTATTATTACCCCAGACATGCCAATGAAAATGGCAAAATGATCTGCAGTTTCTGTTGCATAGAGCTTTCTGCACTCTAAAACATGAATTTTCTACCTTTATGTCACCGCTTATGTGACAATCATTCGGGATGTTTATCGAAATAAGAAAAATACTGTTATTAGCGAGTAAATTTAGTAGGATAATTCTGCACCACTCCAGGAAATAAACGGCTGCATAGCTGCCAAACGTATTCTACAACGTTTCTCCACTAGACTCGCCACAGCCAGAAGACGTTCATTAGCCGAAGTGTTTCTTAAGCTAGCTAGCAATGGTAATGGTCGTACTTCCAAAACACGGTGGCATTAATACTATGATGTGAATTACCACGTGTGTAAGAAGATGGATTTTATATGCATTCCTGTAAACGTGATATAGATCGAAAGTGTAGCTACGGGTAATATGCTGTCGTATCGACTGCAACTAGAACATGTCGAATAAAGAGTAGGGAGAATTATTTATGCGGTCCTCATCTTCAGTAAATATCGTAGTTATTTTCGTTGTTAGATTTCGTCACCCAAATCGGTAAAAATTGAACCCTACTAGTCTCACTTTCTTCACCGCCTGTCTGGCGCCCTGTGGATGTCAATAGGAAACTCTTGTAGAATTTCATACTTGTTGCTGCCTTCCTTTTTCCACTTCTGTCAATAAGTGAATTGACTTACGTGTGGCACTGAATGATTTTTAACTGAATTTCATTATGAATCTTGACGCATTGCCAAATTTACAAACTTTCATGGTAGGTCAGCAACGGCAATCCACTATGACTGGTCTGAACGTTGACACAAACCGTTTCGCGGCCGAATGCGCACATTTTGCTAATTCGTAACGACCTGGGGTACTTTGTCTTACTAGAACAGTTGTGTTATCTCGATAAGCTGAAATTCATTTTTATTAGTACAGTTCATACTAATTAGTGTTTCTTCTTTCATCTATATCTTATATTTATGTGTTGTGTTTAACACACTAATCAGCATTAATGTAGTGTTAGACATGAGTGAAAACAGTCTAAGTTCGGATAGTTTGTCAGTTTCACGCCTGTGTGTAGTATGTTGGTAGCACTTCGTCGCCTTGCTTGTTATGCTGTGTAGTAGACTCTAAAGCTGTGCGGATCAGCTTAACGAAAAGGCGAGGGGTCTCACTCGTTTTGTCCACGACTGTACATATACAGGCAAAAAATGACTACAATTCCAAAAATTTGGACCATTCATTGAGCAGAAAGAGTTCCACGTACCAAGCAAGTCACTAACGCATTGTTCCACCTCTGTCACTTACGCAAGCCGTTATTTGAGCTGGCATTGATTGAGAAAGGTGCTGGATGTCCTTCTGAGGAATATTGTGCCAAATTCCGTCGAATTAACGTGTAAAATCCCGAGATGGTTGGAGAACTCTGACCATAATGTTCCAAACTCACTCAACTGTGAACAGACCAGGCGACCTTGCTGGCCAAGGTATGGTTTGACAAGCACGAAGACAAGCGTTAGAAACTCTCACTGTGCGGGCGGGCGTTATCTTGCGGAGATATATGCCCAGGAAAGCTTGTGAGGAAGGACAAGAAAACGGGACGTAGAATATCGTCGACGTACCGCTGTGCTGTAAGGCCGCCACTGATGTCAACCAAATGGGTCACCTAACAGTGAAAGTAGGACACAGTTATTAATTTTACGAGAAGTGGCAGGAATAATTATATAAAACAAGATGAATGATAGAAATCAGGTCCAGTAATATATTACCTTCGTTCGACCACATGAGTTTTGTCTTCTGCTATGGTGAAAAACTTCTATATTTGCACCTACATTTTGTAACTATTGAACATGTTTATCGCAGCACTACATCACAGCACTGAGCACTATGGGACTTAACTTCTGAGGTCATCAGTCCCCTAGAACTTAGAACGACCTAAACCTAACTAACCATGCCCGAGGCAGGATTCGAACCTGCGACCGTAGCGGTCACGCGGTTCCAAACTGAAGCGCTTATAATCGCACGGACACACCGGCCGGCACTACATCAGTCAAATGGTGCATATTAAACTATATTACAGTTATGTGATGGAGTATGTGATTTACTCTTATTTCCATTTACACAATAAAATTGTAAATTAAAAAGTATTTAAAGAAGTGACAGATAACAATTTAGTTGGACTGGCTTACATATTCCAAAGTACAACATGATCATGCACCTAAGAAGTAATATTCTATTGAAATTTAAAAGAAGCCATCGAGAAAATCTTGTCAGTACCGTATTTCATCGTGTACGTTTTACATTATTAATCTACTACACACGAACAGTCAGTAAGTGAAATCAAATTAAGTGCAAGCATTACCAAATAGTACTTACAAGTCATCTATGCAGTTTGAAACGGAAACTTTAGGAAAGTAATACAAATTTCCATTTTCAAGATATTAACGAAACTCAGTTCATTTGCAAATGTCATGTTCCATGGTAAAAGACATTGCATTTCAAGGTATAATATGGTGCACGAACGACGAGGTATGGTTTAATCGTCTACATGCTCGTATAAATGGTTATAAAATAAATACGATTTTGCTGGCCCAGAAATTTTGTAGCTGAAGTATTAACTATTCCAAATAGATTTAATACCTTACACAGTACATAAATATGTAGATCTTGAAATATTTACCAATGTTGCACAAAAAACAAACTCACGTCTAGCAACAACAAAATCTGTAGACAATGGCAGAAAATGATTATGGTGGCGCATTCCTTCGTGTGATCCTAAAATCAGTCACTAGATAGAAGTACTGACCAACAAACATCTTATGTTCCTACGTGTGTGTTCCTAGGTACATTATCCTTTATGAACAATACACTCACCTACTACATTTCAAATTTTGTAGTGAAACGCTGTAAATATGAATTCTTGTTTATCCACACATACTACGCTGATGCAATGCAGCATCAAGGCTAGGATAATTACGTCTGACTCTCCTGAATTATTTATCTCAGTTATAAAGACGGTGATACAAGAAATTCTTGTGTCTGATCGAGAGATGAGGAAGCTAACAATTTCTCAATAAATTTACGTTGAGCCTGAAGGTACAACGTAGAAGCAGGAACCCGATTCTCTAATAACCTCCCACATTATATTAGACAACTGAATAACATCTTCATCTTCAGAAAACACTGAATGACACACGTATTAAAGCAACAATAAGGATTATTATTGTCCAATTTCGCACTCGTTACCCTTGTACATCCTTCTTTCCAGCTACATTTTCCTCATTTCTCGCTATTCTTGGTTGATGCAGTCTCCTCAAACTTCGTTTTCTCAGAAAAGATCTATCTTGCACTCCTATAAATTCTTTGTACTGGTATATCTCCCACTAGCATTATTGTTATTAGTTTCATTATCATTATTGTTATTATTATTATTATTGGTATCACTGTTAGCATAACTAACACTTGGTTTAAGAATCATGAAAGAAGGTTGTATACATGGAAGAACCCTGGAGATACTAAAAGGTATCAGATAGATTATATAATGGTAAGACAGAGATTTAGGAACCAGGTTTTAAATTGTAAGACATTTCCAGGGGCAGATGTGGACTCTGACCACAATCTATTGGTTATGACCTGTAGATTAAAACTGAAGAAACTGCAAAAAGGTGGGAATTTAAGGAGATGGGACCTGGATAAACTAAAAGAACCAGAGGTTGTACAGAGATTCAGGGAAAGCATAAGGGAGCAATTGACAGGAATGGGGGAAATAAATACAGTAGAAGAAGAATGGGTAGCTTTGAGGGATGAAGTAGTGAAGGCAGCAGAGGATCAAGTAGGTAAAAAGACGAGGGCTAGTAGAAATCCTTGGGTAACAGAAGAAATACTGAATTTAATTGATGAAAGGAGAAAATATAAAAATGCAGTAAGTGAAACAGGCAAAAAGGAATACAAACGTCTCAAAAATGAGATCGACAGGAAGTGCAAAATGGCTAAGCAGGGATGGCTAGAGGACAAATGTAAGGATGTAGAGGCCTATCTCACTAGGGGTAAGATAGATACCGCCTACAGGAAAATTAAAGAGACCTTTGGAGATAAGAGAACGACTTGTATGAATATCAAGAGCTCAGATGGAAACCCAGTTCTAAGCAAAGAAGGGAAAGCAGAAGGTGGAAGGAGTATATAGAGTGTCTATACAAGGGCGATGTACTTGAGGACAATATTATGGAAATGGAAGAGGATGTAGATGAAGATGAAATGGGAGATATGATATTGCGTGAAGAGTTTGACAGAGCACTGAAAGACCTGAGTCGAAACAAGGCCCCCGGAGTAGACAACATTCCATTGGAACTACTGACGGCCGTGGGAGAGCCAGTCCTGACAAAACTTTACCATCTGGTGAGCAAGATGTATGAAACAGGCGAAATACCCTCAGACTTCAAGAAGAATATAATAATTCCAATCCCAAAGAAAGCAGGTGTTGACAGATGTGAAAATTACCGAACTATCAGCTTAATAAGTCACAGCTGCAAAATACTAACACGAATTCTTTACAGACGAATGGAAAAACTAGTAGAAGCCAACCTCGTGGAAGATCAGTTTGGATTCCGTAGAAACACTGGAACACGTGAGGCAATACTGACCTTACGACTTATCTTAGAAGAAAGATTAAGGAAAGGCAAACCTACGTTTCTAGCATTTGTAGACTTAGAGAAAGCTTTTGACAATGTTGACTGGAATACTCTCTTTCAAATTCTAAAGGTGGCAGGGGTAAAATACAGGGAGCGAAAGGCTATTTACAATTTGTACAGAAACCAGATGGCAGTTGTAAGAGTCGAGGGACATGAAAGGGAAGCAGTGGTTGGGAAGGGAGTAAGACAGGGTTGTAGCCTCTCCCCGATGTTGTTCAATCTGTATATTGAGCAAGCAGTAAAGGAAACAAAAGAAAAATTAGGAGTAGGTATTAAAATTCATGGAGAAGAAATAAAAACTTTGAGGTTCGCCGATGACATTGTAATTCTGTCAGAGACAGCAAAGGACTTGGAAGAGCAGTTGAATGGAATGGACAGTGTCTTGAAAGGAGGATATAAGATGAACATCAACAAAAGCAAAACAAGGATAATGGAATGTAGTCTAATTAAGTCGGGTGATGCTGAGGGAATTAGATTAGGAAATGAGGCACTTAAAGTAGTAAAGGAGTTTCGCTATTTGGGGAGCAAAATAACTGATGATGGTCGAAGTAGAGAGGATATAAAATGTAGGCTGGCAATGGCAAGGAAAGCGTTTCTGAAGAAGAGAAATTTGTTAACATCGAGTATAGATTTAAGTGTCAGGAAGTCATTTCTGAAAGTATTCGTATGGAGTGTAGCCATGTATAAAAGTGAAACATGGACGATAAATAGTTTGGACAAGAAGAGAATAGAAGCTTTCGAAATGTGGTGCTACAGAAGAATGCTGAAGATTAGATGGGTAGATCACATAACTAATGAGGAAGTATTGAATAGGATTGGGGAGAAGAGAAGTTTGTGGCACAACTTGACCAGAAGAAGGGATCGGTTGGTAGGACATGTTCTGAGGCATCAAGGGATCAACAATTTAGTATTGGAGGGCAGCGTGGAGGGTAAAAATCGTAGAGGGAGACCAAGAGATGAATACACTAAGCAGATTCTGAAGGATGTAGGTTGCAGTAGGTACTGGGAGATGAAAAAGCTTGCACAGGATAGAGTAGCATGGAGAGCTGCATCAAACTAGTCTCAGGACTGAAGACCACAACAACAACAACAACATCACTGTTAGCAGCCGCAGCTGCTTTAGTATAGTTAGTATTATTTACTCACAATGCCACTTCAGACACACAAATCATTTTAGTACTATCTTTCATATTCAAGCTTTTATATTTATGACGTAAAAACGGTGTAGCATGTATGAAACCGTGGTCCGATGTAAGACAAGACATGACTGCCTCAGTCAGATCAAGATAAAAATAAATGAATAAAGTCGATTAAAAAATAAAATTACCACAATGAACGCTTTGAGTTTAGATTAGCAGAACAAATCAAGATTTTTTCCTCTACACAACAATCAAAAAACGGCCTTACATACGGCATAAAAATGCGTTTATAAAAGTAGAAAGTTAGGGATTGGAAGGATATGTAAGGGGTCACACTTTTTGCTGGTTAATAAACATGTTTTTCAATGTATGTCTGTGCGGAATTGCGGATAATAACGAAGCAAAAGACAATAGATCACAACATCGATTCTGTGCAGAGACGTTCTGGTATCAACCTACTATTATTAGTCTTCAGAGCGACACTTGTTTCCGAAAAGTTTGTGGGCTGTCCAAATACTGTTAGAAATTTCAGCACCAAACAGCTAACACACCGCGAAACAATCTGGAATCCGAGTGAAATTGTTTCCAACCGAGTTTTGTTGATACAGGTGCTAAAGTTAATCAAATGTTTAGTTACCGTTTAACACCAGAGGATTAAGCTAAGCTGCCTCCGCTCCGCGTTCATCCGGTTGACAAATGTTGCGGCGATTCATATTTTACTGTCGTACTTGAGTGACAGAACTCGATTAATCACGCCTTCTACCTACGTCTGCTGGATCTCGCCCTGAGGATACTACGTGCAAACGAACATGTCGTTCCGTATCTTACCGAACTGTACTGTAGGTTTGTTATATTTAAGTAGGCCTAATACGCAACTGCTTCATTTTTTCAAAATTTGTAGGATAAAGAACGTTGGAGACTAACACAAATAACTATTTTGTGTATCACTACAATAGTTCCACGATGATTTCCTGACGCAACTGGTTTTGAATAACGTTTTTTAACTATAATGTTTCACCTAATGCTGTACCCTTCTTTGGTTCCGCTTCGACAAATTGGGATCACGAACGACCTGTTACGTGCGTCTTCTTTATTACTCTCTCTCTATTCTCTCTCTTCATTCTTCCGATTACTAGGAACTTAATTCTTGTTTGATAAAGGACATTTTGATGGGCATCGTGAGCAGCACTTCGAAAGTATTTATACACCGGGCCGGTATTTGGGCTCACGCGCAACACAATAGATAAGACACAGAGGATGAACATACAAATTTATGTGTGTTGATGTCTGTAACACAAAAAAATTGGCACACACTGAAGTAGAAACATAAGGCTCTTACACAGTGTCACCCGATGGTGTCAAATATAAAAACTTTCTACTTGTTAAAAATTATTTTGATTTAGAAAAAATGTGACCCCTACGAATATTTAAATTCTGATTATAGCTCTGTACATAAGAATGCCTCCAACACCACGTCAGGGTCCATTATCTGTCTTACCACTGCAGCAAACGATTCGTCGTGTGTATATGATGTTACTGTGCAAAACTAAACGGTCAGACTTCCTTGTTAACTTGGAAATGCTGGTCAGGACAAAGAATCTCACGTTACAGGACACTTGTCACCTCTAACAAGATACCTACATTGAATGTACTCATTTTATACGCTGGGTATCACATGAGAACAAATAGCATATAAGGGTAGAACACAAGAAACGAAATTGATGTTACCAGTTAGGAAAAACACATTGACCAAATCGGACGAAAATGTAATAAAATCTGTGGCTACTATATAAAGAGGCTGCCAACCTGGACCCGGTCCTCAAGACTCACTACCATATCTAGTCAAGGTTAATCAAATTTACGTATAGGAAAACAGTGGAAACGCCAGACTGAACTTATCTTGTTAGCACGTCGTTTAACTTCTGTATAAACATCTCATTGCATAGGTCGGTCTGTTCATTAAACCTAGATTACTAATATTTACGATTGCAGTAGGGTATAAAACAGGACATTTTCTACTTTATTTGGTTGTAGCATACAACTGGATATCTAAAAATGGTAATTAACTAATACATAACCTACAAAATATGGGTTCATTCGAATAAAATGTGGAGCAATAAACTTTACGATGGTTTAGTAGCAATGTAACATTCCCTCCCTTCAATGTTTTAGTCCTAAGGACGTTGTCCAGGTGTTTCTCCATGTAACTGGAAATTTTATTTCTGTTAGGACATTTAGAATCTACCTTTTTCATCCTGTGAAGAATGGTGATATTCTTAATGCTGTCGCCTTCAGAATGCTTGTGCTCTCTTAAATGAGCGCAGCCTAATGAGAATTAGATTCATATGTTATCTAAAGGTCGTACTGGAGTTCTTTTCACGACATACAATTTTACATACTTTGGGCTTGTGGTAGACCTGACTGTCATCCACTTTAGTATCCATGATACACGATTTACTACTTTGTTCTCTATCTAGCAGCTAATTTGCAGCCCAGTTTTCCGAAACAAACGATTTATCTTGTCGTAAAATGTGACCCCAGTATGGAAAAAATACAAACCTATCTTTTCTCTTCTTTGGTTGACTCGTTTTGGATTCCGAACAGAGAAAATTGCTTTATCAGGGATTGTACACAATATCTAGGCATATAACAGAAGTACGTAAAATTATATGTGGCGACTGCGAAAAGTTTTATGGTGGCCAAACCAGGAGGAACCTCAAAAACGAGGTGTAGAGAACGTCTTAATGATAGTGAGTCCAGTTCCTGCAGCCTTTAGGTCTTTCGCTGCTACAGAGGTGCTTTTTGTATTCCGTGCTGAAGCGGCTTTTGTTGTGAATGCTGATTGTCTGTGCTGAGAGACGGCGTTCTGTCCAATATAAAATACTAAACGTCCGATTTTTCGAAAACTGTTAGTGAAAATTTGAATTTTGCACATTTTACATAGAATAAAGAAATGAATTTCTTTTCGTCAACCGCCATACTTACTGCGATGCGCCAAGTAAAAGGAAAGATTCTCAGAGTAAAAACACATTGCGTAAGCTTCCCGTATGCTTGATTTAATTCATACATTGGATCGGTTAAATTGTAGATAAGATATCTACATTTTGTTTAAAATTCGGAGGAGGAGGATATTTCATTTCGTTTTGGAGTTTCTATCTGAAGGAAGGTTGAGTGTCACGCGCCCATTCGCGTCTTTACGTATCACGAGTCATTTGGTCATACCAATCATCGTATCTTTCATGTCTTTCAAAACGATTCAAGATATCGAAACGAGATTTTTTGCTAATGATAGCATGCAGTGAGGCAAATAAGTCGGATGATAGCAATCTTTTTACTCGCCGGGATATGGAAGTAACTTCTCCACGGTACTGAGAGGTCGGCAGATCAGGACGCATTCAGACGTAGATAGCAGTGTAGGAAAATCCAAGCGGAACGTGTACACACGGCCAGAACACCTGGGGAACGGCGTGGCAGGCCATGCATACAAGCTGACAGCGACGAAAGGGTTTGTTACATTACGAGCGCCTCTTATGAGCTGTTACTGTCACAGTTGAACTTTGGCGACTTACCAGATAATGCATTCAGGTGCATGCAGTTTCGTATAGAGTTTAGTTTGATTTTGTGATTTTGGCTCCTGATATATTACATTCTCAATTCTTTCTTTCCCTCTATACATTTCATCTCATGATCTGATGACCTGAAGCTAAAAAGTATAATACAGTAATCGTTAGGAACGTCGTCTCTGCTCCCCTAAGGCAGTATCAGTACGCCTAGCCTTTGTACAGAAATAGTTTACACTCGTCACAACATTTACCATCTACATTTTTACGGCGTCAGTCGACAATGTGTGGTATCATAATCTTCTTCTCCTTCCTTCTTTTCGTCTTCTTCTTCTTGTTCTTCACCATCACCATCGTTATCGTCACTGTCATCATCATCACTGTCATCATCTTCGTCAGTACTATTATCTACCATCTTCATCCGTAGGTGTAGCTCCGTTTCTTTCTTTCGTGATGCTCCTCCCATATTTTATCAACTTCCAAGCCAGCAAAACGTTCTTTATGCAGCGCATTTGTAATCCTCTCATTGTGCGCTGGCTTTTATTCGTTCCACAGCTAGTTTTTCACCATAATGGTGGCCCCGACCTCACCGCCGAAGATCTGTACTCGTTTGGAACTTAGTGCAGGCTTCTGTTGGGAAACTGCTCTCACCGCTTCAGCATCCTCATTCTTGTATTTTCTTGTCTAATGGGGACGCCTCCACTGCGTTTCTCTTAGAAAGACTGCACAACCTGCTGCTCCAATTAATGCCGCTATTCATGTTGAGATACTATGAATGTTTCGCACGTAATTAATGTACTCTGGAATGTATTCTTCATCTGACATCACCTAGGTGTGTACGCTCTATGATTACAAATTTCCTCCTGCCCCACGTTCATTTATGGTCTATGGTTCATTAAGGATCATTAACTTAAATTTACCATCGTCACGCCTCCGTGATCTAATTCCGAAGCAGTAATTTGTAGTTTCATTTAACTCAACAACATGACGGATATGATTTACAGAGATTATGTATATCTGCAGTTTACCATGCTTATAAATTCGACAATGAATGTAAACTAAAAGCATCAGCTACGGTTATGAAAGATGTTATTGCAAAATTAAAATGATGTCCTAATTTTGGTAGAAAATGAAATTTCTCGTGGATTTCAAATCAAACATGTGTGGCTAGGTATTTCAAACTTTAAGTTGTCACGCACCTTAAGGCTATTACCTTCATTTACCGAGTGTCAAAAAGTGAAACCGTTCTGTGAGTTTCAAAAGACCACCCACTATCTTACTCTCTGTTCTGGTCGTGCCTAAAGCATCGAATTCATCTGATTTTACAGATGTGTTTCGCCTTAACACGAAGGCTATCCACAAAGTACATTACGTTTGGGAATTAAAAATAAATAAAGCATTGGAAAGTTTTTTATT